>NW_026622678.1:2935094-4402641 GCF_028827165.1 Penicillium cosmopolitanum | reverse complement strand
CCGTAGCGGTTGCCGCTCCGCGAAACACAACACCCTCCTAAAGATACCGATATACTATACTCCTGACTCAGTAATCGATCATAGCGGTTGATTATCACCAATAGAATAATCAAACCCCTAAAGATTAGTTGGCCTGGATCCATTCGATCTATCGAGCCCCTGTAGATCGTGAAGCCCCAGCCCCCGCAGATCCATAAGCCCCAGCCCCCGAAGATTAGTAAGCCTGATCTCTAATAGAGACCTGCACCGATCTGCAAAACCCTATACTGATACAATATATATATCGCCTGCTGACCAGCCATAATTTGATACCCCACAATCCACCAATCTGCAATAACGAATCTGCAATATATATTACTGCAACTGTCTATCACCATGTCGTCTGTTCTTCCCCCCTACCTAGCCTACAATCAACAGTATGGCCTGGTTATCTGTTCCACCCACCAGTCAGCCTTACATAACACCAAGATTCTACATCATATCACCAAACTACACCACGAGACCGCCCTCAACCAATCCGATCTAGATACCCTACATCTAGCAAGTCTAGCCACAGCCCATCATATAATTACTTCCGACCAGCCAGTGGCTCCGATTCCGACCCTGAAGCCCCCTCAGCCTGGATTACAATGTAATCAATGCAACCTGATTCGTCTGAGTCAGCGTACCATGCGAGATCATATCTTCCACGCTCACTCAATCCGTGGTTACTACGCACAGGACCTGAGAGATAACTCCCTGCCTAGTCCAAGCACTACACCCACCAGCCTATCTATTTACTGTAGTAGATCAATCTTGCTTGCTACCTACCCAGCCTACCCGAAAGCGCTCAAGAGAGCTATCAATAGCTACTACAAGCCAGCGTCTAAGGGTAGATCAATCGCACCTACAACCATCTCTTTTAACTACCTTCCTAGAGACATTCCATACTCTCCGCCAATCGCTGAAGCAGTCACGTGTTATTCAGGCTACTAGCGAGCCCTATGAGGCTAGAGGCTTCTTCTCTGATAGCCAGTACCCAATCTATCTTAGTGGGAGAGATGCCGCTGACCTAGAGGTGCTCTTTACTCTGGAGAATCCTGATCATATGACCTGGCTATCCGCTATCCTCTACCGCCTACTGAGCCAGGGTGATACACTAATTCGGTCTACTTCGATTCAGTCACTTAGTGCATTAAACTGCTTTAGTCAGGATCCTACCAACCAGGCATCTCTTCACCCACTACGCTCGCTACAAAGCAAGGCATCAATGCAGAAGTACTGCCACATCTTTCAGGCATTTATCAACTTTCTGCTACGAACCTACCGCTACCAAGAGGATAATAGCCTAACTAGCCTGACTAGCTATCTGAGGCTATATACCCTATACCCTAGCCAGCGAGAAGCCCTAGAGGATCTAGATACCTTTCTATCTAGCCTACCGTCACCTGACCAGGCATCTACCTCTCTATCACCTATCGATAATTCAGATTTAGATACTGATTCAGAAGATGAGACTCTTCCAGAGCTACCTCAGGCAATATTTGATAACCCCTTAGTCCAAAAGGGGGTAGGTTTAGTTGTCAGGCTTATCTTCCAGCTAATAGAGTGCTATATAACTAACCAGATGGCTATACCCCTATATGCCTTCCTGGCTTGCTATAGCCGGGACTACTCACGGGACTGCTTTAAACCCTTAGAGCAGATTAGCCACTCCTATTCAGCTATTATCAAATCCCACCAGCTGACTGTCCTATATTGGCTACATACCATCAAATTCGCTACTGCTAGTGAATTAGATAGTTCAATGGCCCTTTTTATCCGAGACTGGATGCGCCAGTACTTTACTGCCCAATCAGAATCTCCCCTTGGTCATGTGCTTGTCCTAAGAGGGCTGGCCTTTGCTGTTATGAAGGCTTCTACCTCTCTGGGGAAGATTAGCCTAATAGGGCCGAACACCCTTCGTTATGGTCATATAACCATCTCTCAGCAGGACCTTAGGGTTCTAGTAGCCAAATCGCTCAGTCAGCTAGCCCTAGGCCTATCAAATGAGCTATTCCTAGAATTTGCTAATTTTAAAGAGGTAAGCTATCTCTATATATATCTCCCTCAATACCCTATATCAACCTACTAACCTATATATATATTTAGATCCTGCCGACACTTGATCTTCAAAAGGCTTCTAGCTTTGAGGATATCAATAATCCTACTGCTAACTGGTCAGTCCTTTCTGTCTATTCTAGCCAGGAAGCATATGATTTTCTTCTACAGAAGGCCCTTGCACAGCCAAACTGGGTAATTCAGGCTATAGATAATAGCCAGAGGCCTACTATCGAACTCTCTAGATCTAGGGCCCTCTCCTATCTAGAGACTAGTAGTAGGTGGTTAAAGGTACTTCTTCTCTATGTCATATAACTAGTGGTGCACCGGCTAGAGGTACTGAGATTAGTCAGATAATCTGGCGAAATACCCCTGAGACCCCTAGGAATCTCTTCCTAGACCCTGTGAATCATATATTCCTAGTCCGGCTAGCCTATTCAAAGACCTTCTCCCGAACTGGCCAGGAAAAGGATGCAGTTAGGGCTTTACCACAAGCGGTATCCTATCTTATCCTAGCCTATCTAGCCTATATAAGACCGTTTGAAGAAGCCCTACTAATCTCTCTTGAAAACCAGCTGCCTAAGGCTCACTTTCTACTCTTCTGGGACTATCGAACCGCTAGGCCCTTCTCATCCAAAGTCCTATCTCATACGCTAAAGACTCTGACTAGTGATTTGCTTACTCGGCGAATCAATATCAGAATCTGGCGTCATCTGGCACAGGGGTTTATTAGGCATGGCCTAGGCCTATCAGATACCCTAGATGATCCTACTATTGATAAGATTGACTATGAGGGCCTAGGGGCAGATCAGATGAATCATAGTAGGGCTACAGGCCTAGCTATCTATGGCAGAACCCTGACTAGCTTCCAGGGCGTCAGGGCAGATATCCAATCTGCCCTAATTAGCTTTAGCCAGCAGTGGCATACCTATCTTGGTATAGCACCTGATCAGCTAGTCCTAGGGTCTCTCTTCTATAACCGCCTACGCCTAATCCCTAAGGCAGAAGTAGACCTTATTCTGTCTCAGGAGCCTAAGGCCCCTATAGCTCTCAAGCTACCACTTGACCGCCCAGTAGTTGAATTCTACTATCCTGCCCGCCCTGGTATTGACCGCCCTACTGATAGGGTCTCGATTGGTCAATTCAATGAATTCATGAGCCTATATAGAGTACCTCAGGCAGCTACTGAACAGCCAATCCAATCGTCTGATTATATATATACTCTTGATAGTAGCCAGGTAATCCGCCAGCTTAGCTATTCACCCTTGATAGCTAGTAGCCAGGTAGATATAGGCCTTCTAACCCAGCTACTTCAGGAGTTTCTTAGTGATCGGCAGGCTACCTTCCGAAGCTCTAAGCAGCAAGAGGCTTTTTATCTGATGATGAAGCAGATACCCTATCTCTTCTTGATCCTACCTACTGCTGCAGGGAAGACTACACTGTTCCTATTTGGGGCTAGTCTCTTTGTGAACCAGGTCACTATTATAGTTATCCCACTGATCTCTTTGAAGCTAGATCTATTAGGGAAGGCAGATACCTTAGGCCTAGGGCCTACTGCTTGGTCGCCTTCCCTATACTCTCTGCCTAGTGGGTGTAGGATCCTCCTAGTCCAAGTTGAACATGTGATTCACCCAAGGTTCCTAGATCTAGCTAGTACTCTAATTACCCAAAGAAGACTAGCTAGGCTAATTTGGGATGAATGTCACCTAATTCCTCTATCCCAGAGCTATCGGCCAATTATGAAGCGTGCCTGGCATGCTCTAGCCCTTAGGGTTCCTATGGTCTTTGCTTCAGCTACTCTACCAAGCCATCTGCAGACTGAGCTGATTGATATGCTTCAGCTAGGTAATCAGCCCTATACCCTTAGGGCTAGCCTACTCTTGACACAGATGGCCTATAGGGTCCAAACCCTACCTACTAGGCTAGATGAGGCTAGATATCCTAGCTATATTAGCCAGTTTGTTAAGAAATTTGAGGCTACCAATGGTCCCTTTGGCCCTAGGGCTACTGCAAAGGTAGTGGTCTTCTGCCGTACCAAAAAGCTGGTTGATGGGCTATTTGATTCCTTACAGCCTCAGGCAGCTAGATTCCACTCTGGGCTATCTGATGAGGATAAGCTAAGCCAGCTAGGAAGCTTTAGGGCAGGAACCCCTATCCTATTAGCTACTAGTGGAGTAGGGGCTGGCTACGATTTTCCTGATGTTAATCTTGTCATCCACTTCCTACCTGGTGCCTATGAGATGACTAATTTTATACAGGAATCTGGTAGAGCTGGTAGATCACCTGATAGTCTAGCGTGGTCCTACTGCCTAGTACAATCCTACCAGCTACAGCAGCCTCAGGCTAGCTCAGTACCTCAGACAGCAGAGAAGGCCTACTTCCAAAGCTATCTGCTAGAACAGATCTGCCGCCGGCGGGTAATCTCTAGGGTTTTCGATTCAGAAGCCCTAGAATCATGCGACCCTGCCTGGGCGCAGTGTGATCTCTGCGCTGACCGTCTAGCTACCCAATCAGCAGTAGTAGATAGGGTATATCAGACCCATCGGCAGAATTGGAAGGGTGGTGAGCTACTACCAAGGGCTATTTATTTCTGGATGAACGAGCAGTGTCTGGTCTGCTTCATCGCGTGGCTAGGTAAGCCTACTACCCTACTACCCTACTACCCTACTACCCTACTACCCTACTACCCTACTACCCCCTACTACCTATCTATCTATCTATCTGTCTATCTATCTATTGATAATACTAATCTATTATATAGGAAGAGAGCCTCGAGGGTCCAAGCCAGACCTTAGGCATCTACTAACTACCTGTCCTGTTTACCAAAGGCCTGATATTCAACAGTGGATCCAGCAGCTAGATGATAGCCTGAATCCTCAGGTAGATAGTTGCTGCTTTAGGTGCTATCTACCTACTAAGCTCTGTAAGGGCCCTCTGCTTACCAATAAGGGTAAATCGTGTCTGGCCCCTAGGCTACTCCTATCGTTTTGGACCGTCTGCCATCTATCGTTTACTAAGCAGCCAAGCTTAGGTATACCTTATTTTAGTATGGATTGGTTGCCTAAGGTATGGGAGCCTGAGACCTTCCAAGACCCTCTTTGGAAATTGGATACTGAGATGGTAGGTGCAGCCTGGGTCTTCTACTGCTTTGCTAGCAGCTACGGAGATCTCCATGGCTATAGTGAGTAGTTAGATTTATGTAGTAGGTAGTAGATCAATTTAGGTGCAGTTAATTAGCCTGATCTGTTCTTAATAATATGTAATAGCGTAGTAGTATTAGCCTGGTAGGAATAGCTTAGTAGTAGCTTAGTAGTAGCCTAGTAGTAGCCTAGTAGTAGATTATAGCCTAATACTAGCGTATCTACCTGCCTACCTGGCTGCTTACCTATTAACTGGCCTATCAACTGGCCTATCAACTGGCCTATCAACTGGCCTATTAACTAACCTATCAACTAGCCATCCTACCTTCTAACCTACTACCTAGCCTACTACTGAATTATATAAGCTAAGATACTATATTACCGAGATAGTGTATCGATCTAGGTAGACCCCCTAGGTATAACGGGCCAGGGCCTAGTTGATATTACGTGATAGTATATAACCTTTTTCCTGCAGGAAACCAAGGTAGACAGATATAAACAACTCATTCTTCTCTAAGATTATTGTAAACAGTATACAGGCCTAGCCCTAATAGAACAGTTGTTGCTACAGCTCTTTATACTAGGTAGCCTACCTTAGGTACTATATTATAGGATTTGGAAGTATACAGCACCCCAGGCGTTCGATGTCAATCCGTACTTGAATCCTCTTCGAGCCACCTATATATCGAGATCTACCCAAACCCTAGTATATTTAAGATCCTATAATTATTCAGAATTCTTGATCTCTTCAGGAATCAGTCTGAATATTAACTGTCTAATCTGATCTCTACCATCTGATACCCTTGCCTAGTTACAGGTCTCTAGCCTGACAACTTAGTAATCATTACAAGCTGGCTGCTTACCTACCTTATAGCCTACGTTCTAGCCTACTATCTGGCCTATCAACTGGTTAATTAACTGGTCTATTAACTGGTTAACCAACCAAGACTACCGCTACTATACTAGAGTAAAATTGATTAGTTATCTTATAGAACATTCTAAAGAACCTACTTAGGCTTATACTGCCTATATAGAGATTGCTTATATAATCTCTATATACTAGGCCTATAGCTAGATCTACTATCAAGCTAATATAAAAAGCCCTATTTGAATAGCTTATCTAGTTACCTAGTTATAAGCTATCTTACTCTGAGACCCTATAAACCCTAGAGTGCCAGATTACTAAGGCTAAACCCTAGGGCCTGAGGGAAGTGGCTGAAAGTGGTATAGCTTACCCGCAGGACCTAGCCTTAGCATCCCCCATCAAAAAATCTCCTATACAAACTACCCCCCCTTAGGGTTAGCCTCTTCTACATAGAAATCTACAAATATTTTTTGATAGAAAGATAATTTCACCTATTTTATTAAAAGATCTTGAAGACCCGATCACAAAATACTAAAATTTAAGGTACTTAGGGGGGGGTGTTGGGTTCAAACCTTAAATGCCAACACCCCCCCCCTTGCCAAGCCTTGTTAATGCGGACCACCCCCCCCCCTGTTGGGCCCGACTATATTTAGGCTTTCAGTCTAAACAATACAACCTAGTCAGGCTGAGTCAGAAAATAATCCGAGATCATAGGAAGATACTAGTTCTATAATAATTACGTACAGAACGATCGTTAAAGATATAAAAATAACTCCCTTATCCGGCTCGGCGAAACCTCAGTATAAGCTATCTTAGAGAGCCTCTGTATAAGACTACTCTCTTTATCTATTACTATCTTAAGCTATCTATACTATACAACTTAGATCTGCTGCAGTATATTCTGTTGTTCTTCTATAGAACCCTCTCTATAGAGTATTATAGCTACTATCAGAAATACTACAAACAGATACTGATATACCTTATACTAAGACTATCCTATACAGAGTACCTACAGAAGAGTATATCTAAAGTAGTATAAGTATATAATATACCGGATCTACTGCTACTGCTACTACTACTAATAAAGCCCTTATACAGTCTTACTGTATATACTTATATAGTTGATTAATTAATAGTTATTAGTACTCTAGTTAACTATATAGATCTAGTATCGCTAAGCCTACTACTAGACTTCAGCTTTATAGTCTGTTATATTAATAGCCTTACTCTGCTGTCTGATTATCTACTTCTAGCTGTATCAGATATAAGTAATCTCTTACTGTCTTATTAGAAACTAAAATACGATAGGGATTATACAGATAGCCCTGGTCACAGGCCCTATATCTAATCCAGAGATAAGGCCTAGCTCTAAGGTCTTAGTAGTAGGGCTTTGCCGAGGTAGTATACTAGAAGGATAGTAGACAGAAGAGATAGTCTTATTAATATAGATAGCTAGCAGGCTTTAATAGGGTTGCTAATAGAGTACTAGATAAGTTAGCCTAGGGCTAGAAGAGTAAGTTAAGAATATTACTTAAGGTTAGAGTTATATTTCTTAACTAGGTTTATTAAGCTTAACTGATTTTATTAACTTTATTAAGCCTAACTAATTTTTATAAAGCAGATTCTTAACTAGTTTTATTAAGCTTGACTAAGTTTGTTAGGTTTTATTTATTAAGCGTAACTAATTATTATTAAATCTTCTTATATATATATTGAGTATATCGTTAGTTTTATTAACTCTATTTTAAGTATTTATTATCTTATAATCAGAATACTTTAAATTTATTAAAAACAAACCCTAAAGCCAGTTGGCCAAAATATATTAGAATAAGAAATCGTATATCTTGATTATCTTTATCAATAAGATCCCTATAGTGGCTAGTAAAGTCTTTTTAGACTATTAAAATAATAATAATTCATCTATAGCTTTAAAATATAAAAAAAGGGATACTTAAAGTTTAATTAAAGATTCTAAAAATTATGAATCCTTTAGATATTGAAATACTTAATAGTACGGTAAAATAGCCTCTGTTTGCTTAATTACAAAAGTATAGACCAAAGATCAATCAGACTAAAACTGAGTAAGTTACAGCCTATATAAGTTCTTTAACTATATGACCCCCAAACCTAGGCCCTAGCAGGATAACTGCTTAGGGTTACGACCCCTAAGGCTACTCCTAGGATAAGCCCCGGAGGATACCTCCTAAGGTTGCGTCTAAGGATACCCCCCCGTAGTGATGCCTATCTTGCCAGTTGGTGACTAACTTACCAGTTGGTAGTTACTTAGTCAAAAATCAAAATATAGCCCTTAGTGGCCTATTACCGAATCTAGTAACCAGAGATCGATCAGACCAAAACTAAGCAAGTTATAGCCTATATAAGGTCTTTAACTATATAACCCCCAAACCTAGGTCCTAGCAGGATAACTGCTTAGGGTTACAACCCCTAAGGCTACTCCCGAGGATAAGCCCCAGAGGATACCTCCTAAGGTTGCGTCTAAGGATACCCCCTGTAGTAATGCCTATCTTGCCAGTTGGTGATTACTTAGTCAAAAATCAAAATATAGCCCTTAGTGGCCTATTACCGAATCTAGTAACCAGAGATCGATCAGACCAAAACTAAGCAAGTTACAGCCTATATAAGGTCTTTAACTATATAACCCCTGAACCTAGGCCTCAGCAGGATAACTGCTTAGGAATACTGCCCCTAAGGCTACTCCCGAGGATAAGCCCCGGAGGATACCTCCTAAGGTTGCGTCTAAGGATACCCTCTGTAGTGATACCTATCTTGCTAGTTAGTGATTAATTAGTCAAAAATCAAAATATAGCCCTTAGTGGCCTATTACCGAATCTAGTAACCAGAGATCGATCAGACCAAAACTAAGCAAGTTACAGCCTATATAAGGTCTTTAACTATATAACTCCCGAACCTAGGCCCTAGCAGGATAACTGCTTAGGGATACTGCCCTGGAGGCTACCCCTAAGGCTATGCCCGAGGATAAGCCCCTGAGGCTACCCCCTAAGGCTACGGCTAAGGATACCCCCTGTAGTGATACCTATCTTGCCAGTTAGTAACTAACTTGCTAGTTAGTAGTTACTTGGTCAAAAATCAAAATATAGCCCCTAGCGTCCTATTATCGAATCAAGTAACCAGAGATCGATCAGACTAAAATTAAGCAAGTTACAGCCAATATAAACCCTTTAACTATATAACCCCTGAACCTGATGCCCAGCGGGACCGGTATTTGAGGATGACCCCCTATAGTTACGCCTGAGTATATCCCCTATACTGAAGCCTATCTTGCCAGTTGGTGATGGTGATTCCTTTGCCAGTTGGTGACTACTTCGCCAGTTGGTGACTACTTAGTCAAACTAAAATATAGCCCTTAGTAGTCTATTACTGAATCTAGTAACCAATGATCAATCAGACTAAAACTAAGCGAGCTATAGCCTATACAAAGTCTTTAACTACATAACCCCCAAACCCGATGACTAGCCAGACAGGAGTTTGAACATAACCCTCTGTAGTCACCCCCGAGTATACCCCCCTACACTGAAGCCTATCTTGCCAGTTGGTGACTAACCTGCTAGTAGACTACCAAATTTGCCAGTTGGCTAAAATATATTGGAACGAGAAATCTTATATCTCGATTAACTTAGTTAAGAATATCCCTATAGTCCCTAGTAAAGTCTTTTTAGACTATTGAAACTAATAGCTATCGTTAGATACCTCTAAAAGATAAAGAAAGGCATATTTAAATTCTGATTGAAGATTCTATAAATTATGAATCGCTTAGATATTGAATGATTTAATAATATAGTAATATAGCCCTTAGTACCCTATTACTGAATCTAGTAACCAGAGATCGGTCAGACCAAAATTGAGTAAGTTACAGCTAATATAAAGTCTTTACTTATATAATGTAACGGGCCCAGGCCCGTGGAGATATCACGTTGTGTCACGTGACCTTTTCCTGCAGGAAAACCAGGTAGAGGCTCACATAGATACTCTTCTTCAAGATTATTGTAAACAGCATGCAGGCCTAGCCCCAATTGAACAGTTGTCGCTACAGCCCTTCACATACAATAATCTTCCGATTCGATCGGTAATCGTAAAATCACCCGCGAAGTCCTAGAGGTCCTAGGCACACGAAGCACACGAAGAACGTACCCCTGAATCACCATCTATTTGATACCGATTCAACCACGAAAGCGAAAGCCCTAAAAGTCTTAGGCACACGAAGAACGTACCCCTGAATCACTCTCTATTCGATACCGATTCAACCACGAAAGCGAAAGTCCTAAAAAGTCTTAGGCATACGAAGAACGTACCCCTGAATCACCATCTATTCGATACCGATTCAAACACGAAGCGAAAGTCCTAGAAGAGAACATTCCTAGGCACAATAAGCGAAAGAATTATCCGTACAGACTATATTATCAATTCAATGATGAATACCAGGATAGACATGGATCCCCCTCGGGAGGAACCGCAACAACAAAACCCACTGGATGCGATCATGCAGCAACTAATACACATGCAAACGTCACATCACCAAGCCATTACACAGCAGGAAGAGCGTATGGAACGACTTGAGGCAGCCTTGGCAAAAGCTACTAAGGGGAATATACGAAAAGAGCCTGAAGATCTGGAGAAAGGACCCGATCTTTCAGCCGAGAGATCATCCCCGCCAGCACTACCGATCCAGGCTGAGCCCCCTCGCCGACCACGTACGCGATTTCCTGACCCCCCAATGTACGCTGGAGGTACATCAGAATGGCCAACCTGGAAGGCAGCAATGGTAAATAAGTTGACAGTTGATGGCGAAGCTATCGGATCAAGGAAAGAACAGTTTCTATATGTATTTTCCCGGCTGGAAAAGATGGCTTCAAAGAACACTGTTACCTATATGGAACACCGACGAGAGACAGCAGGTCCAGAGGACCTTTTGAATCACCTAGCGACACTGTATGGTGACCCAAACGCTCAGGCTAGAGCAGGAAGACGATTACAACAGTTGAAACAAGGGGAAGGAACATCATTCGCCAAGTTTCTACCACGACTAGAAAAGGAATTCGCAGACGCTGGTGCTATAGAATGGCCAGATCAGGTGAAGCAACAGATATTGCTAAGCTCGCTAAATACGACTATGAAGACGGCATTGTTCAGTCGTGGCATCCCAAATGACTTCCTAGGCCTGATCAATCGCCTACACGAGATCAGCACCGATAAGGATACCTTAGGGCTCCATGAAACAAAACCCTACCGAACTGCCAGAGCAAGTAATACGGATGAAATGGATTGGACCCCAACTGTCTCTGTCAACCGAACTGAGACACGTACGACGCGCCGACGAAACAGTGCCGAAAAGCAGCCAAAAAGGGCCCGATGGGTCAATGAGGAAGAAATACAAGACCGACGACAGAGTGGAAGATGCTTCCGATGCGGAAGACACGGTTGCCGTGTCGCCGAATGTCCCTATCTCCCAGCTTTCCGGCCGGAAAACCATCGTATCGCAGCAGGATCGACTAAGAAAGAAGGTCGAAGCACCATCGAATCTGAAAAGAAGACAGAACGAAATACCCGCGTTAAGAAAGCAAAGCCGGTCATCGAAAGCGATACTAGCAACGACGAATTCATATCTGCTAGTGATAGTGAGTCGGGAAAAGAATAGCTCCTACTCTCAGCCGCGAGCAGGAGCGAAAGGGAATCGAGAAACTGGATAAGAGCGAAGAACCACCGTTTGTAGTTGATGTTATAGTCAATGGAACTCAGTTTGCAGAGGCACTAGTCGATCATGGCTGTCTCAGCTACGCAACAATAAACGGTACGCTTGTCAAATCTCTCGATCTCCCGCGCATCAAGATACACACACGACAACTGGATGGTGTGGTAGCAAATCAAGGACGGATCACCCACGTTACCTACTTTGACGCAGATATCCATGGACACCAACAAGGTACTACCTTCGCGTATATTATCGAGGATCAGATAGACGATATAATCCTCGGCCTACCATGGGTCAAGGACGTGGACGGAACATATTCTCCTAGGAAAGGGTACATGGACATCTATACGAAGTCTCGCAGGAGGACACGATGCTGGAATCGAAAGGATCGCTCTATCGGACCTATAGGGAAGAAGACGCTAGAAGTAAAACGACTGTCAGCAAAGGGTATTCAACGCCTGTTCAACAGAGCAACGACACCGGTTAGGCTGCGAATCGGGAAGGTTACGCTGGACGATATCAACAAGGCTATATTTCAGCCGAAAGATAAGGTCCCTATCAAAAAGAGACTCCCCCGCCAGTATTGGAAGTGGCTTGACGTTTTCAGCAAGCAACTAGCGAATGTACTGCCACCGCATCGACCAGGAATCGACCACAAGATACCGTTAAAACGAGACCAAAACGGCGTCGAAGAACCACCCCCCCTATGGTCCTCTCTATGGCATGAACAAAGAAGAACTTTTGTACCTCAGGAAGACGTTGACCGAACTGTTGGACAAGAACTTTATTCGAGTGAGCAAATCACCCGCCGCCGCGCCAGTATTACTAGTACGGAAACCAGGCGGAGGTGTCCGGTTTTGTGTTGACTACCGCGGATTGAACGAATTAAGCATTAAGGACCGGTACCCGTTGCCGTTGATTCGAGAGACGCTACGGAATATATCAAAGGCGAGATGGTTCACGAAGCTTGACATTATATCGGCATTTCATAAGGTGCGAGTAGCACCAGGCGAAGAATGGAAAACGGCCTTTCGTACGAGATATGGCCTTTTCGAATGGAATGTGACACCCTTTGGCCTCACGGGCGCACCAGCTACGTTTCAAAGGTTTATTAATCAGACTCTGCAGGAGTATCTAGACGACTTTGTGTCTGCCTACGTCGATGATATTATTATCTACTCAGATGGTTCTATCGAAGATCACCGACAAAAGGTCTACAAAGTACTTCAGAAACTTAAGGACGCAGAGTTACAATGCGATATCAGCAAGTCGGAATTCGAGCAAGATTCGGTTAAATATCTTGGCTTTATTGTACATGCCGGCAGAGGGGTACACGTTGACCCTAAGAAGGTAGAAGCAATACGTGCATGGGAAGCACCAAGGACAGTTCGTGACGTTCGGGGCTTCTTAGGATTTGCCAACTTCTATCGCTCGTTTATACCCCGATTCGCTGCTCTGTCGTCACCGTTGACAAGATTGACGAAGAAGGATACACCATTCCAATGGGATCAAGACTGCCAAGAAGCATTTAATGAACTAAAGGACCTGTTCATCAATGCCCCAATACTGGCACATTTCGAAGAGGAAAGAGAAACTGTTATCGAGACTGATGCATCTGGATGGGCTACAGGTGCAGTACTCTCGCAACGACAAAAAGACGGAAGATTAGCCCCCCTGTGCCTATATATCGCAAAAGTTATCACCAGCTGAAGCAAATTATGAGATACACGATAAGGAGTTACTCGCTATTATTCGGGCACTGCGCGAATGGCGTCCAGAACTGAAGATGGTCCCTCGATTCACCATCGTAACGGACCATAAGAACCTACGATACTTCAACAAAGCGCAGCATCTTAGCGAACGGCAGATGCGATGGGCAGGACTGATGGCAGAATTCGATTTTACTCTCCACTACCGACCAGGCAAGCTTGCAGTATTGCCGGACGCATTATCCAGAAGAGGACAGGACTTACCTCAGGATATCACAGACGAAAGACTATCGAATCGATTTCGTACCTTATTCGAAAAGGTATCGATTCGATATAATCGTACCCACAAGGTTGATGAGACAGATCTCGAATTTGCTACCCCAGTACTACTTTTTGACGATCAAGAACTACAAGACGAATGGGAAAAAGCAAGGCTAGCTGATAGTGTCTACCAAGCCTATTCAATAGCAGTGAAGAACGGTGAACGCAGTATCAGGATCAAAACAAGCGTGAAAACCAGCCTCTCTGAGTGTCATCTGGACGAACGAGGGTTATTATGTTTCAGACAACGATTATGGATTCCTGAGAGCGAACAGTTACGAACCAGTATTATCCAGAAAGTACACGACTCCTATATCACTGGACACCCAGGACGAGATGCTACATATGCGATACTATCTCGGAGATTCTTCTGGCCTGGAGCGGCAAAGGACGTACGACGATTCCTACGGAACTGTACCATTTGCGGGAGGACTACAGTCTGGCGAGACACGAAGCACGGACTACTAAAACCACTCCCGATCCCACAACGAATTTGGGCCGAATTATCTATGGATTTCATCACAGAGCTACCCCCAGCGAAGGAAGACAGTTCTACAAACCTACTGGTTATTACCGATCGACTCACTAAGGGTGTGATATTGATCGGCATGAAAGGAATTACGTCACAAGAGGTAGCAGAAGCATTTCTGACACACTTCTATATGCATCATGGTTTGCCAAAGGCAATTACTAGCGATCGAGGGCCACAGTTTGTGAGCGGATTCTGGCGAATAGTGTGTGAAAAACTAGCGATTCGACGCCGATTATCGACCGCCTTCCACCCGCAATCGGACGGGGCAACAGAACGAGCAAACCAGGAAGTAGAAAGGATTATGAGAATCTTCATCACCTACGCACAGGATGACTGGAAGGGACTATTGCCAATAGTCGCAGTGGCGATCAATAACCGGAATGCCTCGTCGACAGGACTATCCCCCTTCTTCTTCACCCATGGATATCACGTCGATCCCCTTAGTATAAACGACAATAATACAACACGAACGGACAAAACAACCCCGCCTACTGCCGCAGGCGAATCATTCGTGAAACGACTACGAGAAGCTACTGATTGGGCACAGTCAGCAATTGCAGTCGCCCAAGAAACACAACAGGAACAGGCGAACCGTTCTCGGCGCGCTGCCCCTACATACCATGTTGGCGATAAGGTTTGGCTGAATCTGCGCAATATTCGCTCGCAACGGCCTTCTAAAAAGTTTGATTGGATACATGCACAGTATGAGGTAGTGAGGGTGCCTACACCACACACGGTGCAACTGAATATACCAACTGGCATACACCCAGTATTCAACGTCGAGTTAGTACGGCCAGCAGCCACAGATCCGTTTCCCTCTCAATTCGTCGACGATACACAGCCGCCTCCCATAGAAATCGACAATGAGGTAGAATACGAAGTTGAAGAAATACTCGACCACAAGGAAAGGCGCATTGGCAGAGGCAAACGAACCGAGGTTTTGGTAAAATGGACGGGGTACGCAGAGACTACATGGGAACCAGCGGACGAGATGAAGGATTGTATGGCGATGGATACGTACGAGAGGCAGTTCGGCCGCATCACGAGAGCGTCCCGACCACGAGTTGCTGCCAAAAAATAACATAGCAATACCGATGCTACGGCTTTCAGCCGAAAGATGAGGTGAGGAGGGGGGTACTGTAACGGGCCCAGGCCCGTGGAGATATCACGTTGTGTCACGTGACCTTTTCCTGCAGGAAAACCAGGTAGAGGCTCACATAGATACTCTTCTTCAAGATTATTGTAAACAGCATGCAGGCCTAGCCCCAATTGAACAGTTGTCGCTACAGCCCTTCACATATAACCCCCGAACCTGATGCCCAGCCAGACCGAAGTTTGAGGATGACCCCCTGCATTTACCCCTAAGTACCCACCCTACGCTGAAGCCTATCTTGCCAGTTGATGACTACTTTACCAGTTGGTGCCTACCTTGCCAGTTGCTGACTATCTTGCCAGTTGATGACTACTTTACCAGTTGGTGCCTACCTTGCCAGTTGCTGACTATCTTACCAGTTGCTGACTATCTTGCCAGTTGGTGATTACTTTGCCAGTTGGTGATTACTTTGCCAGTTGGTAATTACTTAGTTGAACTAAAATATAGCCCTTAATGGCCTATTACTGAATCCATTAACTAAAGATTAAGCAGACGAAAATTAAGTAGGTTACAGCCAATATAAAGTCTTTAACTATATGACCCCTGAAGCTGATGCCCAGCCGGACCAAAGTTCAAGGATGACCCTCTGCAGTCACCCCCGAGTATACCCCCTATACTGAAGCCTATCTTACCAGTTGGTGACTATATTGCTAGTTGGTAACTATCTTGCCAGTTGATAACTATTTTACCA
Source organism: Penicillium cosmopolitanum (assembly GCF_028827165.1). Classification (NCBI taxonomy): domain Eukaryota; kingdom Fungi; phylum Ascomycota; class Eurotiomycetes; order Eurotiales; family Aspergillaceae; genus Penicillium; species Penicillium cosmopolitanum. The sequence continues at coordinate 4,386,423 of NW_026622678.1, read as the reverse complement.
GTTAATAACTATCTTACCAGTTGGTGACAACCTAGTAAAAAACTAAAATATAGCCCTTAGTGGCCTATTACTGAATCTAGTAGCCAGGGATTAATCAGACCAAAACTAAGTAACTTATAGCTAATACAAATCTTTAACTATTATATGCCCGAACCTGACGCCTGGCTGGACCGGAGTTTGAGGATGACCCCCCTATAGTTATCCTCAAGTATACCCTCTATACCAAGGCCTATCTTGCCAGTTAGTGACTACTTTGTCAAACTAAAATATAGTCCTTAGTAGCCTATTACTGAATCTAGTAGCCAGAGATCGATCAGACTAAAAGTAAGTTGTACTAGTATACTTAGACAGCTGTCAGAAATATTACTCTGCTGTAAATTACGAAGGAGATCCTACCTAGCTATACTACTTTCTCTCTCAGTCATCAGGATTCCTATATAAAAGAAGGTCTAAGGAAAGAGAGAAGAGAAATAATAGATTAGCGTATAGGTAGAATTATCGATTGAGAATAAGGTACGACCAGCGGTTAAGTAACCCGGAAGAGATAACTATGATTATTCAGTGCCTGAGCCTTACATACAGCTAGACATCGCCAGAACCCATGTCAACCATGACCCAACCCAACCCAACCCAGCCCAAAATGGGTTTTGGGTCCAATTCTATAACCCATTGATGGGTTTTGGGTTGAGACCCTTAACCCAAAACCCATGTGGGAACCCACTGGGTCCCCATTTTAGTGTAAATAGCGCAAATATGCCAAGCTCACATGACTTCTAGAATTATGAAATTCCTGCTCGTAATTTAAGGTATGAGTTTACCATCCCAAGGTGTTGAATGCTTTATATTTATTGGATATCATATCATAAACTTATTATCCTAATAAATAAATTACAACTTAAGAGCTAGCAGATTATAACAATTTAATTATAAGATAGTGAATTCGATTACTAGTAAACCTCAAAGATATCATCAGTCCGAGCCTTTCGCTTTCGTCCTAAGTGACGAGGTTGCGATGGCAGTAGAGACTGTGTTGGCTGTAGCTCCTCATGATCATGACTGTCTAAGCTAGGTATTTCCTCTCTCTCCCTTAGGATCTACTATATCTTCCTCCTCATAATCACTAATACCATCCATCTCAACCTCAACCTCCTCTGGATACTCCATATTGAGTTCTCGGACTGCCTCATTCTCCTGTAGGGAAAAGTACTGCTCTAGCTCCTTTGTCTCTGCTTCTTTAAGATTAAATCGTGTCGAACAAAGAAACAACATATGTTCCTCAATTGTTTCAGAGTTCATACGGCCACGTCGGTAATGACAGATATCACGCGCAGTATTAAAAAGCCGTTCAACACCTGCACCGGTTGCTGGAATAGAGAGTATATCTCGAGCAAGCTGTACGATCGCAGGAAAACGGGATTGATTCTCACGCCAGTATTGTAGTGGCTCAATCTCAATTAGATCTAGATAGTAGATATTAGTATATAGTATCATGAATAAATATTGAGAAGAGATCACATACCACCGTCTAGATACTGGCTTACTTCGTCGTCTGTAGGCTTTGTGGCTCTTTGATTACCACTCAACATCTTACTTAGCCGTGAAGTAGATGTAGGCTGAGTCTGAGGATCAGGAGTAGATTGGTTATCTAAGAGACGGGTCTGGTATGGAGATAATGCTGTCTGGAATGATCTTCGGTACCTTACCCGCCACTCATGATCCCAGTCTTCTGAGAGAAAGAAGCGAAATCGGCTATCAGGTGCTAGCATTGTGCTAACAGCAAAGGTATGCCCTCGCATATGGTCTGTCTGTGCATAATAAATACGAAGTTTGTCATGACCAGCATCCAAGGCTGTTAACATTTGCTGCTTCTATGGAATGCGCTTGCGTTTGAGCTGCTTTTTTGTCTGTTCTAAATGATTGAAGAGTGCATTGTAGAGCTTGAAGACAAGATGAGTTGTGACATCCTTTGTTTTTGATAGCTCAGTAGTATAGTCAAAGAATGGCTGAGTTATACAAAGTAGATAGTCAATTTGTCGCCACTCATCATTAGTCAAGAGTATCTCTGTATAATCATATTCCTCACAGAAAGGCTTAAATAATAGGCGAATTCGCTTAGCCCGGCGAAGCATCAAGAAGGTAGAGTTCTAACGGGTCTTGACATCTTGAACAGGTACTAGTCGAGGTTCTTTTGGTTGGAGTTGAAGAAAGGTCTCACGACGTTGAGGACTGGCATTGACGTATATAGCCAGATATCGAATCTTATTGAGTGTTGCTGTAATACTGTAGTTCTGGGCATTCTTTTTTGCTGCAGCAGAATGCTGCTCAGTCCATCTAGTCTTAGTATCCTCATTCTGAGGAGATGCCTTCAGTTTCCCAAGAAGCTCATTTAAACTCAGCTGGATAACGTGTGCAAGACAGGGAATCCGGATAACAGTTATATCAGGTGGCAGACTCTGCTGAAGGGCCTCAATCATTGTTTTGTTGTTTGTTGCGTTGTCGGTGGTGATTCCATAAATCCGATCTTCAATCTGATATTGCTCCAGAATCTGAAGAACAATTTGGCTCAGGTTAGAACCGCTGTATACGCCATGCACTGGCTTAAATCCAAGCAACACCTCTTGGTATATCCAATTTGTATCTACAAAGTAAGCAGTTATTGCTATAAATGCCTGATTATAGGGTGACGTCCAGCAGTCAAGTGCAAGCGAAAGCTTAGTATTAGGAGGAAGGGTTCGGAGGGCCGATTGCTGACGTGTTTCAACGATAGAGTGTAAGCGGCGACGCATCGTTTTAGCAGAGGGTATTAAGGGCTCAGAGGGTGCTGAACGGGCAATACGGATAATCTTGCTAAGCCCGGGAGCTTTGAAAAGTTGTATCGGTAGTCGGTTGATAGTAGTAAACTGAAGTAGTTCCTCCTCCCAGTACTCTTGTGAAAAGGGGATTTCGACCGGAATAGTACTCTAAAACCCACGATTAATTAGTATTATATATGTAAGAGAAATAAGGTTATACCTTTGTTTTTAAAAACCGAGAAATCCCTAAGCCTCCTTTGCCCTGCCCTGCCCGGATACAGTTTGCAGTACCTAAATGCTTCTTTATTGTAGAAGTCCCTTGGTAACCTTTCTTTGTCGGAAGACTATTCATTGGATGCTCCAGAATTACACCGCATCGCTTACACATAACCTTGGGTATTCCGTTCTTGATTAATGCAACCTGATTGTATTCTTGCCAGACATCGCCACTTCGGTTCAAATCCCACACCACTTTGCTTTCCCGCCCAAAATCAGTCTCGATCCACCATTTTACCCAGTCGTCATGTGCCATATTGTCATATAGTAGATATTCTTTTCTGCGATTAGGGCCAACGCGTAGAAGTGAGTCAGGGATTGGTGGAGGGTCAACTAGGCGGAGAAAGTCTGGCTCGCTGTAAGGCTCAAGGGTATCGATAAGATATTGATTCTGGCTACCGGAAGATGTAGTAGTATTCCGTAATGGGGTCAAGTAACCAAGAGTCTCTGTATTCCTATCATATAATGATGGGACAAAATCAGAATATTGACTTTGACTCTGTGACATAATTACCATCAATTGATCAAGGATTTATGGTAAGGCAAGGGAGAAAGAAAACAGGAGAGGGAATACCTACACTAACAAAGAAAGAAAGAAAGAAAGAAAAAGAATTGGCTTATTGTGTATAGATTGGTTGTAAAAGGAGATACATCAGAAGAAGATAGCCCGTTATTCCTGCTGATTTGGTTCTGGTGTAGGTTAAACCCAGCAAAACCCAGTAGAACCCATTAATAACCTGTCAAAAATCTCTTCTAACCCATTCCGACCTATTCCAACCCATTCCGACCCATTGATAACCCATTTCGACCCATTGATAACCCATTCCGACCCATTGATAACCCATTTCGACCCATTGATAACCCATTCCGACCCATTGATAACCCATTCCGACCCATTGATAACCCATTCCGACCCATTAATAACCCATTCCGACCCATTAATAACCCATTCTGACCCATTGATAACCTATCCCGCCTTATTAGCTAGCTTTAATTACTATAGATCTAGAATTTTTATATCTTTTAGAGATATTTCAGCTGAAATAAATAGTTCGTGTACCAAGTAGCCAAAGTGTAAGACCTTTATATTTCAGCGGAAATATAAGATGCTCAGCCTTTACATGAAAGATAAGTATTTTGTTTAAATGAGTAGCAACAAACTGTAGAGCTACTATCTTCAATTCATATTGTCAGAGAGTGTAGAGTTAGACAGGCGGTATCTATTAGGTTCTTATTGGCTGTAAAAAAGGAGGCGTATGTATGGCGTAGTAACTAATAATATTAGTTCAGACGTACGAGAGGTGATCAGCGGTACGGACGAGCTCAGGGTTTAGTAAATAGGGGGGGCTGAGTAGCTCACATGTAGGATTCATACAGCTCACATGTAGGATTCATACCTTAGAGAAGCAGCAGAGTATTTATGTAGGGTATACGTCTTATAATTAGTATAGGTGTAAGTTTTACTATCACTAGCGTAAGTTTCAGGTTCACTAGCGCAGTAACTAGTGTAGTAGTAGGAGGAAAATAGGCCAAAGCGTCGTAAGCACTCGTTAATCCTCAGATTTTGGTTAAGCTGCTTGAGCAGAGAGAGTCGATATCAAAGATCGTAGCAAGTTGGCCGCAGGTACAGAATAGGTTTAGGCAGTTAAGTTAGTCTTATGCTGATTAGTCTCTGTATAGGAGAATTATGGATTATATAAGGAGAATATATGAACATTCGACTTATACTCAACTCAGAAGTCAAGATAGATACTTGGTAACAGTCTATGGAGAGTAGAAGCCTACAATATTTACATTAATTAGTTATATTAATTAGATATTTAAATTATCAGAGATTGATTAACCTTAGGCTACTTTTAATTCCGATAAAGATCAAATTTGAGTAAATTAATTTTGGTGGCTAAGTGGCAGCTTAAAAGTACACTGACTTATGTCCATAGAAGATATATATCTTCGTCTTCTAAGTAAAAAATAGATATTAGCCTAAGGCCACACTTACATAAGGTGGTCATATGACTTAACTAGCCCGTCGGTAAGTTAAGGCTAGCGTAAGTTCGTCACCCGCGTTATCTTCTCAAAACAACCACGCGTCTTCAAAAAATAAAAATCAACACCTAGGACTCTACGATTAATCTTTTAGTAAGTATCTTCAAAATACTGCTCGATAATTCTCCTAGTCTTAAGGCTATTTACCTCAGTTAGATCTGACTTACTAATTTTAAACAGACATTATGGCGATCCATATATATATTAATTTTGACGCGTTCCTGACCTTATTATTATCGCCAGTCTGCCGCAAACTTCAATTGAATAAAAGATATCAGCTTTATAACAGTCAGCAGAATAACCATTCTGGTGAATAGTCATTTAGTACGTTTACTGTTATTCTCAAAAACTATACCTTTGGCCAAGTTCTGGCTAACATAGTTGTTATAGGCGCAGCCGTCTTGGTTTTGATATCCCCGGCGTCGCCATCTCTGAGCCTCAGATTTCGGCTGAAATCGAAGGCCTGTCCTTGTTTACAAGGCCGCTGAGATCCCGCGACCAAACGCGCCTTCTATATCAGATTCCTATTCGAGCATGCCTTCCTTATATTCAAACCTCCAGGTTGCACGTCGCTACATCTGAACCCCAGATTTCGGCTGAAATCGAAGGCTTGGCCTTGTTTACAAGGCCGCTGAGATCCCGCTGCTATTTGTGCCTTCCTTCTGTATCAGATTCCCGTTTAGGCGTACGTGCCTTCCTTATATTCAAACCTCCAGGTTGCACGTCGCTACATCTGAACCCCAGATTTCGGCTGAAATCGAAGGCTTGGCCTTGTTTACAAGGCCGCTGAGATCCCGCTGCTGGTTATGCCTTCCTGCTGTATCTGATTCCCGTTTAGGCGTGCCTTCCTAACATACAAACCTCCAGGTTGAACGTCGCTACATCTGAACCCCAGATTTCGGCTGAAATCGAAGGCTTGGCATTGTTTACAAGGCCGCTGAGATCCCGCTGCTGGTTGTGCCTTCCTTCTGTATCAGATTCCCGTTTAGGCGTGCGTGCCTTCCTTATATACAAACCTCCAGTTTGCGTGCCTGTCAACGGGCCAATCACAGCCCGGGGAGGATATCAGCTTTGATCATAGCCATTTCAAACTTAACTTCTTCAAACTTCTTCTCTTTTATCTCAGTTTCTTTCAACTGCTTACCTCGAAACCGACGGAACCTTCGATCCTTTGACAACACAACTCATTCAACCGCTACCTGCGCGATTCTTTGTTCACCTGCGGGTATTTAACCATGGCGCCAGACGTAGTGAACGAAGACAGACTTCGCTCACTTCTTGAGCGTTCTGTTTCTCCAAGCTATACTGTCTACGATACAGACAACCCTGATATTGAGGACAACCCAAGCCACAACCCAAGCCGCAACCCAAGCCGCAACCCAAGCCACACTGCAGAGATAACCCTACAATTCTGCGAGCCCGAGGGTTCTACTACTTCTTCTGCTCTGGTGTCAAAGAGTACCTTGATTTCTGATTCGGCTGAAATCCAAGGTGGCTTCACAGTGGAGGAACGTACCTTTCGGACTACGTCCGACTTCACCGAATAGCTTACAACTTTGCCGAAAACGGAGGCATATCGAATTCTCAACAATTGCCATGATATTGCCTTTGAGCAAATCAACCTTATCAAACAGATCCTCTGTAATCTCTATCTCTGGGCCCAGCAAAACCAGGTCTATGAGGGTACCCATAATCTTGCTGAATTCGAGGCAAAGTGGGCATCGGTTACTAAGATAGCCCTCAAGCACGCCAAAGATGCGAAGACTATCCAGTCTATTCAGAACAAGGCCGTGTCCAACTGGGGAACCGACGCACAGCGCCTTTTCACTCATCTCCGCAACAAAGGCATATTCGACCAAGTGAACAAGATACTTCGGCAAGGTCTGACATTTGACCAAGTTCGCAATGCAATCAACAATTCAATGGTCAAACGTCTTAGTGTATCAGGCAAAGGTTCCCGCAGCCAGAGGCGTATTATCCTGGGTGATCTTAAAAAGGTTACTGAGCTTCGCAAGTTCCAGAGACCTAAGGCTAAAGATATTCGCACCTCCAATCTCAACCTTACTCAGGATGGCTTTTGCTGCAAGCAAGGAAGTAGCATTACTCCGATGGATTGTAACGACGAACCTACTGGTGACAATCCTGACGATACCACTACTGCCGATCTGGATCGTGATCGAGTTCAAACCATCTCGCCATCACCACAATCTCCTCCTCCTGATACCGATATGCCGGATGCAGATAACGTTCTCACCCTTAGTCTGCCAGAGGATATTCTAATGGAAGATGTACCTCCTCCCACTGACGCTCCAGTGCCTGAAGCTCAACCAAACCAGGCTACCTCACCTCAGACACGCAGATTACCAACTGATTGCATATGTGCTATTCGCTGTACCAGCATAAACCGTATGATTCAGATAGCTTCTAAGCTTAGTACTCTTCGTGCTTGTCTTGTTTTACTCCGTTCTTTCGGAAAAACAATCTACATGCGTGGTGAGATTGATGAGCAGAGTCTGTACCAGGAGCATGCCTTAAAGCTGTTTGAGCTCTTTCAAATGAACTCAGCAAGCAAAAGCCATAAGCAGTTGGCTAGCCGAATCAATTTCTTATATCAGAATCTTGATAGCTTTGACGATGTACTGAAGAACAAGGCGGCCTAGTTTCTGCTGAAACCTAAGCCTACTGATGATGACCAACGTAGTTTTTATCGCTGGGCACCTGAGCCTACTGCAGCTATTCCCCTGATTGCAGACTTCGCAAAATACGAAAAAGAATGGCTACACCCGCTGGAGTTTGTGCACTGCGTTCTTCCTGATCTTAGACCTGCTGCCCAGAAAATTTTAGCAAACAGGCTACCTCAAGACTTGAAGGAAAACGGTTCTATTGTGATTCCTGGGCTTTTTAGCTATCTTTCGACAAACTAGGACGGCCAGCATCCTGATAGTATTATGCCTCTGATTCACAAAGAGATTCAGATGTATAAATACCATTTCCGGCCTCAACCAAACCGTCCGCGCCTTGGTTGGAATCGCGTTATGTAGCACAGTCTAGGCCAGCAACTGATTCGTCAGGATCTTGGCTATTACATAAGCTATGTCTTTTTTCGTCCGGATCATGCCTATCGCCTGGTATCATTTCCTTACTACTGCAAGAGTACGCAGGCCGGCAAAAAAAACCTTCTTCCGCCACATCGATATCAATATCGATGATTACATCCAAACTGGCCGTAGGCGGAGTATTCTCCAAGGCTCTGTCTTACTCACAAACGAGGATGCCCAAAACTGTACCGAGATTCTACCCAAGATGCACAATCATATTGGTACCTGGTGGACAGATGTCAAAGCTCGCCGGATTACAGCAGGCAAAGAGCCTAAGAATGGGTTAGTCCAAGGTATCGATGCTACTATATGGACAGCAGACGATGCTCAGAGGTATCAGACCAATTGGACCAAGCAGATATGTTAAACTTACAAAGTATCTTTGAATCTGCCTACTAACTATTATATTTCAATAGGTTTACCAGGCAGGCGATGCTCGGCTTAGCCTGCCAACTATCCCCCACAGCTCAACAGGTCCAGCCACTAACAATCGTACAACCTTTCTGGCTTGGTATATTCGGGTTCGTGCTGATGGTTCGACACTTGATACCCCAGAATCCGGTACCTGGGAAAAGCTTGCTGATGCCCATCGCAACCTAATGCCGGCTCCCAAGACCCCGTCCGGATACACCTCTGCCAAATATGGTAAGATAGCATACCCTTTTCCTGCGGCAACCCATTTCCACCCGATGTCAGAGATCTCAGCTTGCCTAGTTGGCCGGCAGCGGTGGACAAATCTTGCGGTCATCGAGGATCTAGATATCCTCTTTGGTCACGACTCTACCCAGGCAACTGAAATAATCCGGATCTGGCAGAGAGACGCATATCGGCGGTTTGTTCTGGCGTTTGAGCAGATAAAGCGTATGGAGATTGCTGCTTATAGAAGCAACTCCTTCTTTTACCAGAAGGAGAATAGGCTACCGATGACAGCGGCCACCCTTGGGGATAGTGAAGAGGAGATTCATAGCGAAGATGACGCTATGTCTATGGTGGATGGTGAGGAGCTTCTTGAGCTTCGAGACTAGTGTTAAGGGGAGTATACAGGTGACTTTGTTAGTGTGAAGTAGGAACAGTTTATCGGAATATAATGAGTAACATAAACTTAAATACTTGCGAATAATTTGTAGAAGTGTACGATAAATATTAAGATGTTGTAAACTAATTAATTACCAATACACTAAGTGTACGTCTGTATCTGATATAATTTTATACCACTTAGTAATCTGTTTTATGAACGCCAAGACGTCTGTTTTATACACGAATGGGTTGAGATGGGTTGAAATGGGTTACCCATTCATAACCCACTGGGTTTTGGGTTGGGTTGGGTTATCTACCCTATAACCCAAAACCCAGTGGGTTGGGTTTTGGGTCGGCATGTTCAACCCAAAATGGGTTATGGCGATGTCTACATACAGCTATACTTTCCTTCCGGTCTCGCATATGTGTAATCTGGTGGTCCTTTAGGAGATGTCCCAGAATATTATGTTTAGAGGTTCAGGTTAGGGTACAGCCTGGGACCATACAGGCCTATACTTCTAGCACAGGTAGTTCTAGAAACGGAGCTACTGGCTGGGCAATCTGGAGTATAAGGTAGATATCCTGTAGATTTTCCAGATTCAGACTGTCGAGGGCCACTTTCGTATGCGCTGGGACAATACCAAACATATAATGAGCCTGCAGGTGCTCCTGGGCCGATATCTGTATAACCGCTCGGCGGCACTTGCTACAAAGCAGCAGATTCCACCGGGGGTAGAAATAGAAGAAATTCCCTGGGAGCAAGATACGTCGGCGGTTGCTATCCCACAGGATGTCCTTTAACAGATTATGTAGCTGCTCTGGCGGAAGATTTGATATAGGCAGTGATCTAGAGACTAGAGCCGGACATAGATCCTCCACCGGCGCCAGGATAAACCGGTGCCATAGATAAGAGGCGTGCCGGTAGAGCTACAGCAGCTCTGGCTATAGCTGAAGTAGCTAAGCGCTCTCAACAGTATAGATCTGGCGGTTAACGGAGGCGCTGTGCCCGGCCTGCGCGGCAAAGACGTTGTCCAACACCTCTGCGGCAGCGTGTAGGTCTACCACTGTAGCCTGCGTCCGTAGATGCTTTTTAGTAATTACGATAATTAAATAACGATAGGTTAGAGCATTAAGGGTCAAGGTGCTAAAGAACTCTCGGCTGCTCTGCTGCAGTAGCCGCCCATACGCTGAGCGCTGTGGGTTGCTTGTAGCCCGTGACCCCGGTACGGTAAAGAGATCATAGGTACTGCCTCCCTGGCCTTGCTGGCCTAGATAATCCCCTATATCGCTTAGTGATACAGGATTATATGTCTCCTACTGCGCCCGCCGGCGGTGTCTAGGGTAGTGCTCCCGAGCGACAGTAGCTAGTATCACTGCTAATAGGCGTATATACAGCAGGTACAGAAGTACTAGTTAGCTGACAGATAGTAGAAGGAATCACGCAGAGCAGTATTACTGCTGAGTTCGGCCCCGGCATTTATAATAGTATATAACGATCACCATCTCCCCCTCATAGATATACAGATTCCGCGGTGCTATAGCACTGTTCCGCCATTTCACTGTCACCAGCTCACTACCCCGACTAGGTTAACCCCAGGAAAATTAGATAGCTAACATAAGCTGTTGCAGGAACGTCTGTACTGATCCTAGATAGCGCCGTACAGCCGGTAGGTCCCACTGCTTATAACAGCGTAGCGGGGGAATACCCTCTGGGGGGTTCTCTGCCTGCTATAGGATCGGGCCGGCAGTAGCTCAAAGCCGGTTGACCGGCAGATCCAGAAAGGAGAACCCGCTCCGACTCTCCGCCGGGGCGTCTACCAGTGATTCTATCTTTACCGGGGATTGGTAGCCAAGAAGAAGCTTATACTCCAGTAGAGAAGTAGCTGATTAAATAACTCTCTGAACCCACTGACGCAGCTAGGAGAGATACAGGCCGCTATCTGGTAGTTGATGATGGTAGACTGTCTGTAGATCATACAACCATTGAATCGTTCCTAGGCGTAGCTCTCGACGGATAATATCTAGGCCGACTACTAGCATACCGAGGATATTATTCAGAGGGAAGAACGTATTTCGGGCGCTATATATACCCTGAATCTCCTGAGCGCATTAGATGTGGAATCAGTAGGATATACGGCTGGGGATATCACTAATGAAGCGGTAGGGTTACAGCAGTAGCACATACTTAAGCAGGAGAATCCGAGCGACCCAGGCCAGCTCTGCTAGCTTTGTAGTATAGAGATAGGGTTTGTAGATACTAAGACTCTAGGGCCGGATCCCGAGTACTGCAGTAAAGGCTACCAGTAGGGAATGAAATTTATCGCCCCGCCGATAGATCGCATCGGTTATCAGGCAACTAACACAGAGCGAGAAGACTACCTTAGTAACCCATTGCTCAGCGTCTGCTGGCAAGGTTAGAAACTAACTATAGGGAAGATTCTCTAGATCTGCCTCCCTCCAGTTAGAGTCAGATCCCTGATCTAATTTATTCAGATCTGGAAGTAGCTCATCAGGATTCGGAAACCTATCTCTATCCTTCTTCTTCTTATTTTTATCTGTATCTTCAGAATCATTATTACCACTGTTGAGATTATTACTCCAGGAGCTAGAATCATCACAGTCTGTTCTAGCAGGGTCAGGTAAGTATAAAGAGCTAGAATCTGTTTCAGAGAGACTAGTTAGGTTGGTAGGATCGGTAGGATCAGTAGGATCGGTAGGATCAGTGGGATCGGTAGGATCAGTGGAATCGGTGGGATCGGTAGTATTGGTGGTATCGGTAGGCAAAGATCTAATGCTAGAGTAGGTCGGGATACATACTGCCATAATTTTCTGTATGATCTGTGGCTCTGCTGCCAGCAGACAGTCTAAGCGGGGTTGCTTTCGCTGGGGTTGCTGGCCAGCTTGTAGATTAGGCGGTAGATCTAGAGACAGACAGGACCCATCACTGTAGGAACTGTTGCTCTGTGTAGACAGAGAATGCTTATAGCGCTAGGATAGTCTAGTAGATCGGGTCCTTGGCTGTAGTTGAGGAATGGTAGTAGTATCCAGGGATTTATACAGTAATCGCTGATCCTTATCTGCAGTAACCCCTAGAGAGGCAAGCCGTTGTGGCCGGTCAGCAAGCTGAATCTGCCGCTGGAAGAGATTTTTCTCTACCTAGGGCCCCGAGTCTGGGCATTGTAGGTAACAGTTTAGGGTCTCCTATAGGATCTAGAGCGTGTAGGACTGCTCCTTGTCTAGATAGACCCCTAGCAGAGAGATCCGATCTGGTTCAGGGAGGGAAATAGCACGGACAAGAAAGCAGAGAAACTGTTTCTAATATCATACGTACTGCCGCTCGGTCTCTGGCTAGAGCCGTCCTAGGGGCCGTCTCCGCATTCGTTGGTGGGGGATCCGGCAGCCAAAGATCTCCCAGACAGATATATGGGTCTGCGCTAACGTCTCCCGGCTATGATCCAAAACCTGGTCTATTGTGTGGACGATGATAGTAAGAATCTGGTTGTGCCGGGTATACTTCTGTTGCTGCTTATCCCGCTTATCTAGACAAGGAGATAGAGATCCACCGCCCTATTACTCCTATAGCGCAGGCAGGACTTGCGAGGTATAGAGAGAGCCTGCCGTACGGGCTAGACCAAGTAGCGAGCGCTGGTAAAAGTATCGGGGCCATTCAGTAAACTGTAACTATAGAGTAGTATTATCCTGTTGCTGGCGCTAGGCGTCAAAGATAAAGAGCGAGTTCTCTACAGTAGCTGGTGTAGTAGTAGATACCCCTAGACTAGTAGCTGGCCAGAGCTGATTCTGTTCCTCCTAGAGTACCTGGTGCTCTTGTACAAGGGTGGTCTATATCCAGCTCGGAGTAGTAGAAATAGGGAAGGTTGATATAAAACTCTCTATAGGTATAGTCAACGGCGGGGGCGAACTGGGCGATATAGGTTATGGACAACCAGATAGGCCGGGTAGGGTATCCCTGCTAATACTAGATCTTAGGGCTATTGTAAATAATTGGTCTGGCTGGCCAGATAGTATAGCTCTAGGGCCCCTGTCCTGTAGCTCCGGTGACTGTAGGTCTGGGAGTAGCGATAGTAGTAGTAGAGGACTATCCTGTCTGTTAAGATCAGCAGTAATAAACCCTTCAACTGTAGTCTCGCCAACCTCCTCTTCCTATAATTCTTCTTATACTGTCTGGTCGTTTTGTAGGATATCTCTATCAGCTTGTATCGGTACCCCAGGTCTATCTTTATCACTGTTTAGTCCTTCGTTGGCAGATAGTGAAAGGAATGACTCAGTTCTTCTTCTAGTAAGCTGGGTCGTCTGTGGGATTGACAGGGTAGCGTTGGTAGAGGTTGGTTGTAAGGTAGGAGAGTCCTGTGGCTGTACGTTGGCAGGTAGTGGAAGAGATAACTCAGTCCCGCTTCTAGTAAGCCGGGTTGTCTGTAGAATCGATGGAGTAGCGGTGGTAGAGGTTGGTTATAAGGTAGGAAGGTCCTGTGGCTGTACGCTAGAGACCCCTACAATCCAGTAGCGGCAGTACCGGCTGTTGGCGAACCAGCGCTGGGCATAGACCTAATATAGTTCTGGTCTGCAGACTGTAGGATAGTTTTGGTAGTGGTGCTCCCGGACCCGTCGGGTGCTACTGCTGAGATATATCCCACAGGTCCCACAACACCAGATCTGATATACTGGGAGCTGTGGAATTATATTGCTGCCATAGGGGAGTAGCGGGAAGTCGGTATGATCAGGCCGGGGAAGAATACCCCTAGGTACGGTACAGAGTTGTAGGCGGCGGTTGTGGGCCTCTCGTATATGATGTATTTCCCGGAGATGACGCTGCGCCATACGGCCTGGGACTGCAATCTCGCATACCTGGCAGAGGATCGCATTGTACTCCGGATGGTAATAGTACAGGGGTGGTACTGTCATAGTATAGATAAAGCAAGAGGAAAATACCTTCAGATTAACAGGATTAGGGAACTAACCCCTGATATACAGGCTTACGGCTGTAACTCACCCCCTTTTCTTTTTTTCTTTTTCTTTTTTTTTGCTTTTTCCTCTATGCCTAGAGACTAGAGTCTGCCAAGGATAGATAATAGACAGTATATGCCCTGGTTGGTCTGCGTTGTGGCCGGCGGCAGCCGTCGGGCGAATAGTATCTTATAACTGGTCCGCGTTGTGGCCGGCGGCAGCCGTCGGGCGAATAGTATCTTATAACTGGTCCGGGTTGTCGCCGGCCGCTACCGCCGGCGAGGACAGAGCTCCACAGGGGTATACAGTCGTAGGTAAGCTATATAGATCACATAGAGTATGGAGATCCTCTAGTTAGCGGGGGGTACCCTTCTCTATATAAATAATCCGATAGGGACTGTATCAGTATTATACCCTTCCCTCGGTCCTAAAGAGGGATTGTAATAGTTCAGTAGTATTAGATCAATATTGAGAGAGTCTGATCACCCTTTACCGTCGGTAGTTTTGATCCTAGAGAGGAGAAAATCGGGCCGAACAGGGGACGGACGGCAGACATGTGGAGATATATATCACTACGATTCTAGTCTACATACTGAGTCGAATTCAGTACGCCGGCGGGGACCAAATGACCGAAGATATCATCGCTATAAATCGAGCTTTAGGTATATCTTGTAGGCTCTCTCTCTTGTATCTATAGTATATCTTTGACAGTGCTACCATTGATACTGCGGTCAGTGCACCCGGCATCACTAGTCCAGAGACCCGATCCCGACGGGTACACGGGGGTTTTCAGATTGTCCAGCAGGGCTACCCAGATGTCATACCTACTGTCCGGTAGCGCGCCACGAGACGAACCGAACGGTGCCATCCGTCCCGATCCCTGATGGACGTGGGATGGAGGAGCGGCGGCGGTCGCGGCGGGGCAGGGGGGTGCCGATCGCCATAGTGAAGGCCCCGCGGGGACGGTGGAGCCCGTCTTATAGGAAGAGAGGTAAGCTCTTACGATTGTTATAATACAGATAGAACGGACGGTTGGTGGGTCACGTGACTCTGACAACATCGGTTCGTTATATGAAGGTAAACAAGCCTGAATTAGATAACTTCCCCTGGCTAGCAATTTATAAGGGGTAAAATGACCGAACTAAACTAAACTGACGTGATTAACGTGATTATCAACGGGCGTTCCTAGTCAATTAGGCAATTCCAGCGCACTATCACAGCAATACGATAAATCTGGTTCTGCCACAGACATGTTGTTATCAATACGTGATAAGTATGTCTGATTTGGCGGTCTCAGAACAACCCTTTTCTCCGTTCCGTTTTCCAACTTGATTGGAACTCACGTGTCCATTTTTGCCACCCCTCCGGGGCCTTGACACCCGCGTCCATCCATGGATGTCTTGATCATTTTGTCATAGACGACCGACTGGGCAAAGTATCAGACCGGTTTAAGTAGTTACTGAGCTCTTTGAATCCAATCCAATGCGGATAGAGCGAAGAAGGGCCGTTTAACATCGATACAACAGTCCAAATGCTCTTGCCCTCCACAGAAGATGTCGTGAGTAACCTAAAGGTTTTATCATATCTAGGTTGCTTCACAAAACGATTGTTAAGAATATCGATGAAATCTGCTGGACACATGCTGATTTGAGAACCGTCGCTCAAATCGGCAGAGTATGATTTCGAGGGCATCGCAAAACAGCATAGCATGGAGATGCGGACGCTAATTTGCCAATACGACGCCTGCCAGTCGAATAAATGCTCACAAAATTGTCGAAGTCTTTCAAGTTTGCCAATGTCTTGATGAAACAAGCTTCTCAGATCTAGAATCTCTAGAAATTCATCTCCCGTTGGACGTGCCTTGCTGAAGCGATCAATTTCTCTAGCGATGAAATCGGTCGTTTGAGACACACTCCAGTCGAAGAACAATCTCGTACGCAGGTAGAACCATCGTAAGGAATTGCAGATTATTATGGCATAGTAGCGCACCAGGCGACCTAATTCGGCCCTGTTCGAAATATTGACCCCCCCGACGAGATGGCCTGCTGTTGTCGCCTGGGATTACTGGCAAGTTTGGAATTTGGAGCTTCAGTTGCGTGTTTTCCTGCTCAATCACTCGTGAGACGTCTGCTAATCCCACATATAAGAACTCCGCCGTCGACAAATGGTCCCAAGTGTTTGCTAGGTTGAAAGGGCCATGCGCAGTAACGGACTCGCTCAACTTCTCCCGCGCAGTAAAGGCGGCCTGGAAAATCACGTCAATCGATTCCGGATTATTCATTCTGAGCTCAAGAAGTGAGTTATACAGCATGGGGCTTAACTGAAGGAGCGGGCTTGTGAATTGTCCGCGCTCAAAGAATTTTCTTTGCTTCTCAGACAACCGATCCCAGCGTTCTGCTGCCCATCCTCGTATGTGTCTCCACAAGTCATCTAAATCTCTGAAAGGGAGACGAGCCCGGCTCTTTTTGTAGTCGAGGTTGATTTGTATTTGGCGTAGAACCTGTTCACCAGCAATCATTAAACCGTTTGAGATATCAAGGAGGCGCTCGTCGTCTTCGTCTACCTCAGGTTTTCCGGGTCGAGGTTTGTACACAAGCTCATGATGTATTTTGGACCAGGTGTGCATCAAGAGCGAGACGAGTTGTATTTCCACAATCCTGCCCTCAAGTGCTGGCTCGCTCACATCCATTTCCCGAAGTGTGACACGGTAGTGTCGAGCGAAATACCCGGGGAAGCGACTGTTCCTTCCCGATATACTCAAGTTATCTGTCTCGCCATCGAGAGATCGGTACCGACGCGGGCCGGTATGTTGATCGGGCCAGTCTTGCGAGGGTTTTGCTACCTCAAAATGTTCCCAAATGATATTATCCACCATTTCGAAATCATTAGGGTAGTATAGAGCAACACGAAGACCTGCGAGATCGTGCATATCATTCTCAATCTCGTCGGGTCGTTCGTACGGCATCTTTCTTTCTTTCCGGCGCCGTCGAATCGTCCTTTTAACTGATGCTGGATCTTTCGCCCATCCCTGCGCGAAGCCTTTGTGTCCCCGGTTGTACACTTCGTAAACTATCTGTTTTTGCTCCAGCTTCTCGGTGAGAATTTTCGTGGCGGCTTTTGTTAATTTCGTGTAGGCGGTGTACCCTGAGCTCTCGTAAGAGTTGACAAACGATTCAATGACCTTGGCGTCTGAAAATTCATTATCAGGGGTGCCAGTACTACTATCTAATCGACTGATCTGATGTGACGCTAGCATTGTGGTTGAATTCTCTGTCTCTGTGATTTTACGTGAATCCGCACGCTGGCTTGAAGTCGGCATTCTGGTTATCTCTGCGCTTTGACGTGAATCCGCCCGCTGGCCTGAAGTCGGCATCCTGGTTATCTCTGCGGTTGGATGTAGACCTGGCTGCTCGCTTGAAGTTGGCATCGTGGTCAGCCCTGCGGTTTGACGTAGACCTGGCTGCTCGCTTGAAGTCGGCATCCTGGTTATCTCTGCGCTTTGATATGAATCTGCCCGCTGGCCTGAAGTCGGCATCCTGGTTATCTCTGCGCTTTGATATGGATCTGCCCGCTGGCTTGAAGCCGGCATCGTGGTCAGCCCTGCGGTTTGACGTAGACCTGGCTGCTCGCTTGAAGTCGGCATCCTGGTTATCTCTGCGCTTTGATATGGATCTGCCCGCTGGCTTGAAGCCGGCATCATGGTCAGCCCCGCGGTTTGACGTAGACCTGGCTGCTCGCTTGAAGTCGGCATCCTGGGTATCTCTGCGCTTTGACGTGAATCCGCCCGCTGGCCTGAAGTCGGCATCCTGGTTATCTCTGCGCTTTGATATGAATCTGCCCGCTGGCCTGAAGTTGGCATCCTGGTTATCTCTGCGCTTTGACGTGAATCCGCCCGCTGGCCTGAAGTCGGCATCCTGGTTATCTCTGCGCTTTGACGTGAATCTGCCCGCCGGCCTGAAGTCGGCATCCTGGTTATCTCTGCGCTTTGACGTGAATCCGCCCGCTGGCCTGAAGTCGGCATCCTGGTTATCTCTGCGGTTGGATGTAGACCTGGCTGCTCGCTTGAAGTTGGCATCGTGGTCAGCCCTGCGGTTGGACGTAGACCTGGCTGCTCGCTTGAAGTTGGCATTGTGGTCAGCCCTGCGGTTGGACGTAGACCTGGCTGCTCCATTGAAGTTGGCATCGTGGTTAGCCCTGCGGTTGGACGTAGACCTGGCTGCTTGTTTGAAGTTGGCATTGTGGTTAGCCCTGCGGTTGGACGTAGACCTGGCTGCTCGCTTGAAGTTGGCATTGTGGTCAGCCCTGTGGTTGGACGTAGACCTGGCTGCTCGCTTGAAGTTGGCATTGTGGTCGAATCCTCTGTGGTTCGACGTGGATGCGCCCGATTACGATCGTTAGATCGATCGGTGGGTTTGGCCTTCCTAAAGAAACTCATTTCAATGACGGATAATCTAATACAGAAAGTCGATTTCTTTGAGTTTCTGATCTCGTAAAAATAGGGAGCCTTTTCGGACCCAGCGGCTTCAGGGTTTGGAGAAACAGAGGGAGAGCATTCGAGAGCCGCATGTCACCTGATTTTCGCCCCCATTCGTGCCCAACTGCGTGCCCAACTGCGCGCCCCAATGCAGGTGGCTGCAAACTGTCGATCTCTAGCTGACGTGAGATAGACTGATTACCTAGCCAATTTCTCACTTCATTTCTTCAGTTGAGGACCGACTGCCTTGACGGGACGAATACTTGCGACAAAGTATCACCTTCAATACATATAACGTTGCCAATGTTGGTTCAGTTTATGCCTCTTCGCTAAGATAGCTGTATCAAATGGATTCTTTCGAGTCAAAGACAGGCGAACTATACAAGGAATTTGTGCGGTTTCGTCGACAGACAAACCCATGCATTGAAGGACTGTTGCACTTCCTGGAAGCGCCTCGATCAACTTCAAGTTACAACTCCTGTCGACTGTACGTGGCAGGCTGCTCTGTCAGCGAGTTTCAAAGCTCGCCTCTGAATTTTGAGAAGATTGATCTTGTTGATCTTCCAACAGTTCTTACCCCACCAGCATCTGGGCACAAACGACTCATAATCATCGAAGACCTCCATCCGTCAATTGTGGAACTATTAGGAGCCTCACTTGATATCGATCCTACGTTCTTCGCTGAATATATCGTAACTAACTATGGTGATATTGAAAAAGTACCGTCTCCTCCTTCGGTCGCTCTTGCTCCTTCGCAGCTCTTGCAAAACGGCTGGCTCCATTTACACTCCCAAAAAGCAGTCGATCTTGGTTCCGCGGATATGTTTCGTGGCTGCGCTTGGAAACTCGTAACATCCGGGAATGTACCCCGTACTATGCGGAGGCTCGTACCGCTATCTGGGAGACAATTGGGGATCGTTCGTGGTTGTTCTTCATTCTTTGTGAAAAATTTCGATCAGTCATGGATTGGTGAGTCCGGAGCTTACATTTTCTAACTCTTGAAACCTATCCATTGAAGGCAAGTCTGATAGTTTATAGGGCTTGTTCTGGTAGACTCCACAACATCAGATCTTCTTGAGCCGTCAGCTACAATGCTACATAATCCAGGAGCAAAGGTACGCAGGAAACCGCTTCATAATAGCTTTGAAGATTTCCGAAAACCTCTCTCCTTCTCCCAATTCCAATCTTTGAACCCTCTCGCTACGACATCGAGTCCATTAAGGTCAGAACTGGAAGTACTCATGGATTGCTTTATGGATGAAGAGCCGACTCTTCATGCCACTAACGCGAGTGTCTTGAATCTGGCTTACCACGCTTTGAGGATAAATATCGCCGAATGGAAGATTTATTGCCAAGTTATGGCCCGTTATCTATCGTACTACGAGTACTCCCTTCGTAACGTCGAGTCCACTATCCACGGTGAGCGAGGTGATATGGTAGATCTTCAGAAATGGCGACGGCGAGCTCTTCAGACACAGCATAAAATTCGATCGACAAGAAACTTCGTGCGCTACTGGTCCGCCCGAGAACAAACTGGCAAAGAAGACATTTGGTCTCTAATTGTGAATGACTTCGACCTGGTATTCGGCCAGATTGAACAATATGGCCAGTCACTGGAACGTATGATCCCAGTGGTTACGTCCATGGTTCAGCTCTCTGGCTCGCAACGGTCGATAACAGAATCGGTCAATGTGAGGCGATTGACTTACGTTGCTCTTGTTTTTATCCCTCTTTCATGGGTAGCGTCAATATTCAGCATGGCTGATGAGTATGCACCGGGGCACTCAAAGTTCTGGGTCTATTTTGTTGTCTCTATTCCACTCTGTGTGGTTATCGTTTCTGGTTCATATTTGGTGAATATACCTAATTTTGACTGGTTCAAGTTGAACAAGAATCGTCCCCGCACAGTTGGAGAAAAAAAACGGCCGCTGAGCATCTTGTCAGTTAACTAGTTCATTGCTAAACCAGAATGTCTCCATTCCAGAAGCTCCACTCTTCGTTTATAGTAGAGTAATACGGTTAGAATCCGGGATCCGGCTACAGCCCAAAGTGTATCGACTCTTAAGGGGCAAAGTCGCTGGCTCAGTTCGATTTTATGGTCTCCAGATGGAAGCCGACTCGTATTGGCGTCCAATGATCATACAGTTAGGATCTGGGATCTGTCCGTCGGTCACAACGTACCTACCCTCGAGGGATATGATGATTGTATTCATTCGATTGTCTGGTCCCCAAAAGGAAGCCAACTCGTATCAGCGTCAGATGATAACATAGTTAGGATCTGGGATCCTGTCACCGGCCAGAGCATTTCAATCCTTCCTACAGGCTTTATAAGCTCCATTCATTTCGACAAAGGGAATTCCAACTATCTGAACACAAACTCCGGTACATTCGACATAGGTTCAGTGGTTTCTGCGACGCCCATACTAGCGGACTTCATCCCTAAGCAATCTGACTACGGATTAAGTGATGGCCTTTGTTTGATAATCTGTAGTGGACAAAGGCTGTTGTGGTTGCCTCCAGATTATATACCAGCCGTTCCCTCTTTTTTCACTCTATATGCAACAATGTTCGCTATTGCTTGCGCACCAGGTCGTGTCATATTACTCGCACTCTCAAAACAATGTTACATACCTGTTACGCCTTGATCGGGCTTTGTATTACAGTACAGTACCTCAAATAGCTACCTTTCAGATTGCAGAAGCTCTGCGTTCCTGTTTCATTGCGACTTTCTATGTCTATCAAGGGCTACAAATTTCAGAATTGCATGGGGTCAGTGTGAATGATATTCATCCATCTGGATTACCATTTCTTAGAGCGACCTGGTCCTGGCAATTGACTACTCGGATTAGGGACGATAAAATGAAGCTGAGGGTCTGGTCACAACAGGTAAAAACTCGCATGCGAACTTTCAAGAAAAAATCAATCTGATACTCTGACCAGCATGTCCAACCGATAAAAGGCGAAATCAAGGTACTCTGCTCTTCGAAAAAGAATTTGCGCTCACTTTGGATGATTCGGCTATTGCCTCAAAGAACACAATGTGATTAACCGCCATTATTACTGGATATGCAACAATCAATGCTGCCGAAGAGAAAGGCGCGGGGCAAGGGTTGCATAAAAAGTGGCAGTCTACATTTATTAGGAAGGTCGCCTGACCTAAGTCAAAAAGCCTGCCTGACTGAATAATCGTATTTTACTCAAAGCTTTACCCAGTGAGATAATTTTTGATCTCCAAGAAAGCAGCTCAGTTATCGATAATATGCGCCTGCAATTACCACCTACCAACGTTGGCGTGTCAGTCCGTAACAATGCCTGACCCTGATTCTTCGTTGGCGTAGTAATTGCGTTCGGTAGCAAGGCGATGAACATCTTCTGCGTGTCTGCGAATATGCATTTTATGTAGGAGATCCTCACTACACATATGACATCTCCGATCCTGTAAGTACTTTTCTCGGATGTGTCGCAAAGTTGATTTGTATTCGCTGCCAGTGTACGTATATGTTCGATAATGAACAGACAGCAGATTATTGCCATAACATTGAAAGCATCGTCGGTGGCCCACAGAAACAGAGGAAGAAGGGGAAGAAGCACAGACACGCTAAGACTTCCTCCGGTGGAGGTGGTGTAGTAGATCTTGCGGACCCTAGCATTTTACAGGCAAGGATGCAGCAAGTTGGTGGCAATGCTACTGCTGGGCAAGCGAAGTTTTTTGGCCCTCCGGATATAGTTTTCCGCCTTCTCTAGAAGTAATTGTTCCTTTGACATTCCATAAGAGATCAGGGCTATTTTTATTGTTCGCTCTTCTATTGCTGTATGCTCTTTATCAGGTTTATCGCTTAGGGCCAGCTGTTTACGTCGTCTTCAGAGTGGTCTATCTTCAAAGTGACAATAATACTGTGAGATAGCAGTAATAGCAGTATTTCTTTTCTGCTACTCTGCCTCCAATAAATAGGAAGTTGGCTAGGTTAACAACTTTTCTAAAAGATTAATTTGCTCTAGTAGTATACTGCTTGTTTATAATACGTTTTTTGCTTCCTTATTGTCGATAGCCGCTCCAGAGAGCTATTTCTCAATGTCTATATTCGCCTGTTTACAGTCAAACTCTCCAAAAACTTTTTGTCTCAATGCTCTCTCTCTAGCTAGCAAAAGATATTGAGCTTTTTATGTACGAATTTGTCGTATTATATTTGTATTTTCTTACTTAAATTATAGATAGTTATATAGTGTGAAATGGGAATGCTCGCTGGCAGTCTGCGTTGGCAGACGGGTCTATCACGAAGAGATAACACCACCACACTCGCAGAGTGCAGGAAGGAGATAGGCAAAGCGTGACGCTATAAAGGACCGACAGGGCGTATAACAGAACCATTCATAAGCATTATATCGATACCGCAACCTCAGCAGCCTTAGTAGAACATTTTCATAAGGGGGAACATAGTTATTGTTAATGATACTATCGAGCGAACGCTCGTAATTCACCAGCGAGTGAGCCACACCGCCGAGTGAGCCCCCCTAACCAAAAGATCGCGTCTCCGCGAGTCCTTCTATCTTCTATCAACAACCATGTCTCCAAATCGCGTCAAATCACGCCAAGATGCTATCCAACAAGAGGGCCGTATCTTATTAGCCATACGAGGTCTCAAAAACAAGAAAATTGGCTCAATTCGGCAGGCTGCAGGAGCGATTCCAGGTCGACCGGTCTACGCTTATTGTTGTAGTTCAGAGGTATATTTATTGTCTTCTTGTTCAAAGCGAAACATTAGGCTATATATATACAACGAGAAGAACAAGTTGATTTCCAATCAACTTGGTTCTTTGTATAGATATCTCGGTATTAATTCCGATGGTTCGGCTTGGTTCCTGATCTGCACCAGCCTCATATCACAACACTTATACGTCAGCTCCGTGGTACCACAAGTCGCGCTAAAACGCGCCCAAATAGTCATAAACTTAGGGGTGCTCACGATAAAACGATATAGGGGCGACGATACGATATTATCGTCTTTCACGACCACGATAGGCCGCTAGTTGTCATTTCGTAATGGTATTGCAGCTTGCATGAAAGTCTTGTCCATTCCATAATAGGGGCAAACAGCTATTTAACAAAGGTTACTGCTTTGGTAAGCAGGCTAATTACTAATTGCCAAGTAATAGGCAATGTATCCGACTAGTAATAGTAACTTTGTCGCGACAGATAATCATATAGTTACTAGCTTTAAAAGGCCACCTCCGGTGCGCCAATACCCCCGCCAGAGCATGCGCCTTCGTTAGGGATATCGCCCTTTCCGCTGCAAACATCAAATGAGTATACCAAACATCCGACTTTGATACGGCCTCCGCGGCCACCGTTATTGCCTGGTACATCCAATCGTTAGTAGGACTTTCGGTTGTTAACATATTGACAAACTTGTAGAAACTTACAGCCGCCGAATATATCGTCCTTGAAAATGGTACTGCATTTATGCGAGCCGTCTCCAATCGGGTCCTCGAGTTTTAGATCCTTGCAGGTGTAATGCCCATCAGTGTTGACGCCGACATTGAACCAGTATGGAACGGGGCCATCCTTTGTCTGGTACACATAAGAACCTCTGCCTTCGTTGGCCTGGAGCGTGCTCTTTTTGGCAAACGCTTCACATGCCTTGTCGACAGCGGCAGTATATTGATCTGGTCGTACCCCTCCATATATGCTGCCGGGGCGTCGGCTTTCCGGGAAGCATGTCACTTCTCCCATGGTAGGGGCTGCCGTGTTGGCAGGTGATGTTGGCTTCGAAGTGGCAGTGGGGAATTGGGCGTGATCTGGAACACTGAATTTGAAAGTATACTCTGCGCCACACTTGAAAGTCGCTTTGCTTTCAGGCTGGATAGAATGTGAGTCGTAGCCAGAGCCTGGAGTCTCAATTTAGTGGAAACATTCCAAGTGCATGTTTGTATAGACCGATTTCGGAACACTTACAAACCATCTTGTGGATAGTATCCTTGCAGTTCGTGTAGCACTTGTTTCCTGGTTTGTATTCAAAATGGAAAACAAAGTCCTTATAGCTGGAACTACCGATATCCTTGCTTGTCATGTCCTTTTTGGCTTCCTTGGAGTAATCTAGGTGGGCACAGAAATTCTCGCCCATAGTATAGGCTGCTTGTTTGTCGATCGCAACAGCTTTCGTGTTGCTGGATGAAGAGCACTTCGTTTCGGGTTCTGAAATGTAGTCATTAATATGGTCGTAGATCTGCTGTAGCTGATCGAGCGCGTTCAGCCCTTCAGATAGCTTGCTTCTAGTTTCTGAAAAGATGTCCGAGTCCACGACTAAGCACTTGCACCCGCGGAATTCCCCCCTGGATAACGTCAGTGTGGATCAAAACACGGTAACTCATATTGTATTCACGAACCTCTTTACAAATTTCATGATCGTCACTCTTGCAGTCCTCGGACGCGCAATCGATATATTCCTTTTTGGGGTCGGGACAGGTGTCCTTACACTTGCAATCGGCATAGTGACCCTATAACATGTTCAGTCAGGAACATAATAAGACATGTAGATTGAAACTCACGGTACTACACTTTCCATTCTCTCCTTCACAGGAGTCATCAGAACAGCTCGGTGTGTCCTTGCTGTTTTCGGCTGGGCACTCTTCCTTGCATGGGCAGCCAGCCTGGGGTCCTTCAGTACACCAGCCCGAAACAGGTTTACAATCCATGCATTGAGTGTCTGTGAAGTCCTCAGGGCAGCTATCTTGCTTTTTGGGATGGGGGATTCCAGCAGGAGGAGGAACAAAGCCTGGAGGCGGAGGGGGAAAGGGGATGATGGGAGGAACCTTTCCACCGCTATCGCTAGAAGCTGTTAGAACGTATATCTTTGTTGTAGCCAGATGATTGAGCATACCCATCTTTCGGTCCACATTCACAATACAGAGGTGGGTTCAAGAGAGCCTGATTGATCACATCGCTCTTTCCCTGCAGAATCACGAGAGAACAATGCCCCTTCTTGTTGGGATTCTCACCTCCGCAATACTTATTACCGCATTCCCATTTTGGTTCACCAACTTGCTCGGGGCAGTAATAGGCCTCGGAGACTCCCTGGAGTCGATATTTCTTCCAGTCAGCCCCTTCATCGGCCCACACTGCGCTTGTCAAGAACACAAATGCAATAAAGTACGAAGAGAGCCGAGGCATGCTGGGCCGCAGATGAGTAAGGAGGAAATTGTGTGAGGAATATCTCACTTCAATTGTCCTTGAACTACATCTTATACAATTTTGACATGCCCTTCAACTCGCCAAGCAAGATCTTTCCCCCGTCGGTTGTGCTATTTTTGATTATTCGGTTCCGCAAGGCAGACTTATTCATGACGCCATCAACCTTTTTCCTCAAACCGCGCATCTTGGCATCCTCTATCAGCATAAAGGAATCATACATTTGCAAACCCCCATTGTCAGCTGAGCCAATTCTTGCATGTTTCATGTGTTCGACGGCAATGCCTCCGAGCTGGCGGGTTAGAAGATAGTTCCGTCCCGGAGACTTGGCAGGGCCCCCAAACCTACATGGGGGCGATGCCAACATGATTTAGCGTCCCCCATTGGATAATTTCAAAATGACACGGGTAATAGTCAGAGTTTAATCGAGCCTACTCCTCTTTGAGTGGTTTTGGCCCTATTTAGGCCCCCAGATATCCGCGGTTGCAAAAAGTATATGGATACCCAAAGGATCTAGCTCATGGTTTCTAACAAATGAAGAGTCACTATAAGGGATCAGGCTCAGCTCCACCAAGTTAATGGGGCTAAATCTCACAGACGTTCCATGCATATTCTGCAATATATACTTCTCTAAAGGCATAGTCATGGACCCTGCATTCTAGCGTCGTAGAGGTTGTATAACAAAAATAGCTCCAGCCAAGGTGCCCGAGATGGAAACAGGCGAGGCAAGGCAGACTTCAGCTCGGAATATTGGAAGAGCGGACAGAAGTAGATTAGACCTTAGTGCTCCATGGATCATTTAAAAGCGAGACAGATAGGCCCAGGAGAGACTTTTCTTGTGGTATCCAATATTCTCAAGATTCGCTTTCTCGTACGATTCGGTATGCGGGTCAAGTTTGCCTTTCTCGCTGTAATTTTTTGCAACAACCTCGGCCAAGGTTTGACCTGGTCAGTGGACAGTAAATCATGCGGTCGTAAGTTGATTCTTGGAGTTTTAAAATATAGAATTCGCTGAAACTTTGATCAGCTATTACTAGCAACATCGAAAAGGCTATGGAGAACTTGATGAAGTGGCCAGCAGCAGTGGAGAAGTCCCTAGTCAAGGACAAGAGGATCAATGATATGGCCGCCAGTTTATTCAACGCGGTTGATTATGCCAAAGTCAAAGGTGACTTGACCCAGTTTAAACATATTTGCCCAACTGACACCGCCCTTGCTTTTTCAGAGACGATAAATAAGGTTGGGGCTCAAAGCCAAAAGACTACACCAGGCTCGGGCGATCGCGAGGACCCCGTAAGTACTTTCCTAAACACCAGCACATACAGGCTACTAATTAATTGCACCTCAGATCATCTACTGTGACTTGGACCGCTATTTAGTTATATACGACAAGAAAAATCCGAAAAAGTTACAAGCGCTCGACACGATACATAATTATCCTGTCTCGCATGAAATTTACGAGGGATGCGAGAAACGCACCCAAGACATAACAGCTTATACTACACCCCGGACCAACGCGAATGGCAAGGGGCAAACTGTCATCCAGCTCTGTCCTTGGTATCTGAAAGAGGTGGGCCAGACGCCTTTCCTCAACAGGAATGGTGAGCCACAGAACAACAAGCTACACAACGCTGCCGACATTTTGTACCAGAGCAGGGGCACCCCCGTCCACATTGACGATTTTGCACGTCTTGAGCTTACGCTTTTCCACGAGGTGTGTCGAGAATAGACTTCTACGTCGGTCTTGGCTATATGATTTCCTAACCTGCTTGCACAGTTTGTTCACACGCCCAAAGTCAAGTATCCTGCTATTGGCGACAGCGGGACGTATTGGGGCTCATGCACCAGGCTCACGGAAGCCCAAGCTCTCGACAATGCGGAATCCTATGCAATGCTTAGTCTGGGTACGTGGGGTACAAAAGAAATATCTTGTTCAAAGGATATGCTGACAAATTCTAGCGACGTATCTGATGAGCACACTGGACGCAACCATCAAGCCCGACGGTACAATTGAGTGGGAACAGGACGAGTTGTCTGCGGGACAGAAGCGATCTGAAGTGGTGGGCCAGCAATTCACGGCTTAGACAATTTGTGTTCCCAGAGTACCTACAGCTAGTCATGGTGTGTGATCGGTAATTGAATTTAGTCCACTTATAACAGGTTTCAAGTGGATGATCCACTTATACATTCAACGCTTGATTCGAGGCGTAATTCTTTAAGCATTTCGAGTTCCGCATAAATGATATGTTCTATTCGGGATTGTTGTGGAGAGCCCCCTTGCGTCGGGCCCACGATATTCCGTGTTGGACATCGCACACAGTTATCGCTCGTTTATCCCCTCCTTCGAAAGGAACATCCCCGTTTCGAGGGAGAGCCGGGCTCTCTCCGCAACGGTTTTCTTCTTCAAGAGTTCCTCTTGCAATGGTGCGACATAGTTCCGAGGCCCCCAGTACTACTCCTGGGGGACAGACCACCCTGGGCTCCTCGTTCTATCTACCGGAGTATATATGGAATTCCCTCTCTGATACCCAACGCGACTCATTCATGTCCACTGTTTTCGCTTCCCCTGTTGCGGGCGACGGGCAGCGCAAGCGCCCACGTATAGATCTCACCACGGAAGAGGATGTCGACGACGGTAGGGTTCTGTCTCTTGTTTTGCCAGTCCTCCCCCGCTTCCCCGGTCTCCACCGCGCTGCTATTATAGCCGTTTGCGAACACACCTTCCGCCCAAAGAAGGACCTCATAAAACTTCGCAGCCCCGAGTTCAAAGCCTTGACACTGGATGGCGAGTCCTTCTATTTAAAGTCCACATCATCTGGCCTGCAATTTCGCAAGGTGGTTTCAATCAAGGACTGGGGTAATGACGTATCCCCCTGGGCCCATTACTTCAGCAATTACGTCGCTATCTGGTGTGATTTCTTCGCTGTCAAGCACCCGTTATGCATCAGTGGAATGGTCCTCTTCTACCGCCGCATTTTTGACCTTGCCGGGGCATATAAATAGCAGGATTGTATCCTGCAAATGGCCTTAGATCACCACCAGATGGTCGTCGATAAAGGCGACCTCACCGTTTCTTAGGGTAACCGGGATATTGGGAAAGCTCTCGAAAGCTCCTACCTACACCCGGAAAACGTGCTCCCAGCAAAGACAGCGCCGACTACCCCAACCACACAGTCAACGCGCTCTATCCCATGGGGGTGGAGGGAATGCGGCACATCCGATTTCTTAGGGTTTGCTCCAGTATAGCCCCACACCCCTCCCCCCACCACGATGGCACCTTCGGTTTTACTTTGCGCCACATCCATTCCTGAATGGGTGAGTCGATCGACCCTAGAAATCCACCAGTCATCAGTTCATCGTAAATTTTTGATGGGTTACGCCCGGGTCAGATCTCCATCCAGTAGGGTTTTCGGGGTGCCACTGCTCAGATATGATTTATCACATTACTTCCACCACAATAATTCCAGGGTCAAGATCACTACAATTGATCCCATAGCATAGTATTGATTCACCAGTTAACCAGTGTCAGTGCTACTCATAAGCCATTCCAGCGTCCCAAATCTATATATCCTTTACCCAATGGAGACTTTTTGCAAAAAAAAAGCTTCTCCCTAGATATTCAGATATCTGGTCAAAGACTTCCAAGTATCGTTCATTTAAGCTTTTAAACATTCAGTGTTTGATTCTAATTTACCTACAATACTGCAGAGCCATGATGGTGGACAAATTGCCCTCCAGCAGATTTCCAATTCTCTCGGTTTCATTGTGGACATCGTTCTCGCCAGCATGATTCACCGGGCTTTTCCCCCATGGTTTATGCTCATAACATTCGTTTGTAGACATCCAGTGTCTTTCCTCGTCTGTTTGCTCCAGGCATTTGTTACAAGGAAGTCTTGAATATCCGTTTCAGCAGGACGGATTTGGAAACGTAGTTTCCAAAGATACAACCGACAGTATCTGTCAATAACCTGTCCGCTACTATTGGCAACTACGCATTCAGCCAGGAGAAATGCCATCTTCTGGTTGGTTTTCTATATATTCCGCATGAGAATGCTCTATAATGTTCTTGAAGGGGGGACCTGAAAAAGTGGAATCTGGATCTAGGAGATTTGGCAACCCGAGCCAAGGTTCTTGTCAGTACCCTGGGCTATGCCTGGTCTGATATCTACATAAGCACGTCACTGAGTACGGAAATCCATGCCGATGGCTGTTGTTACCGTGGTATAGGGAACACATTGATTATTCTCGACGAGGGGCTCTTGAAGAAAAGCACGAACAGAATTCCTTTTGTGCTAGCCCACGAGATAGGCCACTGGAGAAGCAAACACTCTCTAAAAGGATTTGCCGCAGACCGGGTAAGCTCTGACATTCACGAACATTCTCGATCTCCGTTGATGCTCTTTGCAGCTTATTGAACTGCTCCTCGTGATGGTTGCTCGGAGAGTTGAGATGAAATATCCAGCAACATTTGGCCCCCGTTTCCTTGCTGTATGGTACATGAAACAGTCCATCTCGCGAAGCTTCGAGCTTGAGGCCGGTCAGTCATTGCCCTGTATTTACGAACAAATTGGCTGAAGGCTTTACAGACATCTTTGCTGCAAGGTTTGGGAGTGAGATTCTCACTTTGCAGGCCGCGATGTCCGTATTAGGAGATGCTGCTCTCCCCTATGAGACATACCATCATTACTGGTTGTTTTATCATTTGCATCCCACATCGGAAAAAGTATTGAATCGTTTGAATTATCAATCGACAGAGGAAGGAAAGAAGTTCATGTAATAGCATGTCGCAGAGAAAAGGCGCATTCCATTGCTGTCTATGTATTCTATTGAACAGTGCCGTATTCCTGGTATTTGATTGCTGAAAAAGCACGCTTGACTCCTTTCTTTGATGCTTCACCATATAATATCGAGAAAATATCTCAGGTGTAGCTCAAGAGGTTCATTAGCCCAACTTCACACAGCAATAGAGCATGCAAAGAAATCCCTTTTTTGATGACCGCAAGCTATGGGATTCAAAGAACGGCCGTAAGAACGCTAAGACCTTGCAATATCATGGTCATTTCGCCAGTGCCGTGCGATTGATCTTGGCACTTGCAAAGATTGAGACTGAAGCGCAAATGCGATATATTTCTTGCTGTAACCTTGGCCGGTGCTCGCAGTAAAGTCCTAAATCTCACTTTTGTAAATGGCTGACTATGATAGGTATAATAAATTATGAGGTATGTTACCGGTAGCAGTGCCTTCACCACTATAAGCAGCACAGGTTGTCAGCCTAGAGGTCAAGTCTGGTTTCTAGATCGGTACTAGCGCTGAGGTGCTGCTGTGACCTATTGAGAACTAAGTCGCGTAGTGGGAGATTCTACTCGACTCGATATCAGGTGACCACATTCCGGGCTCTCTGGTCGCCATGGCCATAGAATGTCATGACGAATTGTTCGATAGCCTCAATAATAACGAATGATACACATCTTTCGCGTCACAAATGGTTCTCTGGTATCGTATGGTGGCTGACCCCTAGTGACCATTGGACTTGTGGAAGTTTGTAGACTAATTGCCGCTCTCGTTCACGGCCAGTCTACACAAATATTCCGACTGACTAGAAAGACTCATTGAGCTACGGTCTTCATCTCGCCACCGAGGTCCTTCGAGATCAATGGATCAACAGCGAGCAGGACGTCGTAGCGGAAGATTTAGGGAGGTTGGAGCAGAAAAAGACGCCGAACTCGAGGGCTCGGAGCGGAAGCGCCCGCATGGGATTCCTTATGTTCACTGCGGTTGCTGATGGTAAGAGTAGTAGAAAAGGCTTCGAAATTCCATAGCAGGAGCATTGGTGGCGGCAATTGGCTGACGCGAGAGGAAGAGTGTATGACTTGGAGTGACATTATTGGTCAGTTCGAGAGCAAGAAGATAGAAAAAGGAGGACGCACTGTTTTATTGGAATAGGTGACCTCAATATTTTCATTTTCGATTTTACTCGGCAACTCTATTAGGCATAGCGACTGGACTCTTACTATAGCCCCGATAGTTGGCCAATTCCGGAACAAGGCAGCATTCACAGTTTGCGCCATAGAGACAAAATAAAATATGGAAACTTTACTTTGATGCAGGCAGCATAACTCCGAGCAGTAGCTAAGTTTTACAAATATATAAACAATGCAAGCTCCTCGGAACCCCCAACATTAAACAAAATAACGCGGAATCAGAGTGTAACTAAGAGAACAAAAATTATCCAGGGTCTTCTCAAATAGCTCGTTACGACAGGTTAAGTAACTCACGCAGGATCGCAATCATAACCCACAATTTGCTATATTAGGCCCAGACAAACGACACTAACTGAATCGAGCTAGTGTATACAATCAACTATAGAGATTCATGGTCATCAATAAGCAGCCAGCTCTAGACACAAACATAATTTTGCAGATTACACACTCTGTAAAGGCGCCTGACAACTCCTAACCCCGGTCTTTCGTATCAGCCGAGAATATTCGGCGTATTATTACGTTAAATACGCTGTTAGAGGACGTTGACGCAGAAGGACTTTCCCGAAAGTGTAAGGCGCATTAGATGAATTACCCGCAGGATAAGATTCCACAAATCTGGGATTAGAATACTTAAGCTGCGTTAATCGCTCGTTTACTTCCATCACTATGCTACCCTGTACATTGTACACCTTCAATCGAAAATATTTCTTCCGAGCGTTCACGCAGAGACCGATAAGGAGGGTCTCCTCCCTCTAATTCATTAAAGAGAACCCCCTCGGCCTCCTGATCACAGGCCAAAACTCAGCCCAGATAGACTTTTTGCAATGCATCCATATTCCCTGTGTTCTCGATCTGCCTAAAGAATATAGGGGCACAGAGCCCCGCATCCGCGCCCATATCGCCAAGCAAAACCCCCAGGTAAAGGCTATGATTAAAGCCGTCGACGAAAAGCCACCAAATATCCTGGAGCTCGGCAACGATATCTTAGTACTTTTCAACGGAAAGCACGATCATTATGTCACTCCGAAGTATTATATAGAGACCAAACCTAGCACTAAAAAGGTTGTTCCCACTTAGAACTATTCTGCCGTTCAGGTATACGGCAAACTGTCACTATATTATAATTCGAAGACCCTCAAGGCTGGGGCCTTCCTCGCCCAACAGATTCACGACTTATCTCAACACACCGAAACAACAATCATAGGCTATACCGGTGGTAATAAGCCGCAGCCATGGACGGTTTCTGAAGCTCCAGAATCCTACACCGACTTTCTCAAGCGCAACATTATAGGAATTGAGGTCAAAATCACCAAAATCGAGGGCAAGTTCAAGATAAGCCAGGAAATGCAACCAGATAATCGCAAGGGTGTCGCTGAAGGTTTCGCGAAGATAGGTACCGAGACTGGAGCAGCGATTTCAGAACTCGTCAGGGAAAGAGCGGAATTGAGCGACTTAAAGAAAAATGTTACGAAAGCCAGCCAATAGATATACTAATCTATGAAATTACAAACACATACACTCACCTAAGTAGATCCATTAGCGCCTGGCGCGTCTAGTAACTATAAGCTATAATGGACTTTTATCTAAGAAATTCAATAAGCATAAGGGCCGAGATAAAAAGCGTGCCTTGATTGTTTTCAGTGTCGCAGGGCCGACGCTGGCATCATATCACGCCATATTAGCATTATCACAAAGATACTAAGAGGTGCACAAGCAGTGACAAACCAACATTCTATACCCTAGTCCGAGCCCACCCAGGGGCTCAATACAGTTACAGATCACTACACAGAAACTCGTTGCGTCACGTCACGTATCTACATCTATACCAAGCTATAAGAGCTATCACATTCAGGGGCTTCGTACTTACAAATGTTGTAACGATTTTAGAAATATCTATCCTCGGCGAGGTACTGATCTCTAGTAGAATTCTCTTCTGTACCGTATCGTAGTTTACTTTCTAAACCCTACAGACCTTAGGTTATTTTCTCACCCAGCCTCCTACTAACAACATTATAGATACTCTTATAGAGCTCTTCCACTACAATTCCACTAACCAGGTCTAGGGGTCGAATAGCGGGAAAGGAATCACCCTCCAGTTAAGAGACTTTCTACTTTAAAGAAATTTATATTATAGAGTAAGACAATGGCTATATTATAATGTCCTTTATTATCTAATTAAGTATATAATAATATAGATATTGACGCTCAAACATAATAAACTTAATGCTGCAGCGTAGACCTGGTACTTACCCGCGGGTAACCCTCTAGACCCTCCACCCTACCCGCACCGCAGGTGGGTAAACACCTAATTTATCGACCCTGAGGGTCGCATATAACTGTTTGTCTGTATACCCAGCACAGTGCGGCGAGTTCCCCAGGAAACGTGTTGTTAATCCCGAGCGCACATCCTAAGTCCACTTACGTAGGTGATACATCTTACCCTTCTAACCCCCAAGCCCAGCACACTAATTAAAACTAAACTCATCTACTGGGCAATTAATTACCCAGTAGGTCTCCCGGCCGTATATGAACAAATCGCAACCGGACCTATGATTACCACAACTAAGAGACGCGCTAGGCAACTCAGTATTTAGTAGGCTAAGGGGTATTTCCGGCACAAAAAAATTTGATACAAGACATCAATGCTGCTCTAATTAAGTCTGGAAAATAAGGTACTCAAGCTCTACAAAGAAGTCGCTAATGATTCTTTAGACTTCCGTATGCTTATGATAACCTGAATTTCTCCCGACACCAGTACTCTGGATATTGAAAATTATAATTATCATGCTAACATTTAACCACATACTTCCACATATCAGCTTTCAGCCCTATTTCTAGGTACTTACTTTTGTAGACATCCCAGAACTTTGTTTGTCGTATACAATAGCTTAGGCAGTCACAGCAAAGGCCAATGTTTGTATCAAGTCGATCTGAATCATCACAAGGTGCTATCCGCCAGAGGAGAGAAAATATGTTAACGCAGGTTGATGGCGGGAGAAACCTATACTTGGCTACTGATAGTATACGGATTCGGACAAGTGATAAAACCTGTAGTAGGTGCTTACAGGTCAGCGCAAGACACATTCGATCTAAGGATTCACATCTTATAAAGATATCAACGATTAATTCGGTAGGTAAGCTTAATAGATCGCAGGTAATTTATGCCTCCTTTATGAGGATCTAAGACGAATTAGATACCTGGATACATATCTAGATAATTCTAGAAGTGCCTACGCTGGGTGGTCATTTATTACGGCTTCGACAAGAATAACATAATTTCGGTAATGCAGACATTAGGCCGCTTTGGAAGCCAAATTTCTGGCCCTCAAGGAGTATTGAGCTTGATGGTCAAAGATAAGAGTTTAGACTTACTGACAATGTCAAATTTGATGATTTTACAGCCCAAGGGGCCGATCATGCGAGCCTAACTTGTTCTCTAATTTGTTGCTAGGGCAACCGAAAGGAAGAAGAAATGCACCGGGTTTCTTTTCCCCTAGGGTATAGGCCTGCCTGCCGCTGCGGTGAGGATCGACGCATTTCCAATGTGAGGCCGCCGGTATCGTAGAGCAGGCTGGCCAGATAAAATTGCTGCTTTAGACGTGAGGATCTAGGAGGATGCTGCTGCCCGATCTAATCGGTATACTATTAGAGGCAGCATCGCCGCCATAGGATAGTCTGTAGCACTAATAGGTTTGTACCGGGCTCCTCGTCCGAACAGTACATCGATGCATAGAATCCCACACCACCAACCCGTAAGGGCCCAGTAGGATACGTCTCTTTTCCGGAGTCGATATAGAATTAATCGGAGAGATAAGACACGTCGATCGTGTTACCCCAATGCTAGGCAAACCCCTGCATCATTCCGTCCCACGTATTGGCTTTGGTCAATATCTTTAAGTTTTTGCTTTGGTCGATAATAGTCACGCCCGAGAATAGCTGAAGTCCAGTACTCTCGATAGTCTCTCAAATACTTGCCCACACAAGCGCAAGCACATTTAGCGGGAGAAAATAGAATAGAAACTGATGCCGAGCGACTAGATCCACTCGCTGCGAGCGCATCTTAACCCCCCGGGCCATAGCATTCACCCGGCCGTGGTCAAAGCTAGCAGGATAATCCTGGACAAGCGAGCCGTCGTTATAACGACAAATTACAGGAAGGAGTATATAGTCTATCCAAATCCGAAAGTCATCATCAC
Source organism: Penicillium cosmopolitanum (assembly GCF_028827165.1). NCBI lineage: Eukaryota > Fungi > Ascomycota > Eurotiomycetes > Eurotiales > Aspergillaceae > Penicillium > Penicillium cosmopolitanum. Next base: position 4,350,395 of record NW_026622678.1, on the reverse strand, counting down.
AGAGGCGGCTAGGCCGCTAGATTACTGCTCCTCTCGGTATAGCTACGGGAATAGAAAGTAAAGAGAGATATCCTTAAATCCGACTAGCCGCCCAAATATATAATGTAGGATCTTATGCACCGGCCGTCGAACATAATGATCACCACAATTACTTCCAATATATTGTATAGGAAGAGGATCAAGGTGCAGACCCAAACAAAGATCAGAGAGGGGCATCTGAGTCAAGTTCCACCGCACTCCGAGTTTAGCCACAGCTAGGCTGCTATCTGGGTATTATAGTGTTGTAGTCACCTGCCACAATTTTCCTGTTGGATATATACTGGTAGAATATTAATCTGAGAAGTTCAAAGATAAAGATATCAATGATCTAGAGAAGATCAAGGGAATAGGGGTTAGCTCCTCATCATTTATGATAGGTCATCTAGGGAGAAGCCCCTAAAATTATAGCTAAGCTCTTAACGCGACATATGCAAACTATAAATAAAGGGTATTTTTCTCTATGGAGCTGAATATCTAGTAAAGACTGTAGATATTCAAGAATCTTATTTAGCTTTACTGGTCATGAACTGAGCTATCCTAGATTTGAATATTTTTGACAATATATATCTGTAGCTCTCTTACTCGGAAGATATTCTAAGCTATGGCAGTATTTGCTCCTAGTAAGACTGAACTCCAGAGTTATCGTTTAATTGGTTCTCTGGTAATTACTCTTGAGATTATCTGGAATAACTCTACAATCATCGTGAACCTTGCTCTATGATACCTGACAAACTTGTTGCTGCTAGAGATAGAGAATTTGGGATGGGGCGACTTGTTGACACGCACCACAGGCGCTGGGAACACGCGAAATGGACGAATCAGATGGCGAAGAAATGGAATGGGAAGCATCCCCTTTTCCGCTGGGGTATAGGGGTTGACAACGCACGGACAATTTGCATGTAATGGCGGGACAGGTCCCTGCTGTCCACCGCAGGGCTTACTATGGGGCGCACGGACGAAAAGCGTGGAATGGGTCCCATTCCCGTGCGGCATAGTACAGTAGGGTATTTCTCGAACCCTAATCTGAAGTAGGCTAATGCACCTTTGACCTTTAGCGCCGTTTCGAAAGCTGTATTGTACTGAAAGAGACAGCCACGTGATAAATTATATCATAAATTACTGGAAATACTGTGACCATGAATACACACAACAGCTGCCCTCATTTTCTTGGCAGCAATGGTCGCCAGGAGGATAAGGATTAACAAGCACTCCACAGGTCAAGTTACTTGTCTACGTCATCGCTGTGCCTGGATATACTACCTGCTGAGCGCAAAGGCGTCCTTTTTATGACTTGATCTACCAAATACTAATGAACGATCCCGATCGATATTATAGCCTTCTATGAAGGGTGTCTGAATCGGGTTGAAGCAAGGAAAAACGGTGCCTAATGGCGCTTCCGGCGAGCAGGCTTAAGCGTTATAAATAAATAATTGGTACTTTCCCCTTTTACGGTACATGTAGATATGCAATTAATACAGAGCGATTCTCATCAAACAAGCTCCTCCAGAAACATGGGCTTGGGCTCTGTCTTGAGTCGATTCTGTTGGCCTGTTTCACCAAAATATTGCCATAAATATATTATGACTAGAGTTGTAGGTATAGCGGAAGCCCAATAGATCCAGAACTCTTTCGCAACCGACCACCCGGAATCAAGGCTGAAATTAAAGAAAGACATGCTGAAGAGTGCGCAGATGAACGTCGGAGGCAGAAATATGAGGGTCACGTAAGCAATTTTCTTCATAGCAGCGCTATCTAGTCTCGCAAGATCAGCATTTTCCTGGGCAAGATCTGCCGTTACTTGAGCAAGATCTGCCGTTTCCTGAGCAGCTCTGTTGTATCCTCTTTGCATTTCATTTTGTAGTCTCTTTTCGTTCGATGTTGAGCGGCATCGCAAGCTAACGAGACAGCTTTGGAGGAATGACAACTGGGAGTGAATATCCTCCGATAATTGTAGGATGTGATCATTTCCAGACATATTTATATGCTCCAACTTGAGATAATCATGATGATGTGCCAGTATACGCTCCATGGTCTGGATGCTAATGTCAAGTGACTCCGTGACGTGGGTCGCATGTCTAGCCACTTCATGAATAAAGGTTGCCCATTGTCTTTTAGTATTTGATCGAAGTTCTTGGTGCTGACTTTCAGGCGAACGCTCCCACGGGTGTGTGAATCGTACAGGATCCTTCTCGGAAGGCCTAACCTGATCTCTTATAGACTTGACGGCAGATTCGGCCAGAGAAGCTAGCTCTTCGACTAGGTTGGTATAAATCCAGAATGGATCGCTCATAGAGTCTGTCGCTGGGCTTAGAAACCACTCAGAAACATGATCACTTGGGTCGAAGATAAGAATTCCAGTTTGTTCTGTCGAGTATTTCCATTTTGTGAAAACATTTATCTTCGGCCACATATAAGACATGTCCTGAGTGACATGCTTGACTTCAAAAGACACCCAGGTATCTATCAATGTTAGTCAATAGGGGCAGGTCAATAAATCCCGAGAGCTTGTCGATATATCATACTAAATTCAGTCGGTTTTCCTGCATGCCGAATAACCTGGTGCCCAAAATATCCGCCCGAGTTACTGACAAATTTTGACCACCAGGACCTAGGAAAATAGAATATAGAGGTAAATTTCTTGCGACAAGATAGACAATTCCTTATTGTATCTGCCTGCGCAAATCTGCTAGTATTAGCGGAGAAAAGTAATCTTTTGGGGCTCAGATACGTACAGAATATATACCTGAGTGTCTTCAGATATTAATCCTCGGGGATTATCAGATTCCTTGTGGGTGAACGTATGCTCTCGCCAGCCGCTTGCTGATTTTATTAGTAACAAACCAACTTGGTTCACAGTCAACTAACTTTGGTTCCATTGTCGTATGACCAAGCTCGGACAGGTTTGACAGCCATTTTCAGCCATTTTGATGACCGGTGAATATGCAGAAAGATGAAAATCCTAATAAAACAAATACTCAAATGTCAATGATTATGTTAGTGGGTGACAGAAATATTTATGTGGGCGATTAGAAGATAAAGCGTTACTAACATTAGTTTGTTTTCACGTAACGCCAAGGTCATGAATTGCTTCGCCTCAAAAAAGCAAATGTAGCGTACTGCGCCTCAATGTTTTGGCCTATTGTATCCCTGGGAATATGCAAGCGATATGACCTGGGCGGCCACTATCATCAGCCCGACGGGCACGGGAGACAAACTGGAGCTTTCGCTAGACGGACTCTGATAAATAATTTAGGATCAAAGAAAGCGACAAGTAGTCACCAATACGATAGGCGGCATGGTATGAACTAACAGTGTCAGATTGGGTCCGCTGACGGCGGCGGAGGTCAGTGCGATGATTCAAATACATTGTTGGAAGGCCATACAAGGCTAATACGGAAGCTCCTACAGTGGGAGGCCAAAATAGCTCGTTTTTCAAACTTTCTCACCGCCACTGAGCTAACCAAATATATACTAGCGCTTTGTTAGCAACCCATAATATATTTGCTCTAAACCAGGATAGGGAGAAAATAGGACTTACAACCGTATTTGAATACTGCCAAGAAAGGGGTTCGGGGATTGATTAACTGTATTAGGTATAGCGCAGTTTCAAAAAAGGGGTTGGGAAAGAATCTCTGTGTGTAGGTGGTGAATCTGATTTCGATCCATGCTGTAACCCGAAGCATACTGACATAAAAAGAAAACGGCACAAGCGTCTTGCACATTCTTACCGCCTTTGCAGCGCAACGTGATCGCCCTGCCGCACCAAGAACCTGACCGCCTCACAGTGATCGCCGCCTGACAAATAGACAGGCTGGACAGAGTTAGGCAACTTTGCGCGACCTGCAGTCTCTAGTTGCTTAATCAAGACCAGCGTTCCGAGCAAGAGGCCCCCCGAATCCTGCCAATATGCCCATTTGCCCATCAGCCCTTTTGAAGGGTAGTTCGACCGAGTATTTGAAGTCAAGACAGGGCTGCAAAACCTGCAAGTAGGTGCTTATCCTTAAGAAAATATCATTGTTCGCGGAGAGGACAAAATACTAAACCTCACATAGAATCAGAAAAGTCAAGTGCGGAGAAGAAAAGCCATACTGCACCCGATGCACTAGCACAGGTCGTAAGTGTGAATACGAGGGCACAATCTCTATGGTCGATAACCCTTTTTCATTATCACAAAACATCGTCTGGCGAGAACGCCGGTCTTTTGCGTACTATATTCAGCAGACCGCACCATCTGTTGGTGGTGGGCTAGATGTCACTTTCTGGAGCACCATTATCCCGCAACTTTGTCGGAATGAACCTGCCATGTGGGATGCTATTATTACCATTGGTGCACTATTTGAAAGCCCCGAGCCATGTCCAGATCGTATTTCCATTCGCCGAGGTAATTCTCGCACATTCAATCAAGATCACCGAGACGCGTTATTTTGGTACTCGCGCTCGGTGTCTGCCATTCGTCAGCAGATTGAGCGAGGTCGCCTGGACATGCTTGTCGGGCTGATCAGCTGTTTACTGTTTATCTGCATTGAGTCCATTCAAGGGGGAGTAGAAGAGGCTTCTCAGCTTTATGGTCAGGGGGTGCATCTTATCCTCGCTTTCCGTGCTCAAATAGCTGCCAAAATCGTGCCATCAGCCAACGCCTCCCTGTTAGAGGATGTCATCGTTCCAATCTTCCTTCGTCTAGGATCAATCGCTGTCCCTCTTTCGGCACTTCAAGTCGGGTCTTTACTAGGAGAAATCAAGCATACGCTGGCGCCAGAATTTAATTCTCTCAAGTCTGCTCGAGACGGCATTGTTCTCATAGCTGCAGAGATCCATGGCTTTGAAGGCGAATGCATTGAGTATTTACGAGAACCTGATACCTCCGACAAGCTCCTAACCTTGACACGGCAACAATCAACCCTATCAGCCAGATTAAAGACTTGGCACTCTGCTTTTGTCAACCTAGTTGACTCGCTGCGCAGAAGACGAGACTTGTCACCACAACAGATTGGCATTGGCGCCCTGCTCTTCGCTTCTCACGAGGCGCTGTTAATAATACTGCGTATCTGCTTGTCATCAACAGAAACCGATGCAGACGCATATATACCCAACTTTCAAAATATAGTGGAACAGTCCGAAATTGCTCTTGATGCTACAGCACGACCAGACGGAACACAACCACCATACACAGTTGAACTCAGCGTCGGTTTCCCGCTCTGGTTCACCTGTCTCAGATGCCGCGAACCTAGAATCAGGCGCACGGCACTCGCCTTATTACGCCGAGCTCCTCGGGTGCTGGGGTTCTACAAGACCCGATCCGTGTTCACTTTCGGCGAGCAGGTCATGGCGTTAGAAGAAAGATACGGGATGGCAATGAATTCAATTCAAGCGAGAGCCAGTTCTGCAGTACTGAAATCACCCCACCCACCTAGTAGATATCAACAGGGGAGTCAAGGCACGGGTAGCGAGGTTTCAAAATTCGACCTCAGCACTCTTGTCACCGCCCCGGACGATGCGAATATTGCAAGCATATATTCCATGCCTGCAGGCTTCGAAAACTCAATATCGACATCAATGCTCATCCCGGAAGAGGCACGTATAGGACCCATCAAGATTTTTCGACCAAAAGATGGGCTTCCTCAGGGAACGACAGAAAAAGATATTGCGAAGTGGAAACCAAGCCATGATCAACTCTTTTTGCGACTCACATGGAACGAACGTGATTTGTTTACCGACACTTGGCGGAGAGTCCACAAATACATCCCTACCACTCTTTAACCTGATGAAGGTATGATCAGGGTTGTGAAATTTGATCCGACGCTTATGTTAAATAGTTGACATTCAAATACCTATGCAACGATAGTAGACGCTTAAATAATAAATTTCTTTGTCGTATAAGCACAATATCATCGATAGTTGGATTAGGTACTAGATACGTAAGGAGTTGATTACGCAGGCTTTTGTCCGATAGTCTGAAAAGGCCTTATTGAGATTAGGATGCTGCTTTGGAATTTTAAACAGAGTAATGCAGACATAGATCCGAGATATGATATCCCATTTGCTTAGGTCATCTTGTTTCGACGCGAGGAAGTTCTGCCACGGTTGAAGAAGATTACCGTGGAGCTTGGAATTAGGGAGTCGCTGGGCTGGTGTATTCGTGAAACCGCGGCAGTATTTCGAACCAATCAAATAAACGGATATTCTTTTAAGGATTTTTCGCTGGGCCACTAGTAACATCGCAGATTTGTCCTCGATTTGTCATTGCCAGCAATAATCCAAAGTCTTCAGTCCATGAAGGGATGGCTACGACACGTTTCAACGCGTACGGCGATGAAACCCAGCTGACTGTTCATAATAAAATAAACAACTTCATCAGCCAGCGTTGTTATGGAAGGCTTAGCCCTCTGCAACTTTCCTATATCTTCAAGTCCGTATTTTGGACTAAATTTGGTGAACTGTTGTTTAGTGTTAAACAGAAATTGCAGTACTACTTCAGCCACATAGAGGATTCGGATGGTATCCGTATGAGCAAGAGCCTAGAAGGCTTTTTCATAACTGTGAGGACCTTAGGTACTCACAGAGATCAAGATACGATATAGTGCAGCAGGCAAAGAAAGTAGTAGTGTTCGACAAAAGTAATAGCTTATGGAGAATATAGAGGAAGCTAAGATAGAACTAAGTATATATAGGTGTAGATACCTAAGTGGACGCTATCTACGTCAGGCATCTGCGAATAACTAGTAACAACCCTAGTTCGTTACAACAACTGCAACTCTGTGCGTAACAGAAGGACCACTGTTGGCCTGGGCCACCATCATCCTTTGGTTCGCGCAACGTGGATTTGATGAATGGCGTCTTTTTCTTGAAGTTATGGGGGATTTTAAATTTAGCTTTTCCTTTGTTTTCAGGACATTCGCGGGTGATTGAGCGCTGCCCACTGTCACAATTGGCGCGATTGACTGGTATTGCCTGCCCTCGCATTGACGCACACTCCCAGGTCGGGTGCTCGCCGGCACAGTGGCTGCAATAGAAGACGTTTAAAATAGTATGACTTGGTATGTCCTTGTCTTTGGCATTTTCGGCACAGTTTCATCCGTCCCTCGCAACAGAAGCGCGACGCCTTGTGGATTTGCTTCCCTCATACGATTCCACTGATGATAGCACTGCTGGACTGGTGAATTCGTTTAGGACCAAACATTCCGCCCAGATACCTGGCCGCGTCAGCCAGCCAGGATGCTTAACCTTGGCGCCTTCGCACCATTCGTTCTGTCGAAGCAGTTCAGCTGAGACGTCGGCCATCGTCTCCGGGGCGAGCCTCGTCAACTTCACAGGGATATGGTACGCCACGACTCCCTACAACGGCGCCTGAACCACTAAGCCAGGTCCAAAGGCCCTCAGCCACTCAGGATTCTTGCGATGCAGTTCAGCCCCTGCGGCACTCTTGGCCACTATCACCACATCACCTGATCGTTACTCTTCCCATCAAGCATGCCCCATGCGGCTCCAACCGGCTTCACTAGACACCAAACCGACCCAGAAGTTTATACGTGGGGTCGTATGGGAGAACACAACATCGTTATTGCCGCTCTGGCACCCGGGGTCTATAGAACCACTTCTACGGTGACCACAGCTTCGAGACTTCTTGCCTCTCTACAATATGTAAGTATTGGTCTTTTGGTCAGTATAGACAGTGGTATTGCTTGGCCGGATATGGATCACACTATACGGTTAGGTGATATTATTATAAGCTGGCCCTGTTTATCATAAGTGGCGGCTGTCAGTATAACTTGACTAGGGCTAGATTAGGTAGTAAGTATAAGAGTAAGGAGTTCCTTAGACTTCGTCTAACAGTCCTCCTGAATAAGCTTGCTAGTATTCAGGCTGGTCACTTACTAAAAGACTCCAATATTCTCTACCTCTTTAAGTAATGCTAGAGAGAAATCTGAAGATAGGTAAGAGATCTAAGTAAAATCCTGGCTAATATAATCCTTAAGATACTACTAACCCTGATATCTACTATAAGACTATTATATCTGGTAATATATTGTTAAAGGCGCTGCTGTACGTAACTAAATTATTGCTGATCTTAGCGAGGATTATATCTGCTTTAAGGTAGAAGAGGCTAGCCTGATAAACCACTTCCCTTATCTTGTGATCCTGGGGGATCTATAACTATACTGATTCTTATAATAATGATTAATGATAGTGCGATTCCTTAGCTACTGCTGCTGTATATGCTAAGGAGCTCCTGGCTTATATACCAGCACTGCAGTAGAGGTACAGAAGACTAAGAGAGTACAAGAAGTGTTTTAGTTAGGTAAGTTCTTGTCTTATTTACTAGGCTTGACCTATCTACTAGACAAGACTGAAAAATATTTGAATATAGAATATGTCCTGATAGCTAGTAGTTCAGCAGTGAGTAGATAGTATATAGCAGGCAACAGTTTTAATAAAAGCTGTAACTAATTCTATTAGGTCTGACTAGACCTGTGCAATAGGCCACCTATAGGCTGAAATTTTGTAACCCGCCAATTGGCTAGGTACCTATTTAGCCCCTAAATAATATAAATTTTATAATTTCCTAAGTATATTTCTTAGTAGTATTTTTTAGTATTCTAAAATTATCTTCTTAACTATAGCGAATTATAAAATTCAATTTAATTTAATAAACATATATATAATTGAGCCGAACATATATATTATAATGGGGATTTCCGCTCTCAACATTAGTATCCTAGGGTCATAGTTATGACAGAAGCCTTAGCAATAAGGCCCCTGTTTGTTTCTAGAGAGTAATATTCGAAATTATATTTACCTCTAATCTCTTACACTTTCTCCGGCGCCCCACTAGAAACTAACTATACCATACTAGGTAGTCTCTCTGCTCATCTTGCGACCACTGATGTGATATACCTTCGATGAGTCATTATATGTTACAGTAACTAGTTAACGTAACTTGTATAATAATCCTGGTTGGCTCTCGGTTGCGCTAAGTAGTTAGCTCGTCAGGGGTTATAAAACCGGGGTCGGGACAGGACGCTAACGGCTCGCTGGCTAAGCCGATCTCCCTTATTTAAGGTATAGAACGAACGTCTCTAAAGATATATTAATATCTATCAGTAATCATACAGAGTCTCTATACTATAAAGGAGAATAGGTACAGTATAATCCTTATACGAGCGCTATACATAGTATAAGTATAGCTTACAATATTACTCCTAAGGAGTATAGAAAGCTATATAGGTACAGTCTCTTACTTTATTATACTAAAAAATATTTACCTATAGAGTCTGTAAACTTATAAATTAATACTCTGCTAAGCAATACTATTATAATATACGGTGATTTTTATATAATTCTTAATCTATTAATCTTATTATATATCTATAGAAGTATACTAAGACCCTCTAGCTAAGGCTAAATAATAATTATTGAGATTCTAGAGTGAAGTTGCGTGTATTAAGTAGTATCTAGTATATGAAAGGTTATATATATAAGAAAAGCTATCTACAGTAGACGTAATATACTGTAATAGTACTTTAGGAATAATATCTTTCCCTACCTAGACGAAACTTATCCTTAAGTTTCTTATTTTCAAAAAGAATTTATAAAAGGTCAGAATTAGACATCGCCAGAACCCATATCAACCATAACCTAACCCAACCCAACCCAGCCCAAAATGGGTTTTGGGTCTAATTCTATAACCCATTGATAGGTTTTAGGTTGAGACCCTTAACCTAAACCCACATGGGGACCCAGTGGGTCCCTATTTTGGTATAAACAGGATAAATATGCCAAGCTTTTAAATACGGTCTGTATAAGGTCTGTTTTTAGGCCTTATATATAGGTACTTTTTTTTTTTTTTATAATATTATTATTTTATATTGAATATATATATATTACAGGTTAAAAGGGTTAAAAAAAGTATATTAAAAAATAAAATAAATTACAGAGTTCTATAGTAAAGATAGTAGTAGACCCTACTAGATTATATATATATCTTTACGAAAAGTCTTACTTTTTTAATCACTTTTTTAATACTTAACATTTAGATCCTAAATCTTAAATATAAAATACTTAGTATTATATAAAGCTATATATAAAATATTAAGATCTAAATCCTTCTAGAAAAAAAAGATATAAAAAGATATAATATTAGTATTTAAATACACAACATAAAGATTATGAAAAATTATGTAAAAATTATGCTAAAATAGGTCCAAATGGGTCTAAATGGGTTACCTATTTATAACCCACTAGGTTTTGGGTTGGGTTTTGGGTCGGCATGTTCAACCTAAAATGGGTTATGGCGATGTCTAGTCAGAATCAAACAGTCGCTATATTTGATTTCGGTCAGAACGAATAGTGCTAAGTCGACCCGTACGTTACGTATATACGTGGTTAATATTAGGTATAAATAGCCTTAATTATAAGTAAACAGGTAGGAGCAGATAGCTTTATTTACAGAAAGAGCAGCGGTATATTATTATTGTTAATAAAAGTACGTTACCGGCTACTTTAAAATCTCTTCTTTATTTTATCTATCTCTTTCTTACTATTTCTATCTTACTATCTTTATCTTATTATCTTACTTTAAACTATTCTATACTTCTTTATTATAGGTAAGTTATAATCTAGAGCATTACTTATAAGACAGTGAAGTCCTACAAGCATTAGGGGATGTTTGAATAGCTTCAGTGATTGCCAGAAGAGGAAATAGTATTAGAGGGATACCCTTAGGCTTAGTAATCGAAAGGTCAGATCAAAGAGAGCAAAAGAAGATGTTGTAGAAGATAGGTTTGCCGGGGGGTAGAAGCCCTTTTTATATTGCTCTGGCTAAGCGGTAAGCTAAGCCAGACTAGGCCTAATTAAGCCTCTGGCAGAATATTATTAATAGGCGGTATAGCCAAATAGACTAGGCCTAGATAGGCCTGTAGCAGAACTCCAGAAGCTTAGAATATAGGCCTTGCTTAACAATAGTTAAGGACTTTAACAAACCTTGCTAAGTTTATTAAGCTTAACTATTTTTATTAAGCAGATCCTTAACTAGCTTTGTTAAGCTTAAACTAGTTTTGCTAAGTCTTCTTTATTATGCTTAACTAATTTTTGTTAAGCTATCTTATATTAAGAGCTTTGTATCTTCTTCTTATATATATATATATTCAGAATAATTCTAGAGTATCTAATAAATAGTCTTCTAATAAAGAAAGGTTACTAAGGGACTTCTATAATAAAGAAGTATTTAGGTACTATAAACTATATCTGGGTAGGGCAGGGTAAAGAAGGCTTAGAGATTTCTTAGTTTTTAAAAATAAAGGTATAACCTTATCTCTCTTATATATATAATACTAATTAATTATAGATTTTAGAGTACTATTCTAGTTAAAATCCTCTTTTTATAAAAGTACTAGGAGAAGAAACTACTTTAGTTTACTACTATTAACTAACTACTAATATAACGTTTTAAAGCTCCTAGGCTTAGTAAGATTATCTGTATTATCTGTTTAGTATTCTCTAAGCCCTTAATATCCTCTGCTAAAATAATAAATTACTGCTTATACTCTATTATTAAAATATATTAGTAATTAGCCCTCTAAACCCTTTCTCCTAATACTAAGCTTTTACTTATACTTAACTGCTAGACGTTACCCTATAATTAGGTATTTAAAGTAATAACTACTTACTTTATAGATATAAATTAGATATACTAAGAGGTATTGCTTAGATTTAAGCCAGTAAATAGTATATACAGTAGTTCTAACCTAAGCTAAATTATTCTTTAGATTCTAGAGTAATATTAGATTTAAGATTAGATTTATAGAATTACTACTAATAATATAATAAATAATAAAATAATAATTAAGGCCCTTTAGCAGAGTCTGCTACCTAATATAACTATTATCTAGATTCCCTATCTTATATATATTATCTAGCTAAGTTTAAATAAGCTTCTTAGGAAACTAAAGATATCTCCTTAGAATAAGGATACTAAGACTAGATAGACTAAGTAGTATTCTACTATAGTAAAAAAAGAATATCTAGAACTATAGTATTATAGTAATACTTAATAAGATTTAATATCTAACTATATATATTAATACTAGTCCTTAACGTTATAAGACCTTTCTTTAACTCTAACTAAAAAAACCTTAATTAGTACCTATTTAAGATATTAAGATATATTAGAACTCTACCTTCTTAATACTTTGCTAGGCTAAGTAAATTTATCTATTATTTAAGCCTTTCTATAAGGAATATAATTATACAGAGATACTCTTAACTAATAATAAGTAGTAATAAATTAACTATCTACTTTATATAACTTAGCTATTCTTTAACTATACTACTAAGCTATTAAAAATAAAGGATATTATAACTTATCTTATCTTCAAGCTCTATAATATACTCTTTAATTATCTAGAACAGACAAAAAAGCAGCTTAAACGTAAGTATATTCTATAGAAGTAGTAAATATTAATAGCTTTAGATACTGGTTATAATAAACTTTATATTTATTATATACAGACAGACTATATATAAGGGTATATCTTTACTATTAGTATAATACTAGTATCTAATAGCTAATTTTACTTCTTTCTCTCAGAAGACTAGAATTATAAGTAGTAGATAAGGTACTAAAGATTATTCTAGATAGTATTATCTCTATACTAGATCTATCTCTTAGATAACTAATCTACTTCTAATCCTTAGACTTAGCCTATATCTACTTTATAGCTAAGTAAGATATTAAGTAGTAATTAAAGAGCTATAAAGCCTACAGATAATAAAGTAAGCTAGTATCTAGACAGTAGTATATAATCTCTTCTTAATATTTATTTATAATACTATATACTAATATCTACTATCTAGATCTAATTAAGATTAAGTTACTATAATACTAGTATAAGAATTAATCTTATTTTCCTATAATTATACAGCTTACTTAAGATATACTCTCTATTCTAGTAACCAGTATAGATATTGAATAGCTTTTTAATACTATATATAATATCTATTATTACTAACATAGCTATATAAACTCTAAAATAATTAAGGAATATATATTATTTCTTTATTCAATATAATTTAATCTTAAAGAAGCAGAGATAAAAGAGCTAGAGTAGTACTTTTCCCTACAGAAGATTAAGATAGTCTAAGAACTTAATATAGAGTATCTAGAGAAGATTAAGGTTAAGATAGATAGTATTAGTAATTATAAGAAGGAAGATATAGTAGATCCTAAGGAGAGAGAGAAAATACCTAGCTTAGATAGTTATAATTATAAGGAGCTATAGCTAATATAGTCTCTACTGCTATTGTAATCTCGTTACTCAGAACAAAAGTAAAAGGCTTAGACTAATAATATCTTTAAGGTTTATTAGTAATCAAATTTACTATCTTATAATTAAATTATTATAATCTGCTAGCTCTTAAGTTATAATTTATTTATTAGGATAATAAGTTTATAATATAATATCTAATAAATATAAAGCATTCAATACCTTAGGTAGACCTTGCCAAAGCCCGGGCCGGGCTTCTATAGGGGCCCGCGGCCCGGGCTACGGGCTGCCTTAGCGGCCTGCAGCCTGCGACTAGCGGCCTATAGGCCTCAGTTTTAGGCCTGAGCCCGTAGGCCCTGCAGCCCGCAGGCCGGGCTATAGGCCCCTGAAAAGCCCGTTAGGCCTGCAACCTACCTATTTAGAAAGGAATCCTATGCATAACTTATCAAAAATTTAATCAGTCTTATATATTTCTTACAGCTGTATTAGATTGTTTTTATTTTATATATTTTTATAAGGATTTAGCTCTAAACCCTAGCCTAAGTATTCTATATCTATAGATACTATATAATTTAAAAGAATATAAGTTTAGTACGATACTATTTTAAACTACTTCTAATATTCTAATCTGCTAAAGGATAACTATCTAGGCTCATAGCTCTAACAGCTCCTTATCCCTAATTATTAAGCCGTTATTATTACTGTTCTCTACAGCTATCTCTTTAGTAGTATCTACTATCTTTATAGGTAGACCTGCTTCTCTTCGGTAGAAGAAAGAATTATTACCAAATATATACTTCTCTATCTTCTTTATCTCTCTAAATATAATACAAAAGCGTTTACAGGCAACCGTACACTAGCTATAAATTATAGACTAGGCCTTATCGGAATTAGGCCTAAAGAGGACGTTAAGATTACTAGTAATAATTAGGCTAGTCTACTTTTGCTATCTAACTAAACAAGATAATATCTCTGTTATAGTTCGTAACTAGGCAGCAGTAGGAAAGGCGTAGGCTATCTTACTATACTTTATAGAGGTATAGCCCGATAGCGTCTTAGGGGTAGGTAGCAGATTCTAATAGGCTACTGAGAGTTTCTCCTACTCTTCTGATTCTAGTATATCTAAAGTTATACTATTATTACGTACCCTAATAAACTATAGAAGAATAGTACAGCGATAGATAGTAGCTAGTCTAGTAGAGCTATAAGGGATAGTAGGGAGGCTTAGTTAAATATCCCTAGTATAGCAGACCTATTAGACCTAGGTAGTTAGTAGAGATACTGTATAAGATATTAAGAGTTTTATATACCTACTTTATCTATTTAGTTTTATACTTAGCAGTATCCTCTGCAGTCTATATTATAGTATTAATTCTCTGTACTAATCTATTCTTTTGCTTCTTACCCTATACGGCATAATGTTGTTTAACGTTCTTCTACTAATCAGCGATATAACGGTATATCTTAGGTAAGACCTCTGTACAGTTAAGATTATCTTTATTACAGAGCGAAATAAAGCCTTATAGAATATTTCTGCTATAGCCTATCTGTATAAAATCATCAATATTAATATCGATATACTAAAAGAACGTCTTCTCTCCTGCCTACGTACTCTTTATATAGTACAGAAAAGAGATTAAACAGTAGGCATAATTAGGCCTAAAGTAGATATAGCAGAGATAGTATATAATATCTTAGCGAATAAGCTGCTGGCCAAGAGTATACTATATTACCCGGTTCTATCTAAGACAAGAACAGTTTAGTTGCTAGCAAAAGTAATATTTATATATTTTAATCTTATCCTAGATTAGAGGTATAATACCCCTAGGGTACTCTCTATCCTAATCCTCAGAGAGATAGCTAAACAGACCAGGAATAATAATTAATCTGTTGTACTCTATCTTATCTGGTAGCTGCTTAGCCAGTATACTCTAAGACCTTAGGGTCTTTTCGGAAAAAATACAGTAAATTAGCTTAAGAAGAGTAAGCTAATTATATTTAGTAAAGTTAGTAATTAAAGGCTAAGTTATCGTATAAGCCTATCGGTAAAAGCTACAGTTACTATCAGAGGTTAGATCAGGTTTTGGCTAAAACTAAGGCTTTATTTTTATAATATAGTTAAACAAATCTAAGTACTAATATAGATAGCTGATACGTATAGTTATATTCTTATAGCCTTTACTATTAGTATTTATATCAAATAGCTTAAAGAGCTTAAATATATATTTACGGTAAATTAACTACTTATTAATAAAACTAACTAAATAGATTATCTTCCTAATAGTCTGTAATATTACTAGCTTTATATACAGAGTCCCTACCTTAACAGCAGTATTAATAATCTGATTTATACTACTATATCGAACAGTATATATATAATCAGTAGGTAGCTTTTGTAGGACAACTGCTACTACAGGGCCTAGTTAGACTACTGTTACAGGATCTAGTTATACAGTTATTACTAGAGGAGAAATAGATAATATATCTTCTATTATAGTATCCTCTGGCAGAGGAGGAATCTAAGAGTTACCTATATCTTCTATATTAATATCAGGGTTTAGAGCTAGCATAGGTATATTTAAAACAGTATAAATATAAGGTAAAGCAATAGTAACGTCACTATCGTTATCACTACCGGCACTAGGATTATTGTCTTAGTTATCAGGATTATTATCCTTACCCTACTTATAATAGAAGCAATCTTAGCTAATCTGTAAGTTATAGAAGCAGATCTTTCTAGCTCTAGGTTTTTTAAATTAACATTAATTAACAACCTTTTTAAGATCCCCCTAGGTAATTTGCTTCTGGCTATAATTACCCTGCTTTCTGCCACTAATTTGCTTAATTATAGTATTATTTACAGTATTCCGGATATTATTAAATAGAAGCTTAGCGTTAAGTATCTTACTGAGAATATTAAATATTGATTTTGTACGAAGATAAATCAGAAGAGACTAAGTATAGTTACCCTATTTGCAGATTACTCTCTAGTAAAGGGAATCTATAGTCTTCTGTTAAGCAGTATAGTACTAGATAATCTTAGCTACCTCCTTCTATTTCTCTTTAAATTAATAAACATTATAAGTATCCTTGTAGACCTTATAGTTCTAAGCCTAGGTATAAATATTACAAAGGACCTACTTAATTACATTAAGTTACTTAAATATAATATTATAATAATTATTAATAATATAATAGGTATCTGTCTTTAGAATAGAGCTTAGCTACTGTAGAAGCTCTTTAGTAGTCTTAAAGTACTTATTGCTAATAGTAAGGCTACTAAGGATCTCTGCTAAATCAGAGATTAGAGACAACAGAGCCTCGGTAGTTTAGCAGAGGGCTAGAGATATCTTGTAGCTAAGGCTTTTGTAGCTATAGCTATTGTTAGTATAGCTGTTGTCGGTATAGCTATTATCAGTATTATTAACGGTTTTGATTAGCAAAGGTCTCTCAGAGACTTAGGACAAAATATCCGGCTTAATTACGTCCTAGGACATAAAGAAATACCCTTTTTACAAATAAAGGATAGAACAGAAGGTAGTCCAGGTCTTAGTTTTATTAAATAATTAAAGGTTTCGAAGTAAAAGGGTAAAAGGAAACAAGATAAAAAGGAGAAGTTTAAAGAAGTTAAGTTTTAAATAATATTAAAAGAAGCTTATATATACTTTACAGGCTTTTAATTAGCTAGCTTTCAACAGCCAAAAAGGGAAGTTAGTAATTAAGGAAGGTACGTCTAAAGAGGAAGTCTTCTATAGAAGGAAGGTACAACCTATAACAGAAGAGAAGATACCTTATAAACCAGGCTAGGCTATATCTTTCTGCCAAAAGATAATCCTCTAGGCAGCGGCTGTAGAAAGAGATATCTAGGAAGTACTAACTAAGGTATAACCTAGGACGGAAGGGAAGATACCTTATAAACCAGGCTAGGCTATATCTTTCTGCCGAAAGATAATCCTCTAGGCAGCGGCTGTAGAAAGAGATATCTAGAAAGTACTGGCTAAGGTATAACCTAGGACAGAAGGAAAGATACCTTATAAACCAGGCCAGGCTATATCTTTCTGCCGAAAGATAATCCTCTAGGCAGCGGCTACAGAAAGAGATATCTAGGAAGTACTGGCTATACTAGTAGCGCTGGGAATTATCAGATATAAACTAATAAAGAGGCCTTTAAGATATAAGCCATACTAACCAGATTATAGTATATTTATTAAAAAGATAATATTTAATAATACTAGTAAGGTTACTTTACTAGTATTAGTCTTAGATACTATAGTTATCAGTAGTAAACTTATAATCTTTAGAAGTTCTTACAGATAATACGTCTTTTACAGAAAACGTATATTTTGTAATATATACTGATTAACGTATACCTGCTTATTTTTATATTTAGTAAGGTAAGGATTATTTATCGATTTAATAACAGACCTTTTAAGGCTATAGCACTAATATTTTAGCTAAAACCTATACTTTATAGGGATATTATATCTTGTTAAGGTAGAGGGGGGCTTATCAAAGAATAAGAGATAGACTTAAAGTACAAAACAGAACCTTAGCCAGCAACCGCCTATATAGTTATATAACATAATTACGTTAATCATACCTTAGGCTAAGCTAGTAGTAATTTTGCTCCTAAGTTAAAGATATATATCTTTTACTAATGTATCTATATCTAATTTCTAGCAGAGCCTATACTATAAGACTAAATTAGCTTAATATAGATATTTAATAAAATTAAAAATACTGTTACGATAAGATAATTTACAGGATTTCAAAAATATTATTTATTCTAGGGTAACTTTTATCTCTAGGGAGTTCTTTTTACCAGAAGTTATTATTAAGTACTGATTAAATATCGATTTTAGGCCGAGTATAGTTAATAGACCTGCGGGCTAGCAGACCTACAGGCTGTCCCTATACAGATTAACCCTAGGTATCTGCTTTATCTTAAGCTAGAAGCTAATCAGTATCTAAGAGTTTCTGCTACCTAAACCTAGTTTGTATATCCGCTCTGTAATCTTCTTATTTTCTGATATATAGTCTCTCTACCCTTCTCCCTAATAGCTCTTACTTAAATCCCTGCTAATTTAAATACTAACAATATAATTACTAGGCTTACTACTAGATATACGCTAGGTTTGGCACTAGCTATACCCTATTATCTACTTCCCTATATCCCCAAATATATTAATCAGATATATAAACTAGACAGCCTTAAAGTATTATAAGATACTACCCTAATTATTCTGCTAAAAGCTAAGCTACCCCTATCTTTCTACCCAGAGATAAGTATCTATAATCTTTCTGCTAAAAGACCTACTAGATAAAGAGAGTTTTTAGAGGTTAGCAGGCTTTTTAGAAGCCTACAGGCTTTTTACTAGCCTACAGACTTTTAGACAGCCTACAAAATCTGCTATATCCTTTCTTTCTAATTAATTATAGATCTTAAGCTACTATCTTCTAAATATTTTACACTTTTATAAATAGAGATAAGGCTTTTAAGATATCTAAGCTACTAGCGGCTAGTTCCTACTCTTACTTATATCTTAATTCTCTTAGCTTTTAGCAGACTAGATATCTGTTTTTAATAAAGATACCCTACCAGACTCTTTATTAAATATACCTCTTATAATTCCTATTAATCCCTTACCTAGCAAGGCTTCCTACCTACTTCTACCCTCTGATACACTATCCGATATATACTCAGTTACCCCTTTAGCCAGCACTTTATATCTTCTAAATTAGCTAGAAGGCCTAAACCCTATCCTACAGAAAATTTAATAAGTTACCCTCTACTACAAACGTTGCTATCGTACCTATACTATCTATAATATAACAAAGGATTCAGAGCTTTTTTTATCTTAGTAGCTTTAAACCAACTATAGACGTACAAGCAGGATATACTAGGATACTAAACAGAGCTCTAGCTTATAGTAGGGATTTTAATAAGTAGCAGAGGCAGATTTAGGTATACTAAGAGTACTCTGTTAGGCTTATCAGACTATCCTAAAGTACCCTAAAGATAGTAGTAGTTTAACTACAATAGGCCGTTATTTTAAAGGCCTAAGTTATAAGACTTCTTATAAACAGAATAAGATTAAGAAGTTTATAAAACCGGTAAGCTACCCTATCTATATACTATTCTAATAAATATCTCTAGTTTACTAATTAAGATATTATTTATAGGTTGCTAATTATACTACCTAGATTACTACTGCTTTATAGAACGCTGCTTAACTATATCTTATCTCTTAATTCTATCTCCTATTTTAACTACTTATATATCCTAACTTTATTAAGTTAATACAAATAGTACAACAGATATCTTTAAGGCTTCTGATTCTAAGCCCTAAGGCTGCAAAGCTTAAGCTTAGCCTTACAGTAATATAGTACTAGAAGAAGATACTAGAGTTACTTCCTAGGGAAAATAAGCTTTTAATTACCCTTAACTGCTAGACCTCTCTATTCTAGCAGGCCTTTATAGTAATTACTGCCTATTTTATTAATACTAATTAGAACCATTAAGAGCTCTTACTTAGCTTTAAGTCTCTTTCCGGGGAATATTCAGATCCTAACCTTATAAAGGTCCTAATTATAATTCTGCAGAAGTATAAGCTATTAGACCGGATCCTTACGGTTACTACTAATAATATATCTAATAATAAAATATTAATACAAAGTCTTTACAAATCTAAGGAGCTAGAGCCCTTTTATAAGCAGATACAAATCGTCCAAATTCTATATCTTACATATATTATACAGCTTATATTAAATTAGCTTCTCAGCCGTATAAAAGTATTACTAAAAAATAATATAACTAAGTACTAATTAAATAAGAAGGACTAAGCAATACGTAAAAATCAGAGGAAAAGAGAGATTACCTATACTCTTAAGAAAGTAAGTATTAATCCTTTCCTTATATTAGAGAAAGACTAAATACTAATATACTATATTTCTAGGTTTACAGTCTTATAATCTATATTAATACAAACTCTAAACGTTATAAGAGCTTTCTGAATCTCTAGCCTGATTAACACAGGATTCTTCTAATTTAAGATATTAGAATATACTAGAACTCTACCTTTCTAATACTTTACTAAGCAAAACATCTATAGCTTTTCTTTAATTAATTCTATCTTAAAAAGAATACCTTATACCTTATACTTAATCAAGAGCAATAGCGCTAAGTAGATTATCTTCTTTAGATTACAGATCCTTTCTTTAAATATACAACAGCCCTCTCTAGAACAAAGGATATTATAATTTATTTAGTCTTTATAATTTATAATTAGCTATTTGATTATCTAGAGAAATCTATTAATTAACTTAGCAGAAAAAAAGTTTCTTAGAAGAAGCTAATACTTACTGCTCTTAAGGCTGCACAGGAAAAGCTTAATAAATACTATTCTAAGACTTATAACTCTTATAGTAATCTTTTTGCTATTACAATAATCCTTTATCCTTAGAAAAAATTAAGATTCTTTACTACCCGTAAATAGGTATAAGGCAAAAATAATCCTATACCCTAGGACTACAGATATTAACAATATCTACAGCAGTATTTTAAGACCTATAAAAACCGACAACTTAATATCCAGACTAATAATCTATATAAGAATAGCTCTAATTATAAAAGCTTTAATAATATTAAGTATTTAGTTAAAAGCTCAGTAGTAGGAGATCTACAGCAAAATAATTAGAATAAAGTCAGTCAGTATCTTAATACAGGTCTGTCTCTAATTATTCAATATAAGAAAAGCTATTACTAAGTATTTATAGGAATACAAAAAGCAAAGAGTATTCTAACTTACTAGAAGGATTATTAATAAGAATATCCTTTACTTATATATCTTACAAAGGACTTTCTTACTGCCCCTATAACTAGTGCAGGTATTAAGCGCCTATTCAACTCAGCTTATAATATTTACTATTATCGACGTAGCTCACTGAATCCTACAATAATTCAGGATCTTATAATGCTAAATTATACCTCTGATTTTAAGAATAAAACTGCAGATTTAATAATTTAAGAAGTATATCTCTTACAACAAGATATAGAAGTAGAGCAAGAGGAAAGAAGAGTATCAGAAGAGAAAGATAAGCTAGAGCCTATTAGTAATAATCAGGAGAAGGATATAGCTTAGGTTAAACAAGCCTCAGTAGTAGCTGTAGCAGATTAATTACTTAGTATACAGAGGACTATTACTTATAGATCTAAGCCTAAACAAGATAATTATTCTGACTCAGGATTACTTCCTCTACCAGAGACTCAGCTTTAAGTATTAGGCAGGAGCCGTAAACAGGCAAGACGCTATAAACCGTACTAGTTAGACTTTAATAAAATTCTCTTTTTAAAACTATAATATATATCTTTAAGCTTTAATCATTACAATACAATACCTTAGAAATATGAATAACTTATGCACTATCAAATTTTCTAGTGTTTGTCTTGTTTACAGGCCCGTGGGCCGGGCCCGAAAGCCTGCAGGCCTTAGATTGAGGCCCGAGCCCGTGGGCCGGGCTTTACTAGCGGCCCGAAGCCCGTTACTAGCGGCCCGTGGGCCTTAGGTATAGGCCTGAGCCCGTAGGCCGGGCTATCCGGCCCGCCAAATTAGCGGCCCGGATAGGCCCGAGCCCAAAAGCCCGCGGGCTTTGGCAAGGCCTAACCTTAGGATAGTAAACTTATACCTTAAATTACAAGCAGGAATTTTATAATTCTAGAAGTTATATAAGCTTAGTATATTTACACTATTTACACTAAAATAGGGACCCAGTAGGTTCCTATATAGGTTTTAGGTTAAGGGTCTCAACCTAAAACCTATCAATAGGTTATAGAATTAGACCTAAAACCTATTTTGGGCTAGGTTGGGTTGGGTTGGGTTATGGTTAACATGGGTTCTGGCGATGTCTAAATAGAGCTATAATCTTTCCTTATCTCTGCTACAGTAGTTCTCTGCTTTAGGGACTATTAAGAGCCGCCTCCTTACCTCCTTGCAGCGGATAAAGCTGGCCAGATATTTAGAGCTTAGTCTAGACAGTAATACTAGGGTCGTCGGATCTTTTCCGGCTTTTACCGCGAAAGGATTTACTATAAAACTTTTTTTAAGTTAGTTTGAAAATGTACAGGATCGGCTACTACTGTAATCTTTTATTGTAATTTCGTTAGATACATTAATAGTTACAATATAGACGGAAATATTACCTAATTTGTATTAGTAGGTCTCTAGTGGGGTGGAGAGAGGGAGAGAGGGAGTGTGTGTGAGAGAGAACAGAGGTAAATCTGATTTCGAATATTACTGTAGCGGAGATAGACACCTACCACTACTCCGTACAGTACGTCCCGAAACTGGTGCCACCACTTTCACTTCTTAAACTGTTTCGCAATATCGATTAGCTAAGCACAGTAGTCTATATTAGGAATAGCCTCGGATTATTGATCTTCCTGTGTATTCAAAGAATACTACATAATACGTATCACACTCGAATTATAATACGACGCTTTGGTTTTGCTACCGTTTTGACGATCCAACAGCAACTAGAAGCTTCCACCGTATACAAAAACAGACTAAGCTGATCAGGTTCACGAATTTTTAACTTAGACTGGCTGGTATTTTTCTTTTGCTGGACATATTTTCTGAGTACGATTAGACACATTCAATAGCCTTCCGTTGAGACATCCTGAAGAATCCGTTGAAAAGATCTTGTGCATCATCTACACTCCCCACCCGCGCGGTCATCGGCCTGCTCTATATCCCTCTACCCCACCCTTTCTTCGTCTCTTAGTCGACAAGCCTTTGTTCCACTGTAAGCTGTTTATTGACCTGACCGTGAAAGAATGCTTAATTCCGATCGTTCGAGCGGACGTTGCTGTCTGACTGAACCAGAACGTCGCATAACCGATTCCACAATGATGAAGAGAAATAGAGGAATTAGTGACAATAAAGAAGCTGTGAACAGCAAGACAAAGAGGAGGAAGCCAGATCCGGTGTTGCATTCGACACTGCTGACCCATAATGATTATAACGTGGGATGGATCTACGCTCTGTCAAAGGAGCAGACTGCGGCAACCGCCATGCTGGATTGGAGACATGCCGATCTCCCAAATCCACCGAATAACCCAAACACTTATACCCTCGGGTCCGTTGGCAAACACGACGTCGTCATAGTTTGTCTACCCAAAGGACAGATCGGTAACAATTCAGCGGCGACCGTTGCAACTAGCATGATTTCCACTTTTCCTTCTGTCAAGTTCGGCATGATGGTTGGTATCGGCGGCGGTGTTCCGCCGAAAGTTCGACTTGGTGATGTGGTGGTCAGTACACCCGTAGGCCAGTTTCCAGGCGTGGTCCAATGAGACTTTGGCAAGGCAAAAGGAGATGGTTTCACACGGACCGGGTCACTAAACAATCCATCTACCTCACTGCTTACAGCTTTGACGAAACTAGAGACAGAACATAAATTGGCTGGGTCCAAGATACCAGGGTATTTGGAGGATTTGAGGAAGAAGTGGCCAAGACTAGCACGGAAGTATCTGAAGTCAGACTCACTTGAAGATATCTTATTCGAAACCGGTTATAGCCATATCAGCGAAAGGACAATAGATTCCGGAGTGGCCATCGATTTGGATGATGGAATTGAGGAAATAGGGAGCTGCCTCTCCTGCAATAGGACTAAAGTTGTGAAGAGGAGACCGAGAGATATGTGTGTGCACTACGGACTCATCGCATCGGGCAATCAGGTCATCAGAGATGCTACTTTTCGAGATAAACTCAACAAGGATCTTGGTGGCAATGTTCTTTGCTTCGAAATGGAAGCAGCAGGACTAATGAACAACTTCCCCTGCATTGTAATACGGGGGGATTTGTGACTATGCGGACTCGCATAATAACAAGTACTGGCAGGAGCATGCAGCAGCTGTCGCGGTGGCCTTTGCGAAGGAAATTCTCTCTGTGGTGCCTCTGCAAGAGGTAGATCAGATGCCTACCATCAAAGGTAATGTCCCCCTCTAGATATAATTTTAGAGTCATCTCTTCACATTGCTGGTTGTCAATGCTGTAGGATAGTGACCAAGATGTCGAGGACACCAGGAATTGATTAAAGGAATCAACACCATGCGACCATACTATCTGTACTGTACTAACGAAAGGTAGTTCTGAATAACGTCCATGATAGCATCAAGACAATTTCCAGAGACCTTGACACTTTCACACGACGACAAGATGATCAAGATCATCAACTCATCTTCGATTGGCTCACCTCAACTGACTATTCCTCTCAGCAGAGTGATTACATTAGAAGAAGACAGAACAGAACTGGGGAATAGCTGTTAAAGTCAACGGAATTCCAGGACTGGTTTAACCAAACCAAGCAAACCCTATTCTGTCCCGGAATCCCAGGGGCGGGAAAGACAATTGCTACCTCCATTTTCGTTGAACACCTGTATAAAAGGTTTCTCCATGATGCATGTGTGGGCATTGCATATATGTACTGCAATTTCCGGCAACAGCATAGGCAACAGCCTCAAAACCTCCTCTCGAGTATACTAAAGCAATTAGCTAAGCGACAATCCTCTTTGTCTGACTTCGTGAAAAAACTTTACGAACCCCACAAAAAGAAGGAAACCCGTCCGTCTTTAAATAAAATCTCAAGCACCTTACACTCCGTTGTTGCGGAGTACTCGAAAGTCTTCATAATAATCAATGCGCTAGACGAATGTCAATTTGCAGACGGAGTTCGGTCTCAATTCATATCACAGATATTTGACCTTCAAGCCAAAACAAAAATTAGCACGAAGTTTTTAGCAACGTCACGACCAATCCCAGAAATAAAGGCGGCATTTGAAAGAAGAAAGAGCAAATTGCTAGAGATCCGCGCTAAGGACGAAGACATCCAGAGCTATCTTCATGACCATATATCACAGCTACCGTTTTTTGTCTCAAACAGCCCCGAGCTTGAATATGAAATAAAGACTGCAATCATCAGCACAGCTGAGGGAATGTAAGTCTGCTTGTCGTCCGGGTTTCGTGGGAAATGTTTTTTAATTATATCTTTAGATCTCTTCTCGCTAGGCTTCATCTGGATTCCTTACAGGACAAAGTGTCCCCTATGCAGATTGAGGTTGCCTTGAAAAGTTTTGCTAGAGGGTCAAATGCCTACCAGCAAGCATATCATGAAGCCATGAAGAGAATTCAGGGCCAGAAAGAGGGCTTCGTGAAACTTGCTTTTAGGGTTCTTTCATGGATTACATGCTCTAAAAGGCCTTTGGTCACCCTCGAGCTACAGCACGCTCTAGCTATTACAGACGGTGCTTTAGCACTTAACCTGCGTAATCTGACAGAGATTGGACTGATAGTCTCCGTATGCGCTGGTTTAGTCACTGTTGACGAAAAAAGTGACATCATCCGCTTTGTCCACTACACAACACAGGAATATTTCGAGCGGACCTGGAGCACATGGTTTCCTAATGCCCAGACAGATATCACAAAGACATACGTTACCTACTTATCATTCGCTACTTTCGAGACTGGTTTCAGTCTGAACGAAAAATACTTTGAGGCGAGATTGCAGTCAAATGTTCTTTATGACTATGCAACGCGAAACTGGGCACATCGTGCCCGTGCATCTTCAATTGAGGGCGGAAAGTTGATTATATATCTCCTGGAGAGCGAAGCTTAGGTGTCTGCCTGTAGCCAGGCCATGATAGCATCCAGGCGTTTGGGATTTGTTAGTTGGGACTGTAGTCAAACGCGGATGACAGGGTTGCATCTCACAGGATACTTCGGGCTGAGGGAATCCATGAAAATTCTGCTCAGCAGGCAGTATGAACCAAACTCCGTCGATAGCAGCAGTAATACGCCGCTATTGTGGGCGGCGTGAAATGGACATGAAACAGCGGTGAAGCTGCTTCTTAGTACGGACATCAACCTTGAGTTAAAGATAAGTTGTTCGGTCAGACAGCGCTATAGTGGGCGGCACAGAATGGGTATGAGACGACAGTGAAGCTGCTTCTTACTAAGGACATCAATCTTGAGTCAGAAAATAATTAGGGTCAGATACCATTACTATGGGCGGCACGCAATGGGCATAATATGATAGTGAAGCGATTACTAGTCAAGAATGTTAACCTCGAGCTAAAGGACAAGATATACGGTCAGACCCTGTTATCATGGGCGGTATACAACAGGCATGAAGGGACAGTTAAGCTGCTTCTTAGTACGGATATTAACCTTAAGTCAAAAGACAAGTTATTCAGTTAGATACTGCTATTATGGGTGGCACAGAATATGTATAAGGTGATAGTGGAGCTGCCTCTTAGCAAGGACCCTAATCTTGAGTCTAAGGACAAGAAAGGTCAGACTGTGCTCTCATTAGTTGCACGGGATGGGCATGAGGCAATAGCGAAACTGCTTCTTAGTAAGAATGCTGATCTCAAATCTAAGAACGAGAAAGATATAATACTGCTATTGTAGGCGGCAGAGAATAGACATAAGGCGACATCAAGGGTGCTTTTAGAAGAAAATACTAATATTGAGTCTAAGGATGATCGGGGTTGGACGCCACTATTATTTGCGACATAGGGTGGCCATAAGGCGACAGTGAGGATACTTCTAGACAAGAACCCCAACATCAACTCTACGGACATTTGGGGTCAGACGCCGCTATCATTGGCGGTACGGAGAGATTATGAGGCGGTTATTAAGCTGCTGCGCGAGAAGGGTGGCGTGGAAGGGGACCTGGACGACGGGGAAACAGTCTTAGTGGCAGTTGTACACTGGCATGTACATATGTGTAAGTATTACCCAGAACCACTTAAACCCTCACTGGCCAGGATTCTCAGTGCAGGTACAATGACGGTCCAAAAATGAGGGACAACCAGCTTTTGTGCATTGTTTGCGATCATGGAGTTTGCTCAAGTTGTATTACGGCCTTTCTATACTCCCATTCGCCGCTATTGTATCTTAGCAAAATCAACAATAATTTACTAACTTTGTAGATATACAGCTCAAGAACCAGAGAAGATAAAAATATATAGAGAGGATTTCAAGGGTACTTGACTATATATAAAATTTAAATACTAAATTTGAAGTAAATCACTGACATAGAAGATAAGCTCAAGGTTACAATTGCAAGTATAGAATCTTAGCCTAGTATTTTATGTTTTAGGAGTAAGACATACTGGCTACCCTATGTTATAATAAAATAATAACTATAAAGGTTTATCTTAGGTTTTCTGTTTGCTTTTTTGTTTTCTTTATTTTTAACTAAAGGATTAGTTCTCTGTAGGAAATCAATACCCTACAGCCTTATTTCTTAATTTTGGCTAAGGGACAGCTAATGTTCTAGAGAGGGTAATATATAGTAGGGGAATTACTCTAGTGATATTAGGTAATATTATAGGCCTTAGGCCTTATTTCTATTTTGTATATAAGCTCTTAGTGATAGTTATCTTACTACTACCTACTGGTTAGGTTAATATTATCGTTTCTTATTGCAGATTACGTATACTAGTAGCGACAGAGCTCGGATACTCTGAATATACTACCTCTAGGGTTCTGCCTAGCCTCTATAATACGTGTACCCTGTAGGTGTGGTATTGTCTCTCTCGTTTCTCTCCCCTTGTCTGCAGTGTGCAGACTGCCATTGAGCATTCCCATCTTTCAATATAACTAGGAATTATAGTCTACTAGTAGGTTTTGTAGATCTAGATCTAGTAGTAGACTTATAGTAGAAGAGCTCTATAAGATTATCTATAATGACAGTATTAGTAGAAGGCTAAGAGAGGAAAAAAAAAAACTAAGATCTGTAGGGTTGTAAGGTAAGTAGAAATACAGTTAAGAAGAGAATTCTAGTAGAGGTTAGAAAACCCCTATATAAATCTTTCTCATATAATAACAATATCGAAGCCTCTGAATATAATAGCTCTGATTGCTTTAGCCTACGGAGCGGGGTGTCGGGAGCACACACGACGGGCCAATCATCGGGCTAAGAACACCATTGAGCCCCTGAGTGAACACGGACTAGGGTATAGGGAGCGGTGGGGCCATACTGAGGCGGAAACCCTAAAAGCAAATGCATAGCATTCCCCTCGCCCCCGTGGGATGGAGTTAGAGGATATATACCCTCAAAGTAAAATCCTCGCGTGGTACTTACTTAGACGCACCTCAGGAGGACAGGAGCACGGCTAAGGCAGGCAGCTCAACCAATCAGGCGACGAGTAATTCGAGCGAGGGCTAGCTGGATTATGTACTAGGGTCTCAGAGATGCTCAGGGACGGTCCGGTCAGCCCAAGCCAGCGGAACTGGAGAGCTTCATGAGCTCTACGGCCTCTACAGTTCCGCAGTTCTCTGTACCTGTATCCTATAATGGTCCACTATACTACCTATCTATACGGACGGCGCGGAATTGTCCGTTTATGCCTATAGGCAAGCTGTCCGACCCGTAGTAATCCGCTCCGTCTGTGCCGAGGTCTCCTCTCGGCTTAGAAAATCCGAAGCCAGATATAATATGCTCATCTTTTACAAATTGTACCGAGGTCAACCGCGCATGTCACTCCTTTCGAGCTATGTTCCCATGTAGGCGTGAGATCAACTGCGAGCTCGGCGAACATCAACGACAGTTTTTCCTCTTTCTAGTTGGCTATTTCTGGACGGTAATTACAAGATAGCGTGAGAGGTATGTATACGTAATCAAATTTCTGAGGAAAATAAACAAGCTAAGGAGTGAAAATGGGATTAGTAATTACCATCGGCAAGATGATTATTCAACAATCCGTTGACAGGGTTGTACTTTCTGTGGACTAGCATCGCTGCTCACCGACATTTAAACCGATCAAATCACGGAAATAAATCGAGATATATGCCTTCAAACTTATTATATGAATTTTACTTGAAAAATTCACCATGTCAGACTCACTTCAAGTCGATGTATATGTTGCGCCAGTCATACCAGCAGTGACTGGACATCAAGACCCTGCAAAAACAATGTGGTCGCCCATCTGCTGCACCCTCATTCAGGGCCCAACATCCGCGGTGCTCGTCGATACCCCGACCACGACAGAGCTAGCAAAAGGTCTTGCTGAATGGGTGAAACGCACGGCATGCGGGAAGAAGCTTCGATACATATACACGACTCATGCTCACGGAGATCATTTCTTTGGTAATCCTGTTATTGTTGAAGAGTTTCCTGGGGTCGAATGTGTTGCAACGTCGTTCGTTGTTAATGGAATCAAGAACGATCAATTGTCAGAAGAGCGCCTTGCTCGGTGGAACAGGCTGTTCCCCAACAAGCAGATATCGGAAAATCAGATCGTGCCCAATGCTCTCCCACCTAATGGGGAGTTCTCGATTGATGGATATAGTCTGTTCGGCGTCGATGTGGCTCATTCAGACACGCAATTTTCCTCATTTCTACACGTACCTAGCCTCGAACTGGTCGTTGCCGGGGACATTGTTTATGGTGAATGCTTCCAGCATCTGGGCGAGGCTAATACGACCGATAAAAGGAAAAAATGGCTGGATGCACTCGACCAGATTGCCTCCCTCAAACCAAGCATCGTCGTTCCTGGTCATAAAAGGTCGTCTCAGTCTGACGGACCGTACCTCATCGATGCAACGAGGCAGTACATTCTGGCCTTTGAGAGGTATTTGGAGAAATTTGAAGACGCGGACAAGGTTGAGGAAGCCATGAAATTTCTCTATCCAAATAGATGGAACGATTTCATACTCGATTTTAGCGCGAAGATGTCTGTGGAGCAACATTTGTTGACCAAAACGAAGGCCACAACAAGCATGATCTGAAATGGATTACCAGGATTATCCGCCAATAGTAGGTCTGAAATACTTTAGGACACTTATTTAAACTCATTACGCTTACGTTCTACTTTTTTTTTTTATTGTGTAAACGTCCTCGGTAGCAATTTAATTGAATATGGTACCTATCAAAATCAATCTGTGGGGCGCTTACGTAATCCATTCTGCGAAATATTTCGTGGGCAGGATTCCTAACTATTAAGTAAACCCTGAGATGTCCCAGGAACACTTCCATCCTGGAGGAACAACTAGGCTTCTCTTTATCTGTAGAGTCGTACAAGGCATAAGAGAGACATGCTTAGCATGGAAAAGATTGAGTGCCAAGTTACAGCGTTCAGAACTCGAGAATAATTAGCAAGTCCCAGAGCCCTTCCGTGTGCTGATGCCCAACCTCACCACAGATTATTCTGTGACTAGCGAGCTTTCAAAATACACTTACGCGTGCCCAAACCTACAGTCAATCTACGAAGGCACAAGTTTATTCTCTCTAAGACATACAGCTTAACAATTTACAGGGACTAAATATCAATATCCACATTCAGCAAGCCGATTCTTTTCAAGATGAGCTTAAAGTATATTCCTATTGCACCCACTTGGGCCTGTCAAGTTTAATGCAGTCCACATAATTCCCCCAAATTTCTTTGCATAATCGACGTCATCTTCTTATAAGGTCGCGTTCTTCCTTGATCCTATGATGAATTTTGTCAGCCTCCTCCCCGGGTCAGAACCATACTCTACTCCGTGGTTGAAAGCATGCGTGCGCTTACCTGCCTCAGGCTCATAAAAAACTGGACGGTTCTCATTAAACCAAAGCCTTTCTGCTTCGCTGCGAAAAGCCGGCGGGTTGAACCCATTGACTTTCCACAACCTTCGGTCGGTCTGGTCCACGTGGAATTCCCAGTCATATCCCTTGTCGGCAACATGTGGTTTCAATGCCGCTTCGATTACGGAATTAGTGCGAGCATGCGCATCATCCGGCAATTCATCCCCAATGTGGGCGGCAATGTGCTCAATCGCAATTCGAATAAACGGCTTCCTGGTATGTAACTCTCCACCAACCCAAGTTTGGCCCTCCTGGAGCTTGATGAAGTTTGCCACTACATAAAACGCCGGAAGGCCAATTCTAGTGTAAATTTTTGTGATATCTTGGGCAAGGGCATGCCGGGAGGCTTCGTCCTCAAAGGTACCAGCAGGGTGAAATATGAGCCACAGAGGCATTCTGAAACAATTCGCCGATTTTGAACAAATGCCAGCAGGTAATAGCAAATAGCGTGAAGTTGATGAAAGAAGTCAGGTTTTTATAGATTTTAATAAGTGACGAGAGTGAGCCGACTTTTGACCAGTATGCCCAAAATCAGCAGCCACCACAAGTAACCGAGCCGGAGGGCTTTCCGATACCTCGGCATATCCTTCCCAGAATTACACCGGATGATGATATTCAAGATTAGTGATCTTCCGATCATGATTTTCTCATATTTCGGCTAAATAGCTGACAGCTTCACTTGTTACCGTAATTGTCTAGTGAGAGGGCCGATCTAAAACGTATATTATGATTAATTACAGCATCTGAGTGGTCCACTCTCTCAGAAAGTTCATTAGTCATCGGAACCGCGTGGTGTAACTATAGAAATCTAACAGATCGACAGACACTCGTATGCACTACTCGTACGCACTAGTATTAAACTGTCCTTTTGAGATGCTTAGATTGTTAGATCTATCTCGAGACGCTCTTGGGGCGTTATACAACAGTGAGAGGCGGGCCTTCGGCATTTTGGGACCCTTTTATTACGGATAATGCCCGTCTACCACACAGAGGCGAAGGGGGATAAGGTACTTGACGAAAACCATGTCTTTAGAGATTTCGTCAATCTGTTTATCACTATACTATACCTGCAGGACAATCTTGAATTCTAATCAAACCCTATCAGTCCTTCCGTCCGACGAATCAAATGTCGCTTGAATTATGATCTCAATCATCATAACCTCGGGTGAAAATCATATATTACTAATCATATAAAAGTCCACTGTTAGAGCAATTTTGCTTGCATTATTAAATTCCTACATAACATGTCTTCATATGTAATTTCCTATCACAGCCTGCCCGAGTGGACGACCTTAAAGCAATCGAAATATAAACCAGACTACTTTCCCAAGTTCTCTTTCCTTCTACTCCCTTTTCAAAACCTCGTACATCTTTCATTTTTTTTCTCTTTACCGCCAATTTATAACCTATTACTCTTCCTAAAGAGTTAAGATACGAGTCATGGATTTCAGAGACATTGAATTTGAAACGTCTGACAAAACCACCTTGCGCGGACGCCTATACACCCCCAAGTCCTTCGCAGAGAAGTTGCCATGCCTTGTCATGGCATCTGGGTTCTCAGCGTTGAAGGAGATGGGCCTGGCTAACTTTGCGAGATACTTTACATCCAAATTACAAGTAGCTTGCCTGGCGTACGATAACCGTGGACTCGGATCTAGTGATGGTGAACCACGCCGTGAGATCCTACCGGCCCTACAAATCAGTGACTATTCAGATGCCATCACCTTTGCCCAGAGCTTACCGGAAGTTCATTCTGATAAGATCGGTATTTGGGGAAGTTCATATAGCGGGGGTCACGTGTTATGTGTTGGTGCAATTGACCGTCGGGTCAAAGTTGTGCTTAGTCAAATGTCAGCTTCCCGCGATTCTCCATACCTTTCAGCTGCCCCATATGTTCTCATATAGCTGACTTGATGCGATCAGACCCTTCACTAGCGGGTGGGATAATTTCCATCGTATACACCGGGCAGACTTTATTGCTGATCTGAACAAAGCGTTTCAGCACGGTAAGTATTTTCTGCGTTATCTTATATACCTGAGGTTGACAGGTGGCATAGATCGTCAGATTCGTGCAAATGGCGGAGAGCCACGCCGGATACCTGTAGTGCACAGGGATCTTCAAGAGCTTTCCATCCTTCCTTCCGAAGATAGCTATCAAGCCTACATGAAATCAGAGGCAATTGGATGGATAAATGATGTCACATTGAAGAGGTAAGCTCGAATAAATTATCAGAAAGGCCTACGTTGTCCATGCTCTACCTTGGCCAATCTAACCATCAGACAGCCTTGAGGCATTCCGAGCATATGAACCAGGTGCCTACATCCATCGCATCTCACCGACTCCTCTCTTGATGACTGTTATGAATAATGATGTTGTAACGCCGACAGATCTTGCTCTTGAAGCATTTTCGCGTGCAAAGGAACCAAAGAAGTTGCAAATTCTTCCTGGAGGACATTTCGATCCCTACGACGGCCCTATTTTCGACAAGAATGTCGCTGTTCAGGCAGAGTTTTTAAAGACTCATAATTTTTGCTAGAGAATTAGGGACCGTACATAACCTTGCTAGGTCCAAACAATTGGCACCTCTTGAACTCCTCATATTAGAAGAAATAAACGCTGAAAGAAATTTTCATAACCATCTGACAAATCAAGCCACATCCATGCCAGATCTTGTAAAATACAGTGGTCTGTATCCATTGAGGGAGATCTGGCCGTAAATTATAGTGTCATATAGTTTCCATAGTTATATGTAGTTTCTTGTCCAGATTATATACAGCATTCATATTGAATACAATTTCGCACCTCTAGGGCGAATGGAGTACCCTATTGAAGTACATCACGCATGCAATATGGATTGCCGCATTTTAATATTCCACCCGCGGCATACCAAAATAAGTCATAAAGAGAATATAGAGGTAAAGAGTTTAGACAGCTGAGGCCGCCCCATGCATGAAGTTACAAACATATAGAGCCTTCACATATTGACTGAATCTTAGGATAATTGTAAAGCCGGATATCTCTAGAACGACGACGTTTCTATCCCCTTCAAGATTGGTTGAATGGATACATGCCACAGCAAAATAATTAGCTTGAGGTGCTCTAACTTCTACCGCTGACCCTAGAAGAAGAAGTATACTAGAGGTATATAGCCTTAGGGTTTCACAAGCTTTTTGAGCGGAGTGTCTTTTACGAAATAGGGGTATCAGGCGTACCATGGATTCTATAGTCTTAGCCCCCGTGGTGTGTGGTGCGGCCCGTTCCCTATCGTTCAAGGAGCGCATCCTAGCTCTTCTAGCAGAGTGGGCTCGTATAGTTGCTGGAGAGGAGCCACGAAGCTGTCGTCCATTCCTAACGGCTTGGAGTTAGCTAAAGCAGGGCTAGGCAGCGTTATGTTCCCAAGCATACATGCTTACGAGCAGCCACAAGGTTAAATGACGCACCGCAATGCTGAGCATGGTGGTGTCCGGAGTAAAAAGGATGATGTCTGTTTGTCCTATTACGACCTTTTATGTAGGTATGTCTTAGACAGTTGCATGTACAAGCGGCAGTTGATCGTCACTGTTACTTGAGTAGATTACCACGTACCTACTCAGCTCGATTGCGTCTACCGCGGGGCTTGGGTGGTTGATGCTGTGTAGTTACTTCTACGGCTCGCTTCAGCCGCGGGCTGCGTTGACCAATTAACATTTCAAGGAGGGATGGCTCTCTTCACATTCAAATCTGACCAAAAATGCGAGTACCGGGAGCCAAACAATGGTAGAGGCTGACCTTAGAAGTTCTGAGATATCCCGGTATGCCCTTAGAATTAATCATCAAGCGAAAATAGCCACCATTATATACGGATCGATGCCAACTTCGTGTGGTAGCTTCTTCCTTGGCTTAGAAAACAAAGCCTCTGTGCTACTTGGTAGATGCGATTAGACTGTAGACTCATTCCCTCCACAAAGTATCCGCCGTACTCCTGAGGAAGTGGTGGAAGGCGTGCCCATAACCTTGCAATTGAACTTTAGGAATGGAGCCTAAAGGCTCCCAAATTGTGAATGATTTAACTTCGCCTTGATAAGCCCCCAATCAGAAAAATGAAAATATCGTCGCCTCATGTCCAATTGGTGGCTTGAAGTTAACTGTTGGAGCGTCTGTGGTCTCCGACGGGAGACATTCCACTAGGCCAGGTAAGACGCAAAAATAAGTGCCCGGCCGTTCGCTTGAGGCCTTAATCTGTGCTGGGGGTGCGGGTTTCTTAGTGATTTACTACGAATCTAATGCTATCATTTTATCAACTGCCGTTATCAATGTATGGTTAGTAGTGTACGAAGCACAAAGAAATCAGGGCGCGGTATTCTTTTTCACAATAACCTGATAAGACTTTTCGTTCCAGGCCTCGGCTGGAAATATATATAGTTAGTTTAAAGGTCGTTCGTCTCCAGCACCAAATTAACCATATCTGGCTCTACGGCCCTTGGAGAAATCATTCTATTGTTCCTACAAGCGGATAAATCACATTCCGCTATTTTATTTTTTGGGCTCGATTGATTGTTCTGGAACTGGATCTTCCGGCATACGTCTCGGAACGAATGGGGTACATTCTACCACCACTGCTGGCACTGTCACTGGAGTCGGCCCTCGGGGATTTGTAAAGCGGTGCGGCGACTTCCGGACACGCATTGTGGGTAGCGATTCCAATTGGCACTAGAGTATACAGAGAAAGATATCTACTCTATATAGAAGCATCCGACTCGTTGTTGATCATGCCAACTATGTAGTTGTCCCGTTTTCTCTCCACTCCGTCTATATCAACTGTTGACACCCATTCCTGCACGATTTTATCCAAGACATCGATCTTCTCACGACTGAAATCGAATTCATGGTCACGCATATCATCCGACCAGGTTTTTAGCGCGGGCCCCAGATGGTTCATGAAGTATTTGAAGTCTCGACCTCCTCCGAGAACATTAGTCATGATCGGCCCATTCAATGCCCACCGCAGGCCGATTCCAGAAGTGACAGTTTTGTCTATCAAAGGAAGCTCAGATCAGTATCAATGATAGCATTGCGTCCAAAAGAGGGCTACCTACCAAGGTCGCGTGCAGAGACGATCCCTCTCGAAATAAGACTGTAGGCTTCTGCACAAAGGGCGGCCTGAAGCCTGTTGGCAACAAACCCTGGGGTCTCGCGGTTCACAAGCACTGGCTCCTTGTCCAAACCACGATAAAATTCTAAGGCGGCCTTAACGTATGCAGTACCAGTGTTGGGATTCGGAACCACTTCGACCAACGGTACCAGATGTGGCGGATTAAATGGGTGGCCGATGAGAACGCGAGCTGGGTTTCTCTTGCAGTCCGTGACGAATTGCGACGATGGAAGCCCCGAAGACGAAGAGGCCAGAATCACATGCTCACGGGTGTTGGAATCCAAGTGTGCAAAGAGCTTGCGCTTGAAATCCAGCCTTTCCGGTCCATTCTGATGTTTTCAAGTCAGGTTAGCAAGCTCTGGAAGCGCTCATTGAGCCTGGAAGCACCCCACCTCTTGTACGAAGTCGATGTGCCCGAGATATGCACTGATGTCGGGAACAAACTTGTAATTATCCAAAGATGCGCCATGCTTGATCCCAAGTCTGGCCATGGTTGGCCATCGCTCGTTGAGAAAATCGTGAAGCATTTCCTTGGCTCCGGGAGCCGGGTCCGTCACAATGACTTGGAGACCCTTTGCTAGGAACAACGCAGTCCAACTGGCGCCCATAAGACCAGCCCCGATCACTCCAACGGTTTTAATAGGCAGGAGAGCCATTGTATTATCTTGTTGAGAGTTGCGAGGAGAAATATTGGCATAGGAACAAGGTCAGGCCTGCGCGTCGGCCATATATAATGGACCGGGTTGGAGAAAACCAAAAGATGAATCGCACTCTTCCGAATCGGAGTGCGCACCGAGAAACAATGCATTACTAAGAGTACTGGGTCTTCAAATCACCAATCGGCTCTCATACTCCCATCCCTTTTCTTCCTTTGCCTTTCATTCTGTTACGATTTCCTTCACTCGGCTACCGGGAGTGTTCGCATCAGTACGAATGGGTCTCGACTTCCCTATCTACCGAGATACGAGAAAACCGGCGCTGGAAGGAAGCAACGGAGCGGATGTCTTAGAGAATTACGGAACTGCCGTATCTGCAGTGACGGGACATGGTTTTTCGCACCCTAGACCCCACACCTTCGCCTTACATAATTTTCCGTCTATTGTAAAACATCCGTCAGAACACCATGTTGTCAACTTAAATTCACTAAACACCAGCGAAAACAACCCAAGCAGACCCTAGTGGGGCGTATACACACCTCTGATCCAACAATTGTTTCAGTTCATTGGAAATGGCCTCGGAAAGTTTCTAGCTATCCAGGTATAGCAGGGGGGGGCATACAGATTGAGGCGGCCTAGCTACGCGTGCGAAACTAATGTCCCGTTGGCCTATATATCACAAACTTTGAAAAATACATACCATGTACTGTTATTTACGGACAATGAAAGAGAGCACGACTGGAATCAGCAGCGATTAAGAAACGCATTCTAGCGATTCGGGTTAAAATAGAATGGAAAGAATGTATGAAGAAAACCTGTGAAATCGAATACGGTAGCCATAAATACGGGGTTGGCAGAACGACATCACTCGTTTCCGACAGGTGGTGGCATGGTTGGCCTAGGCCGCGAGATCGATACGCAAGGTTCTGGGGTATGTGGAATTGTACCGAGCGTACTTGCGGATATTGGTACACCATATTTACCTAAACCTATAACACAACGAGAAAGGTCGATGGAGTTGGAAACAGGACCTCACGGTCGACAACTGCGAACGACTTACTACATGCATGATGGTCAAAATTTATGCAATAATCTGTCGATCTCAGAGGTGGTATTCTTACTAATTAAGGTAATTGATTTAGCGACTACTCACTCTTGACTCGTCAACTAAGTACTTAACTATGATTTTGTATGTAAATCGGGTCTCGGTACTAGTACGTACGGATATCCCGTGATCCGACATTATGTTTGGTCTCTCACTATCAGGAACGAGCATGACTAGCTGGGTTACGCACTAGAACATGAGCCCACTTTTGGAAACATCACCCGGATTTCGGATGCAAATGGGCCGCAATGGCTTTGCGCGTGATCTAATGTCATCGTAGTTTGGACCCTTCCTAGTCAACTGTAATTAACTTCTTTGCCGAGCCGGTCCGGGTCTATCTTCGGGAAACCAACTGTCGACGGATCTGAAAATACCGGGAAGTGGGGCCCTTCCGGTCTTGAACTTCCGAGCATACGGCAGGCCTCGGTACCCAAAATAGACAAATCGTGGTCCGATATATATCAGAATATATACTGCAGTCTCCCCAGTCATCGCTCTATGGAATTACTGAACACATCTCAAGTGGCTATCCCTTCTCAGTATTCTTGGCTTTCAATACCTCAATAGCATCCTCAGAAATCAATATGTCGTCCCGCGGGGTTTACGGTCCCGGTACTTTCACCGACGATAAATTCACTCCGGTTCCACTGGAGTGCAAGAGAATCCTGAAGCTCCTTGTCAAGGCCACCCCCGGTTTCACTCAGGATGTCGCGGTGCTGGACTCGGTCTCGTTTGTGGGAGGTGACTACCCAATCATCCCTGGCCCAATCAAGTCGCAGGCCGTCACCGCCGTGATTCACGCCATGGCCGGTATCGTGGGCCAGGAGATCCTCGAGCTACGGGGCCAGAAAAGATCAGCGTTGACCATCAACACCGATCAGGCTGGTCTCTATCTCGCATCGCCCGTGACCTTTTCAGTGGACGGCCGCGATGCAGTCCAACTCATAGAGAGCGGCCAGTTGGATAAATTGGCCCCTGATACCATGAACGGTGCTGTCGAAGGGCCCCTTAAGTATCGAGCGATGGCAATATACCCCACTAAGAACCCGGGCGAATGGTATCAATGGCACGGGTCGAACGACCCCAACCCTGGACTGCGACTTTTGGGCATTGACCCGGATGCACGCCTGCCGTCGAATGATGCGGCGTATGAATTGATCAAATCGCGGGTCAGCCAGTACTCAGCCAAGGAGCTCGACATGATGATGACAGAGCACGGCCTGTGCGGCTGCACCTGCTACACCCCGGAGGCGTGGCGGCAGACCAGCATGGCGAAGGTTCTCGCCCGCCATCCTCTCATCAACTACAAGAGGAAGCTTGAGACGCCCGACCTACCCCCGTCCCCTTTCCAGTGACCAGTGACAAACGCCCACTGGCCGGCATCAAAGTGGTCGAGCTGGCCCGCATTATCGCGGCGCCTGCTCTGGGGCAGGCTTTGGCCGCGTTGGGTGCGGAGGTCATCCGCGTCCAGAAGAAGAGCTTGGCGGATCTGACTGTAAGTACCCTATTTGACTACCCTGGACCATTGGCTGGCGGATTTGAGCGGTGTGTAGAATTATATGTGCTGACCAATCCGCGCTGCAGTTGCTGCAGTTTACCTTGACTGCTGGAAAGAAAACATTCGACTTGGACTTGGACAACGAGGATGGCAAGGCGACGCTGCGAGAGCTGCTGAAGGATGCCGACGTGGTGATTCAGGGATACCGGATTCGCTCCTTGGAGCGGAGAGGATTCGGGCTAGACGACCTCCTGGCCATGGCCAACGCGCGAGGACGGGGATCGTTTATCTGGACGAGAACTGTTTCGGGCCTGACGGATGCTGGGCGGAGCGGCCGGGCTGGCAGCAGATTGCCGATGCTGCTGCGGGCAGCACATATGTCATGGGACGCGCCTACGGCTACACGAATGGGGAGTGCGTGCTCCCATCTCTGCCCATCTCGGATATGTCGACCGGGGCTGTAAGCCTCGTAGCCGTCCTGATGGCACTCCGCGATAGAGCCAAATTCGGTGGCTCTTATTATGGCGCAGCAGCATTGACGGCATACAATACTTTCACGCTGCAGGAGGAGGTTGGATTGTACCAGCCCGATGTCGTGGCCAAGATTCAGGAGATGTGGTCCTTCCCCAAAATGACCCCGGAGCATCACGTTTATGATCTTCTGTTCATGCTTTGGAAGGCCTGGGTAAAGAAAGGAGGCCTGGTCGACAGCGAGGATTTTTACGCCCATTTCCGCGATACCGCATTTGGGCGCAATATGAAGATCTTGGCTCCTATCATTCAATATGCGAACGATGAAGTCAATCCGCGTTGGATCACGCCGCCGCAGCCATACTGTTACAACACCGGCGCGATTGCATTTGCTAACGCTTCTGGATGATCGACCCGAGAATGCGTCCCGAGTCTAAACACAGGCTGACAGTGGGAATTTACTTGGCTTATCCCTGGCGGTTCCCTGACGCTCTTCGGTAGTTAGCCTGACGATTTAGACAAGATAGACTATCATTGTGAATTGAGGCGCATCCGAGGAAATGATGGCTTAATATACGGAATCTGTTTCGTACATGATCAGGCTTATTGAAAATCAAGAAGATCCTCAATTTTGCATATAAACCCGAAGATTAGAGGTGAGAATAACAACCGATAATTTGCATTGGGGCCATAAAGAAACAAGGTATTGAATTGCGGGTCATCTTATATTGGTCATAGTAAGGGAACTACGGTGTAGTGGATTGAGTTAATGAGATTGGTTTGATGCCAAGGACCCCCTCCGCCTGTCGGCCGTTGGGAATAGAGACAGCCCGCTGTCGATCACCAAATGTAAGTATTGTAGTCAATTTAACTCGGCTACCTGCACGGAAACGAAGGATGACGTATTTTGTAATGTCTTTGATTGAGGACTACCAGTGACCAGTCCATCCCTTATGTAGAATATAAGATCATGAAATATGATTGGACCTCTGCGGCCACGATTCAATAGTGTCTTGATTCCTATTTGACTGTTAAGCATTGCGGTGGCATTCCGTTATTATTCGCCCCTTGTCCTTATCTTGGTCGGCAACCACTTATTTAGGGCCAGCTGTACAGTACAGCCTAAACAAATGTAAATGGACTCTTTTTCAGTCAAACATCATAGAGTGAATGTCATCGTCCAAAGGAAGGAGAGATAATGGCCACTGGTCCCAGAAAAGTGGCCATTCTGCCATTTCACAAAGGTTATCCCTCCCGGCCTCACGATTCCCGGCCTCTCGCTCCCTGGTCTCTTGTTCCCCAGTTTCTCGCTCCCTGGTCTCCGTCTGCCGGGTCTGTGCCTGATGAATATCTTCTGCGGGTTGTAGGTCCCTTGAAAATGAGGGCCGGCTCCGCCTCATATCCGCTCGGTGGCCGTCGCCAGTCCGGTCATGATGCGACGATATTTTCTTCTGGAGGAAGCTTAGCATATTTCTACATTTTCGAGCTACTTCCGTGTATGGCTCGCGATCTTGAAGGACAGCATAGGCTTGTTGGAGGTGCCCATTTAATTGGACAATCGGTATTTGTTCCAATATTTTTGGAAACAGCTGCGCCGCGATAAGGACTGTCGCGGCCATGTATACATCTGCGTCGAACTCAGCCACACAGTCCAAGGACTGTTACTTGCGACTTACATGAGACGTTATACCAATCCGAGGGCAGAGCGTACACACTTGATGCCCTAGACTGATTTGTCGACTTATCGAAAATAAATTTGATGATATCAAGCGCAGCCTGAGTGCACTTTACTTGACAGCCCGTTATGACTGAATTGACTAATTGTTCGTCAAAATCGACTTCTGAAGCATTTGTGAGGTGCCGGCCCGGGAAGACGAAGGGCCGGAATAAGAGAAGTCGTGTGTATAAATACCTTGGACAAGTTAGAAATATGGAACTGCACCCCAGAGTCCTAGCAAGAGAAGAATTGCAAAGGGAAAACATAAGTTACGGACCGTGCGTGCAGTATATTTGTCTGGCGTATAATCGGTGTCACGTTTCCGTGATCATCCTGATTTGGCGCCGACCGAATGATAGAGTTCAGGCCATTTCGCCACTTACACAGACTGGCCTCGATTTGAAATAGGCTTGCAAGGACCTTGGGTGTCATAGCTGCGCGGGGGCTCGATTCAGGGGATGCGTCAGATTGCCCCCGTGTAAGGAAGTTGTTCCTTGCCATGTAGAAAGCTTCCAGCACGTCACCCAAGATATGGTGAAGTTGGCAAGAAATCAGGTAGACATCCATATTGATGGAACGACCCAGATGTGTCAATGAAGGGGGTTCTTGCTCCCCGTGGGGATGCACAGCCTCTTTTGCAGCATCCTGAGAGATTTTTAGCTTGCAGCCAAAGGTCATGGAAGCCGTCCTGCAAATGTGAGTGTGGGCTTTCGAAAAGCAGATGCCGAGGAATTTCAGACCTATCCAACATAATACACCCCAGCCACACTCTCTGCGCCAGCTCTCGATCTCGTGGATTAGCCAAGGCGTGGATTGTCGCCGGAAATTGCAACCCAAGCTCTTGAGCAACATGGACTGCCAGACTGACGCTGTGGCAAAACGGCTGAGGCTGATCGTTGTGTTGAAGATACAGCGCCGTGAGCAACAGAATCTGTATCGTCTCAAACTGCTGCACCTCCAGCAGGTTGAAGGACATTAGATTGCGGGCTCTTTCGTAGAAGACATGGGCGGAGTGGTATTGAGGTCCCGACTCGATTCCCACGCTGCACGAAATGGCAAACATCAGATTCAGAAGACAGTGGAATACTCTCTCATTAATTGGCGTGCCTTCACTATTGCTCCATAGGCTTTCATAGGCGGCGTCAATAGCTGGCCTGTCCAGCAGTGGGAATATAACATCCGCGTAGTCCCAGTAGGTTTGAAGCAAACGATCCGCTGTCTTCCTGATCGGAAGGACAAAAGCTTCATTTTCCAGCCGTTCATTTCGAGGAGATGGTGGTAGTCTCAGGCAAAGTTCGGCTCACTTTGCTCAATGGTGGGCCGCTGTCCCTCGGATCCGCAGCCCTACGACCCTCTGCTGCACCCTTGACGTAGCGCAGGAACTCAATACCAGCAGACGCACCAACAAGGTTTTCACTAGGAAATAGGCTGTCTGCCCCAATGCTCCTTGCTCCGGTATTATCCAATGCAGGAGAACCACTTTCCGTGAAGAAAAGCTGATCGGCCTGAGTGCTGGAGTTCTCTACCGTTATTTGGACCCGTTCCGTCCGGCCGGCCTGGCCTAACCCGGAAGGATCGCTACTGCCGTTTACCTGGGTGACAGAAGCAAGGTAAACAGACATCCCAATAAGCTAGCTGAATCGTTTTTCAAGAGTGGATGATTATTCAATAATGCGACAGAAGACGGGTGCAATAACTCACGGTCGTATACATGCTCTCATCGACCTGGCCGGCGCATCTGCTACTGGTCTCTGATGAGCGGTCTAATTTCAGGTCCTTCATGAATCGATCACTCACTATTCGTGCGTTGGGGTAGTAAGGCCGCGGCTGTCGTGGCGGTACGCGCAAGTATCAGACCCCAGTCGTCTTTTGGCGCATGGTCCGCATACTGAACGAATGCAATCAGTTCGCACGAAGCGATTCCCGTCAAAACACGAAATTATGCATAGGCTCACCTGGTCGAAACCCGTCACATTTGATCTTGCGAGACTTGCAGACGTTACAAGCAATAGAAACTCGTCGCCGTTTGGGCACTGGTGGAATGGGAGGATATTGGCCACCGTCCATGATGATCACACAACGGCCAACAGTTACCAATCACACTATGTGAGCAGTCTAATACTTGGTGGGAGAAGGCGGGGGAGGGGGCCGGAACCGGGGGAAGCGGGAAAGGGGACAATCGTGATGATATCAAGGATTCTGCGTTCGGCCTGCCGATCCGCGCTTCCGAGATGATGATTCGTGCTAGACTACAATCGGCGGGGATATAGTATGTAAGCGGGTCACGTGGCTATCCGAAGGTCAATGCTCGTATGTAGACTCTCGAGTCTCACCAACCTCGAATCTTCTAGTTCCAGTTGGACATGCAAGCACCCGCATGTCTGTAGGGCTGCTCACGATATCGCAATTTTGCGATATCGTGTCGTTTTTATCGCAATCGCAATCGTATTGCAGAGGAAAAAAATTTGCGTTACGTTATCGTGTATCGTATCGTCGCTTCGACAGTTTTACGATACGATAACGATGTAGTGCTGCGATACGATTTTATCGTTACGATAATGCCAAGCC
The DNA here is from genome assembly GCF_028827165.1 of Penicillium cosmopolitanum. Taxonomy (NCBI): domain Eukaryota; kingdom Fungi; phylum Ascomycota; class Eurotiomycetes; order Eurotiales; family Aspergillaceae; genus Penicillium; species Penicillium cosmopolitanum. The sequence continues at coordinate 4,306,322 of NW_026622678.1, read as the reverse complement.
TAGTCACAGGACCTTAGTTATAGGCCCTGGCCAATAAGAAACCTCCATTTGTAATACCACACACCTCCATGATCAATATATATATATCTGGTGGTGCGAGCCTATATATACATAGTAGACTATATTCTTTGTGGCCATTATACGACCGTAGCTAATATATAGCCGCGGAGGTCATTAGAACTAGACCTGGATAGGAAACAAAGCCTTCTTTATTTTTTAACTGTATTTTTGAGCAATTCAGCGCGTTATAGTGATATTGAAGAGCTATTGTGGTGGTGATCGTGGCTGACACGCGACTGTGGCCGACGCGTAGCCCAATGTATCCTATTTGACGATATCGTTTTATCGTATCGTATATCGAATCGCAGGCTTAAAATTATTGCGATAAATATCGTATATCGTATCGTAAGCAGGTCTACCATGATGATGTCTGTTCTCTAGATCAATCAGTCGTGGCTACTAAGAGCTGATTATAGTATTCTGCGTTCCCTATCTACGAAGCAATTAGTCACCAGGTATTATTACCTCTGGCCGCACTCTGTCCCGATCCCTTCAGGAAATCATTTATCCTACAACTCCAATACAGAATTAGAAACATAATCGGTCGAGTCATCGTCGCCCCATCATCCCATGGTGTGCATATCTTGGTCAAGTGAACACGGTTCAAAAATCAATCTCGACTAGCTATGTACCGGTCCTCTATCAACATTTTCATCAATGGTATTTGCCGCCCGTATACCTCGATTAGATCCACATACCAGTGAGCTCCAGAGATCAATTGGAGGCGCTGGCTGTCAAAGCAGAGCGATCCCCGTGAAAGCTCGAGAGTCCTCAGAGTATATCTTCAACTTCTGTTTCCCATCCATATCACAGCGATAAATAGATCCGCCCAGGTCTGCTACATAGATTTCGCCACGCTCGGAATCCAGCTTGAGGCCGATGGCTTCACTGAAATGTCGCGCGAGGACTTCATACTTTTGGGGAGAAGCCGTCGTCGGCAGCGGTAGACCAGATTCATCTAGCCGGACGCGGCTCAACGAGTTGCCCCAGGGGAGCTCACCCCGATCTGTCCAGTACAAAGTGCTCGAGGCCTCATCGATCTCGAGATCAATTGGCTCGGGTAGATCATTGAGGATGCATCGGATATCGCTCCGCGACGCCGCTGACTGTCCTGTCGGCGTGGAAATGTTCGCGCAGAAAATACGCCCTCGATTACCCTTGGATGGCCCTTTTTGCGTCCAGTAGAACTTGCCCAATTTGGGTGCTACGGCGATGCCAACACAGAAGGTCATGCCATCTGGTGGACTGCCGGGTTCGCCAGTTGCGATCAGCGCCTCGAGGTCGGAACCATCGACGTTGCAGCGGTATACGCACAGCCCTTCCCGATCACAGAAGTAGAGCTTCGCCGACTCTGTATCAAGGGTCAACTGTTTAGGGGTGTTCACCACGCCCGGCGCAACGACCGTCTGGATGTCTGCTCCATCTATGTTGGCGGAGTAAAGGGCGCCGTCAGGATTTCCCGGTAGCCCCATGCACGTCCAATACATGCGCTGACGGACAACATCCACTACCAAGCCGTCCGGTAGCGCTTGCTTGTGTACCAGAACTCGTTGATTGGCTCCGTCTGGAGTGAATTCGAGTATCTCCCCAGAACATGAGTCTGGAGTGTCTCTGGAAAGCCCGATATCTAGGACTAAGATCCTGGGTCTGCTCAAGGGCGACATTATATCAGTTGATAAGTCGATCGGTTGTCGGTTGGTGTGAGAGGATTCCTTGCACAAAGAAATGAATAATGATATCTGACAGGATATCGTGTACGTTGGCAGATAAACGAGGATCTGATTGAGATGAAATTGAGATGGAAAGGTTTTAAGGAGGTACAGATACAAACGTACTTTATATACCTACTTTCACTAGTCCTCAAATTATGAGCAGTAAAGTAACGGATCATATGTTACAGCTCTCAGGAAATATTCCGGCCAACCTTTTGTCACATCGCATAAGATCGCGGCAAACCTCGGAACGGAAGTGTCTTTTTGGTGTGGGGCCGAGAACCGAACCGCCCCTAATCCGTATTCCGGTGGAAAGATCCCGATAGCTCAGTGCTTTTCTACTCCTCGGCCCTTTCCGACCCTTCTGTTAGCCGGAACCTAGGCATATTAAGCTTGTGTTCCGGTTCTACATTACAGTTCTGTTACAATAATGAGCTGTATGGTCTGTTCGTTCTTTCCAGCAATGGATAAATACGTATTAATCTCGGCACAGCCCACCCGTAGGAGGCACTTCACGTAGAGCCTGCTCATTAGAGCTCGTGGGCGCGCGGGAGACTGCCTGCCCGTTGCTGTATAACTTCCCTAGAGAGGAAGTTATCGAGGAAAATAGCGCGGTAACTTACCACCAGAACATAATATTACATATTAATTACATTTCTTATGTTTTGTATGGCAATTACGGTTTTCTGGTAACTCGGATGTCGTAATCCGAGTACCAGAGACATTCAGGAGTTTATTTCGACGTTCCCCATAGCTTGACAAACTATCGTATTCATCTGATGCTGCTTCCGCTTGATCTTATCCGCCAATATGCATTCAAGTTCATACTGTATCAAACGTAAACAGAAGCTTGATCTAATCTATAATTCGATGGTTTGTCCGTTCAGCTAACGTTCGTAATTTACGCGCGAGCAGGCCACACAAGCGAGTTGTTCACCCCAAAACACCATACCAAAGACATTCTTGTTACCTCAATATTTCAACCACCTAGGATTCGGGATTCGTCTCTTTTCTGCATGTGCTGGAACCGAGACTGGGATCTCAGGGGATTGTTGACAGGTTTGACAGGTTCTAGGTAGTCCAATCTGGATAGATCTCATACCTAAGCGACGCTTAGTCTCCAATCTTAGCTTTATACACATCTTATCATTCACTCTCTTTACTACGTAGCTCTACTTCAAGCAATAGTGGGGTACTGCGTAACAAATGTCTTCCATACAAGCCGTCAGCGGTAAGCAAGGCTTATTTACCTAACCGAATGAAAGAACAAGGGGAAACAGTTGACAAAAGTATTGCACAGTTTATTTGGTGCCAGCGTTGCGGCCACTCCTGAACTGGTCCCCCTGCCACCTTCTTATGTATAATTTATGCACTCCGCCCAGACGGCTCATGATGCTGCTTCTTTCTCGTCACTATGCTAGTAGCTAGAGTGTATGTATAAAATAGTGCTTCGCTACAACCGTGACACCCCTGGCAGGCCATTCAGAAATCCACCTGACCGTAGCTCCACCGGCTTAGCCAATAACTCGGGAAGCTTGGCGGAGAAGTCGCAAAAGTAGGGAGCCTTCATATGTGCTTTGATGGCAGCTTGATTCTTATATCTGAGCCTAGTTAGGCGCGTTTGGTTTTGGGGCTTGTAGCGAGGCGTGGGAAAGCGACGGTGAAAATGTGGTCACGTATGTCGAGATAAAAGCAATATAGTTAGGGTTGCTTACCTCTCGACGATGACAATCTCGGTACTGTTCTGCACTTTGATCGCAAAGTAGAGCAGGGTGTCTGGTTCGCGCTCCTGCACCTTGTTCGTGACCTCGGTGACGAGCGCGGCAACCTGAATCGTACGAAGGAGAGTTAGATTGCGAATATACCAATTTTGAAGAGGGAAGAGGTTTTCCTGACCTCGTCAAATTTCTCTGACTTGGGGTAGAGGACTGCCGCGACATTGACTTCAGACATGATGGCGCTGGGCGTAGGATATTAGCTGACAGGATGCTCGCACCATGATCTAGACAGATGATAGACACTTGCTGTATAGGCTGCTTAGGTGTCTTTCTGGGAGTATTATTATTTTACTTACTTGAATAGCGGGGTATTGAAGCAAGGGATGCGTACCCTGTAGGTATTCGAGACGAACGAAATCCTCGACTCTATTTGTAGTGTGCCACACGTGACGGAGATTCATGATTTTCGCAGGCGTCCTGTCTGTATTCGCCAAGAGTGTGCTTGCGGTGACAATGAGGCTAGCGTGTAAAGCCCCTAGAGCCGAAAGGAGTGTATGCTGCTTCCGTCGCCACAGCCATCTTTCCGAGGGCCGAGACGCGGGCCCCGGGCCCTGAGTGCCCACATATCCCGATCTTCCTCCGCCAACCTTAGACGGGCTGTGGAATAGGCAATTCCTTTGTTCACTGAGCGGATGCTATACCACCAGAAGAGGTTCAAGGTGAAAATTTCAGCTGTTAAACCGCCATTTAAAATTCTTCTCCAACCCCCGTTCAGGCGTCAGGAAGCCTTTATGGTAGACTCCATTAACCATCCAGTCAAGGTAAACGAACTAGGAGTGCAACAGAAATCGGTTCTAGGACTAATGAACCACGTTCTAGAGATGATAATTCATGGGATCAAGGAGATTGTTCTTTGTCTATCCGGCATGCGCAGAAGTGATGTAGGAGCTGTAGTTACGTCTCATGACGCAATTGGGCCTAAAAGTACCGAGGTCACGTAGCTTTGATTTTCTGAATAGTCAACATAACGTAGGTAGCCGACTCAGGCCGAGGGATGGTGCAGGCCAAGTCGTCAACGTTTTGCCTCTCTCGCCGCGCTCGCTCCCCGTACGTATCCAGGCGGCCAGCCACGGTGGAAGATCTCGAGCGCAATCGCGGGACGAAGCACGTCAACCTCGGTACTGCATAGTTGGTCCAACGGGAGGCGCCCGGCAACAGATCGGATATTCATCCTCCTGCTCGGAAGACTTGCACACCGGCTATTACCATTACAGGCACACCTTTGGTGAACACAGATTCAACGTGTGTAAAAAGGAAAATGCCTGGCACGTGTCCCACTATATATAAATGTATTACAGCACCTCTCGCATCAGCTCCTGTGACTGCCTTCCAAGACTCGGACCAGGATAGGCGCCCAGAATCATGGCCGCGCAAAATTACCAACTTCCGACGCAGGATGTTTCATGGTTAACACGTGATCAACTTCTCTTCGCCGTCAGTATTGGCATAGGCGTTGATGAGCTTAACTTCGTTTTCGTACGGACCCCGCCCTCATGAATTTGTCATGAATGCTAATTGTTACAGGAGCAAAATGGTATCTTCGAGGCCTTTCCGACATATCCTACCATTTTGCGTAAGAACTTTGTCCGGGACCAGGAACAGGACGTGCTAATGTAAATGCTATGGAAAATAGCGTTCAAGTTGACTGATCAAGAAATTGTGGATTTTGGCGCTCGCTTCCAGCCACCCACTATCCCCGGGGCTCCGACTTTCCGATCCGTCAACATCGTTGATGGCGGCAGAACTATCACATTCTACCGGCCGATTCCTTCTTCATCCGCGAATCAACAGTTTCAGCTTAAGAATAGAATTCTTGGAGTGTATGATCGAGGAGTGTTGGTAGCGTCATCGAAGACGAGAAGATCCTCGTCGATGCCGAGACCGGGCAAGAGTATGTGAGAATGGTTGGTTTGACTTACTATATGGGTCAGGGCAATTGGGGTGGACCAAACGGTAAGGTCGAAAATGTGCGGCTATGCAAGGCTCTAATTATTATAGGTCCTCTGCTGCCAAGTTATCCGCCTCCAAAGGACAAGGCACCCGACGCTCAACATATGTACGAAGTTCCTACCAACGCGGCGTTGATATATCGGTGAGTTCCTGGCATATTGTCCCCCAAGAGTCTCGAACTGGTCTAAAATTTCACCCTTCAGACTGAACGGAGACTATAACCGGCTTCATGTGACGCGGGAGCCCGGAAAATCACTGGGTTTCGGCGGCCCTGTCATGCATGGCTTATATACCTATAACTGTGCCGCACATGCAGTGTTGAAAGAGGTTGGAGCGAGTAGGCCGGCCAACCTGCGGGAACTCTCAGCCCGTTTCTCCTCGCCGGTGCGACTGGGAGACGTCTTAGTGACCAAAATCTGGAAACTAGGGACGTTTCAGGATGAGTATGAGGAAATTCGGTTTGTTACTTATGTCAAGGGGAAAGCTGTTCTAACTAATGGGAGGGCACTGGTCCGCCCGTCCTCCTCTCCACATGGTAAGTTTTGAGGGAGAAAGCAGACGGATATTAGGTAGTTATCTATTACTTTATCGAAGGGAATATGAGGGACCTTGCTCTAGGATGAATAATCAGAGCATGGACTGGTAATTTGCCGCTAGCAACTGATTTATCACAGAGCAGACCACATTTCTTTATATTTTGTATAGTGGGTTGTTCAAATCTGCAACTTCGATTCTGTAACCGTCGAGTATCGTCATATTCAGAGGGTATTTCAACTTACACTTTTCCTCATAACTTCTACTCAATCAATCAATCTCGTATCACAGATTGCTTCTTCTAGACCTAATTGGTGCTAAACATTCAATTTATACGCTTTGCTTGATCTAGCATGAATTGATTAAAGATACTACCTGCCACTTTGATGCAGATATGTCACAGAGAATTTATAAGTCCTATCTTATTTAATTGGGAACCTTAACGGCAACTAACTCATTACTAAAGCTCTTTCATCTCACAAAGTATTTCATTACAGCTATATATTAACCGTCCATATTTTGAATTTTTGAATTTTGAATTCCTGAGGTTTGAGACGAGTAGTGAAGTGAATATCGATTAATACTCTAGATAAGATAGCTAAGACTAGTAGACGTGCTCTGAATTTTCTTGCCATATGTACGTAGCCGAGTAATCTATCTAAATGGTGCCTGTACCCTATATACTAAGAAATATTTACGTATCTTATTAAGAGCATCACCAGGATGTTTAATTTGCCTACCCACTGTAAGTTTGACCGCCTGTTGTGTGACTAGTATTTGTGAAACTTTTACCAAAGCTAAGAGATAGCTGATGTAATTAGCAGGGTTATGGTACGTTTGGTTCTGAATATTCGTTACTGTGAGGATACTCAAATGCTCATAGATCAACGTATGGCGTAGTATACGAAGTAATAAAACAGTAGCAGTTCGACGAAAGTAATAGCTTAAGGAGAAGAAGAAGGAGGAAGCTAAGATAGAACTAAGTATATATAGGTGTAGATACCTAAGTAGACGCTATCTACATCAGGCATCTACAAATAATAATAACCCTAGTTTATTATATTATCCCCCTCTTAAAAAAGCAGCATTACAATACTTTTATTCGTCCTTATCCTATTCTAAGAAGCCAATATCTATCTTATCAATATTTCTATTACCCCTACTACTATCAGTATTACTATTATCAGTACTATAGTTATTACTAGGCTTAGTTAAATTAAGTATACTAGAGAAACAATTACTATCAGTATAGCTTATAAGTTACTGAATAGTTCTAATAAACTTAGTATAGGTATGAGGATGATTAAACTATTAGTTTAATTAGTTATAAATATTATTATTAAGACCTTTACAGAAGGTTAAGATCTTAGCGATATTAGGCTAGTTTTGGTCTTAGGCTTTATAGAACTTAACTGTAGTACTAGTAAACTTCTTAGGATCTAGAAGAAGAGGTTTTAGGTACTAAGGGGTATAAGGTTAAGCTTAAGCAATAAGCTGAGTATATACTTGGAGCAGATTAGCTTAGGTTTGCTACTCTTAATAGATTAACTGAAGCTGATTCTGAAGTAAGCTGATCTGAGAGTTTTACTGCTGAACTGAGGATTAGAGTCTACTGAGTATAGTAGGGAGCTGACTAAGGTTAAAATCTATATTAAAGAGGATAGAAAGAGATAAAAAATCAATGGAATCAATAGAAAGTAACGATGTTAGGGCGATGACAATATAGTGGTAAAGTAACAGAAGTAAGGTTTGATTAGGGGGGATTAGTTTAGAGGATTCTCTACTATGGCCGATGGTGAATATTTACAGTATTTGTGTATGTGTAAGGCTTGTGTAGTCTCTCTGAGATAAACTGACAGAGGAATTACTAGGGTCTCTTATATATAGCTTACTAGCAGGTGATTGTATTAGGGCGTGCTGTACAGTAACTCAGGGCTTTGAGCGTAGAAGCTATTATAATGTGAGAATGTTCAGATACTCACAGATCAACGTACGGCGTAGTATACGAAGTAATGAAACAGTAGTGGTTCAATGAAAGTAATAGCTTGAGGAGAATATAGAGGAAGGAGAGATAGAACTAAGTACATGTAGGCGTGGATGCCTAAGTGGATGCCATCTAAGTCAGGCATCCGCGAATGGTAACAACCCCAGTTCGTTACAATGAGGTTAAGAAGCCCGTGGTACCCACATTAAAGGTGGGGTGCATGCAGCTTGGTCCTCAAATGACAAGGATAGGCAATATGTCATAACACTAGATATGCTGGACTTATTACGTATGAGACCCTATTAGCTTATTTATCACGAACTAACAATGGTATGTACATGAGTGGAATGGTCGGCAAGGAAAGACCGTATAACTTGAATACACTACCCATTCCGCATGTAAAGGGAATTTGATCAACCAGCGCGTACGGAGGACAAAGTAGATAATTCTGGATGAACCAATAATCACATTATTAACAAAAAGATTCGGAGGCTTGGAAGACCATTGACATTGGCTAGACTTGGGCTAGTAGTAAAATCACTATCGTATAATATTACGTTTAGATTGGCTGACTGGTCACCGACATGGCTCTCCTTACATATTCAAGTTTGCATAGGTACGACCCATGGATGACGCTCTTGGATTTTTGCAGCAAAGAGCGAGAGGGCAGGGGCTTCAACTACAGGCAGTTTGTATTTTAAGTGACCATTGGTTAGATGACATACAGAGTAACATCCCTGGAATCATTCAATACACCTAGGCAGGGTCCATAATGCGATATTGGGGTAGCGGAAAATTACTAGTATGTGTTCTTTAGGGCTTTCTATGGATTGGATCTAACATAACATACAGTTCGATCTTTCTATCATCATCGATGGCAATGATGGCGATGGTTGTAATACCGGAAATTGACACCCACCCCTGTACAGATACAGTTTGGCCAACTTACAACATTCAAGAGGCCATTGATATTTGTTAGTTTAGAGCTAAATTATCCTGCCAAAAAACATCATCTACAGCACTGATGGCGCAGGGGTTAGCGCGAGGATTTGCAGTGTCCTAGGTCGGGCGTTCAAATCGCTCTCGGTGCTTGGTTTTTGTTTTTTGTTTTTTGTTTTTTTTTTTTTTTCATCCGTACCACAGTTGGCGGGTTATGATTAACTAATTAACATGTTTCATGGGTAATCCAGCCACCCAAAACACTATATTAAAAGCGATAGATTATAAATCAAAGCTAAATATTGAAGTTCTATAATCTCTATCATACCCTTTTCACAAAAACCGAAGGAAAAAATAGTCTAGATATATATACCGCGCGAAATATCTCTCTGTTGATAAAATACACAAATTACAGTGTATTTAATAGTAATCCCCAGATACATAAATCAATAATATTAATTAAAACTAAGATACATTACTCTATATCTTGTAATAGATATATCTGACAAAATATAGGCCGAAAAAAGTATGGTTGTTGAGCTATCGAATTATAATTTATGGCTTTTAATATGGTATTTTGAGTGGCCGGATTACCCATGAAACACGTTAATTGGCCAGTTCTAATGTTCATAAGAGGGACCATGGACACTGTCATTACTATGACCGCTACCTAGACATCCAACAAGAAAAGTTAGTTTTGGCAGCATACTCCCAAATTCACACAATAACGTATTCGTAGCATGTAATACTATCAAAAAGGAAATAGTATTTGGTTAGGCGATAGGTGCGGATTGCTACAAAAATCAGTGAATGCCTACATTGTTCCCAGAAAAATCGAAACTATGTGCAAACTGAACTCTCCATTTATAAACATATGGGTTAAATAAATAGATACATCAGAACATAAACACTCTATAAACGCTGTTACATAAAATCACCAATAAGGAATTATCTCAAAGTTTCAAGCTTATACCCGCTTCCCTTCAAACCCTTCGGCAGGCCATCCCTGTAGTGTACTTTTATCCTCTACATGGTCACCCGACAGGACCAAAGTATGTTCCAACAGACAAGCATCTTGTCCCATCGAAGCCCCCGACATTAAGCGGGATCCAGCACGCAAAATGCTCCGGTCGCCGACCTTCAGAGTATGTAATTCGAACTCGCCACGAGAGTTCAGATGGCAAACCAAGCTGCAATCATCAACAGCCACGCGGTTACCGAGTGTGAGAAGGTCAGGCTCGGTAAAGTAGACGTTCGGCGTACCATTGGCGTGGATCGCGCAATCTCTTCCAATATTCGCACCCAAGAGGCGGTAATACCAGGATATATAGACCGAGCCCGTAATCATAGGCAGGAGACCGGTTCCGCCATAGCAGTCCTTGATGAGTGTCTCGCATGACAGGAGGAACTGCCATCGTTGGTTATAACTGCTCTTGTCCCAGTGGTATTCGCCCTCCTTGCGACGGCCCATGACAATCCACTTGACGCATATGACAACGCCCAAAGCGATGAAGGCCTGGGCACAACTGATGGCGGATAAGAAACTGGCCAGTATGCCATACAAGACAAATGGCCGCCAAGCTCCGATATCGAGTCCGGTAGCATTGCTATGCTCGAGACAGGCCCGGAGACATAGCAGAGCAAATACTACACTCAGGAGCCAGTAAACAGTCACGACAACCACCGACAGGACAGAATAGATGACGATCTGCCAGATGCGTAGCACATAGTAACTAGAATCCTTCCGGTAAAAAGCACGACCAAAGGGCTTGCAGGTATCCGCCTCGGTGATATTCGGAACGGTCTGCTTCTCATTTTGAGTCTTCTTTCCCATGCCTTTCTCGTTGTCGCTGCTGCTATCGCCATCGGTGCTACTGCTGCTGCTACCAACAACAGTAGGGGCAGTTGAAATGGGCACCGAGGACGAAGTTGGGAATTGCACAGCATCACCACCTTTGCTACCGGTCCAGATGGTATTCGCTGGATAATCGCCATTCCGACGAAGAAAGGCCCCGGAGCCGATCATTGCCTCACGCCCGATTGTGACCCCAGGGGAAGCGACCACGCGATCACCAACCATGGCACCGTCACCAATAACAACACGATCACGGCCATAGCCATCCGATGTGATAAGGGTCGAACGGGATCCAAACACAACATCGTTTCCGACTTCGATGAGATCAAAGTCGGGGAGTGAAGGGCCTACACTGGGCCAATAGATTCGCTTCCCGACCTTGCCACCAAGGGAACGGATAGCCATCGAGACTAATTCATAGTGACGACCGATTAGACGGGTAAGCTCATGAATATCCCCAGATGGGAGAATCTCTGCTAGGACACCAGTGCGAATCTTCTGCAAAGTACTCTGCTTAGAAGCAGGACCAGGCTTGGGCTTGCCACAGATAAGATCGAGCAGGAATTTGATGATCAGAATTGATGCGAAGAGCACGATCGGGCCACCAATAGCACGACAGATCCTTGCAGCAATGTGGAAGCCAATTCGCTGGCCACTGGTATACCATTGCAGAGTTGCCAGGAACATGTCAGGTTGGGCAACCGGGAACTGCCTCACCATCGGTACAAGACCACCCATCCATGTGAGACGGGCAGCGACCCAGACCAGAATTTGGATGGGAGTAACAACCAGAAGGGCAAATATCCAATGTGGCTGAGGAATTCTAGAGCTTAACAAATCCCGGTTTGACTCATCGGCATCTTGAAGTTCCCAGCTTGACGAGTTGGGGCCGATGCAGGTGTTCTCCGGTATATCGGCGCCAGGGGCGAGAATTGACTTAAGACCGATGGAAGAATCTCTACCAATGCGAATTCTTTTGAGCAGCATGGATGTGTTGCGCTCCACAGCAAAGGGACGGCATTGACAGGTATCCAACACGACATTGTCACCAATCTCAATCAAGTCATACTCTCCAAGCTTGGCAGATGGGGGTATGGTGACATTTTTACCAATCTTGACGCCAAGCAGACGGTAGAACAGCACGCGAGACCAATTAAAGTGATTGAACATTCCTTTTCCAAACACCTGCACTGCCTTCTGGGTCAACCACCACCGAGTGTGATACGGTCCCCACATAGGGTAAATACCCTCCTCGTAGCGGCCGACAACAAGCCACTTGAAGAGAATCGTGAAGATGGGAGTCACAATCTGACCGCTGACACGGGCAGCTAAAACAGCCAGAACAATCAAAATCAATCGACCAATCAGTAAATCGCGAATGGGAAAGCGCAGTGTGCCTTCGGCAACGACATACGAGAAGACAAGCCATTGGAAGGCACGCTTCATTGGGAAGAAGAAAAGAACGGGGAAAAGATGCAAGACCATAACTAGCGGGTTTGTGCTGCTGTATGTCTTTTCACAGCCGGGTAATTCGATCTCCCCTTCGTCGCCTTTAGCAGCCTTGATCTGAACGGCTTCTGTGATTTTGTACTCAATTTCACCGACAGTGCTATGGTGGAAGAGAATGTCCCCAGCAAGAAAGATCCCAAATTCACGTCGGAGTTGCGAAACAAGTCGACCTGCGCTCAGACTATCGCCGCCAGCGGTGAAAAAGTCAGTCATGGCAGATATCTCCTCTGGTGCGCAAGATAGGGCAATAGCGAAGATTTCGCGGATCCGACGTTGGATGGGTGACAGGCTACCATCTGAGTTTTGGGCGCGAATAGCCTCGTCAATGGCTGTCTGGTCAGGTTTTCCGTAGAAGTCGAGGGGCATGGGCCCCTTCAGAGTAGTGATGCGGGAGGGGACAAGATAGCCATCAAGCTGCTCGTGAAGGACATTAGGAGTGAATTGATAGTTGTCCGGGTTGTCGACGAAGAGAACAGCTTGGGCGAATCCATCACGTTCGTTGATTTGTATATGCACTTCAGAGTCCTTAGCAATCTCTCCCAAAGTGGAGCGAACAGTGTTGCGGTCAACAGCACATTTTTGTTTTGAAATCGAAGTACTCAAGGGAGTGCCGTTGGGTGGGCAGACAGCTTCGTAATGACGATCTCCGAGGGGTGTCTTCGGTGTCAACGACTCCAGTGTAAGTCGCTCGGCAAGCTTAATGCGCTGAATTTTGTTATTGGACTTAGGCACACGATCCATATATACCACTAAGGCGGGCCACTTGGGCTGATGAATAACAGGCTGTAGCGATTCGTGCAGCTGGCGGATATCTGGCCTGGGTGTGCCTGGGGGCGTCACAATAACAATTCCCACCACCTCCTGGAGTACTTCATCAGGGACAGAGAAGGCCAGGGTCTCAGTGACGCGACCGTATAGCGGAGAGCCGGGATGCTTGGCTGCAGTGAGAACTGCGTCTTCCACCTCGACGGGAGAAATGATTTCACCACCACGGTTGATGACCTCCTTGCTCCGACCGGTAATGTAAAGGTAGTTCTCGGGGTCAAGGTATCCAAGATCACCGGTGTCAAACCAACCAGCCTCATTAAAAGCACTTGTATCAATTTCGCCCTCGGTGGTCAGATATCCTTCGAAGGCAGGTGATCCACGAACGCAGATATGTCCGAGAGTCCCGCGGTCCGAGACTGGTTTTCCATCATTTAAAATGGCAACTTCGGGACCGACGATTCGTCCAGATGTACCGGGACGGTCAAGAGTGTAGTTTTTTGGTGGTGCTGCGATGGGCATGCATTCAGTCATTCCATAGCTGGGAAGGACCGAGCAGTTGAAAGCTTCACGAAGTTGCAAAGCAAGCGTTGGGGGTAGACCACCGCCGGCGTTACAGATAAACTCGATGGCACTTTGACGAACAGCATCAGGACGGTGCTCGGCTTCTCCAAGAATCATCTGATGCATTGTCGGCGTGGCGTAGTACCATGTAGGGGTCATGGTGGGTGATTGCGCAGCATCCCAGAACATGCTGGGGTCGAAGGACGGACAGCATATCGGTAGCCCCACCGGCGAGAATAGGAGAAAGAATACTGCGCATTATACCTCCACTGGTGTTGTTTAGTATGGATATTATAGATTGTGGGAGATGGGCGGGGAACATACACGTGGTTTAACGGCATCATGTTAAGGCAAGTATCCTTCTCAGACAGTTCTACAGACTCCATCGTAGCGATCGTACCCGCGATGAGATTAAAGGTTGTGATTGGCACCAATTTCTTCTTGCCACTCGTGCCGCTAGTAAAGAGGATGATTGCAATGTCATCCCCAACATTTGGCGTAAGACTTGATGTAGTTGAATTGTGCTTTTCTGAAACAACGCGAAAAGTCAAGTCTTCCAGCTGTTCAAGTCCAAATATTGGACGAACACCGTTGTCTAGTTTCAACTTTTCAATATCATTTTCCAAAGCGACAACCGCATCAGCTTGCACTTGTTCAACATCCATGTGCAGTTGCTCTGGCACCGTATTTGACGCCATGGGAACAATTGTATACCTGTTAGCGAAGGCAAAAACCGCAACTGCCATGAGGAGTCCATTAGGCAGTATGACAGCCACTCGAGGCTTTCCATTGGAGGAAGACCTCACAGGGATATGGAAACCTTGTACAAATTGGCGGATAGCAAGATGTGTCAGGTTTTTACCTGTACTGGCATCGATGAAGCCGGCGCGGTTGTCGGTTCCTATCAATTCGGCGATACTGGGGGTAGCTTCCTTGATCTGTATCCGGAGACGACGAATTGCTTCATTGTTCTCGACTTTGGCAGGTTCTGGAAGGGATTTATAGATATCTTGGAAGGTAAGAATGAGCTCGCGGGTGGGCCATTCGCTGGAGTGTGAGGAAAGGAGATTTGAGAGAGATATGGGGAGAGTCTGGGTGGGAGGCGTCACTCCGCAGACGACGAAGCTGTTCCAAAATGCTTCCAGAATGTCAGCAAATAGTGCAAATGACTCAAAATTTGGATAACACAAAATCAATGTAATATAAGGCGTGGAGAGGGGTTAAACCATTCGATAAAGCAGACTTGGAAGCAAAAAGAACACGGGGCTATTGAAACTTACGAACATCTTGGCAGATCCGCCATTGTGTATCGCCAATCGGGAATTTCTCTGCTATACAAAGATTCACCAGACTTTTCACGAGATCTCTCACGATCCCACAGGAAAAGGGGTTAGCAGAGCTTTATATGGCTATGCATTCTACTCCAAAAAACCCAAAATCCACCGGCAAACTTGGAAATACCTCACGGACCCAACTCCAAGTTCACTTTCTCCATACGGGGCAAAATGGGTCAAGACTAAGGTGACTCCGACCCATAGGGCAATCTGGTCTCCAGTCCTGGTCTGGATCCATGGAGTAACCGCTTTCATTGGAGGGCATATCCCATCGAGCTGAAGAAGATGATGGTGAAACATCCATCATTCGCTTTGACCTTTCCCATTGATTATCCTGCGTGTAAATCTGACAGTACGGAGTACAAAACTTCAATTTCTGTTGATGGATACGTCAAGGGTTGGTCCTACCAAGTGTACATAAGGCTGCAAATGATATAATTGGGGGCATTGATAGGCATTCTCGCATGGAGACCCACAGACCCTCAGGCTAGAGATTACAGTCGGGCCCTCGTCGAGTTTGATCGGCTGGGTGCCTGAAGTCTGGTTCTTCGAGAAGATCTTATTCTCCATCCAGTAATGAATATACACAGTTCGGAGGGTCTGTGGCCCCGTGCTGCTTGCCTCGATATTAAGTGATTCTACCAGGTTTGAGGTATAACCTATTACAGATTGATTCTTATATACCCTCTAAACATGAGCCTGTTTCAATATTATAGGATACGAGTCTAGACCTTTAAACCCGTATTATCAATGACATGATATCCGAGGTACACTTCTCGCAATCACTAGATCACTATCAGATGAATAGTGGTTCGAGGATCATCGCTGGTGATCTGCACGTTGAGGCAAGGCCCACATGGGTATGCACCGGAGAATCCTTGGCAAGCCTTGGCAGTCGTACCCGTTTGTTCTCGGCCTGTATGTATAAAATAGTAATTGCTCAGGACGATCATAGATCGACAGGACCTTGGAAGTTTCCAAGGTCTCAGTTTAAACGAAGGTCCACTTCGTGGCGGACAGCTCGCCCAATCATTCATCTAGTTGCCTCCAAATTGTATCAATGCCAAGCTTCCTTCCCACCGATCTTCAGGACCGCTCTTGATTTGGCGTCATAGGGGGTCGGCTGAAGAATCTCGACTTGTACAGGACGCTAACAAAGCAACTCCTACTCCGTAGGGCAGGCTCATCCGTTTGACTTGCCCCTCCTCCTGAGTTCATTCTTGTATTGCGTGCTCCCGCTCAACGCATACCGGCGGTGCACCGGCGAAGCCCGGCTTAGAGTACTTCCGTATTCTCGGTCGGGAGAAGAAAAAAAAAACTCGGGCATACCGGCTGAAAGCTCGGGATGCCACAGGTTCAACCGATCACGTTCGGCAGGGTTCTCGGACTTGTTTTCTTTGGTGTTCAATTAATCCAGTGTATACTGACTACGGCATACTATCATGCCGAGGGGTTATGTACATACGAAGTGGTTTCAGAAAAAGTCCAGAGGTCGTTTCTGAATCAATGTGCGGGCCATCTCGCACCCATCCAACACGCTACATTTTTATACATAATATTCTCATAATTCCCTTTTGGTCAGTTGCACTAATATCAAACCCAATATGGCCGATTTTCGTTTTTTGAAACTTTGAGTTACGGAGTGCTCCGTTCGCTTCGAAAATTCCTTTGGGCTACGGTGCGGAGGGTGGTGGAATGATTTCGGATACCGCCTACCACTTGCTGATTTTTTCTCAAAGTGGCTATGGTTTGGAGAATAGTGCTCATCTTATCAAGCGTCATCTTAATCGCGACTCCAAAATGTGCAAGATCGTCCTCAATAAGTAGCCACAGCCAGGGAAAGATCGGCAGCGGAGCGGAGGCCGGACGGATCAGATCGTATATCTTATCAGATGTCGTTAAGGGGCGTCAGGGACGGCGGGATGGTCGGCAAATGCGGTTTGATTTTGCCACCACCCGCCCTTGTGACATCGGAACGGAGCATCCATGGATTGAGTTGATTCGCACAAATTATGGAAGACGATAATTGGGTGATGTCTCCGAGCCCGGTTCGCTTAGAGCCCTGGAGGTGTTGATGCCAGTCCCTGGCAAATTAGCCGACCGCCATACGGGGGCATGCTTAAGCGCACCCCCACCTGATTTCTATACTCGGTAAATATTCTGCACCCTGACGCGTCCCATCCACTGAAGGAACCGTGTTCCACCCAAACCTAGATGAACGTCAAGTTTTGAATTGCAGCCAGGTTCTCCAATCTCAGAGCGGAGAAGACATTGCATCCCAATGATAGATACAACTAGCCGGCTGTCGAATGTTACCAGCACCGATGACCGCAAGGCTGAGATTCCCGACTTTTGGTCCTTACATGGTCGGTTCATGCCCTATTCGGTTCTCCCTCACTCTTGTCTGGTAGCGGCGGCAGATGACGAGCATCGCCTCAACCTTGAAATGCCAAGACCTGAAACAAATTCTCCGCATATCACTGCAACGCCCTATCATCAAACACCCACAGTATATATCTTCCCTTGTTTCGTGGGCCCGACTCGTATTAATGTGTCAGGTATATCACATTACTTTCTATCGTCATCCGGCATTTTCACATGTCTATGGCAAATGTTTTTCTCACAATATGTGTAAAAATTTATCATCACCTCCCTCAATACTCGATCACCAAGGAATTTTTTTTTTTTTTTTTAATCTTATAAGAATACTTTAATCTCACCTCATGGTCATGGCAATCATCCACTAGTAATACTCAACATACTTGACATCTCTTGCACACCTGAGAACTTGGTACTGCAATTTGAAAGCTGACGTGAATATCCCGCCCCAGAACAGACTCGGAGTCAAAAGCCAAGATGCACCCGCGGACTTCGATTGGACACCTTGTTGGATAGCTCCAGGATTACATACTTCATGTGTTAGTATTGGCTTCTTTGCCGTCGAATTGGCCACGTACCTTCAATTTTAAATATAGACATTTTCCAAGCAGAGTGGGAATCTGAGTGATTTTCTCTTCGAATGTTAGAATATTTCTGCCATGCAATAATTCAGCAGTACATATTAAATTTGATTCGAGTGAGGACTGATACATTCATATTCACTGGCGTCAGTAATACACTCCACCGTATCTACTGAGTTAAAGATAATCTAGGAGGTCCGCCCACTGAGTTAATCACCGCTAGGACCTCTTGTCATTGTTTCAATTCGGAGTACCTTATTCCTGCATAAATATTGGTTATTTCGTTAATGTATATTAAACCTCTTTCCAGGCATTGAGAGTCTAGTAACACTTTCCTTATGAAGACTTTTCTTAGCCCATATCCCCCAGGCCCAAAAGCTCCGAATCTAGAGCTCCGGGTTAGATCAGCTATTGCCTTCTCTCTCCAGGCGATGACCGCCGATAGTACGAGTACGGAGTACAGCATTCTTGATCTCTCCCTTTGTGCTATTTTGAGACTTGCCCGAAGAACTACAATCGCTACAACAATTGGAGTGATTGTTTTCGCTGAACAGTTTTTACTTACTCCTCATTCATCGGGGGAGCAATCCGTATAGTTTTCTTTCTTTTTGTACGAGTATGTACAGAGTCGGGAACCTCAGCCGTGGCTATTTAACGGAGCATTTCAGCGCTTAAACCGGCCCATAGCAAATCCCCAGCCTTGGAACTCGACAGCGCTGGGCTACTGCGTAAAGACCTTCCTAGAAAGTATTAGGAAAGCTTAATTATGGTATCCACCTCGCTCTCCAATTTACGCTTCTAACACTTGTCCAGAGGATTGTTTCAAGGTGCGAAAATTTCAAGGGATATTGCATATTTTGGAACAGAGATGAACTGACTAGAACCTGATTTGGATCCCACAGGTGTATTGAAGCTGCAAGATAACTATTTTCAATCATAAATTGTCTGCTTGGAGGACTGAATCTATTGGTGCGCGTGTTCTTCTTGTTACAGGGTACGGAGTACTAGTACCTATCTTTCATACATATGATGCTGTATCGGGTGCCTATGGCCCCCTCTACCACTGTGGACCATGAGCCCAAAGTCTATTGATTCCAAAAGCCCACTGTGGACCCGACCGGGGCTC
Source organism: Penicillium cosmopolitanum (assembly GCF_028827165.1). Classification (NCBI taxonomy): domain Eukaryota; kingdom Fungi; phylum Ascomycota; class Eurotiomycetes; order Eurotiales; family Aspergillaceae; genus Penicillium; species Penicillium cosmopolitanum. The sequence continues at coordinate 4,287,252 of NW_026622678.1, read as the reverse complement.
CGAAAAACCGTCTCATTTTTGGGGTTAGGCCGAACCGGATTTCAGTATGTGCCTGAACTAACGTCGTCTGGTGTAAGAACTTTAAACAGGATTTTTTACATGTCAAGTGAGCCTCGTACGGAGTACGGAGTGCAAAAGAGCGAAAACGGTGGGAAGCATAATGGTGGTCTTGGCAACCCAAGGCTCGGGAGTCCCCTGTTATGATCCCGAGGTCTAAACAGTCCCTGTGCCAAGGACTACGCGGGCACGTAGAATGTAGGCCTGCTGCTCCACTCGTCTAAATTGCCCTCACAAATATCAGAATCCAGGAGTCAAGCGGCACACCATTGTCCGTGCAACGCCAAGGGAGAAACGGTCAGGACGACCCTTTATTTTCGCAACGTGGAGAGAAAATCGCATAAGTACCCCCATATCGAAGCCAGGCTTATTACTTTGGCTTCGGAATATGAAGTACTAGTAGTGTACATCGCCTCGAGAATCTAGCCCCTTGGCGGTGGGGTCATAATGCGTCCCCTAAGCCCTTTGGACTTTTCTACGAGTCTCGTACATACATACATATGTATGCAGCTACTCCGGGGTACTCCGAACATATAATGTACACATGTAGCAAGACGATCACTGTTGCATATTGACAAACACGGTCGTTGATCTTACCACCTGGACAGTATGTACTCCGTACGGAGTACCGCACCGTGACTCCACTTCATATAATGGGTTGAGATCTGCTCGTGCTCTGTACATACTCGTAGCCTTTTAACAACTTGAAGATACTCGTTCCGGACTCGGGGTGGACGAAAGACATCAAACATCAGAGCTCCTGGCAAATAGTTACTACATAGTACCATCCTCAATGCTCGTAAGGAGCCCGTGAAATGCTCGGCTGGTGGCTTATCCTAGTACCTACTCATATCTCGACTTTTTTTCCGGTCTGAGTAGCTAGTAAGAGGGAGGCACTAATAAAATAGTAGAAACAGCATTTAATGCGCCCATCTGGCAAATTCCCACTGATAGGTACCGGTCCTTAGGACACATGGATTACTAGTATAAAGTAGCGAGTTGTACTTGTACTAGGTACTACAGTACCACTAGTTATTTTGTCAGCCCTGGTGACTCATATCTCAGTATCTACTATCTAAAGAAAGCATACTGTTTTGCTTGAGAGTAACTTTTCACATTCATGATATCGTGAAGCTCCCTCTCCATACACCTCATACTATAATTCTTCCAATATTCCCTTTCCGCGCCAACAAAAGCGGAACCGCCCGGTAAACTGACAGTGACGTCACCACTCGCATCTTTTCCGATACGCCCAAACGGCAAAATCGAACTGTTTCTTTTGTTTCATTTCGCATTCGCATTCGATAGCATGCTATTGTCGACTCGCAAGTCTTGATCCCGCATGTTCCTAGTGACAGGTCCCCGCATCCCCATGGGGTAACTATATCCTGATTATGAACAATCAGCCCCAAGAGGCCAATAGTCTGGATTCAATCAGCCTGGTCACTCAGATCCTCTGCTTTTCTATTACTTCGCCTCTGATTGCTCTGAGGATATTTGCTCGGCTCAAACTACATCATTCATTTGGTGTCGAAGATGGTAAAAATGCAATAAATCCAGCCATATCTTTTCGCGCTTCCCGTTGCTGATCAACATTTAGCATCCTGCTATATTGCATGGGTATGCAATTTCGTGAATTCAAATTATTACATCCAATATAACTAACCTACATTATTAGATTCTCTTCTTAGGACATTGCATTTGTACCCTATTATGTATACACTCTCTTCTGCGGCCTGTTAATCTTGATTGGGTTCGCTGATGATTACTCTGATAGACACCTTTTCCGACGTGCCTTCTTCTCCCGGTAGTAATAGCCCCTCGGATACTCGGACTGAGCTCAAGGTATCGTTTGAACCGTTATTGAATCAGTCAGTATATATGCTTATGAACTGTCAACTTAGATATTTTATATTGCAACGATGATCTACGTTCCGATGATTCTGCTTGTGAAAACCTCTCTCATTTATACATTGATTCGACTTTGGAGCCCATACCGGGCTAAGGTCGTATCACTCTATATCTTTCTGGCAATAATAGTTGCCTACTATATAATTATTCTGTTCGTGAAAGTGTTTTCCTGCGCCCCAATCCGCCTATTGTGGGAGGTCAACGATCTAGCTGGGTCATGTCTCAATCGTTCTGCTATCATCATTGCCGACTCCGTGACTAGTGTGACCACTGATCTGGCTATCCTAACATTTCCGATAGCCCTCACATGGGGATTGCAAATGGCCGTTTCCAAGAAACTACATGTCATTGTCATTTTGGGCGCGGGGGGCACTGCTATTGCATTCAGTATCTACCGACTGGTCCTTGCCGTCCATTACCGAGATGCCTCCTTTCGAAGAGATCTCTTTTTGAGAATTCTTCTTTCTGAGTAAGTTGACAAAATTCTTTCTTTGGTTTCATTTTGTCACAAACGTTTAACAATTTCAGTAACGCCGAAGGCGGCCTAGGTCTCATATGCACTTGCATTCCAGCTATAAATAAACTAATCAGTCAATTGAAGCAGGAATACAATGAGAAGAGGAACTTGAACAAGAGAGAATTCCAGGTCGTTTGATATGTGGCACCTTCCAGTGGCTACTAACATGGTTGCGATCGAAATCAGGCCAGTTGGCGGGCGGAATGATTACCATGTATATTCTGGGTGGCCCATCCATCACTTAGAATCTAGAAATCAAGAGCTCGATGCCAACACCTGCGCCATTATATTTGTGTAAATCTTTATTTTTAAGATTCGAACAAGCTTTCACCGCTTATTGAATCAAAAAGGTCCCAGTCCGAACAGTGGAGGTACAAATTGGGATCTTCGAGAAAGTCGAATCCAGAATCGGATGCGACCTGAGGAGAAAATATTCCATCTAATGAATGTGACTGGAAGTCGGCAGGTAAAGGGTTCTCGGCATTTTCAACAACCATGCCACTAAGCAGTCCATGGCATATGTTCAGACTGTCACGGGCAGCTTTGCGTATAGCTTCCTCGGGAGATATGCCTTCGAGTAATGCCTGGACCCGAGCGGTTGCCATGTTGAAAAACACATAACCCTTGACATTTGTTTCACCATGGCACATCCTATTTTCTGCATATTTAACCACCCTTTGAGCATCCTCCATCAACGGTATTTGTCGGGACTGGTTCTTTTCTTTGGCAAAGTGAGAAATACTAGATTCCACTGGCAGTCTGGAGGTCAACTCTAGATATATCACCAGGGCGCCTCTCGTAATGATATCTCGAAACATACCACCACCATTTATGAGCAGTCGGGAGTAAAGATTGTCATCGAGTAGAGAGACAAGCTCTAGAGAAACTTCGAGGCATACCTGTTGTGAATGAGTGTATATTGGAGAGCCTTTGGCCTGGATTGCATATGTAAAGTGAAGACAAAGGAGAAGGCGGCGGATGAGGTGGCTGCAAAAGCTATGTGCAAATTGATTTAACGGAGCTTGGCGTCGCAGGGTGGTAGTGCTGTTCAGCGCACTCGCGGCCTCGCGGCATGCTATCTCTAGCTTGTGTCCAATGGAGAGAACTTCATCGTAGGAAGGCTTCACGTTCAGACTGTTGACAACGCGAACGACAGTCAACCTGAACCCAACTGACTGTGCCAGAACACATTGAAAAAAAGTAGGGCTTTCTTGCAGGGATGGACTTCCGTCTTCTCCTAAATTTGTTGCGTTGTCGAGGTCTTCATCACTCAAGTCCGATGGTGGTTGGGTGGTGTAGTCATCGTCGGTAACCATAGGCGCCATACCGGAGTCCAAAGCAGACTGCGCATTCATCTCCAAAATTGTATACCATAGTCTCCTTCGAACTTCCTTTTGTTGTATATCCATCTCTCGCAACGAGCTCGGATCCTGGTGTAACCCCATCTGCATTGCCATCCGCATGAGGGTTCCTACCGAGATCCACACAAGATCTGCCCCGACTCGGTTTACTTGACGAGCAAGAAGCAAGAGACAGTGAATCTGGATTCCTTTCAGTGTCAGTCTATCCTTCTCGAATGGGGCTGAGAGCCATGTTTGAGAAACACTGATCCATGATTGCGCCTTGGCCGATATGTCCTTGCGAACATGAGCTTCGTTGTGCAACGTGCCGGAAATAGACATGACAAGTAGAAGAACCACAAGGAAAGATGTTTTGGTGTTTTGTGGTTGCCTGGCATGACTGTCATACTCCTTTTTGAACGAGGAGAAATGTAGGATCCTGTAGCAAGATTCAAAAGTGGAAAAATAGAGACTGATCAGATCCTCAATGACTTCGGGTTTGGGGATTGACTGGTGTATATGTGCCGGGATAGACTGCCGAAATGGACGCTGCTTTTTGGCCTCCCGGGCTAATTGCTTGCATTCAGTCATGAGTTGCGAGATCGGGTCTTGCTCGCCACTACTAGACGGTTGCGTGTAAATTGACTTGTAATCTCCGGTTGGGCCCATGATAGAAAGCTCAGACGCCTGTAAAGATTCAGCAGGAATGCCAAGAACAATACCTAGGTATGTCGAAAAAAATAATTTTCTTACTAGAGGCATTGTATTCATCCAGTGCCCATGGCCGAAAATCCGAGTCTTGGACATAATGCCATGTATTTGGCCAAAGGTCGTCGGGCCCCGTTCGGAGACATTATTACTTGACTGACCAACAGATGTAGGAGACTGTGACCTGTTCTGGTTTCCTGTGCTCGCTGGGCCAACATGGAATCCCTGCCCAGCGTTGACGTGATCCGCATAATTGCAAGACGGGGCGCCGTGGGAGACGCATTGACCACACGGCTTATTTCGATCGCACCGGACTTTGCGGCGGCGGCACTCAACACATGAATGCGCAGGGCGCCGGCGCTTTCGGATAATTCTGGGTGATTCGGACATGGTCGTAATAGAACAATGGCGAAAGAATTCCGACAAAACAAGATGGAAGGGAGGCTTGGAGACAAATCAGGTAACCTCGCGTTTGTCGGCGGTTGTAAGGTTAAATCCGATATGACCGACGCGAGAGACAGGGTCTCACTATGAAAACTTGAACAACCTTGGAAGCCAAATTGAAGCGTGGAATATTGGGTAACGACCTCGGAGTACCTGAAAGCATATCTATACCTAATCAGACGAAAACTGTCCAACAGAAGCTCACCTGGGCAGAACCATGAAAATGGTGACGCATAGGCACAAAATACTACTAGGAGTTGTACCCGCCAGGTTGAGATCTATAACTCGGAGAGGGCAAGGCAGCAACCCCGCGGGAAGGCGATCTTGGATGTCTGAGGTACCCGGGCAGCCTCCGGTGACCTTCAAGATCCCTATCAACTTCTAGTATTACTGCAATACTACTAGTAGCAGTGCTGGAGGAACTTGAAGGCTCAAGGTGGAAAGGCCCCGGGGCGCTAGGAAAAGATGCTAATACATGGATACGCTACTAAGAGCAAAAAGCTTGCCCAGGTGAAGTTGCGTTCGAAGAAAGTATATTGACACGCCGGGTGCTTGTACAAATTGACTTGTTTCCACTAGTAATTAATATGTGAGTTGCTTTCCAGCTCCTCCGGGATGGTCGCAAACTTGTTGAGAACCTGTTTTAGTGCAGGGCGGCGGATCGGTTTACTAGGTAGGGTTGTTATTAATTCAAGGTCTGCAATAAAGGCAGTGACGGCTACTCACCTGATGAACATATCCATGCCCGACTCCATGCATTCCTTAATGTTACTCTCTTCTGCAAAGGCACTCAATGCCACAATAGGGGCAGAGTAGCCCATTTCACGAATGAGTCGGGTGCTTTGCAGGCCATCCAGGTTTGGCATCTGAAATATTTAGTAACCAAGGGCTTCGAGGTTAGGGGAGAAATCTCACCTGAATGTCCATGAAAATCAGATCGAAAACGAGTCCCTTTTCCATGCTCAGCTTAACAGTGTCAAAAGCCTCCTGTCCATCCTTCACCATCGTAATATCATATACTTCTTCAAGGGCAAGCATTCTATTGGGTATTAGCGACTGGCTACTGGGGACTGGATGGAAATTCCTTGAACATACCGCCGAACGACTTCTTGATTAACCGTGTTGTCCTCGGCAACCAAAACTCGAATCTTCCGAGGGTCTTCACTCTGCGTCGTTGGGCCGTTCTTGGACCGTGGGCCCTTAGATGCAGACAATGCAGGCGATGCGGGAACCGTTGGGGTGAAAAACGGTTGGCTGAGACCAACCAGTCGCGGTTGGATATCGGACTTATCAAATCCAGGAGCTGCAGGTTCGCTTTTCAAAGATCCGTGGTTAGACGTCGTACGTGCTGTATTTGAGAATCCATCCAGAGACAGAACACTAGGTGTTCGTGAGCCGGGAGCACTAGAGTTGTGAGTACTTGGGGCCAGCTCCTTGACGAATTTCAAAGGAATTCGGAGTGTGAAAATGGATCCTCGTCCCTCCTCGCTATCCACAAGGATGACACCATTCAAGATCCGCGAAAGCTGGGCGCAAATACTCAGCCCGAGGCCAGTGCCTCCATATTTACGATTAAGCCCCAAGTCGCCTTGGACGAACGGATCGAAGATACGTCGATGAAGGTGTGCAGGAATGCCCGGCCCATTATCTTCCACCTCAAACTGGAAGAACAACGGTCGGAAACATGATTGATCTGCTGATTGCCTTTCCAGGCTATTCCGATGATATGTTTGGATATCATCAGACCCACTACTCGCTTGAGGCCCTTGCTTTGGGGAATTTGAGCCGTCTAAGACCAAGGGACCGTCAAAACACCGGATCCGGACTTCGACCCTTCCATTTTCTGGCGTGAATTTCAGACTATTGCTGACCAAGTTGATCAGGACCTGAAGGAGGCGATGTTGATCACCCCAAAGGATCATATCCATGAGCCTTCCTGGCGAAGCTGACTCAAGACTCTGTTCATGGCACATCGAGTACTGGTTTGCGGTCTGATCCTTTCCACCAGCCATACAGTTGACACTGAAGTCAATTTTCTTCTCGTGCACCTGGTTCTGAAAGATTATGGCTAACTGAGATCTAACATCAGAAAGCCTAAACTCTTTCTCCTCGAGATGAATGGCCTGCTCGATTTGATTTTTGCTGAACGTTAGCAAGTCATTCAAAAGATGAAGCAGAAGATCCCCAGATTGATAAACGACCTGAAGAGACTTCTTGATTCGAGGCAGGTCGTCTTCTCCCATGCAAACGGCACACATTCCTAGAATTCCGTTGAGGGGCGTCTTCAACTCGTGTGAAATATTGGCAATAAAAAGTGTTTTGCTTTCATTGGCAGTCTCTGCCATTAATTTAGCCTTCTCCAGCTCCCTAGTCCGCTCAGCCACGCGCTCCTCAAGGCGGTTGTATTGAATTGTCAATTCGTCGGACATTTCGTTAAAAGTTCCGGTAAGCTCCGTGAGTTCGTCCGTCACACAGTGCCGACGCTCTTTGACTCTGCCCGGTATCTCAAAATTATGTGTTCGGTTTCTCTTCAGCGAATCGTTAGAAGTGTTCAGTCTTTCCATGAGGCCTCTCGAGCGTTTTACCCATAGTGAAACAGTGCCCTTTTCGTTTGGTTCATGAGAGTTTTCCGCTCCGTTCACCCTGCTCATGCTGTCGGAATTCTCTTCATGGGAAGAACGAGGTTGGTGCGGTTGTAACACATGGGCGCGCGACCGACTTCTGCGCAGCCTGCCTGAGTCTTCGGATAGGAGCAACCGCCCAATGAGTGAGGAGAGGCACCGTGAGTATGATAGCACCAGCTGTTCCGAATACACAGGCAAGGATTATTTTGCGTAGTCGAGCGACAGACGCAAACGCCTCTGCATGGGTTTCTTCAACGATGAGGATCCATTGAACTAAGGGACTTTGGGGCCGGACTGCGCCAACAGCCACATTAGATCCTTCCTCATTTTTAGTAGAAAGACGGCTGATCGACTTGTTTTCGTTTGTAGGAGACTGGCGCATGACCTCTAATGCGACGGCATACTTAGATAGCGGAAATGAAGTGTTGGTTGAAACACCGGTGTGACGACTGTTTTGGCCAGGTAGGGGTGTTGGCTCGAAGATATAGTGCACCTCTGCATTGGCAAGTTCTACAGCCTCCGGGCCAGAAGTAGCAGTTGAAGGTTGAGTTGTGCTGGCAAAAGTGTTCTCTGGCCTGGATGGCCCCAGTAAAAGGGCCTGCCCCGTAGTTCCAAGTCCATCGCGTGAACTTATGACATTCTGAACATTTGTCGCACTGGCTACGACGCTGTATGCGAGTCGGGATTAATACCTGCGGCTAAAAAAAAGCTGACACATATTTGAGAGGTTTCACGTACGTGATGAAGCCTAGGAGGTCTTTATCTGATGTGTTGTTCACAATCGGGACGGTCAAAGAGATGAGAGAAAAGGAACCGTTGATGGTAAGTGGTCCCAATAGTAGCGATGAGCCAAGGCCAAGAGCATAATCGGGAAACGCAAATGCAGAAGTTGAGTTCTCCTCGTTGGATGAGTTTGTATAGGTGAGGTTCGGGTATAGAGTTGATGGGAAGCCGAGATCCGTTGACCCCAGCTTGACCGAGCTCCCATTCACGTAGTCATATGGGAGGGTAATGTCCGGGATGCCTTCGCTGGTGACGTTGAGCAGCCTTTGACTCGAGTTGCCCTCCTTTGGAAAAAGAATCGCCTGGTATAAACTCAAGTACCCTCGGCTTCCAAGTGCTGACTGCAAGTCCGTAATGGCGTAAGACCAATTCTCACTCGAGTGGTTTCCTTCATTGTAGCGTCGGAGAGCGGACTGGACAAGAAGACGCGTCGATATCGTTTTGCAGGTCGTCTCGAGCAGATCTAGATTGGAAGCGATTTGGCTGGCTTTGATCGTAGCAACGAGTTCGAGGCCTTGAGAGCTGGGTAAGGGTCAGCAATGATGGGGGAAGTCAGGAAGGTGGATTGCTTACCCTACGTCGACCACGAAGTTGTAGGTGGTAATCCACTGCGCGAAATGTTAAATCATCTGTTGAGCGGGCGCCTTCGCTAAGACTGGGGCACTCACTGTCGCAATCGCAAGAACTGCTATCCCCACCACGGAAGTTAAAAGCACCAGCAGCGCAAGCTGCACAGCGATAGGAACGCGCATCCGATCGCGGTGGTGCCAATGTAGTTCATGGGGGAGATGAGTCGTCGGACCGGGGCATGTATTATCGGTGTCAGGTCTTTGATGCTGGACGATGAGACGAACTTTGAGGAAAGTTCCATGCAAAAGAAAGGAATGGAGTAGCTCTTCCCGGTCAGGTGCCCATGCAACATGGCTGTGGCCAGACTGCAAGGTTCTCGGGTATTCAGGCTTAGTAGACCTGTGATAAGTGACATCCCGGGGTGGCGGAAGTGATTCTAGACTGGACTAGAACCATTTGACCGTCGAAAATGGGGCTTTACCGCCGTCAACTAAAACGGGTGAAACTTGCCGACCCCTTTCCACCGAGCAACCCAAACACGTTAACTTGGGTAGCTGTCAAACGCGAATTTTTATGCTCTGAAACACAACCTATTTATTGCAGGTAGCAATCAAAAGTAGAATACGCCCCGATGGGTCAAAGAGCCGGCATTGTGATGGTAATTAATCTACCACCAAAGCTTTTTACCAATTCCACCACGGAAATTTGGCTGTGGGAGGGTCCTTGTGTACGCAGAAGTGACAAGCCATGTTATGTGGAAATGGTCCTCTTTGGCGGCATCAGATCCCGAATAAGATGCCAACAGATATGAAGTTCTGAGATCGCGAAGAAAGAAGCATCTCGCCGGTGGCGATCGTTGCCAAGACAGGTGGCAAGAGTTGCGAAGAACAGAAAATAAAGATTTGTTTCATTTCAAGGCCATCCCTACAGGCCATGGGACTAGAAATCAATTAATCCAGGGCGAGTGTTCTCGCATACAAATAAATGCGCTGGTATTCTGAGAATGTTCATGATCAGATCAGTATTGCGTTGTTTTCTGTTTGTTTGTTTGTTTTGCTTCTTTTTCTTCGGGGAAACCGGCAGGCGACCGAAGCAGAATAAACGACTTTTAGATTCGGTCATGCCATGGAGTCCTCTTCGGAAAAGCCAAAGTGCAATCATTGGCACCAAAAATGCAATCATTGGATTAAGTCAAATCAATCACCATTGCAAATAAGACTCCTTCTTAGAGGGAAAAAAGGCGGCGGAGCATCCTCCGCTCACTAGCAATTCCCCGCAATCCCCGCCCATCATACTTCTAGAGTCAGTAGTACTCGAGTAGACGTAATTGAATGGACCCAAGTGAACCCATCCATACCGTGCAGAAGTGTTTTAAACTTGTTGAATTCGATCCTTCGGGGTCTCTCGATTTTCACACAGACAGCGCGATTAGACGCGTGCGTACACTACCAATGTGCATTTTCTCCCTACTTGTGAGCATTGCCTGCGAGACTACTAGTAGTAGACCGAGGGCCGAACACATACATTGTCGGCATTCTCGCCGAGCCGAGAGACTCGGCAGATAGATTTTTGTGACCCCGCTCCATACTTGTACATCTCATAAAATAAATCCACTAGTAGCACGATTGAACCTTCCATCAACTTGAACCCCAGATTCCCAGCAGGCTCAGAGAGTAAGAGCTCAAGAGAGTTCCGTCGCAAGATAAACATTCGAGTAGTATTTTCTTAAACATGATTTTTAGCTCAAAGAATCCGGATATATCAGGTATAAGATGCTTCAATTTATCGGATTTGAAGATTTGAAACTGATGACGTTTAATGCAGTGCCGGACCTCACTTTATGGGACTGGCTTTTCGAGTCTAGCAGTTCTCCTCTGCAAAACAAACACCCTTCTACTCTTTCTGGATTCACGAACGTGGCCACCAAAGAGCGTGTCAGATATGACGAGGTGAAAGATTACGCTACATATCTTTCAACAGCCTTGGTGCATAAATTAGGACTTGCCGCGGGGGAAACGGTGTCCCTGTTCAGCCCAAATTCAATATGGTATCCCGTTGCCATGTTTGCGACTAATCGTGTTGGTAAATTTTCTTTTCGTCTGGAGCATTGGCTTTTATATGCTAAATAACATTTGAAGGAGGTCTTATCTCCGGTGCTTCACCTGCCTATAATGTGGAGGAAATGACCTACGCATTACAAACCGCCCAGGCCAAGATTATTATGGCAGCAGCCTCATCACTTTCCGTTGCAGTGCCTGCTGCCAGAAATGCGGGGATTTCGAATTCTCATATCATACTTCTCGAGGGTCAGGCTGATGGTTTCTCGACTGTCAAAGATCTTCTAGAATTTGGCCAAAAATATGGCAACAATCAAGTCGCTCCTTATCAAATTCCAGCAGGAAGAACGAACCGGGATGTCTGTGGATTTTTGAGCTTCAGCAGTGGAACTACTGGTCTTCCGAAGGCAGTAAGCTTGCGAATCCACCTTTATCCTTCCACTATAAGAGCTTAACATCTGTCACTTCACAGGTCATGATATCGCATTCTAACGTAATTGCGCAGTGCTTACAAGTTGCACAGATAACCGCAGATAATCATACCAGGGTTCTAGCAGTGCTTCCCCTTTTCCATAGTAATTCTCCCTGAGTCCCCAATATATCGCTGCTTTACTGATAACAAAAAATGAAGTCACTGGTCTTGTGCACCAGATGCATCTTCCTCTATTCAGAAATTCAGAGGTTTACATGCTCCCTACATTCACAATGCAGACTATGTTAGAAACCGTGGTTCAATACCAAATCTCTGAGATGCTCCTTGTTCCACCTATCTTGATACGCCTTTTACGTGACCCAATCGTACAGAAATACGATCTTTCTCACGTTCGCAAGTTTTCTTCCGGCGCGGCTCCATTATCTGCGGAAGTCATACAGGCGCTGAAGAGTCGTTTCCCTAATGCCGGTTTTAAACAGGGCTATGGCATGACAGAGTCCTGTAGCTGTATTACGGCACACCCGTTGGATAAATCTACATACGAATACGCACACCGAGTTGGAACCATCGTTGCAAGTACCGAAGTAAAGATCGTGGATCCCGATACGGGCAAAGAGCTAGGCTATGATATGCCCGGGGAAATTCTTTCTCGAGGCCCACAGATTGTAATGGGCTATCTCAACAATGAAAAGGCCACCCGAGAAACATTCGACGACGAACAGTGGCTTCACACGGGCGATATAGGATTCATTGATTCAGAAGGCTTCATTACGATAACCGATCGCATCAAAGAAATGATCAAAGTCAAAGGCATCGCAGTTGCCCCAGCAGAGTTGGAAGACCTTTTGCTTGGGCACCCAATCGTCGAGGATGTGGCCGTGGGTGCCATTCCGGATGAATACACAGGCCAACGACCAAAGGCGTACGTTGTTCTTAAACAAGATATTCGCCAGAACAAAACGCCCGGTCAAATTCTGTCTTTGCTGGATGTTATCATTGACTATGTTCGTAAGAACAAAGTCCGCCATAAATGGATCTCCGAAGCTGAGATGCTGGATGAGATCCCCAAAAGTGCCAGTGGAAAGATACTTCGCAGGATACTCCGACAGATGGAGAGTGAGAAAAGCATGAAGGGGCGTCTCATAGCTACTCGTGGGGAGATAAAAGCCAAAATTTGAGTATGATGGCCTGTTTTGTCTCTATTTCCACAGGGCTTCCAATGATATATCCATCCATCGGACGGGAATCAAGACAGCTGTGAAATTTATGCAGAGCAAAGCATATTCATAATCCGGCCTATCCAATACACCAAATACCTCGGTCGCCCGGCGTAGAATAGATGCTTTATACCAAGAATAGTAATGGTCAACCCCAGAAGGTGGCAGATAGAGAACACTTCCAAGGTTATAATCAGACGCTCCTCTTGGCTTCTTGATGGGAGATTGAAATTCTGTTTTCATTGATTGTAGGTAGCATGAGTTTTCGCATGTTATCCAGAGTCTGAGCGGCTCGATAATTCCTTCTGTCTATCCTGCTTCTTTGCTCGCACCTCTACCTTCCTGCTCTCGTCCCGAAAGATCAACGGCTGATGTGACCAATACCCAGGACAAGTCTGGCCATAAACAGTACACCTCTTGCAATACGGCATTTCCTCGTCGCACTGAATTATTATGAGAAATAAGGATCAGTTACACTCTTGGTTTTAGGCAGGTGCGTACCTTAACCTTCCTCTTTCTACATAGAAAGCATCCCGTGCTTCTTACTCCGGCGTAAGTCATATCTCCCCGCGGCTCGTTATTTGATACTTGAAACACCGGAATTCGCAATTTGGACAGGCACTATGCAGTGTCTCCTCTTCTGGTTTTGGGGAAATGCTGTGTTATATGGAATTTTGATGTAAGAAAATGGTCAAATCTTCCTCTTGCTTCCTACTGGGAACATGCGGGTTTATGAAATTGCAGCTCTCACGTATTTCAGATTGCTCGTTAGTATTTTGAGAGCGGCCCAGCCAATCGCACAATCAGTTCATTACCACATATTGCGTAGAACTTTATTTGACTGCCTAGGGGCGAAGGTTATCACAGCCCGATGACCCCACTGTTGCAGACAACAGACGATTTTCCTAATGCAGCACGTCGCTATCGCATATGAACCAATCGAATTCGCCATATGATGCCTTGTGGGGCGGTATTTCAGCTCTCGCGGTTTCAAGTACTTGGCTGAGATGCTCTAGTTGAAAAGCTAGCCGACACTCGGAATTGCGAGCTGTCTGTTAATATGTTGCAGAGCACTATTTTTTTCTAGATTCTACACTTGGAAATACGGGACGAAGTCAAAAGATAGATCCGGTCTATTAATATGGAAATATGCAAGGTATTCTATAAATACATTCCGCCGTGAAATGCGTGACAACTCGGAACACCAGGCCCAAGACATTGCCTATCGCAGAATTCATGCAATCATGAACAATGTGGCTTTATATGAACATAACACTTCAATAAAGGGAAGAAGAAGGAAAATTGTGAAGGTACAAGGGCATACCAACTATGCAACCTCGGCATGCTGGTGACCTCCTTGCTCCTTGCGGTTATAGAGAGTCTCATCCCCGGTCCATTCCTGGCGAGGGGGAAGCTCATAGGAGCTGCTCTTCCAGGGAGTGACCTTGTTGACGTACATCCAGTCAAGTTCCTCCAAGGTGCGGCCCTTACCTTCGATAACGAAGAAATAAACGACCAGCACAGCCAGGAAAAGGCAGCCAGCGAAGACATAGCCGTAAGCAAAGTCAATCGAGTTGGTGATGAATGTAGTGAAGAAACTGATAAGGAAGTTCCAAGCCCAGTTGGAGGCGGTGGCCAGAGCCATACCCTTGGCACGGTACTTAGACGGGAACAGCTCGGCGGCAATGGCCCAAATCATAGGACCCCAGGTCATGGCGTAGGCAGCGATAAACAGACAAGCAACGACGATCATGCCCTTGCCGACATTGGGGGTGTTCTCAGGGGTTTGGATGTCCAGCATGAAGTGGCCAAGAGAGGCAAAGATCATGAACATAACAAACATCCAGCAGGCACCGAAGATAAGAGACTTGCGTCGACCAAAATTCTCAACGATGTACAAACCACCGAAGGTAGTTCCGAAGTTGACGGCACCAAGGATAACTTGAGTGATAAAGCTGTCAGAGATACCAGCACCCTGGAAGATGGTGGTTCCGTAGTAGAAGAAGTAGTTGGCACCGGTCAGCTGCTGCAACGACTGCAGGACCATACCCAGGGCGATACGGTAGAACATGCGAGGAGCAGTCAGAAACTCGTTCCACTTCTGTCCTTCAGACTCAGCCTCGAACTGCTCGCGAATCTCGTCCATCTCTTCAATAATGCGGGTGTGGTTCTCTGGGATACCATAGAGTTTGGCCAGGGTACGCTGGGCACTCTCGGCCTTTCCGTGGCGGAATTCGAAACGAGGGCTCTCGGGAAAGAAAGCCATGCCACCTCCAAGGACGAGGGCAAATAGGAAAGTCAGGCCAAGGGTGATGCGCCACTGGGCGGTACCCTCGAGGGTGTGGGTTCCCAGATTGATGCAGTACGCGAGGAAGATACCGAGGGTGACAAACAGTTGATAACAACTAATCATTGCACCACGGATATGACGAGGGGCACTTTCACCCTGGTACATAGGGACGAGTAAAGAGCAGCCACCAACACCAAGACCGGTGACCCAACGGCCAACAACCATCTGCCACCAGTGTCCATCGGGAGAAGAAATCTGGACAATGACACCAACATTCAAGATAAGACACCAGACAGTGATAGACCACTTGCGTCCGAGATAATCAGCGAGGGGAGCGCCAACGAGGGCACCAATCAGGGTACCAATAGAAAGCAGACCGACAATCAGACCCGAGCGAACGGTACTGAATGCATAGTCGCCGGAACCGTTCTGTTCACCGTAACGCTCCAGGTAGTTGCTCATTTCCTGGAAACCAGAGATCTGACCAGTATCGTAACCGAAAAGGAGACCTCCCATAGAGACGAAGAGGGCCATGACTAGGGAGCGCAGGGTGATGCGCGGGATGGGAGTATCGACGCCGGCGTGCCTCATTGGCTTTTGGACAGGGCTGTTTTGGTAGGAAGTGTCGGCACTCGACTGAAAAACACCCTCTGCCGGGGTGATAGACTCCCCATGGTGGGAACTTGATTCAATACCCATGATGATGGTGATAAGGGTAATTCTCTGCCGGGTGTACTTGGTGGACTATTGTGTTTACCCGATGGATAATCTATCAGATATAGTATCCGAGAAGTACCGTGAACCCCTAAAGTTTAGAAATAAGAAAGAAAGTAGGGAGGGAAGTTGCCCATGGGGAAGAAAAGAAAAAGAAAAGCGACAGAGAAGCAGGACACGCAAGGGCTTTTTAATAATTTGCCAGCAGGGACAGGAAAACTCAACATCCGTCATTTCGCCCATCATTATTTGCCCACAGTCCGCCCCAGGGGGCACAGAGTGGAGATGTGGAGAGGCCACCACGCTGCGACGGCTCTGCCACGAGTGTCTCTCGTTTGTAATGCCCGCCAAATGCCCGATGACAACAAGGAAACCGGCCGAAGCCGACTCGCACGGCCCCGAACCCACCGCCGGCAAAGGAACAGCCAGCCAGAATCGGTTCCAGTGGACGATCGGAAGCGGTTCGCCAGTCATACGGATAGCCGAAGTGCCCGGCCGGGGCAATTGCGTAGTACGGAGTAGGCGAGGGGAATATCGGAGTGGCGAACTCGGCCTCGGGACGGCGTGGGCGTCGAGACAGCCCCCAGAGATGCCGAGGGCCTGGCTTGGCTCGGCCATCCGACTCGGGTCGGGCCCGATCAGGATCAGATACGAGATCTTTGTATCTCTATATTTGCTCTGGTAGAATGTATTCACTATATCATGGGAGTTTGACATTCACTATACACCAGTTGTTGCTGTTATGTAGTCGGGTAATTCCAAGTGGGCCGGATGCCCCGGGTTACTCCAGGCCTCCGGATGTTCACCCACAACTCATACCCGATGAGTTTCTCGGTGAGTCGCACAGCCCGGCTCCAGAAACGCCAGAAAGAAGGGGATCGAGGGGAAATGCGGAGTCTGGAGACATCGAGACAGGGTCTTGCATCATCATACATATTCTGCGCGGTTTCTCTAAACATTTTAACTCTCCCTTCCTGCCCTAGAAACTGCACCTGGTCCGTCTAAACCCCATTACGGAGTACACATTGAGGCGATTCCCCTATGCTAGTACATACTAGTACTCTCATAGCACATCGTCATTCGGCATCCGCCCGAAGCCAAGTCAACTCGGTGGCGCCGCCACAGCCGGCTCTTAGTTGTTTGTACGTCACTGCAGAGTCTGCACAATAACGATCGCCCCCCACTAGTAACACATGGAATTTAATAGGTTGCTCGCACTGTCACAGAGTTCCCGTTCGAGAAGGTCTTAAGGACAATAGTGTGATTTTGGGGGCACAGCATCAGAGTTTTAATTGTGGGGAACCCCTGGATGCACCTCTCCTGAAAGGAATGTCTGCCCAAGTGCTGAGTAATGGCGGAGTAGTTCTTAGCCCAATCCTCGCGTTCTCAAGATGGTGGAATAAACTACGGAGAAGAGTCTACGAAGTACGGGCATGAAGGATACCGAAGGAACTTAGTACAACTGATCTTACCGCCCGGTCTCGAGGAATCCGATGGCGCCGAAAGAATGTGCCCCCGGTTGGGAGATGCCGACTTTTTTATTGGCGGATTACGTCTTCGCTACCAACAGTTGCAACCTTGGTCTGGCTGAGATCGAATCGGAAGAGCAGGGAGAGTATCGAAAATGCCATCCTTATTGATATTTTCCAAGCATCAAAACAGCACCCAAGAAGTAGACGCCGAATTTAGTACTTTCGACCGAATGGCAGCCGACCACCCTATGTTTTCAACGGTCGTACACGAAGGCGACGCATGAGACGCGTCTTGGATCTCCATCCGCGGTCGCAGCGATTGCAGGGTGAGGACTAACTATTCTGTATTCACGGAAATCCTCTGCTATGTACTCCATGATCTCGCCTAATAGCCGTAGTTTCAACCCAAAAGAATACCATAAGGTAATGCATTTCTCTTTTTTTTCCCTTTTTCCCTCGCTCCCCACAGCACGGCCACGGCGACGCAGCCTTGCCCCGTCGAGCAAGCGGGGCTTCGTCTTGTGACTTCTTCCGCCCCATCTCCGCATACTGCAAGATATTTGTCCGGATCGGTGGTACGGGCTACGGAGTACTATGTATTAGAATGCTGACTGGGTTCGATATTAAATTTTACCTTTCGTCAGGCCATAATCAAGTCACTAGCCATATTCACATCCCCTTGTTTCCGCAATCAATCTGGCCCGCCACTTCCCCACTTCTATGCCCCAAACAACACGGAGCCGGCGCTCGAACTACCCCAGACATGCACGGCCACTATACCAATTTGATCTCCAAATGCATAACGGAGGTGTACCCGTTCCCTGCAATTTATTTTGGGTAGATTCCAACAGCTTAAAATCGTAGACTAGATCCCCAATGTCGTCAACTCAGGAACGCATCAATTAAACATCAATCATGCAGTCCCTCGCCATCCTGCTTCTAGCCGGTCTGGCATCTGCTGCCGTATCTCCATATGGTCAATGTGGTGGAGTTAATTACTCAGGTGAAACCACCTGCCAGTCAGGATGGTCCTGTCAGTATCAGAATGATTATTATAGTCAATGCTTGGTTTCCACCAGCAGCACGACTACTACGCTTGCGACAACCACAAAGTCAACTACTACTTCAAAAGCAACATCCACTTCAAGCGTCAGTAAGACTACCACTAGTGCATCTTCTACCACCTCGGGAACATCGGTTGGAACGTCAACAGAATTTGTCGGCATCGAGGGCCTGAATTTCACAATCAATGGCGAGCCTGGTTATTTTGCTGGATCCAACTCGTATTGGATTGGCTTCTTGACAAACGTGGGTAAATCCTATCATTGTAGAAAGGAGAAGTCGAGACAAACACTCACTGATTATATCTCCTCCTAGAACGACGATGTAGATCTAGTCTTGGACCACATGAATGAGGCAGGACAGCGTATCTTGCGCATATGGGGCTTCAACGATGTCAATACTGTTCCATCTTCGGGTACAGTCTACTACCAGTTGCTTAAGGACGGTGTCGCAACGATCAACACAGGGTCTGATGGTCTCCAGCGACTCGACTATGTCGTCGCATCCGCGGAAAAGCGCAACATCAAGCTTATCATCAACTTCGTCAATAACTGGAGTGACTATGGCGGCATGGCGGCTTATGTCACGGCTTTTGGAGGCTCCCAAACAACATGGTATACAAATGAAGATGCACAGGCTGCCTATCGCACATACATCAAGACAGTAATAGCGCGGTATAGTGATTCGTCGGCAATCTTTGCGTGGGAATTGGCAAATGAGCCTCGCTGCAATGGTTGCGATGTTTCGACGCTATATAATTGGATTAAATCGACTTCGGCATACATCAAATCGCTTGACTCTGAACATTTGGTTTGCATTGGTGATGGTCAGTCAATTTCCCCCGACATTTTATCAGTCTGTCTTTTCTCTTACTGACTTCTTACAGAGGGCTTTGGTCTCAATGTCCAATCCGATGGAAGCTATCCTTTTACATACGGCGAGGGCTCAAACTTCACCATGAACTTGGCTATTGATGACATTGACTTTGGCACATTCCATCTTTACCCTTCTAGCTGTAAGCACCCGGTCTTGGCTGCCCTTCCCTTTCAAACCCCCCTCCCCCCCTCTCTCTCTTTTGCACGCGCGGTATTGACATGACCATAGGGGGCACGACTAACGACTGGGGAAATCTCTGGATCACCGCTCACGGGGCTGCTTGTGTTGCAGCGGGCAAGCCATGCCTCTTTGAGGAATACGGTGTTACCTCTGACCATTGTGCCGTTGAAGCTCCTTGGCAAACGACAGCTCTACACACGAAGGGAATTTCAGCAGATCTCTACTGGCAACTGGGGGACACACTTTCTACCGGTCAAACTTCCGACGATGGCAATACCATTTATTATGGGACGGATGACTATACTTGCCTTGTGACAGACCACATCGCAGCTATCGGTTGATACTTGGAATATTGGAGACTTCAGGCCAGAGAATGTATACCTAAGTACTAACTAGCAAACTGGTCCAAAGGATAGTATTAGGTAGTATTTTCCGGGTATTCCAAGAAATTCAGCGTACTACTAGTAGTAGTACATAGGGCATGCTCGCCCGAAAGTATCATGGTTCAAGTTTTTCTCAAGGTTATAGCTAGTCTCTCCAGGGCTATTGCCACCTATGCCGTAGTTCATGGGTAGATAGTACTAGTAAAACCTAAGAGCACTAGGAACACAATTCAATCAATTCATTTGGAGTTTTCACCTGGGAGCAAGTTCAAGCTCAAGTTCAAGTTGATTTAAGTTGGAGTTGAAGATGCACTATATATATACTAGTACTATGCCACATGCCACCCACTGGCAGTGGAGTAGTTCAAGGCAAAACCTACCTGGGCAGGGCTTTGAGGAACTTGAACTTCCTAGGTTAAACAAGCCCTTTCAGTAGAGTCCAAAAGTTCATCTGGGTCTTTATTACTTCAAGTTGTACTATTATATCTTGTATTTCTTGTTCAGTTCCAAGGTTGTTTTGTTGTGGCTGCATCACGTGACGAAGTACGTTGCGTTCTCCAGCGATGCCCACTCTACTCTTCAACCTTGGAAAACACCCCGATGGACTTGAAATGTCAATTATGCCTCGTCGGCTGCATTCACACGCTAAATCATCGGAACTAACAACAAACAGCCACTCACCTATCCGCTTCGTCCCAGCGTCCACTCTGAGCGAATCAAGGATCATTTTCAACGAATCACTACCTGATCTCAATAGTACCGAGCTTCTGGCTCTACGACGAAAACAGCAACGACTACGAAATTCAATCCCATCCACGGTTGACTTGGCCCGTGAAACAAGTCCACAGGCAGTGCGCGCTCTGAAATCCACGTTGATATTCGGTCAAGCCGAGGCAGGTACAGCAGTGTGTATCGACGCAAGAGGCTGGATCCTCACCTGCGCACACTGTTTCGGTGAAACGCGACAAGAATGGCAAACATACCGACGGAAATGGCTGCTATACTACACAGGGCTGGCGGTGCAAGTCGAATGTCGCGTCTGGGACCCACGACGCGATCTCGCGCTGGCCAAGGTCATCCACGTTGAGATGGAGCAGCCCCAGCCGGGTGTTGCCAACATGCGATGCCCCATCTTCAGTTATATCTCCCCCGCAACAATGCAGGACCCCACAGCATCGATATTTTGTATCGGACAACCCGGCGCAGACGACCTGGAGTCAAGGTTGCCCCGCAAGACGGCATACGACCTGATCGAGGTATCCGGAGGTCGGCTATGTGGGCTGATCCCCAACGTGGATCCACACGATAACTCGGAAATTGGCGTTCTCAAACATGATGCCTGGACGTACTGGGGCCACTCGGGCGCACCGCTGCTAAGGTCATCGGATGGGACTCTCGTCGGACTGCATTCATCGTGGGACGATTCTACGGCCATGAGGCATGGCGTCCCGTTGATTGCGATCCGGGCGTTTCTAGAAGCAAATCTGCCGGCTGGACCGGCTGGGCCGGCTGGGCCAGTACATCATCCTATTGAGCTTGCCGGACAGTCCGAGTCCGATGCTATCGTTATTGATAGCTCTGAGTGACCTGGTCACCGGGGATTTTTCGCAAATGCGAAGCCGAAGGACAGTAGATCAATGCATTAAATGACAGGTATATATAACTATGCTTATGTACATCTAAAACTCCACGTAAGCTACCTCAAAGCTACGACCCAACATTGGGCTTTCAATGGCGCATCTGGTGGTGAGGATGTTGCATGGGAATGGACGCCTGGGAGAGATCGAAACGGGTGAAACGGGCGAGATTCGAGGATCCTAAGAGCGCAAGGCAAGTCGAGTCCGAGTCCGAGTCCGATCCGTGGAGATCCGAATGCTGCCGTGGGAGGAATGGGCCGTGAAGGATGGTGCCATGGGTCCTGTGCTGCTGTGGTATGTTATTGCGATGGCGCTGTGGTATGCGGTGCTGCGGTGCGGTGGTGCTGCATTGGCGAGGTGCATAGGAGCGATTGTGGTAGATGATTGGGCGTTTTTTGCTGTGATTTATGGGCTTTTCGTCTTGGTAACCTCCTCAGTTGCGTCAGGGGTCGAGTCAGTCATCGAGTGGTTATCCACCGCGTCAGTAGGAGGTCCACGGTAGTTGTTGTAACCCCAAATTCCGTACCAGACGGCGGCGATGACAACAGTTCCAAAGAAGACCACCGAGGCGTAATTCATGCTATCCAAAGTGACCTCCTTCAAAGTTGGCATGCAGAAGAGGGGGATGGCGAGAATACTCCAGCCTGGGATTGTTAGCTTAGGGACTGAGGGGAGGGGCGTTAACACTTACCAAGAGCAAAGACATTGGCAATCAGACCGAAGATGCCGAAGTTGAAGCTGCCGTTCTTGATATCCTCACGACGGCGGAAGATCAGAGAGACGGCGATGGGGCATGCATAACTCATGGTCAAGAAGATGACACCAACACCGGAGAAGGCGTTGTAGGCAGCTTGGGAACCGAAGTAGATCAGACCGAGGCAGATCTCGACGACCATGCTAAGGACGAGGGCATTGAAGGGGATGTCCAACTTCTTATGGACAGTCTTCCACCAGCCAGAGCCGGGAATACCACCATCACGGGCAAAGGCCCAAGTGCAGCGCGAGGTAGCGGTGACACAGCCGATACCACAAATGAGACCGAGCACGAGAAGCGGGATCATCAGACAAAAAGCCCCGACGCTGCTGCCAAGGGCATGCTTGAAAATGACGGGGGTAGGCTGGGATTCGTTCAAGATATCGGCGATCGTAGGCATGACGAAGCAGAGGGGAATCAAGAAGAGCAGACCGGCGATGAAGTTGATGACGATGGTGCCAACCATGGCCTTGGGAACCATAATGGCGGGTTCGCGCACCTCCTCACAGAGACTGATGATCATTCCAGTAGCTGAAGTGGCATAGGCAGCTTGCAAAAGACCGATGAAGAAGGACCAACCGGCAGGCCAGCCAGCGTTGGGCTCGAAGCTGCCAAATACCCATGAGGCATCCCGGCGGCCTTCCTTGGCGACAACCAGGAGACAGATGATGATACAGACCATACCGATGATGGTCCAGAAGATGGCGAATGTCTATAAAATGTTGGATTAGCATGAGTTGACACGAGGGCTGGGGAATAGCAAGTACCTCGATATCAGGCAGATACTTGTTCCCAAAGGCCGAGACGGCGTGGGTCAAGAGGGTGATGGCCAGGAAGATCAGGAAAGTCTGATAAGCCTGGAAATCCGATGTGATGCCGTTGCCATTGGCATCCTCAAAGACATTGAGGCACCCGACAAAAAGCAAAGTTGTACCGAAGTTGACAGCCAAAGTGATGGTGATGTTGCCAGCAACATACGACCAGCCACAGATCCACGAGGCGACGCGACGACACCAGAGAGGCGACAGAACGAATGTTTGGTAATAAACACCACCGGCAGTTGGATAAACCGAGGTAATTTCAGCAAGGGAGATGGCGACACAGAGAATCAAGAAGGAGACGAGGACCCAACCCCAGATAATATTGGCGGGGCCACCGGCGGCGAGGGGATAGTAGAGGGTGGTGGAGAGACCGTAAGGGACGGAGGAAAGAATGAAGCACATGAAAGTAACCTGCCAGACCGAACGATTGCGTGCAAGTTCAGGCACGTAGCCCATATCCTCGAGGGTTCGATCCGCATTGCCCGTGTTGGCGCCTCCAGTTTCAGTGGCGACGGAAACTCGTGATGAGCGGCGCATGGCCTCGACAATAGCCATGTTGGAAAGGTAAGAGGAATTCAATTATTGCATATAGAGTATAGGTAGAGGTAGAGGTGGTCGGAGAGGAGGAAGGGTAGATTCGCGATTGCAAGCGAAAGACAAGAGAGTGTTGGATGTAGATAGATGTACTCGTACGAGATGGTGGGCAGAGTAGAGTAGAGATAGTCACGAAACAAAAGCAGAGGGAAAAAAAAAAAAAGGTGAGACCGATTCGAACGGATGCAAGCCACGTTGGAGAGAGCCAATTAGAATAGGATTATCATTCATTTAGCTCCACAACTTCGAGAAACGGGCAAAGTGGATCGTTTCGTCCCGGGATGAAGCAGGTTAACAGGATTTTGCGGAAAGGCCCCGAGAAAGGGGAGATTGGAAGGATCTGAGACGCTAGAGGACTGAGGCATTAACTGTATTTTCTAGATCGAGAGGATTCACTGCATATTCTAGTTTACGACTACATTGCGACATTCCACACGTCTTTACACTAATATTCAGTATGATGTCAATGCGCCACGGTCATATTGCTGGGTACCAATTATGTAAATGGTAAAGTCTAACTACGCGAGGTTACAACCAAGGAACCCCTTCCTTTTGAGGCCTTTTCCTTTCTGTATTCCTCGGAAGATAGAAAGTCCCGTAGTCGCCTTCGGGGCCGACGCTAGCCTCGTGTCCATCCAGCAAAAACGCCGAAGACACTCCACAGTGGAGATAGGGACAAAGACGCGCATGAAACGGGAGAGAAAGGACGGATGAGGAACATATCGAGCAGGTCGGTGTCGATCGTAACCTACTCTGTATGTATTCCGGTAGATAAAGTCAAAAGTCAAAAGTCAAAAGTCAAAAGTCAATGGCCACTTTGAGTGCGCGATGTTGAGCAGCATTCCTGAAGGTGTCGAATGCAGCTGTCCCGTTGGAAATGGGGAAGTCTATGATGATAAAATATTAGTGACCATCGTGAAACCCGTGGCAAGTAGAAGTATAGCAGAGAAGAGGAGAATAGTATAAGTACAAGTACTCTCTTTTCCCTTCTCTCTTCTCCGCTATACTTCAACCTGGAATTAGGGCTTGGCTGGGTTGCTGACTGTGTGTAACCAAACGAGAAATCTCCAATTGATTCGTGGCCACCAAGGTTAACAATTTCCCGGTGGTTGTCGCGTTCACAAGCGACATGTGAATGCCTGCTGGTCAGCACGGATATATCATATCTGGAATTACTATAAGGAGTAACCTTGGAACTTACTGATATTTCGATCCCATAGCCGGTCCAAGTGGAGAGCCGCCTGTTTACCGTGGACGCCCACGTTCGCAATGCGCCCTCCTATCCCCACCAACTCCTGCGCCAATGCAAATGTTTGAGGAATTCCGACCGCTTCAATTACCGAGTCGAATCCCTGATCCTCCGTCAGATTGAGTAGCTTCTCGCGTGCCCCCTCATTCTCATCCTCCTGAACCGTCTCCGCCCCTAGCTCCCGCGCGGTAGCTAGTCGCGCCTCATCGCGATCGATCATCACAATCAACGCTGGCGTATAAAGCTTTGCCGTCAAAAGCGCCGCAATTCCCACCGGTCCTGCCCCAATAATCACCACCGATCCACCCGGCTGCACGTTCGCACTAAGCACGCCCACCTCCAACCCCGTCGGCAGAGCATCGGACAAGGCCACTGCGGCGCGTGGATCGATCAGGTCAGGCAATGCGTGCAGCGAAAGCGTCGCGTGCGGCACCCGGACATACTCCGCATGTGTTCCATCAATATGATGTCCTAATACCCAGCCACCGGTCTGGCAGTGCGCCGGGATACCTTGCCGACACCGCTTGCAGGCTCCACAAGATGTCATACAGGATATAACGACACGTTGGCCAACCTCAAAGTTGTGCACTGCCGAGGCCACTTCCTCCACTATACCTACGCCTTCGTGACCGAGCACCAGTCCTGGTTGAGCTGTCGGGACGTCTCCCAGAATTATATGGAGATCTGTCCCACAGATTGAGGCGTGCATGAGGCGTACCACGGCATCAGTTGGTGCTTGGAGGGCTGGTTTGGGCCGATCCAGGACTTCGATCTTCCCGGGTCCGGTGTATACAAGGGCTTTCATTGTAGAATCGACGTGTAGTTTGCAACGTAGATGATATGCGTAGTGTATAGGGGTGAGTTTTACTTTGTTAACATGAATATTTCCCCGGACTTATATTCGACAGGATATTCAGTTGTGAACCAGCCGCAACTATCTCATCTCGTGCGGGGTGATATCGGATCCGCATGGATGTGGGGTTTAGGTTTGACGCGGAGATGCAGAGAGACGCATATTATTCCACAACTCTCCTCAGTTAAACTTTTCGTATAGATAGTTCAGCTCGGACTCGGAAGAAAAGTGAATGATCTATCTGATTTTGGAGAGGACCAGTTAGACGGGTTTCATCATAGCATTCACAAAATGCCAGCCTCTCGGCCGCGATCTCTCTTCTAGAGTTCCAAGGTTCTAGTCATTAGCATTCCGGAGTACATGCACCACCTTTCATGGTCATGATCTTCCGTCAATTTATTTTGCAGAAATGAGGTGGCCCTGGAATTTCTCGCCCGATGGATTTCAGGCATCCTTTTGTGATAGCTCGAAAATGGTACCGCTCTACGATCCGTGGTTGGCTTGTCCGGAAAGGTCAAACTTGATCTTCTCCGAGTCTGTCATAGTACTAGTATTTAGAGACGATGCTATTTCGATGTCATGACTTTGTCGGACTGTCAATTTGGACGCGGTCCCTAATTTCTTATTGCCTATTATATTGCGCCTGCCATTTAGAACCTCCATCTTCATACAATACTCTCCCTTGGTTCCTACACCTTATTGAGCCTATATACACAGAGTTTCCGAAAAAAGAGCACAGGACAGAAGACAAACCCAAATTACCTTGATACGAGTAAAGATCATACTGTTAACGATAGGCAGTCGGAGTAGTCGAATTATAGAGCTCTGCGGGCTTGAGCTCGGAGCCGGTTAGCCCAGCAAGCTCTACAGGGTGATCGTTCCGCTCAATTGCGTAGCCATAGCCATCAGCCGATATAGGGGACCGATGCATCTTATTTCTCAATCGCCTCTCATAGAGAGCCCAACCGATAGAAAGAAGAGCAATAAAGCCGAGGGGAACACCAACACCGGCGCCTATCGCGGTTTCTGTTTTCGAGTTGTTGGATGGAGCGTTGGAGGTCGATTGTTTAGCGGTATCATCGTTGCCGGTGTTATTTGCAATGGTGGAGGAGCCTGCGCTGGAGGATTGATTCACCAAACCATCGAGAGCCGCCACATCTGCAATGACTGACCCGTTTGCGATCGAAAAAGGCGCTTGCGTGTTTCCTGAAATTCTGCTACATATGAGGGTGTCATTGGTCGAGATGATGACCGAGTTGCAACAGTATGTCGGTTCCTCCCCAGCGGGTGTATTGCCCGTAGTGCCATTGGTTTACCAAACAAGAGCCGCGCCACCGCCTTGCTGGGCGTTTTCTGATAGAACGGAGTTAGTCTTTAGGATTATTATTCTAATTGAGTCTATGGGCGAGATGCTTCAAACTTACTGCAATATGTCGGGCATGAAGTGCCCCAGCTTTGGTCGGTGCAACTTCCGCGCGAAAGCGACATAGGCTGATTCAAGGAAAGGCATAGTTGATTCGTGAGACAGATTGAATCACTCCCGCAGCAATGTGTGACTCGGCCATCAGTATAACATGGTGTATCTCCACTGGCTTCATCGCCATTGGGGTAGTAGCACTGAGAGCTAGCCTTGGCTCCGGCAAAGAAAGCCAGAAGAAGGCCGAGTTGGAGACAGAGGCTCCTGAAAAGAAAGTGGCTCGCCATCCGGAAGGATCAAGGAACGCGTTTCGAGATTTGATGGGGTCTGGCGTTTCGAACTGAGAAGTGAGATATTAATACAACAAGCGAGTACTCGTACATAGCCTTTCAATGTGCTATAGCAAAAAAAGGCAGTGGAGCTAGTGGATCGAGCTCGATCCTTCCGACAACAACGTCGTAGATAGGAGAAGAAGACAAAGAGGAGAAAGAAAGAGAGGGGCCAAATGAAGAAAAGGAGATCGCTCGTACACTGAGCCGCCGAGAGCGACGGGGAGGGTTAGCTCACGGCTAATGAATTCAAATCACCCGACGCGTCCACCGGAGGGTTTAATCCTGCATGCTAGTCTGATCTAAATAGGAAGTACTAGAAACAAGAACAAAAACATACCAGGGTATACTGCCATTTCGCACTTCGTGTATTCGATGGAAAGCTCGATCGGCCAATGCAGAGATCATTATCTATCGCGCCAGTATGTACCAATGGCTCATCAAGGCGCGGGATACATTGGGTTTGATTATTTCTTGAACAGTACATTGCCTCATGGCTGAGAGAGGCGCGATACGTAGTGAGACGCTACATACGAGTACACTCGTCGAGGTAGAGTCTTGAAATGATACGAAAGCAACAACAGCATGGGTAAATTTAATGTTTGGCAGCCACCACGAGTAGATTGGAATAAAGCCAGCTGGGGGACAATGCAGGCGCAATGTTCCGAATTAAATGCTGACAGATACGGTCAAGGCCTGACTGATATGCAAATTATGCATTTCTTGCCTGCTAGCCCTCGAGATTCTTCCAGGAAACTCCCTCGCGATCAGCCTATTTCTTCTTCCACTGATTCTCAACACAAAGCACGATCGGCTGCTATTCTACGTGCTTGGCATGATATGGAATGGACCGATGACTTCAAACAACATGTTCGTTCTCTCATTATGGAGCTGTCGCTACACTCCGGGGGCGAGTATCAGGTCTACATTCTGTGCCACGCTGAAAGACAAAACATCCCACTTAACCAAGAAGACCTCGACTCTACCCGGCAAGTTAAGGCTAAATTCGTGCCACCGGAGTTTATGGTTCTGACCGTTCTTTTCAACAATCAGACTTTAGAGTCATGGTATCCCAAGGTCGAAGATCACAGGTATGCAAAATCAGCTAGCCTCTAATCTGATTATAAACTATTAATAGCACAAAATCCCAATACTTGCAACCAGTTCAAATCTTTGCTCAAACTCTCCAACAATCTGATTATTATTGGCAGCTGGAAATGGATTCCAGGTTCACCGGCCATGCCTATCACTTTCTAGAGCAAGCTGTGAAGTTTGCCAAGGCACAGCCTCGAAAGTACCTTTGGGTGCGAAACTCCTACTTCTTAATTCCAGGAGCCCATGGAACGTGGGGACGATTTATGCGTATGGTCGACGCTTCTATGAGAGGCCAAAACAGTATCTGGGGCCCGATGGATCTATCTGGATTCATTCACGCATCTTCCGCTGCGAATACCGAGCCTCCAATGATCCCAGTGGGCCCTCAATCCCCCGTTTCTCCCCAGAAGATGACAAGTTTGAATGGGGTGTTAATGAGGAGGCCGATTTGATTACCTTTCTTCCTACTTTCGACCCCGTTCGCACTCGCTGAGTCTTCACATATGCTGTGTCGGGCCTTCGGGAAGATGTTCCCCACCAGGCATCTCCTGTCGCCATGGGGCGCATTTCGAAGAGCCTGGCACAGCAAATGCATAAATTACACAAAGTCACTGGGGGATTGACCTGGCGTCTGAGATGACTGCTCCAACATTGGCACTGTGGAACGGTTTAAAAGCAGTGCACGTTGCCCAGCCTGTCTACGTTGACGGTAAACGGACGTCGAAGGAGTTAGGCCGCATACTGAATCCTGGTACTCCTGAGAAAATCAACGGTTGCGAAGATAGTATCTGGAACTGGGACCACCGCTGGGATAATATCCTCTATCGTGTGTCCTACATGTTCTCGACACAGTGTCCGGAAGACTTATATCGGAGATGGATGGGCTTCAAAATTGATCCCCTTCAATATACGGACGGCACCTATCATCAAGATCAGCAAGGTCGCAACTGGTTCGAAACTGGCGATCTGCGAGAGGATTTGTAAGGTCCGCTTTGTTACCCGTCCATGTTACTCCAGTCTGTCAAGAATACCAATGGGAAGAAAGGCTCGAGCATGGCGGTCCCTGTTTAAACCTTTGGAATGAATCTTTTTGTACATAGTATGTTCATGTGAACTTTCATGTCAGTAGAGATTAAATTTAACCCCATAGAAGACAGAATGAGAAGTTTCAGGTTGGCGCCCAAATTCCACCTTCGAGGTGTCAAAAGCTAAACAATTTTTGATACACCTCTGACATGTGCTAGATGAAAGTGTAAAACTGATATACGAAAAGAAACTTTAACTGGTATGACAGGAAGAGGACGCTAGAACCGCTTGGTGATGAAGCACAACTCCAAGCATCTAGTACTAGGTGACGAAGGTTGAAGAAAGGACCCGCGAAGAAATGTGTCCAGTCAACATTGAAAATGGAGACTGCCACATAGAAGAGGAGGATTTCAAAATTTCAGCAAGAGCCCCTCGGCCCGAAAGCGCTGCATATTGGAAAATAATTGCGCGTGCGAGGCCGGTAATGCGAAACCGACACTGGCCCGGGGGCTACCATACACATCTATTCCGGGGCCAGAAGGATTGCGCGATCGTATTTCCGATGCCATCGAAAATTACTTTGCATTTTGCTCAGAATCATCATTCCCGAATTTCATACTTCAATTTGCTGTCAAGCCAGGGCGAGTTAAATGTCAAGTGAAGTTTACATCTTCATTTTTGTGGACAAATCTACCGTCAATTTCCCGGCTGCGGAGATTGTCAAGTTTTATCGCCCATATATCTCCCGATAAATAAAGATGGGCACAGATACTTGACTAGTGAGTTGCATCTATCGTTGATATTATTCCACCTTCGCGGTGGATACTACTACTGTACATCAGAATAGAAAAGGGTGGTAGTAGCTAAGTGCGACTTGTAAGAAAACCATCAAGAGCTGCATTAGCAGAGTTATGCTTATATCGATTTGCGTTTTCTCAAATCTCACTTTGGACGGAATCTAAAGCATGTGCGCCGCCGTCCGATCCACAATTCGCAAGACTTTGTGGGGAGGAGCCGAAGGAGCTTGTCCCCAATGCATCTGGTAAGCAGATAACCCCTTGCATAGCATAGTCCCAGTGATTGGTTAGAACCGCATCGTGTTTCTTACCAGTAGAGTTGAAAGTTTAGTATTAAAGTAATAACTCATATACCAGACCGAAAACACTCTGTTTCAAAATCAACTTGGGTATTTCTTTAGACATCAAGAAACTGTACACAAGGATATGTGGTCCCAAGCTCGTTCCACCCGATCCTCTTTGTTCAAATGCGCACCGACCTACTTAGTCCACTGGTTCGTATGTGGGAAGAGTTTTTGCTATTAATGAGTTAACACAGTCTCCCTACTCCTTTCACGTAACAGGTAATATTTGTATTTATTTTTGTTTCTATGTAGCCCGCAACGATAGTAATTTCAGCGCTGTTGAGAGTCAACTAAATGGCCTGGAATTACGTGCTGACACACGCACTTCGTACGTTTAAAACTCCCTGCAAGGTCAACTCCATAAGGCGAAGTTATTTTCCATTGGATGTCATGAATGTTGGTGGATATAGACATAGTTCGAAGTTTGATCTTAATCCACGGCCTTCTATTAAGTGCATAATTTGTATTGATATATTGGATAGGCAAAGTTGAATTAGTGCACAATGTTGAGCTTCTCGAGGACACCAAAATATTGACTCGGGTTGCATATAATGTTCAAGGGTTGGACTCTAAGCCTCTTTTTGAATCGTCAAACATTCTACCTAACTAGTTTCGATTGTAATCAAATCTAGCCATAGTATGGAAGTTCCCCGTCTCTCGAGGAAATCTCAGCTGACATAAAACACGAGGCATCTGGTAAATCATCTTGAATATGATTTAGCATAGGTAGTAATCTGCCAGATCAGGTGGTCCGGACTTTCCTTCGGCCGATGCAGGGACATTGCTGATTGCCTTGGCTTGTGATTGTGCCTTACCCCCCATTCGTGTTAGACTGAGTTATATCCCGTCTGGGCACCGCCTCGGCCTCGTGTTGCTGATAAAATCAACTTCCCATTGGCAGAAGCTCACACTCTACCATGCCCTATTCCTTTCTTGTCCTAGCGACAGTTTATCTGGCCGCCACCACCACCAAATGCTGCCGTCGCTTCGATCCCTGCATTCTACCTGAATGCTGATAAGACAAAGGATTTTTAGAAGCCGTCGCTTGCGCGCTCGGTTACCAGTCCTTTTAAGAGACTGTGTGTCGCATATATTCCGGTCCGGCCACCGGTCCGGTCGTGAGGCCATCGCTGTGGCATGTTTGGCTTGAAGCACAAAGTAACCAGTCTCGACGTCGCAGAGCGTTAAGGCGACATGCGCCATCCCGGTCAACCGGAGAGCTGCCGGTGTGGCTGACAGCCTGACAGCTTCTGTTTTGAACGAGGGGGTGAGATTGTAATTTTTCTTCTTTTGATGCTCGCGACCAATGCGAGTGTGCAGTACGAGTAGTGGCGTGGATGGTTGAAAAATAACTGGGGAAAATGAGAAGCAGGCCTTGTTCTTCCTTGTTATTTGCTGGTTGGAATTTACTTGCGGCTGGGCCTCTTTTGGCTACTCTACAACAGCCTGTCATGCAACGGAATACGAAAGAATAAAATGAAATGAGGCCCTCATTCATTACATGTGTTCCCCGGACTCCTTAGCGTCCTTGGCTTCGGTTAGCTTATCACAGGGCCCTAACGGCTTGGCTCGCTGCACGGGATGCCGGAGCTGAAGTGGAACATTTATTTAAGTATGTTTGTATCCCCATTCCTGGGGATCATCCGTTTCCCAAGTATTTACTCGTGAAGTCAACAACTCGAACATGTCGAATATCGAAACGGCCCCGCCGCGTAAGGGCTATGATGAGCAGCTGGTGACTGAAAAGGGAAAAGCAGTGCGCAGTCTAGTCCAGGAAAATCTTCTGGATGAGCGCTACGCGACAACTCAGCGTGGTCTAAAGAACCGACATGTGCAACTAATGGCCTTGGGTGGAACAATCGGGACAGGTAAAGCTGAATCTAGGTACCTGTGGTGTATTGCGCTGACTATTCAAAGGTCTTTTCGTATCATCCGGCCAATCATTGGCGATCGGCGGCCCTGCTTCCCTTCTGCTCGGATATCTTTTTATCTCTGCCATGGTCTACGGACTTGTAACTGCCATCGCTGAGATAGGTGCTTATCTTCCTGTACATGGTATGTCAACATTGAGACAAAGTTCTCGACCTTGTCGAGTCTATGGCAATCTTTCTTTCACCGGCCACTTCTAATATTTCTAGAGGGGCCACAATGAGCTTCAATGGATTCAGATACGTAAGTAGGAGCCTCGGCTTTGCCATGGGATACCTATACTGGTACTCTCTAGGTATATTAGTGCCATACGAGATCACTGCAGCTGGCTTGGTTATTGGTTTTTGGGATACCAATGCGACCGTCAACATTGCTGTCTGGATTACCATAATGATGGTGGTCATCATCGCATTGAATTTCCTGCCGGTCAGATTCTACGGGGAGACCGAATTTTGGTTTGCCGGGATCAAAATTATCACCCTCATTGGATTGCTCTTTCTGTCCTTCATTTTATTCTGGGGCGGTGGTCCGTCGCACGATCGTCTAGGCTTCAGGTACTGGAAGGAT
This sequence comes from Penicillium cosmopolitanum, assembly GCF_028827165.1. Taxonomy (NCBI): domain Eukaryota; kingdom Fungi; phylum Ascomycota; class Eurotiomycetes; order Eurotiales; family Aspergillaceae; genus Penicillium; species Penicillium cosmopolitanum. The sequence goes on along the minus strand of NW_026622678.1, from coordinate 4,254,202 downwards.
CCGGGGTCGTTCAACACTTACATTGTGGATGGAAACGCTGGCCGCTTCGTTGGTCTACTTAAGTGCACCGTCTCCAGTGCAATCGCCTTCATATTCGCACCTGAGTTAATAATTATCAGCGGCGGTGAAATGGAATCTCCTCGTCGCAATGTACCACGCGCTGCACGACGCTACATCTACCGACTGGTCTTCTTCTACATCTTCAGCGTACTCGCTATCGGTGTTATTTGCCCGTCCAATGCAGCCCGCCTGACGAAAGGGGATGGCACAGTCAACTCGTCACCCTTCGTGGTGGGAATAAAAAACGCCGGGATTCCTGTTCTGGATCATATCGTCAATGCAGCAGTTCTGACTTCGGCATGGTCGGCTGGGAACTCATTCCTGTACATGTCCTCTCGCTCATTGTACTCTCTAGCCATGTCAGGAAATGCGCCCAGTATCTTCAAATCCTGCAATCGCTGGGGCGTGCCCTACTATGCCGTCGCCGTATCAGCCTGCTTCTCATGCCTGGCTTACCTATCGGTCGGAAATTCGAGTTCTATCGTATTCAACTGGTTTGTCAACTTTACTAACACGTCAGGCTTCATCTCTTGGATTTGTTGTGTGATTGTTTATTTCCGTTTCCGAAAGGCAGTAAAAGCGCAAGGAATCGAACAGCCTTACAAGTCCAAAATCCAGCCCTACGGAGCGGTTTTTGGCCTGGCAGGTGCAACTGTTATGGCGTTGATCAATGGTTTCACTGTCTTTTTCCCATCTGAGTGGTCTGTCAGCAACTTCTTTACCGCCTATATCGGGATTCCGGCGTTCCTAATACTCTACTTCGGCCACCGAGCCTTATTCTGGAGCGATCCATGGGCATGGCGACCAGAAGAGGTCGATATGCATACCGGACTTGAGGAGATCATATCTGCCGAGGGACCGGAGAGAGCCCGTGGCCCGTGGTGGAAACTATGGTGAAGAGTCGCGGTGGTGGCTGCCCATGTGTTTAGGCTAAAGGGCATTCAAGTATCCAGAGTCAGTTTGAAATTCCACTTTCAGATATATATCCCCCTTACTAACTACTACTAGTACCTAGTGTCTAGGTATAACTACAAGTAGGAGGCGCCAGTCGGTAGTTACGCCTGATAGCTACTAGTACCTAATTGTGTTATTTTTTTTACCTCAGTGCACAATTCCATTGGAATCCGAAAGAAATTTATCTTTAAATGCTAAAAGCACTCGAACCTTCAAATTTGTCACGAGACGAACTGGCTTGACGTTTATTTTGCCTGCTTCAGTGATATTTCCGTCATTGTGGCGAAATCTGGGGCAGATCTGGGCTCGGAGCTGGCACCTGAGCACGGAATCGGTACTTCACAGCTCCATGTATATTTCCTCGAATCACATTTCTCGCCTAGGTAGGTAAGTTATCATATATTCGGCCCAGTATCGGCTATTCCTATGATCCTTCTTTCTCTTCGTGGTGTTCGATGCGTCCGATCTTATCGAAAAAACCCGCACTCACCCGCACTCGTCCGCACTTGATAATCAACACAGCTGACGACACCACCTATTGCTTGCCGATGAGACTCGCCTATAAATTCGGCATGCGCCGCAGACCGTGTCTTTCTCGGCGTCCGCATCTCGGATTTTTAGGAAGACTATATACGGCGCGCTTGGACTCAAACTATAAACTTCCCTTCCTCCCAGTTCGGCTATCCGTGCCGAAACCCACTCGCCGAACAGCCATGTCCGCTACTATGACTGTAACCTTGCCGACCGTCCGACCGCTACAGCCACCGAAGGGCTCGGACATTGATTTCGGCGCGCAAATTGATGGACTTGATTTGGAAAACTTAACCGGTTTGTGAAATCCTCCGATATATGCTCAAGTTCTAGCTGCTGACACGTCCTAGATGAACAATTCGCCTCGATCCGCAAAGCGCTCTACAACTACCACGTTGTAGTTTTCAAGAACCAAAACAAGCTATCTCCCAAAGCACAATATGAGCTCACCAGGCGATTCGATCCGATCTCGCAGAACTACGGACACGGAAAGACAATCGATGCAAAGCGCTCCATCCTGCACCCAGATCTCAAGACTGTCCCACATCAGCCCCAGGTCCAGGTAATCGGCAATGGCTTTGTGCCTTCATACGAAGGATTAAAGGATGTGCAATTAAGGCACCCCCATCATCGGACCTTCCACAAAGATCATATTCCAGACGAGCAAGACTACGACTTTACCCGCTTTTACCGATGGCATATCGATGCTGCATTATACGATCTCTACCCCCCACAAGTGACCACACTTTTGGCAGTCAATGTTCCCAAGGGCCGTCGTCAGACGCTGATTTACGATGATGGATCCGGTGAAACAATGGACGTTCCCCTTGGGACAACGGCATTTGTGAGCGGGCAGCGAATGTACGAATTGCTTTCTTCAGAAGACCAGGAGTTTGTCCGCACAAGCAAGATCGAATATGCGCCTCATCCGTAAGTTCCTATGTTCCATCCGCGCTTTCCAGTTCATTTTTCAGCTGACATAAAACCAATAGGTACATCTGGATGAGTCCTGCTCGTTCTCGCTCCACTGGACTAGGCATGCACTCTGAAGGTCTCGAATTACCAGACTCAGAGCTACCCCCAATCGATCCATCGAAAATCATGGTTTTCCCCATGTGCTGGAAGAATCCAGAAACAGGAAGGCTCGCATTACAGATCCATCCATCCGCAATGCGCAAGATTCATCTTGAAGACGGAACGGTGATTGATGACTTGGAGGAAGTGCGCGAGATTGTCTATAAATTGCAGCGCCCTGCAATCAGTCCTCAATATGTGTACCCACATGACTGGGAGGATGGTGACCTTGTCTTGTTTAACAATCGTGGTGTACTGCATTCTGTGGTTGGGGCTTTCAAACCCGATGAGGTGCGCCTGTTTCGACAGTGCAACTTGGCCGCCTCGGAGCCGCCTGTCGGGCCTTGAGAGGATGATACCAGGATGGATCTCATGCCGTTAGCAAGCGATAAATGAATGAATGATAGTATTAAATGTACTAGTAGTATACATAAAATACACCGGGTGATTATAGTATTAGGACCCAGTAGTACCTGCCCTGCGTGGCGCAATAAAATACAAGACGGAAGTTTGTGCTCAACTCATCGAACGATCCAAAACCCATTGACAGCCACTTGTCTCTCCCGCCATGCATCAGTCTCTGAACGAACCCCAAGTTTATGCAACGGCACTTGATCGACCCATTTCTGCCCTTTGGCCCGCATATTTGCGTATCCTTCCATGCTTCGATCAACCCAGCTCGATTGTTGCTTCTGGATCTCAAGTGCACTAGGGGTTTCAGGTGACCAACCTGGATACGCCAAGGTATTCTGCACTACATCAGCATCATAAGCATCAGCTAGAATAGCTGCTTCTCCGGCCGCAGCCTGCGCATCTGCAAGTTCCTGGCTAGTGCTACCTCTGGGAGGCGGAACATCAACTCTGAGGAACCCCAACACCCGGATTTGAACCTTGCTTGTCTGTAATGGTACCTCGTCCAATAAACGTAGTGTTACAATATGTTTCGAGATTTGTGAAATATTGACACGTGAAGCCTGGAGTGGATCCAAAGTTCGAACGGCCAAAATCATGGGGGACCAAGAACCTAATGAGGGATCTTTCTCAGTAGTTGCGTCGAACCTTGCCCAGCCAAAAAAGTATCCACGCAGCTGCTCAACTACCCAGTCGGGAGGATTTGTAAGGGTCAACTTTGGAGTGTCTGTGGGACTATTGAAAGGTGCGAAGTTGTCAACTTGGCCTCGGGCTTTGAAGGTCAGTGGAAATGGTGCCTGTGGACTATCCTCCACTGGTAATTGACAAGCGATTGGGGAAACACTTTGATCGACTGTGACACCTTGACCCGGACCAGCAGAGGAGTTGAAAAGTCCTGCAACGCGTGTTTCAACACCACTTGCAGTATAAGCCTTTTGTACTGCAGTTTGTTTGACCCAGGTCGGGCGATATCGATCGACTCTGGTAGCAAACGCCGCAGAGGCGGGAGCGGCTGCAGTTCGTGCGGCAGTTTTCGCATATAAACCGACCACCATTGCGCCAACTTCAAGCGGCATTGTACTAAGGCTAGCACCGCGAATGGAGTGGGGGCTGGCCGAGGTCGAAAGAACACGGAAGACTGGACTGTTGCCTAGAACCTTCTTCTTGGGGCCCTGACAGAGTACCAGCTGGAAATAACCATCACCAGCCTCAGCTGGGATTCGCACGACAACTGTCTCGCGCAACTGATGCGTATCACGAGGACGTTGGGGAGCCTTCTTGCGAAACTTTTTGATATCGCGCTGCCAAGCACGTTCATCATCCGGGTTCACTTGGTCGGCTCGTACGGGCATGCCTGGTGTGACATCAAGCCAACTGTCGTTTAATCGAAACAAGGCTTTAGTGCGCATTCCGGTTGTTCCGGACCAGCCTCTGTTCTGCAGCCAGAGAGTCCGATCGAGCGGCAAAGGGCTATCGGAGAAGATAGACACCGCGACCGACGTGACATTTCCACGATAGAAGACGACTGGAAATCCATGGCGCAATAGGGTGAAATGCTTGTTTGACTCTGCTGGGTGACTGATCAAACCCCCGAGAAAGTGCCGAGCTTCCCCATACGCCCTTTGGACGGGGGTTGGCAGTTGTGGCGGTGGCGGTGGCGGTGCCTGTGTTTGTGTTTGTGATAAGGAGGCCGATGAGGATGTCGCCCCAGCTGTTCGAGGCCTTTGAGGTGTCACCGGACAGTCTCGGTGTGCCGGCCCAAATAAATCAGTGTAGGATGGGGGTCTGGACAATGAACGCGGCGGAGCTAGCGAGCTTGTGTTGTGAGATGGGGGATCGACAGTTGCCCGCAAGTTGGGGTTGGAGACGGGCTTGCGCCTGATGCGAAAGGAATCCGGGGGTTCAGGGCGCAAAGTCAATGATTCCATATTTCCATGGTTAATAATATGTGCTAGTATACAGTATAGTATTCTCGTTTGGGGAGAAATGGGAAAGAAAGGGGAAGGGGGGGGGGGGAAGTAAAGAAGAAATGTGAAGGTTGAAGGAAAAGGGAGCGGAATTTGGCCTGAGGCTCCAAAAATCAAACAACAATCTTGGCATACAGTCTTCAAGAGATGTTCAAGTTGAATAAAACATATAAACATATGATTCTATTGCTACCTAGGTAGGTAGTATTTGTGACGGGACTCTTTGTCCAAATTAAAGGTGATTCTTGTATTGGTATCATGTCTATAGTCATAAGTCATTATCACTGCCTTCTATTTTTGAAGGTTTCCGAGATCCCCATATATACTAGTAGTGCAAGCCCCAATTTTCATGCCGGCTTTTGTCCTAGCGCAAACCCCCTATTTCAGTTCCAAGGTTAGCCGTCAATGTTCAATTTTAAGACGTGGATCAGTCATTGCGGAAGGTGATAGTATCACCTGCGGTTAGGGTCACCTACATTCGAGAATAGACGTGGATTTTATTCTGTCGAAGCTCTGCTCTCACTCGAGCCAGTAAGACCTGCACTTCGGCAGATGTCCAATTCCCAAACCGTGTGAACAGAGCAAGCGAATAGCTCTCCACGGCACCATCGATGAACTGAGCCCGAAAATAGCGCCCTATCTCCTTCAATTTTGGATCCTTTGCCCAACTCCCCATCGGAACTCGGAATTCTGACAACTCGACATTCTCAAATCCGGCTTCTGAGACCAGTTCTTTCAAGCAGGTTGACAAATCCCAAAGTCTACCCTGGACTCCGGTTATTCGGTGGTACTCGGTCTTTTCGAGAATGAGCATTTATGCAGGAGTTCGGAGAAGTGATAAACTTACCTGCCAGGTCCGTAGATAACTATCATTTGACCATGTGTCATCGTCACATTCGAGATGCGGATAGCAATCTGCCACTTCAATTCGGCCCCCGGGTCTGAGATGGCTGAAAATTCGGTCAGCAAAGATCGGTTCTGACTGGCCTCACTGGCCTTCATTTCTTTGTATGAACCTACTCGTAACACCGGCGTAGGAACGCAGTCCAGTCATCAAGGCAACCAGCGAGGCATCGGATATGGATCAAATCAAATGAGCCTTCAGCAAAGCTCCAGTCCGACTGATTCATATCTTCGATCACGAAACGAACGTTTGGCGGAACCCTGGAACATTTTCAGCATCAATCTCACCGGAAGGATCCAGATTGTATTTACCATCCGGGTTGAATCGGTGACAAATCCACACCGATAACCTCTGCTCCTGGGAATTGGTCCCCAACTGTGATTTATTGTAAGCTATATATAACTGAAAGGCCGGAACGGTCGAAACAAACCCTCAATGGCCCAAATGCCTGTCCCTGTGCCAATGTCAAGAATTCTTTGTGGATGCTCGAGTTCCGTTTGACACAAGCCGCCACCGTGGACAAGGCGGAAAACATGATGCAAAACATCGAGTCTATCTGTTTAAGCATTCATGTCAGTCCATCTGACCGGCTCGGGAAAATGGGACCGATCATACCTTGTTCCCGCTCATCATTGGGGAGGAACTATATTGTCAGCTGGTCCAGACGAAAATCAGCACTCGGAGAGGCCACCCATACATAAGACCCGGATCGGTAAGCGTGGTAGGTGCGCCCATTCTCGTAGATGTAGGAATAAACAGACTCCGTCAGAGACGTCAAGTCACTGCGTATACTATCATAGTCGCTGGATGAAGTCTGATCCACCTGTCAGTTGTTGGGCCAGCATGGAATTTGAAACTGATTGACTGACGCTAACATCTGGATCGACCTGTATATCTGCAATATCTGCGATATTCGCCATGGTATAGGGGGAGCAATTGTAGCACCAGCATAGGAGCTGGAATGGCTGGAAACGCCAAAGCTAACGAAAGTGGGGGAAATCAGCTAGAAGAAGGAAAAGTTGGCCTCGGCGGAGAGCCACCGGCACCGTTTTTCAAGGCCAAGCCAGCGCGCAAGGGAAATGTACGCGATTCCGACCCAGATTGTCGGGAACCTAGCTCATGCGAATAGTGTTGTTTCGAAGTTAAAGCATTCCTATCCCCACCAGGTTCAACCAGTGTGTCGGGACAAGCCCCAGGATGGTAAAGACGGGCCCCTAAATTAAAGTCATGCGGCAACAGGGATGTGCACGGAGTCCTCCGTACTGATCGTGGATTTTCTGCTTGTTTTCTTTCAATCCGAACCATCTCGGCTGAGCCGATGGGCCCATGAGACGACCAGGATCTGCAATTATGATCTACAGCCCACTTGGAAAAAATTTACACTTATGTATGTACTCCGTACTCCATAGTTAATACACATCCACTCCCCACGGCTTGTATGTACGAGTACTAATTTAGGCCACAGAAATTTCCGGAATCCCCCAATCCACTTTAGCACTACAGCGGCTTGTCAGGATTGGGGGGTTTACTTCAAGGCTTAGATGCGAAATGGGCGGTCTGCGTCCCTATTTGGGATCGAATGGCAGGTAATTATCCGCTACGGACCCGACACGATGGTGCTGGTGGCCCCAGGGGAGACAAAGGAAGAAATAAATATGTAGGTCCTGGGGTACACGCCGAAGACACAAAGCACCAGGCTTATGCAGAAGCAGGACACGTCTTTCCGCGGTCAGCCCTGGAGCCGGGATTTGACTCGCGTACCGCGTTACCGGAAGAGGGTCCATCTGCAGGCGATGTATCACTTTGACCCCGTGTTCTTAATATTGGCCCGGGCAAGCCGAAGACGCAAAATTTCTCGGACAGATGGAAGCTTTTGACAAAAGGGGGGGGGAAAGAGAAAAAAAAGGTGCTTTCGAAGCAGACTGCCTCCCGGGAAGATGCCTCGCTCACTGGGCTCTCCCTTGAATTTCATGCAACGCGGGTGAGATCCCAGATCGGCGCTTTTCCAAGCCCACCCAGAACCCCTCCCTCTAACCCGAGGTGTCGGTAGCCAATGCCAGTTGGTTGAACAGGGATGGCAAGTGGAGTGGAATTGTTGAACGGACGGCCCCATCGGCCCAACTCGCCCGGCCCTCTCGTATGACGGCCCAAATTTGGCGTTGTCAAGGCTGAGGGGAGAAGGTCAAGGGTTCATGAGAATAAAACACGACGATAGGGCATTTACATGGGGAATACAAGACTAGAGCGCTTGTTCTCTCCAAAATCAGTTTTTTCTATTTGATGAATCGGAGATAGCGACCGTTGAAGAAGGATTCTAGTTGCTTCGGGATGCTGCGGGGCTCCTCCGAGTCGCGTACATCTTACCACGTCAACAATTCTCCTGTGTGATCCGAGGGAAAGGTTCTAGGTTGTCGACTCCACTTTATGACACCCTAGCTTATGATTTTCCAAATACAGATATGTAACGATGTCTTACAACCGATAGAATTCCCGAGGGATCGGGTCCATCTGCACGTAAGGAATAGAAAATGGAAAAAGAAAAATGGAAAAGGAGGAAATATGACATCGAAAAAGCGTCTTCGACAAGGTTACCTAGCCTAATCTAAACTTTCGCACTGATCTTTCCTCCGTCGGCCGATCCTTCGATCTCTCAATTACAATCTGGGCTGGGTGATGTATTTACCTGGGCTTCGGGTTCTCCAACAGCTCAACGATTTCTGAAACACTTTTCGCACGTTATGATAGATGCAGGAAATAGATCTCCATAAAACTGACCATCCCAGTCGCTGTCCGCGGATTTAATCACGTTCCCACCAAAGTGCCAAAGGGAGAAACTCGCACGCGATCCGAACAGTATCCTGGATCGCCCATCCAGATTGGTTAAATGTAGTCAGTCTCTTCTCAATCTTCGAATGATGCCAATACTGGTAAATTGTCCACCTTGCTAGTTTTTCTCGCCCTAGTGCCAAGAGAGAGCAATGCTGACCGCATCCTCAACTATCATCGTGCCATATTGTCCTATATCCCAGTGAAAGAAATAATGGCCACCGGAAAATCAGAGTATCTAGTTAACCATCCCCTTTGACCGGCCGGTGTGGTGTATTACATGGTTGAAACTGGATTGTAGCATGGCTCAGCAATGATGCGTGACTTTTTACCCAGGTGGGCATATCCGTGTCGAAAAAACCCCAAATCTTCAAACATTGATCGGCGTGCTCGATGATGGTCTAGACTGCAGGGACAAACTCCACGAACTCCTGAATAATACTTTCTTTGTCGCCGACGATCTAATAGTCTTTCAATACACGTGTCAGCTCGAGATGATGCATATAAACAAACTCTATTGACTCACCGTCATCTCCGGTGTATGCCTTGGGCTTCCAGGAGGGCATGAAAGCACAGGGACCGAAAAGTTTGCTGCAAGAGCATGATATGGGGAGGATAGTGTAAGAATATAATGCCATGTAATTGGATGCATTAGAATTACGGTTCGCAAGGCGACCCTTTCTGGCGTCAAAAGCTGTCATTTTCGTTGTAGAAACTAGAGCATATTTAGAACCATTGCCATGCTGTGTTATCGTTGATAGAAGTTCTCTTAATACATCATTCGCTATTCACCTTTGAAAGCCTGTTATTCGGAGCGTATGGGTCTTGGGGATCTCGACCCAACATGGACAAATGTATGCTCCTGCACTTCGCGATGGTTTCTATGATCTCGCCCTCATCGAAAAGGGGCGAAATCCCAAGATTCGGAAACTTTTGCGTCATCACGAAGAGAGCCACTTCGAACTCATGCCTGAAGTCAGGCTCCTGTTCGAAATGGCTTATTTGGGTCAGGAAAATGTCAGATTAGGCCCCCCACCCCAATGCCACAGAAGCATAAATAGCGCTTCAAGCACCTGCAGTGACACTCAATCTTCTTTATTTCTTTTCAAGGGTACATAAAGAGTTAGCCTCAACATTTATCACCATGAATAGACTCATCCAATTCCTATCGGTAAACCCACACATCCGCCATGGAACCCCAGAATCCCCTGGCTTTGCGGAACTTCGCGAGCAGTTCGTTATTCAGGAAACTAGAACCCCGGGAATAATCGTACGCCCACGTACTATCGAGGATATTGCTTCATTGGTAAAAATTCTGACAACAAGCAATCTGCCTTTCAGTGTCCGGGGAGGCGGACATGATATGTTCGGTCGAACCGTTGTACAAGATGGTGTCTCGATCGATATGCGTGAGGTCTCTCATATATATGTCGACAAAGCCTCTCATACTGCACAAGTTGGTGGTGGGGTGATAAATTTGGATCTCCACCGAGAGCTTGATAAGCATAAAATGACAACCGCCCACGCAGTGACACCAAGTGTCGGATATACTGGGTGGGCTATTCATGGGGGATACGGTCTTTTGAGTAATAACTACGGGCTTGGATCGGATCAGATCGTAGGCGCCCGGGTAGTGGATGGACACGGCAACATTGTGGACGCCGACGAGACTTTGCTCACGGCCATCCGAGGAGGGGGTGGATCTGTGGCAGTTATTTACGAACTTCTCATCAAGGTTTACCCTTCAGAAAAGGTAAGATGGAGTTATTCGCATCGCATCAAGCTGTTTTGGATTCTAAATACCAAGACAGATACTTGGGGGATTCTTCGGCTACCAATCGGCAGATTTAGTCGCCACGATACGTCAGTATAATGAGAATTATCGCAAGCTCAAAGAAGAGGGAATCCCACCTGCCATGAGCTTATATCAAGCTGTGATGGATGGGCCAGAAGGAAGGGCATTCACGGTTTTTGTGATTTGGTCTTCATCCAATCTCGAAGAAGGCCAAAAGTGGGTTGACAGAGTAGCCGGACTGGCTCCTATTGCGGTCAAAAACGTCACGACAACTACGATCTTGGAATTCAGTGAGGTAGCTGCGACTATCACAGAGAAAACATCATATGCTACAATTTTCTGTCCTGGATTCTACGATTTGACACCCGAGGTTGTTGATATAATTGGCACTTACGCAAAAAGTCGACCCAAATACTCAGGACCTGCATTAGGCATACATGAGCTCCGTGCGGAGGCACCCCGAGAATTTGCAAACTCGGTGTTCAACGCAAGGGATCCGCATTTCCTCGTCGAAATTCTTCCCTTGTCTTCCTCTCTAGAAGTCTTTGAGGAATTGCGGGAGTGGGGCCAGCGCTTTTACGATGCTCTTATGAAGACAGACCCAGCCAACATTTACCCCATTTCGTATATTCCACTGAGTCCAGATGAGAGATTGGATTTGAAGGTCATCTATGGTAATCGTTATGAGACTCTCAAAAAGGCCAAGCAACAATATGACCCAAAGAATGCCTTCAAACACTCAGTCGTGCGGCCCTGAGGGCCAATGCCAAGTTGGAACGAGTTACAGTATTTTTTCAAGCAATCGCCTGGCGCAGCAGATAGTACTATTATATTAAGAAATTAAATATATCCTTTCATTTCAAATGTCGTGAGCCCACCCCCTTCTATTTCACGTTCTAAAAAGCAACTCCAAACACCAATAACCTTGGAACGCCCTCCAAGGTTCCCAAGTCCCCAAAAAAAAGAGAGAGGAAAAGAAAACATGACCGCCCGGGCTAATCACAACTTTGAATTAGCCAAGAGATTTTTATTTACTCGTAAGTAACAGTAAACTCAGTATCACTCTCAACCTCGACATGCGCCAGCACCTGTCCATTCTGTTGAATATCCAGAATCGAGCCATCGTTAACGCCATACTCGCTGTCACCACCCTTGGCCTGGGCACCGGTGAAAGTAATTTCACCAAAATTGGCCAGAGGCACCATGGAGCTACCACTGTTGAAGTCCTCAACAATCCACTCAGCATTTTGTCCACCAAGAGTGGCAGAAGTAGAAGGAGCCGAGAGGGTCTTAGTAACACTCTTTCCGGAGGATTTGTTCTCGATAATAGCGACACCCTCGCTGGGCGAGTTGGATTCAACTGTGGCGACGATCACATCGCCGGCAGAGAGGTCGATCTGGAAGTTCTCCGCTGGGTTGGGATACCACTCATACCAAGCGTCGTAGGACTTCTCATCGCCATTCGAAACGTAGGCATCAATTCCGGTCTGCAGAATAGCCTTGGTATAGGTATCACCATCAATACCAACCCAGGCCGAGGCAGCTTGAGTGTCTCCGGAGTCATCGGTTGCCGTAGGGTCTGGCACGGTAAAAGTTGCGGAGACGACATTGTAAGTACCGCTAGCAGGGGGCTTCTCGCGGACGATACCAGCCCAGTTCTTGCTGTACTGGACTTTGGCCGAGCTGGAGCCTTCCTTTAGAAGAACGCCGTTTACCTCGTCGGAGTTGTCGATCTTAGGGAGTGACTGGCGAGTGAAGACACCACGAGCCTCCAGGCGGGCAGCAAGACCAGAACCTCCAGGTGCTGCGAGGGCATTGCCGGCCAAGATGGCGGTAGTAATAGTTGCGGTAATGAACTTCATGGTGAAAAGCGAGTTGGATGGTGTTTTCCGGGGAATGTTTGATCCACAAGAACCAATTTGTGATGAGGCAGATCTTTTCCACCCAGAGTATAGGACTAGCCGCTGGCTCTTATACTTTCGTCTCGAGAGTTCGCATGCGGCGCGTGAGCCGCATGAGGAAGTAAAACTCGTGAAGATGTAGGCCTCGCAATACTTTGGGGAATTGCCCCAGACCCGCTAAGAGGTGGGGATGTGGGAATCATGTTGGCCAGGGCAAAGGCTGACCACACTTGCAAGCGCGAGTGATTTGCTGTTCTGGTCTCAAGACTGCGCTGATCTTCTGCCTTCTGCGTCTATATTCTGGCCTTAATGGTCTTCAGTGGGGCAATCGATCATCTGCGACCATCAGACAACAGAAAAGGTGAGAAGCAGCGTGCGCGTCTAGATGACAGATACATTCCAATCGGGATCCGGTGGTCGCATCTGGCTGACAGCGGCGCCATGACGGATTGGACAAAGATCGCCATGCGTCCGATCCCAATTTCATATAATCTGCGAGAAATATAATCGATTTACTAGTCGCGCTCGAAAAAGGAGGAGAGATGGAATTGTCCTGTTTAATAATCTACAGGCTAGCAATGTTGATATAGAACTTCTTTCCCATGTTGACTCTCTACGGGATTGGCCAATATCCAGTTTGTATGACCATGGTAGACAGCCCTCGCTCGAAACTCTGATTCCACTCCGAAACCACAGCTTGATGCCATGGGGATGATTTACCTACTCTCGAAAAGTCTGGTCAAGATTAGTATACGACGTGGCTACAACGGCTTCGGAAAGCATTTGGAATCGCTCGCCTTTCTCAAACAGTATTATCATAAGGCAATGACTGAAGTCACGCGTACTTGATAGGCTACGGCTCGTCATCCAAGGAGAATGAACGGATGAGTTGCACATTCCTTGTCAACCCCTTGCATACCAACACCCCCACCACCAATCCTGATTGGAGTACAGTACTGTTGACTCGCAACTGACGAATGCGGCGCACTATGTTGATCATTTCTTGGCTAGTCAAAGGTGGCAGCCTCCAATTCTTTTATTGACCCGACCGATGCGCGTTGGAGACGCCGCGAACGATTGCCTATGGATTCGGACATCGTGGCACGGCAAGTCAATCGTGCATGAAGATCAATAGATGCTTCGATCGTCACTGCAGCGGTGTAGCTGCTCAATCAGCAATTGAGAAGCGCGGATTAATCGGATAGTTACCTCGTGGTGCTGATCATGTGTCGATCAGTGAATCGAGGATGATGGCCATGGTCACGCAGTGTAGCTAGTGGCATTTCGCTGATGGCAAAGTAAGATATTATAATAGTGATCGTGTACCGCGTTGGCAGTCGGTCGGAAGCTCAAGATACGATATCAGTGGGCTTCCCCATCCCGAATGCGTCAAGTAGACCGAGTCAATGTCTCACGATGCTTCTCTATCGCAACATACGGGTTAGGACAAAAGGCCGATTTCAATTCTGCCTCCCTGGCAGGTAATTTCATCGCTGCTGACCAGCTGACGGAGAGAAAATCTACAAATATAACAATATCTGAAATAGTCATGTATTCACAATTTCATTAAAACTGGTAGAAAGATGCGAGGGTATAAATCAAACCACCGAATAACTTGAAAAAAAATCACATAGGTAGGCGGCGCATTTCCTCAACAGACCAATATTGGCGCATATTTTCCGCCTTGAGCGTCTGGACCTCCTCATCAAGATGCTGCCAGAGCACCTTACCAAAACCCTCCATGAGCCGGCGCACCTCCTCACGGCGCATGTCCTCCTTCGCCGGAGCGACATTTCTCAAGGTAAGCCTCGAGCTTCTCGAGGCCAGCATGGATTTGTTTATGCTGCTTCAGAAGATCCAATTCCTTCCTGAACTCTGGCATTTTCTTCGCAAGCACTGGGAAAATATGTTGCTCCTCGATAGAATGGTGGAAGTCGAGTTGCGAGCAAAATTGTAGTCCCATCATGATCATCTGGCGGGCTGATAGCCCCGCAGGGCGCTTGCCCGTGGCATTACATGCCTCCCAAAGCTGATTCCAAGTCAAACGGAAGTGACTATGCTGCTCTACTCATCAGTACCAACTCCTCGCACGAACACGGCTAAATTGATAACTTACAAAACCCTCCATCTGTTCAGACATACGATTATATGCGCGAAAGTCACTCGCGGAGAGCGGGGGTAAAGACCCGGAACTTTCTGTGTCAGGCTTCGTTTTGCCAGCCATGGTGATTGGATGTCTTGAAGATGCAGAGTATAAACGAGAGGAAGCCCGGAGAGCTGGTGGGGAATGAGACTTCGCAGACCACGCATGAGACGGCAGTTGGGTAATTTGGACTGCCGGCTATCGGCCGCGAGAGTCCTTTATTACTGGGAGAGAGGCTTGCGGGGATTAAATCAGAGTTAAGGGAGATATGAAATACATTGATTGAGGCGAATCCGGGGGCGCTGAGAAAGCAGAGATTTCTGATTCGGTGGGGTGGGCCCGATTTCAAAGCATTTGCAATCATTCATCTGGAGGGGGGGATTTGATAGGTGAGGATTGATGTCGGTTCATGCATATTTCAGGAGGCTTAGGAAGATGGATGTCAAGAAATCATGTTGTCCGGTTCAGTTGGAGACAGACTTGCGCCAAATCGTTCTACTGCAGTCATGAAGATGCGTTGATTTCGGCTGGCATACTGTCTTTGGATCAAGATGGACTTTTTAAGTTGGGCAAAAGGAGCGGGCAAAATGGAAAGGACAAGAATTGATTGAATTGATTGATTGATTGATTGATTGACTTGAAAATTTTACGAATACTGCATCATTATGTACCATATACACCCAAGTATATGGTATGTGCCAGATCTTCAATGGACGTGTGCTATCTCGGCGAACCGTAGAACACAAATCTAGTACATCACTGGTGAATGAGACGAATCTCCTAATAATATCAGCACTTCTTCGGCACGACCTCGGCCATTGGAGGGCCGGATCGCAATTTGACATCCGTGCTAACCCGATTCAAGGGTCCCAATCCTATTCGAACAAATCCAACGAGGTCAAGGTCAGTGAGCACGGAAAAGCGAAGAAAGAGAAAATGGTAAATTATTATCAATACACATCGTGGCTGCGGTGGCGAAGCATGGTAGCTGGGTAATGGGGGAATAATAAAACAAGGCCACCGGAGGGGAATCGAAGATTAGCAGTAGGTCGTAACGCCGTAGATGTACAGGGTAGTTTGTGAGGTGGTTGGGTGAATTAAAGATCCTCATGAATGGCGGATGCGGATGGCGCCGAGGGCCGGAAGTTACCACTCAGGAGCTCCTGGAACGCAAGATCGAAGCGGGCGCCCATCATCCAGGCAAAGAACATCATAGTGCCAGCGACGAAAAGGACGATGCAGCCCATGAGTGCCATCATGAAGTAAACGTCATTCTTGTTCTCAGCATCTTCTTCCCGCTTCTTCTGTTGCTCCTCGGAGAGAACACCCTGGACCCGACGGTTGGCATCCTCGGCATTCTGCGAAGGGAAGATAGTTTCAATGAACTTCTCGATCTTACCGCAGACCATGCTGATCTTGAGGAAGTTGGGATCCTTGGGAGTGTTCTTCTTGTGGATCTTCCGGGTCAGGTCACGGAAGCGATCACACAGGACGCGAAGGTTCTGGGTAGAGGCGAACATCAAAGAGCAGGCATCGCCCTTGGTGATCTTGATGTTGCGCTCGAAAATATCGTAGTTGCGGAAGCACAGCTCCAGCGTAGCGATAGCCATGGACTGGGGGATGGCACAGAAGTTAAATACACTCTGCTCCCGCAGGCCAGCGAGGTAGAAGAGACACTCGTCAGCGTGCTCCAAGGCATTGAGGACCATATCAGAGTTGCAGTTCAGAGCAGCCTCCTTGAACTCCGGCTTGAAGAGGTCTTCAAAATTGTCCACATGCTTGGACCAGATCTCCTGGGGCCAGAAGCGACGTTTATCATCGTTGTCCTCTCGGATGTCTCGGATGATGTTGGTCTTCTGCAGGAAGAGACCCATCGACTTTTGCAAATGGGGGCGTTCGAGGAGAGCCGGGTTGGCCAACTCGGCCTCGACGAACAGGCGGGTGAGACCCTCACCGACCAGGCCGGCAACGTAGTAGCAGTACTCATCATATTCCTCGACCGTCTTGACGCTGGCGTCCGACAGCTCAGCCTTTCGGCAGTAGTCGGCCATACCGTTACCCATCTTGGCCGTGATGTCCTTGATGATTGCCTGGTAGGCGGGCTTCATCTTCATGAACTCGGTGATGACACACGGGAACTGAACCAGCAGCTCACGGTCCTTCTCCTCCTTGCGGTTGCCAGTGAAGTTCCATCCCTCCTGAGTCAAGAAATCTTGGAAGCCACGGAGCAGGGGCTCCTTCGTCTCGAGAGGAATCGAGGTATCATCCTCGATGGTATCCAAACCGCGAAGGACAAGGTAGAAGACGCAGACGGGCATGAGCAGCTCGGAATGGAGTTCCTGAATGACAGCACTGAAGCTTCGGCTAGTCAAGTCAAGGAACTTGAAACAATCCTTCTCAGATTGAGTCTCATTGGCGGGATTACGCTCATGAGGGGGGGTTGTGCCAAACTTTCCTGTGAGAGAGACGATTAGCGATATGATCCTCGAACTCTCCACGTGGACAAATAGGCAGGGTCTACCATTGAACGATCGACCTCAATTGGTACGGATGGAAACTGTAGTAGATGGCATTGCCAATGAAACCCATGATGGGCAGATGGCAGATGGAAAATGCAAAGAGAAGAAAAAGAAAGGAGGAACTGGAGGAAGAAAAAGAAGAAAACGAAAATCGCCGAATTAAAAGGGGGGGACACACGTGATACACCGCCCGATCGCGGGGAGGCGGCAGAAAAGTAGCGGAAAACAGGCAAACACGAACCTCTTTGACCTTTTGATATTCTTGATATTCTTGATATTCACTTCCTCTGGGTTATTCTTGGATACACTCTGATATTCTTGGTCTTTCGACACTCTTCTGCCCCCTTGTATACCCCCCCACGACCATCATGGTCGCAGATACCACCTACTACGATGCGCTGGGCGTCCAGCCCACAGCCACCGAGCTGGAGATCAAGAAGGCCTATCGCAAGCTGGCCATCGTGACACACCCCGGTATGTTTCAGCCTTGTCTTGAATGAGTATCTCAAGTCTAACCACTTTGTAATCTCTGCAGATAAGAACCCCGGCGATGAGACCGCCCACGAACGCTTCCAACAGGTACGCGAAGCTCTGATGACATATATACCTTTCGCCCACATCGCACCAAACTAATACCAACTCTACTTCACCAGATCGGTGAAGCATACCAAATTCTGAGCAACGAAGATCTCCGCAAACGATATGACAAGTTCGGCAAGGAAGAGGCTCAGCCAAGTGGAGGTTTCGGTAAGTTGGGATCATGGGCTGATGGCCTCATACCTACCCTCGGAATCTGGAGGACCAAGCTGACAACCGCATAGAGGACCCGTCCGAGTTCTTCAGCATGATCTTCGGCGGCGAGGCCTTTGTCGACCTGATCGGCGAGATCTCCCTCATGAAAGACTTGACCGCGACGATGGATATCACCATGCAGGAGATGGAGGAAGAGGAGTTGGCCCAGTCCGCCGAGGAGAAGTTGCATGTCCATGACGAGGAGGTCAAGGCCGGTGAAGCCGAACACCCCGCCGAGGGCTCCAGCGATGCCGCCCCTGCCTACACGGAGAAGCCATCTGCGTCGGAATCCACATCCGCCTCCACCCCCGCCGGTCCTGAGAAAGCCTCGGCTTCAACTACCTCTGTCCCAAGCTCCGGTACCAGCACACCCGACGGAACTGGGGACAACAGGCGCTGATGGACCGATCCGAGGAGGAGGCGCGCATGGATGCAGCTGGTCTGTCCCAGGAAGAGAAGGAGCTTCGCAAAAAGGAGAAGAAGAAGGGTCTGTCGAAGGAGCAGCAGGAGCGTCTTGCGGCCTTTGAGGAGGAGCGGAAAAAGGCCCGCGAGGAACGTGTCAACACTCTCGCCAACAAGCTGGTGGACCGCCTCAGTGTGTGGACTGAGACTGATAAGAACGTCGATGTCACCCACGCTTTTGAAGAGAAGATCCGATTGGAGGTGGAGAACTTGAAGATGGAGTCCTTCGGTCTGGAGATCCTCCACGCTGTCGGTGCGACATATGTGCAGAAGGGTACTTCGTTCTTGAAGTCACAGAAGTTCCTGGGTATCTCGGGATTCTTCTCGCGTCTCAAGGACAAAGGCACTCTGGCCAAGGAGACCTGGACCACCATCTCCACGGCTATCGATGCTCAAATGACCATGGAGGAAATGGCCAAGATGGAGGAGCGTGGCGGCGAAGACTGGACTGATGAGAAGCGGGCCGAATATGAGAAGAAGGTCACCGGCAAGATCCTGGCTGCGGCCTGGAGAGGTAGCAAGTTCGAGATCCAGAGCGTCCTGCGCGAGGTCTGCGACCAAGTTCTGGGTGACAAGCGCATCCGTCTGGAGAAGCGGGTGGAGCGTGCTCACGCTCTGGTCCTGGCTGGTAACATCTACGCCAAGGTATGTCCTCTCCCCTTCCCGTTGACTTGAGAAATGAACATATACTAACAATATCAGGCTGCGCGTGACCCCGAAGAAGAGGGCGATTACATGGCGTTCGAGCAGTTGATGGCGGACTCGATGAAGAAATCCGAAACCAAGGATAAGAAGAAGAAGGAGAAGAAGAAGCACAGCCACGATGAGACCGAGGCAGAGGAGAAGCCGGCGGTTTAGATGGAGCGAGCATTGGTCTTGATCTTGGACATATGATCGTTTCTTTTTCTTTTCTTGTTTTCTTTCGGGTAATCGACCCCTGTTTCCAGCGATGCGCCGGGGTGCGCAGAATTCGAGTTATGACATAGATTGCCCTATATACCAGGCCCATGCCCGAATGCAGAGATTCTTCGCTCAGATAGAGCAGCAGTGCAGAAAGCAGAGGAAGTCCCAAGTGAAAGGGGAAGTGGAAGAGAATAAGATATCAGTAGAATGTAGAATAGGACAGAATAGACAATGATATAAATGATATAAATGATCATATCAACACGGTAGGACCAAAATGATCCTTCCAAGATCCACAGAACGGATGATCCCACCACATCACACATAGCCATTACACATTATTCGGATCGTCGAGAGGACCAACACCACGAGAAATCAGAAACCCAGATATATAGTGAAGGTGTAATATCGTCGCAAGCCCGGACATACAACCCCGGAACCAAAGAGTCGAAGATTCGAGTTCGAGTTCGAGTTCGAGTTGAAAGTAGTGACGACTCACCACTAGTATTTATGCCCGTTGCCCCCGTCGAGCTCCGCACTGTTTACGGCCGATGGCGAAGAGATACTATGGGATTGGCTGTGTGCCTGATCATGCAAAGCCTCAGCATCGCGCGCAGATAGCTCAGAGGGGACAGCACCGGGGAGAGGAGCAGGGGGAGCAGTACTCATGGGTACATCATGAACCGGGGCAGTCCCCGAAGTACGGTTCTGGCGCATATTCTGGTGGCCGGGCCAGCTGGAGACGAGGACGCCGACGGCAGTGAGGATCGTAAGAATGACGAGGGCGACGAAAATGAGCCTATATTTTTGAAATGTAAGCGTGACGCAGCAAAATGCAGATATCAAACCAGGAGTGAACTCACCAAAGAAGGACGGCAAAGGCAACAACCGCATTCAGGTAATCATTATAGACATTACCGGCGCCAAAGATGGTCACGATATCGGCGAAGCAAGCCAACCAAAAGACGGAGGTGATAAAGTAAACGACGATAGTAGAAATTCCCAGAGTCATATTCAACTTAGAGGTGACATTTCCCTTGCGCGCATAGAACCAGGGCAAGACGGCGGCGGCGACCGAGACGATCATCGTCCAGAGAGACACGAAGACCAGGAAAGCCAGAATCCCTGGCGTGGAAACCTTGACAGTGTGATAGCCACATGTGAAGGCGTCGCAGCTCCATTCTTCGGCATTACCGGAGTATCCCGAGACGACATAGGCGGATAGACCCAGTTCGACGATAGCAAAGACTAGGGCAGTGCCCAGGAGGACGTAGAGGGCGGTATGAAGCGCCAACATGGTGTCGATGGGAGTCGTTGGTAGAACAGAGCAGACTCGGAGTAGACGAACGCAGAGAGGAAGTGAAGGATGCAATCAGGGGAAGACTGACTGCAGCAGCTGGGGTCGAGAATATGAGCTCGGGGAAAAAAGATCGAAAAGTGATTGATCACCCCCCGGCGCGAGGGGGGTCCCTTGCTGGATTTATTCCCGGGATTTGCATGGTTCCACACTGCAGCTGGCACACGAGTGAACCGGGTCGGAGCTCGTAAAGTTGAAAGGAAACGACCAAAAACGAGAGGCCTGGAGCCGCAGCATGCAGAAAGCAGAGGTTGAAAAGCCAGCCGCAGGGCTGTTGTGAGCAATAGTGGGGGGGGATATGCGCCACTAGGCCTAGTTCTGCCAATGAGTCGTGACGGATACGAGCACCACGTCGAGATGGCGTTTGACTCTGGGCCGAATCGGTGTAAGACAAGCGAGAGGAGTTTCGGGTTGGGCTGATGATCTTGTCGAGGCTGAAAAAGGGGACAATTTTGGGGAGAGTGGAATGTCCAGTGGAGCTGGCTGAGGAAGTTGATGTTCAAGTTGAGGTTGCCCAGGTGGATTGGAGGAGGGCACATGACTGACACCTGACTGGCACAGCTCTGGAGAATACGAGATGACCGGGTCCAATGCTGGAGATGCTGTGATAGACAGGGGCGATACGAGATGATTAGGAGGTAATAATGATGTGTTCAAGTTTACTCCGTACACAGTATATGCTTTCATGTGAATAGAGGAGGTAGTACTAGCAGTGTTCTACTACTAGTTAGTTAATACTACCTAGGATATACACAATGTTATGATATAGATCCGTTACCAGTAGATCGTAATACACTCTGTTCGGTCCCAGATTAGATCTGGGCTGACCACTGGCATGCGTGCGGCGGTGATTCAGTTTCTGAAGAGTGCGATGTTCTCATTGAAAACATTCGCATTGTCCGACTGCTTCGCAACATTTTTACCTTCAATAACAACCATACTGTCCGACCCCACAGTGTTCAGATTATAGACGCTGACCGACGACGAGCCTTCGATACCGAAGATTGAGTTTTGGCAGCTCCTTCCGGAGTCCTGAGCCGAGCATGCTGCAAAATGTTAGTTGGGGCGTGGGTAAGGGGATTTAGGGTTTAACTTATTACTAAGCCTATTGTAGCTTTTATCTGTCTATTATAGCGTACGGGCTCGCCATTCTTTTTTCCCTTTCCACCGCTGTTCCTTTAGTGGTTCAAGAGGTCTATATATTTGATACAGAGAAGTTAGGGCTTGCTTTTCTTTCTATCATAGTCGGATACCTTCTTAGAACTTTAATATTGCTATTATATAACATATGATCCTAGGCATTGCCGTTACAAGCTCACCAATTATATAAAATATAGGTATCTTAATATTCAGAGAGTAGAAAGTTTTATAGTACTTATTATCTAGCCTAAAGCCACCCAGGTATACTGTAAAGTAGAGCTTCTGATAATATACCTAAAAAGACGTATAAGCAATATAGTCGATTCAAATAGACTTCGGCTTACATATCTTCCAGGGAGAAATATCGCCTATATCTGTCTTCTCTAAGATTAATGTTATTATAGCAGCTATAGCGGCTCCTAATAAAAAGCCTTCTATACTGATAAAAAGGCCTTTCTTATAGAGAATATCCAGAATACGCCTAATTAATATCTCTAATCCCCGAATCTTATTATCGGGCTCCCTGTAGCTCTAGACTCTCTAGTAATCTTTGTCCTCCTTGTCAGCATAGGCTAGAAATATACCGGATAAAAACTTAAACTTAAGATCTATTCCTTCAAATAATATATAGAAAGCTGGCTGGATATATCGGGTTTTAGGTTTAAACTCTTCAATAGATTACCCGTACCCTAAGATAAGTATATATATTAATATATAAAGCAGCATAACTATTAGTGTCTTAACGAGGGGCTATACTATAAAGCATTAGGATCTTGATTTTTTTATAGTCTATTTCGAGTTGTGCTCAGTCGGCGTACTATTTTAGCTAAGGATGCTAGAGTAGTTATAGAATCTCCGAGACTTCTGTCAGATTTCATTTCGTGATATTTCTCATTTTTGTAATAGAGGCCTATTGTGAGAAACAAGTGCATTGAATACGCGATACTAAGTGTGGAGAAGAGAGGAAAACAGTAGGTGAGGCCTCGCAGATAGGCTGCGAGGATCGCACTAGGCCCGAAAAGGGAAGTAGGCCTGATCCAGAGTATTACATTACCCCCTCGCAAAACACGATTCAGCCTCGTTGAATCGGTTTATTGTCGTCAACATGGTCCTCCAGATAGACGTCATTCGCAGCAGCTGCCACCCAGTCTGGTAGTCGAATTGAAGGTCCTGGTTTGTCGGGATACCGTGCGTGATAGTCCATGAGCTTCAGGGGTGCATTCTTGAACGACGTCGCTGCATACCAGTTGTTGTCGTTGCTCCCAGTCTATCTTGCGCGATATTGAAGCTTTCGATAGTACAGTCGTGAGTCTAGTATTTCGTCTACATCTTCTTCTAATTCACCGAGTATCTCAGTCGGGGGAGGTGCATCTGGTATTTGACCTGTTAATGGCGACGAATTTGATGCCTTCCGTAGCTTGTCTGGAGAAAAGACAGGGTGTATTTTTATGCTTGGTGGGAGTTCGATCTCGTAGGCATTGCTAATCTTCTTCAGGATCTTGAATGGACCAACAGCTTTCTCTGCTAGCTTTCGACTAGGCCTATCTATCTTTATATGCTTCGTGGTAATGTATACTAAGTTGTCCTTCTCAAAATCGACTTCTCTGCGCTTCTTGTTCGCGTATCGGCGTTGACGGTCTTGCGCTAAGGCGATCTGCTTCTGTGCTTGGGTCTATATCTCATGTAAGTGTTCGACGAAGGTCTGCGCATCCCGGGCCTCCTCTGAGGCGAGTTCGTCCTTCTAATCGAATGACATCTTAGGTTTGTATCCGCGTTCGATGAAGAATGGCGACTTTCCTGTTGAGGAATTCGGGAGGTATGCAACTGCGAAGTCTACCATCCAGAGGTATTCTGACCAGTCGTCTTGATGGTAATTCACGTAGGGACGCAGCCTCTGTTCTATATACTTGTTTGCTATCTCTGTTTGACTATCAGTTTGAGGGTGGTGTGCGGTTGAAAGCTTTCGTTTAATGCGTAGGACTTTACAGAACGTCTTCCAAAAGTCTGATATAAACTGGGGTCCGCGGTCGGATACGATAGTTTCAGGGGTTTCCGTCCAGCGAAGAACGTTATCGACGAACAAGCGCGCGGCCTGAGGTGCAGTAATCGTCTTGTAGCACGGTATGGAGATAGTCCTTTTGCTGAATCGATCCACGACGACCGTCACATTGTCAAAACCGTGTTTGTCCTTCGGGAGAGAGCAGAAATCGATCGAAATATGCTGCCAGGGTTGCGTCGGGATAGGCAACGGTTGTAACAGCCCAGGAGCTCTGTCCTGCCGCGTCTTTGTTCTCTTGCAAATCTGGCAATTGTCGATATATCGGTGAACATCCGCAGTCTATCCCGGCCAGTAATACCGTGTGCGGAAAAGCTGAGAGAGCTTATCTTCGCCAGGGTGGGCAGTTGAAGGTAACCGATGCATCTCATCTAGCAGACGGGCACGCAAATCCCCATTATCAGGTATAATAAGCTTCCCTTTATGTAATAGCAGACTATCCTCTGTTGTCTATTGTTCTAACTTCCTAACCTGATCCCGGTACTTCTGTAAACTTTTATGTACTCGGTTCGCTTGCTTCGCTTGTTCAACAACTTTACCAGTCAGCGAAGAGATAGATGAAGTTTCGGGGAGTTGCTGTGACTCGTCGGGTACGCTAGCTTGAGGTTCGGCAAGGGAGGTTCGAGTTTCGAAGAGGGAGGGAGGAAGTAGGATATGCTGTTCGGGTTCTCTGGCGGTCATAAGGTCTTTTCGAGAGAGAACGTCAGCTAGTACGTTGTCCTTTCCAGGGCGATACTTAATAAGGAAGCGATAGCCTGCCAGTAACTGCATCCACCGTATTTGTCGTACATTCAGGATTCTCTTAGTTTAAAAGTACTTCAGCGGTTCATGATCTGACAGGATATCGAATTCGTCAGTATTCCTTAGTCCTTCTAGCTCCGGTCGCCACTCCTTGAGTGCATAAACAATAGCGAGGAGTTCCCGGTCGTGGATCTCGTAGTTCTGCTGCGTCTGGTCCATAGTCTTGGAGAAGAACGCGACTGGATGCCAGAATTTGTCAGGGTGTAATTGCGAAAGGACGCCTCCGATTACCCCTATCGAAGCGTCAACCTCCACGCATGTTGGAAGATAGGGATCGTAATGTCGAAGGATTGGTGCTTCTGTCATCCTGCGTTTGAGTGCATCGAATGCTTCCTGACAATCTGTTATCCATCGCCACTGTACTTCCTTCCTTGTCAGATTAAAGAGAGGCTTCGCAAGTCTGCTGTATTACTCCACAAACCGTCTGTAGAAGTTACAGAAGCCAAGGAAAGACTGCACGCTTTTCACCGTCTGCGGCCTCTCCCAGTCAGTAATTGCAGAAACTTTCTCTGGGTCTGGAGACACTCCTTCTGTGCTAACGATGAAACCCAAAAACCTCGTTGACGTTACTTCCCATTCACATTTGTGCAACGCAATCTGCAGTCCGGCCTTTCGGAGACGCTCTAGGACAGCTTTAACATGCTCCTTATGCTCTTCGAGAGACTCGCTGTAGATAAGTATATCGTCTACGTACACTGTAGCGTAGATATCAAGACAGTCTCTCAACGTGTCGTTGATATAGCGCTGAAATGTCGCAGGTCCGTTAGTCACACCGAACGGTATCACTGTGTATTTGAACTGTCCGTATCTTGTTTTGAAGGTTGTTAGGTCCTCTGAGTCTGGATGCATCCTGATCCGATGAAAACCTTGTTGAATGTCCAGTTTTGTAAAGATCACAGCCTTACTCACTCGCTGTAGGAGCTTATCCACCAGTGGTAAGGGGTAACCGTCCCTTTTGGTAATCGCGTTGAGCTTCCTGAAGTCGACACAGAAGCGCAGTCCTCTGCCGGGCTTCTTCGCCATTAGGATAGGTGAAGTAAAGGGTGCTGAACTTGGTATAATGAATCCCTTGGCGAGGTTTTCGTTGATATAATCCCTTGCGGCTTCTAGCTCTTCCTTTGACATCTTGTAAAGAGGG
This sequence comes from Penicillium cosmopolitanum, assembly GCF_028827165.1. NCBI lineage: Eukaryota > Fungi > Ascomycota > Eurotiomycetes > Eurotiales > Aspergillaceae > Penicillium > Penicillium cosmopolitanum. The sequence goes on along the minus strand of NW_026622678.1, from coordinate 4,228,468 downwards.
CAGTATCCAGGCGTAAACTTGGTATCTCTAGTGTCGAAGCGACAATCGATATCTCGGTGTTCAGGTAATTCATCAGATCTAGCCTTCGACGCGACATCTGCGTATGCCTTATATTGCTTCGGTATGTAGTCCGGTCCTGAGTGTTGCGTCTTCTCGGAGATGATATGGTCGATTTCATAGATACTGGTGATGAAGATCTCATTTTCTTTCTTCTGCATATATCGGTGGAAGCCTGGGCCCCTAATTGCTGCAATCTCGTTCGCGCTAGATTTCAAACGGTTGTCTGGGGATGGAGAGCGTAATTGAAGCGGTATACTTTCTCCGATAAGTGCTCGAGTCATCTTCCTCGTTGTATCCTCTTCGTATAAGCTATTGTAGCTCCTCTTAAGTCGAGGCTCCTGTTCCTGCCTCTTCATCGCCTTATCGCGGCGATCTGCGTCAGCCTGGTGACTCTCAGACGGAGGAGGTCGTTTTAATATCTGCAAGGGAATCTTCTGTTCAAGTCCCGTCTTGACGATATCTGTCAACGATGGTTTATCAGGTATGATAATCCTCCGGTTCTTATAATCCAGGAGAGCTCCTGTCTCTTCGAACCACAGTCGTCCGATAATTGCTTGGCGATGTCCTAGTCCGGTGATCATAAACTGCGCGCTGACCTGGCGAAAACCTTGGATCGTCAGCGTCAGGTGGGTGATATGGGTGACGGGGTCTGCTGGCCTGCCATCGAATCCGATAAGTGGTATCGGGTCCTGTAGGCGTTCAGCTATCACGCCGAGGGATTTCATGAGGATAAAGGTGTCTGTGTCGATCAAGAGGTATGTATCTGCTCCGGTATCTGCCAACGCTTTGAGGACCACAGCTTTCTGGTTCAGGGAGATTCTTGTATTGAATAGTAAACTATTGCCTGAAACTAGTTTTCGTAGGTCAACTATACGTATGGCAGGGCTAGAGAGGCCTGAGATGGAGACTTGCCCTAGGCCTACTCTTTTGCCGGCTGTTCGCTTTCTATGTCGACAAGACGGGGATCAGGTGAAGCAGCTACAGCAGCAGCAGACATATTTCCAGTAGCAGCAACGGCGAGGGTCTTCTTTTCCGGGCAGTCCTTAGCCATATAGCCTTTTCCTCGACAGTAGAAGCATTGGCCATTCTTGAGAAGGACTGCACGCTCTGCAGGATCTATCTGAGGACGAGGGGAGGTTGAGGGAGAGCCGGTTCCAGTCGTCTTGTTCTTGTCTGTTCCTCCTCGGCCACTGCCACCTCTCGCAGGTGGGGGGTTATCTTTGAAATTAATGTTCAACTGAGTCGCAGTGTCCTGGCATCGGCGTACAAAGTCTTGGAGGGTGAGACTCGGATCGATCATGTATTGGGTCACGCGGTCTTGGAGTCGCCAGACAAGCTTGCGATAGAGTCCTCGCTTGCGGTCTTCAACAGGGATCTCAGCTTCCTCTGCGAGACGAGAGTATTCTGCGATGAAGTCTGCGAACTCCTCTTTCGGTTTCTGCTTCAGTTGTTCGTACTCTTGTCGTGCGTTCTCCTTGCGATTCGGGTCCTCAAAGATCTCTGCCAGATGCTCCAGCATATCCTCTGCATTAGTGTATCGATTAGTCGACGTTCGGTGTAGACGGGGTCCGATGTGCTTCAAGGCACGTCCTTCACATCGAGTCGAGACGTAGTGAATCCGATAATGTGCGGTTGGGAACCAGTCTGCATTCTGAGTAAGTTTGAACTCAATACCGGTCTGCCAGTTTTCCTATCGAACTTCCTTGCCATCCGAGAGCATTAGGGGATCCGGCATCTTAGGTGATCGCTTCTGGTTTCCCTCGATCGTAGGGAGTGGGACATCTGCAGCAGCAGTCGATGTACGAGTACGGGCTCGGTTAGCTTCGACTAGGTTAGCTGCCAGTTTATCACGTTCTGCTCGGAGGCGTCGGATAACGCGTTCATTTTTAGCGACTGCTTTCTCAGACGCGGTCAATTTAGTAATCAGTCGAACCTCGTCGGCTCGGAGGTCATTGAGAGTCTCTTGAAGATGTTCAGCCTTCTTATCGGCAGCTCGGATTCGCTCTCCGGCTTCTTCATCTTGCTCCTCAAGGTCCTTGCGGGCTCGTTCTAGGTCTTCTAGAGCCAGATTAGTCTCGTCTTGGGCCCTGGTCAGTTCCTCTCGGTCAGTAGCCATCTCCTTCTGGTATTTCTTGCGATCTCTGGTCCAGAATTTAAGCTTCTCAAGGATAGCGTTATATGCGAACTTGGGGTCATCCTTCACCCAGATCGCGAGGTCTTTCGCGCTGTGGATCTTGTAGACCTTGTTCTCGTCCTTCTTGTCGTAGAAGACTAGCTGGGGTCGTGATCCACGGGTCACAGGTCGTGAGGGTTCATTCGAGGGACCGGCTTCAGTGGGACCGGCCACGGGTTCTTCTCTAGGTTGAGACATCTCGTCAGTTCAGGAGGTTCAGTCAGTTCGGGGGTTCAAGGTGTTCAAGGTGCTCTCGCTGTCAGCGGTGCTTTTGGAAAGGCATACTTGCTCAGACGAGAGGTGAGAGATGGTGAGTCCTGCTGTCGGTTATGACACGTCGGAATGCGTCGAAATGGCCCAGTCAGGACGAAAAAGGGGTTGAAAAGGCGAAAAGACACTTAGTATCATGTAATAGAGGCCTATTGTGAGAAACAAGTGCATTGAATACGCGATACTAAGTGTGGAGAAGAGAGGAAAACAGTAGGTGAGGCCTCGCAGATAGGCTGCGAGGATCGCACTAGGCCCAAAAGGGAAGTAGGCCTGATCCAGAGTATTACAATTTTACGGAGTTTATATCATACAAAAAATATCTTGTTAATAGAAGAAGGGACTGATATAGACCCTTTTACTACAAATAGCGATCAACTGTAATTTGTATATACGATTATTAAACCTAAATTCGTCTTCTAAAATCTTTAGCCTAGTTTTCAACGATAATATATAAAAGGTGCTTTAAAAGAATTTAGAAGTAACTAAGCTATATTTAAAGCGATAGTCTTTTAGATAAGCTGAGGTTATCTACGGTTTTCTGTAACAATATTTCTACATTCTGCTCGGTATTTACGACTATTAGCACTCTTTGACTAATTATTCCGTAATAAAGACTGTAGGAAGTCTAATAAATTTACTTAGTTATTGTTTACTAATTTTAATTAAGAAGTGTAAATTTCCGTTGTTTAACGTTGATTAAAAGACTCTGGCTGCTGTAAGCCCACCCTTCATTTAACTTATCAAGACCCGGCAAAACTAAAGCCTACCAGATTTACGTTCCTACGATAGCTACTGAAGTATAATAAGCCAAAGAGACTAAATAACTTACTACACTACTTCGGCACCGATACAAGGCGATTACTAAAGTAAATTAATACTCTTATAGGCCGAGCAAATTATAACTAAAATTTAGATGTCAGAAGCTCCTTTACCGTCAAAATTAAACGACCTGGCTAAAGTTAGCTTAGAGATCTTGCGCCTTAAAACTAAAATCAAGACCTTAAAGACCTATTTACAGAATAGTAATAGGTATATTCTTCTCCTGCAGCAATATTTAAAGATACAGCATTAACAAACGCAGAAGTATATCAAGGTACTTAAGGTACGAAACCGAGGGTTAAGGCAGAACGTAAGCTATACTGATCATCCGACTGGTGCTGTACCAAAACTTAATGGTTATTAAATTATGGTAATTTAACAAAATGTTGTGGATGATCGTAGAATTTCTGTGAACCCTAGGACAGCCTCTGTGGTTTAGGCTGTACAGATAAAAGTCATCCCTAATACTCGACGTGCTAGCTGAGCAAGCAAACTGTTGCAGGTCTGCAATATTATAAGAGCCTGAAAGGCTATAAAGCATATAAGAACTATATCAAAGTCACATTTTAATAAATAAGCATATGCATGATTTCGCGGCACAAGAGCAATGTTGGGCCAAAATAAGGATCATTCCAGTAAAGATAACATCGACTACCCTTCTAGGCATATTAGCCACCGGCTGCACTTTAATCATTATGGATTACAACTGATGGCATTGTAGAGTATTGCCTGGACTCAACCCTCTGCCCTATTGAAGCGTGAATACGTTAGTGATCCACTATACACCGAGTCCGAACGGAAATTCAGTATAAATTCTGCAGATATTCGAATGGCTGCACGGAGTACTGGAGGAAAAAAGAAAGAAAGAAAGAAACATGAATTGAAACTCATTGCAATTAGCAACCGAGCATTACGTGTACAACTGCATAATTTTCGAATACGAGTAAGAACACATAGCCATAGGAATGTGGGGTTTATCATAAATTACACCGCAAATTCGGGAGCTATCGGTCGGGGCTAGCGGCTTAGTCGATGGCTGGGTGGGTTTTCAGCTGAATAGGCAGAACAATAATAATAGACACTCGTATTCGTGTTGAAGTTTTTATTCTCGGGGGAGCACAGAGATCAAGTAACATTTCCATCTACACTGATGCTCGAAATTGAATAAAATCAAAATTAGAGCCAGGGCGGGTGATGTTCAGGGCCCGCCGATCAGGGTTGGTTTCAGGTTGTGACGAACTTTCATCGGCAACCGCGATCGGCGGTGGGGAAATTGGGCCCCTGTGTGGGAAGAAAGTGACTATGCTGTACGGCGCCTCCTGGTTGCTACTTCGGTTGAAAGATATCTACAAACTTGAAGTGACGAATACTATGTACTCGCAGAACTGACTCCGAATCTTCACATTTTTGACTCCACTGCTTTCCATACATTTATTTTGAAAGAGAAAACGTTGGGTGCTTGATAACTGTCGCCTTATTTTCACCTTGAGATCATACGCCAGTTTATATTGAAGACGGCTTGTGCTTCAAGAACCTTGGAAGCTTCTCCAGATAGGTATCTTCAAGTTTTTACAACGTGAGATCCGGCGAAACACTCAAGTGCGCCTTGACCAGGCACGAGATTAAATTGCAATAAGACTGTATTATGAGATTGACTGAATGACTAATGCTTGTTTGATCAAAAACACTTTGCTGAGAAATGACCAAGATCACCGGTTTGTTGGAGCTGGTGCCACTTGGCTTTTCTTGGTGGGGCCTGGAGGGCCCTTAAGAGCAGAAATGGGCTTGTCGGTTGTCTTCTCGATTGGCTTCTCGATTGGCTTCTCGATTGGAATAGGTGGGTTCGAACTCTTATCAATGAACGCCTGTCTTGTTTTACTGGTAGTCTAATTGCACGCCATGTTAGTAACACTGAATCCGAGAAAGATCAAAATGGGTCCGTTTTGACTTACAGGCTTCTTAGAAGATTCGGCCTCAGGGATAACATTCACTGTCAACCCTGAAATCCCCGGATTTGTCGGGTTCTTAGTCTCCTGGCCCTTCTCAACAGTGTAGCCCTTCAATTGTGCGATCAGGTCATTCTTAATGGATTCAATATCATCATCAGACAGCTCGTACTCCTTACTCGGTTCGTGACCGAATTGATGTAGCTTATTACCCAAAATCCTAACGCCCCAGGAATTGACCCTCTTTGCTGTCTCCGCGTCGAAGGCGATAGTGCCTACGTTTGGAATATTGATTGCAGGAGTCGCTCCGATGAGATCGCTGACAACTCGCTGAGTTCCATTCTTGACAAAACGTCCCTGTTATTCGTGTCACGTACCAACGTTAGCCACATCACTTCCAATTATCTAGATCAACCACGAATGCGAGCCGCGAAGAGAATATACCTGGGCCGGATTACGGTCAGCCGGGTGGTAAACAATCCACCGGAACGTGGCATCGGTCTTCTTATCCTGCCCGTAGAAGAACTGGGGCGAGATTTTGGTTTCAATCCACTGATCGGACAAATCCGCTGGAACGTTTGCTCCCAAGAAGGACATGATGTGGAGATTCTTCAAACCCGTCCAGCCAGGCGCATTATGATAGAGCCGATCAGCCCATTCACGGGCAATGAAGATGATGGTTGGATCTAAGATATAGTCAGCTCTAAAGAGAACTTGAAGACAGACTCGCCGGTTTTTGAACGAGAAGAGAACGGGTGGATCGTGTTAACTTACAGCCTATATCAAAATCTGTAGTATCTTTGCCTCTGGTGAAGCATGGAGCACAATAGTACTCCTCTTCACGCCAAGTCCATTTGGTTTGATACCAGCCAATAGTCACTGAGTTGGTTGGAGTGGCTGGAAAGGTGATAAAATCGCCAAGCTGTGGGACTGGTAGGACCATCTCGGCAAGAAGAAATTGGTTAAAAGCTGGAAATAAGCAAGGTGAATTAGGTTGATATTCAGCACTTCGGGGCCCAAGTCATGTTTTATAATACTATTCATTTCGCTGATTGCGATATCAACAAGCTTCTCGGTTCGTATAACCAGTGCTCCCCTCAGCTGCTACTTGCTACCTAGGTACTCGGCTCATTCTTCCATTATACCTGGGAGTTTGGCTCCAAGATTTCGAAATCTAGGCCCCTTGAGTTCAAGACACATCTCACTCCACCACACCTTGCGCCATCGATTGCGAGGCATAGTTTGCCCTGATTCTAACACATTATGCTAGCGTATAATCTATTTAGAGCAATCGGAGACACCGGTGGGCTGAACCTTGGCCTTTGCCTTTTCTCGCTTCAAATGGGAGCGTGCTTTTTGCCGAAGGATCACTATGCCCCTGCAATAGTTCCTGACAGACGCACGCCACCCCGGAGCCCCACCCGAGCTACAGTCCGCAGCCCCCAGAATTGAGTATTGTAATGTGATACGTATACGGTAACGTATACCTTACCGTATATTGTAACAGTTGCAAACCACACCGGCGTACATCCCAAAACATAACAGAGAATGGTTTACAAAAATAGGATATGCAGCGAATAGAGAAACGTGCTACATTTGGCAGTATGAGATCTACGCTCCACATGCGACGAAGACAGCCCTGGAGATTGCAAAACCGCTTTACCTAGTTGCGAGATCGCTGTTGCCGTAACCTTGGAAGCCATCTATAATGGATAGCATGGACGTAGAATAAATAAATTCAATTAAAACTTGAATGACTGCCAATCCAGCAAAAGTTTCCAGGGCTATTTCCTGCAATTACATCCATCAATGTAGGCTCACAATTCTCCAGTTTCCCACCACAGCTCCTAAGGCCCCCCGGCAGCATTTCTCTGCTTTACATGTTGCAAGCGGGATCCCTGGCTCAGTTCCCAAGACACTGTAACCCTTCTTACCTGGGAAACTGCCTTCGCAACTGCACCTTGCCCATCGAAGGAGCCATTCCTAAGTATCGTGGCCATGGTTTTGAAATCGGGTGTTTCAGCTTGAAGCGTAGCCATGAGCTCTGCAAATTGGCTTTCGTTGAGCATGGTCGGATTGACGCTATCGGCGTCACATAGCTTGATTTGGTATTTTCCAAGAGACTGTGAGCTTTGGTTAGGACTCCGTTGAGGGGGGGATGAAGGGATACCGGTACTGACTAAACGCTGGATTGTCAAAGTAGTGTTATCGGGAGCCTCCGTGGAAACGTGATAAGCGCTGCTCAGATGTGACTTGCTTTGTTTCTTGACGGATTGCATGAACTTCTTGAGAACTCTGATGGGAACCTGTCCTGCAGTTTTTATCTCTGCTGTCTCCGAGAATCGAGCCATGAGAACCGACTTTAACTGTGCTTGCTTGACGGCGTAATCATCGTCCGACAATATAAGTGAAATAACTCCACAGACATGGGCAGCACCTGCAACTGATATTAAACCTCTGCACACGGAAGACATTGGATATTTATAGAAAGACGTGGCACTCACCAAAGCAGTTACCAATGGCTGTGCCTTTGTTTGGATTGTACCTAGTCCAAGTAGATGGGTTCTCGGTTTCTGACTGGCTTAAAGCGGACTTCACGACGGGAATATCCTCGGCTGGGCCGTAGAGTGTGATCTCTGTTATGGAGGTCAGTTCCAAACTATCTCTCGATTGATCGTGGCACTGGTTGCTTCGAGGCAACTTACTGTTGCTCCAGTCAGATGTCGAGGCAAGTCTATTGTGCTGACAGGATCCGCCGACCAAAATCAATTCCTCAACATTTTGAGGGAAGCATTGATACTCTTCGACATGTACCTAAGAATCAAATATCAGCAAAAACATTGGATTTATTCTTCAGGATACTCACATGGTTATTCGGTGCTGCCACAACCACCTTGATGTCTTTAGTGTGAACAAGATAAGCCAGAGCCCGAGCTAACGGATGATTTTCTTTGGGCGTATCCGCAAAGCCAAAAGGCAAACACATAATTCCGGCACCGGCCTTGATATTGGCTTCCTTGAAGTCAAACTTAGCGATAGCTTCCCATGCAAGCAGAGCTGAGACTTTGCTTAATTTAGGCGTATTGTGCAGCCAAAATTTGGCTCGCCGGGCTAGTCCAAAAGTGTCGCCGGCCATCACGTTCGCCATCATGCTAGCGTGGCTGGCTGGAATGGTTGTTTGGGCACAGTCACCTGCCAAAATTCGATTCGGTTGGATCTGAAAAGGGGCATGAGTAATGAATACAAGATTGGGATTTAGAAGACTCATGTAAAGAGCGATTGAACTTACAAAATCACTGCTGTCAAAGTCTCCCTCGTCAATCAAAAAGATGGCAGTCCTATCTCCATCCTTTTCGGTTCGTGAAACACGATATGGCCACTTTCCATCGGCTTTGAGAGAGGGCTTCCAGTTGGAACCATCCAAAGAGATCCGAGAAGCCCCCCAGTTGGCCGTCTTCATGATAATTGTATCGCCATACATTTCAGCGACCTGGTTCGTGGTCACCGAGCGTACAATATCCTAGTGAGCCATAATCAGACAAAAACGCCATTAGGTTTGTCATATGTGGAACGTAGATTACTCACACTGTCCTTCGAGATTACCTTGATAAGATCTTGAGTGAAGACACCCACGTATCCAGAGATGACGGTGTCCAAATGTGCTTCGATTCCAACACTTGTTTCTCTTGTCTCCGCGCAGAGCTGTTGGATCCGCTGGATATGTTCTGTGATCTCCTCCGAATCAACATTGGGCTGGAGCTCAACAATATATGACGCGATGCCGTCTTCTGTTGGTTCCACGAGCTGGACGCAATTGTAGTTGCGACTTAGAGCCAAATTCGAAGTTGAAATTGTCGCAATTGGAAGTGGCCCCTCGGGGATGGGGTCTCCCGCGATAGAGCTTTCATCTCCAGGAGCAGAACCTTTCTCTTGAGCAGTAGTTTCTGACTCCGTAGCAGCAGGCTTTTCCTCCGTAGCAGTAGGCTCTTCCTCCGTAGCAGTAGGCTCTTCCTCCGTAGCAGCAGGCTCTTCCTCAGTAGCAGCAGGCTTTTCCTCCGTAGCAGTAGGCTCTTCCTCCGTAGCAGTAGGCTCTTCCTCCGTAGCAGCAGGCTCTTCCTCAGTAGCAGCAGGCTTTTCCTCCGTAGCAGTAGGCTCTTCCTCCGTAGCAGCAGGCTCTTCCTCAGTAGCAGCAGGCTCTCCCTCCGTGGTGGAGGTTTCTTCTTCAGTAGAACTAGTATCTTCCCCTGTTGAAGTCGGTTCTTCCTCTGCCACAGAGACCTGTTCATCTGCGGGATTAGGGGAAGGAGTAGCAGAAACCGCAGGCAGTTTCCTACTGCTGAAGCGTCGCTGAGACATTTTCACGATTGGGTGGGTGGTCGTGGATAGTTGGAGATGGCCTAGTTCGACGCCTTTGCGAGAGGGTTGTAGCAAAATTCCAAAACGGTTCTTGCAAGGAGATGGGAATTTTGAAAAGGCAGACGTAAATTGAAATCACCATCTAGCACCAATAAGTTTCATCTACACCCTCTGCACTGCTCTTTCTCAGCTGACTTCCAACCATCGCTTGCCATGACTGCGTACCATCGCATTCTCGGCTGCGAGTTGCTGCATGTGGTTGTCGTCCGCAGGTCTTGCCTTGACAGCCGATAGAGGATGAATGGTCAATGAGATTCAAGCTTTGTAGACATACAACTCCAAGGCACAAAGGACCGTGAGCCCAATCTCAAATCAGAACCCATGTGGGAGTGGGGTTGAAGGCCAGACGAAGGCTTGAACAAGCGAGCGCTCCCTTTGGCAGACCCCAATGGTCAAGGCGCGGGCGCGAACGTCTGGGGTTAGCAATCTGCCGAACTCTTCTCAAGTTTGAGCAAAACAAACCGACGGAGCATTGGCCACGATAGTGGGCCTCGGGAGGTTCGTGTCAATTCCAAATTATTTTAGCGCCGGCCGCCTCGGCCAAGCCGAAAGGTTCCAGAATTGTCAATGGCGGATGGCTGATACCTGCCAAAACACGGGGTATTGGGCCGCCCGATGTATGTATTTGAAATACAACGAATAATTACGGCACTTTGAATTCGTTTCGCGAGGGAATTTTGAACTAGCACGAACAGTGTCTTCAGCAAAGTCTAGCGAAGCGTTAGTGCTTCCGAGAAAGCAAGCCATTAGGTTCGCGGCACGTCCGATATGGTCTTTCAGCGTTGCCAATCGTGTAGCTGAAAGGTTGGGAGATCAAACTGAGGCTTCATTACCGACGATTGAAGGGGAGCATTTCCCCTAGTGAATGTGTCAATATTATTCGGATTGGACTATAAGACGAAAACATCCGGGATCAATTGAACGAAGAAAACTAGCCCAGGTCTTTCTTACAGACTCATACTTAGCGGTCTTTGATTTTTAACCTTCTATCTCCTTTGTCGACCGTCGTGACCAAAAATGCTTACCGCACCTTATACCAGCGCGATGCGCCTGGGTCAAGGGTGAGTGTTGCTCCATTGCTATCTTCTTAAAATCCCCCTCATACTAAATGACAACTCAGTTTCAACACCTACACCCACGAAATTTGTGTCAATGACGCGGTCGTTGTTGACCCCACGAACCCTGGTGGTGATGTGTACGGTGGCGACGACCACACCGTCAGCCAGATTGTCTCTTATTGTACACGTCATGTGGATAAAGTCAGTCAGGTCATTGCAGCCATGAACATTTCTGCGGCGGCATCTGTCAAAACCCAGGGAGCCGGTGGCGGTCTCGCCGGGTCCTACGTTGACTCAGATACCTTCAAGGAAAGCAACATCAACTTCTTTTGCCAGGTCAAGGTCACCAATCAGGTTATCATGAGCAACGACCTCCTTCAATTCAATGATATCCCCACCATGCGAATGAGTAACCCTCAGAAATTTACAAAAGTGTATGGTGATTCATACATCTCTGGCTTCATCGAAGGTGGTGAACTTAATGCTATCATTTCGGTCAAGACCAGCGATCAGTCGACCATTAATTCGATCAAGGCTTCTCTTGAGGGAAGTTTTGGCAAGGGAGCATTCTCTGCCAGCTTGAAGGGGGAGGGCGGAAAGGACAATGAGCAATCACTGAGCCAGAGTGAGACTACAATCACTGTGAACTGGACTGGCGGTAAGTCTCTATGCTCTGTCCCTTTTGATATTATTCTGGTTCTTTGGTCATTGAACCTGTGTGATAAGGTCTTTTCTAATCGACCTTGATAATAGGCGGTATTATCAAACCCAAAGAAGAACTTTGGTCAATTAGTTCCCTTGTTAAGGCGGCTGCTGCCTTCCCGGAAATGGTTAGTCACACCCCTCAGCGAACCCAGTAAGTAAAATCTCTTGAACCCGGCTCTCAAGTTGGAAAGAGAGATAGAAATGAACTTTGGAATCTAGTGCTATTTTGACCAAATACGAAAATCTGCGGTCATACTATTTCCTGACACCTCCAATGCCTGCCCCACTCGACTACTCCCTGGCTGAGCTGTATACCAACGATCTCCTTGACGCTTTCACTGACTACAAAAGCATTTGGACCGTCATTCATCAGCGTAAGAAAGCACTCCTTGGTATTCCTCTCAAAATCTTGGATACTAAATTCCGTGACAGTGGCGGAGGCAGTTGAGTTCGGACATGCAACCTTGATACAAGCCGATCCCATGCCCCTTCACGACAAAAAAAATCGTCATGAAGACGATGGCGTTCTCGTCGATTTTAATGCAGAAGACATGTCTCAGGAGCAAAAGGCTAAGGCCTATGATGAACTCCGGTCAAAAACCGCTTTCCGACACACTGGAAAGCGATACAACCCGACACTGCAGGATTTGGATCGAGCCCGTTATCATTGCCGACTGGAGATGGGCAAGATTCTTAATGAGGTACGTGGAAAAAATCATACTGTATTTGAAAGAGCGTACTAACTTGCTATTTGCCTCCAGATCATCGCCATTGAAAATGATCCGTCGAAGGCTAGCACTGCGGATCCCAGTGCCGTGTTCCTCAACCCAGCTATCTTCCGCATGCTCCTCCCAGTTAAAGTTGAGAGTGACTCTTCGGCCCTGAAGGTGTGTATTCCACAACCCCTAAATGATCAATGATACGTATCCTGCTGTTACGATTCTTACCCAGTTCAAACCAGACCATCACAGACGCATTCTATCTTACCTCTGAGAAAGCGCTGCCGAAGGCAGCGAACGAGTGGAAAGACAAACTCCCAGCGGATATCACTCAAAAGCTCAGAATGACCAGTCACGGGGGTGAAAATGACACTAAAGTCTCCGACAAGTTTGCGCAGTTCCTCTTCCAGAACACTAACGGAGTGACTACTCGCTCTCCAAACACGACCCGCTTGGAATACATCAAAGTGTATTCTTCCGCCGAATGTGTGACAGGAATCGATATGAAATACGTGGGTCAATCTGCTGTACAGGCTGGGACGATCCAAGGACAGGGGGAAGCTGCCGAGCTTGCGTCCAACGATCCTGTTACCGAAGTGGTTATTGAAAGTGCCAAATACAAGGGGCAAGAGGCCAATCACGCTGTTATTCTGGGGATCACACTGAAGACTCGCGGGGGCACACTCCATGCCCTCGGACGCAAGGATGCCAATAAAGACAAGTTGGCTGGATACAACTCTCACATTGCGAAGGGACCGACTACCTCTTGGGGACTGCTTGGTTTCTGGGTATCGCCAGCTGATAACGCAAATGAGGGTTTCGCGCGTCTTGGGGCATTCTTCGCGCAAGATCTTTAAATGGGACTATGTTTGTTTTTGTTCACTCTCTCCATTGGGCTTTTTCCATGTCAGATTCGGATTCGGTCTTCAGATCTAATTTCGTACAACTTTAGTATCTATATTACCAGTTATATTGAATTCAACCTGCTTTTTGATAACATCGTCATCGTCTAAGAACGTAACTTTTGCCCAGGTGCAATTTCCTCAGATTATTAATATTCCATTTCATTTCTTATAACGAGGTTTGACTAAGAATTTATACTCCTTTTGATGCATTGCAGCCTCAAAAGACGAGTTCAATTTGTATATAACAAGTCGATTCCTACTCATTCCCGAGGTCTTCAAGTGTCCGAAAGCGCTGAGGTCAACTGCGACAAAGCACTGAATAATGAGTGAGGGCCTGCTACCTACACAAATAAATCTTGATAGAATTGACAAAACTTTAAGTTAGCGGTTGATATTGGTTTACATGTCATTCAGGGGGTGTTTATGTTGAAACTACTCAGGGCGACAAGCCCCTGCCAGTACAAATCTATCACGATCAGCCTCAATCGTTGTTTATCATGGCACCTTAACAAAAAGCTCTGTTTCAAGTTGTGATCCATAGTATAAATTAAATGTGCTTACATGTATTATTCTGCCTGTAGTCTTCCTGATGGATGTTGGCTATGATATTTGAGCCTCTTGCGCATTATTTTCTCACTTCTCAATCTGTGTGAATTCGAGGAAGAATTTCCGGGTTGGTTAAGCGTAAATTTTATGCCCGCCCTTTCTGTAAAGTATTTTTACTATAACACAATCGCCAATCACATTCCCATTTCCAATGCTAATCGATTCTTTGCGCTTAAGCTTAAGCCGTATTGATATCCCCTCAAAGTGTGAAACGGGAGCAAGAGGACCTGAACGACAACACCCGAAGCGCATATATGTGCAGACTCAGACAAAGTGAATTTCCTGCCCGGTTCAATTCCTTTATCCTTCAGCTTTACTGTAACTCTTGTCTCAAGAGTGTCTGCCCACTCCACCATATCAATAATCCTTTGCTGAGCGTCCCCCAAGGAAGTATTCAGATTCGAAATTTTGAGGTCGTTCAATGTGTCATAGCCGGCAAGGTTGACCACAAGGCTGTGGTCAATGTGTGTGGTTGTTGAAGACGTTATCCACGTTTTGGCCTTGAAGAAGCACACTTTCACTGTCGTCTTGAGAGCCACAGTATCGGTCATTCGCTTGGTGGCATCGTCCACAGACATGAAGGCCCCCGAGTCTGCCCCTAAGATAAATCCAGCAATGAAATAATCGCCATATATTGCACGAAATTCTCTTTCTCCATCGGCTCTGCTCAGAATATTGTATGCAATCGCGTTGAGTTCTGGCTCTTGAGCGAAATGAAGCGCACCAGCTCTGTAGAATGCGTTCCGGGAGACCTTGGTCGACTAGTTTGTTCGCGTCAGTATCTGGATTTCATCAATGAAAGAACCGAAGGAACCTTTCAGGAAATAGATGCCGTACATCTTTATTTTCTTTGATGTCTTTGTCATATGAGCCCGTCACATTGACCTTTGCAAAAGTCAAGTCCACAGTTGCGCCCAAACTCCCACTGTAGTGCTGCGTCGACACCCCATGAGAGTCACTTTCCGCGCTTCGAAAATATGCGCGTCTATCACCCTGCGATTCGTATTTGATATAGGGGGCTTGAGGATCAAATGGAGTGAATGCCGACTGATCCATCCACGGGTGACCCATGATATTCTCCGATTTGAAGCCAGTACCGGGAATCAGCGCCTGGTGCCCCCAAGGTACCAAGATTGGCACGCCATTATGTGCCTGGGTAACGAGAAGACTTTCATTTTCTTCGTACATGGTAGGTTTAAATTTTCGAAGTTTGACAGCCAGATTCAGTGAGGGTATAGTAAGAATATCAGACCGGAAGCCATCAATTTCGAGGGAGCTTCTTTTCTCAGAATATTCAGGCCAGAGGAGGGGGGTAGCCACCTACAGGAGCTGCAACCAGCTGATCAACATGCTAGTCGCAAAGCTTGCGCTGCATTGCGCAGCGCTTAATCAAAGGCCACAATAGCCGAGAAATGGAGCTTCAGTTGCCACGAACTTTTTGAATTACCTTTTCGGCTTCAAGAACACCCTTCCTTCCTGTGAACTATCGAATGTGATCGGGTTTCGCCGGCGCCGAATCAAATATCACAAAAGCCAGCTATTCAGTTCTAGCGCCAAAGGAGAACCTACTTGTGGCTAGCATGGCAATCACATATTCTCGGTCACGCGAAATAAGCATCGCCAACACCTGCCGCCCCCAGTCCACCGCAGGGTGGATAAGCCACAGTGGGGGCGGGTGTTCGGGCGGTGCGAAGCGAAGGAAGTGAAGGAACGGGCCCAGGCAGCCACCAAGCTTGAACAAGGTTAAACTAGTCACAATTGTGCAACGAGGCACAGCTCTGTAAGCCCACACATGCCACATGGTGTACCGAATCGACGAACCTGTGGTCTCGTACTGGCGAGGAACTTTTACGAACAATTGATAGATCTGAGTGGGAACGTGTAATTTTTGGATTTACCGTATTATACCGTATTATGGTAATTGGATAATTACGACTATACGGTAACGTAACTTACCGTAATTTACCTGAAAGAATCCCTTTTGGGGCCCGCAGCTTGCCTCAGTTTAGCACCGATATGAGTTTGGATGTCAAGCCTCTTGGACTATCAAGTAAGCCCTCGCGTGTTAGACCCCGAATTCCCCTCGCTTCTTGCCGTGATGTTGAAATTCACCTTCGCATATTATTTCAGCTTGTTGAAGGCCAGGAAGCAGTCGCGCCACTTACCTAGCCCGAACAATAAATGGCTCAGGCAAAGTCCGTGGTCACGGCTAAGACAGCGCGAGACTATGCTTAAGCCCCATCTACTTCATGCTTCTCAAATCCCGTCTTTTCAAGCTACCAACCTTGGAAGTCTACTCGAAACGCTTGCCCACCCAAAAGTCAAACTTTCATTTTCC
Organism: Penicillium cosmopolitanum; assembly: GCF_028827165.1. Classification (NCBI taxonomy): domain Eukaryota; kingdom Fungi; phylum Ascomycota; class Eurotiomycetes; order Eurotiales; family Aspergillaceae; genus Penicillium; species Penicillium cosmopolitanum. The sequence goes on along the minus strand of NW_026622678.1, from coordinate 4,212,453 downwards.
CTTGGTTTTCTTTTCTCCCTTTCGGGTGCAATCCCATATAGACTGCCGCTGTTCGCTGCCATACCCACCAAGATAAGCACAAACCTCGGGAAGTCATGCTGGGTTTGTCACATTGTAAGTTTCTTGACTTCTTTTCTTTTCTTCGATATACCCGATCTAACGATTCCTCTCTTTGTCGAAGTGGGAACATATGAGGCCGATGACAATCCAAAGCCGAATGGGCGCATTCGAGCACTGGAATGGCCTCGCTCCTTGTCTATTACTAGCGAGTCAACTGGGTATGACGAGGACTCTATGCAGGAGCACCACTCCGTCAGCCATGTTAGTGTAAGTTCAGTTGACGGGCACTCTGTCACATATGGTGATGACGAAGACTGTGATGACTATGTTTCAAGCGCAGATCCAGCCAGCCGGCTTGAGCCATCTGATTCAATCCCCGGTCTTCCTCAGATCCCTGCCTGCGATGTTCCCGTACCATCCGTCGGTCAACGCAAAGGCCAACCAGCTTCTGCCAGCTCCGGCGAACGAGTTCAACCGCATTACGGTAGCCATCCACGCTCCTACTTTCCCTCGTCCCCTACAGGCACCAACCACGACCCCCTCTCAGAGACTTCTCCAGTGAAACCGTGACTCATTCTGCAGGAGGCCGTCTCATAACCTGGCCTGAAGGTGGCAGTTCTTCAGGACAAATGAATTTGGGTGTCTACATCAGCCGTGTCCGAGCCAGGTTGACTGGTTGTCTTCCCAATCAACAAGCCTTGGCAATCGATAGCACCCCAGGAGCTTTGATCGAGTTCATTGACCGTGTTCGTCTTCGTATGCTGCCACACCAGGGTAGCCGACTCGATCGTATTCTTCACTGGGCGGATAATCTGGAAGAAGCTCTTGCCAAGTTCCTCAGCTCTATCGAGATGTCGCATAAATTTTCCAACTTGAAAGATTTTGTTTTGCTCGTCCGAGCTTGCATCAAATATCTTGTTCAGGTTAGTCGCTATATGTTACCTATAGTACCGTTTCTTTACGGTTCTTGCGCTAATTTGTCTCCGTCAGTTGGCCGCCAAAGACACTTCGCCAGTACTGGAGAGAGTGTTTGAGGCCTTCAATGAAGTAACCTGGGTTATCACCGCCATGGGGAAACCGCGAAGTGTTCAGTCTCCTGTAATTGATGAGCAGCTCACCAGAATCCTCATCATTTTGTTGGATATGAACGTCACAATTTTCCAATATATCCACACGACAGGAGGTGAGTTCTAAGGTTCCGATCCAGTGGAAGCCCAGGTTGTAGTAGACTCCAGGGCTTCAGATATCGCAATCCATATTAACCTTCGAACTCAAACACAGGAAAGGTTTCCACATCATCGGCTTTTGGTCAGGATGCTTTGGAACTAAGTCCATTCATAAAGTCTTTGATTAACGTCCACGATGAGTTCTGCTATGAACTCTGGCAGGCTGTTCTATGCAACCTACCCTCCGCACGTGAGTTGAAAAGTCCAATGGAGCTCCAAATTAAATATGTTAACCTTGAAAATTGAAGCAAAGGCTAATTTCTTTAATAATAGGAGGTATAAGCGTGGATTTCATTCGTCGCTGGCTCTCTAGTCAAGAGAAGAGCTCTCTGGTTTGGAAAACTTATAGGTCATCTGGCCAAGCATTCGGGGCAAACTTGCCACTTCAATGGATGACGGAACTCACTCGCAAGTTTTGGGCAGGTTCAGACACCTTACTATTACTGACTGGAGAGGCGGGCTCTGGCAAGACGGCACTTTGTCACTTCTTACTTGACCAATCGCGGTCTCGCTTTCCCAAGGGAACGCGTGTCTTATATTTCAGCTTCGGTAAGTACCGGAGGGGCTAACCAGTCGATAGTCCGTCCAAATTTCAAAGGCTAATTCTAAAGACAGAAACATCCATACCCGGTCAGAGAACCCAACTGGTATTTCTTAAAAGTCTCATGCTTCAGCTTTTAGAACAAAGCAATGGCAATTCTGGGCTATTGGTCGCCCTCTGCGACGCATATAACATGATCGAACGCGAGCATATCTCTGGCCCAGAGAAGCATCTGTGGTCACTTTTGGCCGAATGGTCTGTTAAAACAACACAATTAGCATCAGACTCTGGAGTTTTGATTGTGGTGGACAACTTGGACAAGGTCGATGGTGGTCTGGTCATGGCCGGCAAGATTCGCCAGAAGCTTCATGATCTTGTTTCTCAACGCCGGGGGTTCCGTGCGATCATCCTGTCGCGTCCTCTCTGTGGTGGCGAGGATGATAATGAGCCATTACCTGGAACACGCCATCATCCGATCGATCCTTTGGGTTGGCGGGATGATATGCGCCGCTATATCGAGCTATCCCTTCGCCACTCAGCTCGCCTGGACTTCCTCACTTCAACTGAAATGGATCAAGTCGTCCGGCGAGCAATAGAGGTCAAAACTACATCTTTTCAGATGGCTAACCTCCTGATTGCATTCATCGAGATGGAAAGAACTTACCAACGCATCATTCTTGCTCTCCGCACAGTACCGGACACCCGTTTGGGATTCGTTGACCATTTAATGATGCACATTGACTGGACCCACCCGCTTGTCAAAAGTCTCATTTCCTGGCTCCTCGTTGCTCAGCGTAATTTGTCCATGTCTGAATTGGAGCAGCTTATGGATCAAACTGCTGCATCTGCTTTCTCCGGGACGAATGCCGCTCGTACATTGCGAGAGTCCTGCGCCTGTCTGGTGGAGATACGCGATGACACCATCGCATTCATCGATCCTATGATGAAAGAGCATATCTTGAACCTAGGAAATCAATCCCGTATTCCAATCACTAAATCTAAGGCCAACCAGTTTGTTTTGCGTCGCTGCTTGGAATACATGAATTCCCGATTGCCGGAGCTTGGAAACTCCATGCCAAGTCTCGATGGACCTGATTCGGAGTCTAGCGATGCGCCAGCCAACCCAGCCTGCATTGATCCAGTTCTTGACTACTGCATTAGCTTCTACATTCAACACTATATTTCTAGCAGCTTACAGTCAATGACTGGAGATTGGAAATCCTTGTATCTGGATTCAACTCAGCTGGCCCAATGGGAGTATTCCTACTGGAAGGACCAATGTGACAATGAGACGCAAGAGAGTTGGCACAAGCGAGCGCTGGGATTCCGCAAAGCCGTCTTAGGTGAAAATTCTCGGGCTGTCATCCAGACGCTTATCAACCTCGCAAAGCTGAGCCTCTCGGATGTCAATCCCGCCAAAGCATTGCCGTATTTGTGTGAGGCATGGAAGATTGCTATCTCGGTCATGGGCACACAAGCAACAATCTGCAAAGACGTGGCACACAAGGTTGCTGAGATTGTAGCATGCCAGTGTGATTCCGAATACTATGCATCTTTGCTCGACAAATGCCCAGGTGTGGAAGAATTGTACAAGTAAGTTTCCGAGTCTCCTTCTGAATTTCCACTTCTACAGGGAATATTCTTATATTTGACCATTATCTAATGAACATCACAGATATATCTGGAAAATTGACCAAGAAGACCACGGTCGCATGAACGACGGGGCTCTGGTTCACATTCAGCTTCTCATCAGCATGTACCGGCACCATGGTAAATTCTACGATGCTTTCTGTCTGTTGCAAGATCTTTATCACGAGGCCGTCGCATTATTCGGCAAATTTGATGCGCGCACCAATGGGTACGCAGAACAGCTGATTGATATTCTCACAATCATGGGACGCGACAGCGAGATTTGCACATTATGTGAGGATCTCTTCGAGGACCCAGAGCATGCTTTGAATCGATGGGATCAACGACGACTCACGATCCTCTTTCATATGATTCGCTGCTATGTGCGCCAGGGCCAGACAACCCGTGCCCAGGGACAACTCTCCAAAATCTGGCAGACTCTTTATGATCTTGTAGTTTCTACACAAACTCTGGATGTTCAAATTGCTCTTGTGGAAGTTACTATTGAGCGTGCGCGACTGTTTACCCATCAGCTGAACAAATCGCAAAGAAAGGAGGCGGCTAGTTTCGTTTCTCGGATATGGGTCGCCTTGTCCGAGGCACAGTCTTCGTTCAATGACCAATTGCTGGTCAAGCTTCTCGATCTCAGTGAATACTTCGTGGAGATTGCTGTGTTCGATCCTATTTTGCCAATCCTCTTGCATCTACAATCTTCATACCATGACCGTGTCACCAGTTGTCCTGGTGATGCAATTCGGGTTGCCGTTGCCCTTGCAAAGTGTTACCGTCATTATCCCCAATGCAAGGATGATGGTTGCTTTGATCCAGATTATCTCCAAGAAATTCTATCTCTTCTACTTGGATTGGATGAGATGAATGAAAGTTATATGGATCTACCCGAGGAGATGGTACATATCTATATTTCCGAGAGTCGGTGGATCGACGCTATTCAGGTCTGCACTGCTGTTCTAGGTCATCTTTGGCCAGAAATTCTCATACCCGTGAATCCCTTCAAGCTCACTTTGACATTGCCCGAGGCTCATCAGCCCGCAGGAATTCGGATGGCTCTGCTGTTTGCCAAGGTGAAGTTACAGCAGAGTGCCGATGATATCCAAACATCTACTTTGTTGGAGTCCATTTTCACTTTGTTCAAGAGGAAACTGCCTTTGGATCAACCTTCGCTTTATGACGCTGCTTCCTTGTGGTCAGACTCACTTTGCAATCTTAGTCGTATCTCCGAGGCAATGCAAATGTGGAAAGAGCTGCACGAAACTTGTTCCCGTCAGCTTGGTCCACTACACGAACAATCTATTCGCATCACTCGGTGTTTGATCAGTATCTACCGGGACACTGGGGACAGAATCCCATTTGGCTCTCTCGATGTGCTGCTCAGCATTCTCCGGAGCTTTGGCCCGAGGCCGGATTTGTGCCAACCAATTGCCTTTGAAGTGATCACTGTGCTTTTGTCACAGTATGAGAGGCAGGGCAAGCTGGACGAGGTCTACAAGCTTTATGACCAGCTTTGGCAGTCCATTGTGCGCCACGACCATTCTTATCCAAATCCGCTTAGCGATGCTGAAATCTTCGGCATATACGAGAAATTCTCTCGCGCTCTACTACAAAGGAGTGACTGCGACCGTGCTATCCGCGTCACCCACGAGCTTCAAAAGCTCTTACGCAGTAACTGGGATGCCAGCGCTTTGCTATGCATTCGTGCCGATTTCGAACTTGCACAGCTTCTAGAACGCGACGCGCACAATTATAAGCAGGTTGTGGCCTTGTACGAGGCAATCTGTGACGTTGACCTCGCCATGTTCCAGAACGAAGACCAGGACGAGATCCTCCGCATCATCAAAATCGCCACAGAGCATCTGGTCAAAATCTACACAACCCATGCAGACCTAGCAACAAAGGCTGAAGCCATGTTGATCCATGCTTGGAAGCAGGCTGCCGCAGTCCGCGGCAGTTCCGACTTCCATACCCTGGAGTGCTTCCTGAGGCTCATTCGCTTCTGTCGATCCCAGAATGAGATGCTGGGAGGAAATTCAATCCCTCTGCACATGCGCGAATACGTGATGGATCTGTTAGTAGAGGAGCATGACGAGAAACGTCTCTTTGAACGCGCAAGTACTATCGCCGATCTCTACCAAGAAACGCGAATGGTGAGTTCTGGCATCCGTTTCATGAAAGAGGTGCGCAATGAGTTCGTAAGTCTCAGCCCCAGCAAGCCTTCGCGCCTTGGTTTGGCCCGCTTGATGCTTCTTGACCGTCGCTGTCTACTATTCGTCGATGCCGTCGATAGCATCCTCGCTGGAAACGACAATGGGCCCACGCTATTTGTGGATCTTTTGCAATCACTGATGGCCGAGACTGCTCTTTATGAGGCTTGGGACCGGGCTAAGCGTGGTCATTATCCTTTGAAGTCTATTTTCACAACTTCGTCGCGATTATTCCTCTTCCTGCAGCGCCCGCGACGCGATCCCGAGAGAACCGCGGTTTTTGAGGACCTGTGGTCGGCTTTTCAAACCATCACTGGTCTTGAACTGCCCACCGGAGGTACGATCTATATTCAACTCGAAGTTTGTATCCGCGAAATGGACCGTCGCCAGGCTTCACCTCTGCTGGTGGAGGCGCTTGTCCAAATTTGCATTGAACTATATAACATCCAGTCTTTCTCCGGTGGCCTTGCTGTGTTGGAGTGGACTGCTGAATATTTCGCCAATCCAACATGGGCCAAGGCCTCCCAGGTGACACAGATGGCATTCCGTCTAGCGCGGTCTATTAACAGTCTCCAATTTGGAGAGTCAGACCGCATAATCGTTGAAAAAGCGAGACTTCTGGTTTCGGAGATCTTGGCTAAACTTATTAGTCAAGTTGATACAGGAGAACTCGTTTTGAATGAAGTCACGGTCCAGGAGGTCAACCTGATCATTCGTCTGCTCAGTCACGGTAACAACCGTCTCACTGCACTCAATGTATGTAGCAAAGCCGACCATCACAGCTCATGTGGCATTTTTCTGAACAAGCTGCTAACGATCGAACAGCAAATCTTCAAGACTCTTTGGGACTTTCGCAGCCGTCTCACATGGGGCGCCCAATCCACCATGTCATTGGGCGAACGCTTGTGCGAAGTCAAGTTCGCTCTTGGAGAGCGTAAAGAGGCTCTGGACCTTCTTCAAGATATCTGCTACAACATCCGCGATGTCTACGGGCCGCTCCATCCGCTCTCGGTGGAATGCGACAATCTACGTGCGCGCCTCCTTAACACAGACGGTCAACACGACCACGCGCTTTCTATCCATGCCAATGTCCTGCAAGAGGCTCTTACCCAGCGTGATTCCAGGCCATCTGGCATCATTGGAGGCCAAGATTACTTGGGTTTGATTCTAGAAGAACAACCAGGCCTTTTAAACGCGACACTGGGACTGAAGGGGGGGCTGGTGCGACAATGAGCGCGATCGATACGCCCACATCATTGATGAGGTTTTCTCAATGGGGAACTCGGATCTTATGGACTTCCATGTTCCCTCTGAGCAAGCCAGAGTTGTTGGGTGCTGGGTTGCTCCGGAAGAATGGACTTTAAATGAAGAGAACCCTACTGATGAGACTGGTGATGATTTGTTTGGTTCAAATTCCGACTGGTGCGTGGAGAGTCCGCTCAAAGAGTCTGGTTCGATGAATCTCGTGCTCGGGGCACAGCCATGTGGCTATATGTCTCAGTCATTCGAGTAGTGTGAAATTTCCTTGGAGTAATTACCTGCATTTAATTTTGCCCGACGGCAATAAGTTCTTTTTTGTCTGCATTTTGCTTTTATCTCAATGAGATTTGGTTCAATCTTGAATATCGATTTCTTGATTATTATAGCGTTAAATTTAGTAAGGTATCGGGGCTGATGATGTCTTTCTACCATATAGGAGATGAAAAAGAACATGCAAAATGGAATCATCCATAGTTATCTTGTATCTGGGATATACTACGAGTCCGAGTTTTTCTCAAAACGGCCCTACTCCAACTTGAAGTCAATTCATTCATTCCGGCCAGGTGGGATTAACTCATTTCAGAGGGGATACATAATACTAAATTACTCTATGTCGTGCATATACCTAGGTACATAACATTCAGATGGAGTCATAATATTGCACGGAAACCAACGGAAGGCAGATTATCGACCATACTACGGGGGTGCCTTTCGAGGGACTTTCGGCATTGTGTGGTCAAGTTGAAGTCAAAGAACTTGACCAACGAAAGTATGCCATCCATGGATGATGTCAAGAAAATGGCCGGAAAACTAGGCTATCCTGTCATTTCGTCATATGTGTGTGTATCACTACGCCTTGCAGATTGTGGGCCTGCCTTTCAAGTTCCAAGAAGCTATATATTAGATTACGTAGGGGGTGGAGAGATGCAGAAGTGTATATGGTATTATGTGTAGTGTGGGGCGGGGTCTATACATGAGAGGGAGCGTAGTACTAGGTCAGATGACTGGTAATAATACGACTCGGAACTGACACGCAACTTGGTTTGACGCCATTCATGATATGTTAGGATGAACTACAGATCCTGTCTTTGAATGGTAATGTCATTGATAATTGGTATTATGAACGCCCATGGTAAGGGCTGGATGTAACCAGAGTAGTAGCTAGAAAAAAGAGAAAGACAAGGCGCAGCGATGATGCGTCGGAAAGAAACGAAATGGGATATCTGAGATATCGAAACCATAATGCTTACATCTATCCGAGAGCTGCCTTGATCTCCGCTATCCCAAAGGGGTTAGAGCAGTGAGCCTGACTGCTGGGCGGTCAGGATTTCTTAAGTATAGGCAGAATTCGCCCTACTATCACTGCTCTTTGATTTCTGACCCTGACTGCGCTCGGCTTCTGTCGTACGATTTCTCTGAAAATTTAACAAGTTCTAAATTTATATCTAATCTATACCTAGGTCGGTGCGCTTGGCACTAATACCTCTGTTCTCACACACACACTCCCTCTCTCCCTCTCTCCGCCCCACTGGAGACCCACTAACACAAATTAGGCAATATTTCCGTCCATATTGCAACCATTGATGTATCCAACGAAATCACAATAGATTACAGTAATAGCCGATCCTGCACATTTCCAAACCAACTTAAAAAAAGGTTTATGGCAAATCCTTTCGCGGTGAAAGCCGGAAAAGATTCGACGACCCCAGCATCACTGTCTAGACCGAGCTCTAAACATCTGGCCAGCTTCATCCGCTACAAGGAGGTGAGGAGACGGCTCTTGACGGCCCCTAAAGCGGGGACCTGTCGTGGCGGAGACAAGGAAAGATTGTAGCTCTATTTACACTCAATTTATTATTACAGTACAAACTTGTATCTCAAAACATCAAAGAAGTTCGTGACGCATAGTAGTGAGCCCCGGCGCCTCGTGAATATCCTTGTCTGACTGCAGCTCGCTTGGATGATAACAATTCAGCTCAGTCAGTTGAAGCGACTTCGTCCCGGCTGCAGACGACGGCGCAATGCTATATTGATTTTTGGTTTCTGGGTGAGAATTTGCCTTTTGCTTTCGACGAAAAATTATTAGCCAAGCAAATATTCCTATCAATACCAGGCCGCCAATAGCACATCCAACGCCAATGCCAGCCTTTCCACCCGGTGAAAGTCCTGAGCTGGAGCTCTCCGATGAAAGAGGTACCCAGAACTCGCTCCAGCTTTCTTCCCACGAATTTGTTGAAGCCTTGATTGAGGTGTCATTGATCCCAATGCTCTGCTGAACACTAGATCCGATCGCTGGCCCAGGTGCTTGAGCCAAAAACCAGTAGCCGCCCCCAGTGCCGTCTTGCCAGTTTGTGCCAATGAAGACTGCTTGAAGGAAGGCTCTGCCGAGGACGAAGGAGTCAGAGGGATAGCATGGGAAGTAAGTGGTGTTTTGTTCCACTAGTGGCTCTTGAAGTGTGAGCTTCAAGAGTTGGAAAGGAACTTTGATGGTGATACTCTGGGTGTTCACTGCGTCCTTCTCGAATTTGAAGGACATATATGCTGGTGAGGAAGTTATCTTCTGGTAGCTGCTGTTTCCCGTGTCCCAGAAATATAGACCCAGACCCTCGTTGAATGTGACTGGGAGCTCTGCTGCAATTGCATCACACGTCTCCTTCGGGAGATAGAGGTATGGAAGTGTGGGATCAATCTCCACAGTTTTGCCCCTGCCGGTGTTGCTGCCTCCCCATAGGAGCAAGTTAGATTTATTGTTGAAGTTAAATGGCGAGTCCCCAATTGCAACTCCGATCCCAATGTCTTCCAGATAAATGTTGAGATTGCCGAGGTGGTTTGTAGTAGCAACCTGTTGCGAGCTTACTTGGCCCACTACTCGGTTTTGGTCATAACCGCCAAGCATCAGCGAACCTGGAAGGTCGGGTTCAACTGACCCAATATGCATTCCCCACGAATATGAGGGGATGCGATCAGACGAAGTATTGTTGAAGTATTCCCAAGCACTCAGCATATTGAACGTGTTCCCATCCACTGTGTGGGTAGACTTAGTACCACCTAGCGACAGAATCCCCACGGAAACAGGATATGACTTCCCATTCGGATATGTTTCGTAGGCATCGTAGATAGATGCGATAGAGACGTTCGGCACTGTTGGTCCATTCTGCAACCTGAGCGTGTCAGCGAGAATTCCTTCTTTGACATGCCCAGTGCCACCCCATTTATTTACGCCAGCACTGCTTTGATCGGACAGCCATGTCATTTGACTTGTGTTGATCGGCGTGTTCAAGGTGACGGCAGATGTTGATGCGCTAATGTTGAATAGACCGGCTCGTTCCGCGTAACACGTTATTGTGGAGTTGTCTAAGCAGACTGTGTCGATGAGGATAGTACTAGCCCAACGGTCGCCAGGATACAAATCAACAGATTGTTTGTTGGAGCCCAACTCGACTGACACGGCGTGCCACGGGCCATCTGGGCCATAGGTTCGATCAGACCATAGCACTGTCCAAGGAGCACCTTCTACATGCACGATGGCTGTGGTGGCGAGCAGCCAAAAGAAGAGGGGTTTTGTAGCAAAGAGAGCCATTGGTGAAAAGGGCCGGCTCCGCAGCATAGTGGGAAGGATAGGAAAAGAACATGGTCGAAAAAGGGGGCCGTAGAGGGTGAAATGTGATTGTCATTTGGCCCCAGCCAGAGGGTCTTAGTGTACTTCCATGGGCGCGTAACGAGATTGATGGATCGAGAATTGCATGAAAATCACTGTGCGTCGTGACGGCGTTGCTCAGCAGGGTATTTGATTTGCGAGTTCACAGACTCTGTGGGTAAATATTTTTTAGCGTGATAAAGTGAGAGGCTGTGCCCACATAGCTTTCCGCGCTCCTTAGGAGCGATGTTGCAAGCCACACTCGTGCTGCGTGTAGCGCTCGTATGAGGATTATACTGCACCTGTTCTCCTTCATAGTGTGGAGACTCCCTATAATTGCTGATAGATATTAATATGTCTTTGGAGGCGTTCGTCCCATACCTCGAATAGGGGAGATCGGCTTGGCCAGCGAGCCGTCAGCGTCCCGTCCCGACCCCGGTTTTATGACCCCTGACCAGCCAACTACTTGGGGCAACCGAGAGCCAACCAGGATTATTATACGAGTTACGTTAGTTTATTTCAAATGCTAAGAAATCATATATTACTAAAAATCAACCAGAACCAACTTCTCGTTGTTGATATACTGTGACCTGAAAAATCGCATTGAGTATGGTGTTTTGGGGTGTCCCGACCGACCGTGTATCCCGACCTGCCGTGAACTACGTTACATCACATCAGTGGTCGCAAGATGAGCGGAGAGACTACCTAGTATGGTATAGTTAGTTTCTAGTAAGGCGCCGGGAGAAAGTGTGAGAGATTAGAGGTAAATATAATTTCGAATATTACTGCATGCCAGAAAGCAGCCCAAACGAGCATCCCCTCGCGACACAGTTCTCGTAGGCGATGACTCATCGAATGCAGTACAATCCTTACGATGACGGTGAAGTAAACTGGATGAGCGAATTTCAGCCTTATTTTCCGGTAATCAGGTCGTATGAGTGTGAAGTTATATAGTAATTAAATTCGATAGGCTGTCGGTGGTTGTTGATTTGTGACAAGAAATCAGAAGAAGGGGACACCGAAGTAGCGAGTGTATGGCAGTTTCGTGTGAAATACGGAAAATACAGTGGTATTGTGAAATACAAAGACTCTTATAGAAAGCGGTCTAAAATATGTCGTGGAAACTCTTATCCAATTAGATCTAGAAGGAACCGAAATGACATGATCATATAGTATTAGAATATATCGTCAACATAACATATTAGTATATAAGTATCTTGTTTATTAATAAATATCCCTTTATCATAAATAAATACCTCAAAATATAGGCCTTTTAGCACGGATTTTAGGTATCTATTCCATAGTCTAGAGGACTGTTTTAGACTATAGAGTGCCTTGTTTAATTTTGCATATTTGTTATTATATTCAGGCTTATTATATAAGCCTATAGGTAATATGGTATATATATATCAGTATCAATATTAGCATATCAAAAGGCGTTTTTAACATTATATTTATGAAGGGCTGTAGCGACAACTGTTCAATTAGGGCTAGGCCTGTATGCTGTTTTCAATAAACATCGCCAGAACCCATTTCACAACCCATTTCTTGGTGAGATATTCGTATTTCGGCGCTTTCCCAAAATTTCTCGTCAATGTCGATGGTACTTCACTTTCGAATTTGGGTAGCGCTTATGTTTCCATCTAACTTTTCCTTGATGTGGAGTAGTGGAACCGTCTGTTGGGGCGGATAAAGCTGTGAAAGTATATAGGATTCAATGAATTAGTACCAATGGCATTCTATTTTGAAGTTCGAAATCTGGTACCTACTTCTTGCTTTAAACACTGTATTTAAGTGGATTTGCAGAGTCTTGTCAGTGGTTAGGTACTAAGGTCTAAAGCTCGATGTCTCTCTGTGCCTGTTCTCATGTTAGGCTTTGCCATGATAACCAATCTCCATCAGTCAATTTGTATCCTTCGGAGAGCGTAACGGAAAGGGTCTATATGAGGAGGGTGAGATAAAAGTGTGCACGATTCCTATAGGGCAGGCGGAATTATGGAGAGCAGGATGAGGAGATCAGCTTCCCACTAACTCTTATCATCAGGAGAAGCTTAACCTCGGCCCTCGAAATTATAATCTTTGTATAGACATACGAAACCGAGGGGTAATGCACATTTCGGCAATTCGAACTTCTTGGTATAAGCGCAAACTTCGTATTCACTCAATTTACCTTCATATAACTAAGGGATACCCCGCAGGGGAACCCTGCAGAATATGCATGTTTAATTAAGAATGATTAGTAGATGGCCGAATATGCGGGGTTCAAGCCCAATAGGCCAATTCTGACATGGACTCCCCACTAAAAGAGGAAATATGTAACCATATGCTACAAGTGCATTATTATTGTGTACACTGCGGAATTGCGGAGATAATAAAACATGACTTGGGTGCACAGCGGAGTCACGGAGATAGCAAAAGAAGTTGTGGTTTTTCAACTTCCATAAACAAATATCGCAGATGATCAGGTTGCAGTGACAGCAAGGCGGCCAAATACAATGAAAATAAAGTAGTGACAGATGCCACGGTCAGGGGGAAAAGAATAAATCTGCCCTGCTGTGAAGAACAGGCTTTGAACGTCGAGATACTTCAAGATGCGGCGTTTGGTGAAGTATACTATCTGTCTCTAGTACTTATTAGTACCTCAGGCCTACATATCTCCTGACGTCTTCGTCGACTTACTACTACCTAGGTATACATGAATGGAACCTTGGAATAAAATCTTCAGCTGACAGTCACACCTGCCAGCAGAGTAGGGATACCAACTTGAAGATATATTACTTCCAAGGTTCTTGACGCCATTCATTACCTATGTAGCTATCTTTCCATCCCGGCCCTATTGGAGTCTCTAATTGTGGTAGCCGCGTGACAGGCTTTCGGCCAACCTACAGCTTTGCAATATGTTTTCTGTTAAACATGGGATAGTTTCGGGTAATTACCTAGGTATTTATTAGACCGATTTAGGTTCGAGGGTCGAGAAACCACTGGGAGTTTCTACGGGAAATAATTCATCTTGGAAATATGACACTGCAGTATTCCATGGGGCAGATACGATAGTAGGAACCTCGTTTGAAAGCAAAAAGGAAAGTAGAAACAAAAAAGATAGCGGAAAGGAAAGAACAAGAGAAAGAAACCTTGAAAGGGGAAAGTTGAACGGAACAAATGCTACTCCTAGTAGAAGTTAGCATGATGGGTGGTATGAAGGAACAGTACTATAAATTTCCCAGGATTCTAGCTCCGAGTCGAAATAAGAACTCGAAATACACAAGCAAGCATACATCTTGTGCTAAGGTTCTTGCAGCTGAATCACACCCAGGTAGCTACCTAAGCTACGTAAACAACCGACACATATTCTCGCGTTTAGATAATTCTTCACCTAATACTAGTAGTACCTATTAGTAGATTCCAGCTTCACCATAACATCTACATGCCACTGCTGATAGCTCAAACTTCATCCGGGTTTTGCTTTTCATGGACATCTCCGAAGGCCTTGTCTCCATCGAAGATCAAAGCAACCTCTTCCAAACTTCGACCCTTGGTTTCAGGGAACCCAAAATAAACAAGGGCAATTTCAACAGCAATGACACAACAGTACACAATATAGTATTTCCAGCTTATCGCATCCATTGCGACGGGGTTGGCATATCCATTGAAGAGAATAGCACACGTGGCCGCTATCTGCATGATATTCGTTCCCTTGGCACGGAGATGAGTAGGAAGTACTTCCGTAACATAAACCCAGGGGGGACCATTGAGACCGGCGTTGTAAAAGAGTTGATACATGAAAATCATCACTATCACGCCAGTGCCGAGACTCGTATCTTCGAAATGGCGCTGCTCATTGATTGCAGACAGAATTGTCCAGATCATATAGCAGGCCAACATACCCACCGTGGAGAAAAGGAACAGTCGTCGTCGACCGACTATCTCCATAAACGAGGCTAGGATAATTGAGACACCCAAGTTAAACACTGTCAGGCCACCGTTGATACGGAGTTGTTGCGGATCAGAAGAGAACCCAATGGAGTTGAGAATAAGGTGGAGATAGTAGGCGATTAGACCATTGCCGGAGAGCTGCATCATGCATGGAACTGCGATGATGATGAAAAGACGATGCAAGTTGCCGCGTGTGCTTAAGAACTCGCGATAACCGGTTTGAGAAGCTGCTTTGGCGGTTTGGATTGATAAGATAATTTCCTTCATCTCGAAGTCAACTAGTGGAGAGTCCTCGTCTCCGCCAGCGTGGTACTTGATCAATACTTTTCGAGCTTCGTCATAGCGGTCTTTCTGCACAAGGTATCGAGGCGACTCGGGAAGCATATAGACAAAAATAACCTGAAGGAGGGGAAAGAATCCCTGCAAAAGGGATGGGATGCGCCACGCCCATGACAAGTTTGGACCCATAAAGTAGGTTCCGTATGTAATCCACGCGGCAAGCAAAGCCCCGAGATACCAGAGGTTGTTGTAATAGCCGACTAGAACGGATCGATGTGTCGGATACGCCAATTCACTGACTAACATTGGTGATGCTTCGACGGCAATCAAACCGCCAAATCCGATTACCATACGAGAGACCAAAAACATAGCGTAGTTCTGGGCGGCGCATTGAAGAATGGCCCCAATGACAAGAAGGGCCGATCCGAGGAAGATTGGGAACCGTCGGCCCGTGTGGTCACAGAGCCAAGGAGCGATGGGGAAGGCGGCAATTTGACCGAAAATCACTCCATTTGAAAGTGATCCTAGCCGGGTACCGGTGGGATGGCCGAAAAAGTCCTGCCACTGGCTCATCGACTGAAGGCCGTTGAGCATGGATCCGTCATACCCGTTGGTCGTCGAGGATAGATAAGGAACAATCATTCCAAGATTGAGGAGCAAAAGATGACGGCTCTTGTACCATGGCTTGCCGGTACGTGGCAGAACGCTTTCTAGGCTCCATTCGCTGGGGTTGTTGGTATGAATATCATGGATCTCGGTCGTCGGTTTCTCAGCCTGATCAACCATCTTGATCGCTGGTCTGTTAATTAAATTCGAGAAGTAGGAAAATGACTCTGTCTGCCATATGAAAACCGTGATCTCGGTTGTCCTGTCTCTATTATATTAGTTTATTTCTATCGCTTCAATCCGTGATTCCGCAATGAACATACCGATTGAAGTTGATGGCTGAACTCAACTCTGTGGTTAAAACCGCCTTCTGCTTTCATTCTTTCATTATGTCTGTCCGCCGGAAGCCATTGGGTGCGGCAGTGTCTTTAAGATCCGCAATTCCGCTTCGGCTAGCACACTGTGGCTTATTAACACCGGTTGTTTGTTATGAACTAGTTCTAAGTCGTCGGCTTACTGGCCAGTTCGGGTTTAGTTCCGGATGAGCACCCTTTTCCCCGCAGTGGCATCCCCGGCCATTTTCCCTCCCGTCTGGGGAAGATGCCACTCACCCAACATGGCAACCTTGGAAATACCACCGAACTTCCTCATGCTAATGTACAGGTCCTGCCCTAACCGGTTTAGGGTAGAGGTGAAAAGTTCGCGTGCACCCTACGTGACCAAAGCGGAAATACGAGAATAGTCAGTGCGCCCTCTCTTCTTCTCCGACACTCCGCTGGATACCTATTTCACTTTCAGGCCTGCATGGAAAATAACATCGATCAGAACAAGCTTGTATTTTGATGGAATCGACCTACCAATCCGAGATACACTGACAGGTCTCAGCCTCCAAAATGGAATCCCCAACCCCACCTGCCGATAAGCCGGATGTCCAGAAGCGAAAACATTCCCGTGCAGCCGCGAGCTACCCCCGGAAGCGAGCTACTCAAGCATGTCAGACTTGTCGTCTTAAGCGGACGAAGTGCGATAATACCCGGCCATCGTGTGCATCGTGTGTTCGGCTCGGGGCAGAATGTTCTTACCAACAAATGTGTTTATCGACGTAGGTTTCGGATGATCAATCGATCGTCTCCTCCAATGTGGGAAGGAAAGTTCCATCTAATCAAGTGACAGATTCGATTCGGCGAGCCTGGCTATTCTGAAACGGATTGATGACCTGGAAGCACTGATCCAGACCAAGGCAAACGATCCACCTCCCGTGGCTCTGCCCAATGTTCTTTGCTCTTCGTCGTCTAGCAGTCCCAATGACATTTGGGCATCTGGGTTGGAGCAGCAGACACAATTGGAGCCATGTTTCATCAACATTGAGGAGGTCCTGAAATGGCCTGTCTTCGATGACCATGAATTTGACCCGCGACTCTATCTACTATCCCCATCCGATGAGAGCACCGTACAGCCGAACCTACAAACTTCCGTTGACCTTGACCTCCGTGTGGCCGACCATCTCGTGCGGAGCTTTTTCGATAATGTGCATATCTTTAATCCCACGCTGAAAGAGGAAGACATCAACGAATATGTTAGGTCTGTACAATTGAATGGCATCGGGTGGGACGCAATGTCTTGTTTGTTGGTGAGTGCCTCAAACCTATGTTCATATGCCGGACTCACATGATAATAGCTTCTCATTTATGCCAATGGCTCGATCACAACGTCATTTGTAAGGAATGGACAAGGCGTAGATTCCACTCTGTTCCGCCAGTCAAAGGAGTTTCTCCAGGGTGAAGCGTATTTTCTTGCCGCGCAGAAACGAATGGGCATGTTGCTCTGCAGGGGTGGCGTAATAGAGGTACAATGCTTCTTCCTAGCTGGCGTATATTTAATGACAACGTTGCGGTCAGTAGAGGCATGGAGAATGTTTGTGCAAGCACTTGCATGCTGCGAGGGCTTCTCCATCCTTCGCACGAACGACTGCCATGAAGCTGCGTGGGAAACAAAGCAGAGAGTATACTGGACCTGCCTGAAGTCTGAGCTGTAGGTAAACCAATACCTGAATCACGAGGGTATGTCTGACATTTTCTTTATAGCGAGCTACGACTGGAATTGAACCTTTACCAAAAGAATTTCCTGGGTCTGAAATACCCTACCTTCTTTCCATCGCCTCCAGAGGAACTCAAATCTAGAGATGAAGCAGCATGGTATTTTTATCTGGCGGAAATTGCTTTGCGAAGATTGGAGAACCGCATTCTGAGCTATCTTTACCAACCTCACGATGTTATCGCAAAATCTAACCTGGAATCTGTGATCCTCGACTTTGAGGAGCAAGCAGACGGTTGGTAAGTAATATTGTGGATTAAGCAAGACATTGGTTAACAAAAGCCAGGCTGCGATCTCTCCCAGAGGCATTGGCTCCAAATACAGACACCCTATACACAGACCAATATGATGCCTTCCGATTCATTCTTAGTGGTCATTTCCTTGACTGCCAAGAGACAATGTACTGGCACTTTTTGGTCGAAGCGATACATGGCCGAGGTGACAGAACCAGCAATAATTTCCTTCACAAGGCACTTAAGGTCTGTGTAGACAGAATACAGCAGAATCGAACGGGATTTTATCATCGCCATCACGGAACATGGCTGATGCTTCGATCGTGTGCAAGGAGTGCGATAGTGTTGCTCGCTGCTGAGCGTAGTGTGAATCTTGTCTGCTTTCTGCCTATCGGGTGGGAGGGAGCGGTAGTCGATGTTACTCGGATGCTGGAATTCTGGAAGAATGAGTCGAATGATATAATGGGCTTGTTCAACATTCTACAAGTGTTAATGCAAGCGAGGACAAATTAGGTCGATTTCATTGGGTGTTTTTCTTTATTTTCCCAACTGTTTATTCAGATAGGTGGAGCATTAGTTTATCCTTTAAGGCTAATTATAAAGATGCGAAAGGGAGTTCTCTGTTTCAACTAGTCTTGTCATCTAGAAGTTCTCCGGTGAATGTACTGTGGCCCGCAAGTTGGCTCCACTCTGATGGCGCAAGTCCGATACTCCGCGATGCTCCCCGGGCGAAGGTTTCCGAAGTTCGGATTACTAAAAGAACCTAGATACTGGCTGGCCATAAGAATGCGAATTTCCGACCTCGTTCGCATTTATTATTCCAAATCCAGACCATACACTGTTCTCCCCATTAACAATGTCGGGGATTGACATCGAACATGTGCTCTCGGAGCTATCCCTAAACGAGAAGGTCTCATTACTTTCAGGTCTGTCTTCAAAGTTGATACATGGTTTCCCAGCTCACCAAATAAACAGGTATTGATGGCTGGCATACATCTGCAATTCCGAGACTCGGTATCCCTTCAATTCGCATGTCAGACGGGCCAAATGGTGTTCGAGGCACCCGCTTTTTCAACGGGGTTCCTTCAGCCTGTTTACCCTGTGCCACAGCACTAGGCGCTTCTTTCGACACAGATCTCATATTCTCCCTGGGAAAGCTTCTTGGGCTAGAATGCAAGGCAAAGGGGGCCCATGTCCTTCTAGGACCGACAATTAATATCCAGCGAAGCCCGCTGGGAGGTCGTGGGTTCGAATCGTTCTCAGAAGATCCTGTACTCTCAGGATCCTTGGCTACCAGTTATTGCTTGGGTGTACAGACCGAGAATGTGATTCCGACACCCAAGCATCTTGTGTGCAACGATCAGGAGCATGAGCGTGTTGCTGTCAACGCGCTTGTCACTGAGCGTGCTCTGCGCGAGATATATCTACTTCCATTTCAGCTGGTCATCACGGGCGCCAATCCTCAGGCTCTTATGACATCTTACAACAAAGTCAACGGATGTCATGCCAGCGAGAGCCCTGCGCTGCTTCGAGATGTCGTTCGGAAGGAATGGAACTATAATGGCCTGATCATGAGCGATTGGTTTGTCTCTAATGTCCCTCTAAATTCTCAAGTTCCATTTCTTACCAGAACAGGTTCGGCACTTATAGTGTGTCGGAGGCTGTCAATGCCGGGCTGGATCTTGAAATGCCTGGCCCATCTCGATTTTGGGGGCCAGGTTTGGTACATGCCGTTACATCTAACAAAGTCTCGGAGAGGACTATTGACGATCGGGTTCAAAGTGTTTTAGAGCTAGTGAAACAAACGGCAAGCTCTGGAATCCCTGAAAGTGCAGCTGAAGCTCAGCGCAATCTGCCCGAAGATAGAGCATTGCTCCGTAGAGCAGCTGCCGAGTCAATTGTTCTTCTCAAGAACGATGATCAGATTCTCCCTTGGATTCGACCAAAAAGACTCTCGTGATTGGTCCGAATGCCAACATCGCGGCATACTGCGGTGGAGGCTCTGCCGCTCTTCCTGGGTATTATGCCATTACACCCTTAGAAGGAATCAGAAACTGCTGCACTGGGGGGGTGGTCTTTAGACAGGGATTGTATGGCCACAAAGAGCTGCCACTTCTAGGTGAACAATTGAAAACCAAAGATGGTCGCCCTGGGTATACATTTAAAGTGTTTACGGACCCATCCTCCAACAAAAGCAGAAAGGCAGTAGATGTCCTTCACATGAAGAGCAGCTCCGCTTTTTTGATGGACTACAAGCATCCGGAAGTCCAGTCCGACCTTTACTATATTACTATGGACGGAATCTTCGAGCCCGTGGAAAGTGGGATGTATGACTTTGGACTTACGGTAGCGGGTACCGGGGAACTCTTCATTGATGGCGAGAAGATAGTCGACAACAAGACCAATCAGCGACAGGGAACGTCATTCTTTGGCATCGGGACTCCCGAAGAACGTGGCTCAAAGTACCTCGAAGCACATAAACGGTACCATATTATGGTCGACTACGGCACTGCACCAACTTCAAATCTGAAGTTGCACGGAGTTGTTTCGTTTGGACCCGGTGGACTGCGAGTGGGAGGATGTAAGCGCATCGATAAAGAACGTGCCATTCAAGAGGCCGTTGATCTTGCAGCTACATTTGACCAAGTCGTTGTATGTGTTGGACTGAGTGGAGAATGGGAAAGCGAAGGATTCGACCGTCCACACATGAATCTGCCACCGATGTCAGATCAGCTGGTTCAAAGAGTTCTCGATGTCCAACCAAATGCTGCGGTTGTTGTGCAGAGTGGAACTCCTGTGACAATGCCTTGGGCTCGCGACGCAAAGGCCCTTCTTCATGCATGGTATGGTGGGAACGAAACGGGACATGGCATTGCGGATGTCATCTTCGGGAATGTGAATCCGGTAAGTATTGAGCAAATTCGACATTATACGTCGGCTAACCTCACTTCAAGTCTGGCAAACTTCCTCTCAGCTTTCCGGAGTTTATCGAGCAAAACCCGGCATATCTTTCATATCGATCAGAAGCAGGGAGAGTGCTGTATAGCGAGGATATATACGTTGGTTACCGCTACTACGAAAAGGTCAAAGTGAAGCCTCTCTTCGCCTTCGGTTATGGTCTCTCATATACAGTATTCCGTCTCTCGGGACTAGCTGCTTCGCAACCATTAGAGGAACGCGACAACATCAAGGAAGAAGTGTTGGAGGTTTCAGTCTCAGTGGAGAATATTGGACCTCGTCATGGTGCAGAGATTGTCCAAGTGTACATTTCCCCACCTAAATACGCCAGCATTTCCCGCCCTGTGAAGGAACTCAAGGGGTTTAAAAAGGTGAAACTGCAACAAGGTGAGAAAAGTGAAGTCATGATTGTTATCCCAATTGCTCTGGCTACCAGCTTCTGGGATGAGAGATCGTCTGCCTGGCTAAGTGAAGCAGGAGAGTACACAGTCACTGTTGTTGGGACGGGTGAGCAGAATGTACTCTCGACAGGGTTTGTGATTTCCCGGACTCGAGGGTGGAATGGCTTGTGCGAACCTGACATTACTGATGTATCCCGGCACGTCAATGGGAATGGAAAGTAGAGGATACTAGTATTTAGACCGGAAATCGTAAGGACTTTATAATTTACGGGACACTTCTAGCCTCAGCCCAATTTCAGAGTCAAAACGAAATGCCTCAACCAGCCATAGTACCAGCAAGATTCGTAATATTCCTATATGATACCATGGATATCCAGTATAGTACATATGAGAGTTGCTAAAACAATCAACTTTCTTCCTACCTGGTGAAAGATGGGAAACGCTCGCTGGCGGTCTGCAAAGGGTTGATCGCAGAGGCACAAGCCACAAGACCTGAGAGGTGCACGTATCGCCCAGTATAATTGGCAAAGCAAATGATTGGGTGAATGATAAATTAAGTAGGCGAAACTGGTGCCTCAAAACTTAGGCGGAAAAACCGAGGGGCGGTGAGTAATATATCCAGCAGATTCAAATATGGAAGCGGTGTAATATATCACGAGCATTCAACCAGCGGGTTATTCTGCCAAGGTGGCAATCAGATCACATCCGCACAGCCAATACTAGTAACTACTAACTAGTAGGTCAGTACTATGATATCGTCATATTGTATTGTTTGTCTCCAACTTATCATGATAATTATCACTATTATATTGTCAGTAACTTCATTTTAATGATACTACTAGTACAATACAATAACGCCAAGCATGGTCACGGGACCTAAGTCATATGAAATAGCCAATGAGAGGCCTCTGTCTACGGTATTACATCTGGGCAGTAGTACATGCTTTCGTGATCAATATATATATCTACCCAGGTGGTAGTGCGAGCCTATGTGTACATACAGTATGTTATTTTTCAAGTTGGTCGCGGCCAACGTGCGACCCTGGCCAACACACTAGTATGGCTGTAGAGGCCATTAGATCTAGACTTGGATAGGAAACAGAGGCTACTTTATTTTTAACGGCGTTTTTGAGCGATTCAACGCGTCGTAGTGATGCTGAACAGCTATTGTGGTGGTGATCATGGCCGACACGCGACTATGACCGATATGCGACCATAGCTAACATACGACCGCCGACTGTGGCCAAGGGCGATATGCCAAAAATCCTGCGATATCGTATCGTGTGCAGCCTTAGAACTTACAAGGTTCCAAGCCTCTCGTGACAGGTCTGGTTTGGAAGGGACAACCTTCGAGTTTGGAACTCGAATCTAACATAATAGCTAGGTATCATCCACTGGCATGATAGACTCGTTCGCTAGGCTCCAAGACTAAGACTAGCCAGTTGCACCGTGGGTACTAACTACTACTAACTAGTGACTACTAGTTCTACGACTGTGAGTATTGCAAATAGTGTTAATACTACTGTAATAATACGTGGGGTGGCGGCTTACAGCCGCCTGTGGCATCCTTGAATAGCACCAGCATGGATGCCTTTACCCCAAGCCCATCTCATCTCCTGTTTTAGAGGCGGGCCGCCATTGTATCCCGAAATCACGTAAGATCAGCCCATAAAAATGCGACAGACGCTTAGGGCTGACAATATCAGACAGAAAATCAGACAGAAACTTCGTCGCCACTCCCAACTTGAAGGACGATAGAAATGATCCTAATATAAATACTAGCACGCTTCAGCCAGAGTTAATATAATGATACTCCATACTTACTCAATCCAAACCAAGACCATACCACAGCCTGAATTTCCGCACGGGCTCTTGCTATTTCAATTAAAGAGTGTCGAGAACATTTAGTAGTATCACCTGCCGTTTTCGATTCTTGAAAAGCACAAATGGCTGGTCCAACTCGTAAGTCTAGCTGAAAGCACTAGAAAGTGTCCATATTGAACCGTTTTAGTTGTTTCGACTGGCCTTCCTGTCGCCGGTGGCCAGGAAGTTGAGATGGCAGACTACAATCATCCCGAGCCAACGTTTTTTGCCGGAGATGAGACTCTCTGGACTCGAAACATGGGGCCATGCAATAGTCTCGCAACATTTTGTCTCAACTCCAAACAGCAAAGTCTAACCCACCTCGCGGGTGGCGGCCTTTTGGATGAGCAAGTTGTTCCTTTTGCCCATAAATTGGCTGCAGAGTTAGATGAGGATTATGTACTCATCTGGATCAGTGGCACCGATTCTCTATTTCAAAAGAGCTTCAGGGACACACTCTTTGATTTCTCAACTGGCATTATGGATGAGATGATCAAGCTCAGCAAAAGGCCCCAGTTGGGTGAGGACCGGGATTTTGAGCAAAATACGGATGGGTACATGAAAAAGGAAACAGAGAAAGACCCTGTGATAGTGCCAAATACGCCAAATTAGACAACTTATAAGAGGGGGTCTTTCGCGATTGATGCAGATGGAAACTATGGCCTTACCCAGCAATAAGCAACCCAAATTCTAACATCGGCCTTTGATCCGGGAAGATGGTGATATACATATGCACTGGTGACTGGCTATTTCAACCTAGCCAGAAGGATAATTATACTGGGAGGGGGATTTCGGTCGAATCTGAGAATTTCGGGGACACTCATTTACAAACCTATCCCATGAGGGTTGATGGCGTGGGATCAATATCAGTAGTGATTGTTAATTTCAAGTTAGTACGGCAATTTTTGTAATTTTGAGTCTTAATGGGATCAGTACTCGTGATTTTTGTTCTTATCTTCAATTGGAATTTCTTGATTGGTAAATAAAGAATTTCGATCTAAGGGATTTTGGGTTAGAGAAACCGAACGCGAGTGGCCAAGAAGATCATTACAACGATGAAAGATACTCATACCACAGTGTATGGCGCACCAGTGCGCTCCTGGGGAATAAATGTCGGTCAAGGTTTGACGTTAACTGCCAGAATGTTATGACTTGCAAAGTTTGGTGAGATATGAGAACATCTGCCGAATGATTTACCGTGGTATCTGGCAGCCCGATCGAGAAGAATCGAACTGAGCAGCTGTTGCATAGGCTTGATACGAGATTCTGCATATTACTAGGGTAGTAGTGGATGAAAAAAGAAAAGAAAAAAAATTATTCATCAATCAAAAAACGAGACCCCAAAAAGCCCCTAATACGTAATTACTCCAAGGCTGGCAACAATAGACACTTCGGCAGTCCCAATGATGGCTCCTATAGCTCGTCCGGATGCCAGGCTACGAGAAGGTAACCGTGAGTTTCAATATCCAACATCTATCGACTGAGCTCCAAAGAAAATGAGATAAATTAGGAGAGGGTCGTCATTCTTGTTCATAACGCAGGAAAAAATTCGAGTATATCCTTAGTTCAAGCCAAGAATCAACGGGAGAATGGCAGCATTCACAATCTGGATAGCGAGCGGGCCGATGGCGATGCTGGCAGTAGAATATTCCCCAGGTTTTATTTTCCAACCCCAGGGAGTGCCAAGGGCCATGAAGATCATTACTAAATAAGCAGGTCAGCGATGAAACTTCTCCCCATGAAAAAAAAAAGAAATTTGATACGAACCTCCAGCAAGGAAGGCGCAAATGGCCCAAGTATATTTGAATTTCTTGACCATCTTGTCAAGACCAATGAAGAAGCCAGATGGACCGGGTTCTTTGGCAGTTGACGACCACTCGATGTTGATGCTGAAAGCGTGGCAAAGAATAGCTTTGGCGCAATTGAGACTGATTCCACCAAAGAATACGATCAGAAACGGGAGCCACATCATCGACTTAAGAAGGGCTTTCCAGAAAACCATCTCTTTTAGCTGATGGCGAGCCATACTGAATGCGACCGAAGCAACACCGTTGAACACGACGACCAGGGAAATCCAGATTCCCCAAGATTGAAGGTAGATGTGATCAATCGAGGAGTTGAAAAGACCGACAATGACGTAGTTCACAGTAGCCAAAAGCATACCCGATGCGATTGCGTAGTCTAGTGATTAAGATTAGAACTCGAAAGAATATTGAAGGATAGAGAAAACCGACAGGTAAAGATATAAGCAATGATGGTTATTTTGCTAGTGACAGGCATGTTGCTCCACAAGAAACGAAGGAAGAGACGCGTGACTGGTCCCTTGTATGGCCATTTATAGCTAGTCCAAACGTTAGCGGGCGAACATTCTGGAGAATCCAGGATAACTCACAATGGATGGAAAACAAGCTCGTTGCAACCATATGCATACTTTTCCCAACGCGTTAACTCATCATACAAGGTGAGAGACACGCCCTCCTTGAAGCCACCATTATGGTATGTAGCCAGACGAACAGTCATTCCCTGCATCTGCAAACGAAGACTGATGTCGAAGTCCTCAGAGACATGTGCATCAGACCACCACTTGGTTTGGCCATCTGATGGATCCACAAATGAAATGCTCTGGATAGCCTTCCACCGCAGGAAGGCGTTGTGGCCAACGAAGGGAGATACATCACCACAGCCAACACCGTACTTGATAGCCGTATATACAACGTCGGTAAAATATGCGACTTTTTGATGAACAGGTTAGCTACCAGTGTAAATGAAGCAAGATGGGAACACTCACTGCCGTCCTCAAACATGTTGTTGACTACTTGCATAACACCAGAGCCGTGTTGAACGATTGCGACCTCGGGACTCTCGTGCATCTCCAATGCTCCATAGAGGAGACAGTCAACGGGAACTCGGGTGTCACAGTCAATGCTAAGTATTGAATGTTAGAGATGCTGCTATTAACCACAGGAAAATTGCCGAATACATACATCAGGATGTGTTCACCGATACGGATATTTCCTTCAGCCCCTGCATGGCGTTAGTAACCGTCCGCAATAAAAAGATCTAACAATTTGGAAGGATGCTCACAAGTGCGACCTTCATCCTCAGCAAGCATATTGGCGAGAGCCTGCTGGTATATCCGATCATCATCCTCGACAGTCAAGTCTTCATTCATACATCCACGGCTCTGGCATTCCAAGTCAACCAGACGAACCATTTCATCTTCAACCCTATTGGAAAATGCGAGACCATAGTTCATGTTGCTGGCCTTCTTGAACTTTCCCTTGCGTTCGAAGCCAATTTTGTTAGCGATGGCCTGGGGACTAGTTGCATCTTCCTCTTTCTCGGATTCCGTAATTTCCTCGACTGGCTTGCCCTTGCGGAACCATTTGAAGCCCGAAGCCTTCTTGGAAGATCCCTTCTTGTTCGGGAGACGCGCTGTATAGCCAATTCCATTTTCCCTGTAGTATTGCCTGCGGGCTTCGGCGAGCTCGGGTTGAATACACTGCATACCGTCATCGTTGATGAAAACCGATGCAGTACCTCCTTGCTCTTCGTAGAATTGGACGGCAGCGAGAACACTCATCATGGTAGGGACAATGACACTATTCAAGATCAGTTTCCTGTGTCAGATAAAGTCGCAATGATTTCACATACCCTTTGAGGCCCTCCTTGTACACGGGCATTTGGATGGTGATGTGGGGCAGTTCATAATCATGGTGGAATTTGAGATTTGGTTTAATCGCTGTCGGAGAATAAGCGCGAGAACAGAATCTCAGCGGGGAGAAACTAACCAGAGTGGAACTTGGAGTTCTTCAAGCAGAAAGTGGCTGGTAGTAAGAGTTGGAAGGCGCTTGTAACGAGAACAATGAAAAAAAACTGGAAATTCTGAGTAATTGATAAAGCGAATGATACAACAGAAGAGTACTTACCAGAGAAAATAGCGAAAGCGGAGGAATAGTAGAAACCTGTAGCGGATCAGCAGGATGATACAGCAGACAGCAAAAGAAGCAGGCGAACTTACCAATGCAAATCGCGTAAAGTCTCCGTCCCATGCCCACTCATTGAGCAACTGAGAAGCGAAATGTCAGCCTGAGTCAGTGGGAGAAGCCGATCCGTGGGGTATTTGGACTCACGCGAGCTACTCCAAGTGACTGTGTCAAAATCACCAGCATGATGGCAAAGCTAATCTTGAA
The DNA here is from genome assembly GCF_028827165.1 of Penicillium cosmopolitanum. Lineage (NCBI taxonomy): Eukaryota > Fungi > Ascomycota > Eurotiomycetes > Eurotiales > Aspergillaceae > Penicillium > Penicillium cosmopolitanum. Next base: position 4,185,321 of record NW_026622678.1, on the reverse strand, counting down.
CGCATGGATTCGATGAGTTGGTCTCGGAGCCATGTTCCCTTCCAGATCGACAACCGGATCATCCTCCTCTTCGCCATTTTCTAGTGCGACAGCCTTGCTGTAGATCTCATGCTTCTCATCAAGGGCTCCCCGAACTGGAACAATTATGCTGTTGGAAGGAGTTGAAGCCAGCGCATCGGCGTCAAGATCGAAGGGGGAAGAACGTCCGGAGACTCGGGGGCTGGTTACATTCGAGATGCGAGGTCCCTGTTGAGAGGAGAAAATTGTGTTAACAAGACACAGCGATATTGAATGCTCGGAGCAGGTTCTTACCGTCTTACCGAGCTGTCTCTCAACGTCAAAGGCCACATTGAGGATTGCGCCGGCATCATGGGACCAAACCAAAACAATTCTCTCTTGCACTACAATGCAAGCTCGTGCAAAATGGACAAGATCGGGGTTAACATCATCCAGGCGGTAGACAATAGGGATACGAGCACTGGTGCTCTCCATAATGAGACTCTTCTGACCCGGTGCGACGGAATCGATCAGCGCCGATGTGAAAGCAGAGGACATGGCGACTGCAGATGTCTCGCCTAGTCGTACGATTGCATCACTCAGTGCGGGATTGACATTGTACGGGAAAAAAGAATACTCGTCATCAAAAATGCGAACGGCGACGCAAGTTGAAGACCAATTCTGGAGGCCATGATCGCTTTTAGATTCATCAAACCAGCCCAGCAGAGTTGCACGTCGAGCGAGATATCTCGCCATCTGCAAAGACGTTAATCTATTGCGCGCAAAAACATTGAAAGAAGGCGGGGACAAACCGAGCTCGGATCTTCTCCTTCCCCGTTTCCGAGATTGATGGGGCGGCCAGAGAATGCACGACAGAAGGTGGGCCTCGTCGTGTGCGATGGGACATCGCGGGGTTTATGGAGCCCGGGGTAAGCACTCGAGCAATCTCCGCTGTATCAAGGCGCGCCGAAGATGGCCTCGATTGAAAATCTCCAGCATAAGAGGCTTCATTTTGGGTACCATTTTCAGTTGAAGCGACTGACAAATCTCCAGACCTGGTTGGTTCTTTGGCGAGGGAACTATTTCCTTGCGTATCCCCCATGATTTCAAAACAAATTGTGGCAGAAAGAAAGAGCGGATGTCCCCGCGAGATTAGTAGGCCTGTCTATAAAGTGTTTTCTCGCTGCAATTGACACTTGGAAAGACCAAAGATACTTAAAGAAAGAAAGATAGGTAAATAATGCAAAGTGAGCTGATAAGCGGAGGAAAATATTACTAGTCTAGACCTCGCGATCGTGACGGGGGCAAACCACCACGGCTACGCCGGCGCATGGTGCCTTCGAGTACGGTAGATAGCTAGCTGAGTCGACTGGAACTATTGAAATGTGGCTCTGAAAGCCGATCTGGAGCTTGCCTCACGCAGTAGAACAGTGACACCCAGTTCGTGAAACTGGAGCAAGGCAGTCAGTCTAGTGCGAGGATTGGGGTAAGGCTAAGATGGCCACGTCTGGATTCCGGCGGATTCATGGGCAGCATAGAGCTACTGCACTCTTCGGATAATCCAACTTGAGTTATCAGTGAAATTCGGGCGCGCCGGAGTGTTAACTTTTGAGGCGGTCAAATCTCGGTGGCACTGTTTTAGCGGCTTTGTTGGCAGACAAAGAGAAAAAGCTACGCCGCAGTACGGGAGGGTAATATCTAGCGATGATCTGTGCCGCTATGGCTTTTCAGGAACAGTTCGCGCGGCCCGAGCACCTTCGCGTATGTCGAACGGTTCAGCCAACAGAAAAGCTTGATTGGCGGGGAGAAGCAGGGTAATTTATCCCGAGGCGGGGGATTAATAACCTAAAAATTTGATAGATTTGACAGATGGCTTCGGCCGGCTTGGCAATACCGGCATTTGTAAATCTAACTTTGCAGGCAGTATCGCCAGATTTTGATCAATATTGAGGCAATGGTTGGTTAAAATTAGCTGAGAAATACCATTCATACTTATATGTAATATACTATTCGCTCGCTCATACTATGGACGCTCTTTTGGTGACCGGGAGATGTTACCCGGTAAGCGCCCAAAGTCATCACAAGTGTCTCAGAGGAAAATAAAAGATAATTGAGCTTGACACTTATGGAATCAACGAGCCAACACCAATCGCATCTCGAACCTAATTTTTATTCGAAACCAGTCACCAGACTAGCAGGTATAATGACAGGAATAGTACGCAATAACCGAGTGGCTAGATTGCCGTAGCTGGTTTGACTTTGTATCTATGAGGCGGAGGCTAGTTTCACGCCCGAGCACCTGGTACGTGGTGTTGAATACAGCCAGCCAATGCCATCTTGATGCTACTTTGAGGTGGTAATCAAGCCGATTGGAGTGTAGGAAATAGAAAACCCATGTAGCCATGCAAAGTGGATATTCTCGGGTTGCTCATCAAAACGAATGATTTTGAATACGAAAAAAACGAGAACCCTAGTTCTAGAGCTCATCTCATAGCCCGTTTACTTTATTTGGGATTAAAATTCACCACGTGAAACAAGTTGGAACTCTAAGGCGCCTAGATTTAATTTTCAATTTCTCGGTCAAGCTTTTCAAAAGCTGGTTAGCAAGGTTCAATGCCACATCGAGAAGAATTTAAATTAGCTGATTTATGACTTCAAAGATTGGAAAGCTATATCACGGGCCATTCAAAATATCACTGTATCAATTAAGATCTATACGTAAAGACATCATTGCTATTGAACTCAATAAACGAGTAAATAAAATCCAAACGAAGAGGATTCAACTCATGCACAAGCCCCAAGTTCCCACATCTTCACTGATTTGACAATCATGCCGCGCTCCTCGGGGGTCCCCCATGAAGGTAGCCAGGAGCTCTGGGCAAGGTAGAACTCTTTCATAGCACTTTCGCTCGCATCAACCCAGGGTTTGCCATCCATTTGATCCCTATAATATTCAAATTCATTAGAAAGATTTAAAATAGTAGGGATGGGAAACTCACGGGAAATAGTTGTTAGTCCCACCAACAGCCACATTGAGAATGAGATAAAACTCCTGATCAAATGGAGTGTTCTTGCGACCAGTCTGGCTCCATGGATCACTAGGGACAGTCTTGTTTACAGTACTGCCGGCAAAATCACCATAGGTCCACATGTTCTCGTTTTTGGTAAAGTCAAAGTAGAGGATTTGCTGGAGTCAGATGTCGAGTTAGCGTCTGTTCTGCGGAGGTAATTCAAAAAGTGCCATACCCTCAATCGACCGTCGAGCCAGGTAAACATATAGTCCTCAGTCCATTCCAGCCCATAGGTGTGGTAGCCTTCACTGTACTTGGTTCGCTGCGCACCCCAGTCGGAAGTACTTTTGAGGTAGGCATCGTTTAGATAAGTGGTTCCCCAGTGAAGGGTTGAAGTAACAATATTGTTGCCCAGGAATAAGTCTCCGCATCATTGCCCCGTGCTTCAATAATGTCAATCTCACCACTTTTCGGCCACTCGCCGTAGACAGAATCCTCGGGCATCATCCTTCTTCCAGTTAGTCAATCATCACTTCGGAATGTATGGTCAGTCTCACCAAATAGCCGGCCACAGCCAGTCTCCCTTTGCTAGCTTTGCAACAACCTCAACCCGTCCATATTTTATGCTCTTCTTTCCTTTCGTAGTGAGACGAGCAGATCGAACCGGGTTGAGGATTTGTCCGGATGTATCATTGCTTCTAACCTCGCATGCACTCCAATCCGCAAGTGTAGACACGCGCTGCTCGGAGTACGTGCAGGTCCCGTCCGCAGTCAAATTCAAAACAGTGTTATTGAGAAGTTCTGCTTCAGTATAATGGGTGCTTTCGAGTGTCAGGGTTGGAACGATGTGAAGGCCTTCGGCGTCGACGTAGGAATTCTCGGGATCGGTGGTGGTCCAGTCAAAGGAACCCGTTCTATAGTAACAGAGAGTTAGCAAATTTCATACCTTCGACCTAGGGTCAGTAGGAACTCACCCGAAGCCATTAAGCTGCACCTCGTGGTTCCAGACGGCGGTGTCCAAAGTCTTAAAGTCTTCATCTAAAATCATGCACCACTGCAAGCTCTTGGTCAGATAAAATATTCAAGGTTTGAATGGGGTGAATGAGCACGTACGTCATGTCTTGGAACCTTCTCATACTCAGACCAACAAATATAGCCCGAAACACCTTGGCATGGAAGATTAGTACTATTTTAAAGTGTCGAAGGCTGTAGACTCCTTACAGAGGGCAATAGCACAGCAAGTGTAGAAAATAATGCTGTCCCAATTTGGTTTCCTTTTTCCATCTTCCAGCCAGGGCTTTTCAAATTCACCGGTCAGTCGGGAACTTCGGAAACGCCTGCGAGGACGAGCTGGGGGTACTAATTTTGTGGTCAGTGAAACTAGATAAAGAACGGCATTAAACTTGAAGAGACCTACCTGTGTGGCCATTGTCAGCAGAGTCAGGTCTTCGCGACCGAATGGACCCAATTGGAGTCGCGAATTGTGGTGGTGTGGAAAACGGGTTGTGCAATGCACGAATGTGCTCAGTGGTAGTCTCTGTAGTCTCCATTGTGGGCTTCCAAAGTATAGTTCAGTCCAGTGGGGAAGAGGACAAACAGAAAAGCGGACTTGATGTAGAAAATTTCAGAGACCCCAGGGCTGTTATGGTCCGAATGTTATATGGAATAGACCATTATTCCATGCCTGGCTGCGTTCGCAACGACTCCTCGTAATATCAGCTTCTAGATTTGGCCATCGGCGATGCCTGAACCATCCTAATGCTTTTTTTGCCATCGAACATAGGAGCCGCCGGCCGAACAGTCTGAGCAGTGATAAGGGACTCGGGCGCGGTCTGGCCGAAAGACTCGAGGCGAAGTGACAGGGAGAACTGGCTAGTGCAAGAACCATTACCGAAAAATACTAGCGATTACTAGTTAGCCACGGTGACAGGGGCTCAGGCCGCTAAGCTACTCCCGGGAGGGGAAGGAGGAGGGGACATCCCCGTAACCCTTAACTAAGTGGGCCCTCTTCGTTTTGACTCCCCGCTGGTTGATCAGGCCGACGATCCTGGCCCTTTTCTTTGATTTTCTCAGAAGTCGAGTATGAGGTCGAGCCCAATCGAGCCCGATCACCTTAGCCGAACTTACACGATGCATTGAATCTAGATCCCTTGCCACTCACGATTGCCGGGGCAATTATCACCAAGAAGAGAAAGCATTCTACGACGCAGTAGCCTGTCCCTGGTTGCTACTGGTAAACCAACCGCCTGCAAACTCCTCGCTTTTTTGACCTCCTGTAAGAGCTATATGCATGTGTGTTCTCAAGCTTTTTATGGCTATCTCGTCCAAATTTGGTGATGGAACCACGCTACATAAGAAACGGAAATTCCAGACGAGCTCACGGCGCTTCCGTGACTGATACCGGCCTCACCGAATGGAAAAGACAAATCAGCTCAGTTCCAGCAATGACTGACCTGTTTTCAGTCCACCGCCATCATAATCGTTGTCGTGGCTTGACAATGGCTAAAAATGACTGGCAATGCAGCACCATCATACGTCCCTTCTTCCCACGTTCACCATGTGGCTGTACGAACCATCAGTAGGCTCCAGCTTCTGACTTGACCATTTCCCTCCTGAACACCTAGTTTCGGCTTTGTTGGTAAAAACTCTCGACAAGACTGAGTGTTTTCATCAAGCTTTTGTGAACTTTCGCTGCCTGCGCTGGCTGCAAAATGGAACACGGGGCTCAAATCTCGGAACTCTCTCGGCATTTCACACCTGAAATTATTCTCCATTGCTTCATGGCTGAGCTGAGAACCTTAGAATACGGGGATGATATTTCCTTCAGATTCATAGATATAAAATGCATCAACAATTCCGGGACGAAATGACCTTTCTTTCTCTTTCATCATAGCCCTCAATCTTGACTGAACCAAGCTGGAACTTGAATCTCGACCTTTTCATCACAATGTCGATTGCCACCTTTCTCCTCGCTGGCCTTACCCTGGCTTCTGCAACGCCCACTAGTCTTAGCGTAAGTCCATGGCCCCTCCCGGAAATACATCAAGTGGCTGACCCAATACCCCATCCATGAACAACAGTCTCTCACCGAGAGGTCTTCAATCTCTACCAATGGCGTCTGCGGAGCTTACAACGGCACCGCTAGCTGTGCTGGCAGCGGATTTGGGAGCTGCTGCTCTCAGTTCGGCTGGTGTGGCAGCGACACCGACCACTGCGGCAGCGGTTGTCAGTCTAACTACGGAAATTGCGGAGTCTCGACCACTCTGAGCTGGAAAAGCTTAGGCTGTTACTCAGACTCCACAAGCAATCGTGCACTCAACACCAGCCTCCTGGTGCCGGGTCATACCGTTGAGGCATGCCAATCTGCCTGTGAAGACGCAGGCTTCCTCTACGCGGGGTTGGAATACGGCACCCAGTGCTTCTGTGGTAACGCCATTATGAACAGTGCTAGTTCGATTGATTCCTCCAACTGCAATGTCCCTTGTGCCCAGTCAGCCACTGAAATCTGTGGCGGGTCCAACGCGATTAGCCTGTACGTTGTTGTGCCTATTTGGCAAAGCGTCGGATGCTACACTGATACAACCCTCAAGCGAACTCTTGCAAAGTCTTACAACATCGCTGGTAACACCGTTGAGAAATGCCAGGCCGAATGTCAGTCAAATGGCTATCTCTACGCTGGTATGGAGTATGGAACTCAGTGCTTCTGTGGTAACAGCATTGATAACGGTGCCACTATTACTTCTGCCTGTGGTACTGCTTGTCCCGGAGACAGTTCGGAGGTCTGTGGTGGTGCGAATGCACTCAGCATGTATTATCTTTTCCAGTAATTTTGGGTTGAGATAGGATCGTCATGAAATGTGCAAATGCCGTGGATTCAGGTTGTGATATAATACGATGGTATTTCGAAACTATTAAGATTTTGTATATTGGTGCGGTCAGTTTGTTGGATGCGAGTAATATTGTACAAGATGGAAATATTGCTACAATGGGTGCTATTTTTGGGTTTTCAGTCGACAATCATTTTAACAATCATACATTCATTACAAAGTATCATCATCGGCTATTTGTCATTCCGAAATGCGAGAAAAAGCAATTCGCAAACACCTTTCAAATTTGAAGATTTTTACTTGACAATCAAAGTCTAGTTAGCAAGTTCTCCCCAGTCAGGGGTAACAGCTGAAGTGGATCGATGCCCAACGACGGTCCGATCTCAACACCAATTGGTCAAATTTCGATCATGCTACAAAGTTTGTGAGAATGTGCTCCGGTATTCTCGTTATCGCTACCCATGCCAGTGCTCACTCCCCTTGGTGACCGTGTAAGCCCGGCCTCCGAGCTGTGGAGCTACATTATCATGAACTATAAACATATGCTACCATTGCAGAGCCTCCAGTCCGTTCAAAGTGGTGTTACTTATGCGATGGTCCTGAATTGAACTGGACTATACACTCTACTGGTATACTCTATCCACTTTATATACTTAGGCTGGCCTTGGCTGGCCGTTGGCAACCTGCTCGGTTATGTTGTAGTCGCCAAAGCATGCTTCCTGGTACATCGCCTCCTTTGTCAACTCAGGAACGGAGTCGACGAAAGCTTTGAGAGGGCAGAATCCATTCACTGAGCCCTCACAGGCCTTCATTCCCTTGGTGGAGACGGGGGCATTATTCAGCACGAAACGAATGTAGTCGGTGGTATCGGCCTGCGAAGAGAGATCGGGGTTCTTGTACTTCATTTCCTGCAGGCTGTCGAACTTGGCATCTTTTGGACATGTCCAAATCTCCGAGAACAAACGCGCGCCAAATGGAACGACCTGTTGGAGGACGAAGTTGCGGGGGACAGCATGGGGGACAGAATCGGGCATGCCGTGAGGCCCGTACTTGAAATAGTCCATGCCAAGAGCCGTGAGGGTCGAAATGATGATGTCGTCGTGCGACATGTCCATATACAAGGGCTGGTGTAGGGGAAATTCCTTGGTGTTATCATCGTAGGTGTAGTTGATGCTGCTGTTGCTGCTGTAGATCAAGCGAGATTGCAAGCGGGCGGCCAACTCTTGAACGTATCCAATACCCTGGGCTCGGCCACTCGGGGCGCCAAACCCGAAATTTCCATAGAAGCTCATGTCGAGAGAATATTCAAAGTCCATCCACTCCTGCTGGGTAAAAATGGCGCAGAATGAGGAGCGGCCCAGGGTGGCGTACTCATAGGGACACATGTTCAGCATGGCATAGACATCGTTGGAAGTAAGGTTGAAGTCGCTGGGAAAGTGTTGCTGCAACCGCTTGAAGGCATTTTTGGTGAATGCCGGAACGAACTTCTCTGCCGAGTAGTCTCTGTGAACTTGTCAGTCTCGCATGATTCGGATTTCGGGGAATAGGAAGGGAAACACTTACCCAGATGAAGATCCATTGGTGCAGGTGGAAGTGGACGACAGAGTGTTATTGAAATTTTCCTCCTCGGGGATGCTGACCAGGTCGTACGAGGCATAGCTACTGTTTGCTCCGGTGTTACCGAAGAAACCACCTAAGTTCCGTCAGTTTTCCAATCTGCCTATGATGATCAACGGGGTACATACTCAGCCACCAGCGAGCGCTTTCCAGAATCCGCGGGTATGAAGTGGTTCGGAAGATGGGCTTGGGACGCTGTGTTCCATTGGGAAAAGTGTTCATGGATGGATCGTAGATCGCGTCTCCTTTGCCTGCGTGATACAACAAGCGGCCATACTCACTCCAAAACAAAGCGCCGGCGGTGGCTTCAGTGGCGGCGCCAATGGGGAGGAGAAGGTTCTCGCCGAGGATATACTCCCACTCGTTGAGGAAGGACAGCGGACCGGCGCCGATCTTCTTCCCGGGATTCTTCTTGGAGTAATTGCCGACTTTGTAGGCGAAATCCTCCATGCCACCGCCGTCGGTAGGCCAGCTGGTGGGATATCGCTGGGCGTGGCGGTGAAGGACATGAACCTGGGAGAGCTCACATTCCACGGGGAACCCCTTGTCGACGCCGAAGTGGTGAGCATCGTCGTAGGGGCTCAAATGGCCCCAACTCTTTTTGATCTCGAAACCGGAGGGATAAGAGGTTCCGGTGGGTCCGGGGGCGCCCGAGATTGAGCTTGAACTTGGTGAACTTGGTGAACCTGCCATGGCAGCGACACCGCTGCCACCCGCCAGGGCGAGCAGGGCTATTGTGGGGAAAGTGGCCATTCTGGTGAATTCAAGTTCCAAAGCAAATAAGTGAACTCGACTGCCTTGGGTGATTGCAATGGGCTCATGTTTGGATATATAGGCCAGGGGGAGAGGGGGGATCGGCCGATGTACTTCCCAATTGGGATGGATGTAGGCTCTGTTCTCCGCATCTTGTGCACATTGCAACGCTGAATGAAGATAACAGATTATGATTGGAAAGGAGCCCCGTGCGACCAACGATCCGGGGCATTTATGTATTTCCTGGTAGGGCGATACCACGTCATGGTGGAGAGAATTGAAGTTGAAGTTGAAGTTGGCCCTGGTTCGGTCCAACCTCGGGAGTCACGCGACTACTTTCCTTGGGGGGAAGGTACATGCACAACTGGCAAATGTGAGCACTTCGAGATAAAATAGTAGTACTACTAGTAGTGGTTAGGCCTGGAGTAGCTATTAACTACCAACTAACCAACTACTGATTAGTAGTGGAGTACCCGTCTAGTAGGCACTCGGGCTGACATTGATACATTCAGCTTTGGAACCTTCGAACTTGTAGTATTACTACTAGTAGAATGAAGTAGTCGCTTCAACTTGAAGTTATGTTCATACTTGGTACTAGTATACTAGTAAAAACGGGAACTGGGATTTGAACAGGAAAGACATAGTTCCACATTTCGTTGACATATTCAAGAGCCAATTCGAAGTTCAAGTTCTGGCACACCCGCTGGCCACCACTGTGACTATTTCGACTCACGGCGTTGCATATAACGGCGCCACTAAAACATCCGTGTCAGCAATGATTCTGAATGATCTGCAAAAGAAACTCGTTATCATCCATCAAAACTTACCGCAGGATTGAAAAAGTACACCGGAATACCCAGTAGGAAAACACCCCCACAGACACCAGCTAGAATGCCCATCGCAGCTGGATAACTATACTTCTCTATCATTGGATTCAACCCATAGCTGATCCCAAAAGAGATGATGTTCTTCGTACCGACCACAGCAACAAGTGCTGGACCGGGATTCTTCTCCCAGGCCTCTGCTGCGAAGGATGTCGAGAGAATAAGCACCGAGACAAACGCTATCTGAAGCAGCGTCCATCCCATATACGGCCCACCCCATGTCGACCCCTCCGTTGTAAAACCATAAAGGAGGAGTGAAACCACGGTGAGAATACCAGGGAAAACGAGCAGAATCAATCGATGTTCCGGCGTGTGAACACCGCCAGACCTCCTCGCCATGCGCAAGATAAACCAGTCACCGAAAGCACCAGCGTATAACATCCCGCCAAATCCACCAAATATTCCCCCCAGGTTTATCAGACCAACATTCTGAGCAGGCCAACCGTAGGCCTGGAGAACTGCGTCGTAAGTGAGGGACATTCCAATCGAAGATCCGAGCACAACCGAGGATAAAAGCGTGGCGTATAAAATACCAGGTGAGCTGAAAGCCTCGAACATATGAAACCAAGAAGTCAGGACTAGACGTATCGGATGACCCGAGGGCTTGCCCCAAGGTTTCAGCATCTCGCGATATGTCTTCTTCGCCATCGTTTCGTCGGGTATCCCCTCATCCCCATCTTGCTGCGCCTGAATATAAGCTTGCGCCTGCTCGCCGGAAAGTAGTTGAGTATGACCGAAATGATCCGTCACAACTACGTGGCCATTGAACATCTGTGCACGACGCTGATACTTTGTTTCGAAGCAGGTGAAGATGACGATGAATAGACCAAAACCCACAGCAATTACATAGACCCAGTAGAACCATCGCCATCCTAGCGCAGCTGCTTCGTAGGAGCTGGCTAGATTCAGAGCGCTGGTCACCACGTTCTGGGTTGCCCAGTAGACGCCGTAGATGAGACCACGTTGGTGGACGAAGGTAACTTCAGAGAGCATTAATGGAAGCAGCTGGGGTGAACTGTTAGTCAATGCAGTCTGGCAAAGTCGCAGGGATGGTGCACAAACCGATTCAGTCGCGCCGGTGGCCAGTCCCTGAAGGATACGAAGTCCAAGATGCTGCTCAAATGTTTGGGACACAGCGCATCCCACCGTAGCAACTAGAAGTACGATGATAGAGATAAGGGCAGCCGGTCGACGACCGTAGACAAGGCCAAGTGGGAGGATCAAGTAATTCCCTAGAGCAGTCAGTAATTGACCGCGGAATCCCATGCAGTATACCACTCACCCACACCGACAAACAGTGACGGAAAGGTTCCTAGCCAAACTACCTCCGTCGATGTGTGACCTTGAGGTATGTACATCTCGAAGAAAACACCCAAGATAGCCCCAAGACCACCAACAACGGACAGAGACATGATAGCTAGAAGTAACAGTCAGTATAGAAGCAAAAAATGCAAGATGCGTACAGAAAAAGAATAGAACTCACAAAACCAACAGCAACTGATAATTACACCCATCTTCTCCCACTTGGTGAAATTCAATGGATCATTGGGATCAGCACTAGGAACGGGCAATCGCAGAATATCCCCAGACGCATCGACAAGAAGGCCACCATCTTTGCCTCCAATCCCCTTTCCATTTTCAGTCGAGGCCTCGACATCCTCGACGAATTCAATGTTGACTTTCTGGTCGATTTGCGCCATGGGTATATCCCGGAAGGTTAACCACCCAAATAGAAAATGCGTAGGTGGTCCTGATGAGTTATTTCTCGCAGTGGCTCCAAAGAAGAAAGGAAGAAGAGCCAGAGCGATGCGAGAAACAGCGCTAATAAAAGAAGTTCTCGCTCATAGGACGGCGCCAACCACACGCTTGTGCGGGGGATATGGCGTTGAGTCGAGACGGAGCAGGACTCGGGGCGATGGACAGCCATTACCATTGCCGAAGTGTATGGACGAATAAAGTCATTCCATGGTAGCGGTGGCAGATGTGTGCATAACCAAGACGACAGGGAAGGATTTTCCCTACCTGTCAGTTGACCCCACGGGGAGTAAGAGTGGGGAGAGTGGGTATTTCTGTCCACTTGCCGATCTAATGCCGAGTGGAGGTGAAGGAGGTGTGTTTGAGTGGGTAAGGGAAGGTCAACAACAAACGGAAACAAATGAAAAAAAAATGAAAAAAAGGAAAAATGAAATCGACGCACGCACAACCTGCGTCTCTTCAAAGCCTGGTGACTCTTTCCCCTCCAAACGTTGTCCAGTCCAATTGTACCAGACTGTCCAGGGGCTACGTGGTCAGATAGACTCGTTTGCTCTTCTGAACCTTGCTGTCTCTCATATTTCGCTGGTGTAATATTTGTCTTTTGGAGAGGTTGTAGCACCCTTTTGCAAATAACACTCATCTGCGAATAACACTCATAACATACATTTACAATCCAATTTTCGAGCTCACCAATAGTGGCATTGAGAGCTAATATGCCGCTATCAATGGTAAATAGCCGTTCATTTCCGTTATCGTGGTCTCGTTGGGTATCATCTAGGTTTTACTTCACACAAATCGCGTACATGTCTCTATCCAGGATACGGACCACCACACACAATTAGGGGAGATTTCCCAAATCCTCAATAAGCGCACAAAGATTCTGAATCATCGGTGGGAGAATATCATCGGGAAGAGGCAGCGGACAATTACCCTCAAACACCTGCCTTGCAACTGTCATGACCGAACGCGGTTTACTCAACTCGCAAAAGACCTTAACATCAGTATCATTCGCACCTCGTGGATGAAACATCGTAAGCCCAGGCCTACCAACCCCCCTCGCCAAAAACCCCTTGATCAACTGACTCTCCTCCCCATTCCCATCCCCATCCCCATCCAACGCAATCGCCGGCGCAACCTGCTGACCCCCCTCGCTAACCGGCGTCCCAATTTCCAACCGCCGGCTCTCGCCACACTGCAGCACCCCGTAAACCCACAATACAAGTGCAGCATGATAGATCGAAAGCGAGTCGAATCCACGAAACTGGTACGCGATAACATTGCGCGCGGCACGTAGAACTTGACCCGCGTGCCAGATTGCGGCGCGGGCCTCTTTTGTCTGGCTCCAGCCTCGTAGGGCTGGGTAGGCGCGTCGCGCGTCGGTTTCGCCTAATTTACCGACGAATCGTTGGATGCCGTCAACGTCGATATGGAGGTACATCATAACGAATTCATTGAGGAGGGTTGTTACAGCTGGTGGGCTCGGAGTGTCGTTTTGGATTGTGTGGAGGGTGGTATATCTAGAAAGAGGACGAATAGTTAGCCGGCGATGGTGGGTAGTGGGTAGTAGTGAATAAGGACGGACAAGTCTTCCTGTCGGCTTTGTAGCCAGAGACGCGTTGTTGCTTTTGACGCAGATTGAGAGCCTTGCGAGAGTAGCATCTGCTGACGGAACTCCCAGGTTTGAATAGCAAGGCCGTGTAGAAGAGCGGTTCTGGCAACGTCGAAATCGAGTTCGGGTGGAATGTGACTGATGAGGGACGGGTCTGAAAGGAGGTCGCGCAGATTTAGTTCTGAAACCGTCATTATTCTGTACCGACTAGTCCAGATTTCCCTCCAAGCGAATGCAGTTGGAGCGAGCCATAATTCTCGTGCGGCGGGGAATGGAAGAGTGAGTTCGGCGTAGGATGTTAGGGCGGGTCGGTTCATTGCTGTTGCTACCTCGACATCGTGACCGAAGAGGTGATATACGAGGCTGGTTGTTGAACAGGTCAGTAAAGGAGAATCCAGATTAAGCCCGATGCTAATTTGAGAGCTCACCGTTTGAGAGATTCCTGTCGCACCCAACTATGCCAGGCGCGTTGCAGTGCTGCATCGTCGTCACCGAGGGAGAATGGCGTGATGGTGGAATAAGTCGAACGATCGAATGTACACGCTCGGCGAAGGGCCTAGAGAGGTCAGAAAAAATGGCCGGAGACTTTCTTTGGGCAGAGAAAAGCCCACCGTGCAGAGTGGCTGGAGGTAACTCTCTGCAATTTGCATTTTGCGAGTATAGCCACAGAAGATGCCAATATCGATCCATAACATCGAAGCCTGAAGGTATTGTAGATCTCGGAGGACACTGTTATCATCTTCGACCTATGGAGGTCATTAGTACTCCCATATCCAGTGAGATAATATGAGGAAGGGGGAACTCACAAGCTCAGCCAGACCAACCCTGCTAATTTCTTGGAGAATAATTCCCGTCTTGCTGATCGAGGGTAATCCACAGCAAACACAACCTGCAGCGACCAGCGCCGTCAGAAGCTCAGACCGCAATTGTTGATATTGTGAATCGTAAAATGTATAAGGATGAATCCACGCATCTGTCTCGGTACGCTTTCCAATCCCAACTTTGATCAGAGTATCGAGATAATCCGCCGAGGGAAACGCCGCAACAGATACTCGCGATCCACCAATGCGAATGACCAACTTGAAAATTTCATCGCGTGCCAAAAGAGATAGATTCCCTGGGATCTTGAGAGTTTCCAAGCGATCTTGGTGCTTGGAAGGAATACTGTCGCTGTCTCGGAGGGGTATCCTTGTTTCTTCGCTGAACGCGTGCTGGTTTTTTTCTGGGACCCACAACCTAGAGACAAAAGTAAGGCTCCATTCATCGTGTTCGGTAGGATGGGAAAGAAAGAATTACACGTACCAGAGTGACCGTTGAAACGCGGCTGCACGTAGACGCGCAGAGTCCTGATCATCGAGCAGAGGCTGTTGCGAGTCCTCAAAACCAACAAAAGGAACCGTGGTATCCAAAATACGGTCCAAGTCGGGGATAAAATCAGTACCAAATATATCATATTCCGCCTGGGTGAAGTCGGTATCCTGCATGAAATCAAACGCCCTCGGCTGCTGGGTCTCTTGGAAAGAGTCCTCCGCCCCAATACTGGGCAACATGACCTGTTCAAAAAATGCCGGAAAATTGTTGAGATTAGAATATGAATGCACTCCGTTCTGCGGGATAAATGTATCGAGTGGTAGATCTGTCTGCGATGTCATGCTCGTATCATAAATATCACCACTACCGGAGTAAGAGACAGATGCGGGTGGCACGCTGAAATCTGAATGGCCGGAATCTGGCGTTGCGGTGAACGGTAGGAGAGTAGATGAATCCAGTTGACTCTGTCCGCTGGTCTGTGGAGAATATGACATGCTAGTGGAAATTGGGTAGGGAATGCGCTCGCTGTGTCGACGCGCGCCTCTGGGTACGCGCGCCACGCATTCAATCTGTTTTGTTTGGCACCGCTGGGAGACGTTAATTCTGAGATATACAGGGATGTGGCAAAGTATTTTTCAAGCTCGGACTCATACCTTGCAAGGTCTCTCATTATCGCAACTCAACTTTGCGTTTGCACAAGGCTCACAAGCCTGGATAGCTCGCTCTTTCGGCCGCCGTTGCGAAATTTTGCCTTCGTTAAGATCTCGCTCGTGGACCGCCTGATGTCGATGCAAAACATCTCTAGTCGCCATTAGCCCTCACATCCAATTCATGATTTAGATATTAACGATATCCCCACCGTCGATTGAAACCCCGCTGACATGTCGGACACTGATATACACGCTCGTTGCGGTCTCGACCCACTTCAGCAGCTACCTCACCAATATCGAGTTGAGTACTCACGAGAATCCAAGTGTCGCGCAAGATGGTCAGGGCGTTCATACGCCTTGTCGCAGTGAGGACACCGATGGTGCGCAACGTTGCGAGATGAACGTCGAAGTGTCTCCGAGCTGTCGGCCATGACGCGATTGCACAGATTCGGATTCTACGAGACCGGAAAACTGGGGAAAGTCGGGGAAAGCGTTGAATTTATGGCTATCGGGAGGCAAAGGTTTTTGCGGGCCACGTTGCGACGAGCCACTCAGCGGCGCCCATTTACAAGCCGAAGTTATCCCACGGTGGGTCAGCTTGACTTTATTTGCGGGGTTGATTCCAAGCGACAGATCCACTGCATCTGCGTATTTAAATGCACCGGAAGTTTAATTTCGGGTAGATTCACGGCAAGGATGGTATTCACGGCACTTCTAATGGACTAACTATTTCTGTCTCATGCGGTGGTAGATACCTCCTGCTGTTGCTTCCACAGCTTTGCCCCTCGGTACATACAATTGTAATCCATAAACTCATCAGGCTTCCTAGAGGGGGTTTAGAATTGTACCGAAGGGAATCAGGAACTTCCAAGGTTCAAGATACATACATTGTCACTTTCTTCGTGTCGTCAGTGGCAGTAGCAGGCTTGGCCGCCTGTCGACTGTATGCTTGAATGAGACTGACTCGTGAATGACGTGCCTGGAAGATTTCCTAAGAAGTGTAAGCTGTCTGTCAAGCATCATAAATATAGGATTCATACTTCAAAGATCTTGGAAATACTTTGGGAGGAGGGGAACTCGTAATATTTTCAAAGAACGAGCCCAATGCCTCTGCGTCCTCAATCGCCTGACTGGCTCCCTGCCCCTGAGTGGGCAACATTGCATGGGCAGCATCACCGATCAGAATCAAATGGCCATTATGCCATTTATCGAGAGGATCCTAAATGAAGTTGAAAAAAGGTATAAGTTAATAGCCGGTGATGGGACTTCCACAGGAGACTTACCAAGTCACGAAGCTGCCACAGTCCAAGATCTTGAGAATGCCTGTTTCAGATTAGCAGTTGATCTTATGAGGTATGAAGAATATTCGACTGTATATACTTGAAAATGCTTGTTACCCACGATGGGTACTCAGAGAATGTCGCAAGCATCTTTGACAGGTCACCTTCAGCAACCCAAGATTGCTTTGCATTTGGGTCCTCATTCATTTGTTCTGCAGAGATCAGTACTCAACCCGGTCCTTTTTGCCAACTAAAGTCTGTGCTCACCATCTGGGACCAAAGCCACAACTCCATACACCTCTCCTCGTCTACCTGGACCCATGACAAGGCGGCAGTTCTGAGCAACCATCATGGACGTGAAAGGATCACGAGGGTTGATCTTGGAGCAAAATTCAGGCGCCTCCTTTTCCAATACCTCAGTGGGGATCTTAAGGAAGTTAGTTCATGGAATCAAAGCAAACAAAAAGATAAATATCACACCATAAGACGATATGCTATTTGTGAGTTAGCAAGCTGATTTTTAAGCTCAAGTCCTCTTCAACGTACCGGAATGACCAGTTGGTAGAGCTGAGGGCTGGGGATCAAGGACATGCTTTCGCATTTCGCTATGTCTGCATCTAGTTTTTAATACAAGTGTTTCTGATGCATCTTTGTGAGTTGACATACATTCCATCTGCTCCAACGATTAAGTCACCGGTAATAACTTCACCACTTTCCAGAGTAACTGTTCCTTTCAACGGATCGCAGTCAACTACTTTGGAAGCAGTTCGAACGACAACCGGGTCTCCTTCACGATCGGGGGACGTTGCTGCTTTTTTCAATGCATCGTGAAGATCTCGCCTGTGAAAACAAAGTCTATCGCCTCCATACTCCTTTTTCGATAACAAGGGCACCGTGTTCACCAGTCGGCCGTCGGTGTTGTAAATTCGAAAACCCTCGTCTACGATCGCTCGGGCATCGCCATGCAACTCGCTTTTCAGCCCCCAAACTCTCTCAACGATCCGTGATGCATTTGGCTGAAGAGAAATCAGTGCTCCAATCTCTTTGTTCAATCTTGACTGCTCCAGAACTGTGATGATTCTCTCCGGCCCGCGCAGAGCAATCGCCGCAGTGAATCCAGCGATACCGCCACCGACAATAACAATACGAAAAGGCATGTTGACGACCTTCGAGATACAATTCGCTCAATTCAGACTCAACCTACGTATTTGATTGCTTTTTAGACAGCACAGACCTTGTCCACATGATGCTGCCCACCAAAATTCCAGTTCTCCACCCCCACTCCCCCACTTACCGAACACCGGGGCACAGAAATCCTCCAACAACCGAAGACCAATCGAGGTCAGCATCGGCGATAGATTGATTTGCCGTGGCGACCTCCGGTGGGCCATCATCTCCGTGGTCAGCTGTGTTGTGTTTTCGAAGCGAGTGTTGCTTATAAACGACGCGAAGAGCTTTTGCGTTTCGGTCTATTTCACGGCTGCCATCTAAGATACATTGGAAGAAAGTTGCACGACAAAGCAAAATTGAAACCAAATTTGCAGCAAAGATGTCATCAACCGCTACTTTCACTCAGGCGGCTTCAGCCAATCCCAACTTGCATGGCAATGGTCGCATGCGCGTCGATGGTACGGATCAACACTATGGCGACTTCCGTGACGATCTTACTCGCGACGGCTTTGCTATCGTCAAGGGTGCCATTCCGCTCGAGAAGGCCGTGAAATACTCTGAGGAGATGTACTCATGGTTGGAGAACTTGTAAGTCCTGTATATCATGATCTTGGGGTTTCATAATCTCGGATACTAATAAAAAGACAGCAATCTGGGCTTCGACCGCAATGACCTATCCACTGTACACAAGGACAAGCTTCCGCTTATTAATGAGAAGGGAATGTGCCTTCACTATGGCCTTCCCCATGAAGACTTTGTGTGGGGAATTCGCAGTGAGCCTGGTGTGGTTAGTGCTTTTGAGAAAATTTACGACGATGAAGACCTGATTGTCTCCTTTGACGCGGTCAATTTCCAATTCCCTAAGTATGACATCCCAAGTATCCCTATTCGCGAGACGTAATTAGTTGACACAAGTGTGATATAAGCCGGACCGATATTGCCCCCAACAAGCCTTGGCCTCACCAGGACCAGGATCCCGAGAAGCACGGTTTCCGTTGTATGCAAGGTCTTGTCAACCTTCTCCCGAATGGACCTGATGATGGAGGCCTCATCGTTTGCCGTGGTGGACACCTTCTCTCTGAGGAATTCCACCGCGACATGGCGGACGAAGAGCGAATTCCCGCCTGGACTCCTGAATGGTACGGATTCACCGAGCGTGGTATGAAGTGGCTTGAGGATCGTGGATGCACATGGGAGAAGATTTCCGCCGAGCCAGGCGATCTTCTTCTGTGGGACTCGCGTACTCCTCATTATAACCTCAGCCCCAAAAACAGTCAGCCTCGCTTTGCCATCTACACATGTTTCATGCCGGTGGCAGATGCTACACAGGATGACCTCCTGCGGAAGAAGGATGCCTTTGATCGTCGTGTTGGCACGACACACTGGCCAAATGCCAAGCACACCGGCTCAAACGTGGCTCAGCGTGACGGCAAGGAGGATCCTCATAACCGAGATCGCCCGGTTAATGATCCAGTTCTCAGCGAAAGAGCGTTCAAGCTCACTGGTATCCCTTACATTAAGGGCCCATCGGGAGCTATCAAACAGACGACAGTGGCTGCATAGTGGCAAGATACTGCTGGTTTGCGTTTTTCTGAACTATTTTTTAGTATGTAAGACTGCAAAATAAATATTTCGACCCTTGATTATGGGTCCAGTTTTGAAAACTGAAAAGAAAGTGGCCTAACACTCCAATATCAAGCACTGTCTCGATGCAATCATCCTCTGTGCTCACGAAAGTTCAACTTGAAGTTGTCTGTGACCTGCAAGAAAGAAGCCTGCTGCGTGAAAATTTGATACCGAGCTATTGGTGACCCCGTTTGTTATTGACCTAAATCAACCAATTTTCTTTCATAAATTGATCGCCCATTGCAGCTTCAAGCAGTCGTTATACATCAGTAGACAGGGTGGTAGCCGTCAATTGAAAGCGATTCTATGACTCCTCCAAGTTCTTTTGATCTCTTTGTTGTTAATATGATATAAGGGTCGTAGTTCATACCCTTCAAGTTCAACGACAAACCGCAATTCTACCATACCAACTGCTGGTAGCTACACTTCTTCCGAAATGAGTTCTCTCCCGCACGTGAACGAAGTCGATTCCAGCGATGCGCAGATTTCTGAAGCGATTGAAGTTCTCAGCAATATCTCCTGCGAGGAGTTTCGCGCCATTGCACTGAGTGAATCCTTCGCTCAGAATGATTGCAGCCCAGGTACTATTACAGCGCATATCTCCCGGTACTAGAATATCTTGCTAGCATGGTCGAAATCTCGTCCCATCTTTAAAGAAATAATACCAGGTGAGAATAGCAGATGGATTCACGGCCTTCCGCGCCTAGGCGCATTGGGTGGAATACTTATTGGATACTCCATTGCCAAATTGCTTGGTTATCCACTGGGCACCCTCATTTGCCAATCTTTTGCAATATCCGCTGGATTCATTGGATGCACACCTCCCAATCATTGCTTATCGGGAAGAAATGACGAGGAGAAACGACCTCTGGAGTCAGAATGGTTCGAGGTACTCCTTCGCCTACGCGACAGTGAACCTGAAGCCTTTGGCAGATTTGTTGAAGATTGACGCCAGGGTCTTCAATTTGGAAGGCAGTAGCATATTTGAATACTACAAGTCGACGGACATGAACGTGAAGCGACTTTGAAGTCGGAATTTAAGATGTTTTATTTTTCCATAACTAGTACCTATAGACTTTGTCTCATATACTAGTGAAGATTGTGTCAATCACAAGCAGAGCATAAATCCCAATGAGCATAGCGAACGAAAAAAAAAATCACATGTGAAGTGGACCACCGGACCAACGAGAGCACGCGCAAATAATCACAGCTTGTCGGCGCTGATCATCCACTGCATTCGATTGATAATTGCAGATCTCCCCGCCTGCCCGCATTCTTCACCCGAGCTTCGATCCATAGATTCAGTCGTACGATGCCGGCATTGAAGAATTCCGACCGATTCGCCGAATACTGTCAGCCTTATGCGGACATAAGGTCCAGATTCTAGGGATTTTCTGTCGTCATCCGTGTACAATTTAGGCTTTTGCAGATACTATGCCCAAATAGGCTGGGTAGACCTCGGCTATACATTGCTGGGAACGCTCACGCCACCTTTTATTCTTACAAGGTGGAACTTCCGAAAGGCGCTGTTGAATAGAATATACCCAAATAGAGAGGAATTCTCTTTTTAGGTTGATGATCAGCAGCCAGGCAGTTATGATTGTGGCACTTTGGGTGCAATTTGCCCTCGCTACCCGCGTCCAGAGACAGTCTCCTCGGTCCGCGCATCGTTTTAGATGACTATTTACGGTTTCACGACTGGTTATTGTGCCGATGACAGTTAGGATGGCCCAAGAAAGTGGCACCAGTATACACCAAGTCATATATCAAAGACCAAGGAAATATCCATATAAAATGCCAGTAGTCTCACCCAACGCTGTTTTTCTCGAATCAAGAGCGAGTGTTTGATAATCTAAAATCTCCAAACCATCGCGAGAATGGCTTCTGTCATGTCGCAGATCATGCAGAGTCCGATGCTCAACAAACTATTTGATCTCTCCACCAAGGAACGTTTACTATATGGTGCACTAGGTGTAATCGCCTATATATTCCTAGCCTCATCACTAAGATTCCAACGCCGTTTGGCCCTTCAAAACAAATACTCTTACAAGACCCGCGATTCCATGTCCAGAATGACCCATCACGATGCATGGGCAATCCAAAAGACAATCCTCCAAATGGAATTTCCATTCATCGTCCTGAAATCACTGCAGTTCGCCCTCTTTCGCGTAAGAAACCACCAAATTCCATCCCCTTATCCAACATGTAACCGATCTAACAAACCTATAGACCTATGGTATTCCGAGCATATCAACCCTCCTTCTGAAAACCTCCCAGTTTTCCGACTCGGCAACCTCATTCAAGCGATACGCAGACACCGGCGCTCTAATCGGCGAATTCATGGCCTTCGACCCGCACTCCGAACGGGCGCAAACAGCAATCGCCAGAACAAAGTTTCTGCACAAGGGATACAGAGCTAGCGGCAAGATTCTCGATGATGACATGTTATACACGCTCAGTCTGTTCGCAACAGAGCCGATTCGATTCGCGTCGCTATATGAGTGGCGGGAAATGAGTGAAATGGAACGCGCGGCTGTGGGAACGTACTGGAAGAGTCTTGGTGATGCGTTGGATATCAGTTATGAAAAGCTTCCATCTGGAAAGTCTGGCTTCCAGGATGGCATTCACTGGCTTGAGGAGATCAGTGTTTGGAGTCATCAGTATGAGGTGCGATACATGAAGCCTCATGAGCGGAATAGGGAGATTGCGGATAAGACGATTGATGTGTTGGTCTATAATTTACCTGGGTTTATGAAGCCACTTGGGGTTTACTTTGTTTCATTCTTGATGGATGAGAGGTTGCGAAATGCCATGATGTATCGACTCCCTTCCTCACCAAAGATACTCTCTCCACATGCTGCAGTGCTACTTTTAGTATTGATTTATTGACAAATCTCTACAGGATGACACCACCGCCAGCATTCTTCAACGCACTCTTCGCATTGGCATTCCAAATTCGCAAGTTATCGCTTCGCTATGTGGCCCTTCCACGCCCAAGTTTCCTTCGCTTGGATGTTTTTACCGAAGAGCCGAATCAACACGGCCGGAACTTTGTGCTTTTCTACGAAGGTGCTCCATTTTACGTGCAACCTACCATTTGGAATCGATGGGGGCCAGTCGCGTGGTTCAAGTGGGCTTTAGGACAACCATTGCCAGGTGATGATGGCGATAAATATTATCCTCAGGGATACCGTACTGCTGAACTCGGACCGAGGTATTTTGAGGGAAAGGGTCAGAAAGAAGTCATTGACATGAGAGAAAAGCTGCGGGCGCAGCGCATGGGACAGAATCCGTTTCCGTAATGTTGAGTGCGTTGATGATGTGATGAAATTAAACTAGCTTCAAATGAATGCATTGGCGATCGTGGTATGAGTACCGTGGCTGAGAGCATAAAAGGCGTAGATCACAATATTTAGTACATAAAGAATTGCACATCGGGTATTTATCACAAGATCAAAAAGGGTGGTGGCCATGTATAATGAGATGCCCCAAGTCTATCGCTCATCTCCTGAAAAAGTCAAACACAAAGAAGGGAAGCCGGCCAGGGTATATGCGGTTGAAACCGAAAGAGGGTATGTCTAGACACAACGCATGGAAGATCGCATCAAATGAAGGGTATTTGGCAGAATGGCAGAAGTGAAGGAAAAGGTGCAAGAAATTAGTAGGCTAGTCCGTCCCACCAGGAGACGAAGGCAAAGGGAGTGTAGCAGGGTCGGGTTCATAGAATGTATCAAAGGAGGTGTCGTTGGATGGGAAAGCAACGGAGAATTCGGTAGATGGGCTGAGTAGAGCACGTCCACTTGGGCCAATTTCGCCCAGCTCTTCTGGCGCAAGAACACGGCCGCCCAATTCGATATCCTGAACATGAACACTATATTGAAGGGCTCTTTGGCCTTCCTTGATGAGTTCTTCGGTCCAGCCCAGGCATCGTTTCAGGCTTTGGTTCATTTTCTGGCTGTCGACTAGAAGTTCCTGGTGTTTGGCGAGGTCAAGCATGAATTTCTTTTCGTCGTGTGCGCGGTGTTTGGCGTCGTGTTCGGCGAGAGAGTCGGCGCTCATATCGTTTTCGTCCGCAACAGAATCTTCATCGCTCACGTCCGAGATGTCCGAGGACATTTCACTGGCTTCTTCATCCATTTCACTGGTAGTTGACATCGCCACCCCGAGAATGAGCGGGTCGATGGGGCCATTGAAAGACGTCCCGATCGACTGAGACGGCGAAACCTTCGAAGCTCGGCATTCTGCTTTCGCATCTCACGTTCGAGAGTCCGATTGATAGCCAGAAGAGAAGAGTTGCTGATTTCCAAGTCCATGATCTTACGCTCCGTCCGCGCATTGAGCACCTCGCCACCACTTTCCGACTTTCCAGGACTCATTGGCCTTGACAAATGCGGATTGCTCGGGCTCATTGACATGGGTAGATGTGGTATTCCGGGGCTCATAGGCATATGGGCGAGTGGATCGTTCGAGACAGAGGAGCCATTGCTGAAGACGCGGGGACGAAGGGTTGGAATTTGGTCAGACATCATCGGTGGAGTGTTCTCGGAGTTGAAGGTGCTTGACACGATGATCGGGCTGGCTTTCAGGCCATCATATGTGCCTTGGCTTGAAGAGCCTATACTGGACGACTTTCGGTGTCGCGGGAGTGGGAGAGAGGGGGAGTTCTGTCGATCGGGATGATAATTTGGCGAAGGGGAGAATCCGTGCAAGACATTCTCTATTCCGTGATCGATATTAGGACTGAATGAGACTTGTTTTTCGGATAGAGGAGGAGACGTCGCGTCGGATGGTCGAGGAGATCGGAGACGTGGTGAGGGTGAGGCCATGGGCCTAGTAGGAGGTGCGGGGCGTGGAAGACTGCCTGGACCCCCTGAACGGCGACCATTTGAGGATGTAGGTAGAGATTCAACAGACGCGGTCTGTCGTTCTTGGTTGCCGTTTGCATATACGAAGCTTGCAACTGAAGGGGCCTTGGTAGGCTTCGGGCGGGAGGTATCGACCTCGGAGGAGGTTGTTGAGCCGGCGTCGGAGGCATGAAAGAATCGAGGAGAGCTCCCTGCCATATCCGTGAATGAATTTGGACGCGATAGCTGTTGTCCTTCCGCAGTGAGAGTCTTTGCTCTCAAGCTTCTCGATTGCTCCGGCTTCACCCCGCGAGCAGGGCTGCGTTCTGTTCGACGAGGGGCAGCCAGTCCCAACCCGACCGGCGGTTGGGTGTAAGGCTGTGGCGACGGGGCCGGCGAGGTACTTGTTGGAGAGGGAAAAGTAGCATCACGGCGAGTGGTTCGTGGACCTGATCGTGGGGTAACGTTGGCGCTGAGGAGGGATGAAGGAACGGCGGGGGAATCATCTTTGGAAGGGGTAAAGGGTTGTTGTTGGTCATTGGCAAGACGGCGCGCTGCAGGATGGCCGGGGCCTGGACTGGCGAGTTTGGGCGTTAGAGGCGCGCGGTTGGTGCGGTGAAAAGCCGCGCTGAGCGTGGGGGTGAATGGTTTGGCGAGGGAGCCATGATTGTTTTGTTTATCGGTCATGATCGGGCATTGCGGGGGGCATGGCGGAGGGTGAGAAGGAGATGGGGACAGGGAGAGAGAGGGAATAGGTCAAGGCAGAGAAACTGAAGTCCCTGCTATTCTGATAGAAGAGAACAGAGTCCCAAGTCCAGTGGTCAAGACTGCAAAGTCCAGTGGTAAAGATAGCTTTGGCAAATGACGAAGAAGTTGACGAAGGAGAAAACAAACCCCGAAAAGGTTTAGGGCGCCCTTCACCGCAACGCGAGGAATGAAGTGGGGATATCCTCGTTATTGCATGATATTGGATATTGCAGATTGATCGCATGGGATTGATTGGTATATTTATTAGCAATCAGATGCCGATAATTCTGGTTCTTTCGTTGCTTGTGCTTTGAACTCTGCCTGAACACGCTGTGTTGTGTTGTGTTGTGTTGATTGCTGCTGAATCCCACTGTATGCCGGCCGCGCTGTTCCTGCGTGGGGAAGATCGGCGCAGCATGCAGAACAGGGGTGTCCTTCTAGTATATACGAGTACTCAGTACTGCAGCCATGATCAACGGAAGAATAATCGCTTCTGTCGTGGATCCTCCTGCCCCCCTGTATTGACAGGCTTCCGTTTGCGACTCGCTGCTGTCGCAAGGGACGGCTCATCCACAACCGAATGAGTATCCTGTGTCGCCTCACGGATCGTCTGACGCGACAGGCAGAAATCCACATGATCGTTGAACCCGCGATCATCCGCCACTTGCGGTTTACTACAAATCGGACATTCCCATTGCGCCGGCGATTCCTCAACTGGACCAGCCTCGGTAGTCGGGGTCGACGGGCCTGGGATGACCACTTCCTGGCTCAACTGTTCCAGGTCATTCATCTCGTCCTGCACCTCCTGCCGAGCCGCCGCTTCAAACGCTTCTTCTGCTCCAATCTCATGCTCTTTGTTCGGCTCCGGTGGTTCCACAGTGGGTGACTTCGGCTGTGTAGTGAATCCAAAGAAATTTAGACCGGTCTTCTTCGTGGTAACCAGGTTCGAACACCGCAGCCCCAACAATCGTAACTTCATCCCGGGGATCTCCTTCTCCAACTTGATCAGCATGGGAAGTGCGTATGTATAGAGATCCTTCGCTTGGGAGACCGCCCGCGGAGGTGCGGTTTGGCGTGTCAAAACTTCAAACGTATGTAGTTTCACTTTGAGGCATAACGTCCGACCCTTAAACTGGGTCCGCGTCAGATCCTTTTCCATCTCCTCGGCCGCCCAGCGGAGTTTGGCTCGCAACTCTTCCTTGTCTCCAATCTCATGGAAGGTGGTCTCCGTACTCACGCTCTTGCGCTCGTGTGTTTCGACTGGCTCGATGTTCGTCCGGCCTAAGCCGAGGTAGCACTGAGCCAGGAACTGAAATGCCTTTTCGCCAAATAATTTGGTGAGTACAGCTCGGTGAGGGTATATGTCGCCACAGGTTTTGATACCAATAGAATCTAGCTCTCGCTCGAAGACTCGCCCAATACCGTTCACCTTGCGGCAAGGTAATGACTGCATGAATTCCATAACTGCTGTTCGCTCATTTGCCACGCGGAATTGGCCGTTCGGCTTGTTAATGTTGGACGAGATTTTGGCAATTTTAGCATTAGGAGCAATCCCGGCAGACACGGAGATTTTGGTGTTTTCCAAGACCTCCGCCCGCAAGCGTTGGACTGCGTCCTCGGGGTCCATTTGATTCTCATCGCAGTAGGCTGTGATGTTGAGATAGGCCTCGTCACAACTGGCACTTTCAAAAAGAGGATCGTATTGCGCGAGAATTGTGCGGATTTCGGTTGCCTTTGCTGTATATTTATCGTAATTTGACGGTAGAAGGACCAACTGGGGACATAGCTTCTTCGCCACGAACGAGGCCATACCACTACGAATTCCGAATTTCCGGGCCACGTAGTTGCAGGTCGTCAATACACCTTTTCCGACGGCCATGGGAACAGTTTTCAATTCCGGTCGATCGAGCTCTTCAACCGCGGCGAAGAAGGCATCGCAATCGACATGAATGACGTACTGGGAGAGATCCCGAGTCAATTCTAGCTCCGCGAGATACTCATCCGCACGGCGCAAGTCATGACTCAAATCGAGTTTCTCCAACCGGACCTTTTCTGCGGCGATACGCTCGATCTTGAGGGTCTGGTTGCGATCACGCTCCTGTTCGTGATTGAAGAACTTGGAGCCTTTGGAGGCATTGTAGATGATCTCAGACACCTGCGATGGTTAGTCAGTTCCGTTATATTCCGTTATATCCTAAGAATATCGAGAATTTTCTCCCACCTTTTGCTGATCTACAGCATCTTGGCCCGCTTTGGTTAAAGAGGGGCCCAGCAGTTGATACCTGAGAGTGTCGTTGTCGTTGTCGTTGTCGTTGTCGTTGTTCTTGTCATGCCCACTGCCATTGTCCTCGTCGACCACTCGGTCGGTTGATTCGCCTGCCATTTGCCATGAATAGAGGAGATGAGAGTATAAGGAAAGTAAAGAAGAGAAGAAGAAGAGAAGAAGAAGAAGAAATGTGAGGCTCCCATGGAAAGTGGAAAGCGCCAAAAAGGGAAACAGGCAGACGCGGTCACGTGCTTTCGCGTTTGGCGCGGCCAACTTCAACTTCAACTTGCACTTGCACTTTGGCTCACTTCAACTACAGTCGCACTTAGGTGAATCACCCGGGGATGCTGCAATGTGGATTTTGCAGTCGACGGGAGAGTTTCTGAATGGTCAGTCCTTGCAGATGCTCCAAAATGATAAGCGACCGCGGAGGGACTGACTCTTTATATAGGGAAGCGCGTATGGCTCCGACCTGGGAAGCGTTATCTCTTCGGTAGGACCGACGAGCCTGGCGGTGTGTTGCAATTCTCCTCGTTACTGTTGAAAGTAGCAGGGAGACACAGCTGACATCTTTAGTCTCTCATGGCAGCAAAAGCCGTTCGGTCTCGCGCAAACACATGTCCATCGAGGTGGCTAATGTG
This sequence comes from Penicillium cosmopolitanum, assembly GCF_028827165.1. NCBI lineage: Eukaryota > Fungi > Ascomycota > Eurotiomycetes > Eurotiales > Aspergillaceae > Penicillium > Penicillium cosmopolitanum. The sequence goes on along the minus strand of NW_026622678.1, from coordinate 4,157,333 downwards.
ACACCCCGCGATGGAGTATGTCCCTCCTTCCGTTCGTTCAGCCTTGATAGATCGTTTTATCTGACCGCTGTATACTTTTGATAGACCCTCGCACACGCCCGGACAAAAGTCACCGTGACCGACCTTGGCTCGACGAAAGGAACATTTGTGGATGGTGAGAAGCTCTCCGGCGAGCGCATACTCGATGGAACGGAGCACAGCATCATCTTGGCCAAGGCTGCTTATACGCTACAGTGAGTGGCCTCCCTGACATCGATCGCCTTGCGTCGCTCCCATTGGCTAATATCTCGAATCATAGCCTCAAGTGGGAACCCGTCGTGCTCAGCTTCTCCTTCTCCTCCAGGGAGATGAAGGCTGAGGACCCTCTCGCCAAATTCCGCGGTCGACTAGAATCCCTCGATATCAAAACCATCGTCCCATATCTGGTTGACCAGACCACCCACGTGGTTCAAAATAAACGCAACACGGCGAAAGGTCTGCAGGCCTTGATCAACGGCAAATACATCGTCAAGAATTCATACCTCGATGCCATCGAATACGCAACCACCCCCACCGACTTGGAGAGTGAGGCTGCTCTTTCTCCATTAGAAAGTGACTTCGATTCAGCCTGGCCAGATCCAAATGAGCATCTTCCTCCAGCGGGAAACGAGCCAACAAGTCGCCCCGTGGAAGCATTTGCGCCCAACCCGGATCGCATCAACATCTTCGACAAGTATACATTTGTGTTTGGAGATATGACCCAATTCGACAATTTGCAAGCAGCGATCACAAATGGACACGGGAAAGCTCTTCATTATGAGGTCAAGGACGGTGAGACAACCGCTGCGGAGATTGTACGATTCATGAAAAAGGCAGCAGGAAACCAGGGTGTCGGAAATGAACGAGTTGGGAAAGGCGGCGTTGTCTTGGTGCGCTTCCGGTCCAAGGGGCACTACGAAACTTGGTCTATTGAGGTGGGAAATGAAGTCGCTTTGATGACGGACCAACGGGTGATTGAGCAGCGCGAGTTTCTTGATGCCATCTTGAGCAACGATGCTGGCCCATTATGTCGCCCACTCCCGCATGAAGAAGGATCCAGCCAGGTCTCCATTACTCCGGCGCACGAAGAGCCATCACCGCCATCACCACCACCACCACCACCAGTGATTCGAGATGAGCCCTCTACATCAATCTCGCCACCAGCGCCGAGCCAACCGCCTGTGTCGCGCCTCAAAGCAGGCCGTGAACGCAAATACGTGAGCAAGATGAAAACATTCGATGATGGATTCGATATGAACTCTATCCCTGTCTATGAGCCAGGGCCAGATGAGACCGTCGATACACAACCAATGGATTTCGAGCCCATTCAGCAGTCAAATCCAGATCAGTCCATGCCAACAGTGGAGGAGGAGAATGAAGATGCTGATCAAGATGCCGTGTCCGATCTCCTTCCTGGTGCACAGGCCATGAAGCGCCGACGAGCGGAGATGGGTAATGATCAAACTGTTCCCGTCAAGCGCATAAAATCAGAACCTGCCCCCAAACCCCGTCGTCGCAAGATAGATGTGCTGGAAGAGGCACGTAAACATCGCGAGGAAGAAGAGAAACAGCAACAGGCTGGAATGGACTCCACTCTATCGAATGAAATCAACGTGGAAAAACTTCGCGATCTTGCCATTGTCGAGGAGATGGAGTTACCTGTTCGACAACCCCCTGCACGAGAGGAAAGCTCATCAGACCGCTGGGACGAGCAGTGGAACGGGCGAAAGAACTTCAAGCGGTTCCGGCGCAAGGGAGAACCCCGTCATGCTCGCCAACGCGTGCAAAGTGTCATCGTACCGCTAGAAGAAGTCACCCGCAAAGACTTTGACATCGGCGAACACTACTGGAGCAGTAATCGCAAGCCATCTGAGCAAGCGCCCGTTGTGGAAGTGGAAGAAGCAGAAGAACAACCAATAGCAACTACCAGTCAAACTGCCAGTAGTCGCAATGAGCGATCAGTATCACGGTCCCAGTTGTCTGTGCCAGAGACTTCTACCCCCAATCAAACCCCTGAATCACAAAGCACCCTTGCTCGCAGTCGCAGCCAGAAACGACCTCGCCCGGTGCAAGATTCAGAGAGTGATGATGAACCCAAGTTCCGATTTCGCCGCAAGCGGTAGCATTTTTATTAAGTTGCATCTTTATTTCAGCGTGTTGTTTGTATCGATACCCTCGCCACCTCTGCCTCCAATGTATCATAGGCTTCAAATATATTATGCACAGAAGTCGAGCAATGCCTGTGATGCAATGTATGACATACCTCTTGCCATTTACCTGGGAACCTTTACTCTCAAGTCTACGAACAAGTGCCCACAAATGTGAAGACTACTTGAAAACAACTGGATCTTGTCTCTCTCGATTCACCTGCAACTGAAAAACATCCAACCTCTGATATCCCTCGACAACATCACGGTATTGCTTGCCCTCAACGCAGCGTTCAAGATCTAGGTCGGCATAAAGAACGCCTTCCTCATTCTGCAAGAACTCCACCGGTCGCTGCGCACCAGTCTCCGAGTCATCGACAGTTAAAGAGCGCAAAGGCGAACCCGTAGGATCTAAAAACATACTAACTCCACGTGGAGACCTTTCCAGCGCATGGCGAATAGTGTCCTCTGAACTCGACCCAACAGCAATCATATCAATAGCTTCTTGACCCAACACTGCACTACACATAACCCCAAAAGACTTTGCCTCAAAACAATGCGCCCCAGCTCGAATCCGATTTGCAAGAACATTATCATAATTCGCCGAATGCTGCGACCCCTCTCCCCTTTTCTCAAGGGGACTTGAAGGCAATCTCGTCGGCCAAACAGCCGGCCAAGATGAAATATGAATCTGTTCCCGCTGACCCATAAGCGAATATCTTGCGAGTGGATTCGTATTCTCGCCACACATCAGCGCACCGATACGACCGTGCTTCGTATCAGCGATGCGTAATCCGTGTCCATCGCCAGGACTCCAGGTTAATTTCTCAAAGAAGGTTGGCACCAATTTGCGATGGTGAACGACGACTTCTCCCGCGTCGATGATTAGGTTCGAGTTGTATAGGCAACCCACACTTGCGTGCGACTTTTCCGATATACCTATGCTCACGGTAGTATTTGTCTCGCGGGTTGCATCCCGGATTGCTTGGACTTCTTCTCCATTTGCGTAGATGGATTGGTATACCATTCGCTGGAACAAAATGTGGTTGTGCGTTGGAGGGCGGAGAGCGCTCCATATTGGAAATGCTGATATGAATGTTTCCGGGAAGACGATTAGGTTGGCTTTGTTCTTGGACGCGCGGTGGATTAGGGAGATGGCTTTTTCCGCTGTCTTGTAGGCGCAGAGGAAGTGCGGTGCAGCGTGGCAGGCTGCGACACGTGTGATAGCCATGATGGGAGACGTTATTCTGGAGTTGGTTACTAGTAGGGGATTGAATAGCCTTGGAAGACGCAGTTGTGATTGAAGTTTGGTTTTGCGGGGATAAAGTTAGGCGGGTGTTGCGGCTCTGGCGGCATTCCAAAGCCTAAAATCATCCATGTCAAGCATACTACTAACTTCCAAGGTTGTAAGTTGCGAACGTCTATGTACTTTGCTTAACATTATGACTGGTTTTTAATAGTCTCCAGGACATGCTGCCCCGGACTAGCCTATGGAGGAAAGTATTTGTCAATTTGCGAATGATCCCCCTCCTTTTGACATGCAATTCGATGTATCGACTCGCCTCCCGTATAAAGAGGAACCAACAACAAAAGTACTACGCATCGACCTATGAGACCTACCGATGAAGCAAATCCTTCCTCTGCGGGAATAGCTGCATATCAGGTGATAGACAGATACAAACCACTCGGGGGCCAAAATCCAGCGGGGTGTCCCAGCTGCCCGGTTCCCGGTTTAAATCTGACATTATCGATGCCCCTGTGGTGAATCACAACGAATACCTAGGGAGAATCGGATCGGTAAAATGACCCGTCTGCCTGACCTGGTAAGAGATTCGAGGCTTGAAACTCACTTCCTCCCCGATTGCAGTGTGGAGACAGTTCACACTTACCATGAGTCCGATCCGACATCTGGTCGTCGAGTGGTCGCAAGATCCGAGCACTGGAAGCGACAAAGGAGAATCGGTGGGGGTGGCTACTCGACTGTTTGGTTGGAGGAATGCGCCCAGGGCTCTCGCTGTGACATTCAAGTTCGAGCAGTCAAGCAAATCGAGACAGGTGGTCGGTTTCACCGAATCGACTTCAATCGCGAGCTCGAGACGATTGCCAAGTTTTCTCATTCGAGGGTACGTGCTTTTAAAAGGGTTGACAGACCTGAAGTTTCGATTTGAATGCTGATTGTGCAACTGTTAGTATGAACGATGCTTTGTTCAATCCTTTGGTTGGTACCGCAGCCCCGAACATCTTTGGATTGCGATGGAGTATCTCGAACTAGGGGACATGCTCGACTATCTGGATGAGAGGCCGGCTTTGCCAGAAAGTCAAGCCCAGGAAATTACTTTTCAAATCTTGGAGGGCCTGAAAATGATGCACGAGAATGATTTTACGCACAGAGACCTGAAGCCTAAGGCAAGCAACCACATTTTTCTAACATGGTAGCTATAGCTACCGAGGCTAACATGGAAAGTAGAATATCCTGATCAAGTCCCACCCACCAGATGAGTGGTGGATTAAGATCGCAGACTTCGGAATTAGCAAACGCATCGAGGAATCGCCAGAAACATCAACAACATTGCGGGGAACAACGGGCTTCATTGCTCCCGAGCTTTACGGGTTTCTCGAGCCGGGGAGCCCATATGCAGCAGATATTTGGTCCTTGGGTGAGATCACCTTTCAAATGCTGACGAAGGCGCCAGCATTTAAGCCGATCGGGCGGCTGTCATCTTATACCACGCAACCAGAGAGATTCCCAGCATCTCTTCTGGATGAGGCTGGGGTATCCAAGCTGGGGATCGAGTTTGTTCGATCGCTTATGCGACCCGTCCCTGATAGTCGACTCACATCGGAAATGGCAATCCTCCATCCTTGGATCAAACCGTTGTCGCAAATACCTCTATTACCGCGCGCCGAAGCCCTGTTTCAACCTACCCCGACATTACAAGGTGTTTCTCCAGGAGGCAAAGACAAATTTCCATCAATAGAACAAATCACAGAAGAACTATCAACTGTTCGTCCACCCGAAATAATTCCGAAGGAAACCCCAAACGAGTCCAGTGGTGCAAAGCAATCACCAACGCCTGATGAAGAGATGGAAGAGAAGGTCGGCGAGGAAGACTTGACAAGAAGTCAAAGCTCTCTAGCTCGGGAGCCAAAAGCCCCATCTGTCTCATCGGATATTTCCAAAACCTCCAGCAGCCAAGCAACCAGTATATCATCCCAGCCCTCACCACCCAGCGATCGGCTTACGGAAGAGTGGTGGACCGGTCATCTCAGGCACGCAGGGCTTCTCGGCACAACTTCCAACGAAAGCGCGATCGGAGCTTCGCCAAAAAAGGCGGAATCTATTCTCAGGGGAATTTTTGCAAAGTCGAAACGTGTTCCCGAGGCCAAAGAAGATAAGGAACCAACGTGTGTTGAGCCATTGCGGCCTGCTAGCGGGATGAAGAATGCAGGGGCATTTCATAGCCAATCATTCCTAGAGGATCCCATTTCCGTGCCCGGATTCAAGTCAAATGAGTTCAAGGATGAAGTCAAGATGCACGGACCAGGAGAATCTATCAGCCAAGAACCTGATGTGCGATGTCTTGCGGACACTCTGATGCCGTCTTTGAGTTTAGATGAAAGTCTGAGCCGCGGCATCGGTGGCCTAGGTCTCTCAATACGTCAAAGACCGGTATTACTCGTATCTCGTTCGGCGGACGATGCGAATCTGGAAGCATGCCACTCTTCAAAGGCACGGATGTCTGAGCTAGAACAAAGGACCAGGCTCGAAACCGAATTGTGTTCCTGGTTACCATCTAGCCCCCCCTAGTCGGAACCGCACTCGGTCACAGACGGTGGATGAATCAAGAGATCCAAATAGAGGTATTGTCGCGCTGCCATTGATTGAGTCAGACGATGAGAAATATGGAAGGTCACCGTCACAATCCAGCAAACGGGGATTTGGCAGCAGAAGTGGTGTCGTTAACAAGATCGCGGCTGGATTTGGCTTCGGGAATGGTGACAGCGAAAAGGCAAAGGAATCGTCCTCCTCCCACAGTGGTTTCGGATATCGATTCACCCTCCCCATTCAAGCGAAAAGGCACAGACAAATATCCTTGTGTCCATACAATCTACGTCTAGTGACCGCCTCGGGGGATCCTACCGGTGTTGAGGTTTGGAGCATTCCCAAAAGATGTCGAATATCAACCGATAACATCTTCAAGAGCAATTCATGCATTGCTATATCTCATGGAGGAACTCTTTTCGCCTCCACATCGGGGAATTGTCTCACCGTTTGGAGCAGTTTTGACGGATCCAGTACCGCAATTACATCGACAGAAGGCTTGAAGAATCCCCAGTTCTCCCACGATGGCACTCTACTAGCAGCCATGTCAAGACAAAAGAAGATCCACATCTGGCAGGTATTCGACCATCATAATCTTGAATTGCAAAAGCTAAACACTCTGCATCTGGATGATAATGTTCTTGCCTTTGCTTTCCAGACCAGGAGAAGAAGAATCGCCGTGGCTCTGAACAATGCCATCAAGGTTTTCGGAGTATTTTCAAATCAGGATCACATCGATGGAATATATCAATTTGATCTTTCCGTCTTGGGGCGTTCCTTCAAACCGAAGAGGGTGGACAAGGAACGAGGGCTAGTAACGGCCCTATCAGCAAATGGGAGGATGACAGCGCAGGCTTACCCGGATGGCCTGATTGGATCAATACTCTTCATTCGTGACCTGAATGGAAAGGCTGACAAGAGAAGCCGGAAGTTCGTTGTGTCTCCTATTATCCAGACTATGACTTTCTCTTCAAGCGGTGAAATTCTGGCAGCTAGCACGAAAGGCCGTGATGTTATTCTGTGGGATGTTGTTCAAGGAAAACAGATTCTCCGACTTGAGAATTGTCATGAAACATCTATCACATGCATGTTTCTTGCTGATGAGGGAGAGCTGTTGGCAACTTGTTCTAGTGGTGAAGGTGTCAAGTTTTGGGGAACAGATGAAAGTATGGACCGCCTGGCCGAGAGAGCGATATAGTGGGCTGGCTAGTACTGGTAGAAGCAGTGAATTAATATAGTCTAGAGAATTGACAAACACTTTCATACTATCACTTCAATTCTACTTCAGTTGTTATTGTCTCTCGGATATACTTCGGATCGGGCCTTGTGGGCCTAACTTAGTGAGGAGACCCACCCGATCGCCACATTTATATTCAATTTGTACTAGTAATATTACTAAGGAGTATACGAGTAGATCTACTGGTGGACATTCAAATACAACAGTGGGTTTAAATTGATACTGAATGAATTAAATAATCCACAGCAATAAGTGTCTACCAGTGTATACCAGCTTATACTAACAGGGTGTCACGTGTCTTCCCCCGCAGCACTTCAACTCTTCCTCTTCATTCCTCCACACTTCGACTGCTCTTTCGCCCCTCCTACTCTTCGTTCCCTCTTCAATTCATGCTGTTTCGCTAAAACCTCTACATTCAGCCCTTCAATTTCTAATTTTGGGTTCTGCCCGCCCTTCACCAGGCCCTTGGTTTCGCAGGGCCGCCTGGACTCTGGCGCCGCCTGTTGTCCCACCTGTTCAGGCGCCTGATACTACGCCCAATTCATTAACTCCACCATTGTCAAAACTATCTACAACTGTTAGATTTCGTTCTACATCCTCCATGGTACACGGTGAGTCGCGTCGCTGATCTGTGCAACTCGGGCATATCAATGCTAACGATGATCCCTCCACCAGCTTTGGCTTCTTTCAGGTCGCGAACAAATCTCCATCGAGGATCCCCTTTTTCTCCGCCTGAAATCACTTGCCTCTATTCTTCTCGCCATGATAATTCCCCCCTCGACTCGACCAGTTTCGGTCAAATCGTTGGCCGGCAGCCCACTCCGAAAACCCCAGGATTTCCCCGAGAATGTTGAGGAAGAGCTCCGCAGTATCAACAATGACTTCCCACTCATCGACTTTGATTTTGAATTGACTCCTGTTCAACGTGTCCCTCATCCTGCACCTTCATCTGTATGCGACCCGGTCGTCCAGCAGTCTCTATTTCCAACTTCATTTGAAACGGCCACGTCTCATGGTGCGAAGAATCGCAGTTCCGCCTTTTCAAGGTTGCCTTCTGAGATTCATGACAAGATCCTGGATTATCTTCTCGGTCAGAAGGTTTCCGTGTCCAGCCCGAGTGTGACCGCAGTGTCATCTCCCAACAGCTGGACCAAAGCGCCTCGTTTTTCTCGTCGCAAGAAAGTGACAGATCTGACCTTGGTTTGTCACTCGTGGAGGAACCCCATCCAATCCCGTCTCTATCGGCACAGTAAGTTCAGTTGAGACAAAGCCCCCTGTGGTGAAATTATTAAAGGTGCTGATTCTGTTTAGTCGAACTGAAGGGCACGAATGATGAGATGCTCGAATGTCGACAATGGTTCCTTGAAAATACGCACCTTCTTCGATACGTCCGCGTGGTGGAGATCTGGATCCCTGTTTGGGGCAAGCGCTCCTACACTCCAGTTCCACGCAACCTTGAAAGAAGATCCAGCCATCATCGGATCTTCATGTCGAGGACGATGGGCTGGGAAGAAGTGCAACACCCCCCATATGATATTCCGTTTCTTCCTTCGGAGGAGAATGCAACCATGGAGGAGATCTTTCAGCATATGCAGCTCTTTACCTCCGCACGAGTCCTCATCTTGCAAGGTGGCCACGCGAACACCCCGCCCGAACTCCGACACTTCCGAAATGGACAGGATGATGAACCGGCTCGTAGCCTTCCAAGACTGCCACACATCGAGACGTTTGTTATGCGCGGCGCCTGGAATCTGGTTCGCAAACACCACCAGTGGAAGAATATTGTTAGGGCCCTGCCTTCCTTACGCGAATGGCACGCTGTTTACCCTACTCTCCGCTCAGATGTGGATGAACTGATTAGCAAAATATTCCGTCACCCACCAACCCACCTCCGTCATCTCAATCTGAACCTGGAAGGAACCGGCATCGGAGAGGAGATAGGACCTCTTCAGCAGTTCTCTGATATTGTCTGTGCTTTACTCGGCGAGGTTGCCTTCCGTCTTGAAACTCTCTCTTTCACCGGCAAAGTATGCGATGGTTTATTCGGCAATTTGGAATACCTCGCTAGAAAGGCACGGTGGCCTCCTCGTCTTCGATCCATTGAACTTTCTGTTTTGAGCTGCTGCCCGGATCCTGCGTACATGGCGGGCTATCCATACCCGGTTCGAGGAATTACCGACATCGGTTTCATTCACGCCTTCGAAAGACTCGTCTTGCAAGCAATTGTCTGCCTAGAGTTCCTTCCGGCACTCACATACCTCAATATTCGCTTTCTCGATGTGTCACCTTTCATTCCTCAAGTGAAGCCGTACTTCCGACTCAAAGGCAACGAATGTACTGGACTGTGGAGTGATGCCATTTTGAAATCCTTGAAGCGAAGTCGCCCCCTCGCGAAATATGTCGAACTTGCCGATGGAATCAAGCCCCTGTTCAGCGACGATGGGCACCTTCTAGGTGTTTCGCACATACCCCGCCAGCCGTTGAGTATCAATGCTCGCATGTACGAGTACATTGCCAGATAGAGGCTCAATATCTCTCCACTTTCATCAACCGCTCTCCCCAACCCCCCGTTTTCTTTCTGCTGCTTTATCGCTTGAGCGTTTCTCGCGGATACCCCGTCATCGAGTATTCTTCCTCTTGACATTGTTACTCTTATTTCTTTTATTGTATATTATGATCGGATCACTATTTCTAATGTCTTAATATCAAGTGGTAATCTACGTGGTTAGATGTGGGGTGGTAAATTTCAACTTCAAGCTATTCTCAACTCCAGTTCTTCCAGGTTTTCTTTGAATACTGATCAATCTTTATTTTCTTCTAATTCATATTCTTTTCTAGTATCGATGAATCAATTCACACCGGCCCATCTCGAGTGCAGCAGTAGTACTAGGCCTATCATGGAATGATGTGCGAGGAGACGCCATCACAAGGCTGGAAACGGGCCAAGGACGCGCACATTATATTGTTTAACTGAGAGGCTCTCTAGTTGGTTCCTCGCCGCAGCCTTGAGGCCCCAATTGAGAATTTCAGGTACGGGGTTAAAGCGTAGTACCGACGGACTCGGAGTTTATATGACCGGCCTCCACCGATCCCGATGGAATCGGAATCGGAATTTGATACTACAGGTAGTTAACAGCCCCCACGTGCGTCAAAAATGCGTTTGCAGAATACTTCCTAGTCAGTTTCCTTCAAAATAATTGCGACAATTGCTGGGGCCCCACGCCTCAGGCATCCACGCCGGTCTTTCCTCTCATCTGAATAGCTTCACTCTCTTCTTCTCTCACCACACCAAACACCATCACTTTCGTCGCTTGCTCCCATTTTCACCCATCACCTCATGCCAGCCATAGACAACACTGTCAAGCTCACACACTTGACAACAAAGTCTGAAATTGACGCACCAGTCAACGAAGCCACCATGCAAAGCATCAAAGAACGGTACGAAGCAGAAAAGGTGAAACGACTTCGCGATGACGGAAACGCCTAATACATCGACGCCAGCAAATCAGCCCAGTTCGAACAATTCGGCGCTGACCCATGGATTGCCCCGGTCTCAATCGAACCAATCTCGACCAAGTTTCCCGACAACCAGATCGAAATGCTCATCGTCGGAGCAGGATCGGGCGGAATCCGATACGCAGTCCAAATGATCAAATCGGGCATTCCGGCCCAGAATATTCGAATCATCGATCCAGCTGGTGGATTCGGGGGAACGTGGTACTGGAATCGATACCCAGGGGTGATGTGTGATGTCGAGAGCTACATCTATCTGCCTTTCCTCGAAGAAACGGGGTATGTACCTCGACAGCGATATTCGTGCGGCGAGGAGATACTCGAATATGCCAATCTTGTCACCAGACATTTCGGACTTGTCGAGTGTGGTGTCTTCCAGACTCAAGCAGAAAAATTGGTTTGGGATGATGATGCGAAGATATGGCATGTCGGTCTTGTGCAGTCTCGCAAGGGTGAAGATCCGCAACGACTCGGTGTTCGATCTAATTTCGTCTCGATTGCGGTGGGAGTCCTGAACTGGCTGAAATTCCCAGGCATTCCGGGGATTCTGGATTATCGGGGTGAGATGTTTCATACGTCGCGTTGGGCATATGATATCACTGGTGGATCTCCCAAGGATCTATGTCTTGACAAGCTGAAGAATAAGACAGTGGCTATCATCGGTACCGAAGCCTGTTCTATCCAAGCTGTGCCACAGCTCGCACGTTGGTGCAAACACCTCTATGTCATCCAGCGAACTCCCGCTTCAGTCGACATTCGTGACCAGAGAGAGACGGACGTACACCGGTTCAATGCAGAGGTTTGCACAGACAAAGGATGGCAAGGAGAGCGAATGAAAAATTTCAACGCGCATTTCACGCTCGGTGAGCCGCCAGCTGTGAATCTCGTTGACGACGAATGGACTCGTGTACCGGCCTTGGTCGGAATCACCGGCAATCCAAACGGGCCTATACCACCCAGCGAAATTGCCGCATACACATCGAAATTGATTGAAATCGACATACCCCGACAGAACCGAATTCGCGCGCGGGTTGACGAGCAAGTCAATGATCCAGTCACAGCAGTGAAACTGAAGCCCTGGTACCCATCCTTCTGCAAGCGACCTCTCCTCCACGACGACTATCTGGCGTCTTTCAACAAAAGCAATGTGTCTCTCATCGACACAGATGGAAAAGGCGTGGGTAGAATTACTGCCGACTCCTTGATCGTCGGGAACGAGGAGTACAAAGCAGATATCATAATCTTCGCCACGGGATATCGATCTCCATCAACAGGAACAACCGCCGACAAGGCTAACCCTGACCATAATCGGGAAGAACGGAGTTTCCATGAGTACTGAATGGCCTCGCTTCGGGCCAACGACTTTGCGCGGAATCCTTGACGTCAAGTTTCCGAATCTGTTCCTCTCCGGTCCCCAACAAGCCGGACTTAGCGGGAACTATGCCTTCACTCTGGGCGAATATGCGAAGCATGCAGCGTACATTCTCTCCGAATCCAAGCATCGCGCCAATGGAAAACCTTTCGCTGTTGCGCCCACTGCCGAAGCCGCGGAGGACTGGGCTAAACTGGTCACAATGAATTCGCCGGCAATGGCGGTGATGGCCGGGTGTATGCCGGGATATTACAATCTTGAGGGCGAACTGGTGCGTCTGCCGGTGGAGTATCAAGCTATCGCTGCGCGGTCGGGGGTCTGGGGCTCTGGAATCGAGGACTGGTTAGATGTGATTGAGAAATGGCGCGCGGCTGGTAGCATGGAAGGGATCGAGCTGCGGTTTTAGTTTAGTTGAGCACAGTCAGAAGAAACAGGTTACATGAAACACGAATGTAAGAAGAAAGATGAATGACGCTTCATTGTTATTACAAAGTACTCAATTTTCCCAATGAACCTTTTTAGCCAAGGCGATCGGATCGCCATTGAAACCAGCATCTTGCACGATCATGCCAAGGATCCAGATGTTAATAGCGAAGAAGACCAAAGATGCTAGGAAGAGGCCAGGAACAAACGATGAAAGGCCAAGGAATTCGAGATTGAAGCCTTGCCATAACCAAAGAGCCTGCCCCACGACCCAAAGGACTGCAGCCGATATACCAAGCGTCGGCTTACGCATGAGTGATGAGGTGGGGAGATAGAATGGTAATAGGATCAGGTACCAGATGAAGTACTTTGATGAGGTTAGTAGACGAACAGAGCACCACGAGATCCAGAATTCAGACATACCTGACTAGTGCAGACTTTGTTAAAAGTAACAAAAGCAAATGTCTGAGCCAGCATAGCAGTAGCGAGATTCTTCTTCGCCAGAGCCAAAGGCAAAGCAACAACAGAAAGAATCAGCTGAGGCAGGAAAGCCAAAGATTCAGAGTGGAAGCCCGCCACCCCAGTCGAAGTAAGATACAGCAGGGTGGCGTAAGGCGAAAAATTATGACGATGATCAATGCGAGTGAGGTGATGGAAGAAAGTGTGTTGAAGAAACGGCATTCCGTACCAGAGATACATAACACCATTGAGCGCGACAAATGTCGCCAACGCCGAAAGAGTAAATCGAACTCTGGAATGCGTCACGAACTCCATAGCCCGAGTGAAAGGATCAACATCCGACTTCGTAGCCGGCTTACCATCCCGCTGTGCATCCCACCACCAAAGAATAGAAGCTCCATAAATGAAAGGATAAATCTTTAAATGCACCGCAAGACCAAGAATAGCGCCAGCCGTGATGGGTCTTTTTGTAAGAGTCGCCCACAAAAGAGCCGCAACGAATACACCCAGTAGACCCTCGGAACTACCGCGGGTACTGATATTCGCGACCATGGGGTTCCACAGCCAGACAGCGGAGACGTATTTCAGCGCTTTGATGGTAGACATGCGATACACACGACGCAAGAGCTGAAGTACAAACCACCCAGCAAGAACATCAGCTGAAGCGAAAAGGATCTTACCAAATGCAAACGAGACCGCGGACCAGGGAGGTGGGAGTTGCCAGGCAGTTGGGACAAGCATCCACGCGAGGAGGGGGTGTATCGATAAGTATCCCGCGCGTAGGGAGAGTCACCGTTTGCGACGTAGCGCGATGCATCGGTGAAGACCATGTAGTCGATATCAGTATACTTGACGGCGGAGTTGGCATCCTGCCAGCCTCCGTAGACGAGCAAGATGAGGCGGAGGAAACAAGCGCCGACGAGGACGCGGGGGACTGTGAAGATGACGGAGGAAGGCATCTTGGAGCACTTGAAGCAATTGAATGAACAAGCGCGTGAAAGAAGTGGAATATGGAATAAGATCGAATTCACTTCCAATCTTGATGCGATCTGATTGATATTGGTTTGGGTCCCAGACAAAGAAGTGGAGCGAGGCCGAGGCACTTCAATGGCAATCCAGAGCCCCCGGTAAGAAAAGACGTGTCCCAGGCAGTCCGAGTCGATTCAACTTTGGAATTAAAGATAGGAACAATGGCTGGATTGCCTAGCCTTTGTTCCCAGAGCCGCGGTGGGTGGGATGTTTGTTTGATGTTTACAGATCGCCGCAAAAGTTGGAGGAGCCGCGTGATTTGCCGAATGTGGATGACTCAGCAGAGGCCCCGAAGGCGGAAGGAGCGAGTGCCGCTGGAAGGAGCGACGCTGCTTTAACAACAACAACAAAAACAACGAACTATGCAGACAACACAATACAGAGAGGAGAGTAAAAGAGAATAGAGTGGAAGAAAATAGAATAAAATGGAGATAATATTTATTTGATGTGGTCATCAAATAAATATATCAAGATGAATGAATATGCTGCGTTGCTTCGTTTCTGTCCCTGCTAAACCTACATGCCCAATCCAAAACAGCCAAACACACAACAAAGGAATAGAGAAGAACAAGATATAATCAACAAAAGCTAAGTAAAATGTTACTACCCTCAGTAATAGAGTGGTGCATTGACAAAGTAGGAATCCGGCATCGGCTCGAAATACGGGTGAGTCCCAAACTTCGGACCCTTCTCGTGATCCGGCGTCAACAAGGCCATCGCTTCATTGCGTGTATCCAAGTCTGATAGGCCGGGCCAGAGGTTCGAGTTATCACTCCAACTAAGATACTCCCACAGGTACTGCCCAGAGTCATCCACAAATGGGGTGGCCAGTGGGTCTGCGAGACCATTCTCGCCCAGTGAGATCCCCATACGAGATGATGGGTCGGACGTCGAGAACATACTGCTGGTCATATCTCGGCCAGCTGGGAAGAAATTACCGAAGGAGCTGGGTGCACTCGTGGCCGATGATAGATCCTGATTACGTTTGCTTGCCTCATAGATGCGAGCCAGCGCATCAAGGGACCGCTTGGCCGTATGCCCGAAAGATTGCATTCGGGCCAGTGTAGTCAAGGCAGTTTCGACCTGTGCTTGACAAGACTCAATACTTGCGCGGTGATCGTCAGCAGTCGGATCGTTGAGGAAGAGGCCGACGAGCGGGACGAGGGAGGCCTGGAATGTCCACCAAACGGCATTCCACCCGCAGAGCTGGTTCAGTTGAGCCGTCGCGGCGATGTTTTGGATAGAGATTTCCGCTACTTCGCGGCACTTTTCGATAGCGGTTCGCTCCTCGGCGCGGAGGGCGATGTAGGGGACTCGGCGCATGGCGTAGCTCAGCAACGTTGGTCGGTAGATGAGCATCCGTTGATTATAGTATCGCCATCGCATGACTGTGCGGACAGTGCTGATGGCTTCGTTGCACGGTTCGTGGTCTTTCAGGACGGGTGGCAAGTTATCCCACCATTCCAAGAGCTGTACATCCGCATGGGCCATCTCTTGGTGCTTGACGAGTGGAGCCGCAGCAAGTGATTCTTGGATCTGGGTAGCGATTTTTGAAAAGCGAATGTTTTCAACGAGCGGGAGAATTTCCAGAATGTTTTCCTATGTCGCAGTGAGTGACTATGAGATTATGTTGGGGGATAGGCCAGTATATACCTTATCTCTGCAGTTGGGAGGCTTGACCGTAATGTTGGGTCCAAAACGACCCATACTTGGTCGGCCAAGGGTCATACCTCCCCAGGTGT
This sequence comes from Penicillium cosmopolitanum, assembly GCF_028827165.1. NCBI lineage: Eukaryota > Fungi > Ascomycota > Eurotiomycetes > Eurotiales > Aspergillaceae > Penicillium > Penicillium cosmopolitanum. The sequence goes on along the minus strand of NW_026622678.1, from coordinate 4,141,570 downwards.
CCATGACGAATAAGGACCACCAGACCCGTCGCTTAATATCCATGGATGCCATCTTAGCCGGGGTCGGTATTTGCCGGTTCTCGACAAATTCCTTGTGCAGTCCCTGCCCTGCCGCCATTCGCAACGCGGCGCCCATCAGAGAATATGCGAGATTGGGTTGACTAATATAATGACAGTACCACCCACCTACAAGACCAAAAGCCTGGATAGTTTCGAGGTGAGAACTGCCGAGAGAGCTTAAGCTCAGGTGGCTTTTACAACGGAGGAAGTAGGTCTGGTGTGTCGTGTCGTCAGGGGTAGAAGCAGCCACACACCCCAAAGCCAGCACGATGTTGAGTAGCGCAAGCCAGTGATCATCCTTGCGTCGACCAGAGATGTATGTTTCGCGGAAATGCTGCTCATCGATGAGTGGTGCGAATGCCTGGAAGTACATGAAATACGAGTCCAGCATCTGCATCTCGGTAGGTATGAATGGATGTGGTGGAGTGGTAGGCTGGTGATGTGACCACCCCTGTTGCACGTCAAACGCATGGGCGGCCTGGTTGCCCGAGCTCATAGGTGGGGTTCTATCGAAGTAGGAAGCACACCCTGGGTCCAGCCAAACGATGACTTTGAGCACGGCCTGAATGGATGATACGCCCAGGTAGGATGATGGGTGCCTGGCGGAAAGAGAGAGCGCATTCACATCATCCGAAACACCCTCGACAAGGTCGCTGGAGCTGGTATGACGGCTATCATCCACCTCTTCTGGCATCGTTTGAAGGGATTCAAGGTTGTCATCTTCATTTGAGAGTGGGGAGACGTGTGCCTCGACAGAAACAGAGGTTGCTGGGGAAGCAGGGTGCGGTGCAGTCACGCTTTGAGTTGATGCCATGGATGTTAAAGGGGAGTAACTTGATGTCAACTCGATCAGTTTCTCCCGGGGGAGGTTGACGAGGGACTCGGGGGCGATGTTTGGGAACAGCTTCCCTAGAATGTTTCGATATTCATCAAGAGTGGTCGACAGTTTCTCGACATGCCTTTGGCAACTATTTAGTTATCATCGCGAGACCTCACGATCAGAGCTGGATAGACTTACCTCCTTGATGGCCGAGGGTCGGAATATTGACATTGGTCGGACTTCTTATACCAGCGACAGGCTTCGCATGGCTTCTCACCGTCGCACTTGATCTTGCGATGCCGGCATGATGTACAAGCACGAAGTGTCGTCACTCGCCGACTAACGGATTCACGACGTTCCGTTGGCGGTCGGTTTTTGGCAGGCGATGCTGCTCCGGGGTTTTCAAAGCCTTCAAAGGTGTGGAACATGTTTGCGACGGTCACCCAAGATTTGCCGATCAGAGTCACATATTTTGAAGGAATCGGATGTGAGTGGAAAGGCGGCGGCGTCGTATGATAAGCGCTAATCCCACAGTGGAATGTTCCAATATGGCAGTATGTCAGTATGGCAATATGACTATTGCCCCCTCGGTGGAGATGGATGTCGTAGTAATGTGGTGGTCATGAAAGATGGCAGATCATGTCGTCAGAAGGAATAACCGGTAAATGAGAGAACCAGGGGGAACGGAATATAAAGAAAAGAGAAGGCAACAGAACGAGTAGGCCAGTGCGTGCGGGCCGAAGGACGACTAAAACCAAAAGGAAATAGTGAAAGAATCGTGGAGAATAGCCTGATCCGCCTAAAGCCCAAATCTCCCCGCATTTTAGGGAACGCAAGCTCCTTGGGGTGAGTCCGGGGATCCGAAGACCTCGCTTATTGGGTGGCACACAGGTTCTTGGTCCAGTCATTCTCCCAGGAGGCATGCATTTAATATCCCCAAGCACCAGACCGGTGATGAGCGCGATCCCCAGCGCTAACTGGGATCGGCTGTGGAGGTGGAGGTGGAGGTGGAGGTGGAGATGGAGGTGGGCGGATTCGAATTTGAATGAGACCGATACAATTTACGATAATTTCTAGGCCATCCGCGTCATCGCCGTCTTGCTAAAGACTACCGGCATAACCAGGGTAGGGTTCTAATGTCCATCCTGTAGTGAATACCGAAGGGGTAGCGGTGTACCGGGTTCCAGGATGCATCGAGGATGCATCGAGCATCCATTACATCCGGCCAGTGCTGACGACCACGCGCCAGGCTGACCGGGGTCCGGGGTTGTTGAGGCAAATGACGGATGCTGTAGGCTCATCCACACGCCACAAGGTCGGCATCCATGCGCCGGACTGGCAGTCAGAATTTCTCCAGGGGTGAATACAATTTTCCCGGGTCGCTTGAATTCAAAAGGAAGATGGAATGGGGTGGAGATGCGTTAGTGGAGTATGGAGTGGAATGAGGCCCTGGCCCTGCAGATGCGACGATCGTCTGGGGGAGATGCTGCACAGAACTTATCGTGGATCCAGGGTCTACTACCCTCGAACTCATCTCACCCTCTCATCTCACCCTCTCATCACCCCGCCGGCATTTTGTCCCGCTTGCCCGGCAGTAGCGGGAGTAGTTTCGTGTTTGTGGTAGCATAGCCTCATGCAGGGGAATTAGTGAATTAGGGGCAATTCGGATTTGGGGTGGGCAGGATCAACGATCTTCGAGGGTCGCATGAATATTGGAGGACTACTCGGGACCACGGTCTGAGACGAATGAAATGAAAGAGAACAATAGAGTGAACCTGGTCAAGCGGGGCCCAACATACAATTCCCCCAATGATTACTGGGAGGGATTCAGGAAGGCCGAGGGATATCCGGACATGATGTCCGTTTTGAGTTAAGGGCCCGAGATGGAGTTTGGGTACAACGGCTATTCTTCGAGCCCACCTCGAATGCCGGACTGCATGACATGGCAGAAGAGTGCAGAGTTCAATTCAAGACTTTAGGGCAGAGTAGTAAAGTGGAGAAACATGAACGAGGGGGCGAGAAAGAAACACCTGGGGGGAATATGCGAGGTCTGGTCGTGGAGGTGGCGGGGTTGACCAGGATGGATTGCACTGGCACATGGCAAGGGGAGGAGGATTCCAGCACTGGGAATGCCAAGAGTGGAGCGCGTGTTCCTGTCACAACCGACAATAGACCGTTGGCCAGGGACAGAGGGTGGAGAGAGGCCATTGGATCGGTTAGAAGGATTGGGCTGACTGGGTGGATTTAGTGTCGAAGTTAGTGGGTTTCAGCGGACTCGAGCATGGCACTCCAGGGCTGGAGGTGCAGGGAGGGTGCAGGAGCAAGCGTCGATGCGAATGTCCAGATTTGCTCGAGCTAGTTCTGAGAGGGAAAGGGAATAGAGTTGAGGCCGGTGAGAGAAGATGGCAGAGAGTAGCCAGGCATCCGAGTCACCTTGGTGAATACGGAGGATATATGAAGTAGACTTCGACATGAGAGCTGGGCGGAGTTGGGCTCCGTGTCGAAACGGGTAATCAGTGTGGTAGGCTGGCGTGATCGATGAATATATATCAACATTCTCTGGTATAACCACCATTTGAAGCTTGTGGTTAGTTGAAAGTGTATGGACTGTGAGTATTGTACTGTAGTACTGATTCTGATACTCCAATGATTGAGAGATGAAGAAGACAAAAAGGAAAGAAGGTGCAAATAAGGTGATGGTTGCTGCCTGAGTGCCTGAATCATGTGACTGCGGGGACTCCGCGTCCAAAAGGGAAGGCGCGTGGGGGGGATTCCCTTATCGATAAGCAGCTCCTTCCTTACGTGAGGTAGAGTACTTCTTATGCCTCAGGTGACTTTGTGAATTAAATAACTTAGACAGCTGCGAGTTCCTCTTTGCCTTCTCCTCCTCTTCATTTCTCACTACTCACTACTCTTTATCCATTTCATTCCATTCAAAAATATATCAAAATGACCCTGGAGCGTCACACTCTCTCGGCCAACTGGTCCTTTCGTGACCGCGACTCCGACTCTGATGAATGGCTGCCCGTCCCTGTAGTGCCATCCTCGGTGCAACAGGACCTGATTCACAATAAGAAGTAAGTATATGATCCCATAAATCAGTCAACTTGGTCAAGTAAGTAAGCCCTCATCTAATTTTCACCCCCTCCAGATTAAAAGATCCATTCATTGGCTTCAATGAACTCGATGCTCGCTGGACAAACGAAAAATCATGGGTGTACCGCAACACCTTTACCAGACCACCAACAATTCCTGATGGAGCCATCGTAGACTTGGTCATGGAAGGTTTGGATACTTTCGCCACAGTCAAGTTGGATGGGGAAGTCATTTTGATCAGCGATAACATGTTTCTCGGCCACAGAGTCAATATCACCAAAGCTCTGGCAACAGAAAACCGGGAACATACCATCGAAATTGAATTCGACTGTGCCCTACTAAAAGCTCGGGATATCCGCAATCAACATCCCGAACACAAATGGGTCGGCTTCAACGGGGACCCTTCTCGCCTCGCGGTGCGCAAAGCACAGTACCACTGGGGCTGGGATTGGGGACCAGTCCTGATGACCGCCGGGATTTGGCGCCCAATTCGGTTGGAGGTCTATACCGCGCGGATTGCGGATCTATGGCCAAAGGTCGAGCTCGCCGCAGACCACCAAACCGCTGAAATCAAGACTGTGGCCACAATTGACACTCCCATTGACGGAGACTTCATTGCCCACTTCACCCTGAGCTTGCGTGGCAAGGAAATTACCAATATAGATATTCCGGTCTTGCACGGAACTCCCACCGACGTATCCTTCCTCGTCAATCGTCCTGAGCTTTGGTGGCCTCATGGCTATGGTGACCAACCTCTCTACGAGGTTTCTGTGGCTCTGCTGCGTGATAACAAACTTATTGACCAAACAAGCAAGAAGATTGGCATTCGAACAGCTGAGATTGTTCAGCAGCCCGACAAGCATGGAAAGTCATTCTACTTCCGTATCAATGGCCAGGATATCTTCTGCGGGGGTTCTTGCTGGATCCCCACCGATAGCATCCTGACGAATATCAGTGCTGATCGGTATCGATTGTGGATTGAATTGATGGTAGCTGGTCGACAAAATATGATTCGGTAGTTATCCCTTCCTCCAACTCCAGTTACTTGACCCTTCCGAGTCCTGCTCTAACAAATACTTAGTGTGTGGGGAGGTGGTATCTACGAGGACGATTATTTCTACGAAGTTTGCGACGAACTCGGCGTGATGGTATGGCAGGACTTCATGTTTGGCTGTGGTAATTACCCAACCTGGCCAGCAATTTTGGAATCAATTCAGCAGGAAACAATTTACAACGTCAAGCGACTCCGTCACCATGCATCGATCGTGATATATGTTGGCAACAATGAGGACTACCAGGTGCAAGAGTCGGAGGGACTGACCTACAATTACAATGATAAAGATCCGGAGAGCTGGCTCAAGACGGATTTCCCTGCTCGATATATCTACGAGAAGCTGCTTCCCGAAGTGGTAGCTGAGTACTGCCCTACCACCTTTTACCACCCTGGAAGCCCATGGGGCGATGGCAAAATATCATCTGATCCGACCGTTGGTGATATGCATCAGTGGAATGGTAAGTAGTATCCCAAAATCAACTACCTATATACGTACCTGGGTACCTACCCTTTCCCCGGAGAAATATCTAACGGTCGGCATTCTTAGTTTGGCATGGCACACAGGAGAAATATCAGATTTTCGATACTCTGGGCGGTCGCTTCAACAGCGAGTTCGGAATGGAAGCCTTCCCACATATTTCTACGATTGATTATTTTGTTGAGAATAAGAGCGACATGTTCCCACAATCACATGTGATCGACTTCCATAACAAGGCTGATGGCCACGAGAGACGACTTGCGACATATCTGGTTGAGAATGTCCGGTCTGCGACCGACCTCGGGGTATGAATCCACTGCCAGTGGCAGCTATGGCTAGATTTACATTGCTAATATTCCTAGACCTGCATCTATCATACTCAGCTCATCCAAGCCGAGACAATGATGTTCGGATACCGCGGCTGGCGCCGACAATGGGGCGACGAACGACACTGCGGCGGCGCCCTCTTATGGCAACTGAATGACTGCTGGCCCACTATTTCATGGGCCATCGCCGATTACTTCTTGAAACCAAAACCCGCGTATTACGCAGTGAAAAGAGTTCTAAACCCAATTGCAGTCGGGGTTCGACGCGAACATCACGATTGGAGTGTAGCACACGCCCAGCCACCAAAAACCAGCAAATATGAACTTTGGATCGCCAGCAACAAGCCGCAAACCGTCCGCGGTCAAGTTGAGCTTCGATTTATATCCGTCAATACAGGCCGTGAGACACGGTCACCCATCGTTCACGCGGATGTTGAGATCACGCCAAATGGAACGACCAACATAATCACCGACGGAATGTTGGATCATGTTGCAGACACCGAGCCGATTGTGTTGGCTGCACGCCTGTGGGTGGAGAATGAAATCGTTGCGCGAGATGTAGACTGGCCACAGCCGTTCAAATATCTTGATCTCTCCGATCGCAAACTCGATGTTGAGGCGGCTTCGATCTCTGGTTCGGTTCGTGTGACTTTCCGTGCGCACAAGCCTGTGAAGGGTCTAGTGTTGGAGGAGCAAGTCGATGTTAAGTTGAGTGACAATGCCTTTGATATTGTACCGGGTGATGAGCACGTCATTACCGTTGAGGGACTGGAAGGGCGTACTCTCAAGTATCGCTATCTCGGCCTGGATCAAGCGGGCGAGGTATCCCTGTAGGCATATCTATTCAGGCAGGCATTTCGTACGAAACATTATACTACTTGGTATCCTACCCAGTCATAATATACCCAGTAGCAACGATTATTAGGATATTAAATTACACTAGTAGAATTCCAAGTCTTCCGATCGATCGCCAAGAGTAGAGTTGAATGAGGCCTCAAGTTAAGGTTATCCGAGGATCTTCCCGTTTGCCGATGCGACGGCAAGGAATCTCGGCAGTCCGTCCCGCAATTAGATATCCACCCCGGATTTGCTTCTACACCCCCCAACCACCAGGGTTCTCACATGAATTACTTAAAAGACTCTATACAAGATTTCCCAAAATGGCATCTGATCTCCCCCGTACCCAAAAGGCCATCGTGGTGCAGAATCCGGGCCCCGACCACACCATCGTCCTGCGTGATGACGTCCCCGTCCCGGAACCAGGACCAGGCGAGATCCTGCTCAAACTGGAATGCACGGGTCTATGGTATATACTCTTACTCATTGAAATCATCTTGTTTAAAGCCGTCATTAACATCAGAACAGCCACTCAGAAGTCCGCGCAGTGTTAGGCTGGGGCGCCTACAACCCCATAATCGGCCACGAAGGCGTCGGGACAGTCGCAAAACTAGGCCCAAATGTTTCAAACACATCTATCGGCGAGCGGGTAGGACTCAAATGGATCTACAACGCCTGTACAGAATGCAGCATTTGCAAACGCGGCTTCACACACCACTGTCCCAATCAACAAAACACAAGCCGACACGTTCCCGGCACATTACAACAATACGCTCTCGCAGACGCAAATTTCATAACGCCCATCCCAGCAGGCCTCGCATCGGAGATCGCGGCACCGCTACTCTGCGCCGGACTGACAATGTCCGGCGCCCTATCCCATCTAGAAACCTCGCTGGTACCGGGTGATTGGGTCGTGATATCCGGTTCTGGAGGCGGACTCGGACACGTCGGCGTTCAAATCGCCGCGCGCATAAACAAATACCGCGTCATTGCAATTGATAGCGGCGAAGACAAGAAGGAAATAAGTCTCTCGTCTGGCGCGGAGGTATTTATCGATTTCAAAACAGAGGACGTGGCCAAGCGTGTAGCCGAGGTTACGAGCGAAGGTGCGCATGCAACTATCGTTGTACCTGGTACGAAGGAGGCGTTTGAAATGGCACCGATGGTTATTCGGAATTTGGGGATTATCGTTAATGTCGGGTTGCCGAGGAATGATATAGAGATTCCAATTTCTGCGACTGTTTGTGCGGCTAGAGGTGAGTTTGATTGGCGGTTGATATCTCATTTGCCAGAGTCAAGGTACTAACTTCTGTTAGGAATTACTATCAAAGGGTCATCGGTTGGAACTGAAAAGCAAATGGCGGAGCTGTTGCAATATGCGTTACAGGGTGTGATTACGCCTGCTATTGAGGTGTTTGAGTTCGCTGAGGCACCTAGGCTGATTCAGGCTCTTATTGATGACGGGATTAAGGGGAGAGCTGTTGTTACTATCCCCCATGGCTATTAGACTTCTTCGATATTCATCTAGCAACATTTCGAGTTTTTTTGCAGAACGATAGAAATGCATTCCTACATTTTCAAGAGACTACTCCGTACCTACTGTACTAGTCTGCTTCGTTACTGCCCATATTATAGATAAAAAAAACCAGGAAATTACCCTGCATTGAATCTCCAGTTTTGAAAGCATCAATCGAGATATAATGAGCCAATCCCATCAATACCATAGAAACAGAGTACTGAATAACTGGAGAGACACAATATACTTCTGTGGAAGGCAGGCGGTGGCACTCAGCAGATACCATAGTGGAGCCGGGCTTATCGCTTATCGGGGATTTTCCTCCACTTCGATTCCACTTGACTGTTTCCTAAGGTTGCTTGCTTTACCTTCTGCAACAACTACCTCTTCTACTCATTCACATCCATGGGCACCAAGCGATCCTGGCAAGGCCAGCCTGTCGCTATGCAAAACAAACCAGACACCCAGTCTTCCGACTCGGCCGGTCCGACCATCTCCATCTTCGAGAACTTCCGCAATGAGCTGGACGAGCACCACGACAGGCGCGAACGCATAATCAAGACTAGCCGGGATATCACCGCCCTCAGCAAGAAGATGTACCTCTATTCTCACTTTTATGTTCCAATTTGAACCTCAAACTAACTGCTGTGGCGTAGTATTTTCGCCCTCCAACGCGTCCGCGCAACCAACAACCCCATCCCGGCTAATATCGCCAAAGAAAACCAAACGCGCCTCGATCAGATCCAAACTCTCTTCACGAACATCATCCCTGACCTCACTGGCATCAATACCTGGCGCTACCGCTCAATCAGCAGCGGTATCCAAGAATACATCGAAGCAATCTCCTTCGAGCACTATCTCCGCACGCAAACCCTCATCACACACGCCGAAGTATGCGAACGACTACCCGCCGGTATTATGGTCACAGAGGAGGATTACCTGATGGGTCTCTTTGACTTGACAGGTGAAATGATGCGATTCGCCGTACTGTCCTTGAGCTCAGGCAATGCTGCTGCCACATCTACCGAACCTGCCGAGACCGAGGTGACTGACGCGAAGAAGCAATTACCTCACCTTGCCGCATCACAGGCGGACCTCGTCGTTGATTTGCGCACTATGCGTGCAGGTTTTGAGGAATTGTCTGTACCTCGGAAGTACAACATGCTCCGGGATCTCCATAAGAAGACCGAGGTCATGCAGAATAGCGTGGAGAAGGTGGAGCGGGCGGCTTATGGTATCTTGGTGCGAGGTAGCGAGAGACCAAGTGGGTGGACACCAGATCTGTCGGCAGCTGTTGAGGTGGAGGCTCAATAGGTGAGATTGACGATAAATCACTAACTGGTCCGCGTGGTTACCCCCAGGGCTAGTATTTACAGCAAAAGCTCAAAAAATGAAACTATATGATTCACTAGCACGTCGTCGATATCCTTATTATTCAAAATTCATATGATCACACCAATCGTGAATCTTTTGCTAGGCTTCTATGACTCTCTCTCTTTCCCAGATAATCCCAGACTGTGGATGCATGCACTTTGGTTACATGGAAAAACTCGTCCAGCGAAGCAGACTCGTTTACAGACGCCACTGGTTAAGTTTTCGATTAGCTGTGTGATTGATAGTCAAGGAGGCAATCTCTGCAACACTTACTGCTCAGTGGACTGCACCCGTAAGCGTAGGCAGGGATGTCGGCATATCGATAGTGCTTGCAATCTGTCGCACCCATCGATGGAATCGCTATTGCATGCGAGGCCCCCGCCTTCTCTGCATTCTCTTTGATAAGGTCTATAATTGGGTGATCAACAGGTGAGAAGCTAGCAGGGTTGCTAGCTGCATCTTGCTTCGTCAACTCGATCTTTGCATTTGGATATTTCAAAGCTGCAGATTCAAGCACAGTCATCACATTGCTAGCGACAAGGCCTACCGGTAGCCGAATATCAAGCTCGAAGGTGCAAAGATTTGGTATCATGTTCACCTTGACTCCACCTTTGATCGTCCCGATATTCACAGTCGGCCGAGCGATGATTGATGAAGTATTTGGCCCCATGGCCTCATCCACGACAGCAAGGACCTTTGGATCGGTCAGATACTTGGCAATCTGGGGAGGAGGGTTCGGCTCGATGCCTTCGACATCCTCGACGACAGCATTTAGAAATTCGGCCGCTGTTCGGATCGCTCCTTTACTGTTGGTTCAAGTTAGTCTTCGAGCGAGGTCCATGTTATTCTACAATCTCCTACCTGAGATTCAGATATGCTCCATGAGCTGCCTTCGTCGTGACAGTACCAGAGAGCCTCAAAGTCCCTTTCTCTGAAAATCGAATAGTCTGTCCCGTTGGCTCCGTGCTCAGCATCACATCTCCTCCCCACCGGGATTTATCTTCTTCAATGAGATACTGCGTTCCCCATCGGCCGCCTGTTTCCTCGTCGGAAACAGCACAAAGAGCAACACTCCCACTAAGGGATTCTCTTCTAGCATAGAGACAGGCGTAGGCGATGACTAGCGATGCAGTTCCAGACTTCATATCAACCACACCCCGCCCATGAACGCGGCCATCAACCAGATCCCCCGACCAAGGATCACGATTCCAGCCAGGGGCAGTCTCTTCCACAGGGAAAACATCGATATGACCATTCAAAACAACGCGCGGACCGGAACCATTGCCTCCGGAGAATTCACTGACGATATTCGGATATCCCGGCTTCGGCTCGATGGTCTCATAAGGAATATTTTTCGAAGTGAGATAATCAGTCAGTACTTTGGCCGCAAGCTGGGTATTTCCTGGTGGGTTTGGGGATGCAGCTCGAACGAAGGACTGCAATAGTTTGGTTTGACTCTCCTGGTCATGTTCCAAAGCGCTGATGATCTCTGACTTTGTGGACATGATTTACTGAGTGGAATTGCCGTATGGAAAAGAAAAATTGGTTGAGTCTTTATTTGGGACAAGTTGGTAGATGGCAGGCTCTCCATCTCTTGCCACGATTTCTTTATGCTAATATGAGCCCTCGTATGTCGATCGATGACTGTCGTTGCGGGGGCCTTCCAACGCTATACTGGATCCGTTCCCCGATCACCGATCACATTACACTTTCATTTGATGACTATGACTGGCCTTTGGTTATTTTATTGCTACGAGTAGTATTTCCAGGTGGGTAGGACTATTTCAGGATTCAATATTGACAGTCACCTTAAGTAGCAGACTTTTGGTGCTTTGACCCAAGGTGACTGCAAATATTGAATTGGATTCTTTGCCTGTTACTAGTAACAACCTTGGAATATGCTACCAAATCATGAACACCGTTGCTACCTATAGTATTTAAGCCTCCTTCTCAACACCCAGCAAGCAACGGAACAAAACAGAGGCGCACTAACTAACTAACTAATGTGTCTCACAGCCTCAGGCAATCAACAAATCGTCCAGTGGGGGCCGGATCGGAAAATTTCACGCCACAACCTTTCGCGACAGAAAAGGGGCAAAAGATGATATATCCTTTTCCGCTATCGCTGCACGCTCCCAACTCTTGGGAAGTGTCAACCCACCTGTGATGTCTTCGAGAATAGCCTTTTCCCTCAAACCTCTATGGTACATTCCAAACAGGGCTGTGGGCATCCTAATCCATCCTGCCGGGGGTATGGAAGACTTGCTGGACAGCATGATACCGCATCTAATGGCATAGATCGTAGTATCAGGGGTATCAGTTTCCCTTATGATCTCCTTGTTGTGGTTTCTGCGAACTTCACGACGCTTCTCAATCTGGTATTATACCCTCCCTTTTCTTTCTTTTATCTTCTCTGTTACCGTGTGCAGCAACTGACTTTGAACTAGCTTTGGTACATACTAAGCCATGTTTCACCGACACTATTGATTCTCCAACTTTCTCAAATGGAGACACGGAAGACAAAGATAGCACATGAACCCCGCGCCACTTTCGGAAATATAAGAGACAGTTTGCGCCTCATTTACCAGGCACAGAACCCATACACCTTCTTCCGCGCATTCTCTATTGGCTTATTTCAATTTTTGTTAACTGGAGCCGTCGCCGAACTATTAGAACGGGTTGTCTTTTCGGAAGCTGATATTCTGCGACCACTCGCCTACGCCATTTCTTCCGCACTTCTGTGCGAGCTTCATCTCGTCTTCACATGCGCTATCGTCTCGGCCGAGCCAGTTCCATTCCGGTCTTTACTCAGAGAGCCTGGTCAGAACCGGTGGAAGCATTTGGCCATTCCCGCTTTTTGGTACGGCTTCTCATTATCGTGGATGGAAATATTCTACGATATCGCGGCAGTAGCAGTAGCAGACCACCTCACTCCCTTGGAGAAGAAGAACGACATAGGAACTTGGGCCGCAGCAGCAGTGTTAATAGTGATTATCATGCTTGCATTTTACTTGCTGGTAGTCCTACCGACATACATTAATCTCATGCTGGCAGAGGTTAGATTCTTGCCCGCTAATACTCAAATAATAGGAATTTCATCTTCCAAGGGTCGTTTGAGACTTTGGGAACTTGTTGGGGATCAGAAACAATTAGCTCCTCTTGGGACATCCAGCAATCCTCTTAAGCCGAGTAGGATGGATATTTCACGCCAGCTCATCATGCTTCACCTGAAGAAGTGTTTCGTATATCTGGTTCCTGAACTTGCCTTTTATCTCACTGTATATGTGGCATTACTCATGGGCCTATTTGATTAGGATGAGAATGAAGGCACTCCTTGAGTGGGTAATACCTCCCGCCCTTCGATCCCATTTCGTCTATCCACCGTTGAATCTTCTGGGCATCAAGTTATTAGATGAGTATATCAGGCACTATTCAAATGCGAGTGGTCACATTCGGCAGGCATCTTTTGTTTGGCTTCGTGGTGTGGCGTACCAAAGCTTTGATCCAAAGACATGACGTTTGTTTTGGCTATTTATTTGATGCCTTCATTCGACTCGGTGATAAGAAAATACAGTGCTAGTGCAGACTCTGAATATACCAGCGCGTTCTAGTTAATAACTAAACGTGAATGTACAAAGATGGCTCTAGGATTTACGCGCTTTCAAGATAAATCCCGAGCATCTTGGCAACAGACGTCTCCACGAAGAGCACCAGCTCCGCCCGAGGAATTATTGTATGAAAGTATTCAAGCTCCCTCTGAAAACATTGCTTTCTTTTCTTAACCTCTTGAAATGCACCAATTCCGTTCCTGTTTTCCATCTGACTTGTGCAATCGGGGTCAGTATTGTGCCATAAATCCTTCGACCCACTTTTACGCGATAAAAATTCCATGGTCGGCAATCAAGCAATAACATCATCTCGGCCCTATATGGTTCATGCATGTATTTCTGAACTTCCAGTCCACGTCTTTAAGATCTGTGCTCGTTTTGTTGATGGATTGCTAGTTCAATCTGAAGAGTTTGGAACTATTTGGCCGCTTAAAATGAAGTTTGCTTCTCATTATCGATCTAATACAACTATTTGCATCTTCAAGTTGTTTGAAAGTTGTTTGAAGACCTACAACTCCGAAGATGGCACAATCGGGAGCAGAAGTGGCTAAGAAAATCAGATCCACTGCGGATTTCAAGTTTGAGTCTATTTAAGCCCCAGGGTGCAAGGCATCTCATGAAGGAAAATAAAACATCCAACTAGTCTCTCTTCTCAATCGGCTCACGCTTTGATGGGGGCCTCTGACAATATGGATACTAAAACGCCCCCGGTTTCAACATCTGCCGAAGTGAAAAACGTGCAGGAAAAATATGCCGATGTCACTCTACGTCTACTCGAGGATCATGGCGATGATTTCGGACGACTGACACCAGACAATGAGAAAAAGCTTCGGAGAAAGCTATACTTTCATATTATATTCTTGCTCTCGGTCATCAATATCATGTTATTCGTAAGTTCTTTACGTCACATCTCTAATACCTACACTAACAGATATAGATTGATAAATCCACACTTGGATATGCTGCAATTCTTGGGATTTTTGAAGAGACGGGTATATCAAAGGCCCAGTACAATAATCTCAACACATTTTTCTATGTTGGTAAGTTTTTCTCCGTGGAAAATTACGAAGATCATTCCACTCATTGGCTTTTTCAGGATACCTCGTGGGTCAGGTGCCTGGGCATTACCTCCTACAGCGACTCCCATTTGGCAAATTTGTGAGCGGAATCATATTTTCCTGGGGAACTGTCATCTTGCTTCACTGCGTTGCCACTAAATATGCCGGTCTGGTGGTTTTGCGACTGGCTCTTGGTGCTACAGAAGCAGTGATCGTCCCCGCGCTCGAAATCACTATAGGTATGTTCTTCAATCGCCAAGAACAATCATTTTTACAGCCTATTCTATGGATTACCTGTGTCGGTGCCCCGATTCCTGCCGGTTTTATCTCATATGGTCTGCTATTCAGTCAAGGGGCTATTCTTCCGTGGAAGCTATTCATGATCGTCATCGGGGGGCTAACAATTTTGCTTTCTATTTGGGTGTGGTTTGGGTATCCTAGCAACCCAACCGAGGCTTGGTTCTTATCTCTCGAAGAGAAAGTGCAGGTCATTCGCCGAGTGCACGAATCGCATCAAAGCTCCATCGAGCAGAAACAGTTCAAAAGCTCCCAATTTATGGAGACGATGAAGGACTCTGTCTCATGGCTTTTTGCATTGCAAGCATTTACCCTGATGTATTGTAACAATCTGACCTACGGTCAGCAGAATCTCCTCATAACCTCACTCGGGGTATCAAATCTAGGATCCACACTCGTTGCCGCAGCAGGCGGAGGATTCGGTGTTCTTCTTTGCATTGTCGCCACCTTCGCGTTGAAACGTTTCCCCAAATATCTAGCCGTGCATAGCTTGGTCTGGTGTGGCTTAGCATTGATCGGAGGCATATGCATGGTGACAATTGCTTGGGATCAAAAGCTCGCATTGCTTGCCTGCATGCTTCTCGCCGAAAACACATACTCTATCACGTATATCATTGCGCTCGGGTGGGCAACTTCTTCTGCCGCGGGATATACCAAGAAGCTCACACGGAATGGAATGTTCATGATCGGATACAGTGTGGGAAATCTTGTTTCGCCGCAGATTTGGGTACCCAGCGCAGCTCCAAGGTATTATGGTGCGTGGATCTCGATGATTGTGGTCAGTTGGGCAGGAACACCTGCGATTCTCGGTGTGATCCATTTTATTCTGAAAAGAAGAAATACGCAACGAAAGGAGTGGATTGCTGAGTTGGGTGAAGACGAGCGAGAGGGCTGCATCGAGCAAGTGGATGAAACCGGTGCAGTTACAAGAAAGAAGGTCAATCTGGCGGTGCTGGACTTGACTGATTTGGAAAATAAACTATTCTTGTATCCCTACTGATTGATGCTAGTGCAAACCATTGAAAGGACTTCAGAATTTCAACTAAATCCATGAATTCTTTGGATATTTTATTCTCATCTCCGCATGGAATACAGTATTTCAAGGTTGTCACAAAACATGGACTGCTAGTCAATTCTTCAACCATTTTGTACTATTAGCTTACCGAATTTTATTTTTTGGACTATTGGCAATTTCCCCCAGGTCTCTTATGCATATATTTATTTCACCAAATTTCACCGTGCTAAGCTACATCACCACCTCCTGGGCAGTTGTGACGCATTCCCGTCAGCCGCACGGACCAATCTCCATCTGGACGAAGTGGAGCAGTTCGGTTCGCTTTTCATTTCTGACGTGGAACTTCAACCTCACCTTTCTGTTTCTCGTATTTTCCCTGCTTCGTGACTCGTCGGTTTGAAAATGCGCGACGCATGCTGGACATGTCGTAGCCGCACGATCCAGTGCGATCGGTCCAATATCCCCTGCGCAAAGTGCGACAAAGCCGGCCTGGAATGTTTCGAGAAAAGACCAATAAGATGGGTGAATGGTGTGGCGATTCGCGGTAAAATGCGCGGACGCCGTTTTGAAGATGAACAGAAAGCTTCTAGCAAGAAGTTGTCTGTTCAAACAAAGCACAAACGGATTAATTCCTTCCATCGGAAGGCTTTGGCAAACAACCCACACCCTTCAGTCGCCATGGAAGATCCCTGCATGCAAGACATGAATTCTTCCTCCAAATTCTATCTGGACTATTGTGAGTTAGCGAAGTTTCTTTTTGACGATGGTATACTGAGACTAGCTGCAAGTTAACCGTCGCATCTGCAAATTATTCATCCTCTGCGATAGCGACAATAATCCGTTTCGGCATTTACTCACTTACGCCATGGATGATATTCCCTTACAAAAATGTATAATTGCCGTGTCTGCACGGCACTTTACCAATACAGGGCAATATTTCGACCAGACTTATACCAATATGGCCCCTCGATTCCTTGTTGCTAATTTAGATGCCCTCCATTTCAAACGACAAACCATCCAAGCAGTAACACGGTCATTGAATGGCCATGAGATCTCTCGAAAGAACACTTTACTGGCATCAATCTTTCTTCTTATCTTCCTCGATCTCCTAGAGTCTGGCATGGATGGCTGGAATCATCATATTTGTGGTGCGAGGGGCCTTGTCAACCTTGGCAGCTCTCTACTGGATCCCGGCCTCGACCAAGAAACAAAATGCCAGGTTAAGAGTAGCCATGGTGATATGGCGACCGATACGAGGAAATTCATTTCCCGACAATTGAATTTGTATTGCCCCTCTCTGACTAATTATACGGCGCAAATTATCATTGTACTGACTAACTCCAGGATTTCAACACTCGGAGATGCATTGTCAGGCTCCAAGTCAAAATCAGAAGCATTTCCCAACTGTGATAGCGAAATGAAACACGAGTCAATCGTTCGAAGCTTCCTCGGCTGCCCGGATCTTTTGTTAAGAGCGATTCGATACTTCTCTAGCCAGAGAGATTTCCTCGGAAACTTAGACAGTCAAAAGACTGACGCTATTAATGACCATATACGGGACACTATGATCATGCTTGACATGACAAGAAACTTTGATTGTCAGCGGTGGGCATCAAGGGTCATTTCCCTAACTGTTTCCAGCGACATTGAGAAGCTTTCCTTGCTGGCAAAAGGATACAAGATCGCTGCCTTCATTTATGGAACCAGGATATTCCGTGCTTTCGCATCCCCGGCCAATACACCTATCAGTACTCAAGGAACAGAAAATGAAACGCTAGTTTCGGAATTAATCGCGACAATCGAGCTTCTCGCCGCGGACGAGATGTTTTTCAAATGCCTCATATGGCCCACATTTATTGCAGGCCTGGAATGCAAAACAGGAAATACCAGAGAGTCTATAACGGCGCTTTTACGAGGCCTTTGGGATTTTACCTCTTGTTTGAATGTCATCAACGCCTCCAGGATCCTACAGGAATACTGGCAAAAGCAGGACTCGAGTGATAATTCGGGAAAGGCACATCAAGAAATTGAAGTCATGGGCCAGGGATGGCTACTGATCTGACAATCGCGCGCAAATAATAAAACGGTAAATATACACTTATTCCATAATGCCATTACAATACAGCTTCAACTTGTTCGTGCTCATCCTCGGATTCTATTTACGATGTTTTTATGCATCTCGATGTACTAGCACTACTAGCCAAGGTTTTTCATGGAATGTGACTTGGAGCCACCAGGTAGTGGTGGCTTTCTTTTCTCAAAATAGGTATATTACCGAATCTCACTCAAGGGACCATTTGAAAAAGACTTAGCGACCCCATCTGATTTGTACATGGCTCAACTTCCTAATCAGAATACGAGCATCCACCAAGCATTACGCTAGAGAAGAACCGAAGTCAAAATCTTGAAATGCTTATCTGGTGGCACCGAGTCTTACACAGGCACGGCATGTGTCATTGTTCATGTTTCGCGCTGACCTATCAAATCGCCACCAGGCCCCACCAGAATCAACTTCCTAATTGGGTAAGCGTGAGACCACCACAGTAAGCCATGTTGGAAAATCTCGAGATATTCGGGCGTATGAGGCGCAAATTCGATTTCTAAGCTGTAAATTTCGAATTGGAGTGCGAGAAAAGAGTCAGGTTGGCTTACGGGATCAACAACAACTTTTAAAGACAATTCCGTACGAGCCGACTAGGCAGGTCAGCTATATAAGGTCACAGTTCGCAGTTTTGACTTTCAGTTTCTAAAAATTCGAAGCTCTTCCTACAATTAAAGCTTGAAACAAGCCTCCCGTTTTTGAACATCTACTCTTCATCAACATCCGATATTATGTGCCAACACGAAATCGCAAGCAATGGCTGGACCAGTGTTCCAGTTGATGCAGGTGTGATATTTGGTGATAGACCCTTTATCAACGAACCCGAAAACCTCTCAATCAGTGAAGTCAGCTTCCCCTCTGATGATCCCATCGTGACAAAAACTTTCGACTATGCGAAACGGGTTTTGCATCCGGCAGCTTTCAATCACTCGATGAGGGTTTATTATTATGGTGAGGCTAGACATAGACCCTGGATTCCTTAGATCCCTCATTTAACTCTTCAATAGGGATGGTCATCGCCAAACAGCAGTTCCCTGAGAAGGCTGCCACCCTTAGCCCGGTGACCTGGGCACTGACGTGCCTCTTGCACGACCTCGGCACGGCAGAAGAGAACCTAACAGCAACACGAATGTCATTCGATCTATATGGCGGTATCAAAGCTCTGCAAGTTCTGAAGGAATTTGGTTCCACTATCGATCAGGCGGAAGCAGCTGCGGAGGCAATCATTCGCCATCAAGATCTGGGAGTCGATGGTACCATCACTTTCATCGGCCAATTAATTCAGCTGGCCACGATCTACGACAATACCGGCGCTCATCCACATGTTCAGGACATTGGAAAAATGATTCATGGCACCATCCGTGCCCAGATTAACGAGGCCTATCCACGCCAACAATGGTGCTCGGTCTTTGCTGATACTGTTCGGAAGGAAATTTCAATCAAGCCATGGTGCCACTCAACCCACATTGTCAATTTCGATAAGGTGATTGAAGCCAACACGCTGATGAAGGAATGGGAATAGGTACGGATCTCGTACTTGGGCTCAATTCTCTGTGCCAACCTGTCCCTGCTCTTCTTGAACGGGAATCATAGTACTTTCTTCAGTCGGGTGGGACATTACTGCAAAAGCCATACCCATCACGCGGAATTTCGTATGGAGGAATACGCATAGTCTTTTTAAAATGTGGTGATCGATGGACGCTGTAGTGGTCCATCTGCAATAATACGTACACTCATGGATTTGAAGGACTTCATATGTGCCGACCAATTTAACTTACTTTAAAATCGCTGCCAAATTCGATCCTTCAGGTCGCGGCAGCTTCTTCATGATTGAACAATATTAAATTTAGCAAGACCATCCTGATGGTGCTCACATAGCCCGACCGCACACCCCTTTATACTCTGGAATGCTCCGTACTCCGCACGGTGTACAGAAGAGTTACACGTATGGGCCGAACCCGAACCCGAACCCGAACCCGAATCCGAAGACGAGTACGTACCCTAACCCAATCAAATCGTCCAAGAAATCAACAGATCCTGCGACCTCGAACCCTGGACCCTGGAACTCGTATGTGTAATACACCCTATATTCTGCCAACCCCCTATTTGTGTATTCCCAACTCGCCATTTCTCTGCCTAAGCCATGGATTTAATATGAGTCAAATCCAGTTACAAAACTAATGTCGCGTGCAGTCTCAGTCTTGCGACAGGTACAACGCTAAATTACGGCAGCGTGTATCCGTGTAGTTTCGTGACAGAAATAGGACAGAATGTGCCATTCGACCAAAAAGTACGCACGCATACATTTGGCTCTGTACGGTGGTATCTTTGCCTCGACAAGTAGTGGGGACGTCAAGGATCAATCATTTTTCCAGCAAATAATAGGCCTACCTGAAATCCGAATACGAATACTCCTTTACATAGCCGGTGGAAAGATAGTCAACACTTTGACGCCATCCATCTGAAACTGCACAAGTTGCATTAAATGACCGCCGGGAAGATGCTATCCAGTTGTATAACATACTGCTCCTTCCATGGTTCAAGCTATAAAAAAACGGACCATTCGAACACTCTTTCCTACAGCAAAAGGTCATCTCTCTTTGAGCGCAACAGTCTCGGTCTCACGTTGTGGGAGGTGGCTAGGGTACAATGACTAACCAAGTTTTACCAGAGTCGGAGGACCTGCCGCCTGCATCTAACCAAGATGTGCCAGCCGATAGGACTGAGCAAAGGAAAAGTGCAGGGGCCGATGATGATATGGACGTTTTTTGGGATGAGCCTGCCGACCAAGATCCCAAAAATCCGATGAACTGGAGCGTAGTGCGCAAATGGTCCATCGTTTCAATGGTTTCCTTTATCACTTTTCTAACGTATGCAACCCCTATGATCTCATATTTGACCCTCAAAAGCCTCTTCTCTAACATCGATATACAGCCCCCTCGCGTCATCTATTTTTGCTCCTGGAGTCCCCCAGGTAATGGCCGACTTTGATAACAGTTCTACAATTCTTACGACCTTCGTCATTTCTGTATACATTCTGGGGTTCGCATTTGGCCCACTTATTGTGGCACCCTGGAGCGAGTACAGTGGTCGTTTTGTGGTCTACAATGTATCTAATATGCTGTTTTTCATATTCAACATTGCCAGTGCATTAGCTCCAAATCTGGCATCATTAGTGGTGTTTCGGTTCTTGGATGGAGTGGCTGGTGTTACGCCAACAACGATTGGAAGTGGTACAATTGTTGATATTATGCCAACAGAGAGTCGTGGTAAAGCTATGGCGCTCTGGTCATTGGGCCCGCTCTTTGGTCCTATTATAGGACCAGTTATTGGTGGTTACTTGGTTGAGGTGAAGAGCTGGCGATGGGTCTTTTGGGTCCTCTCCATTGCGGTGAGTACTCCAAAGATTTGACAAGTCTATTTTTGCTTTTTATTCTTTGCTAATTTCGTGTCGTTCTCTCCGTTTCAAAATTTAGAGTGGAGCCGCTTCAATTGTATTCTTCTTTGTCGTGCCTGAAACCCACACTCCGACCTTATTGGAAAGGAAAGCCGCAGGACTCCGAAAGAAGACCGGAAATATGGGCTATAAATCTCGCCTGGACGATGGAATACCGACTACAAAACGATTCCTGGAAAGTTTCGTTCGACCGACGAGAATGCTGTTGTTCTCCCCAATTGTGGCGTCGATGTGCATTTATATTGCTGTGCTTTACGGTCTTTTGTACATTCTGTTTACCACTTTTACTTTGGTATTCGAAGGACAATATGGTTTCTCTTCGGGGGAAAGTGGCCTTTCTTTCTTGGGCAGTGGGGTCGGGATGCTACTCGGCCTTCTCTACGCTGGAATGCTTAGCGATCGTGAAATCAAGTTGCGTATTCAACGAAAGGAGGATCCCCAGCCAGAAGATCGACTTCCTTGGTATATTGCTATGCCAGGATCGCTCAGTATTCCCGTTGGTCTCTTCATTTATGGCTGGTCGGCCGATAAGCATATCCACTGGGTTGTTCCTGAGATTGGAACTGCTGTGACGGGCTTCGGAATGATCATCACTCTCATGGGTATCCAGACCTACCTGGTGGATGCATTTACGCAGCATGCTGCCAGTGCAATTGCCGCCTGCACCGTTCTTCGGAGCCTAGCAGGTGGCTTGCTTCCTCTTTGTGGACTGAAGTTATATGACAAACTGGGGCTGGGATGGGGAAACAGCCTTTTGGCATTCCTTGCGTTGGCTATATCACCGATTCCGATTTTATTCCACATTTTTGGAGCGAAGCTGAGGGCTAGATCCAGCCCTTCAAGATAGGGCTTGGTGCGAATTATGAACTCGATCTTCTCTGAAAAAAGTAAATACCTACCTAGGTACCTAGAATCCAGCATTCAGGCAGATCCACCAGTCCCGTCACCTGGGCATTCGCATGATATTAGTACACATCTGGCCATGAAACATCCACCCGGGGTCCTCAACCTTGGAAAATATATCACAACAAATACTTTTTTTCATCAGGGACTTTGACCATTTATGACTGACCTCCATACTGAATACTCCACAGTTTACCTATTCGGCTCCTAGACTTCCACAAATCCTTCTAGAGATCGGGATATATTCCTATAATTCCCTCTACCTTGAATATCCTTTCTAAGACAACATACTAGTTGAGTCTTAGCTCATATAGCCACATGTTTCTGAAATTAATAATCAAATGGGCTTGTGGTTTAGTGGTATAATACTCCCTTAGCATGGGAGTGGTCCGGGGTTCGATTCCCCGCGAGTCCATCTTTTTGCTCTTTTCCGGAAATCTTGAATGGATCTAGCTACGACAGAGCCCAATACCCCGACGAGGTTTCCTTTTGAGGTCCGGCGCTGTGATAATTTCTTGCCATTTCGAATTCCTCCAAAATATGTAGTTGAAAGTGAGAATTGCCAGCTTGTTTTACCTATGTGTATCCAATCATGGCCCTACCCAGCCCCGTGTTACTTAGCGGTTTACCCATACCGGATTTAACAGATCTGAGAGTAGCAGGTCTGATCTTGTGGCAGAAGTTTCATCCTGAAACTATTATGAATTCAATCAACTTTGAGATTTGGCATTTCACATAAATCCTTCAACAGCCGTCAACCATCCAATTCATAACTTTATCATACCAACTTGATACCCCACTCCTTGCGGATTCCTTGGAGCCAATTATCCACTGTCAGAATTTCCTCCCCAACCTTGACATTCCCTTCGCCAATTCTTTCGCGCTCAGCTGCATCGTACGCTGGAACATGCAGTGTATCATGGTGCTTAGAGCAGATCTTGGCTTCGCCAGTCCCACCTCGGAGTTTGTCCAAGCACTCTTTGTCGAACTGCACATAGTGACAGGTTTTGCACAGGTAGAAATCATCGGCATATTTCCAGTAAGTACCACAGTTGCCATCGCAGTAATTAGAGAATTCTTCAGCGTCATCCCCAGACAAGTCAGGTACAGGATTTTCCTCGTCCCCGTTCGGAGTTATCAGAGACCATGCAGCGAGAGCATCTGCATCTTGTCCGGCAAACATAAAATGGATTGCTAAACCATTATACGCTTGCCAGTCGTTGAGAGGATCATCGTCTGAGAGAAGATCTAGGTTCTGCTTGATATATGGACGCAGGATACTTCGAGCCTTTTCAACATCCCCTGGAGAATATGGTAGCGGGCGAGGATGCGGCTTGGATGCGAGCCATAGAACCCACAGACCAGATCCTCTGCGCCTTTGAATGTCGCGGCGTATTCCATGTGCTTGAGGTATTCCGTCGCACTATCTGGATACTCTTGAGCTTTGTCAAAGCAAATCAGAGCGAGCTGCGAGCAGATGACTGCCTGCTTCGCCGCAATATAGCCGTCGTGAATTTCGTTGACCGCCAGGATGCGCAGCAAATGGTCGATTGCACATTGAATTCGATCGGGGTATCCAGTGCCATGTGCTGTGCACAGGAGTGCAATCTGAGTCATGAGGTCAACCTGACACATCTGAGCCTTCCACTCTCCTGTGGTATTGCCGGCCTTCCTCTCCTGGGCGGATTGTTCCCTCGCGGCAAGAACGGCGTCGTTGTAGCCCTGGAAGATGATATCAAATTCCTGATCACCCTTTACAGACGCGAAGAGAGCTTCGTTATACAGATCTTGCTCGTAGTGCTCATGGAAATTGCGGGTTAGAAGATCGAGCCCAGTAATTCTGTCCGTGCTATCCTTCAGCGACTGTAGCAATTCCAGCAAATTTTGGTGTTTTCCTTCTTTGTGCAACAGCGAAATAAGGTTGTAAGTGGTGCCGTAGTCTTCCGGGTAGACCTTCAATCGATTCTCGTAAATTGCGAGAGCCGCTTCGCCGCGGCCGAGCTCTCTGTTCCATTTCGCCAGGTCATTATTGATATCCACCAACCAGTCTTCGAGCTCTTCTGGATCCCCAATTTCCCCACTCTCAATACCTTGCTTTGTGGCCTCGAGGGTCTCAATGGCTGCGGCAAAGTCACTCTTCATTCCATAACACTCCGCCAGGCCAATCTGAGAAAACCAGTTCTCTTTGGCAAGTGTAGATGTGATTTTGAATTGCTCGATGGCTTCGTCGAACTTTCCGTAGTCGCGCAGAGTTCGCGCCAAATTGCGGTTCTCCTCATAGTCGAGTTTCTCGATTCCGATCCGCTGCTGGGCCCAGGTCACGGCGGCCATGATGTGGGAAGGCTCGATTTGAGAAACATCGGGATCCGCGGTCACACGTACATAGCTAGAGTCCTTCCGGTTTTCAATCTGCAATCTGTTAGCTTGTCATGTCAATTGGAAACAGATTGATAGTTTTACCTTTGAGATATAGCCATGAGCGGCGTCAAACAGGAATGCAACACCGTCTGCGCCGGACTGGAGCCATCGGCGAGCAAGAAATCTGCCGACGTGTTCAAGAAGATCTGCCTCAAGTTCGGATTTGGAACTGAGACTCTTGATCCATTTTCTCTGTTCCTCCGGTATATTCTTAGTGACAGCAGAATCCTGCAACCATCTCAAAACAACGTCGGCGTAAGAATCAACATAAAGCCATTGCTTCCGCATCCAATTGTTACTTAGGATCCACCACCGCTCAATGACCTCGTCATCAGTGAAAACTTTCACTAACTGCGGACCCAAAGCTATTTTGTGTCGTGGCAGTGTTAACGAAGGATCCGCGGACTCGAGATGATCACCGAAATACTCGACTGCATATTCAAGCAGAGGGTCAAGGCCTGGTGACTCCTTAGCACAGATGACCTCTAAGCAGGCCGAGACGATCGTCAGGTGTGCCATATCAGCATTGACCCCAACACGAGCGGTCTTGCCCTTGAGTTTGCGCTGGAAGAAATCTTCGAATCCGAACTTGTCAAACAATTTGGGATCGCAAACGGATTCCAAGAACCGTCGGACAATTCTGACCTCAGAATCATTCACATCGCCTGTGTCTTTCAAGCTTTCCTCATCCTCCTCCTTTTCTGGACCTGAGATTCCGCGCAGAAAATCGGCAATTGAGTCGGAGACGAAGTGGACACGCGCGGCCGCAATATGGAATACCGAGGAGTACTGATCTCTGATTTTCTCAGCCAGAGGCCGGAGAGAGGGCTCGCGGGATTTCAAGAAAATAACCGCCTCCAATTCCTCAAGTGAGAGAGGACGGAACGAAAAAAGGACCCAAGTCAGCAAATCGTTCAAATCAGAGATATCCTCTTCGCTAAGACTTTCGTTGAGGAACTCGATCTTGCGAGCAATCGTATCTGACCGATCTTCGCCCGACCTGGACAAAATTTCACGGATCTCGCCTGGGCGTTGCTTGCCACTAATTTCGTCCAGGAGAAGTCCGACATTGACGAAGTCGCCGTTTGTTTGGTTTGTGAGAGCTTCCAAGACTTCCTCCCGGAGAGACCTCACCTGCTCAGACGACCCGCTCAGGTTATCCATCTTATTCATGCGGTCGTCGATAAACTTGACCATATCGTGGCGGTTCTTGGATGCCATATCAAGAACCGAAATTCCGTCTCCGAGCTCAGTCTTAATCTTTGCAACTGTCTCCGTCCGGCCAGTCAGGAGAATGCGAAGAGTAAACCGAGGCCATTCGACAGACTTGGATCGCCAATTGCCTAGCACATCCACAAACTCTTTGAGATGTTGTTTATCAATTCGATCCACGCCATCCAGCAAGAGAAAGAAGGTGGAATCGGTTTTATAAGATTTGCCGAAAAGTTGATTGCAGAGATCGCCGATCTGGTTCACACCGACTGTATTCACCGAGCCCAAATCCTTTCTGTATAACATGTCCGATTTAGCAATCTGCCAGGCAAGGGCCTCCAGAGCCTTGACCAGAGACGTATCTTTCGTTTCATGGTCAAAGAAAGAGTATGCTGCAGATTTGCATGACATTTCGTCTCCACCTTCACCACACAGTTCTTGCAGGCTCCTCGCAATGGCGGTAAAGAGGAAAGATTTTCCAAACCCCTCATCCCCAGCCACGCCCAGAATTGAAAATCGCGACTGTGTATTCAACCACGCTGTATACAGAGGGTCTTCTTGAAGCCATTCTCCGCTACCCTGAACTTGGTCATTCAAATGACGTTTGAAGATAGCCTGAATACTCTTCATTGTCTCGCTGGGATTGTCAAGGTTATTATCAATATTGCTCAAAAGTCGCTGCGCCACGTTGTCGGCATCTCTCTTCTTCTCAAACGTCAAAAGCTTATCAACAGAAGCGGTGACTTTCTTCGTTCCATCGCGGGTTTCCACGATAACTTTCTCGCTGATTTTCTGGGACTCGAATCCCAGCGTCGCGCGCATCTGGGATTCACGTTCAACGAGTGAAGCCAAACGGCCCAATTGACCGCTAACACCTTCGTCGCTGTCGAAGGCGAAAACCTTGAGCGCGGTGAGGATCTTGTTTCCCCTCATCACCCTAATTGACAAGGCGCAAATATCAACAAAGCACACCAACTCTTCGTTGATGATCTTGCGCAGGGCGATATCGACTGCTTCCGCCGGTAATCGCATGTAGATCTTGCATCGCTCAAGCACATCAGAGATTCGCCGAAAGAGCTCGGCCAGACTGCTGAAGATGCGCTTGTATTTGGCTCCGACATCAACGAGGTATGAAATCGCGTTGAAGCAAAGACTGCTCGGAGCAAAAACCTAGAATCGCCGTGTCAATCAATGACATACACCCTTGCACCCCTTCCGATCATCAATTAACTCACCATGCTGGCACCTTGAGCAGCTATGCCGCCCAACAGCATGATAAACTTGCTCGTCTTGGCGATAGCATCCTTGGCGACCCTGTATTTATTATGTTTCTCATCGTCATCCTGCTGCTTTTGATGAATCTGGTCGAGGACTTCATCAACAGTGAAAGTCGGGGATTTGGTCAGATCGACCTTGGCGGTCTGCGCAAAGGCCTGGCATGCCTTATTCCACGCCTCCTGGATATTATAATCGTCTGGGATATCAGCGGACATCTGAACGACAATGTGAGTACCAGTATGTCCTGTTATGTTCTTCTGGCTGAAGATTGATTTAAAGTGCCCACCGGGTGGGTAGATCCCTCGGAGTATTTATTTTATGTTGGGCGACGAGACCAGCTGAAGACAAACGGCATCGTCGCCCCGAGAAAGCGGCTGAGGATTGCTGCGTAAAAAGAGGGGTGGCGCCATCGCGGTAAAGAGATAGGGTAGAATTTTAGCTTACAGTAAGCTCGGAAATTGGGCCTGCTTATGCCCAGCTTTGCTGTGTTAAGCGCGCATATATTGTACTACGCTCGGTGGTGAGATTGTCTTATGACATTTATAGAGTAATTTCGGCACAGCCGTGACGATTGAACTCTCAAACTACTTTGTGCAACAAGGAATCTCAATTATACTGAATCTAATAATTTCGAGACGAACTGGTGAAGATGCCGTTGACGATCTTGTAAAAATCCCCTGCCCCCACTCGGTCTCGCTAACGATTGGATGAAGACGGTGCGTGTCAGCGGGGATTGCCGAGCAGTTTCCTTTCAGGGGCAGTGTACTTCGCACACAGCTCAGCTAACTCAGTCACAAAACGTGCGTAGGAGTACCTATACAAACTTGGTAGTCTACGAGAGCGAATTGTCACATTAAATCACTGCTGTTTTTACAAAGGGGCTCAGGATAATGATCGCTGAGTGATTATGACCATGGACCGTCAGTGACTTACCCCAAGTAAGCCCTACGTAGTGCCCGGTGTTTACTGTCCAATTATAAATTAGCAGCAGGTGTGGAGCTATATTACTAAGAGGCTTAATAAGGTACATAGTTACTGGGCAGCCTTTGGAAGCTGTCTAGACCGGAGGCTCACTATATCGGTAGGTTTCTCCAGTGTTAAAAAAAATCTGTTGACCCAGCGAGAGACGCGAGAACTTTGGAAATGAAGAGAGTTGGAATTAGCCGAATGTGCACCTTAAATAGCCTTATGTTGACATTATTATGAAATAGGAAAGGCCTTATTCATGGCTTCAAACTGCATTAAAATTGCATTGAAAAATTGAGGAAGCAAAATCAAAGTGAATTCTCTGAATGATTGGAGACCCTTCCCATTATTCATTTGGGCTTGTGAATTTTATTGGCAGCGACTTACTAGCAGTCGCTTGACGGTCTCCTAAGATCGAACTGGCGCGCTGTTTCACTGGAATTATCCTTTTAAGTACTACTGACCTTAGCACATATCTCAGTTCAGCTATTTTTGAGGTTAGATAACCTTCATGACGAGGATGATTGAAATCAACTCCGAAGCCGACTTTTCAGCGCATCTAGCCAGTCTTCAACTTTCACGCTCCTCATAGTCTATTTCTATACCCCATGGACCAAATATTCCGCACAAATGAGTGCCGGCATGTTCATACTTGCCTTACAGAGCCCAGATACTGTTCCACATACCACCCCTCGTTTGGCGGCATCAATACCAAAACGCTGGCCAACATTGCAAAAGACTACAACGTTCCAGTAATTCCCTATGTTCTTTCCCTGCGTAGTAATCAGCTCCTCGAGTCAAATCAGACCATCTGGTCCAACTTCATTCGTCAATACTCGGTCGGCAAAGCCGTCGGGTTTGAGAATTCTGCATTATGTTCATAACCAATTTAGAGAGCTGTTAATACAGAGCAAGTCAACAAGCCAAAACCTGCTTCTTTGCAAGGCTTTAGATATGAAAACCGAACCAATGTATACAGCCTTTCGCAAGTACCAAGTAAATATACTAGGTACTCCGAGTCCGATACGGCGTGTAGTTGCCCTTCGCTATGTTAAAGCCAGAGGGATCTATATACTTTCAAAGACTGAATAAGCTTCTCACGTCCATTCCAAGCATTTGAATGACACTGATCTAGCGCCCGACCGGTGTCAATCGGTTCTCCCTACATGTAAAAAAAACGCTCGGATATTTAGAGAGCATCCATCCAGAACATCTGCAGTACATGAAATTAAGTGCTTGGACCTTGCATCGGATTTCGGGTACAGAGTGCGGAGAGTTAGATGCACGGACATGGACTCAAATTGACTCCGTGTCCGTACGATAATCCCGCTGACCACGTAAACCGATTGACGACGGGTCTCAGATCTCAGATCCCCACGTCATTAACAAATTCTTCTCTCCTGATACGTCAAAATATCACGAGTTTGTCTAGGACCTAGGTAGGCTCCAGGATTCAAATGACATTCTAGTGAAACCCCCGCGAGTACCCCACCACAGCATCGCGTATCTGACAGGCTCGGAATTCAAATCTGGCCGCCCCGAGCACAAAGCTAACACGCGTGGCTTCATTTGCCTCTTTTTAAACAAGATTCCCCAGAATTCCTCATCATTTCGTAGCCTTTCATGGGCATTCTTATCTCCTGTTCAATTCAACATGCATAATCTTGTCGGACTTCCACCTAGTCTGGTACTTGTGCTGGTCACAGTGCTAGGAGCCATAGCCTACGTATTCCTCAAAGGTTACTTTATCCGTCGCCAGTTTGCACGCGCCCACGGTTGTCAGCCAGTGGCGAGGTCTGCCAACAAAGACCCTTTCTTCGGGCTTGATATGATCCCGGGGACTATCCGGGCGCTGAAAGAAAACAGACTAATTGCAAGAACCCCGGAGTTTTATCGTCGTTATGGCAATACACACACCGTCAGGGGCCTGATTTCGCAGCAGATAGCGACTATTGAGCCAGAAAATATTAAGACAGTTCTATCGCTTAACTTCAAAGACTATCGTCTCGGATTTCGTCTTCCTTCCTTCAAACCGCTTCTGGGAGAGGGTATATTCGACACGGATGGCGAACAATGGGCCTCATCGCGCGCTCTAATTCGGCCTAGTTTCAGTCGCGACCAGGTGGCCGATTTGACGACTCTTGAGAATCTGATTCAAGATCTTTTCGCGCTACTGCCGCGCGATGGGAGAACCGTTGATTTGCAGGAATTATTCTTCCAATACACTATTGATTCCGCGACGGAATTTCTTTTCGGTCAGTCGGTTGGGACGTTGAAGAAGTCGCAGTCGGAGCAATCGGAGCGTGGCTTTGCTGAGGCATTCTATAATGCCCAGAAGGCTATTTTGACGCGTGGTATTCCATTTCCACTGAAGTTTTTCTTCTCTCATGATGAAGCTGAGGCCGAGAAATATAATCAGATCTGTCGAACATTTGTTCAGCAGTTCGTCGACGAAGCCTTCCAAGCTGTCGAGCTTAAAAAGCCCGAGACCGAACAATCGGACTCTGAGACAAAGCGACGAAAGCGTATCTTCTCGCATGAGCTCGCAGCACGAACCACTGACAGAACTCGCGTTCTTGACGAATTGATGAATGTTTTGCTGGCAGGGCGCGATACTACTGCGAGTCTGCTCAGTAATTTATTCTTTGTCCTGGCCAAGGACCCAGCAATCTGGGAGAAGTTGCAGAGGGAGGTCGCCTTTTTGGAAGGTCGACCACCAACATATACGGAGCTGAACAACATGAAATACGTCCAATGCTGCATGAATGAATGTAGGATAACCCCCTTGCATTCAAAATTAATATCATACTTTCCCACCAATCTTGAAGATAGGTTCTAACCTTTCTAGCATTACGCTTACACCCCGTCGTGCCACGCAACCAGCGCGAGGCAATTCGAGATACCGTCCTACCCGTTGGTGGAGGTACAGATGGTCTCTCTCCAGTGTTTGTATCGAAAGGAACCTTCGTATCCTACAATGTATACGCGATGCATCGACGAGCGGACATTTATGGACCAGATGCAGAAATTTTTCGTCCAGAGCGCTGGGAAGATGGAAAACTGCAACCTCGTTGGGGATACTTGCCATTCAACGGTGGTCCCCGGATTTGCATAGGTCAAAGATATGCGTTGACCGAAGCCGGATACGTTATTGTTCGGATGGCTCAGGAATTTCGCGTGCTGGAGAGTCGAGATCCTGGGCCATGGGAGGAGTCAAGAGGGTTGACTGTTACCTCCCGGAATGGAACGAAGGTAGCTCTCACAGCTGATTGAACACTGTACGAGGGATAGTACGCGTGTAAGAGAGGACTCAAGAAATTTGATTGATGATACTCAATTGGGGAAGAGAAAGTTTATGAGTAGGTTAAGTTCTTGATTGATATCCCTAATATTTGCACCCGTTCCAAGGCTCTAGTGGGGGAGCCGACAGTGGCCGCAGTAATACTGGCGGTGTTGATTCCTGTATTTTACATTATTTCCTTGAAAATCGAATATTTTTAGTATGTATTTGCTATGGTAAAGTAATTACTGTCGCTTCTCACTTCATACAATTATTTGGAAACATCAAAGCCGAGCCGACATCGAATAATATTCAGAAAAAGCCGAAGACGAATGAACAAAATCCATCTTGGTATGCAGCCTTAGACCAGTGAATTATCCCGCTTCAGATTATGGTCCGCACGCATCCATTGAGTACGAACTATAGTATGATTATAGTTGGAACACCTGTGTCGGCAGACGGATCGCAAGGGATGCATTCCGCAACAAAGTCGCTTTTCCGTACCGAATGACTTTGACTTCATGCATCGGGTCGAACCTCGATGGCTCAGGGAAGCAGACAGAGCCATCGCCTTCCCAAACCTCGCTGGCCTCCATGCTGATGTCGACTGGTACCAATTCCTTGACGGACGGACTGTGACCCGGAACCACCGAGGGGATGACTCGCAAATTTAATCCCTGGATGGTTGTCTCAACTGCGCCCTTCACTCTTTTTTCAGGCTGGAAATTAACTTCAACGACCTTTTGACCTACTGGTCTCTCCACGTATCCGTGAATAACCGTCGATCCACTTTTCAACACTAAATCCACGTTCCCAAGTTTCTTAGGGAATCCGAATTGCTCCCGACCGCAGGATATTGGCGAATCATTGTCTAGGATGAGGAAAGGAAGTAGTCAAATGTGTCGCCATTGTATTTGACTTTAACCGAGTGGACATACTCATTGTATGGGCCGAAGGATGTCATTGTGTGCTGCAAGATCATTACTGATACCTGTGGTTCGTCCTCAAGCTCTAGCATGTCCGGCACAAGATGGCGCACACATTGAACGGATGTGTGATAGGAAACGGTGAGAACGGATTCACTTATATAGTCACTGCCACCCACAGGATATGGAGGAGCATACTGTGGAATGGCCGTGTTGGATACCGAGAGTGAGCCAAATGGCATTTTGGAGAATTTAGAGCAATAGCAATATTTTTCTGCGACAAGAATATAATCAATAGCTGGTTTATCCAGGGTGGAGGTAAGTATAAATACATTTAAGCTACAGAATGATGTCGTGTGCTAGAACCAAATGCTGTCGATGAAGGTCTGGCCACATTGTAAAACCATGGAAACTTGGATGCGCGACAACAAGTAGGTCGAATTTGGTCAAATAGGCTCATATTGTAAGTGGTCTAGACAATCCAGTGAACTCCGATTTGGCAGGGAAACCCGGTAGCCAACACCTCACCATAAAAGGGGATCAGCAGACTCCTTTGCGGCTCCATCATGGATAACTTTGTAGCAATCCTAGCAACCGTACTCCGTAATGAACTCCATTGCAATTTCTCGACCCTTCATTGGTCTCCCGCCTTACACCGCGCCACCCGCCATGTGGAGTGGGAATCAAATGAACACCCCAGGATTCACTCAGCGGTCCATTGCAATGTTTGATTTGTTTTATGATTCATGGAATTGCAGCAAGACATAGCAGCACGAGTCGGTAGCAAGATTTTATATTGCAATATACGTAAGCTATCGTGTGTAGAATGCTACAGGACCATCAATATTCCAGAGCCCTCTTTAATACTACAAGCTATTTGTTCTTGGTATTAAGGAGAGTGTAAGTGGCGAGAGCAACTTCGAGACGTATTGTTACTGATCAGAGAGATACGAGTATCTTGGTGAGTGCCACTTCAGGGCTGAAAGCCAACAGTGAATCCCAAATGGTGGATGTCTCTCTCCTATCTCCTAACAAATGTAGAAGACGCATTGATTATCACCTTTATCATCGATTAGTGCTCCGTAGAACAGTTTCTATCCCTAATGCCAAATCCAGTGCGAAGATCTCTCCTTTTTTCTGGCATAATGCGGTTCAAATTCCCGCCGCTTTGGTGTACTCGTACCCCTGATTGCAGTCTTAAACACCCTCCATTTCCTTTCTGACCTGCTTTCTGTCCATCATAAAATTACCTTTCGTTTTATCCGTCAAATGCATTTCAATATTCACTCTGTCTCTATGTTGCTCGCTAGTTTAGCTGCAGCTGAGACCCTCTCTACCACGACTTCTCCCTCTATCACTCCCACTTCAGCTCCCTACTCCTCCGCCCTCTCAAGCCGTGTATCTACGACCCCATCCCAATCATGGTCCTCAGTCGCAGCGGCCGGATCTTCTCAGGCCGCTAGCGGCAACTTGAACCCCGATGATTTCGACTGCGTATACGAAAACTACGGTTGCGATTGGACCAAGTCCGAGTACGGCTACGGTGCCGACTACTGCGGCTCCTCGCCATATAAGGCTGGCCATAAGCTGTCTGATGGCGGTGTGATCCTTGCTGTATCCAAGGACGGCAGTGGAGATTGTGAATCGAAGAAGCCAATGCTGTACAGTTCTGGCCAATGAACCCTGCAAGCGGGGTGAGAAGTACTTAGAATGCCATCGAGCTTGATCTAAGGTATGCAGAGTTTGAATATTTCCGGGATGTATGGTTATTATGATTTGCCATATGTTGACCTTGTGTACACTGTCCAGGTATCCGCGATGATATTATGGAGGTGTATGAACGGGTATACCTACTAGCCAGCCCTTGCCGTGTATACTCTTTTCTGATTGACGCTTGTTCAGAATTCATAAAGCCGCAGGATGTTTCAATGATGCATTATACTAGATATCACTAGCAAATGTCGATGTTAAAAACCTGTAGGTACCACCGGCGGAGAAAAAGGCCAGGTCCAAGAAACATTACATTTCCAGATGGCCCAAAATTTACACTGATTAAGTGTCCCAGTTATGTTCAAAAAGTATCCTCCACATCGCGATGAATCAAAGACATTCCATGGGTGGGAAAGCTTAAATCATATCCAAATGCGGGGAACTGCTGACCCGCCGACCCAGGGTCGCAGGGTAGCATGATAGCAAACGTTATACTGGTAGTACGGGGTATACGTTCATTAGTCGAGTAAAACCAACCAAAGAATAAAAAAAGTGAATTGATTGCGGAGTAAACTATGGACAGGCGTCACGGTGATGTCACCACCACAACTGTGGGGAGTTGGGTGGGACCGGATCAATCAAAGAATACCGCATTGCAGAGAAAAGAAACAGAGAAAGAAAGAAAGGCCGAGCTTCAAGTCGATAAAGTAGTCGAGTCTTGAGACTGTATCCCGAGCCAGTCAAAGAAAGTTGATCGCAGACGTAAAAAGAAAACGAGGACGAGTCAGAGCAGAGCAGCAGGTTAGGTCAGGCAAGGCGCGGTGAAACAAAGACTGCGGGGTAAGTCCAAAGTATGAAGCGCACGCTGGTTACGAAGTTGAAGTCGGGGAGCGCGGGTCCTCATCTTCCTCGAGAATGCCCTGTTCAATGAGATCTTCAGGTTGGGGGCGGTTCTGAATTTTGTGCTCGAGGTTATCGGCCAACATATGTTTTTCCAGTTCGCGGGCGTGGGCTTGGAGAGCCGGGGCGGCGTTTGTGGCGGGGAGAATGTTGCCTTTTGAGTAGTTAGCGAGTATTACCGTGATGGCTGTCGATGTCATGGGGATAGAGAAGGTGGCTTAGTGTTGATGAGAGAAATGAGAAAAATGAGACGGTATAGGCATACGCTCGATCAGTTCCTCGCGCTCTGGTCGCTTCTCCAGGTTCTTCTTTAGGTTATCTTGGGTACGCTGGCGATCGAGCTCCTGGCGAGCGGCTTGAAGAGAACTGTAGTAGTAGTTGGTTAGGAATGAAATCGACGAGAAAAAAAATACTCAGCATAGCATTGGAGATAGGCGTACGGAGAAATGTTTGTGTCAAGCAGAATGTGACGGTCCTTCAGGTCCTGAACGTCGGGGCGCATCTGGAGGTGCTTCTCCAGCGAGTTGCGGCGCTCGTGGGGGGCGGCGCTGAGAGGAGTCTCGTCGACGCTGGCCATAGTGATGGTGATTATAGTAGGATTGGATAAGAGAAGGACTAATGTCAACTATTGTGAATGTAAAAGAGAAGGAGGGAGGAAGTGTAAGAAAAGAAGAAAAGAAGAGAAGAAGGTGTGAAGTTGAAGTTGAAGTCAAGTGAGGCGGACCACGGGACTGTCAGCTGACCAGCAACAACAGCAACAACAGTGCACAACTGGCGATCTACAGGGAATATTGGAATATAAAATATAAGAATATAAGAATATCAGTACTAGATGAAGAGATAAATTCATGTAGATTCAAGAGAGATCCACTATCTAAGCCGGCCCAGCTCATGGGCGACCAGTACCCACTCCCAAGAAAAGCCCACATCAAAGTCAAAGGCAAAGGCAGAGGAAGAGGCACAAAGGCAGTGCCCAGGAATATACCTCCAGTCATCCGTCACCTTCATCACATCACATCACATCACGCCAAATCTGCTGACGCTAGTTCATGCAGTTTGGGGTCATCGCGACCGATCATGTGGGGAATCGGGATGTGGAGGAAAAGCTTCATGCCAAATGAGATGCCATGGGCCAATGGAGGATAGGGGGGAGAGACAGCAACAAGTGTCAAGTGTCAAGTGTCAAGTGCAAGTGCAAGTATCCCCCTTCCACGATGTCCTGTTGACAGGAAAGAAGAAGACGAATTCGTTCCGTTCAGGTGGATATGCAATGGTTGTACAAAAAGAAGACTCGGTCTGTCGAACGCCTTGAACGATATCCAAAAATAAAGAATTTGTCCAAAGGAAAAGGGGATCGACAGACCCGCCCGGCTCTTCAAGGAACCCACAGCTTGCCCCGACCTCGTCCATTGCCGCGTGCAGCACCCCGACCAGAACCTCCACGACGCCCACCACTGGGTGGCCGGCGTGAGGCACCCGAGATGTTTCGGGCCGCTCCTTGCTGCGTGCTCAGATCGACCGGGGGGGGTCTTATTGGGACCGAACGATCGGCTGAAGGAGTTCGGGTCGATAGGTTGTGTGGGGACTTCGATCGGAGCAGTCTCGGTCGTGATGGGTGCGGCTGGTGCAGGCGTGGATGCGGAAGCGGGCGCGGGTGCGGGCGCATTCTTGGTTTTGCTCTTTGGGGCGGCCTTGCGAGAAGAAGAACCAGCCTTGGCTCCACGAGGAGGGTTGTTACTACCTTTTCCACGACCTCCACCTCCACGGGGCACGAAGACTAGTTCATCTTCCTCGCTATCCTCCTCGTAGGAAAGGAGGGTCTTCGGTTGGTCCGCGGTGGGTTGGGTCTGAGTCTTCTCAACGTATTTGCAGCGATTCTTGAACTCGCGCTCTTCGTACTGGATGGCTGTGCGTAGTTGAACAATATTCTTGACTCCGATCCCGAATTTCTGAGCCCACACCTGCGTCGCGCGGTCGTTGGTGACCAAGATGCAGCCCTTGGCGGAGTTTTTAGCATCCGGCCCGCCATGGAGTCGCCACAAGAGAGCGCTCAGCAACGGTCGCAAAGTAGGCGGAGCGACCGGGATGATCGACCCGGATGCCGTGCGCAGATGTCCCGACTTGGGTTTGTCCAATTTGGCCGTGCCATTCTCGTGCTGAGCGCACTCCGGGCTGGTGCGCGAACTGCGGGAGGATGTGCGCGAGCCCGGCCCGCTGGGCGAACCGGCGGACTCGATCGATGCAGCCTCGGCCTCGGGCTTAAAGTTCAACTTGCTCAGC
The DNA here is from genome assembly GCF_028827165.1 of Penicillium cosmopolitanum. Taxonomy (NCBI): domain Eukaryota; kingdom Fungi; phylum Ascomycota; class Eurotiomycetes; order Eurotiales; family Aspergillaceae; genus Penicillium; species Penicillium cosmopolitanum. Next base: position 4,104,600 of record NW_026622678.1, on the reverse strand, counting down.
AGCATCTGCGAGAGATCTGCCGGGTCGGCTGTGCCATTGGTTTCCTGAAATCCGGGTGTAGAGAGGGAATGGTCCGCTTCGTTCATCAGGTCGGGTTCTTCCTCGAATTCGGGGAGAAAGAATTGTTCGGCATCTTCCCAGTGCTCGTACTGTTCCATCGGTCCTTGGAGGGTAACGCGGTCGGCGGTAATCTGATCTTTGCCGGAGGTGACCCGGTCGAGGAAGCGAACGGCCTCACGGGCATTGATGGCGATTTGCGATCCCGCCCGTTTCATGGCATGAAGGCGTTCGAGGGCTGGCGGAGAAGAGTGTTAGATCAGCATAGTATAGTGCAGGGCAAGCAGGGGGAGGCTGGCGATCTCGCTGGTTCAAGTGAGGCGAATTCAGCAGAGAATGATCACTCACTGTAAAGAGGGACAATGAGGTCGATAGCCCCGTTGGTGGTCCATTTCTTGATTTCGCTGATGTTGGTGGTCAAAGCCGTCTCATCCACGGCGCAGTGAAAAACCTTGCGTCCGGTCGACATGACGGTAGGAATGAGGAGAAAGGGGGTACTAGTAGAGGGCAGAAGTGCCCTATACTGAGGGGGTTGAGGTGTTGACAGCCGCAACTTGGTGGAGGACTGGAGTCAGCAGAGAAGGAGGTTGGAGTTGGGAATGTGGGGGCACAGCGGGCACAGCGGGCGGCGCGGGTATGGTGCATCGAGCAGAAATGCATCAGACTCGGGGGTAGTCGAGAACAGAAATACTCACGAGAAGGTATGAGTGGAGTGATCGGCATCTGAAGCATATTTGGAAAGGAAAGCATTGAGAGACTCGAAGTTCAAAGGAAGTTGAGAGAGCAAAGAGAGAAGAGAAAGAATGAAGAGAAGTGAAGTATGGATGACTAAGCGGGGAGTACAACTATTTGATGGGAGGAGTAGTATAGTAGTACTACTAGTAGTATTATCAAGGCAGAGATGATGAATTTGAGTAGAAATGAGAATGAGGATATGAATTGAGACATTTTAATCAATGCTACTTAGGTATGATTAAAAGTTCAACTGTTCTTGACGGTGAGTGGTGAGTGGCAGTGGTGAGTATTGACTCGGAGGGATATAGTGCCCGTAGTCACGATATATAAACAAATGAACTTGAACTTGAATGATAAACTTCAATGAGCTGGGAGATACGCTGAGACTAAACCGTAATCGTAACTGAACAGAGTGGTGAGTACTGAAATGGGATATGTGAGTAAGTGAGTAAGACTGCTAACATCTATGCAGTCTCGCCGCCGAGTAGTGTACAACCTCCACCCTCCACCCTCCACCCTCCACCCTCCACCCTTACGCCTTCACCTTCTTGATGAGTCCATCTGACTCCTTAACTCTCTGTGCCCATTCACTAGAGACAGTTAGCATAATCGATTAAGAAAACACCCCTAGGTAACTAATACTCACGTCCAGCTGCCATCATACACCCGGCGCAGGTTCGCATCTCCATACTCCGCCTCTCCCAGTGCAGTCTCAATGATCGAAGCAGTGACACCAGTGCCACAAGAGCTGATGATTGTCCGACTTTCATCCACCTTATTATCCTTAAAGACCTTCCGGAGGTCCTCAGCGGGCAGATAAGTCTTCGTCTCCGGATCGAGCAGTTGTTGGAAGGGCAGGCTACGCGAGCCTGGCACATGGCCCGAGGACAGACCCGCTCGAGGCTCAGGATCGGTACCAGCCCAGCGACCATACGATCTCGCATCCAAGATCTCCACCTCCTCGGCACCCTCCTTTCCATAGTCTCCAGCCAGCTCCTTCATCTCGCGGAAGGAAATCACCAACTTCGAGTCATAAGTCGGGACGGAATACTTACTCTTCTCGAACTGGGCTGGCTCCCCACTTTCCGTCGGAAGACCCTGCTGAGTCCAAAGACGATAGTTGTTCAAGATGTGCACATTGGGGTGACCGAACACCCGCAGGGTCCAGCCCACACGGGGGGCAGAGAAGATACCCAGCTCAGCAGTGTCGTACACAACCACCTCGTCATCACGACGGATTCCTAATTCACTCATGGCCTCGGCGAATGTCTCGCAGGTCGGAAGCATGTGGGGATAAGGTGAATCCTTGTCTTTGATAGCATCGAGGTCGAAGAATCGCGATTGCGGGATGCGAGATTGACGGAAGGACTTAATTCCCGTTCGACCCTCGGGGTCATTTGGCATGAACCATGCTGCACAGAGCGGGATAACCCTCGGCGAAGTGGAGATTTTGGTCGGTGGGTTCTTCTTCAAGGCTTCGTTCAGTTGTATAGGGGTGACCAGGTATGAGTTGAAGGAAACATTGCGGGTGGACTGACGGCCAGCAAAAGCCGAGACGGGGGCGGACATGGAGGAACGAAAGGCACGAGTAGGCTGCACAGAACGAAAAGCCATGGAAGCCATGGTTTCGGGGTGTGAGTCGGATTAAATGTAAGAAGAGAGAGAGGAGGAGAGGGGAAGTGGAGGTGGAGGTGCAAAGTGGAGGCCGAAAGGGAAACTGCGGAGAAGCGGCAGCTCATGTGATGATAACAACATCCACCACACACGTGCTTATCTTTTCACATCACAACATCAACACTCTACTACACTCTACTACACTGCTGCAACATGAAAGTCACCCTTAAGGAATGGAATGCCATCGCCACTTGGCACTGGGACATCCCAGAAGATGAGGTCTGTGGTATCTGTCGCGTCCAGTTCGACGGCACCTGTCCGACCTGCAAATTCCCCGGTGACGATTGTTCCCTGCGTATGTCCCACCTAGAGGCAATCTCCAATTTCTCCCTGAAACATGACTAATGCTGATCCATTGCGCAGTTCTCGGCAAATGCGGCCATTCGTTTCATATGGTGAGACTCCCTCCCTCCTGCCTGTGGGCCTGTGGAACTACCCGTGGGACTGACCGACTTCTTCCGAATAGCATTGCCTTTTAACCTGGATCCAACAAGAATCCTCCAAGGGGTTATGTCCAATGTGTCGACAAAGTATGTCTCCAATTCTTCGGACAATTTCTATCTCATCGAAGTATAGTCTAACAACATTCAGAATTCGAATGGAAACAAACTGAGGAGTCGGAAGAGGCATAACCCACTACTGCATGCATGGTTCGGGCGGAGTTCATTGGTGCAAGGATACCCTTTCTTTCTTTTGTTGCATACTTTCTATGTATTTTGGCATATTTTACATCAGGCTACCCTAGTCTAGCTTTGGGATGGAGACAGCTCTTATCGTCTGCGATTAATAACGAACTGAAGATCAATTATTCAAAAAGATGGATTCATAATATCAAACTGATATTGCGCGACTTGAGTGGAGTACAAAACTTGACGTTGAAATCTTCCGCCTGGAAATGGATTGAATAAAACCTCCATCAGTACATGAAGCAATCCGGAGGTCAAATTGCGTCATATCGAGGATCGTCTTCCTCCCTTCGTAGAATGCCAAGCCTTTTCAGCCCTATCGTGATTCTCCTCATCCTTTGCGCTGGAGATCATCTCGGCACGCCGACGACGTTCAACCCCTTCCGGATCGATTCTGCATAAAGCAGAATCAATCTCTTCCCGTGTATAATCGTAGCCTTGATCCCGGAAATGGGCATAGAGTGAGTGTTCTCCAAAATAATCAATAGCTCCATCCTTAAGTTCAATTGACACTATAGCGTCGAGCTTGAACCTCTAGCGTTCTCGTTCAGCTTCGGGATTGGTCGTACGGAACTGATTTCCAAGACGACTTCGATGCGAATAGAGAGCTTGCCCTGTCATTCTGAATCCTTTTTTTCTGAGCACTTTAAGGACCTCTTTTGGACCTAGATGACGAGATAGATCTCGGAGAAGCGTATCGAGATCTTCGAGTTGAACTTGTGGGTTCTCAGATCGAAGTCTTTTTGAAGCAATGTATCGATTGAGTGTCGATTTGGTGACGTTAATGTCGTACTTTTCAAGAAGAAGACGGCTGATATCATTCGCTGTAGATCCATGGTGAATGAGATCGACAATCTCTTGGCGATGTGGATCAAGAGAGATCGAGGGCGTCATTGCGTGTGTGAATAGCTTCAGAGAGTGTTGGTGTAGATAAGCAGTGTCAGAGATAGTGAAAATGGCTGGCCAAGATGGAGATGGGATGTAAACAAACATAACGTGTAGCCGGTCGTGTTCTCAATGCCCTCATTTGCTAGTATCTAGTAGTAATTTATAAGGGCGGAATAGCTTCAAAAGGGGGCAAGTGCGGCGAGGTTGCAGCGCCAAGAGGCTTGGTTGAATATAAGCCAGTTGACAGGTCCAAACTGCAATTACACTTTCCCTCGCAGCTCTCTTCCAGTACCACCACACTGTTTTCAAGTTTTTTCAAACACCCCAGGGCTCAGTACACTAAATACACATATTTGTATTCTCGCGGTTAGTCCTAAGTTTTACCATTCAATCGTATTATTCTCACTAATGTCAAGTAGTCTACTGATTTGATGGCTTTAAGTCCACCAAACGCGACGATGGAACATGGAAACCTTGGAACTGAACAGCCCTGGAAGATGATATTTTGATATTGCTAATTTCAAGGCGGATCAGCTTCTCATCTAATCCATTGGTGAAACCCCGTCCATGACCGACACTGAAATAACACTAGCAAGAGGGCCTTTAAAGCCCTTGTGGCCCCATATAGAGTACCATGTGATAGCAATGATCAAAAAGCCAGCAAAGACCGCAAAAGCATAATTGATGGTCTCAGCGGTGACAGGGAGATACGATGGCATGCAAAATAGAGGAATTGCAAAAGCGGACCAACCTTAACATAGAGTTAGAGTTAAAAAGGGTGACAATACCATCAGTAGTAAGTGGCTTGAGTAAGGGCGACATACAGAGTGAAACGATATTGCAAAATACCCCAAGCTTCCCGAGCGAAAACTTTCCTTTCTTAATGTCCTTTCGACCTCCGAAGAGAGAGGCTGCGATCGGAATCGCATAGCTCACTGTTAAGAAAATAACACCGGCAGAGGAGAAAGCGTTAAATGCTGTCTCAGAACCAAAATAGATGCAGCCCAAGACGATTTGCGTAACCATACTCAGCATCATGGCGTTCAATGGAACTTTCAGGTTTCGATCCACCAACCCCAACAATTTTGCACCTGGAATGCCGCCGTCCCGGGCAAATGCCCAAGTACAGCGCGAGGCTGCTGTTGTGCATGCGATTCCACAGAAAAGTGCTAACACTATTAATGGAAAGAGAAGAAAAAATGTGCCAATGGGATCTCCAACGGCTGACAACACGATTACAGGTACTGGCTGGCTAGAGGCTTGTTCAATCAGAATGTGCATATCTGGAAGCACTGCAACCACAGGGATGAGAAATAGAAGGCCCGCAATGGTGTTCAGTAAGACGGTGCCGATCATAGCTCGAGGAACCTGGACCTCAGGGTTGCGGACTTCGTCGCACATGCTGTTGGAAAGGAGGAAAATTGTTAGTGCCATCAATTCAAAAATAATTTTAAACTTTAGGGCCTGAGACATACGACGTAATCATGCCAGTGGAGGATGTGGCATAGGCTGCTTGTAGAAGGCCAACAAAGAAAGCCCATCCTGAATTCCAACCTGACTGAGGCTCAAACTCACCAAAGATATAGCCGGCAGAGTGACGGCTTGTCTTGGATCGTACTAAAATACAAACCATGAGCGCAACTAGACCGGCAAATGTCCAGAAAATACTAATAGTCTATTGACATTTAGTAAGCTTGAGTGTTTTGCATCGTCAGCTCAGGGGAGTGACCAACATCTAGTATGGGAAGCCACCGATTTCCAAGCGACGACGTCAAGTTGCATAAAACAGTTATTGCAACGAAGATTAAGAATACCTGGTAGTCCGAAGCATCAAAAACCCCGACCCCTGACTCATTTTGAAAGACGTTGACGGAGGCAATCAGAAATCCCGTTGACCCGAAGTTCACAGCCAAAGTTATCAAGATATTTCCAGCGAGATATGCGAACCCGCAAATCCACGATATAGGCCTTTGCAATTTTCCACTCAAAAGCATGAAAGTTTGATAGTAAACTCCACCGGCTGTGGGGTGTGCGCTGGTTATCTCGGCAAGGGAGGCAGCGACACAGAGTATGATCATTGATACAGCAACCCACCCCCAAATTATGGTTGCAGGTCCCCCGTTGATTAAAGGGTAGAAGAGACTGGTTGCTAGACCGTATGGTATCGAAGCCAGAACGAAAGACATAAAGGCGACATGTACTGTTGACCGATTTCTCACCAGGCGATCAGTGTTAAAATCATCTGTCGCAGATTCTGAATCTTCCATTATTTGGCCCTGCCGGATGCTTTGCGTCTGGTTGTGACGATTGAAGCATTTGGAATCTTCTGTATCTTTGTTTGGGTCCATTGCCTGATTCCTGGTCGAAGATTCTTTGCAAAATGAAGCGGCCAGGGCGAGAAATGTCCAACCAGACTGAGTAGTAACTGATGGATATTAGGATGATGGTATATTCAAGTTCCACTTCCTTTATCCAGGTGCAGAATGTACAAACCCTTGCAGAAATATGTGTCAATGTTTGTCTTTGAATGATATCCAGTATTTGGGTGAGAAGATATGATTACAAGACCTATCTTTGAATAAGTTGCTCATTATTGGCCGGCCATCGTATCTCCAGTAGACCCGCCTGCGCGATAATCTGCCTATTTGGGATTCAAACAGCACCTTAATTTACCCCGCAAACGCTGTAGATCTCAGCTCGCCATCAATTTCCAACTTTGATTTAGTACATCTCAAGCCACGAATTCAATTAGAATGTATCATTTACTTTTAGACTATACCCTCAGATAGTTGGATGTAAAACTGCCAGGAAAAAGCATTCAATGTACAGCAACTACAGTAACTACTCTTCACCCAACTGCACCATTGGTGTACTCCAGGACTGACGACAACTTGAAATTCGCGAGATTACTCTGCAGTTGGCATAAAAGAATTATTCACTAACCAATTATCGTTACAAAGTCTAGAGCATTTAATATATCCATCCAGAATACCTCGAGCCCCAGATCAAGCCGCCTGAATATTTCTAAAATCACCGAGTGCACTTGAAATACCGGCTCTGACAACTTCGATGCGCTGACTTGCGAGACTCGGTCTAAGACAAACCGACGAACGCGAAAGACCTCCCGGACCTCAAGACTTTCTTCCAGTTCTGGGATCACTGAGAGTGACGTGGACCCGACAAGCAAAAGAAGCGGATGGACACAACAAGTCCCCGAGGTATCCTGAATCTGTTCTAATCGGAGTATGACGTTGCGGCCGAGCAACTTTACCCACCGTTCACTGCCACAGGGGGTCTGCGATAAGCAATTCCATGACTTTTCTTGATACAGGGCCCAGGAATCCTGGAGTAACGACTCATTGCCAAGTATTCCTCCCATCAGAGTGAATCGCCGAAGCCGAAGATTTCGGAAAATATAATAGAGTTGGTACATGGTAGCATACATATAAGCCTCTGCTACCAGTAAGTGATGAATAGCCGGGGTATTTCGATCCCCGGTGCTAGCTATTTCATGTAGCGCAGGAAGCCTCATCTTCCAAATATCACTTTCCAATTCGTTTAGAGTGCCGAGAAATCTATCCAAGGGATTGCCAATTGATTCAGGTCTTGAGCCAACGGGATCAAATGATCGGGCTTGACGGATGCAATGAACAGCTCGGGCAAACAAAATTTGAGGACCAGCAGCTATTCCAGTCCATGGATGAGGCATGATTTGAGGAGTACTCCCAGGCAGAAACATGTGGGAATCGTGAAGGGGGCCAAGAACCGGCGTTGTGTTTGCGATCAAGTCGTTGTGGACGACAACGTCATCATGGACCGAACTTATCACCATTTCCCAATAAACGAGTGCTTCTTTGAAAAATTTGAGGATCTGGCTGTCACATTTCCGTCGAAAGTTCGGTTCATGAATTGCTTGCTGTATGGCCTTTAGATGGACGATGCCAAGATCCGTGACGACATGCCAGCTGGTGCTTAGACCAAGCATGAAAATCACAAAGATGAGTTCCTCATCCCAGCAAGAAGTTCGCGACAAATCTGCATGTAAATGCTTGATTGCTAGGGATTGGTACTCCATGGCATTTTTTTTTCATGGCTGGGATCTCCCGAGATATCTTAGCGGCTGCCATACTTGACATCGCATAAAACATTGCAGCAGAGCCTTGCCACCTGTCACTAACAAAGGAGCGAAAGAGATTGTGTTCTGAATCGAATGTTGAGAATATAGGACAGACTACGATGAAATATATCGCAATCAATTCACTATGAATCTCAACAAGGCTACCACTCAAAGAAGTGCGTTCATGATGAAGAGACGTTGGGCTTGATGTCCGAGAGATGGAGGGACTATACTGTAGCGATTGAGGAGATTCCGGTATATCTGCTGGGTGGTATTCAGCCTCATTGGGGCCGTCGGAATTGGTGAACAAATCCTCAGATCTATGATTCGAAACATAATTGAAGCCCTCGGGTGAATGCTGTTCGTAGTTTGGTTGAGAGATGGCAGGCGATCCAAATGTCATCGGTGAAAGAGCGAAACAGTCCCTAGGTGTAACCCCCATGCTCATTAAATTCCAATCAATATCGCTGCCGGTGAATGTCGGGATTATCTCCGGTTGTTCTCCGGCGATATCAATTGATCTTTGACTGGCCTCTTGGCTGGCCATGTCAATGTGCGAGGAAATGTCCGTGATATCTGGAATATAATGTTCTCCTGAGAGCAGGAGCCCTGCATCAAAATGTTCCAGCTCATGATCCTGTGATGCGGATGCAGCTTTCGGGGGTTGAAAGCTCTCATGTTTTCTTGACCAACGAACCCTTGGACGTATCGCGACGCCAGAGCATGTTATTCCCTTTCCGTTGCATCGGAAGCACGAAGGTCTTGTCTCATCACACTTGATCTAGATTTTACACGTCAAAACGACTCATGCATATTTCGATCATCTCTTACCTTTCGGGATTTGCATTCGACGCATCCTAGGCTTGACTTGAACACAGGGCGACGTCGTCGCTTTGGAACCGCAGATGAGGTTGATCGCTGCATTAATTCCATCTTTTAGCTTTTACCTATAGAGCTTCCGGGATATAGTACTCGGACTCGGAGGAATGATTTTGAGATCTATTTAATTTTTATCATACTTATCTCTTCAAATGACATGGAAATCTTTAAGAGGGGGTGTGCGGGGTATCCGCCAATCGTGGCTTGTAGGTTCTCTTGTTATGTGTACATTTCCGGGATGAGCGGAGCTTTGTCTTTTTCATATTTCGTACTCAGTAACGTGGATGTAAGTACAAAGCCGTATTTTTACAGAGACGATTAAAATCAACATTCCCTGCTATCTCATTCGACCCACAGTTGCTTTCGGCATTGGCAAGGTGGCCCAATTCGCGCTATGATATTTCAGCGAAGATAACGTCGTTACTAATTTGGGCAAGTGTTTCGATAGACTAAGATGCCAATTTGCTACCACTTTGATTGGTTGTATCAAACAAAGGGGAGTCGCCTATCTTGATTGGGTTCAAATAGTGGAGAAACGCGGGGAAGATAATATGGAGGATTCAGCGGCATGAGAGAACGATTATATCAATTCACTTTCCAGATCGAATAGGTTTAGCTGTAAATTACTGAAAAGGCTGTAAAACTACCAATCCCGTTTGACCTCGAAAAGGCATTTGGGCGGCCCTGTCTTGCATTGAATTTGGCAGCGCTCATCGCCTTTGTCAGGGTAGGGTATAGCCACCGTCAACTGTGAATTCAGCACCAGTGATAAAAGAGCTCGCGTCGCTGGCAAGAAATGTGTAGACTCCTTTAAGCTCTGTTACATCACCTACCAATGTGTTAGTTCATCGTAATTTAGTTTACCATCATTCCAACTTGTACCTTGTCGCCCCATGACCGCCATTCGACATGCCTCATTGATCGATGCCGAACATGTGCTCATAGCTGTGTCTATGTAACCGGGAGACACAATGTTTACTCGTGCAAAATATCGCCACTCACGAGCTAGACTCCGCCCGAGATGAATAGCAGCGGCCTTGGTGGTGTTGTAAACAGTATGGTCAATGGGAACGGTAACAACTCGCCCGCTAATGCTACCAGTTATGATAAAGTTCCCGAATCCCTGTTTTTTGAAGATAGGCTCAATGCATTTGGCACAATAGAAAACACCATCAACATTTACAGCCATCTGTTCATGGTATTCCTCGAGAGTTTGATCCGCAATGGACTTGGGGATGGCGATTCCGGCATTCGCGACGAAGACATCGATGCGACCGAACTGTTTGTAGATGGCAGCCAGCACCTCATTCACCTGAACTGCGTCCGTCACATCGCATCTACGGTTCACGATGGTGACACCGCATCGCTGCGCCAAATTAGCCGCCCAAGCCTCTAGTTCTGGTGTTTCGGAGCGACAAGCATTAACTACGCTGGCCCCTGCCTCGGCTAGAGCCTCCGCAACAGCACGCCCAATCCCACCGCTAGCTCCGGTGACCACGCATACTTTCTTCGAAACTTTGAACTGGTCCATGACGTGATCTGCTATTTGAGGCACATTGCGCAAAGAGCGCGGCCTGACGCACTCTTCAAATGACATTGACATGATGAACCAGGTGCATGGGAGGAAAACGTTAGAATCCAAAAAAGGATTTCAGATTGATCCTGGATGAGGCTTTCTCATTAAAAGGTAAGGCAAGCTTGTCAGGTGAAATCCTGGTGACTTTATATGAATCACTATCGCACGATAAATAACCGTTTAGCTTTCGCCACAATATTTCGATATGAACCTCTGCTGCCTGATTTCGCGTTATAGCGCCGGGATTTGACAACTAGCGCGGTTAATTCATTCAATTTGGTGGATATATCTCAATGGCAAAGACATTAACGACCCTGTTGATTCACACATGAGGACAAGCAACACCCAAATGAAACTCGGGGCCAGGATCCGTGGCATGACCGAAGACCTTCTTCCCGCATTCGCATTAATCAACATGAAGTTACTATGTTGGGGTTGCTCCAACGCCGACTGGCCCTGGAAAAGTGAGTTGGGGGGCCAAATACCCAATTGGAAAGATATGGCGAAGTGTATTTGATTGGTGGGTGGGGATCCTTGTCGGACGTTTAGGGCGTGAAACCGACGAATAAAGTTGAATAATAATTTGCCCAGTGAGCAATGGCCGCAATAAATTGACTTATTGAGAAGCTTCGAAGATTAGAGTTTTGCGCAATTCCCAATACCTAAATCAGAACCTCTAACTTCAGTCAAGTATTTCTACTCGCGGGATGGTTCACAGGAATCTTTATTTCTCAAGCCGTTTACTCCAATTTCCAAGAGCCAGATTTCTACGCCTCATACAACCTTTTTATTAATCTTCACACCCGCGTGGTTGAATTGTTTCAAAATTCTTCGAGATTGAGGAGATCCATTTTCTGAAATCCTTTGTTCCGCTGTCTTTTCATACAAGATGTCAGGCTCCCCCGAAGGAATCTACGAGCCGGGGATCGTGGATCCTGGAACACCCGGGCCCAATTATACCTCTCCTTATTGGCATATCGAACCGCATAGGCATGCGAACCACCAGTCAGCTTGGCCAAAAGGAATCGTTGATGTCGTCATAATCGGATCCGGAATTTCTGGTATGACCTTGGCGCGCACGCTCACTACGAAGCCCGGCCTGGAGGTCGTTCTTGTCGACTCCAGGCAACTATGTGCTGGTGCCACTGGGCGAAATGGTGGCCACATAAAAACTATGACCTTTGCCATGTGGGCGGAGCGCAAGAAGATATTTGGCCTCAAAGAGGCCATCCGGATTTCTCTCTTCGAAGACAGTCATCTAGAGGCTATGCATGCTGCGATGAAGGAAGATAACATCGATGCTGATCTTGTCCTTACGGAGGGTATTGAGGCATACTACGACCAGACAACATTTGACTACGCTATAAAATCCTTGGAAGAAATGCGTTTCCATATCCCGAAATTAGCTGCAAAGCACAGGGTCTACACCGATCTGGACTATTTGCAGAAGGAGTTCAAGGTATCCCCACGTTGTATAGGTGCTATTGGTGTTCCCTCTGCCTCTGTATGGCCATATAAGTGGATTACAGGGGTCTTGGGAAATCTTATTGATACTCAGAAACTCAATGTTCAGACAAACACTACAGTGTCTTCAATCCAGGATGATGACTCGGATGCTTCTGAGTTTGCCACTATCCATACCAATCGTGGAAGTATCAGAGCCAGGGACATAATACACGCTCAGAACGCTTGGATTGGCCATCTAATACCAGAGCTTCGACCATTTATATCTCCTGTTCGTGTGAATGTGGTACATTTTGATTCTGTCCAGGTCCCTGATAATCCACATATTCCTGTGGTAAACAGATCTCCATTCAGCCTGGATAGTAAATACTCTCTCTGGCTCCGATATGGTGAAAAGGACTATGATTATATAATTCAACGCACCGATGGAGGTCTCATTGTTGGTCGCGCTTGTACCGGACGAAAGACAACATCCGATGATAGTGTGACGGATATATCGCCCATGCAGCATTTACGCGGGTTTGCTGAGGAGGCTCTTATGTTTACCCCTGAGAAAGGATCATCTACTCATATAGATCGTCAGTGGTCTGGAATAGTGGCGTTCACTCAAGATGGTGTGCCATTTGCTGGCCGCCTGCCTTCAAGTTTTACAGGACGCAAACACCAATGGGTGTGTGGTGCCTACCATGCAACGGGTATGATCAAGGCCTTTAGAACATCGCAAAATTTGGCGGCAATGGTTTTGGGCAAGGGTGTAAGTGAGGACTTTCCCGAATCAATGCTGGTCACAGAAGAGAGAATTCGCAACCTCCAGAGGTCCTTGGATGTGGGAGGCTACCCGGTTCATGTTCAGAAGCCCAGACTTTGATAGAATTTATTTATTGCACTTCAATCTGTAGCCAATCTTCTACTATAACCTTGTTTGGCCCATATATTCATTGGAAAGCTTTGCGGATTAATACCTTAGACTTAAATGAATGTGTTCCACGTTCCAATTTGGAAGCAAACTTCAGTTGTATGAGCAAGAATAGGATCTGATTTCTTTTACTGAAATACCTAGGTATGTAGTGACACAACTTGAATGAGGGTGATTCATGTATTACCTCTTACAAGAATGAACATCAATGCATGGAAGCCGCGAGATGGAAAAATATCAAGAACGGAAGGCAGATCGAGATACAAAGCTGAAAGTACAATGTTGACGGCGAACAAATCACGGGGTAAATTTCGGATGTCCGCTCTCTCTAGATCTATCAAACTTATTGAACAGACAAATCTCACATCTTCTGCACGGTACATCGGACTGACTATATGTGCCATTATACCTTATGGTCCATATTAAATGTCTATTCATATTACTTTCATTCCGGGGTTAGCGAAACTGAGAGGCGCAGCTTCAAGGAGCTTCCAATTTGAGGTTTGAGCATAGGGTGTCTGTCAATAAAGCTTCGCCTGTATAATGGACCTTGGGATTTTTTCCACCAATTCTCCATTGTGTGAACTGAGGGGTAATCTAATGGAATGGGTAGATCATGCGAGTAATCACGATATCGTTAAGCCACTGGGCCCGCTGGCATCGCGGGGCTCCTCGAATCGGAGCGTTGGGTTTTCTAAACACTGCATTATAATTATCCCTCCAACTTTGCACGATATTGCTTCGTCTCTTGGCAAAAACAGAGTTTCGCGATATCTTACCCAGTTAAGTAGCAGTTCTGAGAGCCGTGAACAACTTCCGAGCCAACCTTGGGAGATCGAGAGGATAGCTGAGCTTATTGGTCAGGTACCTGTGATATCCCCTATTCCATCAAACTAGTAATGGTAATGGGAGTCCAGATAATCTATGGGAGCATAACACAAATAAGTAAACATCCCCATGCCAGTCATCAGCTTCCTCCATTTTCGATAATTTTTCACTTCTCACAACATCGTCTTTGAAAGAGAAGATCTGTTTTGTCATCATAAAAATGATTGGCGCCCTACGAAACCAATTCAGCACTTCTGCCACTGGCGTTAAGATGGAGGAGTCCCCGAAGAAGACTGTTTTGGAGGGCAACCTGCCTGCCTCATGGTATACGGATTCTACATTCTATGAGTTTGAGCGCCGTGCAATCTTCTCCAAGCACTGGCTTTTGACTACTCATCGTGTCCGACTGCCTGAAACTGGAAGTTACCTTCGATTCGAAATCGCCGGCTTTGACTTTTTGTTGGTCAAGAACAAGGAGGGAAGCATCCAGGCCTTCCATAATGTGTGTCGTCATCGCGCATATCCCCTCATCGATAAAGACGCACCAACAGAAGGCAAAAGATCAATTCTCTCTTGCGGTTATTACGGTAAGTATTATAGTTCTGTCAATTCGAAACTTTCAACCACTGACCCATTCCCAAAAGGCTGGTCGTACAACCTGAACGGGAACTTGACCAAAGCTCCAAAGTTTGAGGAGTTGCCTGAATTTGACCGCAGTGAGTATGACCTCTTCAAAATACACACACACGTCGACAAGGTCGGATTTGTATGGATCAATCTGGATTCGTCCGAAAATCCTGTGGCTTGGGAAGACCTGCATGGTGGAACGGACGAGCAGCCAAGATTGGTTGACTTCAGCTTGGACAAGTATGTCTATCACAGGACCTGGACCACCAATGGAAAGTATAATTGGAAGGTAGTAGGGGAGAATTACAATGAGGTATGTGGCGTACCTGTCCTCCGTGATTACCCAGTGCTAACGTAACCATTTCAAAGTGTTATCACTGCAAAGCCAGTCACCCAGGTATTACCAAAATTACCAATCTGGATCGCTACTCGGTAGAACCACACTCAGGCCGCTTTGAACATTTCCCACCTAACCGAGACGATATCAAAACGGAAGACTTTGAGTATTTTGGGAATGGTGCTTTTACATACAACTTCCCAAACACATCTGTCAATCTGTCCACGCCGTACTTCTTTATCATGCGTGTTGTCCCAACTAGCTCAAGCACGGTGACTACGGAATATCAAGTCTATCGCAATCCTGCCTCTTCTGAGGAGGTTTTCCAGCGTGCGGCTGACTTCTTCGAGGGTATTGAGCTAGAGGACTACGACCTATGTAATGGTGTTCAGAAAAACCTCAACTCCGGTGTCTATGTGCACGGACCGTTGCATACACAACGAGAGAGCGGGGTTCTATATTTCAAGAACTTGGTAAAAGCACAATTGGAGGCTCATCTTGAGCAAGAGGTCGCCACCGGTCGTGAAATCTGGCCAGCGAGGCGCGAACAACAGCTCCACAGCAAGGTGGCGGGGGAAGAAAAGGTTCGCGACGATGTATGTGCTTGTGGCTTGAAGGGAGGATGTTCATGATTCAAGTCTCGGCTTTCTAAGTCTTTTGAAATCTCAATTCCGTCATATCGTTCAACACTCCTTTCTTGTAATATCCGTATGAGACTCGAACCACTTAAAGATGTCTTTCATTTGAAAGATTGCAGATCATACAGAGCGTAATACTTCGCCAGACAAAATTGTCTTAGTGTCGAAAAGCCTCTCTATACTGGAATTATATGCGGTCCACGTATTGTGAATGTATCTTCACTGATAGGAACTTGAAATTAACTTGAAGTGGGTCGAAACTCTATAATTCCAGCTTGGCTACTCCTTTAGGACTAGACTAGCGTGGCCTTATAGTTAGTGTTTCTTTGTACCAATTGTCAAAATCGATTGTCACCCGCTTCGAAATATAGCTCTAGTTGCTGTAAATTCCAGCAAATAAGACAAGTTAAGCAAATCCACACATAACGGACAATTAAATGGAGCAAAGCGGGCTCTGATGGCCACGTATACCAAACCCACCCCGCGTTTGAGCTATCTCGGGTCTTCGCACCAAAGATAGAGACCTCCCTCGCTTATACCATTATCATCTAGGCTGATGAAACATGAAAATTCAATTGCAATATCGCGAAGCGTGGAGAAGAGTGATTTGAGAACATTGTCGAGAGCCTAAGGCCTCAGTGCTGAGTCATCCCCACGCACCACCCTTGAGTAGATATTCTCATCACTTCTACCACACCATCCAGTGCCTCTGCTTAATACTAACAATATTATCGAGCTCTGACTTTGAAAATTCGAACCCAACTTGGGTCACGACGAAATGCAAAACCCCGCTCTTCGCGACAACCATCGCCATATGGATCAATTGTAGTCAATCGACTATGGACTGTCCATAAAAGAATATACCCGTGTTGGCGAGTCGGTGCCTGGTAGTGAAGGTAGTGAACGAGTGCTTGACATATTCATCATTAGGAACCTATGGCAAGAGAAGATGGGCGAATTCCCAGGCTACATTATGAGGCCCAAGAAGCGAATCCAGCGGCAGCAAGCTTCTCTTCTCCCTCTTCTCACTCTCCATGTCCAAACTCATTACCCTCCCTCCTTCACCATTCTGGGACCCGCATATAATCTCAATATGCACAGCAATATGGCTTCTTCCAGACTTTCTCTCAACAAGCGAAACAAACATCGCGTTTACGTCGGCCTCTACCACCGGGGTGATCTATCCCTTCCCAATAACGACCGCCAGCTCAGCCCGACCTACCACTGGGGAATTCTTATGTCTCCCAAGTCTCCTCGAGGCTCCGATTCGCATACCTTCGATGTAAATGACGGTGATTTGTTGGATGGGGTCAACAGAGTGGATCGCAACCCGGCCAGGAACTGGCACTTACGCCACAAGAAAACATCAACCCACTTGAGACTGGGCGCTTACTTGTTCATATCATGATCGGAAATGTGGTCAACGAGTACGAGGAGATTATCGGCATTCTGAGGGCAGTGCCCTTACCCGGAAAAGATGCTGTTCCTCGCCAGAGTTGCCGAACCTGGACGAGAGATGCTATTCACGCATTTCAAGCGAATGGCTTCACAGAAGGGTTTGATACGGATCGGTTGATAGAGAAAGCAATTGAATATACGGATGATAAGATGAGGCGCAGGCGGCCAAAATCGTCTCAAACAACATGGATGGACTTGCTGGTAGACTAGCCCCATGACCGCTTATCGCCATATTTCCTTTTTCTCTCTTTTTTTCATCCCCTTGTTCCGCCCTGTGAAAACACTGCTTTGTGTCAACACCAAGGTGAATGAATGATAATGATATTTGTTTGTCATTCGCCATGCGTTACAATTCTTTGACTGCGCCTTCCATAATAAAACTTTCCTCCTTGCTAGTGGTCCTTCTTTCTTCTCAACCCTTCAATTTCACGCCACTTCTCCATCCTCCCTATCTCTTCTATCAAGATTGAGCTTTCTACTTCGGACTGTTAGCCATATTTTGGGTGGATCTATTTAATTGCGAGAGGAAACTGCAAAGAGTTCAAGTGTCTTTGAAGTAGACATTTGAACGTATAATGACAGCAGTTATCTACTGCTTACATGCTGGGAACTCCCAGCCCCAAATCTGTACAAAAGCAGCCCTTATAAACCATCCAAACCTGAAGTTCATGACCTAAAGCCTCTATCAGTGAGACAATGATACTAAATTCCTAGGGCCTTAGGCCCGCGGTATTGTGATTCCACACTGCTTTGTAGCTTCCATGTTGCGTTTGTCCTTTGTAGTGACAGTAGTATTTAGTAGTAGCTATTTTCTCTGGGGGGTTTTCCCTCCATCATCTCCATCATAATCAGTTTCATCACATCTTGGTCCACTCCCATTACTATACGAAAATGACAGTTTATGTCCTACCGTATCCTTGCCAGCCTCTGCAGACATAAAGTCGATGCTATCTAGTACCCAACGAAGCCTGAAGACCCCTAGGACTCCCAGGTGGTCTCCAGGGCTTCTGATTGCTTGAGGAATTCTGGTTTATTCATATCTCACAAGAGTCGTTATATTTTCTCAAATCTATACCCGCACTTTGGAACTACATAGGTAGCCATAACTACCGAATTCTGGACTTTGGAATTTGTACTTCATTTACATCCACGATAAAATTAGAATCTGCACTGTTAGCCATTGTCCATCACCACATGTGCCAATTCCAGCCAATTGAATACAAACTATCCATGGAAGACATTAACAGCCGTTAAGTGAGAAAGAGGAAGTTCAGGTAGCTTTATATATCAATGTTGGTCAGTTGGTGGCCGCCAATGGGGTTTCGGCATTTTCGCTGCTGGGTCGCTCTTTCCATTCGAACACTGGTGAATGTTGCCCAGGTGACGACTTGAAACTTGAAGCTCATCTTCTACAGTCGTTTCATTCTACTAGTAAGTCTTGAAGTGTCACCCAGTCTTGATCTACAAATATATCTCCCAGCTATGGCGCTGCCCAGGTGATCCGACTGCCGCTCGGAGGCGGCAACAAACACCGGGTCTATGTTACTTCTACACCATCAGGACGACCTTCCGCTCGAAAATAAAGACGCCCTACTCGGATAATCGGCGTGCAATTGGGGAATTTTGATACTATCCCCCAAATCCCCACGATGCAAAGACTTGCACGCCTATGATGTTACCAACGGCGTTGTTCTAGTTGGTGTCAACCGAGTCCTCCTTAACCCTGCCATAAACTGGCTATTTCGGCACAAGCAAAATGGCAACCTGCTTAAGAATGGCAGGTTACTTACCAGATTCCTGGTCGGCAAGGTGACTCCTGGAATCACATACGACGAAATCGGTAATATGCTACAGAAAGAAGTGAAAGTGCCGCAGAAATATGCTGCTCCTGCCCAGAATTTTGTTACCTGAGCCACAGACGCAATCCGTTCTTCAATCAAATGGCCTCGCCGAAAGTTTCGACGTTGACCAGTTTATGCAGGCTTATCCGTCACCTCACCTACTTCGTCTTCTTCTCCTATATAATAATTTAGCTGGTACATGCCCAGGTGGTTTTTGACTAGTAAATACAACCTTTGAAGACATTCCTGAAAGGACCCCATGCATAAGCATGCTCCAGCTGAATGCATCAGGAGACAAAAGTACCGATCCTTCGTAATTCTTTCTCAAAAATTGCCGTGGGCGGATGGCCCCAGCACCGGGCCCCCGCAGCAGGCGCCCGGGCCCCCCTTGGTAACGACAGAGCGCCCGGCTTGTTGAGAAAAAGCCGAGATAAACGACCATATTCTCACAGGGCAATATCCAATACACACCAAGAGCTACAAAACCTCATTTCCAGATTTTGTTACAATAGTAATGATTTAACTCGCGATGCGTGCTTTGCGACGGAATGGTAACTATGGCGCCAGTGTGAGCCCTCTGTTGTGCATATTGCTTTTGGATGACCCGCATCAATCCCCTCGCACGATCTACAGTACTTAAGCAAGGCAGAAATCATCCACAGCCAATCATTTGCCGCTATCTGCGGAGTACCGAAATCACGCTTCACGGGTGCAGCGGGCTACATGGATGAACGCCCCCTGAGAGATGTGCAAACCCCCCCTCTAACAACCCTGGTCGAATTGTGGAGTTACTGTATGTATTACCGATGTCAGATTTGAGTACTTTTGACACCCATTTGAATGATAATAAAATCACTGTGGCATTGTTGAAAGCAGGCACCAAATAATACAGAGATCGAATTTAATAACTTGATACTTCTTCAAGGCCTAAATATTCCAGTTGGGGTGTTCGTTTGGAGGGGGTTGGAGACGGGGCTGGAGACGAGGCGTCAAAATCCCCAGCAGGCGAAAAATACATACTAGTACCGTAATACATGGACTTCGCATGACCTTTAGCGATAGACATAAGTAGTAAAGGGGCTCCAGGCTATCTCTTTGATTAACGCCCGGCCTATGTAGCGCATTGCGCCATCGTATCCTTGTGACTGAAAGCCAATAAGGAATGGTGTTCAGGGCATCTTCGCAGCCTCCACCTGCATATCACTACTAACCGAGGGCATCTCCGCCCCCAAGAGCTGAAACTGAAAATGTGAGTGTAGAATGAGGGGCAATCATTTCGTCCTCGCCAGAATACTCAATTTCGACTTTGCCTTCAATATTATCCTATTCCTAGTTTTGGGGACAACGAAACCAACGACATTGGAAGTTGAATTCAAATTATATTATCGAAACAGCTCGGATTCTTGAATCTCTTTTGAACGAAACAATTTCACGTATCACGCTATGAGATCCTCATAATCACGAAAGAACCTTGGAAAGGTGTTCATTAATTGTCTCATTCATAAGTCTCGTCATTTTATATGGTAGCTTGATGTGATTCAGAACGGATTTGGCACTGCCAGATTTTGTCTCTTTGCTTGGGACTTTTATTATCGAGGTCCCTGGTGTCAACTTCAGTCTATATCAAGTCTATCACTCACAACCAACACAAAATCGCTCATTACCGGGGAAAAGTCCACTCTGTGACTCAATTTCCTGCTTGAAATTACCTTGCTGCGACGATAAAGCGGTATTTGGTTGGTCTCTTTGAAAGGATTCATTGGCTTTTACTCGAATTCGGCCCTTTTGCATCCATTTGTGACCACTGGTATTGTATCTTTTCTATGATTAGAATACCTATCCATATATGGCGTGCTATAAATATAGAGTTCCAGTGCTTACACAAGAATCTGCCAGGCATGAATTTCTATCGATCGCTTATTCCTCTCTTGCTACATGATCGGGCGGCCCATACTACGAGATGGAGAGTCCCAAGGATAGAATAGGTACTATCCCATGAAAAGACTGGGTTATATTGGAACATCGCGCCAAAGACAATACATCAATGTAGGGACAGTTGGAAATACAGGACATCAAGATGTGACGGCTCCAAAAACAAAGTGATTATCAAGTAAAGCCCCAAGGAGGATGGGACACAAAAGGAATGAACGCTCAGACGGCCCAAATATGGGAGAGGTGTGTTGAAACTCTTCCTCTAACCATGGGCAGCGCGCCGGTGTTCCAAGAGCTTGTCCTTGCGACTGAAAAACTTGTTGCAGAGAGGACATTGGAACCCATTGGGGTCGAGGTGTTTCGATTGAATGTGCCGCCACAGAGTGTTTTTGCTAGAAAAGCTAGCACTGTAGCTACAGCGATCCCACTTGCATTCAATCCGCCCGGAAGTTATATGGCTTTCCTTGATATGATGCCAGACAGAAAGTTTGTCTCGGAAGCAGACGCTGTAAGTGCACAACTCCCAAGCACAAAAATAAAAGCAACCCTCACCAACATGAGATCCTTCCGAGTTTGAGCTGAAGATCATACACAGTTAGCCAACCGATATTCGCGATATAGTGGATCTCAACTTGCCTAGGAAATGACTCTGGTGTTGACAAGTGCTGCGAAACTTGGTGATGGGGGGTATGTCCCATCGCGAGCAGGAGCTGATCATCGCGACCGGGTCCCCTCGCCTCGAAATACATTTCTGGGTGAAGGAAACTCCTGTTATCGCCAAACGGATTCGGATTTTCTGTGAGGTGGTCGCTGCTGTCGGGTGGGGGAGCTTGGACCGAGGGACGCCAGCCAGGGTAGGCATGCAGTGAGTTTTGCAGGAAAATCATCTGGCGCTCTCTTGCCATGATCTCCTGATCATGTTGCCCACTTATCTGTCGTGCAGTATGGTTGAGCGCCTGTTGAGGAGTTCCCTCGAGCGTTCTGGCCATGGCCGGTGACCACGCACCGCGACTTGATCCTTGGCCTTGACAGATAGGCATGTTGATGTTCAAGGTACTAAGAATAATTTGGTCTGAATAAAATCGTTTGAGAAGTTTGATATTTGATGAAAGATGAGCCTTGAGATGGGTGGTGATGGGAAAGGGAAAGGAAGCTTTGGACCTCTTCAGAGGAAGCTCACAGCTCACTACTGCAGGGCTCTGAGGTTGAGCTCCGCCACAAGCACCACTCCTCCGAACCCTTCCTCTTTTAATTGATGATTCGATGCTAATATTTCTTTTCGACCTCAAGGAATTTCCGATGCGGCTTTGCGCTTCAATTATTCGCCTCACGTTCACATTTTCCACTTGTTCATCCACCGTCACTCCGCCGTATACACCTTCGCGATGACAAGAGGATCAACGCTTACGTTTTCCCGATTGGTGTGAGTGATGCGTCCCAATTGAGTCGGGCATGATCTAGGGGGATACTCCGGCGGTGTGATATACTACAAATTGATGTTGCAATCGTGAGGTAGCAACTTGTTCGCATGATGTGTGCGTTGTAATTCCCGAAAACCTGGGCTCTTCACTTCTTTATGGCATGTCCAGCCCGTCGGGACCAGTTTCATGCCTCTTTTCAGTTTTCTTTCGAGAGTTCACACAATATCTGCTACAGATTCGTAGATCTAGGCTACACCTCTGAAACTGCTTTTGCGATCAAGTCGTTTTGCGGAAGTTTCAGCCACTTTCGAGTTCCGGGTGCAAGTCCCGAGGTAGTCTGCTCTGGGCTGTTGGTGAATTTTGGCTTTGCAAAGCCATTATATTAGAATGGATTATTGAGCTTAATCTTTTTGTCATGAAACAGGCTGCAGGGGTGAAGATTGTAGAGATGAAGTCCTTATTGCTGCCGTTCTACGATCCCATCAACCAATCAAGCTAAACATTAACCGCCGACAGTCAGTTTTACAATACACTCCGGGTTTAATTCTAACTTAAATTTTGGATAAATATTCCTGTGGAGTTAATCGAATAGTTGGAATGGGAAAATCAGCTTTGGACCAAAAGGCTGGGACACAATTGCCGTGTCGAAGAGAAACCCTTCCGGGTTAAAGCGTCTGTGTTACAATTTGTTTTCGGCTTACTTAGCGCAGAAAGTCCAGAGAAGGAGATTCGGCGGCTCAAGGCAGATTCCACAAAGGGGATGAGTGCCACGTCAGGCATCACCTGGGTGAGTGGGTATCGTACTAGTAGAGCCCTGCGAGGCGCAAGACTGATTGCGAATGGGTTGCCATGCGGACCAGGAGGCTACCGGGAGGGGGAAGGGTGCTTAGGGATGCTATAGGGATGTGCATCTCAGGACTGCGCCGCAAATACGGTGCAGTCCTAGATACGTATCCTACGTCATGGACTCAGGAAGCAAACATCTCTCAAGTGATGGAACCAGCGGTCTGTTTGGGCCAACACTATTCGCCAGCACATAAGACCATTTTTTAACGCGATGGTACCTCAGCCTCGGTAGAGGCGTCCTCGGTACTTGTTCGGGCAGCAAACATTGTTCTGTGCACAATTGCTCCCGTTGATGGATTCGAGGGGGTGCGGCTCTGCCACCAACATTGGCTTAACATGCCCCAGCCAGGGAGGCCACCGAAACAAGCGGGCAACAATTGACGACATCTTATGCAACGTATCTTGCTATTATCAGAGATTCGGGAAATTTGAAGAACAATATTTTGAGCGAGAATTTGTGAAACCCCGTGTTCTGGTTAACTACATAGAACTTCTTAACCTCGGTCAAATGATACACGGATATCGAGGCCCCGCTTCATACCATTGCCACGCACTGCCCGGGGCATCAACAATGAATATAAAACATTTTTCGATGTATATGACTTTTTCGGCTTCATCACACTTTCCATTTATCAAAAATAAGCGCTCCTTGCGAATATTTACCGAATCTCAATGGAAATCCCAACTGGGGCATGTCGACATCACGTGGCACGTGGCAGATAAGAGTAGTCTCACGTGCTGATAAGAGCTCCGACATGGAGAGAAGCGCCCGCTGACTTCTCCGCGATTCACGATGCTGTGGAGATGGAGATGGAGATGGCCGACAACCCATTTCAGACTCTGTCGCCCTTGGAGGATGCTTCGGGGGCTCTCGCAAAGTCACCACCGGCTCGTCCTGACCCCAGCACCCTCCCAAGCTATGGGTCCGGCAAAGAACCAGAGCCGTCGGTGCCGGTAGGCTCAGGGCACCACCCGACAACCTCACAGAGCTACAATGAAGTTGGGGGCAGGCAAGGATATCTAGCACATGGGATGGAAAACGCAGAACCAGACCAAAGTAGTCCCAACCCCCCTTTTCAACCCTTCTTCACTATCATCGAAGATGCGCATAGCTCCTCCGTCCACCACCCAACAGTGCACTATATATTCTCCGATGACGACACGGATATCATCAAAGAAGCCGGATTTCGCAGTCTCGAAATCCAAGGCATCACGATACCCGCGGAGAAGAAGGATAAAGAATTCGAGGACGATCCTGATAGCCCAACCGACCCCGACGCAAACGAAGAAGATAAATCAATCCTTCCGCCTACTACTCCAGGAGTACGAACACACTACCTCTTATTGGATGTTGAACCATTCTCTGCGCCGACCGAACAAATCACATCCGATGCGAAAAACATGAGTACCTCCCCTGCCGGCCCCGGGGCTGCAACTAGCCCGATATCACCACCGGCAGCGAATCCAGCCGCCGTTCCACATACTCAGTACAGTGTCACCTCAGCAAAGAGCTTCTCTCCGACCTGGCAGATTCTGAACGCCGATCTCGTTCCTGCGCCGACATTTGACAGCCAGGATCCCAATAACGGACCTTCTCACGGGATGATGCTGAATATTCGCGGGACCGGCGGCGTGCCGAAAGACCCGCGAAGCAAAGAGGATGGTCTAGAAGCTCTGATGGGGAGATTTGAAAAACACATGAGTGAATTGCAAGCCGTGATTGATTCCGCCAAGGTAGAGGAAGTGGGGGAAGTGGAGGCGGAAAATGAGCAAGCTGTCGATCACGAAGGCGAAAACGAGTCAAAGGCGGAAGTGGACGCTGAGGCGGAGATTGAAGCCCAAGGGGCTGAACTTCCTTGATTAAAGCTTGCAAGATTGCTGTTCGGGTTTTATTTCTTTCGGGAATTCGCTGTATTTATGTCCTTACGATAACGGATCTGGCGCATATTCAAAGCATGGCGTTTTGCGTTTGGCGGAATTGTTTGCTTTTTGGACGGACATACCATGGTCGGGAGTATCTAAGTTTGCTATCTCTAATTTCTCCACTATATTAAAAAATTTCAACAAAGAGAGATTTTATTCAAGTAATTCAGATAGTCATTCAACAGCTGGTCTAAATCTGTGGCATGATCAACGTCATATCAATGCATCGTAGCATCCAAGGGATTGCTCGCCCAAGCAAGTTGGGAAGTTAACATCCAAGAAATTCTCGAAAAAGGGTTCGAAAGAACCCGACAGATCATGATTTTCGAAAAGAAGGTCCAAATCGGAGGAGAATGGTGCTCCAGACAAGATGTCTTCCGGAGTATCAAGATTGTCCTGGGGTGTGTTGAGATTGTCGTCAAGTGTGTTGGAGTCGGTTTGTGTTTGTGGAGTGCCGTAATTGACATTCGAAAAATTCGTGCTTTGAATGAATGGAGGTCGTGTCCTCGGAGCTTCATCCAAAGCATCCCCAGCTATTTGTGGCTCGGTCTGTGTTTGAATTACTGGTCGCTGGGAGCTTTCCAGGGCATGATTGCCTAGGCGTACCATGACAGCTGCTAGCCACCAAGTGCTACAGAGTGATTTCAGACTCCGATGAAACGTGAGAAGATTTTCCCGTGCCAGACGCCGATGACCTTGGAGCTTTGCTCTTTGCAGCTGCCGATAGGTGATTGAAAAGGCGAGCGAAAGTGAGTAAGCCGATACAGGCATAGGGGAAAAGTCTTTGACATCCTTGCTTCGACAGATCGCTGCGAGAGCTAGGATTGCCTGGCTTTGGTGGATATTTGATAGCCGTGATGGCTGGCGGCCTTGAATCTCGGTCGAATATGTCCCAAGAATTATGGTAGCGTAATGGTACAGCTCAAGTGAATCTTTTCAATGATCTTTAGTACGCTATTCAAACAAGACTCCGAGACATACTCACCAAGTAGTTGTGGCTCTATGGCCCACGCCTCGGAAGTTTCGACGAATTCCTCGAAGGTATAAAGATCAGCAACCTGATCTCGAGCGCCTTCCAGTCTTGGTCTGTAAGTGCTGATAACGCGACCAAGTTGATCTGCAATGAGCAACCAGAGGCGGAACTGTGGTTTGAACAGAGGAAGTACATCAGTCACCTTTTGGCCGTGATCATAGTCATGGATCAAGACCGGTCTTCCATCCACGACAGAGTTCCACTTATCCAGGCTCCACAGACACCAAAAGAGAGACTTTGCCTTTAGGGAAGATTCACTATCCGGGCCTCGTAGATGCAAGCCGATAGACTGGGCATGGTGTACAGCCTGGGCTAGGGAAAGTGAAGCATCTTCCGACCCATTAGGGCCCCACTCATGGAGTGACAGGATGGCAAGAATTCTAATAATGAGCACCCTATTTCCATCTCTTCTGTTGGGCATATTCTGCGGGATATCTTTCTGTAGTCGTGGACCGAATTCCTTCAGACGCAATAACGCTGGATCCAATCCCAAGAAAAGAAAGGGTGCCGCAGCTCGATCCTTTGCTGCAACAAGACATATAGCCTGAAGAAGCGGCAGTGGAAGAGAATCATTGTTGAATTGATGGCGGGTGTCCTCCTCGTCCACCAGGGGTAACAGGGGATGTATGCGAGAAAAGAAGATTTCAACCAAGGCGACCTGGCATTCTTTCGGAGGCAAGAGTCCAGCGCGTTCAGTTCTCTGAGAAATATCTGCCCTTTGGGGCTGATATTGTCTAGATGTGACACCCTCTTCGTATGACCAAGCTCCTACATCCCCCTTGCATGATTGACTTCTGAGCAACCTTGGCTGCGGAGGTTGCGGATCGTTCTGTAGCGCCACTAAGGGGCTGGTGTCGCACAGGAAGCGGGGAATATCCAGCTCTTGCCTGATGCGATCACCAAGAGTCGTCGGTATACCGGTGACATCCTCAGGCCGCGACTCTTCAACTTGTCGGGATACCGATGAGCTGCGCCCAGGTAGATGCTCCGACGTCGTCGGGTTCGTGTTTCGCGGAACACCTACATCTCCCGGTCCATTGAACAGCTCTTGCAGGTTTTTCGGAAGTTCTTTTTCTGACCCAGGAAAGCTTCCATGAAAACACCGTTTCTATTATAGGATATTAGCACGTTCTGCCTCATCACGGGCCCTCTCCACTCCGGTCTATACCTTTCTTTGACGGCACGGTGTGCATGCCCGACGGGGTCTTTTTACATTTTGGCCATCTCGTCCGACAAGAAATGTAAGTTCCATTGCATTATTGATGACCTCAAGCCGATCGGAAGTTGCACGGTGGATTGTGTATGATTCAATATCCCACCTGGCGGAGGGCGTGAGGGCGGAGATGGTGGCAAACAGGAAAGTCGCCGCAAAGCGGTGACTTTCCTAAAGAAGAAGCTCGCCCAGTTTGGCAGGTCGGCCAGCAGCCAAGATAAAATATCAGTACACGCTACTAGCAGTCGGATTGCATGAAAGAGGAAGGGAATTTCTGAAAGAGAGAGGCGTAGATCTCATTGCTGTAAAATCCCAATTTATCATCAAGCCGCTTATGTCGGACATTTTAAATTGGCCACTTCGAGTCGGTGAACAGCAATCTACAGAATAAAAATCTTGCCATTATCTCACTCGAGTCGTACGGCTTCAATCAAGAACAAAATTTGAAATCACTCCAGGGCTGCTTATTGTTACTAAATTATAACCAAACCGCCAAGATGGAAACTTGAAGCTACCGGGAAACTCCGAAGAACGTCCCCGACGAAATCGGCATGAGCTTAGTTCTAGTACACACCTGAATAGGTTGTTAGTATGTTATCTCTGAATCATGATGTCAGTTCCGACCCCGATTGGGAAGGCCTCCGAAGCCGACAAATAGTAGTACGTTGTTATAAATAAGAGAAAGAAAATGATGTGCCAAAGTGACTGCTTGAGTTAAAAAAGAATTGACAATCATTCCAAAATGTTCTTCCAAAGCTGCGAGACCTATGACCTAAAGTGCGATGAACCCATTTCTCAGATCTATAACCTACTGGTCTAACTAATAAGGAACATCTAGACTCGACCAGGCATGCATTTTCCTTCAAGATAGAACCAAAGCTTCTATCAATGGAACATTCCATGTCAATCTGCCACACAAGAACTCCTTCAAGAGTATCCAAGTCAAGCTAGTGGGAATATTGAAAATGTGAGCCACATATCTAAAACAACGCGTCTTCAGTACTAACACTCATCGCATAGTCCACGAGATGACTACCTCATCCGCAACGACCGTCAACTCATAACATCCACCTCACATCAATCTATCGGCGCATCTGAAACCCTCAACTCCTTCCAACTCCCCGCCGGATACTACGAATTCCCCTTCAGCATCCCACTAGCTGGGAGAAATCCTTGAGACTGTCACTGGTCAGCGCCACATGTACCACACCTATCACGTCCAAGCCATAATCGAACGCCGCTTCAAAGCAAACTCGGTCGTCTCCCGACCTATTCGAATCTACCGCCATCGTCACCTATTGAACGAGCCTCAGATAGCATCGATACCTGCGGTATGTCCACCCTTCCACAAGAAAAAAAAAGAAAACTGGCAGTCCTGACAATATTCAAACAAATCAGACAATCGAAAGACAATCCGGCCAAGAAATGCAATATTGCATCTCAATACCAGAATCAAAAATCCCCTTTGGAAGCAAATTCCACGCGAAATGCTATTTCTCCCCTCTATCGAAGAATCTCAGCCTAAAGACGGTCTCGGTCTCAGTCCTGGAAAACGACAGTCTACAAATCGACGCGACAGCAGCAGAATCAGCAATGCACGGCATTCTCAAATTAAATTCGAATCGAACGTCTACCCTCTTTGAAGCCGAGCACGATTTCTCGAATCAAATACCCGACACTTCATTAATAGCGAATGACGGTGGAGATGGCGATATACCCTCTGCGGAGTGGCCTTTGAGTCTTCCGGTGCAATTACCGGAAAGTTTTGACTTTGCTTCACAATCTATTTCAACTAGTATCATTCGCATCTCCCATGAACTGGTCATACAGGCGCATTTCTGGAATACCGAGACAGATGCACCGATACTGGTGAGTGGTTACTCTTTCAAATAACTCGAACCCTTCACTATAGAACTAGAAGTTGACCAATTACATACAGATCCAGGAACGAATTCCTTTCTCAATTTACATGACACCCGCAGTCATTGGAGACGATGGAACAATCCATGGCCAAGATCTTGAATCCTTCCAGTCGTATGAAAACGCGCCTCCGGCCTACGGTCGACATAAGTGTGATGCGATTCCGGTTGAATGGGCTAGCTATCTTAACCAGCTCAGCGCAGAAAGGGCCCGAATGTCGAGTGAACAGTGCTTTCAGCCAGCTATCGGTAGTGTATCGTGTGTTCCAATTGCTGGTGTATCTTTGGAGACTGAACCGCCTGCCTACCAGTTTTGTGCTACTTGAATTGATGGAAAGATCAGTAGTAAAATGAATCATGTATTATTATGAAGTAATCCTATTTGCCATAGGCCTCGACAGAAACACAATTTTCTCAACCCGAACTCCGGTCCAAAGGAATCCCATCCAAACGATTAGGGTATCAAGATGTCACACGAATGGAAACAAAGAAAAAAAATAGTACTGAATGCGATAAATGCAGGCAATGCAAGGGGTATAGACTGCTCTAGTGGGAACCGTTTCTGTAGTTTCTGCGACCAGCAATACCAGATGGAGGCACGTTCTCACGGCCTTCCATCATGCCGGCCATCTTCTTGGTGAGCATTTTGTGCGGGAGTTTATTCTCGACGGCGTTGCTTGTGGCGTTGGCGGTTGAGCGGCGTTTCTTGAGGGGTGGTTCCGAGTCGTCCTTCTCAGGGGTCTCGTCTAGATCCGCAGATGCGATTTGGGGGGGGTTTCGGGTTTCGCTGACGTATTGGCTTCTTCGTCACACCCGAGTGGTTTGGCGACGTTTATATCGACTTCCCTAAGGCCAATGTTGGAAGGTGCGCTGAGTGATGATGGAGGAGGGTGGGTCCCTACCTCTTCCAAAGCATCGCTATAGACATAGGAGCGTTTTGTCGGCGATGACACAGGCGAGCTGGATGCGGGGTTTGGTTGGACATCTCCATCAAAAGGGAGGGCGGTAAATTGTTTAGAGGTGCGATGGCGAGAACGAAGACCGTCGTGTGACTCCGTGCTTGGCAATTCGGAGGGATAGTCATAACGACGCTTCTGAGGAGTCGAGCCGGTGGGTAAGTACTCTTTCATGGGGTGGCTGTTCACATTCTCCCGCAGTTCGGCGAGAGGTTGACGGACGTGCTCTTGCAGAGGAAGGGTTGATTGTTGGAGGTCCTCTGCGTGTACATCCATGTCCTCTTGCAGTTGCTCGACATGCTCGTTAAGGCCGTTAAGCTGACCGTCAACAGCCGAGCGCATTTCACGGACGTTGTTTGCCATGGAATCCAGGCTACCCAGCTGTGCTTCGTGGAAGCGGCCATTGTGAGACCGAGCCTTCGCAACAAAGTCATCGAGGGCTTCCATTTGCGTGCTCATGTCACTCATCTGAGCATCCACAATCCGAACAGTCTCTTGATGCACGGACTCGGTAGCCCGCTGGATCGAGGCGTTACGTTGATCGAATGCCTACTGTGGTTAGAAATTTTTCGGAATATTGCCAGTAAAGATTCTCTTACCTCCCAGTCATTTTGCATCTTTGTCTTAATGTCATCGCGGGATGCATTAACGTCCTTCGCAAACTGCTCTTCCTTAAATATCCACTCGTCGACACTGCGATCATAATGTGCCGTGGCTTGCTCGAGCGAATCGCCTGAGGCTGACAAATCGGTTCGCACTGTGTCGAATTTGCCCTTGAGGCGATTGGCTTGTTTTTGGCTAGACTCTTCCAACAGGTTTCGGATTTGGGACATCATGGCATCGCGCTCAGATTGCGCGGTTGCGTGCTCCTCCTCGAGAGCCTGGGCTATGTTTGACGAAGCCTTGCGGTTGGCCTCGACGGATTGGCGGTTTGCCTCCTGGAGCTCAAGACGGAGGCGGTTTATCTCGGACTTTTGCTGGTCGATATGGGAGGTCATGTGTTCAAACATGCTCTTGAGATCTTTTCCAAGCACACTATAGGATGAATGAAGCTCCGAGTGGAATTCTCCAAACTCGCCGATGACTTCCTTCGATATCCTACCAGCCGCAGCGGAAAGACCATTGAGGCCTTCGCCAACCTTCGTCTTCACGTCCTCGCGGAGAACCTTGATCTCCTCTAGTACCTCATTCATTTCATCGTGTGCACCGGATGTTTGATTCTTGGCCTGGGTCTCAACTTTTTCAAGAGAGGCACCAAACTCCTGCAGCTGAGAGCGGGTTGATTGAACACTGTTCAATTCATCGCCGACAAATTGGTGGATTCTGATTGACATATTGTCCAAGAGCTCGGCATGGCGTGACTGGAAATCCTCCAGGCGGGTGTCGATATGCTGAGTCACA
The DNA here is from genome assembly GCF_028827165.1 of Penicillium cosmopolitanum. NCBI lineage: Eukaryota > Fungi > Ascomycota > Eurotiomycetes > Eurotiales > Aspergillaceae > Penicillium > Penicillium cosmopolitanum. The sequence goes on along the minus strand of NW_026622678.1, from coordinate 4,073,235 downwards.
GTGGAAATCTCGCCGGTGGAAGCCTGCCAGATTTGACGGTTATCGGTCTCCAGGTTGTCCTTGCGATCCAACTTGGCATGAAGTCCGTCGACATCTGCCACGGTGTGGTCAAGAGTTGTCAGAATTTCGGCACCGATTTCGCGGAGGCGACTCTCGGTTTCCTCATGAGCCTTGCGCACGGCTGTCTCCTCATCCAGCTTCTCCGATGTGTCTTTGAGGGTGCCCTCAGTGTGTTCCAGGTCAGCTCGTGTGCTGCTCAGTTTACCAAGGGTTTGCTCGTTATCCGCCTTCAAGTTGTTGAAGTTGCTAGTCAAGGCAAACAACTCTTGAACTTTGTGGCGGAGGCTGGATTCCATCGACTCGATCTTTGCACGCTGTTCTTCATTGACAATCCGGCGTGATTCACTCTCCGTTCTCATCTCCTCGTATGACTCTGGTGTCATATACACGCCATTCCGGTGACGCGTAGCGATAAGCTCACTCTTGAGCTTCTGGATTTCCAGGCCGATATCCCGGAGAAGTTTGTTCTTTGAGATGATCGAGTTGATCTGGGGTTTGTTTCGAATGTTCTTAGCACGGAATGCATAGTCCAGAGTTGAGATGGTTTCCTCCAAATTGGCCCTTGAGGGTGACACAGTAGCAATGATACACGTCTTCGTCTGACCACCAAGTGAGTCTTGCAATAGGCGGGTCAACTTGGACTCCCGGTAGGGGATGTGAGAGCCCTTGTCGACCAGAGCATTGATAACTCGTCCCAACGTCAACAAACTCTTGTTGATCAACCCAGCCTCGGCGGCACGCTTGTTCTCGGCACCGCTTCGTCCAATGTTCTCGCTACCAGCCAAATCCACCAAGTTGAGCTTGCCAGAGCTGATGTAATCCTCGCCGGAGTCTGTCGTACGTTTTGTCATAACTGTGATTGTGAAGACAGTGTGACTGCGGGAGCTGAGGTCGTTGCATTTAGTCGCGGCCACTTGACGCTTGTGACTACCCATCTGCAAAAGTTCGATACCGTTCGAGGCCGAGTCGATATAACTCTCTTCCATTCCCTGAACCACAGTCGCAGATTGGCCCTTCTTCTCATTCTCAAAAATCTTCAATTTCGTGTTCTCTTCGGCGGATAGAAGATCGCGCAGCTCCTCGTTGTATAATTCGATAAAGGAGCACTTGACCATGCTCTCAGTTCCCTCCAGCTTGTTGAACAGGGAATACAAAGTTCGAGGAATGATACCTGCATCATCAGATAAAATGCCCAGGGTATCGGTCATATCACCGGACATGGTATATGTCTTTCCAGTTCCTGTTTGTCCGTATGCGAAGATCGTACAGTTGAAGCCGGTGAGCATCTGTAGATGCAGTTAGCAAGAAACTCATGCGCCGGCCGGGTTATAATGGATCATCCCATACCTCATGAACAATAGGAAGTACAGTGTCCTCAAAGACTCTTGTTTGATCGGCGGCGGGTGAGAACACCTTGTCGAAAGCATAGGCCTTGTTGGATAGCGCATTTGGTCCCATCGAAAGCTCCACCGTTTTACCATTAATACCTTCGGGGGTCGACAGGACAACGCCGCTGTTTTCCTTGACTTCGCGCTCATTGCGACCGCGGCAACGTACTACCACATGAATGCTGGTATCTTCATTGATTTCGCGCTCGTAATCCCTTTCTTTCCTCTTTCCAACGGCGGCATTTAATGATTGATCTGGGGTCGCTTTTGCTGCTCTTGTGCCGGTTGTCGCAGCAGCAGCAACAGCGGCCGCCTTTGTTGACACGGCGGGTGAGGCATGTCGCTCTGGAACCGCAGAACCAGCTCGCCGAGTAGGTTGTCGCAGGTTCGACCTTCTTGCGGGGATCGCAGAGGTAGGCCGAGCTGGGCCGACCATAGTGAAGCGAAGGGAAATTCAAGGTGGTGTGGAGGGGGGTGATGTTCAAAGTAAGTGAAGTGTAAGTGTAAGCATGTGCTCAATGCAGGTGGAAGTTGCTCGGGTGGATCCTTTCGGGCAAAACATAAACAAAGGCCACGTGACCATGTCACACCCCCCCCGCTCATGTGATATGGGTCACCTGATCTTATCCGTCATGCCCCAAAGGTTTCCCCTCTTCACTTTCATTCACCCTCACTTCCATACTCTTTTCTGCTCTTCTTACTCTCTCGACTCTTTGACTCCGTCGGATGGTCATTCCTGTGGTATACAACCTGGCACCATGACCGCCAAATCGGCGCCGGTTCATATCTTCCCCGGCAAAGGCCTGGGCTTTATCAGTATGTCCCAATGATCTACATCTAGATGCGGGAGAGCGCGTCAAGCTGACTTACATTCACAGCTCTCGGCGCTTCTCTACACAACGTTTTGACTCGAGTCAAGTCACATCCTCAGACCTATCCCGCGATCGATCTTGCTTATTCGTCCTCCGATCCTTTGCGCAACCCTGTTGTTCTCCAGTTACCCTCAAACGGGCTCCGCCTACGCTTCGACGGTCCGGACCAACGTTTGCGTCTGATCGAGGTACTAGATTTCTCTCGTGTGGACCTAGTATACAAGAATCAAGATGTCTTGAAAGGTGGAAAGTCAACGGAGCAGCCGACATCTTCTCAAGGGCCTAGCTTCCGTCATGTCTACAACCGACTCTTCGGTCCATCCTATCCTGGTGAATATATCTCTCCGCCGGATCAGTCACCATACGGCACCTATGTGCTCTCATACCCGGGGTAGCTTTTTCCTTCCCCCTGCAGCACTCCGCCTGGTCGGAGCAATGCGATTTTGTAGCACTTCTATCTTCTTCTGCTGCACAGCCAGCAACCTCCATGTCCATTTTCCAAGGGTCCTCATGGCCTGAGGTCCGTGCGAAGCTCTTCACCCAGCAGCCTCAATACCCCCGCGCATCGGCAGTAGTCAGCAAGACCCGTGACTCCTTTGCCGACGAGGTTGAAGAGTTTCATATTCTCGGCGCTGGAAAGTTGGAAGCATCCCGACGAACGGGTCCCCCAGTTCCCATCATCCTTGGAGAGACCAGTCCGCAAGACTTGATCGCGGAATTCGGGCCTCCCGATGCGATATACCGTAAACATGACCGCCGCATTTCTATTCACCGCGCAAATGGTACCAGCGGCGCAGATCCTTTGAATCCGAATCTATCGCCAGGAAGAGGCATGGATCTACCCGATACTGATCATTCTTCCACTAATAGTATCACTGATGATTCCGATGAAGAGACATCCGCAGGACAAGTCAGCGATCCAGGCTCCTTACCAGTCGAAAGCTTCTTCAATTATTTCCATCATGGATTTGATGCATTCATTTCACACCCGTCTACACCTGGCCCTGCGTTCCCTGCCTCTGGCATGCCAGACCCGACCACCCCATCACTTCCGTCTACTCAGTTGGCCGTGACCAAGATCATCTTACACGGCAATGTTCCGGGGTCATACCCGTTCAACCGCCACCGTCGAAGTCGCTGGAATATTCATCTGGATCAAGTCAGCGAAGGATTAAATGCAGAGTCGCCTTACGATGAGATCTCGGAGCGGCTACGTGGGGTATGGAAAGGGTCCTATTCTAGCCCGGGAGAGGAGCGTGCTACGCAGCGACCGATGGTTTTGAACCGGGGCTGGGGTGATAGTCCTGAGAGCAGTGTTGAATTTCTCGGAGGTTGGGAGGAGACCACCGCCAAAGGACAACGTTCCGCTGCAGATGGACATGACGGTGGGTTGGGCAACACGGAACTCTTTGGATTCCCGGGACTCTTATTCGAAGTCTTGAAGAACGGCGCTGTCAGCTCTCTAACCGTCTACTGATATTGATTGGAATATCCTCAAGGCATGTGATACGACGTGATGACTGTTTTTTTTGGGCGCTTGGAATGCCTTTTTGTACACATTTTGCGCTGCATTGTACTATGGTATTTAGATTTCATCATATTTCGTATTATTACCAATATTTCCACTATCTTTGCCGTAAGATTCGTTCCCGCCGGTAACTCGAAGACACCCGCCTTTCTCGGCCGCGCGATAATCTTTCCAACTCCAACTTTAACTTCACTCCTCAACCCTCCGAGAGGATATGCAGGGAGGATGCAACAACCAGGGCGATCACTCCCTCGATCCTGGACTTCGACACTAAAACTCCCCAAATCAAGTTTCCCTCCACGCGTGTCACCAGCCGACCGAACAAAATATCTGAAACGATGCACCGATGAGCTGTACGCCTGGCAGCGTCGCGAACGACCTGCGACTAAACCGTTCGTCCTCCACGATGGCCCGCCCTACGCGAACGGTGAATTGCATGTCGGACATGCGTTGAACAAAATCACCAAGGATATCATCAACCGGGTGCAATTGAGCCGGGGCAAGCAAGTGCGCTATGTCCCCGGATGGGATTGTCATGGATTGCCAATTGAACTCAAGGCGCTACAAGGCCTGCACGATACCGATGTTCTGGATAGATCTCTCAGCGCTGCTGTGATTCGAAAAGCTGCTAGGCAGCTTGCGCGACAGACGGTGAAGGAGCAAATGAAAGGGTTCAAAGGATTCGGAGTCATGGCGGATTGGGAGAACCACTGGAAGACAATGGACCACAACTTCGAAATGCGCCAGCTAGGAATTTTCCGCGAAATGGTTGATCATGGACTCATCTACCGCAAGTTCAAGCCCGTTTATTGGTCGCCGTCAACTGGAACCGCGCTCGCGGAAGCTGAGCTCGAATATAAGGATGATCACATTTCGACTGCGGCTTTGATCAAATTTCCGCTTGAAAATATCCCTGAACACCTCGCCAATAATCCTCTTCTAGCGAATAAAGAGGTCAGCGCTGTTATCTGGACCACTACCCCGTGGACATTGCCTGCGAATGCTGCAATTGCGGTTAGCGAAGAGCTACACTATGCAATTGTAGAGTCGGAGCAACACGGTCTTCTGCTTATCGCTCAGTCCCGTATCGAATACATGGAGAAGATGCTGAAGGAAGACTTGTCCGTCATTATCCCTGACATCCTTGGATCCGAACTGGGCGAAAAGGCCACCTACCGACCTCTTTGCAAGGGCCCCGAGGCGAAAGCCCAGCCAATCATCGCTGCTGACTTTGTGACCGCTGACTCTGGATCTGGCATGGTTCACTGCGCCCCTGGACATGGTATGGATGACTATGAAGCTTGCCTGGCCCGTGGAATCGAGGTGTTCGCACCCGTGAACGACGAGGGAAGATTTACAGACAAGGCTATGCCGCATGATCCTTCTCGCTTGAGTGGCAAATCCGTCCTCGGCGAGGGTAATGAGGCAGTCTTAGAATTTGCACAGGAACGCAACCAACTTCTTGCTCAACACAAATACGAGCACAAATATCCCTACGACTGGCGATCCAAGCAACCGATCATTATCCGGGCCACTGAACAATGGTTTGCCGATGTGGCAGACATCCGTAAGAACGCGCTGCAATCGCTGGAAGATGTCCGATTTGTTCCCGAGACTGGCAAGACTCGACTCCAAAACTTCATCAAGAACCGCAGCGAATGGTGTATATCGCGCCAACGTGCTTGGGGTGTCCCCATTCCCGCTCTTTACCACCGTACCACTGGCGAGGCTGTTCTCACTAAGGAAAGCGTGTCGCATATTATGGACACCATTAAGGAGCGCGGTATCGATGCCTGGTGGACAGACAGCGCTGATGACCTCGCTTGGATTTTACCATCGCTACGTGATGGCTCTACGGGCTATCGCCGTGGAACCGATACGATGGATGTCTGGTTCGACAGTGGTACTAGCTGGGCGGAGATTGATGTGCCCACGGAAGGACGAAGCCACCCTGCAGATGTTTACCTCGAGGGAAGCGATCAACATCGTGGCTGGTTCCAGTCGGGTCTTCTTACCTACACTGCGCACCAGCTCGCCTCCGGCAAGACTGATACCCGTGCTCCTTTCCGTAACTTGATCACACATGGATTTACTCTGGACGAGGCTGGCCGTAAGATGAGCAAGTCCATCGGCAACACCATCGCCCCCCAGACAATCATGGACGGTACCTTATTGCCCCCTCTGAAGCCCCGAAAGGGCAAGGGTAAGAAGCAGGCCGAAAACCAAGAACCCTCCTTCGACGCTCTGGGCCCTGATGCGCTTCGATTGTGGGCCGCGGGTAGCGACTACACCCACGATGTCGTTATTGGGAAGCAGGTCCTGCAAGGCGTTCATACCAGTCTGCACAAGTTCCGGGTGACCTTCAAGCTGCTGCTGGGCGCTCTTGGTGACTTCTCACCGAAGAATGCCGTGGCGTACGACCAACTGCAGCAGGTTGACCGCATAGCCTTGAAGCACCTCTCCGACATGACCGTCGCTTCTCAAAAGTCCTACGACAACTTCGAGTTCTACAAATCCGTCAACATCCTCAACCGCTGGGCCAACCTTGAATTTTCAGCCTTTTACATGGAAGCCATCAAGGACCGCTTGTACACCCTTGGTGAGAACAGTGCCAGCCGCCGTGCCGCCCAGACAACCCTGTTCTACATCTTCACCCATCTCCAAGAAGTTCTCGGTCCCATAACCCCGATCCTCGTTGAGGAGACCTGGGATCACACCCCGGAAGCAATCAAGTCACACAGCGGTCACCCCTTACAGCGCCTCGCCGCCAGCCCTCCAGCAGAATGGCAGGATGCTGCACTGGACACCAGTTACCAGGAGATCGTCGCCGTCCACTCAGTGATCAAGAACCTACAAGAACAAGCCCGCAGCAAGAAGCAGCTAGGCTCCTCTCTGCAATCCTTTGTGCACATCTCCCTGCCCGGTGATGAAACTTCTATTTTCCACCGCCACCTATCTGAACTTCCGGACCTCTTTGTCGTATCCTCCGTCACGATCGGCAAATCTGGCGAGTCCATCTCCGGAAATATTGCCGACGCAGAGTGGAAGTATGAAGAAGAGTGCGAACTTCCGAGTGGCGAGAAGGGAACTGTGCACGTCTATTCCCCCCCAGGCGTCGAAGTGCCCGCGATGCTGGCGGTATGCCGTTCCTGAGACTGATGCGACAGACGCGATTTGTGGTCGCTGCGAGTCTGTCGTGGCTGAGCTGGAGGCGTGATCTCCTCCAGCAATGGCTTTGTAATTATATGCATGTACCATAGAACTGTTCAAACACACCCCATTCTGGTGAAACATCTCAATCAAAATGTATTTTTATTGGCAATGCCATCCAACTTCGTCCTATTACTAGTAGTAATGTAGACTAATGTACAACCGTGCCATCCACCCGGGTATCACAGATAGGTCCGCAGATACTCTGCGAGAGCCATAATTGCCATAGCCTGACCATAAGGCATAGAAGTAATCGGAATATCCTTATAGAACTGCAAATCATGACCCATAGGCGTGCCGTAACTAGTATTCCGAAGCTCGCCCTGTTCATCAACATCTCTCAAAACAGACTGAACAGCCCGAAGCCCAACATCCCGATATTCCGCCCCAATATAACGTCGTCGCACGGCCTTCAAAATACCATACGCAAAACCCGCAGTAGCCGAAGCTTCAAGGTACGAATCTTCATGATCGAGCAAAGTATGCCAAGCCCCCCGAGTCCGATTGAAGCCCTTTCAAAGCCTCACACTGAGCCTCAAGCGTTTCACACAGATGGCATCGAACAGGATCATTAACATCCAATTCCAACAATTCCAAAATCTCCGGAATAACCATCGTACACCAACTATTCCCCCCTAGCCCAGCGCGCATCAGCAAAATTATGACCGCGACTCTTATCCGTGAATTTCCACCCATGAAAGAAAAGACCAGACTTCGTATCAAAAAGATACTTAACATGAACCAAACACTGCCGTTTAGCCTCAGCAACATACTCATCTCTACCCAATAATTTCCCAATCTTAGCAAGCGGCATAACAGTCATCATAAGCGTATCGTCCCAAAGTTCCTGCTCATTCTCATCAACATATGTAATATGCTGCATGCCACCGTAATTCGTCCGTGGCAAATCATACATCGCCCACTCAGCCCAAGCATCCAGCCAAGGAAGATACGTCTGATTCCGCGTCCTTTCATAAACATAAGCGAGAGTCAGAAAGGGAGCCATGGTGTTGATATTCTTGCTCGTTCCGCCCTCCATAAAGCGCTCCGCGAACCAGTCCTCGATTATCTTGAGATATAATTCTTTGCCGGTCATTTCGTAGATCTTCCAGATTCCGTATAAACCAACCCCGTGCGTCCATTCCCACCCATTCCAGCATTTTGCTTGGATGGTTTGTCCGTTTTTGAGATGGACGAGAAATTCGCCTGTGTCGTCTCGGATGTTTATTAGGTTGTTTATTGGTCTATAACACGGTGGATTTCCGTGGAGGGGGGTTTCGATGTGGATGCGGATGCCATTGTTTCGGGGTGGTGAGGGTGTAGGACTTAAAAAAAGAGTTGAAAGGAGTTCCTGTAGTGAAACGAGGCAAAACATTGAACAAATAACAGAATGCTGATGGAATGATCGTCACCAAAATCTGCTATTTACTAAACTCCTAGTCGGAGATGACACCGGTCCAGTGCGGGGATATCTCCGGTCTACTTCTACTAGTACTTCTACGGTGGTATTGCTTCGGCATATTGTATACCGACTCTACCCGACCATGCCATGCGAAGTACCCACGGGAAAATTACCTTCAAGTTGAGGTAGCGTGGAATTATTTATTTAAGAATATTATAATAATATTACTAGTATTATACTTGTATATAAAAGGGTGTTCCTTGAAGCATCAGCCAATCAGACTATGGTATTTTACTATGCAGGTAAACAGTAGGATTCAATGTATTGACTCCGTAGAATAGCTCGAAACATGCGAATGACGTCACTTATTACATTCACAAATCCGATTACCTGGGGTCATGTTGGTAGAGAGGAGTATTGAATTGGTTCAGTTCCTACGATAGGTAATTTAACTAAATTAAAAACAACAATTTGAAGTCCGGCGTATCTCATCGAAAACTCATGATGCACTTATCAACTCAACCCTTTCATCAAAACAAAAGAAAAAGACCCCGAAACCTAAGTCTGCAGATTTGCATATGGCGATACCTCCAGGTCCAACAATAGCTCTTTTCAAATCAAGATCTACATCCGTCCGAAAATAAGCCTGGCAGCCTGTCGAACCTAGGGGTACTTTAAGCACCCTCCTCATCCTCCGCAAGGCGAATGGTGCCCTCGGTGACACCGTGGGCCCAGAAGCCATTGAGGTGGATGGTACTGGAGCTGTCAGTAAGAAGGACTCGCCGTGAGGCTCAAAATCAAATCAAAATCACTTACATGGCGGTGGCGTTGTCATGTGCCAAGAGAAGCCAGTAGCCGACAATTCCCTGTGTCAGGATATCGTGAATAGCGAAGACGACGGTCTCAGCATCAACGCTCAGCTTGAGAGCCAGGGGACCGGCACCGAGTACACTAAAATAGTCAGCATTAGAGACATCCACATGAACGCAGAGCAAGAGGGTACGGTACGTACATCGGGTACAAGGCAAACACGACAAAAGTCAAGCCAGAAATAGCCCCGAAGAAGCGTCGAACCTGGTCATCCTTATTCTGACTAGCACGGTGGGCATGGAATCCGCCGAAGTGCAGGACAGTCAGGTATGACAGACAGCTGATGGTCAACCACGCCCAACGGGCCCCGGTATGACCATCGTATGTACCGAGCAATCCCGCGGCCAACATGACCCAGTTCGCTGCGATGGCGGAGACCAAGTGAGCGCCGGGTAGACCGCTCACGAGAGCGAAGTTGGTGAGGATGAGCGGGGTGGAGAGGGCCCAATTCACGTAGCGTAGCCAGGGGATGGCGCGGTAGAGGTCGTCCTGTGTGTTGGGGACATGTTTGTGGTGGTTTTCGATGGGGGACCAGGCCAGATTGAAACCTTGGCCGGTTGCGAGGGCGAGATAGGTGATGAAGGAGATGGTTGTGACGAAGGCGGACAGTGTGTGGAAGACACGCTTGGACTGAGAGTAGCAAAGAAGAAAGTGTGGGGTTAGCGCCGGGGTCTATCTTTTGACGGGTGGGGATGCGGAGGAGATCTGATCTCACCAGCGGGGCGCGGGCGGCGAGGGTGTAGAAGACCACGGAGGAGATGCCCATCAACACAGTGACGACCCTAGAATGTCCATGGTAAGCTGGAGTCCGATTAGGGGTATAATTTAACAGGAAAATGAGTACCAGAGAGTGCGCTGTCCGGTGGCGTGAAGCTCCTGGAAAACCTGGCCTACACCCGGGATCACCGTCGGGATGGGGTCGATGGAGTGGGTAGGATGAGCATGCTCCACCTTGGTGGGAAAAACGTCAAAATCCGAGGGGACGATCATGATGGATATGAATGGAAAGATGGGGAGGAGGAGAGGCGGGAAGATGAAGAAGAGATGAAGAAAAGAAGTTGAAGAAGAAGAAGTTAATGGGGCAATGGTAAACTGGGAGGGGAGCAAGCAAAGCAGGATTCGGTGGAGGCGGGTAGCTCCTGCCTTGTAATGCGTCATTGCCACCATGACCGTACATACTGTATATACTGTATAGATACACTATATACTGTATTGTACACATACACAAACTCTATGGTGTATTTAATTCATATAATATTTATAATATTCTATATTATGCTCCGTACTTTATGATAATACATTATAATACTGTATTTCGTGGGGATATTCTAATAGGTGATCAGTGTTGTACAAGGGGCTTATGCAGATCCTTCTACTCCGTACTCCGTATTAGTAATAGCACTAATGTGACCAATCTCTTCGCACGGCAGCTGCACATTGTATGTATGCTATTCTAGTATATTGATCGACAGGAGGCTTGCGATCTGGTGAGCCGAGATGATCTAGATTTGCAGACATAGGCTACACGAGAATGCCCCTATATCACAGGGCTCTGAATATCTCACATCTTAGAATACTATGCATATACCATCACGCAAGAGGAAAATCACTGCAGGTACTCCGTATACTCCGAGTCCATTCTTGAATCTAGACGCTAGACGGATTTAAACCTCACTCGCATTCTTGCAAGTCTTGTTTTACTCAGAGCAAGTATAGATGTACTAATACATGATTATATGTGGAGAGTATGCTGCTATGTCCATTGCGTACATATGCAGTACAGTCTTCAACCCCACGCTTAACAGGCTACCGAATACATTTTATGCGCGCTCCTTTTTCTGCACACTGTCCCCTGGCGACTTGACCTTTTCCTTACTGGGCCCATGGTGGCTTTGTGTTTCTTCTCCGGCTGCGGCTTGGGCACTCGCATTGCCGCGATGCCAGAGATAATACATTGAGGCAGCCCCGGCACCCACAATCAACCAAATTCTAGAAAGAATAATGATAAGCAACGTCTTTGAGAATCCAGAGGCACACTTCAATTTAGTGTTGCTAGTCTTGGACTTACCGCTTAGGATACCCGCCATATTCAACGGGCTCACCAGTCGTGGTTGAAGCACTTCTCCTTCCGAGTTGAGATGAGAGTGGACACTGCACACTCCGGGAGTTTAATTGGATGAAAGAGGCCCCAAAAGCCTTCTTTGAAGAGTGAAGCATCGAATTCATGATGTTTTCTCGGAATATATCCCTTGATGAATCGGGTGCAGGAAAAACAGTCTCACCCTGAGACCGTTTGGAAGGGTTTATATGCAGGCTTTGATTTGTTACATCATTGGCTGGTATAGTAAGGGATTCTCGGGTTAAATCATTTTTTAGAACAATCAAGGACTGCACAAACACAATGACAAGCATTCAAAACTCTGATCACCTTGCAAAGCCTCTCGATTCTGTGAGCTGTGGGGCAGACAGACCCACCTATATGAAAGTGACTTGATCATGACAGCATCTCATCTCAACCTCGGTCAAGAAACAAGATCTTCGATTACATGAGCAGCGAACGAAAAAAATCAATACCCTGTTAATTACTTGAGACCACCTCTTGAGACTGATTCGGCGAGCAGCCCCTAACTTCCGAGCACGTTACACTGTCGCCAAGCCGATCGCCTTCACGGTGACGGTTCCACCAATTAGAGCACAGTTCGATCTGGATGCTGCAGGTTTCACAGCATAGCTGCACGCGTGAAGAATCAATAGCACTGGTATGTATCATCGAACGTAATTTGATAGGTCACGTATATAGTCTATGTCATACCTGAGCTCAGCTTAAACTAGCCACCCGCAAAGTAAAGATTTAGAACTTGATGATGACCTTGCCGAAGTGTTTTCCAGAATACAGATAGTCAAATGCATCCTGCGACTCTTCAAAAGAGAAAACCTTCTGATCCAAAATCCCCTTCAAATTAATCTCTTTCTCCGACAGAAAATCGCACAAATTCTTCTCATCAACCTTCGACCCGACGGAAATCCCCCCTACTCGTAGTATAGTGTGTTAGTAAGTCCTGGAAAATTCATGATTTCTCTTTAATCATACCGGATCGTAGCACTTTTACGCAGTGCCGGCAAAAATAGGTCTGGCGGAGTACTGGCAGATAATCCGCCCAGAAATCCAACCAACGAAACAACGCCTCTTCGCGCGATCGAAGCCAGGCTTTTGGTGGCGGTATTCGGACCACCATTTTCAATCACGACATCTACACCGCGCCCATTTGTAAGACGAAGAACTTCCTCATCCCATTCCGGGTGGGTTCGATAGTTGATGGTATCGATGGAACCCGGGCTACCGAATGATTTTGCGGCTTCCAGCTTCTCGTCGGAGGAAGATGTCACGATCGGCCGAATCCCGGCAGCCAGGCAGATCAATAAGGCGAACATGCTGACTCCGCCGGTGCCTGATAGGAAATCAGTATAAATAACCCATTTTATGGTATGGGGGGGGTTATATCGTACCCTGGAGCAGAGCCGTTCCTTTTGATCGAGGCATATCCAGAGCCGTCCATGCCGTCACACCAGCGCATGCAAGACATGCTGCCTTATGAGAGATTGAAAATGTCAGCCCTCAGAAATTAAAGATGACTCCCAGGGGCTTTGGGGCTCACCTCCTCCCAAGAAAGATACTCGGGCACGTGCAGAAGAACATTTTGGTGGAAAACGGCATACTCTCTAAGCACACCTTCAGCCTCCCCACCAAGACAATTCCTCTCATCTTCCGTACCGGTGAAGTTATTCAGATCAAAAATGGGCGTGACATGGTTTCCAACCTTGAAATCGTGGACTCCAGAACCGACTGAAATCACTTCACCAGCACAGTCCGAAACGGGAATTCCTTCGTCAAGATATTCCACAGGGTATGTTCCGTGCAGCATTGCTATATCTCTATAGTTTAGAGAGACGGCATGGATTTTAATGAGGACTTGGTCAGCACCCAACGTCAGCGGAAGCTCCTCGGTTGTCAGCTCGAGGGTTTTCGGGATGCCCCCTTTGCTGCGGCGGTAGGCTTTGTATGTTTGCGGTGCTGCCATTTTGGAACCAGATGTGTCAATTTTTCCTTTTTCGACTTTGAAGAGATGATTGTGCAAGTTCCTCTGCGGTTTGTGAGGTATTTATGTCATCTTCCACTTGCAATGATGATCGCCTAATTAAGCTGATAAATCACTCGGATCCAGATACTTAGCGGGGTCATTATTCATCATCATTCAAGAGAGTACCCACGGGGCCAAGATAATAATGCATTCCTAAATCCACAGCTAAACCCCCTCACTAATCATGTACAAAAACTACTATTTTGAAGCTGAAAGATTCAAGATCCAAAACTTCGACTATTACTCAGCGCAGAAAAGATATTATATTTTAAATATACTCCAATAACTCGGCAGACCTTGACATCCACGTGTTCTCGACGGTTTCATTGAGCTCAGGTCCGATCGATCCAACTGGTACTGCACGATCCCATTCACTTCTAGTGGCAGCATCCCAGAGAATACGGCCTTTTGGCATTGGAAATTGGAGATCATTTGTAGTAACCCGCCAATCCAAGGTATGCGTGCCGACGCTTGTAAGACTCAATTTCCTGCCAAGTTTGTACAATGACAGATTAAATCGCTTTGTTTCTTCAATAAATAACAAGGCCAACGCTTCGTCGCCAGTATCTCGATATTGAGCGAGGATATTGGGGTAGTAAAATAGGCCAAGCTTTCGGCAACTTCGGACAAGCGCGGCAAATAATTCGGTGGTCTTCGGGGTGACGGAGACTTTGAGCTCGAAATCAGAATTATGCTGACTTTCTACCATGCAAGAGAATATAATATGCAATAGGATTGCTTGGAATGTCGCCAATGGCCAGCGACAACTGCTAGAAACCTCATAATCTGAAGCATCCCATTTTTCCTATGATCCGGTTCGTATTAGAGGTCGGAGAAACAACATTCCCGTGAAGAAAATCTTACCGTCTGCTCTCGAATAGCCGCGTCAAGTTTATTGTGAAGATCCTTTGCAGCTGATTGCGAGGCCTGCTCGCCACTAGCCCATAGACCAATAACAATCATCGACTGTACCATCAGAGGCACCTCACGAGGCGCATAGAAAGATGATCTATGAATAAAGGACCAATGGGGATGGAATTTTTCGAAATAGAGCTCAATGCACCTGTCTCTCTTCTCCAGAAGACTGGAAGATTGAGAGTCGCTTTCCATAGCGACTGATTGCTGGCTTTCCAGGGGCTGGCGATGGTCCTTTCTCAAGATAGGACTCTCCTCCTTAAATGTGCACTCAGTCTCTCGACGTACACATTCCTCACACGGTAGACCCCCCTTCACAGCGGGTTTTTGCCATCTGGCAAGCCTCACACGCCTTCCGCGCACGATTCGTTGGCTCGTTGATTTTATGATATTGTCGGAGGTGTCGGCGAAGAGTGTCACTAGAATCAACAGTCAGAATGGGCTGTTCTAGCAGAAGATATAATACGACATCCAAGCCCCGTCTTACCTCCGGCCGAATTCCCGCTCACAATTTGGACATTTGAACGGTTCGTGCTGGGAATGCTTTGCCCGGTGGCGTTGCAAATGCTCTTTTCGGCGATAACTTGCTTTACAACCAGCAAATGAGCACTTGAAAGGTGTCTCATCGACATCACTGGCTTCTCTGTTGCTTTCGGGCTTTTGTATAGTCGACATGGCGTTGTAAGAGTTTGTAGGAGTCTAAGTTCAGCTGGCGGCTCCCACCGGATCCCACCGGATCCCACTGGATCCCACCGGAACCTTTCGGCCTCCCACCGGCATCCCATCCAATTCATCTCTGGTCATCGCCCCGCTATTAAAGGTCCAGGCTTTGGGCGATTTCAGATTCACCTGAGCTAGTGCAAGGTTTACCTGCGAGAGGGGAGATATTCAATAGCCAATGAAGAGATGTAACTAATTCGTTCAACGCAAATCAGAGCGCTGCAAACAATTGCAAAGACAGACCAAAATGATCGTTAACCCTATCCTTGAAATCGATGCAGTCCGGACAAAGAGACGAGCTGGCAAATATGACCGCCTTGTTTAATGAAGCTGGAGGTGGCGCTTGAGACATCTCTATTAGATCGGCATGTTCCTCCTTCCGCTGATCTAGAACTTCCAGTTGGCCTTCTAGCTCTAAGAGCTGCCTGGCCTCATCGCGAAGAATCAAGCGGTTTAAATTCCGTTCGGCAGAGCTGAGACTCAGCTCTAGAGCCCTAATTTCTTCGTGTTTTCCGACAAGCTTTTCATCACCATCAAACAGCTCTTTTTTGAGCGCCTTCTTTCTCTCCCCTGAGAGTTGTCACCCTGCGGCCTATCTCGGCGCCCGAAAGGAGTTCCTCCAGCATCGCCTCTGTCAATTGAATTTGCGCCTCCAATCCACATCAGGCACGCTATCGCGAGGGAGAAACACATGGCGATCGATGAAATATGCTATCAACTGCTTCTCAGCATGACATGCGTTGAATTGACCTGCCTTCTCATGATCCCAGCTACTGGGAGTCAAGTAATGACCGACTTTTTCTGAAATATAGAACACTTCATCGGTCCACTGTCGGCCATCGACCCTGAGAGACTGGGCCGAACAGTGTGACCATCCGCTCATGGCGCCAATCGAAGGAAATTTCCCGCCGCGTTCCAGATGCGCCACAGTCTTCCAAGATTTGGTGATTGGGTATTGCTCAATCGGCCCACAAAGTACCAGTGAATCCTGCCCGAATGAGCGTGAGGGCTTAAACGAGTAAGAATTGGGTAGCGACAAAGTGGGAGGCCTCTCAAGAACAATACTTGAGCTCCGGGTGTCTCCACCAAGCAGCTGTACAATTTCCTTGCGGTCAATATCTCGGCTAAATGTGTCCTCGATATACCCTAAACGGGGGCGAGATGAACTTGAATGTGCAAGGTCTCCTCCGGAACGAGCATATATCTCTCGTCGGTTTTTGTTGTGGTCTTGAGCAAAGTCAATAGCTAGTCGGTTATCATCGTCTCGAATCTTCTTATCTGCATTATGCGTTAGGAGA
Source organism: Penicillium cosmopolitanum (assembly GCF_028827165.1). Classification (NCBI taxonomy): domain Eukaryota; kingdom Fungi; phylum Ascomycota; class Eurotiomycetes; order Eurotiales; family Aspergillaceae; genus Penicillium; species Penicillium cosmopolitanum. Next base: position 4,056,833 of record NW_026622678.1, on the reverse strand, counting down.
ACCTTAACATTATCAACCCAGCCAAAGAGCGCTGCCTCCATCAATGCAGTCCTCCCGTTACGATCTTTGGCATCCACATCAGCCCCGTTTTTGATGAGTAGTAATACCATCTCCGAGCTTTGTCCAGCTGCCGCCATGATCAGGGTTGTTTTGCCGTCATGGTCTTCTCCTTGAATGAATATTTGGCCTTCGATAGCCGCGTGCAAGTATTTCTGTACCGCTTTCACGTCTCCTTGGACGCAGTCGGCCATTGCCTCAAGAATTCTTTTCATTTCGAACGACTCGGCGTGGTCTCCTCTATCTTTGACAATCACTTCTTTCGAGTCTTCATGAAGAATAATTCGTCTTTGCCTTCTTTGCGCTGTGGCCTTAGCCTTCAGAACTAGCTCCAGTGCCAAATGATCAACGTCACTGTCACGCTCGTCATCGCCGTCATGAGGTACACAAATATTCGTATATCGCCCACGTTTCTTGTCGATTTCGTATGCGACCTCCCCTTCATCATTCATGGGAAAGCAGCAAAGATACTCTTTCATCCTCTCGCAATGCGAGTATCTCACTTTGTGTCCTTTCCAGTTTATGCCATGACGATGAATTTCTTCGCAGAAGGGACATTTGATGAAGTAACTGGTCGCGTTCCACCAAATAACGTCGGCTTTGGGAAGGGTATCCATCGCGAGACGATCAATAATCACAGATCCCAAAAGTTTGAGTCAACCAGATTTTTATATCTTTGCCACGGCGTAAGTTGACCCGGGGCCAGGGAGTTATGGTACGTAGGCCGACTTTTCTAGTGAAATTTGGATACCGCTCCTTTGTCGGGCAGGCGTAGGGGTAATGCGGCGTTAGCCTGAGCTGTGGTCTTGCAAAAACAAGAAGTGAATCTTCCAAGCTCACAATCAGCGCAAGTTCCGGGATGGCTTTTTGTCATCTGTAGGCAGACAAACGAGAGAGAGACCAAAGCGGGGTCAATATTTCAGCCTCACTGTGGGCTCATGCCTAAATGGAACTCTATAGAAATACCGGTCTGGCCTTAGACATGAGGCTAAAAGGATTTAAAAAAAAGCAGTTGTCAACGCGGAATAAAATCCCCGCAGGGATTCGATTAAAATATTTTCTAGAGCTTGACTACATACTTCAATAATACCAGTTGTAAAATATGACCAACTTTCGGTCTAGCGTTCTACTACCTCACTTTTCGTCATCGAGTGATGGACGATAGTATACCTTCTTGTGCACCTGTGTACTTACCCCGCATCCCTATTCACCAAGGCTACTCCTCAGGATAAGCAACAAAAAGATATCATCCGAATCCATCCACGCCACAAATTCTCGAGAATGTTGGGCTGGGTTATAATTCCCCTCTACGAGGCGGCTGACGCTCTACTCGACCAGTGTGGCTCATTCAACTCTGTTCAGAAACTCCGGTTGTCAATGATCAGATACCACGCCAGACATGACTCCGATGTAGTCAAAAGGAAGATATATCAGAATGCCCCAGAGCTCTGGAGCATCGCAGTCTTCAAGCTCATCGAATCAGATTTACGCCTTCGAGAATTGAGCCAGAGAGACGAGGTAATTCGACACCAGTATCAGTCTATCAAGCTTTTAAGCGCCGAAAAGCGGCGAGAGGCGCACATGAAGTACCCTCAGCTGCTGGATAGCATTGCCAAAGAATACTGGGAGGAAGAAAGAACCCACTACTACTTAGAAGCTTCGCTTCTAAACGGACCTGTGACGCGAGCGTATTCGAAAAACCGTGAGAATCCGAGATGGTATCTCCAGAAAGATCTTCGGAACGATTGTGCTGGCAAGGGAGGATGCTGTGGTCGGGGTTGTAGATGCGGCGAGAACCGTGAAATCATACCAGGAAGGATGAAAGGGGTTGGTCACTGCACTTCGGAGTGTGGGTGTTGTATTCAAAACCGTGACTTTGAATTGACCCAAGAAGATGAGAAAAGGCTGGTAAAATTGCGGTGTGATACTTTGAATGATGATAGGAATCGGACTTATCGGCGTCGGCTTCTCGAAGCATTTTTGAGTGGGGTTGGGTCTAGAAAGAAAGCAGCTCCTACTTGGAGAGGGTAATAATTGAGATGTGGCTTTTGAAGCGAAGAATTGGAAGGTTTTATTGAACTTGGGGTAGTGTGGATTGAGCAAGAAGGTGCTTCGATAGCTAAATTGGCTGCATATGAGAGATGAATGTATTGCAGTGTTGAGGAGGAGCCGAAGAATGCTATAATTGCTTCGAATTCAAGTTGTCTACTTCGGGTGCGTTCCGGTATATTTATTACTGTAATATGCACATCTGCCCTGGTGAGGGACGATCGGACTGTGCACCATTATCTCAAAAGCCATCCAAGACTACGTATCTTTCCTCCAGAAATAGTATCTACCAATTTAGGATTAGCCTCATTAGTTAGTCGAGTAATCAATCGTTGGGCTCTTATTTGATCCCCACTTCTCGCTTACCTCGCGACGGGGCAAGAGGAGGCAAATAAACAAGCGACAGGGAAACTGAGAAATAATTGTTCAATTGCAAAGGCATTATAGGGTGAGGAATGGTGATGGATAGTGTGCTACTAGCTGGACAGGCCAACCATTCTCTGAAAGTTGACCAGCTGCAGTGACAACAAACGCCTGTCAGCCCCCACTCTTCTCAGCTGCTCATCTGCCCCTCCACCAGCATGGCAGAGGACAAGCTAAGAAAACGATTTAAAGCTCTCTTCAGAAAGGATAATCCGGATAAACATATTCTCGCTATCAAGGATGAAGGATCTGACTCACCCTCCTCGTCTGTGCATTCAGTCGCTCCGCCAACTTGTGCTGCAACGAGTGATCCGAGCACTCAACCGACAGTCGAACAGTTGACATGGGATGCGGAGCATGTGGAAATATCTCTCTGGGACAAGGCGTACGATTCTTTGAGAGATGAAAAGCCAGAGCTGATTTCCTTATACGAAGACTTGCTGTCCCGAGTACTTGCCAACGGTTAGTGTTGTGGGAGATGCTTTCGGAACGAAGGAGGTACTAACACCAAACCAATGAACCTGCAGCCAAAGAAGCAAAATCAAAATCTCAACCCAGTCAAGTAAATGATGCGTCTGATATATCCAACGAGATCCCACAACATGACGCGATTGCGCGACAAGAAAAGCTCAGCCAAGTAACGAAGCTCGGTCTCCAACACGTGGAAGATCGCACAGTCAAGATTACCATCCTTGGCCATAAGATCATTCTACGAGAAGCCGCTTCCAATGTCGCCGTCGCTGTCAAATGGGCACAAGAATTTGTGAAAGATGCCATCAAAGACGTTCCCTACGCGCCCGCGGTTATGGCAGGCATTACGTTGATACTTCCACTTCTCAAGAACCCAGCCACAGTTGAGGCTGCAAATAATGAGGGTTTTACATATGTGACATCACAAATGCGATATTATATTGCCATGGAGGGACTTCTTTTGCCCGACATAACAGCCGACGTGAAAGCCGATCTCACGGAAAGAGTCATTGATTTGTACAAAAGCATCATTGATTTTCAACTGCAGAGTGTGATCAGATTCTATCGTGGTCGGACCAAAAACTATTTCAGAAGTCTCTTCAAGTACGATGACTGGACTTCGATGCTCAAAAACATCCGAAATAGCGAAACTGAGCTTCGTGACAAGCTGGAGCAGGTGGCATCGAGGGCCAGTATCCAGCTACTCGACAAGCTCTCTCGCGAAGCGCATGAGTCAAGACAGGAGTTGGCCAATATACTTAGTGAGATCCAAGAGCTGGTCAAGATTTCTCGCGGTGTCGCCAAACAATGGTCAGAAGCTGAGAATCGACGATGTCGCGAGACACTACAAGCGACCGATCCTAGTCTTGACAAAGCTCGCATTGAGGAAAGCAAGGGTGGTCTTCTGAAAGACTGCTATAGTTGGATTCTTGAGCATGAAGATTTTAAGAGATGGCGTGTTGGAAATGATGGACAGATGCTTTGGATAAAAGGGGATCCCGGGAAAGGGAAAACCATGCTACTTTGTGGAATAATCGACGAACTGTCAAAGCCGGGCTCTGAACACAACATCATCTCTTACTTCTTCTGTCAGGCAACACACGATACTATTAACAACGCCGCGTCTGTGCTTCGGGGTCTCATCTACATGCTAGTGAGACAGCAGCCCTCGCTTCTGGATCATATTCGTGATACCTCTTTCGAAGGCCTGAATGCGTGGACAGCCCTTTCCAGGGCTTTCAGCAAGATCCTCGAAGACATAGAGTCAGACAACACCTTTTTAATCATTGATGCGCTTGATGAGTGTGTCACAGGCTTAGACAGTCTACTTTCCTTCATTTCGCAAAAGTCCGCCGAGCATCCAAAGGTCAAATGGATTGTCTCTAGTCGGAATTGGCCACGTATAGATAAAGATATCGAGGAGGCTGCGGATATCAAGCTTCTTCTAGAACTCAATGAAAGTTCTGTCTCGGTCGCTGTGGAGAGATTCACTAAGTATAAGGTCAAGTGGTTGGCTGAGAGGAACAAATACAGTACAGAAACGCGTGCCTTTGTTCACAAATATCTTCTCTCAAATTCTAGGGGTACTTTTCTATGGGTAGCCTTGGTTTGCAAAGAGCTCAGCAGCATCGACAGGTGGAATGTTCAGAAGAGAATTGTGGAATTTCCACCGGATCTTGACGAATTATACAAACGTATGTTTTCGCAAGTCTGCCAATCCGATAATGCTCAAATTTGCATGGCCATCCTTGGTGTCATTTCCATGGTTTATCGCCCTCTCGACCTGGAGGAATTGATTACTTTGGTCGAGCTTCCTGGGGAGATCCGAGATGATTATGAAGCAATTGAGCAAATTATCAGACTTTGTGGCTCTTTCTTAACCCTAGGAGCTCATACAGTCTCGCTGGTTCACCAGTCTGCAAAGGACTTTCTGTCAAGTCGAGCTTCATCACAGCTATATCCAGATGGCATGGAGATTATCCACCATGCAATATTTCTCCGCTCTCTGCGTACAATTTCTCATGTCCTTAAGGAGGACATATATGATCTTAAGGACCCTGCCTTTGACATTCTGGATTTAGAAGCCTACAATCCCGATCCATTAGCACCTGTGAAATACGCGTGTATTCATTGGATTGACCATTTACTCGGTTGGAAGCTTGAAAAAAGCGCACTGGGCCAGACCGACCATAACCTCATCGAAATGTTTTTCAAAAAGGATCTACTTCATTGGCTCGAGGCTCTGTCTCTCATTCGGAGCCTTCCTGGCGGGATAGACTCCATGGTGCGGCTCCAGGATCTGATCAAGGTTTGTCCATTCAAGTCACCTCATCTGCATCATTTGACCATCAGTCTCTATCTATAATACTCTAACGTGATTACTTAAGGGAGACACTGGCCTTTCTCAACTCAGCAACCGCGTACAGGATGCGTCTCGATTCATGATCTACCACAGGCAAATAATAGATCAGCACCCACTCCAAATATACACATCTTCATTGATATTCAGTCCAATGCAGAGCATTACCAAGAATCAATTCAAGCCATCGAGCTTGATTATTGGTAGCCCAGCAATGGAACAGAATTGGAGTTCCTGTTTACTCACAATTGAAAACACAAAGGATTGCTCTGCCAGTTTAGAGAACATAGCTTGGTCACCGGATGGAACACAAATCGCCTCGCAGGATGATATCAACGTCAAAATCTGGAATTCTACAACGGGTCAATGCACAGCCACTCTTCGTGGTCACGGCGATCAGATTGTTTCATTGGCCTGGTCGCAAGATGGAAGGCTTGCCTCGGCATGTCAAGCTGGCGAAGTCAGGATCTGGAACACAATCACCAACCAGTGTTCAAAGATATTCAAGGGCGAGGATGGCTATCTCTTTTCCCTAGTCTGGTCGCCTGATGGGTCTCAGATAGCACGAGCAACGATCCCCACCTCTTGGACTATCAATTACCCCATGCTCAAAACAATCGACTGGAGACAAGAAGGTACCGTCTGGGACACGATTACTGGAGAAGAGCTATCGAATGCGAAACCGTTTCTCTCATTGGGTTGGTCTATGGACAAGTTTCTAACCATATCTCCTCTTGGGGTCGATGGCGTTTCCATTCAAGAATTCGCAACCGGGCAGGAAGTATGCATTTTGAAGGACACCCTAGATCAAGAATACTCTTCTACCCCTTTTGAGAAGGTGTTTTGGGGACAAGATCAAATCGCGATAAACCATCACACCCACCTCAATGTTTGGGACATTAAAACCTGCACACTCGTCTCCACAGTCCGATATCTTTTCGGAGATATGTCCTCTCCACTCGCAACGGTTTCCTGGTCCCAGCACGGGATTTGGATTGCATCTGGAAGTGAAGCCAAAACATCAGTATTCGTCTGGGACGAGATATCCGACCAGGAAACCATGCTTTTTAAACATATAGATCCGACTTACACTCTTTTATGGTCTCCTGATTGTACAAGACTGGCAACCTGCTCGCAGGATGGAACAATTCGAGTCTGGGACTCTGCAGCTGGTTCAAGTGCTGCTGTTGCTATTTCCCCAACTCTTGATCTCCATCCAGAATCTGTCGAAATGTTAAAGTGGTCGCCGAACTTGCAATATCTAGCATCATCATCGCCTCTCGCTAATGATACCGAGGGATCTCATTGGACTAATTGGACTACCTTTAAGATCTGGGATTCTTCAACTAGTCAATGTCTACTCAACCGCGAGTCGGTGGGAAGGTATTTCTGGTCATTCGATGGCAATAGAATTGCCCTGTTGACTAAGCACGGCATTGAAGTACACAACTTCGAGAATGCGCAATACAAGTCTACCTCAACGTCGCCCGATTCCCACCCCCTCCCAACAAAGTCTTCAGTCCGCATTGTTACTTGGCTTGGTCACACAATGGAGACACGCTAGCATGTTCATGGCTCACCGGTACCACTAGCTTCTGGAGCCTAACGAAGGACTTTTCCCTCAAAGCTCTAGATAAAGATGTAAAGTTCTTCGACAAAGCATCTCCAGATAGGCCTTCTCTCTGGTCCAACGCATCTCGTCGCATCCATGCTCTATCCTGGTCCGAAGACGACAGTTCCCTTGCGATAGCGGCAACAGATGGAATCAAGATCTTGGACACGAAAACAAATCAATGGATAGTGAGCATTGGCGATCAATTACCACTCCCGGAATTGGAATTCAAAACGCTAGCGTGGTCGAAGGACGGAACTCGAATCGCAGCATCGGGCCATCATTGGGTCAAAATCTGGTCAGTGACAGGTGATCTTCTCTCGGATATTGAGATACCTCAACCTGAATCTCGCAAATGCCCTGTTGGAAGCAACCTGGTGGAAATGTGTCACAGAAGTCACATTGATGATGTCCAATTCGATGGCTCGAGCCGAGATAGATTGCGCGTGGTTTATGACAATATCTATACGTGCTACTATCAACTACCTGATGTTCTCCCGGATGCGGATCCCTCGGCCCATTTGTCTCAGCCTATTATCGGATATGGGTGGGACTCTGTTGGAAATTGGATCACATATAGGGGGGAACGACTTCTCAAGGTGCCCGCAGAATACCGAGTTCAGGAGTGGGCAGCTACCACTGCCGGAGGGAAATTTGCTCTGGGCTGTCGGTCGGGGCAGGTTTTGATATTCCAATTTTCTCATTGACTGTGTATGGAATAGGCTGTTGTGGCCACTTGTGTGTTTCGTCAACGGGCCACTAAATAGCTTCTTCTTCTTCTTCTTCTTCTTCTTCTTCTTCTTCTTCTTCTTCTTCACCCCAGACAAATAAAATCCATAGCCTGTCCATCGTCTATCGTCATCTAAGAATCGCTAAAAGCAAAAGCACCCTAACCCAGACCTTCTATTTCTTCAAGTTTGTCCTAGAATAAGCTGGAGGCGGCTCATCTGGCACCGTAGAATCCCTCACCAACCCTCTCTCCAAAGCCTTAGACAATCTTCTTTTCTTCCAAAACCTCCACCCAAAGAACCCCCCCAAGACCAAGCAAAATAACACCCGCCGCAGCACCAATACCAATACCCGCCTTCTCTCCGGTACTGAGCTCCTTCTTAGGCATGGGCAATTTAAAAGATTCCGTCGGAACAGGAACAACCGAGGAATCACTAGCCTGGAATCGAATCTGAATAGCCGAAGCCGTTGCAGCCCAAGCAGTTGTCTTTATTGATATCGTTGAATCAGAGTATATAATTGTTGAAGGGCTGTTGAATGTTTTGGCACAGTAGTCTTGGAACATACAGTCGAAGCCACTATAATTTCAATTAGTTTAACTTGAATGAACCACATCCCCTAAAAGTGAAAGGGCAAAAGAAACGACACAGCGTCCATCAATTGACCATGCGAACAAAACAGCATACCTCGGACAACAAATCTCAGTAGTAACTACCCTCTGCGTCACCGTTGGCAACGTACAAGCCTTATAACCTGACGGACATTGGCCGGGACTATAATAGCGATCGAACTTCCAACCTTCCGGCACACAGTCATCACCATTCGGTCCATCAACACCCTGTATCAAATATGGCATACCATAGTATGCGCTGGTGTGTGGGGTAAAGCAAGAAGCAGGCGGGGTGAAGACTGTCGTGAGAGGGCCTGCGTTGGAAGTACGCGTGGAATCGGGTCTGTTGGCGCTAGAACTTGACCAGGATGCGCTGTCGAAGGAGAGGGAAGGGGTGAGTAGAGTTGAGAATATGATAAGGTGGGAAAGGACCCTAAAGGTCAGTGTTGACCTCATTCCTGTATCTCATGTAGTATAGTGAGTGCGGGTGTTATTGCCAGTGGCTAAGGCTAAACAAACGACGTGATGTGCGGTATACTTCAAAAATGTTGTATAATTAATTTTAATTAAGATACTTTTCCTCAAGATTCAGTATTTCTCTACTTATATGTATTCCCTGAAGAACCAAGAACCAAGCAAGATCTACAGGTTCACGTCTGTGCAGCACCCACACCTCGTATTCCGCCCTGTTTCGCGCCGGAGAAATCAACCCAGAACCAGACGAACGGCGCCGGGGTCCGAGTCAAAGAGCCGGCACTTGGCTCCCTCGGTTGCCCTTTGCCCTGCTGCGGTTCATGACGCAGGGGGTTTTCCTAGCGGCTTTCTAGCCTATAGTGGTGGTAAGTTGCGAGATCCCGAGTCAACTTAGGGTTTTCGGGGTGTTTGCATGATTCATGTTGGTGGGGGAGGGTTATCAATATTATGTTCTTGGGCTGGCTGGCAGCAAGTTGAGTTACTATTAACAAGTCTTGACGTGTACTAGTAGATTCAATGGGTCTTCTAGTATGATGATTTGAGTACTCGTATGGAGGTAGGGTGTGGTACTACTAGTAGCCCTGGAGTATGGTGAATCTAGTCCATGACGAGTTGGATGCCGATTGATTACATTCAGTGAACTGAGACCAGCTCATTGGGTCTCTCAATGAATACTGCCAGGGTCCACGGGTCCAGCCCATGACTTGCATAGCACTAGTACTAGTATCAGATCAACAATCTAAGTGTAGATCTGGACTATCACCACTTCCAAGCTCATCTACATCGTTTACAGAGAAGAAATACCACTCTCCAACTACTCCTACACAGGAAAAATTGATGGTAGATGGCTGACTTCGCTATTTTTGTAATCCCATCCCGATAAATACATCCAAAGGACACCTCGTCCGAGCCCGGGGGGATACCTCAAATCATACCCGCAAGCCATTTTTCGTCATCTAGCGCAGAGAGAAAATTTGGGGGTGTGTAAAGAAACTCGGAACTAAATCATGCATCGTCGCAAATCGCACTCCTCTAGTACTTCTTGCCCTGGCGGAGGACATCACCGAACTCCTCGAGAGGGGAGCGGATGAGCTTAGTGTCCTTCCACAGGTTGGGGGTGAGGAAACCGTAGGTGTTGACGACGGCGACGAAGGTAGCCTTGAGGGTGTTCTCGAGGGTCTTGGTGGAGCCGGAGGAGGAGGTGTAGGCATCCTCGACACCAGCGAGCTGGAGGAGACGCTTGACGGCGGGGGAGGCGACAAGGCCGGTACCACGGGGAGCGGGGATGAGCTGAGGTGAAAATTAGTGGGGTTCACGGGGAATAGATATCTGGATCAATTCGATATCCAGCGGATTGAAGGTATACATACACGGACGGAGACGGAACCACACTTGCCGGACTGCTTGACGGGCAGAGAGTGAGGCTCACCAAGGTTGGAACCCCAGTAACCGCGACGGACGGGGAGGACAGCGAGCTTGGCGATGGTGATGGCGGCACGGATGGCAGTGGCGACTTCCTTGGAGGTCTTGATACCGAGACCGATGTGGCCCTCGGAGTCACCGATGAGGACGATAGCCTTGAAGCGGGTACGCTGACCGGCACGGGTCTGCTTCTGGACGGGCTTGATCTGTAGGGAGGAAATATGAATTAGCAATTGTGTTCTGTTCGGTTCGGTTCGGTTTGGGTTTGGGTTCGAGTGTGTGATTGCTTTGCGATGCAATGACAGAGATGATGGCCATCAATTGGTGGGTGCTGCAGCAGCTGTCGCATTCTGATGTTGATATTCCTTGTTCCTTCTTGTCGTAGTTGATGTCCCCCTGCTGCAGCTCCCAGTCCAATCGGTGTCTCTCATCGCATGATCGCAGGTCGCATTGCATTCGTCTCGGTGGGGTTGAATCGGATTGTGGATTGTTGATATCGCACCTTCATAACCTCATCCTTGAGCTTGGGCAGGAAGAAGTCGACAATCTGGAACTCCTTGATGGGGAGAGAGTGCAGGTAGATCTGCTCCATGGAGGTGATCTTGCCGGCCTTGACGAGACGACCGAGCTTGGTGACGGGCTGCCACTCCTTCTCCTCCTGCTTTCCACCACGACGGCCACGGCCACGGCCACGACCGCGACGGTCACCACCACGGTCGCCGCGCGAGCCAAATCCTCCACGTCCACGGGGAGCAGCGTCAGCCATTTTGGATGTATGTAGGGGCGACGAAAGCGAATTTGTCGATAGAGGGTCGAATGGTCGAACTTCACGGGCAGCGGTTAGCACCAAAATTTCGGGGCGGAGGTGGGCTAAGCGAGCGTGTTCGATGCCCTACCCGCCCTAGCCCTAAGTCCAGATCGGGACATCACATGATATACCCGGGCGCTAGCACGGATATGTCACCTGACCACATCTATTTAGTGCCTGCCCCGTAAGGCACCAACATTCAGATCACCTGATCTGATCCGGGGAAATCAGGTTTCCCCTTGCCCTCGCAGGATGATGCGCATCATCAAGTGACACCAACACCAGACTATTCAACATTCTTTCTTTCTTTACTTTCCCCTAAAAAGTGCCCTAATATAGCTATCTCTAATTCCATATACCAGTATACTATATACTATACTATATACTATAATACACTATACCACACTTGTTCCGCCCCCAATTGAGCCTCCCGACGCGGGTGCATTTCCTCTTTGGGAAGCGATAGCCTCCCCTCGATTTCCTCGACTCCGCAATTTAAACATGCGGGCCCGCCTTTCCAGGTTCCTCGAGACTTCTTGAATACTTTCTTTTTCTCTCCGACTTCCTCTCACACCCTTTCGCCTACACTCACTTCCTCTCATTCCTTTTACACCCCTCTCACCACCATGTTGCGCTGGTTCGTTCCACGGTTCTCCTTCTCCGAGGAAAAGGAAAAACGAAACACTGACTTCATTCAGGTACCAGTCCAAGTTGGCCAAGCGCCCTATCCTCACAGCCAGCGTCACCAGCGCTGTACGTCTCTCCCCTCTCCGCCCGATACCCTCCGTCCTCTCGATCCTGTCGCTAATTCACAATCCCAGGTCCTCTTCGCCTCCGGCGACACCCCTCGCTCAACAGGCCGTCGACCGCCGAGGTCTCGAGAAGCACGACTTTGCCCGCACCGGGCGCATGGCCCTCTACGGCGGAGGTACGACTGATAATACCCCAATGACCCTCTCCCCTCTGTCGCAAGATTAATATCTAATACCTTCCTCCGCTTAGCCGTCTTCGGTCCCGTCGCTACCAAATGGTTCGGTATCCTGCAGCGTCATGTCGTTCTCAAAACTACCTTGACCACCACCCTCGCCCGTGTCGGCTGTGACCAGTTCATCTTCGCCCGGTCCAATTGACCGCTTTCCTTCCTCCATGGCCATTATGGAGGGTAGTTTCTCCGCTCGACAAGTTGAAGCACTCCTGGTTGCCGGCCTACAAGGCCAATTGTATGGTCTGGCCGTTTGTGCAGGGCGTCAATTTTACATTTGTGCCGCTGGAGTTGCGTGTGTTGGTGGTGAATGTGATTAGCTTGGGTGAGTTTTCTCTTCTACCTTTCTTCTCTCCCGATGTGTCTGAACTAATTTACTTGTACTTCCTAGGCTGGAACTGCTTCCTCAGCTTGATGAACAGCGATGAGGTGTAATGGCCATCCATACCCATACTCATTTACCCATCATCTTCATGTGCATTGTTTGCGATCATTGGCATATAGAGGTTCTGTCTGGTCTTTTGATTCCCCGGTTTGCTTTCAGGTTTGCCACTGGCAGGTTTGGTTTGGTTTGGTTTGTTCATGATAGGTCACGGTATATATTGTTAGATTTGCGACCGAGTATTACTAGTACGAGTGCGAGTAGTCGAGTTCTGGTGGTCCCGATGAATAGAATAAAATAAAGTATATCTTACTGTTTATTTAATTCTTCAGTGCTAGTCGTATACTAGTCGTATACTACTAGTATACTCTGTAATCTACTACTCTGTGCACCTCTACCCGCCGGTCCCAAAAAGGAAAGGCAATTTTTGTGGTCCGCCGCAAAGCCCAACTTGAACTTGAAAGTCTCGAGAATTTCGAAATTTCCCGCCCGACCACCCATTCACCTCTTCTCCTGCCTGGTGCAGATTAAATTATCCTCAATCATCACCTTGACTCGACTCTAGTCACCTTTTCATTGAGTCCTCCTCTTTGTGTCCACCGACGGCACCTTCCCGGCCCGAAAATCTTCCCCCTCCGCCTCCGCCTTCGACTTCTGAGAATCACAACTTCACCTCTCCCACCCCTCACCCACCACAACTTCACCCACCATGGCCGCCGTGGAGAATGGTCACCCCGTGACGGATGAGAATGCCGCTCCTGCGGTCTCCGCCTCGACCGACGAGGTCACCGTCTTCCATGACCCCGAGAACTTCAACGTGAAGCACCCTCTCATGCACGAGTGGACTCTGTGGTTCACCAAGCCCCCCAGTGGAAAGGTAAGCCGGCCACCATACGAGTACTAAAAAACACTGCGCAAGCCATCGCTAACCCGCAATCCACCACTAGGGCGATAACTGGAACGACCTACTCAAGGAAGTCGTCACATTCAGCTCCGTCGAAGAATTCTGGGGCATCTACGTATGACCGCCCTCCATCCTCCTTCACCCGCAAGACCTATCCTATCCTCCAGGACATACACTAACACCACCACCACCTACAGAACAACATCACCCCAACCTCCGAACTCGGCCTAAAGGCCGACTACCACCTCTTCAAGAAGGGCGTACGACCGGAATGGGAAGACCCGCAGAACAAGCACGGCGGCAAATGGTCATACCAATTCAAAGACAAGCGATCCGTCCCCATCGACGACCTCTGGCTACACGCCCAGCTAGCCGCCATCGGCGAGACGCTCGAGCAAGACGCCGACAACGAAGTCATGGGCGTGGTAGTCAATGTGCGCAAGGGATTCTACCGAGTCGGACTGTGGACCCGCACCGTGGGCAAGAGTATCCAGGGCGATAAGAGTACCCGCACACCCGCGCAGGGTAAGGATATTCTCGAGGCGATCGGGCGTCGGTTTAAGGAGGTCCTTCGTCTCAAGGAGGCGGATGTGGTTGAGTTCTCTGGACACACTGATAGTGCGCACAGTGGTAGCACCCGTGCCAAGGCTAAGTACACTGTCTAGATCTTGAGATGGAGAATTGGAGTGGCAGTGGCAGGCAGTGGTTGCTGTGCGTGACGCTCGGTGGATGGATAGATGGCGCGGGGGCGTCCATGGGCGTTTCATTGATGGCTCCCTGATGGGGGTCCTGGAGTGAAAAGTGATGATATCCAGTTATGTTACTGCTGCGAATATGCAGCGACGACCTGATTGCTTGCGACATGTATCTTACCCTTAACAACGCATTTTATGAGGCATATGTCGTGCGTGGCTGGTGCTGGTCCGTGTTTATGGTTTCATAGTTCAATACTTAAGTTTACTGGACATTCCTCGTTCAGATATTTGGTTCTAGTGGTGCGTAGGGGATGGATTCTAGTAATGACTCGGAGTCACAGTGCAGTACTAGTACTAGTAGTATTAGCTCTGGAGTACTAGGAGACACTAGGGGGTACTAAGTGCTAGACCGGAATATATATCTGGGCCTGTAGGTAGATCCCCCACCTGGGCACTTGGTACTAAGAGTACCAATTATCCAAGTCCCATCAATCAATGTACTACTAGTACCTAGGTACTGACCTAGACACAATGAACCAGTGACTGAGTTCACCACTAAGCTCTAGTCAGATCGCAATCCCACCTGGGCATCCAAAGAAGCGTTCAACGGCTTCCGCCGAGCGTTACAAGTATACTACTAGTAGTACACAGCATTGCCTGGGGTGATTCATGCCCATTAAACCCGCAATGGTCCCCCTCTGGTCACTGCCAGTGGCAGATAATTCTACTATTACTTGAAATATTGGAACGAATTGAATATTCTCTACACAGACAGCTGGGCATTAAGAAACTTGAACTTAAGCTAAACAGAGTTCCAAGGTTCAAGTTACTGAGTGTGCTGCATTCCTCGAAGACCGCACAAGTCAACTTGAACGAGAGTCTAGCCTCCCCATGGTGATACAGAATCTCAGCTCAGCTGCACAGTCAGCACGTTCCACTGGTCCTAGTTAGCTAGTATTAGCACATAGTATCCGACTCGGTCCATTCCGGCTGTGAAGCCTCAATGAAGCGGTGGTAGTCAGCACAACATGCAACGGCCATCAAAAGGCTGCCCAGATGAACCAAGATTCTATACTTTCAAATTCCCCTCTTCACTGACAGCCTCGATTCTTTCAACTTCATCCTATCCATCTCTCTTCCACCCACCATGGACTGGTCCCTCCTAAACTTCGCCCGCAGCGGCCTCGCAGTCCTCCTCTCCCTCCTCCTAATATTATACTGGTACATCCGCATACCTAACGACATGCCGCAAAACATCCCAACAGTACCAATCTACATCTCAATAATGGGACTATGGAGCGACATGGGCCAAGACGACATTTACGACAAATGGCTGCGTCCCAAATTAGAAAAATACGGCGCGGTAAAGATCTGGTTCGCTGGTCGGTGGAATGTACTTGCTACCAGACCGCGGTTACTAGTCGACATGTTCCGACACGAAGATGTGTATGCGAAAGCAGGGTCTCAGAAGAAGATTCCCTGGAGCGTGATTGCCTCGTTGGTTGGTGATAATATTATTAATGCGCATGGGGAGAATTGGAAGTTATATACTTCGATTATGAAGCCGGGGTTGCAGAGGCGGATTACGGATTCGGGACCCTTGTTGTTGAAGTCGCGACGGTTTGTGGATGTTCTTATTGAAGAGCAGGGGGGTTTGGATAGTGGGGGTGTCTTAGTGAATCCGATTATTCAACGGTGGGCGTTGAGTTGTATGGGGATTAATTTTATGAATGTTGATTTGGAGGTATATCACCCGTCCACGGCCAACTATATCTACTAGTACTAACACCAAGGACGAAACAGTGCCTCGAAAAACCAGGCCAACGCCTCGAACAACTCCAAACAATCATCAAAAAAACCCTCTTCAAACCACTCTTCTTCAACTTCCCCGATCTAGACCGCTACCCAACCCTCTTCCCCCAACGCGCAACCGCCTTCTCCATAATGCAAGAATTCGGCGACCTCCTAGTTGAAACAGTCAAACAACGAATCCAAACCACCGACGCCGACGGCGAACAAGTAGTCGACGGCCTCGACAAAGCCCTAGCAACCAACGAAATAACAACGGAACAATACCGCGCCAATCTAAAAGTAACCTTCCTAACCGCGCATGAAAACGCCCAACAACTCCTAAACAGCGCAATCTGGGTCCTAGGCTCAAACACGACCATCCAAGACAAACTTCGCGAAGAGGTCTTATCCCTCTCCACTTCAAACCCAACAACAGACCAACTAAACAGTCTACCTTACCTATACGCGGTAATTCTCGAACTTCTCCGCCTCTACCCGCCCGTCTCACAACTCATAAATCGCGTAACGACATCATCAGCTGTATTAGGCGGAGAAGTGCCCATTCCGAATCACACGTGGGTGGGGTGGAATGCGTACGGGGTACACACAGACCCGAATGTATGGGGAAGTGATGCGAGGACATTCCGGCCTGAGAGGTGGGGTGGTGATGTGAAGGGGATTCATGGGGCAGTGCGGAGTAAAACGGTTCAGTGTCATTTTATTGCGTTTAATTCGCATTCGAGGAAGTGTTTGGGACAGGGGTTTGCCGTGTTGCAGATGAAGGTTTGTTTGTTTGAGATGGCGAGGAGGCTGGTTTGGGTTGTTGATCCGGATTATGAGTTGAAATTGACTTCGGTGAGTAACTAGTTGCCTTCAGGTTTGCTGTGGTATATACTTTGGGGATAACTTTGTCGGCTGATATTTGTTTTAGGGCGGGATTATGGCTCCTTTGGGGTTGAGGGCTATTATGACGGAGAGGGTGGAGGTTAAGGAAGGAAACTGGCAGGGAGAGGATAAATGATGACTGGGGATAATCAGTTCAGATAGTATTAGTATACTACTATGACTAGTATTATGTGAGATGTCTGTTTAGTTGGATATGGTGGAAACGACCTTCGAGGGAACTATACTTGATATACTTGAGACTATCTGGGGTCATTTGGTACTGGAGTACTAATAGTAGTAGCCACTGACATTCCTTCTGCACCGCCGAGCCCGAAAGTGAATTCAATAAACCCTGATATCGGCAGATATCATCTCTTGGGGGTCACACGACCGTAGCTGGATAGAATCGAGAGTCCATGGCCAACTCAACCGGCATTGCGCCATAACTCTATATCTATTCACAACGCCGTCCCCATCTACACCCCGAACCATGGACCCCAAGCCCAATGCAAAACTACAACCACCTCTACCTGAAACCACCTGGGAAACAGATTTACTACTAGCAGTACATACGCTTCACACTTACCAGCAGTACCTACACAATGAGTCCAATAGTCTACAAAGTCGCCGTCCTAATATTCCACGGCGCAGACATCCTCGACTTCACCGGACCAATCGAAATCCTCTCCCACGTCTCATGCAGATACAAGGACAAAGAGAAAGGCAAACACGATGGCGACCTCAGTGAGCCTGAGCCCCAAGGACAACCAATGTTCGAAATAACGACCATCGCCCGTGACGAAACCATCACAACGAGCTGCTCAACAAAGATAAAAGCAGACATGCTCCTATCAACCGCCTACCCAATAATCAGCACCTTTGACATTCTCATCGTACCCGGTGCCGCCCCAACACTGATCCACGCTCTAGTCGAGCACGAGACACCAGAGAAAGATCTCGTCTGCGCATACGCCCGGACAAACCCGTCCCGACCCCGAATCATCTTCTCCATATGCACCGGGGCATTCCTGCTCGGCGCGGCGGGGATTCTGCCCGGGACAACGGTGACGACGCACCAGCATGCGTTGGAGGTGTTGCGGGGGATCTGCGCCAGCGCCGGCAGCAACGATAACGGCAACGTCAACGGCAACGGCAACGTCAACGGCAACGGTAGCGGGACCGGGACGAAAGATATACCACGAATTGTGAGAAGACGATTCGTAGACGGGGGATATGTACGTGAATCGCGAGTTCAGGTAGTGACAGCTGGGGGGATTAGTTCGGGACTAGACGCGACGTTTTACATTGTTTGTTTGTTGGCTGGGGCGGAGACGGCGTCTTGGATTGCGAGGGTTATGGAGTATGGGTGGAGGGAGCCGGAGAGTGGACTCTGGCCGAGAGGATTTGCTGGACCGCGATCGTACTTGGGTACGAGTAGAGCTTAGGGATTGGATGCCCTAGTCTTCGAAAGGTGGAAGGCTGAAGCCGGAAGCCGGAAGCCACGGAGGAGATACATATTCAAATGTCCGGTGTGTCTGTTCTGCTCCACTTTGTAATGGCGGGTGTCTGACTGGAAAGGGAAGATGTCTGACTCCACTGGCTTTGGCTCTGGCGAATACGGGTGGCTGACGATGTCGCCATTGCGCAGCGATTTCGGAGGGAGAGGAGGGAGAGGAGGAGGAGGAGGAAGAGGAAGAGGAAGAGGAGTTGGGGTAGAGTAGAGTCGGAGTTGAGAAGAGAGAGAGAATGTGTATGTGTGTGTGTGGTGGTTGGAAGGAAGTTGCGATGTATGCAGTCGATCATGTGCTTCGCCATCAACGTTGAGCCTCACGCTTTACTTTACATACACATACACATACGTTTGAGAGGATTCTACCAATTCGCATAGCAGATCCCCCAGGGCCAATGCTAATCATTTGCCAATTCTTGCCAATTCTTACCTATTTTACCCTTTCCACCAATTGTTCCTGCCAATCTTTGCCCAGCCTGGGCACTCTTGGCCGCTCACCTTTCCCCCAGTTGCCGCGCCCTTCGCAGAGACTAAACCCAGCCACGAGCATCTCGTTGGTCGACCAGAGCGAAGTCGGAGCGATAAGCATTGCCAACGTCGTTTATTAGACGGGCGTACCCCCCAGCTGCCTTACGCAAGGCTTGTCTTGACTTCTTGCAGCTTTTAACTACCTGCAATCACTTCCTTTGAATTTATCCAACATCAGATCACATACAATGCACCTCCAGAATACTCGATCCGACCAACCCTATACCCAAGACACAGTATGACCAATACTCACGACTCACCTCTTATCTCCCGACCTTGGCATGGTCGAGAGGACGCCCGACTCCACCGCACCTTCGCTTGAACCCGCCATGCCCACACAAGGTCGAACCTCGACCTTTACGTTTACGAGAGAATAATTACCCCGGATATTAGCGACTCCCCTTACAGCTGCGATGGATCACATCTCGGGCTCACTTGCCATTACCCAGGATGACATCCTGCCCGAGAACAGTCCAGCCCTGGATCTGTACCAGTTGGATTGAACGCATTGGTGCACTCCCCGCACAGCGGACACAGCGGACTCCGGGGTAACATCCCAGTGAGACACCATGGCCGAAACTCAAAGCGCAACCAATTCCCATTGGTAACCGCTGATTGGACTCCTGCACGCGATAAGCATCCAGCCTCCCCGACTCGTCGCGGGGGTCCAACGTTGCAGTGGATTGAAACTGGGGTGTTGGGGCGGAAAATCGACAGAGTGCCGAGGATATCATCCACTACGGGGAAAGGAAAGGGGGCGAGAACATACGAGCACGGAGTCCGCATGGAAAGGGGAACGGGAAAATACACCCATGAAGCCTGCATCAGCCATGGCCAGCCATGGCCAGCCGCATCAGCCAACACCAACGCCAACAACAACCGAAAACCTCGGGCGCAGCCGCAGGCGAAGGATTGGATAGCAAAGATAGGAATGCGGATGAGCCCATCGCCCGCTGCACGCCGCGGCACGTCCGCTCCTCGCGCGTGGTGTGGTGGCGGCATGTCCTAATTAGCAAAGTCCACGCAGTCACCAAATCCAAATCCCGCGAATCTATCCGTATCTCACACTAGGGTTAGGGTGTTTTGTTTCTTTGTTTGCCGGGGAGGCCGGATGGACTCCGAGTGCAGACTCTGCGAACCAGCGATCGGGTTGTGGCGGACTCCCCGTGGCGCATTCCGGCATTCCGACTGTTTTCGGACTCAACTCAATTCATTTCACTGCAGACAGTGCGATGATAATTGATACCGAGTACTGCTGAGTACAGAGCAAAAGTTCTTGCTAGGATGATTACTATGTGCTGACGCCTTCGTTGGCTGGAAATGCATCCCATCCCATGCTACTGCAGATAAGGCTGGCTAATATCCTGGGTCAGCTGGGACACTGGGACACTGGGACTCCTCCGCCGGCATTTCCTGGCCGTTGATTGCCTAACACCTTGGGGCCCACCATATCTCCCTCGCGTGCTTGACACTTTTTTCCCATCGCTTGCGTCCGTGCCGCGGGGTTACATTCTGTGGGTCAATATCGAATGAAACAAAACGATTCGCCATTCACCAGGGACTGCCGATCCCATCCACGGTTGGCAGGCCGCGAACAACGGACCATTGGTTTATCTTTGGCCACCGGAGAAGGCCTAGGAGGAGACCCAAGCTAGATAATTTCTTTCCCATATCAAAGTGGGACGGTCTTTGTGGGTAGAGCTAACTTTTTTTTCGGTTCACGCGCCGATAAGCATCCCCACTGCCTCGGGGCGAATTTTTGTACACAAAGTACATATAGACCGGAGGCAACCCCCCAGAGCTTTGACTCGTCTGTTCTGCTCATCACTTCCATTCTTCGCCATGACCGACCACGAGGTAGCGGCTGTGTACGTATCCATACAGCCTCATGGATCTAGTCGATCTCACTCGAACTCGAGCTAACCTACCTTGCACAGTCCCCCCTCCTACGCGCCCAATGAGGAGATCGTCGTCTCCGACGACAAGACCGCTTTCGACGATGTCAAGGACGTGAGCCCTACCGCCGATGGCCAGGAGCCCAATGATCAGGAAAAGGCCAGCCTCCGTCACGTCGCCGAGAACCTGCCTCTCTCCGCATGGCTGGTCGCCGTTGTCGAGCTGTGCGAGCGTTTCACCTACTATGGAATGTCCGGTCTCTTCCAGAACTACGTCCAGCGTCCGCTCGACGGTAGCCAGGGCCGCGGTGCTCTCGGTATGGCTCACCAGGGTGCTACCGGTTTGACCACTTTCTTCCAATTCTGGTGCTACGTGACTCCCATCATTGGTGCCATTGTCGCCGATCAGTACCTCGGCAAGTACAAGACTATCGTCTATTTCTGTATCGTCTACCTTGTCGGTCTGCTCATCCTGGTCTGCACCTCCATCCCCGCTGCTCTGGAGCACGGTGCCGGTCTGGGTGGTTTCATTGTTGCTATTCTGATCATCGGTCTCGGTACCGGTGGTATCAAGTCCAACGTCGCCCCTCTGATTGCCGACCAGTACAAGCGCAAGAAGATGGCCATGTCCACCACCAAGAAGGGCGAGCGCGTTATCATTGACCCCGCCCTGACCATCCAGCGCATCTACATGATCTTCTACGGATGTATCAACGTCGGCTCGCTCTCCCTGCTGGCTACCCCCTACATGGAGTTGTACATCGGCTTCTGGTCCGGCTACCTTCTCTGCCTGTGCATGTTCGCCATGGGAACTCTCGTCCTCTGCCTCGGACGCAAGTACTACGTCGTCCGCCCACCTCAGGGCTCCATCATCACCGACGCCTTCAAGGCCCTCGGCATGATGATTATGAACCGCAACATGGATGCGCCCAAGCCTAGCTGGCAACTCGAGCACAACGGCAACTCGTCCGTCGTCCCCTGGGATGACCACTTCATCGACGAGCTGAAGCGTGCCCTCGTCGCCTGCCGTGTCTTCGCCTTCTACCCCATCTACTGGGTCGTCTACGGCCAGTTCTCCAGCAACTTCGTCTCCCAAGCCGGTCAAATGGCCGGCCACGGCGTCCCCAACGACCTGATGCAGAACTTCGACCCCATCTCCATCATCGTCTTCATCCCCCTGCTGGAAACCTGCGTCTACCCCCTGATGCGCCGTCTCCGCATCCCCTTCCGCCCCATCACCCGTATCTCCCTCGGTTTCGTCGTCGCCTCCCTGGCCATGATGTACGCCGCGATCGTGCAGCACCTAATCTACGCCGACAGCACAATCA
The DNA here is from genome assembly GCF_028827165.1 of Penicillium cosmopolitanum. Taxonomy (NCBI): domain Eukaryota; kingdom Fungi; phylum Ascomycota; class Eurotiomycetes; order Eurotiales; family Aspergillaceae; genus Penicillium; species Penicillium cosmopolitanum. The sequence goes on along the minus strand of NW_026622678.1, from coordinate 4,034,919 downwards.
CCGACGGCGTCGCCGCCCAATCAAACGTCCACATCGCCATCCAAACCCCAGCCTACGTCTTCATCGGTGTGTCTGAGATTTTCGCCTCCGTCTCCGGTCTCGAGTACGCCTACACCAAGGCCCCACCCAGCATGAAGTCATTCGTGCAGTCAATGTACCTCCTCACCAACGCCTTCGGCTCAGCCCTGGCCGAGGCCCTGACCCCCGCCGCATTCGACCCGGCTATTCTCTGGATGTTTGTCGGTCTGGCTTGCGCTTCCTTCGCGGCTGGTATTATCTTCTGGCTCGTTTTCCACCACCTCAATGCCCAGGAAGATGACATGAATGCCCTTGATGCGGATGATTGGATGCCTGAGGCTCCTCGTGATGAGGAGCGTCGTGCTTCGACTAAGCAGTGATTGGCATCGTGATTTTGTTCCTTTCCGTTCGTGCTGCCTCAGATGGGAGGATAAAGAGTAGATCTCTTTGTTTCGCATTTGCATTGTATAGCTTATTTTGTTTTTTATGGTTCGCTCTTTGCTGGGCGTCTTGTTGAGCCGCTGCTGGGCAGATATGAGTATGAGATATGATTAATCTCTAGTAAATAAATATAATTATTATTAAACTGGACTTCAATTGTAAAGTAAATACCCTCGTAGACTGAGTATACTAGTTCAAGTTGCCTGACGGACACCTTACATTGTAGTTCGGATTAATCGTTTTTCCGGAAGTGTTTCTGCCTAAGGTCTTTTTCTAGCATCCCGATGCAACTTTTCGATAGTTATTTTGAGTGGTCAATTTGACTAGGCATCTCTTATTCCATCCATTATATTGACATTCTTTCGTGAGGGTGTCTATGATGCAAGTTTGTGGTATTACTATCCACCTGGGCATCACGAGAAGCAGCAAGCTTCAAGAAATTCCTTTGTAGCACTGGAAATGATATAAACCTTGGAACCTTGGAACCTTGGAAACAACTTGAACTTCAATTTGGAGAACTAGTAGTAGTAGATACCTAGGTATCTACTAGAGACCCAATGTTTTCGTGGAGCCATCGCCACTGGCAGTGTGGATAGTTGCCTGCAGTTGGCCGTTCAATGGTTGATGCTTGGCTTGCTTATGTGAGATATATTTAGAACACTGCCAGTGACAGGTGCCTTGAGGAGACAGTACTAGTAGTACTAGTAGTAACCTGGAATATTGGTTGGAGCCTTGAGTATAATACTAACACTATCTAGATATTCATCGGTAGCCTAGTTAATTACTCTAGTGACTGGCAGTAACCTCGAAAGTACTATCTACCACAGTTTCCCAGTGTCTGGTCCCTGCAGCTTTGGAATTGGCGGCTCTGATTGGCCACTGCCGTCGGAGATTAGACATGCGACCGATTAGACTTACAACTATGATTCTATATGGCATATAGTAAAGTTGACTAGTATATTCGATGAGTATATTTAATTCTATATTCTAGCTTTTAATGTACTTGTACTCTTATTAACATAATAGTATCCTATGGTGCTAGTGTAGTAGTAGCAGCAGCAGCAGCAGCATGCTGACTGCAGGTCTCGATGCGGAAGGTGCGATGCAACATTACTGCTATCGCGTGCAGGCAGTAGATACACTCGAATGTATACTAGTAGTATACTAGATGTATACGATATAGCAGTATATAGTATAGTATATCTACACTATATAGCATCTACTCTATACTACTATACTTCTAGTATCGCTACTCCTACAGCCACCGCCGATCGAACTAGAATAGAACATCAGCCACACTTGGGGTCCACTGAAAACTCATCGCCCCTGAGACTGTCTTTCTCAAGTTGCCATTATCATCCCTTCATTTGATTTATTTCATTTTCCTTCATTTCATTTTCAAGTTAATTTGTTTAATTCCGTCCTTCCTTAATTTCTTACTATTCTATTCCAGTTTCAGGTTACTACTACTAGTGCAGACCCTGCTAAGCGCCAACCACTCTAGCAGTACCAAAGGACAGCACCCACTGACACCCGCCAACCTCCACTTTCAACTTCCCGTCTCACCTCCCGAGCTCCCTTCCCTCCTTCATCTCCCCTCCTTTCCATCCCCATTCCCACGTCCACGCCCACCGCCATTATGAGCGTGAGTTTTCCCCTGATTCCAGCTCCCTTGTTCTCTCTAACGTTGCCAGTATCAGAGTCTCGGTGATAACCAAGGTGGCTACGGCCAGTATGACCCCTATGGCGCGCAACAGAACCCCTACGCCCAGCAGCAACAAAGCTACGGATACGGCGGTGCCGCCGAGCAGGGCAATGGCGGATATGGTGAGTCCTCACCTCGATTACTTCTTCAAAATGATCAATCCGATCAGATCCCCCTCTCCCCTCCCTAATCGCGTCGCGACCGACTCCACCAGCCCAGCGCTAACTCCCACCCCCTCTAGAAATGTCCAACATGCAGCAACAATCAGGCGGTGGGCCCTCAGCCATCCTGAACAAGTGCAAGGAAATGAGCGATGGCATTAACCAGCTCCGCACCAAGCGCGAAACCTCCCTCATCCCCGCCCAGAACGTCCTCCTCGACAGCGCAACCAGCAAGGAAGACCAAGTCGCGCGCCAAAACGTCGACTACATCGAAGACGAGATCAACACCGCCCTGCGCTACCTGCGCGACCAGTTCAAGCGCATCAAGGAGACCCCCGGCTCCGGTGACCAGCGCGTCAGCGGCCAGGTCGAGAACGTCAACCGTAACCTCCGCCGTGAGATCGAGCAGTACCAGCGCACCCAGTCCGATTTCCGCAAGCGCTTGGAAGAGCAGATTCGCCGACGCTACGAGATTGCCAACCCGGAAGCCACCCCGGAGGAATTGGAGCAGGGTGTGCAGAATGTGATGGCTGGACAAGAACAGGCCTTCATGGTAGGCCTTCCCCTCTCCTCATCACGTCTACAAGACCGGAAGTGTCATCTATGCAGTCTACAGATGTACTAACACTATTTAGACCCCCGGAACCCGATCCCGCCAGGCCAACGATGCTCGCCAAGCGACTATGGAGCGATCCGCCGCGATCCGCAAGATCGAGCAGGACATGATCGCTCTCGGTCAGCTGTACCAGGAGGTTGCGGAGCTGGTGCACCAGCAGGAGCCGGCCGTTGCGCAGATTGAGCAGGGCGCCGAGGAGACACACCGCAATGTGGCGCAGGCCAACACCAAGTTGGACAGCGCTATTACCAGCGCCCGCAATGCCCGCCGGTGGAAGTGGTATGCGTTGATCATTGTTAGTAAGTAGTCCACAACCCCACGGCCCACCCATAGCCAGTGCCACCACTTGTGACATCTCCCTCTTCCACCCAAGTCCATCACTAACAATACCTTCTAGTCATCATCATCGCCATCATCGTCGGTGTCGCAGTCGGTGTCACCGAAGCCAACAAGAGCAAATAGTGGCCGTACGACCTCGACACGTTGTTTTCTTCCCGTCTGTTTTACCTATCGCTTTTATTTTCCTTTCCTTTCCTTTCTGCTCCATCTTCGCTTTCTTACACCTGTACTCCCGACCTATCGCTGTCACCGTCCCGTCCCTGTTCTTCCCCCTTCGTTTCTATACCACCCCCTCTCGCATGTCATTTGTAAAAGCAATGCCGATCGGCTCTCCTTGTTTGACCTGGTCTTGTCCGTGTACAGCGCGCCGACTGCACGCGACTGATGATTGCTCCCCGGCCTCACTAATCTGGTCCGATCTGGTCCGACCTGAATGGCTTTGGGATGTATATACTAGACTGTTCGTTTCTCGGTGCCCGTTTTGGCGCTAATCTATGTAATACCGATATGATATTTTGCACAGCGTAGCAAAGCAAAACACAGGAAGCCAGTGTAGAAGAGACTGGTATCTAAGATGTACCTGTACCAAAGATAGAAATAGATTGGGTATATCGCCACAACCGCCGTGACTTTAGCCTCACTCACAACCGAACCGAACCAATCAACCAGCACCAACACCTTCCATATCCTATCTCATTGTCCACCCTTCTCCCGCTGAACTTCTCTCTCCTCCTCAGCCGGCGTCTTCGTCCGCAACTGCAACGCATGAATACCGCCCTCCCGGGCCATTTCCTCTTTCAACAGGGCATACACCATTCGATGGCGGGCTGGTTGCATTTTCTTCTCGAAGGAGGAGGATGTTATCGTTACGCTGGGTGGGTTAGTAAGGACAGTAAATAGAGTAACCCTACCCTACAGATATGTGGGTGGTGTAGTGTAGTGTGGAGTGGTGGGTGGGGATGGGCCCATACTGGAAATGCGTCTCTTTAGAAGTCGAGCCTTCCATTGCGGCGTGGTGGGCGTGTTTATGCGAGTCGTTACGGATTATTAGTGTTTTTGGGGTGAATTCGTGGGCGATCTAGTTATTTACATTGTTAGAATATGCATAGGTGTAGGGGTAGGGTAGGGGTAGGTGTAGCTGAGGTGAGGTGAGGTATACCTTGTCGCGCATGAGGTCTTCCATTGGAGTCATGGACATGGTGGAGATGGGTCGGCGCAGGGGGAAGCGCGTGAGGAGGGGACGGAGCATTGAAGATTGGATGAGGTGAGTGTGAGTGGATGTGGATGTGATCCTGAATGTTACTGTTGGAGTGGAGTGGCGTGGTTGAGGTGTGGTTGGGTTGAGTTGAGGAGAAAGAAAAGGGAAAATTGCGGAGGAAAAGGTTCCCGCGGAACGTCATTCCCTTCACTTCACCACAACACAATACACCACTGAGAGTACTTCTCTCACTCTCACTCACACTATTTCCTGAACTGACCTAACCTATGACCCCAATCGATCCAATTTAATTATCTCGACTATATCAATGAGGTTCACAACCCTTTCGCGCATATCTGCGCGCCCATCTCCGCATCCTCCGCATCTCCATCTCCGACCACGACATCTCCAACTGCAGACAAAGCTATTCCCCCGCCACTCCTCCTCCTCGCACAAGCTTCCCAACATCCCCATTTTCCAAGCAATCAAGGATCATGACCCCAACAGTCTAGCTGTAATCCACAGCCTCAGCCGTCGCACTTTCACCTACGGAAATCTGATCGGCGATGTCCTCCGCGCCCGCGAAGATCTGCGCCGCAAAGCCGGGCCCAATCTGGCCGGCGAGCGCATCGGCTTTTTGGCTGAGAATAGCTATGCTTATGTTGGTATGTTTATTCTCGCAGTACCTTACTGGTCTGCACGCACTGCACGCACTGCACTGCACTGCCATGCCCTACTCTATGCCCTCACTCTACTAACACTCGCAGTGACAATGCTATCAATCTTCGCCAGCAATGCAATCGCCCTCCCACTATCCCCCGCATTCCCAACCAGTGAACTGCAATATATAATGGACAATTCCTCCGCAAAAGTCCTCCTCGCCACGGAAAAATATGCCGAGAAAGCAGACCAAGTGGTTGTCTTGGGATTAGCGCGCGAGCCAGTCTTTGATATTCGCTCCAAGTTGACTACCGGCGCTGATCCGACTGAATCAGCCAAGCTGGAATTGGAGCCGGAGTCTGAGTCCGATAAATTGGACCCGACTATTTCTGGGATGATGCTGTATACTTCTGGGACTACGAATCGGCCGGTATGACAAGCCTGCTAGTAGATTGGATTGGATGGGATGAGATCGGATCGGATCTATTCCCATCCCATCCCATCCCATCCAATTCAATTCACCTCGAGACCCTCGCTAACAATCCCCAGAAAGGCGTCCTAATCCCCGAATCCGCCCTCGCCGCCCAAGCACGATCACTCCTCCAAGCCTGGGAATACACACCACAGGACCGCCTCCTCCACCTCCTCCCACTCCACCACATCCACGGCGTCGTAAACGCAATAATAACACCCGTCTTCGCCGGCTCATCCATCGAATTAATGTACCCCTTCAACACAGACGCCGTCTGGAAACGACTAGCAGAGCCATTCCTGCAACCCAGTAGCAGCGGCGGCAGCAACACTCCCACCGCATCAAAAATCACCTTCCTAACCGCCGTGCCAACAGTCTACAACCGCCTAATGACCTCCTACCCAACTCAACCAGCCACCATCCAAAAAGCAGGCCAAGAAGCCATTTCCCCACAAACCTCCGCCTCAACATCTCCGGCTCCGCAGCCCTCCCCACACCAACGAAAAGTAAATGGACCGAACTAAGCAAGGGAAACGTCCTCCTCGAACGTTTCGGAATGACAGAAGTCGGGATGGCGCTTAGTTGCGGCCTTAGCAAGAATGATCGTGTCGATGGGAGTGTGGGGTGGGCTTTACCGGGTGTGGAGGCGAGGCTTGTTGATACGGAGACTAATGAGGTTATTCCGGATGGGGTGGAGGTTGATGATTGTGGCAGACCTGTTGAGGGGGAGATTCAGTTACGGGGCGAGACGGTTTTTCATTCTTATTGGGGAAATGAGAGTGCTACGAGGGAGAGTTTTGTTGAGGACGGGCCGGGGTCAGGGCAAGGTAAGCCCTGGTTTAAGACTGGGGATGTTGCTAGTCGGAGACTTGTTGATGGTGCGGGCAAGGGGGAGAGTGGTGAATGGGCAAAGGGTCCGATGTATTTCATTTCCGGACGGAAGAGCGTGGATATAATTAAATGTGGCGGGGAGAAGATTAGTGCTCTTGAGGTGGAGAGGGAGTTACTTTCTCTGTGAGTATACACCACCCTACACCACCCTACACAACGCTACACCACACCACACACCGGCACATTGAAACTGATACTAACCAATCAACCCGATCAGACCCCAAATCACCGAAGCAGCCGTCGTCGGCCTTGCGCACGAACAATGGGGTCAGAAGATCGCCGCCGTGGTGGTGTTACACCCAGACGCAGCGAGTAGTGGGCGAAATGGAAAGTCCTGGGGCCCCATGGATATGCGGAGGGCGTTGAAGGATCGGTTGGCTGGATATAAAATTCCACAGGAGATGAAGGTTTTGGAGAGTATTCCCCGCAATGCGATGGGGAAGGTGAATAAGAAGGCTTTGATTAAGGAGGTTTTTGGGTGAGGTGGGGAGGGAAGGTAGCATGCTTGTCTGACTAGTATTGGTGTATTTGTATCGTTTAGAGGTGCCAGTGGCTGGTTGGGCTGGTTTGTTTGATATAATAATTAGTACTAGTATAGTAGTGCTATGTTTGATTAATTGATACCACTCCTACTCCTACTTCTTCTATAACTATACAATCTATGAATAGCCTCGATATCAACTCCTCGACGGGAATGGTCACATGACAATAAGTAGGAGGTTCTATTTGCTCTTAAAGTTGCTGATCCCACTGTGTTTTTGTTGCTGGGTGAGCTTCGATCGGAACTGATATTGAAGGGTCATATCCCAACAGGCAACCCTACGGTTTGACAGTCATTTAGTAAAAAAACAATTGAAGTGATCACTCGGAGTTGAATAAAACTTAATTATTTTAATAATAGCTACATACCGACTCCTGTACATCCCGACTGCAATGGATTAGACAGGATACGGAATTTGTAAGATGAAGATTTGAAGCTTCAACATCATGTAGTGGGATATTGAAAACCACATTCAAGGCTTCATCACTTCTCACTCTCTTCTTCAGTTGTATAGCAGTAATACCTTCTTTTCCCCTGCAAAGATTCTTCTCCACCCAGATCCAAACTGTACATGTACTCAGTATTGTCTATTTTCCCGCCCCAGTGGAGCCAACCCAACCAGGCAGCTTGTCTAGAGCCCTGACGTCGTCTGGGTTATGAGCTAGCTTCAGTGGAAATTGCCCTGGTTGTGATGAGCCTATGCGCATCATCGCAAAAGAGTCGAGCTGGTTCGTCCATCGCGGCTTCCATGCGACGTAAATCGACAGCCCCAATATACAAGAGATATAGGTGCCAAGCAAGAGTGATATCAGTACTTTTCCAGCATGGGAGATATATGGAATTTGTTGGTCAACGCCCATGTCCCAATTCAGTGACCCACTTGAGAGATATGAATCCCATAGCTTGGTTTGTTGCATCCATTCATCGACAGCTACGAAAGCTGCCGCGGTGAAGGCATTCTCTATTTGCCACTGTGAAGGTGAACTGAGACCCAGCCAAGCATATCCAAAGCTTTGATCTTCGCCAGCAAAAAGCCAGATGTATTCAGCTCCGAGTTTCGGTGGATCATAATGCAGGAAGGCATGGGTTCGGACACACGGGTCTAAATCCCGTGACACGATACTCTTCTCATCTTCTCCACGAAGCAGTTTGATCATGGGGAGAACATCAACACATCCACCCCCAGTATCCATATCTCCTGACGACTCTTCTGACGGGGATAGCTGGTATGTTGCTGCAACCGTGTGACTCAAATCGAGGTAGGATCTCTCAGTGAAAAGGACCAGAACGATACTTAGAAGAGGGCCTCGCATGCAGTAGCTTGAAAAACTGCCTTGTGTTTTTTTTTCTTCTAAATACTACTCTCTTCCTTTCCGAAACTTGCTTGCCAAGACTGCGTTGACCCAAGTTAATTAGACTTAAAACGACCCCTGGCGAGGACCCTTGAATGGTATGGTAAGGAACAAGACGATGAAAATACTCGTACGTGTGCAACACGGGCCCCTTGACTTTTTGTTCTTCCTGCTCTTCAATACCCTAGTTTCTTGGCATCTGTACACAGCCTCATACCCCAGCTCAGTTTGAAATTTTATCCCTCACAAGGTTGAGCCTTACATTTGTGGATCTGAACAGCATTGCTGTCGCAGGAACGCAACTTCCTGTGATACCCCTTCGACCGAGCTATCTTATCAATGAAACCCTGTATATTTCTATGGAGGGCATGAAAGCGAAGTGCTAATTACAAGAATGTTCATTAGAGCCGACTAACCTTGGAATATAAGGCAAGCCGGCTTCTGGATATTAATTAACAATACAAAATCACGACCTCATGCCCATCCTAAATTACCAAACGAGACCTGAACCGCAGTGTGTTGCGGATTTCGAGCTCTCTTGCCCACATATCTCTGGTCAAACACAGGACCTTGATTAATACAGCGGCGAATACCGCTTATCGTCGAATCCAAACCCACAATATTTACACCCATGTAGACTGAATGAGCATCACCTATTATTAAGCCCAACATCATCTCCCAGACGCCGATGACAACTCAGCCGGTGGCACAACCTGATATCCTGTGGATAGCTCCTGTGGCGGCGGCTTAGTCTCCTGACTGAAGCCGTCGCTCAGCGCAAACACCGAGCTTGGCCCAGAAACTTCTGTCAGTCCAGTCACCTCTTGCGAGGATTGTCGACGTCGCCGCCGCAATAGGAGAAATCCCAATGCAGACAACAGCGCCACGCCACCTATTCCCACGCCGATGCCGATGCCTGCTTTCCCGCCCGTCGAGAGCCCATCTGTACTAGATGATGCAGCTTTCGAGGTTGTTGTTGGAACAGTCGTCGATGTGGGTGAGGGTGTTGTTCCCGACGTGGATGAGGACGTAGTCGACTGGGGATGAATGAGGATTCCCGGCGAATAAAAATGATCGATATCGGTGGAATAACTCTCTCCGTCAGCTATGAAAGTAAAATCGTACTCCGAAGTCTGTGACAGAGGCTCGTCCTCAACATAGACCTTCCAATCATAATATCCGGACTTCGAGATATTAACCGTGGCTATTCCGCAAAATTGTTAGCTCATCGTTCAGAAGGATATGGCTGGGGTATAACGTACATGCAAGAATCCTGGAATACGAGTAGTCACTCGAGTTCCAAGAAGTCAGGTAGAGGTTGGCGATCGTCTTGCTGTCCATGTAATAATCCGTGTAGGCAGAGTCCCAACCTGTCCACCGAATCGTCACTGGATCTCCAATTGTATAGATATCTTTGAAGTTTTCATCATGTCCATTGGGATTTAGCCAGTTTTGTGAGGCATTTTCTTCATCGCTTTGAGCCGGCTGTGATATCGAGATCAAGAGCAGCCAAACCCACGCCAGTTTGGCCATGGAGTTGAGTACAATTGGCAGCTTCCAAATGTTCTTTCGCCCCGGGGAACGATTATGTTTTCAATTCCAAGATGATAGAGGGAATTGCGGGATCAACTTGAACTTTTGAGGAGGCTCACCCGGGAGTAAGAACAGGAAATATGTACACTGTCTGGTCAGTGGATTGGAGCCCTCTTGGCAAGCATGAGTGCCAGATATTGTAATCTTACAGTATCAATCATCTGAGTGCCCATACGGCCATAATTGTGGGTCGACCCCCAAACAGCTGGCAAGATAGTTCATCTCTCCAAGATACGACCCCTGAGAGCTGCGGGGCCGATGAGCCCTGCGCTCTCGCGGGGCAAGTGTACACTTGTGAGGCTGAGGTATCTTCCCGACTCACGTTATACACTTCTTGCCTGACTTATTTTTCTCTTGAGCACCCGAATTCTGCCATTGCATGTATCTTTTGTGAATGTCCACTAATGACTCCGCGATCTAAATCATGTATGAGTAATGAAAAACGGAAAGAGAGAAACCCACGAGTCGACCTGTTGTGCCAAGACGAGGCTCTATCCTTGGCAATTGGGATGTACATGTCTGTGCGACTTTACTACTCCGTAAAGCGTAGTAGTAGGGAGTACTGGCAAGTGTACTCTGTAAACGCCCGGTTTATTGCGCCCCGCCACATTATTAGTACCAATTAAGCCCCCACATTCAGCCTCACACGACACTAAATCATAGAGAGAAGAAAGGCTTGGCCCCTCAGGCCGATGAATGCAGATAAATGTGACACCTCTACGGAGTACAATCACGGAATATGGAGAATGCAGTGTTGTGACTAATTGAAAAGCAGTAAATATGCACGAGCTTTCGATGTGTTCATTTGTATGTTGCAAGGAATTGGGATGAATCAAATGTGGGTACTGTAATAATCAAAGCAACAACTTGAACATATGCAATAATACTAACAGCAAATTAGGTGATAAAAGGGAGATTGAGATATGCAGAGGGAGAAGAGACTCGCAATGAGAGCGCACACTTTTGGTCGAATGGCACATTTTGCCCCATTTTGTCGTGATACATTCATTCATTATAACTCCCAGTTGTAATATGAGCACTCGGCTGTTTTGATACTGTAAAATTACAGTGGCTGCGCCAATGCACACTAAAAGGGCTCCTCGTACATACGAGTACTGGTACTGACCAGGGAGTGTATGATCTGCTACAATCACCACATGGCATACCCTGATGTTGTTGGGAATGATGATCCGATTCCCGCACCCAGGTCCGTGGTATTGGGAAGACCCCATAACCATCATTCTACCACGTAACCCTAACCACATGATTCAAGACACCACATAAAGTGTTAGCTAGTCCCCTACTTTCAATCATGTTTCGGTTTTGAATGGTAAATTCCAGCAAGACAAGAACTGTAATGCTACCGTATGTATTATTACTGATCCAAAAATAAGTACTAACCTGGGCAACTCCTCTCCAGATCGACGACCCTGGACCCACCTGTTGTAATGAACTACTCGCGAGTATTAGTACTAATGGCATCACCATCTAGGCATCCACGCCTTCCCGTCCACCGGGGGAAGCCTGGATGTATGACAGGCACAATGAAAGAGCGCTCCTGCCTTTGAAGTTGGAGTGCATCAATCACGCGTGCCTTCCTTGAATAAAGACAACATTGGAAGGAAGTATGGAAAGCACGTGTGATTGGGTATTTAGAAACAACAACGGCAGAGCCCATCTCAGCTTTGAGCTTCTCTTTTCTCCTCTCCATTCCGACCTCTTGTTTTCGCCCAGATTCCAGGAAGTGTTATATATCTATCATATAGAGGTCAGGGATGATTTCCTTCAATGGGTCTTGGGGCTTTGCGCGCAGATCGCGTGGTATAGGAAGGCGTCACAACTTGGAGATGACTCCTGGAGATATCTCAACCTTCAGAGATATTCTGTGGCAAATCTACTTCAGCCGCCCGTGTAACACCTTCAACAGCGGTGTTCCTCTTGCCAGGATCTATATGAACTAAGTCCTATTTGGGGACATACTGGAAGGCTATCGGGTGGATTGAAGACGCTGCGATCATGGGTTTGTTTCGATGTCAATCGACATGAAGAAATTTCGGCGATCCAGCAATGGCACTGGGACTACGAGCGACGATGGGCCTTCAAGTTGTTGGAAGCAACTCCGGAAACAGGACGGATTCCAAAGACGTGGTGATTGATTGGCGGACTTAACTTGAATATCAATATCCAACGATCTACGAGGTCAAGGCTGGGAGGTGAAGTATAGTTCCGTGAATCCTAGCATACTGTCCTAGTATTTATGAACGATATTCGTGCTACTTTATGAGAGAATAGATCATAAGTGCGAAATCCTGTATTAACTGTATTCTACTGCTAGTCCTGCTACTATTCCTAGTATGCTGTCTGCAGGCCGAGGTCGTCTCGGCGGGTCCCTCACTCTACTTCCACTTTCACTTTTACTTCCACCCCGACTGCATTCATCTCTCCTCTCTCCTCTCTCCTCTCTCCTCTCTTCTTTACTTACCCTTTGTATCCCTTGGCAAATTCATTCCTTGCTACATTAGTTCCATCCCTGTCCACCGCCACACCTCATCATGACCGTCGCCGATGAATACACTACTGCCGCCAGCGACATCCTGGACGCCAAAAGTACAATCCAGATGCTTGCAGCCACCTGCCGAGGAATCGTCCAATCTCATGCACAGGAATCATCCCAGGACGAGAAGCCTCGAAACGTCTTCCCCTTCTACTACTATGGCGAAAACGGTATCCGCAAACTGAGGACCCCAAGCCCCAACGAGCGCCTGTCGGACCAAGTGGTCTTCGCCATCATCCAAGGTAGGATTGGAGGGATGTGTCGTGGGAAGATCTGGCCGAATGTCTTCGACTCAGATGGACATATCAAACGAGATCGAATTCCCCGAGGCCCACCTGTCATCTCATGGGCAAATACAATTCCTTTCTTTACTGTTTACGGAGGATACTACATACTCGGCGGCGACTATCTCGCCCAACGAAGTTGGCTGCTGAGTCCCACTTCAACCCCAATCTACCCAGGCTGTCTCGCCGGTCTGGTCATTGCCTCCCCGAGTGCAATCTCGAACGATGTCATGCTCCAATCTGAACAGATCCACGCCTTCCAGGTGGAATCCTGGAAGGAAATCAACTGGGAGCCCAAGACTGACCTGGAACGAACCCAGAAGAACTTCACGACCTATACCAAAGACCACTCCCGCCTATCCCTCATCTTCTTCGCCAATAACTCCTTCGGTTTCGCCCCAGTCCGCGAAGTCGCTGGTTATCATCTTAACCTCGATCCGGCCGAAACAACCACCGTGTCTCCTACGCGGGTAGCAATTGGTATGTGGAATGAGACCCGTCTCGAGCGATACGTCAACAATAGGAACGTGCAATTTCACTTTCCAATTCAGAAGTTCCCGCTTTTCTTCAATGAGGCGCTTGACCATCCATTGTCAAAGACCCAGTCCACCCTGGAATCACCACTGAAGAATCTCAAATTAGAATCTGAATCTCCGAAGAAGAAAGACCCAGTCACACCAGTATGCAGCAGAACCAGCCAAGGAAATACCACTCCCAAACGGCCAAGGAACGATGGACTAGATGAAGATACGCCCTCCAAAAAGCCCAGGCAACTCATAACATACTCAAGGAAAATGCAAAGTCAACAACAAACTCAACAGAAAAAACATAATGACCAAGATCACCTGGAAAAGGAACAGGAACAGCGACAGGAGCAGCCGCAAGAAAAGCAAAGACAACCCCCAATTGGAACCAGCCCAAACACAGCAAAACAAATCGGCCAAGCATTCACAACCGAATTTAAAATCGAAGAAACATGCCTCGCCTTCGACGATCTAACAAAAGTCTACAACGAAATCATTCGAAATCGCGAAGCCCTGAATACATCCCCCGCGCGAGCCATCATCCAGTTACACAAAACCCAACACGAAAAACATGCCAAATACCGGGATCTCCTTGAGTCTGTGCAAAAGGGAATTCGGGGGAAGGATCGGGCTGTGAAATTAATCTTTCAGGATAGACTTGCCGCTGTTGCTTTTCCGGATGGTGATCGGGTTCACAACGACAAGGACAAGGACAAGGGGGAGGGGGAGGAAGAGGTTATGGAGTTGGATCTTGTTGGGAGTTCTGATGTCTCTCTGGACTTGACTCTGAGTCCCAGTCCCACGCCTGCTTTGGCTGGAGGCTTGGATTTGCCTACACCCATTTCGATCGATGGGGAGGATGTTGATTAGTTTGGGTTGAAATGCTACTTTCTACATGATTGTTGAGGGCCAGTTGCATAGAGTAAGGTGAGATGATGTCTCTGTGTCAAGTTCGATCTTGAGGAGGGAGGATGTTGTGCGGGTGTTTGATATTTGTCTCACAAGTCAGAGATAGAACTTCCTGCATACTAGTAATGATATGTAGAAACCATAATCTAATACTAGCCACCGAGCTATTAATGCCGAAGAAGAAAATGTGTTGGAGATTCATTCATACAAAAGCCACTCCTAGATGACTTGAGAATTATAATATACAATAATATACACCTACCCTTACCGGCCCTCCTGCACCGCGTCAAGGCAGTTATAGTTACGCCCACTCCCCAACCCTCTCAAACGCCTTAATAAACCCAACACATTCCATCTCAACATCAAGCCTAGACATATCAACACCAACAACTCTCGCCTCAACGATGCCAAAAACGTCCATATTCTCCACACCCGGACAATCAGGCGGAATAGCGACCGTACAATTAACGCCGAGATTAGAGATAATGCCGGAGTACTTGAGGCCGTCGCGCTCGAGGGTGAGTCTCTTGGCGCGTAGGAGGACCGGGAATGTTGTTGGGAGTTCGCATTCGCCGAAGTAGAAGGCTCGGAAGAGGAGCATGCAGGACCAGTGTTGGCGGGCGAAGTTTGAGATGTCGCGGACTCGGGTTGTTATTTGTTGGGCGTGGGGGATGTACATGTCCACGTCTGTTGTTGTGTATGGGAGGGGAGAGGGAGAGGGGGGCACAGAAGCGGTTTCGGACTCGGACTCGAATTGCTCGACCTCAGCAGCAATCTCCTCCGGAAGATCAGTCCTACCATCAAATCTCCGCCCATTCTCATTCTCAAACCGCAAAGCAGCCTCAATCTGATAATGCGCAATCACATCCGTAAACCGACGCAGTGGACTCGTACACTTGACATAAGAATTCAAGCCCATAATATGATGCTGCACGGGACTAGACCTAGCCAACGACTTCGGCATAGCAAGACGATAAAACGCCTGTCCGCCGAACTCGGCGACATTATCGCGCGTCACCCGCTGATACTCCGGATCATACCATGTACCATTGAACACGACGGGAATGTTTCTTTCCGCGCAGAATCGGCCCGAGATATGACCGGCCAGATTCATGAGTAGTGAGATGAGATAGTGTTTAGATTCATCGCGAACGTCGTGCGGGTTGAAGTCTTGCATGCGCAATTTGATCTTTGGGTCGCCGACGTAGTATCGGCCCTCTGTGACTTGCATTTCGTAGGGTTTGAATGGGGCGGTGCCGATTTGGAGGGAAAGTGAGGGGCCTGGATGGGAGGGTTGGAGGTCCATTGCACCCTTCTTTTGGCGCTGGGTGCGGAAACCTTGCATTAGCTTTTGGAGGATTGTGAAGGATTCTTTGTCTTCGGCTGTGAGGGTTTTGCGGAAGGTTTCGTTGGTCGGTGGTGAGGACCAGGTAGATTTATCGCCGACGGCGAGGTAGTCTGCGGCTTTGGTGGAACCGTTGAGGAATTTGGATAGAGTGCTGTGTGTGATGCTGATCACGTTTCGGATGGTGCCGTTCACGACTTCAGTGTCTAGGATCTCGCCTTGGAGGTTCATCTTTGCGCTGAAGGTCAACGTTGGTCTGCCGGCTGCCAGACTGAAATGGCCCTGTGTCAAAGCTGTTGGCAGTATCGGGTACGTTCTCTCAGGGACGTAGGTAGTAGCAACGCGTGATGCGGCGTAATCGATAATGGGATGACCACGGTCCAGGAAAGCTGTCGGGTTGGCAACATGGATGTGCACCCAGAACGTGTCGTCTGAGCCGGGGATGCGTTCCAGTGAGACTCCGTCGTCGATCTCTTGGGCTGAGACATCGTCCACACAGTAGACTGGTAGATCACCCCAGTCTTTGCGAAGATCTTGCATGGAGTCTTCGAGAGGAATGTTCTTGCAGGATTCCTCCACCTCTTCCCACTTCATGTCTTCCAAGAGGGACATTCCGTGACCGGGGAGTAATAGACTCTGGTCTAAGACACCCAGATTCTCCCACGGGGAGATGACTCCTAGCTCTTGCAGGAATAAGCGAGTCGATGCCTCACTCAGTCCGAGAGTGTTGTACATCCCGGTAGCTCGCATGATATGCGAGGCTGCCGATCGTAGGGCACCGGAGGGCATGATGACAGATGGAATCGCATAGTATTGCATAAACTCCAGAATTATTTGGTCATTAGCGGTGAACTTTTCGGTTAAGACTTCACGGAACATCATAGATTTGCCATCGTCACCGGGGGTAAATTGTTGTGAAGAAGGACCGACGCTGGACATGATAGTTGGCGAGCGGACCTTCCGACTCAGACGGATCATGCGCTGCGATTTCTGAATAAACTGGTGCATAGGGTGGTCCTTTCGCCCGGGTTGCTCTCTGGACATGACAGCACGGACGCAGAAGTCTTGGTGCTCGTGCACCCAATCGATGACCTGATCAACGACTTTGGCGATCCGCATGGGCTGGATAAGATATGTCCGACTGAAGAAGGACGGAATATCCTTTTCAGTTTTAAATGGATGGCGGCGCACAGCCTGATGCACGTTGAACATGTTTATCGGGGTAAGTTCCGACTCGTCGATGGAGAGAGCCTTCATGGTCAAGTCTTCAAGGGTCAGGCGTTGGAACTCCGAGTCGTCCGCGACCAGTTCATGTAAATTATCGAGAACTTGTGAGTGATCCCTATAGAATGCTAGGAGATGCTCCTCAAAGTTGCTCATCATATTTACCAACGGCGCCCCAAGCGGTCGCGGAAGCCCGCCCTCAGGAACAGATTGAATTTCCGAGTTGACCTCGGTGAGACCGTCAGGGAAATATGGAATGATAGGATCGAGAAGCTCCGGCGGGGCAAAGTCCTTGAATACAAAGTCGACTTCGCGATTGGTACAGACACGCCAGTTTCCGCGGCTCGTGTAGAACTGCTTCTGCCGGTGGACGGATCGCACGTAGATTGCAAATATGAAGGCGCCATCCGTCGTTAGACGAGCCACCATATCACCCGGTTCGAGGTGTTCACCCTCACATTCCTCGGAAGTATCGAAGTCGTCCTCTTGCTTGAGGTTCGAGTTGGCCCAGAGCGACTCGCTGGATTCACGACCGTTGAGCATCGATCCTAGGACTCCTTGTCCTGGTACATCGGCGGAAATCCCGACGCCAGTGTCACGGACAGGGTCAAGGACCAGAGGATTGGTTGCTTGCCATTTGTAGAGGTATTCTCTGATGTCGCGATAGGTTTCGAGCTCGGCTTGCGAGAATGCTTCGTTGGAATTGGAATTCGGTTCCGCCGAATTCTAAAGGAAACATACGTTAGTCATGGCGTATATGAAGGGGACTAGTTGTCATACTGTGTCTGCAATGTCATTCTGCTCTGTTGTTTCCGTCGGAATGGCTCTCAAGATGCGTGTGGTTGATAAGAGGCGACGGTCGATCGGCCTGGGCGCGTGTCTTGTCCGTAAAGACAGACATGATGACTGGCGCTGTCTGGGTGAACAGCGCAGACAGAGTTGCTGCGCATTGGCGACTGTCTGCAGGACGCCAATCCTTGATCGCAGCATGGTTGACGTGAAGATAGCATATCGTCCGTTGCGAAATTGGGTTATTCTGCCTGTAAATGGCACTCACCGCTCAGAGGGCGGTGACATGCATATTGCTGCCTGAGAGGTAAGGCGGTAAGGCACTCAGGCAGTCGCTCGCCCACTCAAAGTATACAAACAACCATAACCTTTCAAAGGACTCTGCAATCTCGCTTCTACTGGACCACCTGATATTGCTTAATGGTTGCATTATGGGAACATTGTTTCGTCTTGTTCTCCACACATTTTCGAGGTTATCATTTTTCAGTCGAGGCTGATCTTGCCAAGGCATGCCCCATCGCGGCCACGATGTAACTCGACACTGCAGGAACACCCCCAGTCTTTTTCTTTCAGGGGGCTGTGGACGAACTCCATTTGCCGCAGTTGGGACGGATCCATTCGGCTATTGAATAGGGATTTGAGCAGGGATTATTCCAGATTTACTGATTCGTTCTCGGATTGCCTGTCTGATGACCGAGACTTCCCCTGAATAGTTTCAGTCTTGTGAATCAGCCCCCACATCTTGTCATCTTGTCAGGCACCAAGATCATTCTTCTAATTTCTCCAGATCGTCGTCAAAAACACCCAGGAGACTCGAGAGCCCGCGTATTCAACGTATTCGCTATCGCGTTTTACTCCGCACCGGTGGGAGATCCTAATATCTACCCCGTACCCTTGCCGTGACCCTCGGTAGATTTAAAGCATGTGAAGGTTATCTCATCCCACATTGATCGCCCTGCTTAACGTGAGCCCCGTCGATCACCAACAAGAGCAAATGCCCAAAACCTTGATGACAGCGACTATCATTACTCTACTGGTCTAAGCGAAGTCGGCCCGAGCTTGATGGCGTTAATGGCAATGCACCGGCCTTCCTACCAAATTCAGGTCCAAAATCCAGGAACCATTCAGGGATTCCGCACAGTCTGATTTGCCATTCGATCCACTTATTTAGTGCCAGGAGGATACCGTTTGCCGGTCCACTCCAATGGCTGATCATTAGGTTGACAGACATCTCTCGGAATAATTATGGCCTCACGGTGAGCCACGCGAAGCGTCGACCTTCCCTTTCCATTTAGTGGATTAGAAGGCAATTTGTCTTCCTAGGATCATCTACTCACGAAACCTCAAAACCTCAACTCCGGCGTGACATCTCAATTCCGAGTAATGAAAAGGTCAGGCCATCCGTTCCTTGTCTCACTCTTGAGATGATCAGTGGAGCCAGGATGAAGGAGCCGGTCTGGACTTGATCCATGGTTGGCTGCTCACACAAGCCGCATTACTTTGTCTGCGCCCAAGGAACGAACTATTGACGCCGCTTACTTCCGGGACTTGCCCGCCTTTGTTATTCGGGGATTTTTAATCGCTGTCTATGCCAGATGGCGTCCTGTCGCGTGCATGGCATGCATCCGTGACCACAGATAGCGCATAGTGCATCGGCGATCGACACAGTTAGACTCTCGGCTACGGCCTCATACTTCTCTAATCAGCTTTTCAGCCTTCGATCCTGAAGAATCTCCCCTCACGGCCCCCTTCTTCCGAGGCCCCAATGGCCCAAGATTGCCCTACGATAGATGCCACTGCCATGTGCATCTCCAGGATATCCAACCGAGATGAGATTGTCAGATCAACGTTTCTTCAACGCATGGCCCATTTGAAAAGGTCAACCGCTTGGTATTCCTTGCCAAATATGAGAATTGCATAGCCGGATGGAGACCCTCCTGATACCCACATCCGCCGACACCCCGCGCTTTGCTCTTTTCCACTCTTCATGCCCCCATCGCTAGCTCCACATCGTTCCGGAGGCTGATCAGTGGCTCCTGGATATCCACCGAATCCGGGAACACTCCCTAATCCATATTTGCAAAATGGAAAGGGAGAAAAGCTTTAAGTACCAATTGCGGATCCGCTTATTTGGAAAAGCAATCGAGGGCTTGCTTTTAATTTAATCGGTTCCCTTCTGCGAGGAAATTGTTTCCAAGTCACCCCTGAGGACTTCAGATTGACTTACTCCTAATAATTAATTTATCCCACGACATTGTTCGCCATGTTTTCCACCCGCGGGTGGCATGCCCTAGCGCTTGCTCTGGCAGCTCTGCCTCTCGTCCAAGCAGACATCTGCTCAACCCTCGAAAATGCCGGCATTGATATCGAATACCCGATCTCGATCAACTACAATGCCGATTTGACCAAGTACTGGTCAGCAGCATGTGGTGACCTGAAGCCGACATGTATTGCGGCACCCTCCAGTGCGGCCGAGATGTCCCAGGTGATCAAAGAACTTCACGACGTCGACACTCTATTCGCAGTTAAGTCGGGCGGTCATATGCCCAACAATGGATTCGCAAGTATTCAAGACGGACTCCTGGTTTCTACCAAAAACCTGGACCAGGTATTTTACAACCACGAGGATAAAACCGCAGTTATCGGTCCTGGTTTGGCTTGGGAAGAAGCTCAGAAGGGCTTGGATGATGCTGTTGGCGGACGTGCGGTGGTGGGTGGTAGACTTGGAGGCGTTGGGATCGGAGGGTATATGCTCGGATGTAAGCTTTTGAGTGTTGAGTTTATGCGACATTGCAACCCAATCGCTAACTTTAACAGGTGGAATGAGTTTCCTGAGCACACAGTATGGCTGGGCAGCCAACAACGTGAAGAATTTCGAGGTCGTGCTGGCCAATGGCACTATTGTCAATGCCAATGAGAAGGAAAACACAGGTGAGTTTAACCAATATTCTTGTCAACTCGCCGCCACGGCAAAATACTGATTCGACCGTTCAGACCTGTTCGCCTCATTGAAGGGCGGCGGTAACAACTTTGGCGTTGTCACTGCGTACACCATGCAAACTCACCCCCAAGAGCACAAAGTTTGGGGTGGTAACTATGTATTCACGGCCGACAAGACCCCCCAGGTCCTCTCGGCTTTGCGCAACTTTGTCGACGAATACCCCGATGACAAGGCAGCTATTATTCTGACTTCCGAGCACGGCGCACTCATTGATTTCTGGATCATGTTCCTTTTCTACGATGGACCCGAACCTCCTGCGGGCGTCTTTGACGAGTTTACCGCCATTGATCACACCTCGACCACCAAGACCTGGGACACATACTACGATCTGCTCAAGAACAACGACTTCTTTATCCTGCAGTAAGTTCCATATAATACACTATAAAATTCAAATGCTAACAGATATAGCGGCCAACGCTACACTATTGCCACAGAGACAACCCCGGTCCCCAACAAGACTGTCGGATCTGAAGTGCTGCAGGAGTACTACGACCACTGGTACAATGTCACGGAGGACGTCCTCGGCGTGACCGGTGTCCTAGGCTCCATCGCCTTCCAGCCCGTCCCCAAGACCTTTTCTCAGAAAGCCAAGGACCGCGGCGGCGACCTGCTTAACGTTCCTACGGACCAAAACTATATTTTCATTGAGCTTGACTTCTCTTACGCACTCTCCGTCGATGATGACAAGATCGATCAAGCCAACCAGAAGCTCTACCAGGGTATGGGTAACCTTGTTCAGAAGAACATTGACAAAGGCCTCCTGCCTGATGTTTATCGCCCGCTCTTCATGAACGATGCGTATTTCCGCCAGGACTATTGGGGCCGTATTGACCCTGACTCGAAGAAGGAGGCCCTTGCGACACGTCTGCGATATGACCCTGATGGCTTCTTCCAGAAGCGGACGAGTGGTGGATGGAGATTGAACGAGTAAGCGTCTTTGGATATTTTCTCTTAGAAAAGACTTGAAGAATTGGCGACTTTGGCGCCGTGGTTGGAGATATTTATTGTTCATAATATTTTGAACTAATTTTGAATGAAAATTAATGACCAACATATCGATATTGACCGACCGGAGTGCCTATAGTATACTGTGACTTAGCTTGGAGACAAAAGGACTCAGTGTACAATCCATTGACACCTAGCGAATCCTTTGACATTGCCTGCGTAAGTTCTCATTGTTGGGCTGACGAGGCGCCATCCATTGTACCTCGACAGTTGTCATTCCCAACATTTATCGGGATGACATTATTCAGGAAAAGGATCTGCGCGATGAGTCAAAGCGCCCACGGGTAGGCTATGCACAAGTTCAAGAAGAAGGCGAGATTCTCATCGGGCATGGCAAGGTATATGAATAGCGCAGCAGCCACCAGTAGCGCGCCAAAGACACTGTTTCCCAAGGGTGTTCCAAGTCCACTGTGGCTGCCAACGTACATGAAACATGATCGTCCTCGCATCAACCTCCTAGTAGGATGCAAGCTCGTACCTGACTTATTTGTGTAGCCGCCTGCGTCAGAAATGCCAACGCCAGGGGAACGAGTGGCTGTGGCGTCTTCGTCGGAATTAGGGTTTCCCTTCCAAGCGCCCGCGGTGGAGCCAACTATTGGCGGCGCGATCGCTCCCACAAAATCCCCGACCACTTATTTTCAACATGACCAAGATCTGCGTTAAAAAAAAAAGCAGAGGCTCTTGCAGCTAGAGCTGTCATTTCTGCAAAGCGCCTGCTTAGGAGAGGCTGGAGCTTTGGCCATGATGTTGATGCTGGGCCACCCGGACGCAGACGCTTTGATTGGTTCGTTGTCGGCGCTTGGGGTCTAACAAGATCATCTCTGATACCGATGATATGGGACTATGATTCATTTTCTGGGGATGGGTCTAGATCTTGGACCACGTTTTGAGTGCTGCTAAATTTGTCCGGTCTAGATCGTGCCTCTTTTCCTTCAGGGCTGTTAGAGATGGTTTGAGTTCTTTGATCTGGTGTATATAAGTTGTCTCAGCCCACCTCTTTCAGAATTTCACTTCCATTCTTCAATCTGCATCATTAATTATTCACTTTTCTTTGTTGGCTTCTGGTCTAGACTTTTCCACACACTCCTTGACATCTCATTCTCATTCTGCAAGCGGTTTCTTGCTTCATACATTCGCAGTCCGTTATAATAACTGCTCCATTCCCTGTTTTACTACGACTGTGTCAACCTTGCTTTCTTCTTAATTCCCAGACATCTTCAATCGCTTTCTTTGAACATTCATTTCGAATTTCCTTGACATAACCTTCAAAATGGGCGGTCGTTACGGAGCTCTCGGCGCTACATTCCAACTCGCCCGGCTCTTTCAATTTTGCTCGCTGATCGCGATAATCGGCATGACAGCCAAATTCATTTCTTCCATCGTTTCGAACAACGCAACTCCGCCCAATATTCTTATCGGAACTATCTCAGTGGTATGATTGCAATCGATCTCATAACTGCACCAAGCCAGATACTAACAGAATCCAGACAACTATCGCAGCCGTCTACTGCATCATCTCAGCAATTCTCTTTGTCGACAACATCCTACCCTTCCTTGCCAGCGCAGTCGCGGACTTTGCCGTTCTAATTGCCCTCATCGTGGTGGCTGTTGTAATGGGCAAGCCATTGTCCTACTTGAAGTGCAACACACTTGCGGAGCTGGGATACAAGGACGCGACCGTGTATGCATTTTCGTCAAAGCTGTCTAGCTACATCGCTACGATCAACGGAAAAATCGGCTACTCTTCTTGGATCGGCGCGTCAAAGGCAATTTGCATCGAGACAAAGGCTATTTGGGGGTTGAGCATTGCTCTTTGGTGAGTTCACACGCGTCTATGATAACACGCCTTACACCAGATTCGAGTATATTTCTGACTGTAGCAGTATTTTGTTTTTCTTTTCGTCTATCTGCAGCGTTTGCTTGTGGCGCCAGAAGAAGGCTATGATGGAGCTCGATGATAAATGATTCGTTGAATCGATCTGGATGTACTGTTACCAGGTGTCGCAGTGACGAAAGAGTGTCGATGCAATGGGCGGATCGGAGAGCTCGATGTAATGATGGGGCTTATGAGGAGGAAGGTGCATTGAATTGGGGGATATCTTGCCTTTCTTTTTTACTTTGCGCATTGCTCTAATGATCTGATTTCTGGCGCTTGGAGTTCATTTCTTTCAGAAAATGTCAAGAAATACTGCCAGCTTACTCTCGCTAAATATACTACTCATACTGGCAAATAACAGTGACGGCTTTTCTTATATAGTACCAGCAGACGTCTTCTGGAACATGAATCCATGGATGTATTACAAACTATACCGAATGTGTCAGTTTTGTAAACAACAGAGTGTATTCCATCCTTGAAACGTCATCATGTCAAAATAAGCAAAGATATTCCTCGGTCGATCTTTGGTGACTGATACTCGTGGGGCTACAGCGGTTTACAGCAGTATAGTATGTACATAGCGATGTACGGTGTACATATGTACTCGTATGTACTATCATGGATCCCTTGACGTCAGAAAACCCACATCACATATATAGTGTCGATTCTTGTACTACAAGTAGTTACTCGATCACCCTACCTTTTTCCTTGGTTACGCTGGTAACGGCTTCACAACTCACAAACATCAAGGTCAGTTCGTCGCGTCAAGCGTGTCGAATTTTACTACTATAGACTCATCTGCATATAGCGGCACTTCTTCTCTATATAAGTATGGTCAGGAAGCTGGAGAAGAGCCATGATTAGTTATGAACCATTCCCACCTGTCATCGGCGAAGCAGAGACGCTAAACTCCCCCACCACATAAGAACTTGACGAAAAAGACTTCTTAGCCTCCTTCAAGTTGTTTTTTCCCTTAAGCTCCGCCACATCCTTCTCGTTTCATTTCATTAGGAATATATCACCTTCAAAATGATCATCTACCGTGTATGTTCACCCATCCCCAGAAGTTCCACCCTCTCTGCCATGTCCGAACATCGACACAACTAGGCCGCTAACTACCCCGCAGGACATTGTTTCCGTGACGAGCTTCTCTCGGAAATGTTCAAGATCAACCCAGCCAAGGATTGTCCCATTCTATGGGAGGTGGAATGCAAGAAGTACGTCAAGAAGGCCAACGAGGAGTTGCCGCTCAATGGTGATGAGGAAGACGGCGAGGGCGAAGCCGTTATGGTCTACGACATCGAGGACCAGTCCGGTCTCAACCAGTTGAGCAAGCCTTCCAAGGAGGATTTCAAGGGCCACTTGAAGAGTTAGTACCCTGTTCAATCCACGATGATATCCTCCCAGCTAACGCCATCTGCCTTCCTTCTAGAGTGTGCCAGGAATGTCATGAGTAATCTGCTCGCAGGTGGTGCCACTTCCGACACACTTGATAAATTCAAGAGTGGTGCTTCTGCCGCGATGGAGAAGATCAGCGCCAACTACGACAACTCCGAGGTCTTTATGGGCCGGGATATGAACGATGCTGCGATGTAAGTTGCTTGCAATTGCCGGCCTTTAAACATAGACGTACTGATTGAGATGACTAGGCACGTTTTAATCACCTTGCGCGAGGATGGTGTCACCCCCTTTGCTACCCTCTGGAAACACGGTCTTAAAGGGATCGCGATCTAAGTCTTGACACACTCCGGCGAGTAATAAAAGGCACTTGGCATGAAGAAACTATGAAGAATTACGAGACTTTGTATCCATTTTTACTTCAAAACGCGAAATTGTTTCGTTCTCTCGCGCAAGGCCTTTTGTTTCCCTTTTCTGTCGCATCTTCATATCCTGATTGACTGGTACTTGACCGCTAAGAGTTATGCCTCATGAATCGACAAACTGTCACGCCTTTTCTCAGTTCAACCTCCTGGAGACTATTAATTTCTACTAGATTTTTGTCCTTCTACATATTCTAGATATGCACGACACGGTATAAAATAATAACTTCGAATTAGGTATTGCTAATATGCCAGTAATCCACGACCCAAACGCCTATGGAGCCTTAAAACCCATCCTATGCACATCCTTAAATAAATTGTCTTGATCCGGAGTAATCCTATTTGACAAGCGCAGCATGTTATGATGATTGGAAATCGAGATTTGGAATACCACATGAGACTCGGCTGTGGCGCAGCAGCAGAAGGGCTCGGATTTGAGTGAATGTGGGAGCGGGTCATGTTGTAAAACATCCGATTGAAGTCATTTACTAGCGGCAGTAAACTGGCACGTGGATGTCGATGTGGCCGGCAACCCAGTAGCCGATGAAGAACCCGGATTGAACGAACCACAGGCTAAGGAAGGATAAGCCTGAGCTCTCAGGTATAACGTTTCAACATAGTTTACCCTGCTCAAGTTCTTCCCCGACTTGCAATGAACCTTATCGAAAACGATGTTACTCACCACGAAGATGCTGGTTACATAACCCATCTCTCGCTCTTGTATGGGTGCACCCAGGAGATATGCAATTTATGCTCTCAGGCCACATCTCTTTCGCATGTTGATAACATAATTTTTTTTCTCCAGGCGCTTTTGTCGCATCCAGTGGTCGTGCAAACCTTTGACGAGACTTTTGAACGAGCCCGATTTCCAAAATGCCTCTCACATAATCCATTCTTCCATTTTCTAACTATGCAGCCAGGGATTGTACAACACATGCTACCAGGCCACATTTCTATTGCATGCTGATAACATAAAGTTTTTGTTTGGGCCTTTTTTTCACACCCAGTGGTCGCGCAAACCTTTTGGAATCTTGAACGACTTTGGCCCGGATTTTTTAAGAGCCAATGGCGGTCGCATAATCCCTGTTTCCTCTTTCGATTCAAGCATCCTGGGGAATAGCAAGCCAGTCGTGTGCCAAAAAATTTGCTGCTCGCAGCGCCAACTAGGTCTTTCCGCTTTATATGCCAGGCGCAATATAAGTTTTTTGACCACCTAGAGTGAGAGCAACCATCAAACGAACAAATCATATGATGAGGGTTTAATTCGTTCCAGTGGGACACGCAGTATAGACCCTTTCTTTTCTGCGCAATACACCCAGCAGACTCGCAGATACGGCGCCGAGAATGACTCTCATATGGATTCTCTCCACCCGCATGCCATGTACAGAGTAAGGAGCCGGAATCTTTCTTATTAATACATCCAGGGAACTTGCAATCCAGCTCCTCATTATCCGGCTCGCAACCATTTGCCTGCGTCCAGTGGTCAAAACAATAGCCTTCTACTATGCTCTGCGAGGTACATCCGAAGTCTTTGCACAAAGTCGGTATCTCCTGTGCCTTGTGATATTCGCAATCGCGGCCATCCACCATGCGCTCTGCGCACCCTAGTATAGTGCAGGTTTGTAGGAATCCCTGTCCCTGTGGGAAAATGTAAGTCTCAGGCTGGGTCTCAGGAACCGGAGGCTGATTGTTTGTCCCCAAATCCAGAGCCCTATCCCTGGCCTCCAAGTCTAGAACTGTCTGGTTGAAGTCGACTTCCATGGCTGTATCATCGATCATCAAGTCTACACTGGGAACTGCCGGTGTACGATCAACATCCATCAACGTATCGTCGAGATCCGGAAATATATCCTCAAGACCCGCAAATGTATCGTCGACATCCATCTCTGTATCGTCGACACTGGCATACACAGCTGTAGTATTCTCAGCCTCCACAAATGTATCGTCAAACCTCATATCAATAGCCCCATCATCTAACCCGCCCTGATTCACGTCATCGCTTTGGTTGTGTGTGAAATTTGGGCTGTTATGATCACTCTGGCTCTGACGGTCTGGAGATGCATTGGTGGTCATTCTCCAGTTCGCGACTTCATTTTCAACCTCCCAGTCGGAAACACCAGTTTCGAATGGCATATCTAACATCGCAAGCTCCTGCTGATGCTGAGCATTACTGCGGCTTGGGAGCCCACTCTGGCCATCTTGAGATGGATTAGTGGGAATTCTCCAGTCCGCAAAGGCATTGTTGTCTTCCCAGTCCATGACGACCCCAGTATCCAAATGCCACTCCATCTGATCTTCTTCAGTATTTTGGTTCGACATACCTGTGGATACTATGTAGCCAGGTCTTAATAGAAATCTGATAACAAATACTTGGACTTAGAATAAATTGAAATTCGGAATGAAGTACGATGGATTTTATACATGTCCCTCGACCTCGTCTGAGGTGGCTCAACGTAGAATTCGCGAATATGAAACGAAGTATGATAGACAGTACTCGTATAATAATGAAGCATTGCGGCTACCCTAAATCTCTTTGTATTCAAAACAGGGCATTGTTCGAGTAGCCTCGATTCATATAAACAAAGAGCTACCTGATACTTACGCGATTGGGTCTGTATATCAATAAATATAGAACTCATTGTGACATTTTGTGAAAGAGTCTAAGTCATAATCTTATTGTTTGCCTCAATGAACTCTTTATCAAATGAATAGATATTGAAGAAACAGATCCTGAAGTGCGGTAGAAGAGCAGCGTGAGACAGAACCTTTCTCTTTAGTCCGTAATTTACGATCTGAAGATTTGGACTCGAGGACTCGGAGCAGAAAGGAAAGCCGAGGACTCCACTAAGTTATTTACAGGCTTATAAGCCACATTGTGGAATTTGAAAGACATTGATATCATTCAAAATTAATTAAGGGAGCTGGATTAGTGATAAGGAAGTAGTCTACCATCTACTTCAGGTTGATCCTTACTTGAGCTGTTACCCAGTCTACACCTTTCAGCTATCCACAACGTGGAAATTAACAAACAAGTATGGACGTACAAAGTATGACGCAAATGGCTACCTGAAACAGGCTCATGAGAAATAGAGCTCATAATCTGCTTTCATTATTGAAAAGGAAGTCAATGAGAAGTAACAGTGTTAATCCGGGGATCTCTGGTATGAGACTCCAGGCCAAGTATCACTTGGTTTCGATATAACTCAGGTTCTTCCCAATTGCTTGCCGAATATCAAACAGTTTACCATTCTGTTTGGACAAAGGAATTGCATTGTTATTTTGAGTTTGAGCGAAACGCCCGAAAGAATCAGAAAAGCTGTGACAGCCGCTGCGGGTACTGCTTTGTTTAAAATATAATAAGACTTGTAGTCATTGAGACAATTTCCTCGAAAAAAACTTTTACCAAAGTAGTAAAGAGCATAGAAGATAGAATAAATGAAACCAGATATCCATGCATACAATAAAGCAAAAAGCCGCAACAAGGCCCCATTGTGATTCTCATCAAGACAATAAGCAATCTCCATCTCTTTCCAATCCAAAAATATATCACAGTCGGTTACTCGACACATGCCATCGAGAATTATCTATAAAATAGACTGAGATCGCTTTCCCAAACAGAAATATTTTCACCATCAGCCCAGAGCTTGACTGATTCGGAGATAAAAAGGCAATCAGATCGTCTTAGCCATGGAGAGTCACAAGCTTCAAACCATGGCGCATCAAGGCTGGACAGCGTTTGGTTCAAGTTCCAACAATCCGATACTGGTCTCCGACGATAAGACCGAAGAAGCACGATCGGAGAGCACCAAGTGCAGATATTTCACATGCACTAGGGCTAAACGCCTGGATGGATACTGCACTCGACATTGGAAAATAGTAACCCCCCTTCTGAACTATCCTATCGAGATACTTTGTGAATTTCCTGGATGCTCGAAAGCGAAGAAGAGGGCTGGCATGTGTACGGAGCACTGGGGTGAACAAAATCCTGAAAAGAAGAAATTCTGTCGGGCCACTGGCTGCCCTAGTAGTATATAAAAAGATGGGTTTTGTGCCTTACATTATAGTGAGGCAAACCCGGAATTGAAAAAATCACATCCTTGTGAATTTGAGGGTTGTACTAAAAACCGATATCATCTAACCTTTTGCGCGGAACATATCAAACAGGTGCATCCGGATTACCGAATACCGAAACGTATACGTCAATGTAAGTCTCTCGGTTGTACCATGCAATACGTGAAAGAGGAACTATGCAAAAATCACTGGAGAGCACTACATCCTGGTGAGATTTTATATTGTGAGTTCTCTAGTTGCCAGAGTTTTAGTATTAAACAGGGGCTTTGCCGGTTGCGTGCCACAGAGGAAAACCTCGAGGGATTGGTAGAATACCGAAACAAAAGCAGCGAAACTTGCCAGTTTGGCAATTGCAAACAGAAACGCTGCAGGGGCACATTCTGTTGTCGTCATTGGAAAAAGTCCTTCCCTGAGTTGGTTCCTTTAGATACCTGCGAGAATGCCAATTGTCTTTACAAACAATACGACGAGGGCTTATGCCTTCAACACTGGGAAGAATTGACAAAAGCGACTCAACCTTCAACATCTCCGCAGTCCTGCAATTATGCAGATTGCATCTACCCATGCTATATGGAAGGCTGTTGCATTCATCACTGGAGGATTCATCACTGGAGGATTGATGTAACGGAACGCACTGGCGAGACCCCATCTGCAAACCCGATTTCCGCTGTCTCCGGTCTAGCCATTATTCCCTGCAATGCATCTGAATGTCCTCGCCAGGAACTTAAGGACGGACTTTGCGAGTTTCATCTCATGCTCAATTAGATCTAGTTCCTGTTTGAAACTTGCATTTTCAACTCTTTAATGGTGATTTAGCTCAACATGACGAGCATATAGTATGAACTTCTGGGTTTGGTGGAAATTTGCGATGTGATAAAGTGAGGTTTTTTTAATGGATTAATTAGTTTCTGTCGTTGATTTCTCTGCGCATGAATAAAATATGACCTTGTCACAAAATTTTCGTATTGGGATTTTTGTAGTGGCCTTTGAAAGTTGCATTGCATTACTGCAAGTAGTCGAATATAAATCATGAAATTGATTATAACATAAAGAAAGTAATGACAGAAATCACCTACTAGAGACGATTACCAAGGCTTGTTAGGAGTCTTCAAGATGTGTTATGCATCTGCATAGATATTTATACATAACCAGCTAGCCGCTTGTGAGCTCTGGATTTGAATTTGAATTTTTTTTTTAGATTTATGCCACCTAAGTAGTGGGATACATGACAGAAGAAGGTCAGTGTCCTTGGAAAAGTGAGATAACTGGCAATGCGAAGCGGCTTCACGCAGAGATATGGTAAACCGGTACGTGCAAATAATCGACAAAGCCTTTTTTTTCTGATCCAGATATGCTTACATAATAAACTTGGGCTAATTTAAATAGTATTCATTTACTTACACAAACAATGGCTTTCTTGATGAATGGAATTGTAATATTTGAAAGAACTCATCGCAGCGAGGTCAAAGGAATAATTACTCCATAGAAGGGAATCCGATTTTCTCAACCACGAGCCCAAAGCCTCGGCTCAAAGGCATTGTTTTTATTCTTGTGGTTTTTTTTGGTGTTTTATGCCAAGCTAAAATTGTGCCTACCTCCTTCTATAAATATGGTTCCACTTCATTGGGACAACTTAAATAATCCTGCATGCTGAAAACACTTTTGCATACAATTCGCAAACTCATAAATTCAACATGTCCGGTATTGATATGAACCATTATGGGCTCTACCTGGCCTTCAGCGGAAGATCTGACCAGGCGAATGTCCATTGGATGATTCTTCTAGCTCATCCCGGTGCAGATAGATGCATGAGATTCCATTGCGAAGGTAGCCCTGCTCTTCGGGAGTATGTTTCAGAATCGGATACTCCATTCAACGGGCTCAGGGACAGCGCTTACCGAAGAATCGACAGAAAGGATCTGATTTGCCGTATTCCGATAGAGGCTTTCGATGTGGTTGTTAAACAGGCCGAAGCTACACCCCTACAAAGCTCCGCATTCTGGGTCTTATATCTTTTGTTTCGACTTGAGCGAAAGGGACTCGTACCGGAAGGAACATACACTGATTGGATGACCTATTATCTAACACAGAACGGGGATGACAAGGAAAACATTGATGCAGAGGATCAGGGGCCTGGTAACCTTTGGCTTGAAGAGGAGTAATTGACTACATTTCAAGATCTCTATTTTCTTTTATTCATTTACATTTTCTGTTGAACCGAGGACAAATTTGATTGATAATTTAATTATACATTGAACACAATTTCTATTTGTGTGGTTAGCGGCGAGAAAGAGCGTAGCTTTTTATACTGTAACTGTAGTCTTTTCTGATCATAATGCTTGATTTTCAAAATTCGGCATTCTTCTCAACCCTTATCTCAGCATACTTTCTCAGAAGCCATTGCAAAGTTAGAAGCAACACAGAAGTTAGCAACAGATAACTGTGTATATGATACGCTGTGAGGAGGGCGAGTTGGATATATCATAAATGGCCGGGTTGGAGAAATGGACACAAGTTCACTAATTAAAATCCGCATTTGTTTGAGGAGATTTGCAGTTCTCGCCTGGGAACTGCTTTAATTTTTACTGGGCGATTCATCTGATTTTAATCGATCTCGGGGCCGACCCACGACATCACGGATATCGCAATGAATCGCTAGAAAGGTTCGCTTTAGGTTAGTACGATTCCAAGGATTCCGTGAGAATTAAAACAGCATTACTCCTAAGCAAAACTGTTAAAATCTTCTCAGCCTTAAAAGAGTAGACAAGCGCCTAGAAGAATAATAATGTCCGACGACTGTTATCGTTCTGCTTGAATAAAAACCATTTCATGGCCACTATAGAGTCACGGTTACGAAATTCTAGAATAAATTTAGATACTATTGAGCAATCTTGATACACAAGCTTGGAGTTGGCCTCTGGCAGGTACGGATACAGGCAAACTTTCTGATCATTCCTGTGTTTTCCTATCTCGGAGTTACACTAAAACGTTCAAGTTCCTGCCGGCAAAAGGCGACCCATAGCTGCCAACTATCTAACGCTGAAAATCCGCATCTATTGTGCCTTCCAGGGGTTGGTTTTGCTTTTGGATCTTTGTCGTGTTACTCGAGTTCCAAGATTCTTGTTGTTTATTTGAGACAATAAACGTTGTTCTCCCAAAGGAGTAACATTCAAAGAAGCTGAAACAAGTGATTGATCTCTATCCGTCAGCCTCAAACTTATTGTCTTATTTCTGAACAAATGGGAATGTATTGCATTGTTTTCATGAGGGTCATATCGAGGATGGCCTATATGAAGCATCGGATATTCCCAGTGGTTAGGTTTTGATATCATCAAACAACCTCATTAGCAGCACACCCACCATCATATTTATCATTTGCTATATACCATATCTATCATCACCTACTCTGCATAATCATTCATCATGTCTCAGGTCGATGTGACACACTATGACATTTATGTCGCGTTTGGTAGGAAGCAGTTTCTTTGCGACCCCATTCATTCACTGATTCTCATGAGCCATCCAGGGGCGGAGCGATGCACTCGGCTACATTGCGAGGGCTGGCCAGGATACTGGAAGCCTGCAATTGAATACAATAAGCGATTTCAGAGCTGGTGGATTGAGAGTAAGGTCCTTGTCGCCCAGATTCCAGCTTCAGCGGGGTCTATTGTCGAGCAAGAGGCTAGGAAAATTCCAGCGCAGAGTTCTGGTCTTTGGGCTTCGTATCTGCTTCTCAGGCTTGAGAAGAAGGGGTTGATTCCGGAGGGAATGTATGAGCACTGGAGGGATCAACTTCACATCCCTGCCACCGATGAGGATGTGGGACCTAGTAACTGCTTATGAAGCTAGGGCCGAGGGATGTGGTCCTCGGGGGATCCGATTATGTGAGTTGCCAAGCAATACTTAGTTTCATAAAATATCATGCATCTCTACTATTTCCTCCCAAATTTTTGGCAGCGAGCTATAACGAGTCTGTGATCAAGAAAAAGAAATTACATTTCCATTTAACTTCCTTCGTAGTTCCCGTGTAATCCGATTCCGCTCCAAAGGAGTGACTCTATCTTGTAAATGACACCCATGAATTTTGATGAACAGATAGAAACTCGAGATTCTGTCCATATTTCGCTACCGTACAACTGAGTTATTATGCTTAGACAGATCATAGGTAGTTCGGTGAGAAGGAAATTATGTGTTATGTACGCAACCTACTGATGGGTCACCAAGAGCCAAACTACTTCCAGATTCCAACTTCCTCTCCCCAATAAATGCTGTGCAAATTAAATGAGCCCCCACATTAATGGACGTAGTATTGGGAGCGTTTGCGTCGGGGAAGTGTCAACCTGATGGATATTCCTGTGGCTTTCTGCTGGCGATGATAAACTTCACTGATCATCCTTGATTGGAATTGAGTAAGACAAAGAGCAGAGAGCTGTCCAAGATTCAGAGGGTTCCGCGAGATCCGGGGATGAAAACGCCTTAATGAACTAAAGTATGCTATTCAGTCCGCGGACTTGAAAGACCCTTTGATCGGTTCCCTCCGTGGCCAAGAGAATCCTACGTTAAAACTCGATAGTGGCCAAATCCGATCCACTTGCACCACGCTAAACATCTTTCTTGGTAGTCTTAGCGAGTCGGAACATGAAGCTAGAGAAGCTAGAGAGCCAGAATTTCCTGGGCCATACGACCCTAGAAATCCAGATCTAACCAGACTTGGTACTAGGGGCATCGGGCGATCCTCTGGTTTGTAGATTTGACCCTGCCAAGCCGGAGTGGGTGGCAGTTCACCGTTTAGCGAGCGCAGTGGAGATTGCAGTTTTAGCCTCATTCGAACGGCCCCAAATCTTAGGCTGCCCTCTGCCCTGCAAACGGCGGAAGCCAAGGAGGTCAGTGTGTGTTTATAATGGATCACTTCTGTCTAATCGATTTTGAAAAAGGCGTTTCGCTCCATTCTTCTCCCCTTGGATTGCAACCATGACTGGATTGAACGCCTCCGTCTCTGCGGGTTGGTATACCTTCTCCAATCTTGGCCCTATCACAACGACCTTCACTCCAGCTCCGAGCTGTAGTGCATCTGGGCGTATGATGCTTGGTTACCTGGTTCAAGATGGAAATTATTTGAACCTCAAGTATGGTGCAGAGCCCACCCCTCGGATGAAGTTCGACGGCTGTATGCCATCTTCCTCGCCGACACCCACCGCCACGCCTGAGACAACCATTCACCATCTTTCCGAAGAACAAAAATCTGCTTTTGCAGCTCAATATGTGGACTGGGTGAACGAGGGATTCTACTACTCCCCTGGCCTGCACTGCCCTTCAGACTGGGAGACGATTGGCTTGGTAGCCCGCGACGCCAGCAGCTCGCTCAGTTCATCGGGCATCTATGTCGCTACCACCACCACGACTGTCGACACAAAGGATGACTACTATTACTACATGAGTGACTACGAGTATCCTGCATCCGTGCTGAAGGGTATCTTGGAAGCTAAGGAGACAATGGTAGCATGCTGTCCAAGGTAAATCCATATCTATCTATCTGGGTAAAAAGCAACAGAATACTGGTGAAATTGCTAGCTAACATGTCTCCCAGTGGCATGACTGCCGACAAAGGTGGCTTTTGCTACTCCGAAATCGAGGGCTATAAAGCTACTGTTGGTTACCAGGTCGGCGTAGGAAGGAACTACGAATACGGATCGACTACAGAGACCTTCACCTTGACGCGGCACGGTTCCGCAGTTCTTGAAACTGAATATCTTATGTACGAGACAGCGACAACAGCCCATACAGATACATATACGGAAAGTTTTGGCCGCGCCGAGAGGTCTCTCTACAGCGCGTTTTCTTACGCGCCTGTGATTACGATGCTGCATCACGAGTCCGATTTGAAGTCTGCAACTGCAACTGCGACCGCGACCGCAACGGCCGCCGCCACGACTACCTCCAATGCTGCTGGCAGGATTTCTGCTCGCGCATCGGTCTGGAATGGGCTTAGCTATGTATTCGGAATCTCGGCGGTTACTGCTGCGTTGGGGGCTGCTATGATCTTGCCCTGGTAAATATTACGATCCTTATATATCTGGGCATCAAAATAGATAGATCGGCCAACTCTAGACTACAATTTACCCTTTTTACTCGACGAAATTAATGAGGCATTTCTGAACACCAAGAACTTGAACGACTAAAACCGTCAGTTTCTCGTAGACGTTGAGGGCAAACGCGAGATTAAGTACGGTACTTTCGGAAATCGGTATCACCGCCCAAACTCTTTCACTCTTCGTAAAACCTTGGCGCCGAGTCCTACTGTACTGTGTATATTAAGAGTAGCCACTGAATATTAGTACCTCTGTATTATTAATATGCAGTATTTTACACCAAACAATACATTCCATCATGTTTCATCGTACGGGTAATTTTGCTTGAATAAGAAGGAATTTTAGAATGCTAAAAGGACATATCGTGCATCTGAGTTTATCTAACAGGCTATGATTGTATTGACTTTTACAACTTTGAAGTACTCTCCTCGCGGCCAACAAGGTTAGGGTGGCCGTCGTTCATTGGTCGTGTGACAGCGTAGAAGGCAACACCCTCAGTCTTTGTTGAGAACTATAAATGGGTCAGCAAGTGTATATAGGCTGATTGGAGTACAGAGAACCAACCTGAGCCTTGGAGCCAACATGGAAGAAAGCCCAGTCTCCAGCAACGAGGTGGTGGGTCTTGCCAGTGGCCTCATCCTGTATGTTATCAGTATCATTTGTGATACAAATTTTGAAATCGACTGGGATCTTACTGTAATGTCGATTTGACCCTTGAGAACATACTTGGTCTCCTCGTAGTCGTACTCGCCGTATCGTGTAGGTCCGGGCACAACACGGTAGAATCCAGTGGTCAGGTAAGGGGTAGAGTGTGAGCTCTGGGATTTGATTGAGTGGAAGTCGGCGATTATGGCGCATTCGCCCTCGGGGATTGGGATGTGCTCATGGCCGGCGCCCTTGATAATGGTAAGAGGAACGATCTTATTGTTAGACACTAGAGATGTTAGCACAAGATTTTAGACAACGACTAAGTGTATCTTACTGTTTAAGCGTATAGATAAAGTCTAGAGTCTAGAGATATAGACAAGTAGGTACGAGACAAGCTGTCCGCACCTGCTTATATACCGATTGAAACGGAGCATTCTCGGGATAGATAGTGTTATCAGACCTTGAAATACGGGGTCCGGCTCCGGAGCCGTCGCGCCGTGCTGCCACTAAGCTACAAAGAGGGTTAGTGTCATCGAATTAAGGTGGACCGAGACATAACGTGATCGGACCCTCACGGGCCTTGGCCGGATTATCCTGGAAGAAAAGCTATCTACCATTACGTTGTGGGTATTTTGTTATAAGATCTGAGTTCCAATCTCATCTGGTCGGCTCGGCCATCAAGGGACCCTGGGGCCACGGTTGCTTCTTCCCGCCCCTCTGTGGCTACAGCCAATAAAAATAATCGTTGATACTTGGGGCTTGCAGCAGTATACACTCAAACTCAAGTATTCATGGTCAAATGAAGATGGAGGGACGGCTCCGTAAGCATCCGGGGTTGCTTCTACATCCTCGCCTTACAAGCGGGGAACAGGTTTAAGCTCGACATCGAGGCCATTGTTAGGTGATAGTTAGCCACTATCAGGTGTTACTAGTAATCTCTTATTTAAATCAGCCTTCAATCGAAGAGTAGGCTGTGGCACCGATTCCCGGAAATACTGTATATAATAGCACTGGATTTTGCAGAAAAGAGCTCAATTTGAGGACCGTCCACGTACAGGAAACGAAATAAATACAAATAATACTAAATATCACCACCCAAGAAATCCGCCACCGCTCTTGAGTTTAGCCTTCCCATCCCCGGTTTCCTTCTTAGGAGATGATCTAATGAGTTGCCCACCAGGAATCGAGTTATCAACATACGTAGTCTTTTTCGGGGGCGGGGGCTTCTGCTCGGCCTTCTTCTTCTGAGGATCGGCGCTCTTGGCCTTCGGCTTTTTTCTCTGTCCGCCACCGGCGAACCATGCTAAAGTTGAGATGGGAACTTCCACTGTCTTCTTTTCAGTGCGTGTATGACCCTCGGAATCTCCTTCCCCAGTGCCCTGGCTGCGGGAACTACTAGCTTCTCCGGATCCTAATGTTAAAGTTAGCTTCATATCATGACCATATATTTCATTATAGGAAGATCTTACCTCGAGACCTTCGCGGGTCGCGGACGGCAACAGCAGTATTGCGTTTCATGGCGCTGGAAACGGTTTCGTCCGTGAAGTTGCGACGATAACTCGACATACTGGCGGA
Source organism: Penicillium cosmopolitanum (assembly GCF_028827165.1). NCBI lineage: Eukaryota > Fungi > Ascomycota > Eurotiomycetes > Eurotiales > Aspergillaceae > Penicillium > Penicillium cosmopolitanum. The sequence continues at coordinate 3,997,218 of NW_026622678.1, read as the reverse complement.
CTTTTGAATATCTGTGTAGATTGTCGGGATTCCCTGAAGAAGCTCAAATATTGCGATGATGATTATAAAATCTGTCTGGCATGATTCGAATTCCCTCTATATATGCAATGTATCTACAAAGAGAGTTATAATTATCTAGCAATCCCATCTACTTTTTGGGCGGCTTTCATCGTGTCTGGGTTTTCTAATGTGTGTTTCAAGGGTCTTTATAGTCGAGATATTAACAAGGAAGACGATTCAAAGGAGATAAAGAAGATTGGGTCTCTTATCCGTGGTACTAGTGATGGGTGCATTGTTCGACAAAGACATTATACTATAGCGCCATGGCTCGGAATAGATCATGCTAGGCTAATCCAATCCCAATGAAAGCGGACACGCTATATGTTCTATTATTGGTGGTTTATTTCCCTGGTTCTATCATTTTTGATCTCTTTCTTCAGCACAAGTAGAGCCAAAGGACACTCTATTTTAAATTAAATGCTCCAGAAATGATTAAACAAAGACTCATGGTCCAAAAATCGGCAATTTGAATAAGGGAAATTAAGGAGCAGCAAATCACAATTCTCCATCTTTCAATCTCTTCCCCTCCTCGAGTAAAAGATCGAGTCCTCGTGAGGGAGAAGCATTTGAAATTGCCGCGCGACCTCACAGCAGCTATCGCCGATTAGACCTTGCACTGGTTAGCATTGAAATTGTCTTTTCTTTCTAGGCATCAAACCCCGTCAATACGTACTTAGGTTTATCTAATAACAAGGCAGGATCTACAGGATCCGTCAGTTCCCTCTGCCTGTTCTCCGGTTCTTTTGCTCTCCGGCGATACATGAGACTATCACGCGCGGGGTCATATATCCATTGCTCCGTTGCTTTTCTCGAATCAGATGTCGAGGGAATAGAAGAACGGGTACTTTCAGCATCTGAAACGGAGCCCCTGCTATTAAACAGAGGTGATTCATCTTCAGATAATTCAGGTGGTGGAGGTGACGATGAGGTATGCGAAGCCTTAGGGAGAAATAGGCCAGTTTCCTCGATAGAATCGGGATGGGGACCATCCGAAGAGCCTGCTGAGGTTATGCCTTGTTTGGATCCACCATTATCGAGTCCTAAGTTTTCCTCAGGGGTGAAAGGTGGCGAGGGAGATCCGATATCAGTTGCCGGTCCTGGATCTGAGCGATTAGGACTAGGAGTACTCTGGATTTGAGTCTCTACCTCGACGTATGGTGGTGGGTTGTCCTCGGGTTGTGTTTCCCGAGGTTCTTGTCGCTGGGCACGTTTTCTCTGAGAGGGTGCTCCCTGGGGAGTTACTTGCGAAGATGAAACCCCTAATAAATAATAAGGTCAATTTTGAGGGTTCCAACGAGTCCGGATGCATGTTTAACTCACCATTCTTACCCGCTGCAGCGGCTCTGATATCGCAGTTGCATCGTTGACGTATCTCCGGGCCTTGTGGATCATTTCTTATGTCCTTGTTCCGGCTCGAAATCGTACTTTTTAGGTATCCAGGGGTCGAAGCACCGGCCTTTGTAGACTCAGAGTTGTGCACGGGACACGCCATCTTGAAAGAAGACTACATAAGTCCACAAAGACCCCCACAAAAAAAGCCGTCAGATGGAAATAACAAAGGAGAAACGAGTAGTTAAGAAGAAAGCAGCGGGGCAACACAAGACTCACGACACCCGGGTTCAGAAGGGGACCACCTATGCATAGGCACAAACGGCTCCAATTAAGATACCCGATTCGTTGGCAATGTACAATAGTGTTTGCTATGGCTTAAATGGAACACGAACTCATCCCTGTAGAAGAGACATGTGATGCGTAGGCAATGCCTTGAAATAGTCAAGCGGTTCGTCGATCGTCAGACGTGCAGTGCAGCGTAGAATTATCGTTCATCGTTGGAGGATGAGAAAAGCCATCGGGCGAACTGCTGCAGTATGAGTAGATCAGGGCGACCAATTAGGAGATAGCAGCGAAGTCCTGTGGACCATCCATGGATGCAATAGAATATTCTATTTGAATGAGCGGGACGTTGTGCATTGGCTTGGGTCCCAGTTGAGGAGGGAGTACATGGAAATATTTGAATAGGCCATACTTAGGTGATGTACAATCAAAAGTCCGATGATCTCAATTCTCGATAATCGCGATATTATTTGTATACAGGTGTCACAAAAGAAAGGACGAAAAAAAAAGAAAATACAGATAAAGTCAAATCCCACAGTTCAGACCAATGAATCGCTCCTCAATCAGCCCCATCAACAAGCCCACTGAGCATCCCATCCCCTCACCCCGAGCTAACCGGCGGAATAATAGCAATCTCATCCCCATCCCCAATAACAACACCGCCCTCACCCCCTAAACCCGAATCCCCACCCTCATTCTGATCAACATAGCCCCCATTCAGACTCACCGCGCACGAAATCAGCACCTTCTCCCGAATGCCGGGGTACCTCCTCTCTAGCTCGGGAAAGAGGTCTGCCAGGCGGAGTGGGGCGGGGAGGAGTTCTGTGTTTTTGGTGGTGTATGTGCTTGCGGCGGCGAAGTAGTGGATTGTGAATAGGGGGGATGTTGATGCGGAGGTTGTCATTTTCCAAGGTTGTGGTGGTAACCTGAGAGAGAGAGAGGAAGTAAGTCCAGATGAAGTGGTTGCCCAGGTGGTTGTGGTTTTGGTGGAGGGAGAAGGACTTGGAGAGATTGGAGAGGTGGGGTTAGTTATCAGTTATCAGTTATCAGTTAATTATCAGCTACTTTTACTATGAAACTACACTAGTTTACTTTATGTTTATGCATGGACTTTCCTAATCAATCAACGCCTCGGGGACTCCCGCCCTCATTCGATGACCATATAATACTAGTAGTAGTACTATAGATTTCCAAGATATACAAAGAATCCCAAACACCGCAGGATTACTCCCCCATCTCCTTAGCCAACTCAAAAAAAGCCCCCTCCAAATCCCCCCCTCAAATCCTCCCAATTCTCCAACCCAACACTAACCCTCAACAACCTCCGATCAACCATCCGATCACTCAAAGTCCTCCACTCAATCAACGTCTCAACACCACCCAGACTAGTAGCATGCTGAAAGAAATGCAATTTACTCGGCAAAAACCTCGCCGCCCTCTCCGTCTTCATCGTAATCGCAAAAACAGGCCCAAACCCATTAGGCATTTGCTCAGCCAACCACCCCCCTCCATCTTTCTGAATACTCGCATGAAAGACTTCTTCCAGCACAGTCTGCACGCTTTCCTCCACCGATCCAGCCGCGGGGTTCGGGGCCCGCAATGCAGAATCTAACCAAGATACCAAATTTGCCGTATTGGACGATTGCCGCTGAATCCGAACTTCTAATGTTCGAAGACTCCGAACACCAAGCCAAGCTTCCATATTCCCCATAACACTTCCTAAAAAGACCCGATCTTCGAAAAGTTGTTTATACCATCGTTCCCCTTGCTCATCACCACCGGACTTTGTAACCAAAACCCCCGATAACAAATCACTATGACCGCCAAAATATTTCGTCCCGGAATGCATAATCAAATCCGCTCCAAATTTAAACGGCTCCTGTAACGCCGCCGGAGCGAATGTAGAATCCACGACGAGAAACGCGCCGCGCGAGTGCGCCTTATTCGCAAAATACCGTATATCGAACGCCGTTCCTTTCGGATTAACCGGAGTTTCTAATAAAATGACATCGCCCCTGCCAAGATCTTCGGGTGCACAGTCCAGCGGCACCTTTTTCAGACCCGTTGTTCGGGTGAAGAGGGATATTACCCCGTGACAGCCGTGGTAGCCTTCGCCGACTGAGATGGTGCGTGGGTTTAGGAGGGTTAGGGCTGCGTGGAGGGCGGAGAGGCCGGAGGAGTATGTTATTGCGCGCCCGTTTAGGAGGGTTGAGAGGATTGTTTCGAAGCGGGTTGGGTTTGGGGCGGACATTCGGGAGTAGATGTGGGAGGTGGATGGGGGGGACTGGGTGGGTGGTTGTTATTATATTATCATTCTTGTGGAAGTGGAGGTTGGCTAGGTATCATACGGTGGTGGCATTGGCAGCGGCATCTGCATCAGCTGCCGGGACTAGAAGGTTTGGATCGCTGGGATAGCGGAAGGTTGTGGCCACATGAAGTGGGGGAGCGACGTCGGGGACGAGGTTTAGGACATCATCGGCGTGTAGGGAACGCGTGGAAGTACCAGTGGAATGCGCCATTGTTATGCTATGTTCTTGGAATTGTATGCACAGGAAGAGGCGTTGGCATGGAGAAGAAGTGTGAAGTATGAGTATGAGTGTGAGTGTGAGTGTGAGTGTGAGGTGGGAAGCTTGGAGAAGTGTGAAGTTTGAAGTTATGATACAAGAGGGGCAGAGAGGGGGTTGGTCACGTGGTGTGGGGAAGCCCGAGGAATACTGGTATAAAATGTAGGAATGTAGGATGGTGTGATTGAGGGTATGGTGATGATGATAGATGCATGGACATGGCATGACAGGATAGAGGTAAGTGAGGTCTGCCTTGCTTTGCTCTGTTCTTCTCTGTTCTGCTCTGGACTATCGACGCAGGGAACCCATCCGAGATGGTTCACGCACAGATCCTGGCAAGGCCACCTTAAAGTTGGTGCGCTCTGTAAGAAGGGAGAGAGAATTAGCATGTTGCACCACTCGAGGGGAACTGGTACTCGGAATTCACTCACCAGCCTCCGAATCAAACGTAATAGCAATATCATCGTGTTCAATCGGATACTCAGGCATGTCAAGACACACAAAACCTGATCCCGGGTCATCATCCTTCTTCGGAAGAGCAAACTTCGCATCGACAATTCGAATACCGAATTTGCCGGACCGACCGAAGGACTCAATATGATCGGTGCCCTTGAGAACAAAGTTCATGCATGAACCATGATGGAAGTCTTGGAAAAAAGCAAGTAATTGCACGACCTTCTCCTGCTTCACGATTTGGACACGCGCCAGGCTGGCCTCCCATTTCTTGTAAATCGGGACCATACTGCGACGTCGGGAGATGGTGAAGGAGGATGCGATACTGGATGAATTGGTTAGTAAACAGCTTCATGGGAGTACAAAACAGAACGTAGCACAGTGCAGCGCGCGTCGCCCGAAATCAACTCTCAACTCACCTATCGTATATCACCGAGAATCCAGTAACGGCCTGCTCAAATGCATGAAGAGCTAAGAGCTGTCAGCATAATCCAATCCAATCCAACCCATGTGAACATCAACACCTACCCTGGATATTCGCAAAGTCCAATCGACGAACCATCGGCTTCGCAGTCATCTTCTGAATAAAGTCGGCGACCTGGTCCGGCATCTCAGGACGAACAAGATTATCCGCCAGCGAAACCGTGAGATCCTGCTGTGCCGGTCGATACAAGCTCATACCAGTCCGATTCTTGACATCCAGCCCAAGCTTCAATTCTCCGGGGCCTGCGCGAGTCAGTAATCAAAGAAAGACGATATGGAGAAGAAAAACGTTGAAAGTAAACCCAACTCACCCATATTAAAACGATCCGTAACAGACCCCCACTCCGTAGCAATAAACGCCCTCAAATTTTCGGACAAAATCGTCGGACCATAACCGTGTTCCACATAAGAATCCTCCTGATCAATAACAAACACATTACCAGCAGGGAATTGTAAATGATTAATGGCTTCCTTGCCACTCCCCGCCTCACCAGGTTGCTCGATACTATAAGCGCGAAGAGGGTATTCGGGAGTCTTGCTCTCTCCCTCCCGAGGAGCCATACCCAGCAACACCGAATGCATCCGAGTGCGCTCCTCCGCTTCATGGAAAGTCATCAACATAGACCGGGTGCGTCCGTCCTCCGTAACTTTGAGCAAAAGCGCCGCAGCGCCATCCTCTCCTCTCAACAGCCCAAATACAACAGGCGCCCCTTGCCCCAGAACGTGACGGATGCTGCTAAGAGTCTTAACCTTGGGACTTGTCAAGACGGCAAGTCTGAACCCGCGGTGTGCGTTTCGCGTTCCAGTACCTTCGGTCACCTTGACATGACGCTCGAATAAACGAATGCGGCAACGCTCCAATGGTTCGGGTGGGAATGCCTTTTGCGCTCCCGGGTCCATATATTGGAATACTTTGAGGGTGTTTTCGAATACCACCGTCTCACCGGGTTCCGGTGAAAGACTACCCTCCGATTTCTGCGTGTATTTAACAATGTTCCAAAGTGTTTTGAAATCATCTTCCTTGAACATGACATCCAGCTCGAATCCGCGGGGTAGCTTCACCCGCATAGAGTGTGTTCGAACCTGCCATTCCACGTCGTCCCAAGTGGGACCCTGCTTGCGGTCGGACTGGATCATGATATTGACAAGCTGGCTCTGGCTGGTAATCGCAGCAAAGACATACCAGTCCGAGCGCTCTCGAATGATGGTCAGTGCGCACGGCATGGCGTATTGTTCGCCATCGTCCTCGCTGGAGCTGACACATGCTTGGACAAACAGGCTGCCGTAACTGAAGTACCTCGGGGTGTCGCCGAGCGGCATCATGTGGAACAAACTCGGGGCCTTGCCAGGTTTGTCGGCAAGCATTGATCGTGTCGCATTGCCAGATAGAACTGCGGATACGTCCGGGGCGAAGAATGGGTATCGGAGCCAAATGCTGGTATCCAGGTGACTAGGAGATTGCTCATCGCCGAGGATGACTGCAAGAATATTATTACGCTTGATAGACATGGAAAGAGAGCGCAGATGGTTCAGGGTAGTCTGGTGCAGGGTGAGGGCCTCGACGAGTTCTTTATTAGCGGTGGTGTTGGCCACGGCGAGAAGAGCGTCCACGCTCATCTGCCCATATTGAGCGAGTTCATAATGCGTGGGGATAATATTCTCATTGATCCACAGAGACTTGCCGAGGTCGATGACGGCCTGTTTAGCATAGCTGGGGGGGTGCTGTTGCGCGCGATCGAGCAAAGGATTCCAATCGAGTCTTTCCACGTAGGAACCACCAAACTGCCGCACGAATCCATTCCATCAGAGAGGTTTCCATCAACGGCTTCACACTCTCCGCAGCCATTGTCAAAAGGCTATCATATCGGGCAATATAATCCTTGAACTCGGCAAACGAGGTGTCGCCCACCTGATTGGCAACATTGCGTAGAGAGAACTTTGGTGGTTGTGGGCTCCGTGATGGCTCGCGACTTTGCTGAGGGGAGACCAACTGGTTCGCTGGGGGAATCTCGTGTGCGGGAGGCTTAGGAGGAGATGATGGTTTGGAAGGGCTTCCTGGAACGAGACCTGGTGGGGGTCCTCGAGGGTCGACGGGGCTGAGGTTGGCCGGGGGGCGATGAACAGCAGGGCTGGAAGGGTATCGAATAGATTGAACGATCGATTTGAGGGAGGGTGCTTGATTCGAGCTGCTCGACATCGGAGGGGTATCGTAATTCGCCGGTGGCGCGTCATGCGGGCTAAATGCCGATGGTGGCATCTCGGGGGGTGATTCAGGGCTAGGCAGATCATCCTGGTCGTCATCCGCCGGGGATGCGACATCCACATCATCTGTATAGTGGTTGTGTAAAGCCCGACCTTCCTCAGCCTGCATCTGATTCCGTACGCGCTCGGCGAACGAATGCGAATCTGGCGACCCACGGAAGGAGAGTCGCGAACCGGGCTTGTTGCTAATGCCCAGGGTGCTCAATAAATCCGCATCCTGCACATTCTGTGTGGGCGGGGGTCGTGAATTAGGACTGGTGGCACTTTCATGAGGGGAACCTCCACCCCGTCGACGTTCCTCACCTTCGCCCAGCGTGGTGTTGACTCGGAGTGACGGGAGTGGGGAGCGTGAAGGGGCGCGGCGCGGGGGGGTTCGCCGCTTGTCGCTCCAGCGCTCGCTTGCGATTATAGGAGATCTCGATGGTGGGGTACTCGGACTCGTCACCACCCTCTCCCATGATCTCGGGGGCACGATCCGAGAAACCGATGCGGAGGCCCTTGTTCTTGCGACGCCTCATGGTGGGTTTCCGAGCTGGTTCGGCGGGCAGGGGGCGTGGTTGGGGAGGGGCATCCTGGAGATGGGGAGGGGGCGCCTGGTCGAAATTGAAGGCGGCATAGTCTTCCTCGGAGATGGGAGGGATTGAAGGGATTGAAGGAGGAGGGGCATGGTCACGATGGTGAATTGGGAGAGAACTCGAAACTTGAGCTTGAGGGGCGCTGGAGTAGTCCTTGGGGATGTCGGCCTTGGGCGCAAGGCCATCAGGGACGGGTCGCGAGGTCGCCAGGAAGTCCTCGATCTGTTTGTCCGGGGTGGAGCGATTCTTATCCTTTGAGAACAACTTGTCTCTCCAGTGAGGTTTCTTTGCAGGGGCGGGTTTGGGCTGCTCAGCAGCCAGAAAGGCGAAAGGGTCATCGGCAGGCATGTCGGGGAGAATGGCACATCGCAGAGCTGAAGGGAGACAAGGAACCAGTCCTTGGGGAATCGAGAGGGACAGTGGGGGGCAGAGACACAGACACAGACACAGACGTGGCAAGACGAAGATCGTCAGGGGTGCCCAAGTGGTGGTGGTGTGGTGGTGGTGGTGGTGTGGTAAATTGGGGCAGTGCGAAGGCGAAGGCGGGGAGAAGGTGAAGGTTGAACTTGAAGGGGGGGAGGTGGATGAAAGGCGGGAGGGGCGTTGTGTGTAGTGTGTAGCCCGTGCAGACGATCAAGGGAAGCCCTGAGGTGTTTGGTGGGTGTTTGGGGGTTTGTTAGTCCTTTCTCGTCCTGGTGGAGATGAGATCGGCGGGGAGCAGAATGGAGTCGGTGGTGTGTATGGTGTGTATGGTGTGTATAGTGGTGTGTGTGAGGTTGTATACTGCCAGTGTTAGTGAGAGTACTAGTATAGGGTTGAGAAGTGGGCTGCAGGAAGAGTACCGGTATCTAGTAGTAGTAGTAGTAGTCAAGATAATGACTTGAAGCAGGATAGGGTAGTCCAGGTAGGGTGGTGATCCTGATAGATAGTGATTAGTTCTACTATCCAGTATACTAGCAGTATAGGAGTATACTAGTAGGTTAAACATACACTTCTACAATATGATATACACCACCGTATACACTACAGTATACATATATATACTAGTTTCCTAACACAGATCTATACTATTACCACCTTATAGCAGTTCTATCATCATATCTGAGACCACCTCATCCACTTCTCCGGACTTCAGGTGGACCGTCTCAGCTTGAAACCGCCTAACCCACTTCGGGCGATCCTGCTGGGGCGGCGGGTCCGCTGACGAGGCATTCAGCATACAGCAGAGTATATTAGCCTACAGGTATACTATCTAGTATTAGTATTAATAGAGTCACAGTAGGGTTATATCTGTTCTATTTACTTGTTGATAATATATCATATCTATCTATATCCATATCTATACTCCGTACATACCGCACTGTATACACACTTCACGGCTTCCCCCTTTGGTCCTCCCGCCAGGCATGCGGAGCCAACGCCACACGCCATTTGGCGCCCATTGGTGGCCTTTGCTGCCAACGACCATTGGTTCAACTGCCACCCTGCGTCTATTCTCGGCCACACCTGAGACCAACCTAATTTAAGAACGAGGAACCATTCTCTTGCAGGGATAATTATAGCTAGGGCAGAGTATACTAGCGGGCATAGAGTATAGCGGGCATACGAGTATACTAGTACCGGTCGCAAATTGCATACTATGAGTGGAGTGCGAGCTACCCACGAAGCACTTTGACAGTCCTGGACTACGGAGAACGCCGTAGTTAATATAGTAAGAAGTTACATTGCTCCAAGGTTATTTTAAAATAAAGAACGCCTTTAAGTAGTACAGCCCTACTGCTAACTTGGCACTAGCACTGGCACTGCCAGTGCCAGCCCTGTACCAGTGGTCAGTGCTCAGCTCCCTTGCAGTAACCGTCAAAATATATCTCGGCACCTGGTTGGCACCTGGGCATAATTTGTCCATCCATAAATGTAGTTGAGTCACGCGACATGAAATTTTCAAGTTTCCATTAGAAACCCCCAGGGCTGAAATAGTACCTCCACCAGCAACACTGCCAGTGCCCAGGTGACCTTGCTCGTATAATGTGTTGTACGCGATAGCGCCATGTTTCTTAGACTATTCCACAGTGACCACCGCATTGCCCTAGTCAGACTTACGGGATACTCCTACTAGTAGTAGTACTAGTAGTACAGGGAATGTTTAATGTTAACTACCACTCATACTAGTACTACTATTGTAGTAGTCCAAGTATACTCTTTAAGTTTATGAGTACTCTAGTAAACTTAACCTTGAAAAGCCCTACACCCACAGCCCTGGTGGCAGGCAACGAGACACACCACACGTCACCCATTCCACTCTACAAACCGCCAAAGGGCAGTAAAAAGACCTAAAAACACTCTCAAATTAAAGGAAAACCAATAGTAATATATATCCTACTCCAAAATACCAAAAACAAAATTACAACCGCGGTGAAGCGAAAAAAACAAGGAAAAAGAAAAGCTGGGCCCCCGAGTCGAACGGGGATTACTTACAGCACTCGAAGTCTGGAAGGGCACGTCCCCTTGTACTAACCCGGCGGATTTGAAAAGTATGGGTGCCTTTACCTTCATCACCGAGCAAATCGCCGAATTGGGTGTCGGAGGGGGTAGGGCGGGTTGGGTTGGGTATTAGTAAGTGCGATACTGTCTGTGAAGTTGGGTCGAGTCGAGTCGAAGTAGACAAGGGAAGGAACCCCCCCGCATGGATCCTGACAAGGCACGCGTAGATGGGACCAGGACCGTCTGTATAGTCTATCTGTCTTTGCTAGACAAGACGTATGCAAACAGTTCCGTGTTTCTGGAGCGGTCGATCGCAGAAATATACCACGGCAGGGACAGGGAGTTTGAGCTTCGAATATCGACGGGAGGACTGAAGGGATTATCGAAGAGGTATGATTGGAAACCAATCAAATAATCATAGGGAACGAGAGGAGGCACAAGACGTGCGCGAGATGGAAATTGACACGTTCTGCAGATGAGTAATAGCGCGAGAAGATATCCACGACTGTAATGGCACAGAAGGATCTGAGTGAATACGGGAAGGAAAAGGAAAGGAAGTTGGATGTAGGGAGTGGGGTAGAAAGAAGAGATACACTGGTCTGCATTCTGAGCGATTGCACCGTTGCTGTCCAGCCCAAATGTCGGTCTGTTGGATTCGTACTTCGAAATAGTGGGCGCGGATGCGGTGGTAATATAAGTGCGTGTCCTGCGGATGCCTTCACGAGTGGTAGCTTGAATGGAGAAACTGGGGAGGGGTGAGTGGTCAGGGCATTGTTCGGGATGAGATGAGTAGGAGGATGTGCAGGGGACAGGGACGGAGGAGACTCGGCTATGTGCATGGGTCATATTCCCAGCTGAGCAGACGGGGAGATTAGGGACTGAATACTCCATCGGTGAGGAATTCAGATGGACCGTGTGGATTCTTGGCTGGAGCATTGTGCAAAGAATGGCCTTTCTCTATGCAAGTTGCCTGACCGCATGATTGGGGATGAAAATGCAGGGTCATAGTAGACCAAGAGTAGACCCAGAGTACATAACTAATCGTACATACTCGTACATAAAAGCATCCTCGTATAGCCGCTGAGTGGCTGGCTGCATTGACGCGAGGCTCGCCAGTTCAGGCATCCCATGCACAGCAGTCGATGTGGCGTATCTGCATATCCGAATGGGAATTGGGAATTGAGAACTGGGAACTGGGAATTAGGGCAAAAGGGCAATCCACATCCACATCACATCCACAGTCAACAGGTGGTGAGTGGTCCACCCGGCTGAAAAAGATCAGCCACAATTCCACAGCCACTGAGACATCGTGCCAGGTTGAGCTTGCTTGAAATCGTGGGTACGAGTGGGCGGGATTGGATAGGCGGGGACGATTGCAGTAAGAAGGACCGTAGGCCCAGTGAGATAGATGATTAGGCCGGACAGAAGTGTCGAGCTACTCGTACGAGTATATGGAATTGAGTGGACGATCGTGCAATGGAACTCGTGATCGACACGAGATTATGACGGAAGAAGACGGTGGTGGGCATGAGGATGAGATTGCCTCTTAATTTTTAAGGCGGATCAGCGAGCGAGGTGAGACAAGCATGGCGTCGGTGGGTGGATGGAGTGAAACATTGAATATAGCTGGGTATGGGAGAGCTGAAGTGGAAGAAGTTGAAGTAGAAGTAGCAGTAGAGTAGAGGTTAGTCATAAAGTAGTCAAGTAGTAAGTAGTCAAGGCAAGAGCGACCAGAGTGCCAGGTGGAAGGCAGGCGCAACCCAATAAACAAACAAACATTGGAAGGGAACCTTAGGAAGGTGCGACGCAGTGGTACTCGCTATCGCACTATCGCACTATCGCACCTGCCCTGCGGTCTCCCCGGCTTGGCTCTTTCCCTGGCCAGACCTGCCACTGCCAAACCCAACAAGGCGCAGCAACATCAACCTTCAACCTCCAACCTTCGTTCTCTTACTTTCTCTTTCTCTTTCTTTCTTCCACTACCTCCACCACCACCACCACCACCATCCACTAGGGCTTCTCTAGCCTCTCCCCCCCCCAGATCCTCCAGTCCCAGCCTGATCTGAACTGAGCCTGCAGACTTACGTACTCTGCGTTCGCGTTCCACTCCTCCCCCCCCTCCCATCTCCGGTCAAACAACCTGGTTCCTCGTCCTGTTCCACCTGCCTACCCCCCTCCCTCCTCTCGGAACCATCTCATTCGAGCTTTCATATCCTTTTGCTGGGTGTGCGCAAGCCCACTCGCCAGCCCGCGACCCTTCCGATTGCCAACACAACGTGGATTCGATCTCCAACACCGGGGGTTGACCCCCCCCTTAGGAGGTCATCCCGGATGCCCGACCCAGAGATGTGTCGCGACTTGACGCGCGTGGGCCGACTGCCCAGGGAAGCTGCGGATATCAAGACAATCACCAGATTACCCCGTGGGAGTTTGCGAGATACGTCCAAACGACAACGCCCACAACGGCGGCGCCTATCGCTGGAGCCTGGGCCAACCATCCAAACAGCCCATGCTCGCCATGCTCGCTCCTTTTGGTGGATCGCCCTGCTGTGTCTATTCGCTTGCATATCACCCACCACCGCAGCTCTCATCAACTTTGATAACTGTTTGGACAAATCCATCTTGGAATCGGACCCCTTGCAGCTCCAATTCATACCCCTCAACGTCTCCGCGACATTCAATCTCTCCGATCCCCTCCACCCACTGAATGTTACAATTTACGGCAATGTCTCCGGAACGACCGATGGTTCGACATACAATTATTCTCCGAGTGACCCCAGTGGACAAATTCCTCGTCGACATACGGCAAGATTTGGGATCTGGGCGAAACGACCAACAAATACACCACCTTGTTGACGGAGTTTGACGTCCTGAGTTATGTGCCCTGGAATAATGGAACTCCATTTTGCTCGACCGTGAACCAGGGTGAATGCCCGCTGGCGCCGGCCTTCGATGCCAACAGGTATGCCTATGTTGTTGGTGATGTTTCGTGGTGTGATTATTTTGTTCTAACTCAACAACTCTACTTAGGAGCGACTTGCGAACGCTGCGATCCTTCTCCGTCCAGCATGATATGGGTTCTACCTATCGCTTCTCGACCATCACTCCCAAGTTCACGATCCTTCTCGGCGATGCCGCCGTTTCTAAGCTAGCCTGTATCACGGTGCCGATCACCCCGGATTTCGGCGCGCCGCTCAAAAATGCCCTTGCATACGTCCCCTTGGTGATTCTGGTCCTGGTGGGGGTAGCTACTCTGCTAGCATCCATGTATACACCCTGGGGTACGACCGATGTCTTCCGGTGGACGAGTAATTATGGTCGCGATGAAGATATCCTCCGCCTAGTCACCCCCGGCTTCGCGGACTGCTTGCAGTATCTGCAGTTCGTCGTCTTGACGGGTGCACTCTCCCTGGAATACCCTGGATTCTTCCAACCGGCCGTGAGCCAGGGTTCGTGGTCGGCCCTCATGTTTAACCAGAGCTTCGTCAACGGAGGTGGCAACAACCCGATCCAAGATGGTGTTTTTGCGATCAACGCGACATACGGACTTGATCGGATGAACCAATTAGTGGGCATGGGCAGCACTCAAGATATGTGGCCTGGCATGATGATCTGGCTTCTGGTGATCCTGAGGGTGTATCACGCTGCTGATCCAGTTGGGCTTTGCATTGCGCTGGCTGCATCGTGAACTAGCCCACACCACCGAGCAGGACCTGCGCGCCAAAAATATGCCCTTCACCATTGGCAACGTCATCCGCATTGTTTTTAACTATTTCCTCCTTCCCATCATCTCTCTATCCTTCTTCCAGCTGGTCACAGCGAGTGGCTCCCCTGCATATAGCGTGGCCCTAGCGGCACTCGTGATCGTCATTCTTCTCTGCTTCTCCATATGGATGGTTCGAGTCATTGTCTCCACGCGCCCGAAATCTCACCTTTTCGACGACCTTCCCACCGTTCTTCTATATGGACCGTTATATAACACCTACTGTGACGATGCTGCTGCGTTCGCCATGGTCCCAATCTTCCTCAATTTCGCCCGTGGTGTTGCCATTGGAGCCCTGCAGCCGTCGGGAATTGCCCAGGTTGTATTGCTGGCCATCTGCGAAGTAGTCTCCGTGTTGACGATCATCGCATTCCGGCCATACGCGTCCCCGACACACATGAACCTTTACCAATGCGTCTTCTCTTTCGTTCGGTTCCTCACAATCATCCTCAGCATTGTTTTTGTACCTTCTCTAACGATTTCCTCCGCCGCGCGGGGCTGGATCGGCTACGTGATTCTCGTGTTCCATGCCCTGGTTCTCATATTTGGATTCTTCCTCAATGCCCTGCAGACCTTGATTGAGGTTTCGGCAAGAATGGCCGGTGCTGGCGGTTCCACCCGTGGAGGTCTGTCCAAAGTCTTTGGCATGCGTCAGCTATCAAGGCGTGAGGCTCGTCAAGGTCTCTCGCGGCAGAGTATGGGATCCGAGGCCGCCATGCTGGCTAACGTTGATGGACGGATGTCTTCTCAATGGGAAGGTTCTCGTCCTCGCAGTCTGTCAGGCAGCTCCGCTCTGCTACTGAACCGTGCCACCGCTAGCGAAGGACGTGCTAGTGGCATCCTTGAGTATGCAAGCTCGCAAGGTGGTGGTTCACATAGTCGTGCCCCTAGCGGCGGTATATACGCTCATTCTCCGACCGCGTACACTGGAGGTGGTGGCATTTCACCAAGCAGCAGTACCTTTATGGGTGCCCACCCACGTGATCCATACTACCGACCCCCAAGGCCTGGTGCAGTGCGAAGGTCTACCCAGCCTGGACCTGGCGATCGGTCGAAGAGGAGCTCTCGGACGTTCTTAAAACCAAACTTGAAGCACAGCCGTTCGGGTGACCCTGACGATGAAATTGGGGAGGGCTTCCCCATGTCTGGCCGGGGTACACCTGTGCCTGCATATCTCCCTGCACCCAAGGACGACATGGAGATTGAAGATTCTCAACAATCAAAAGACTACGCGGTCCGTGAAGTTGACTTTTACTATCGCGTCCGTGGTCCGCCGCTCTCGCATATGGGCACTCGGAAGTTGAAGACAGGCCCTGCTGATCCCACTGGTCCAGTGTCCTCCGCAACAGGGTTCTTCCGCGGTTTATTCCAGGGCAAAACCAAAGACAAGGGCAAAGGATTTGAGGTCGTTCGAAGCGCCCGCGCCCCTCCACCTGGTCTATTCCCCGGCGAAGGCTACCACGAAACACCATATCAAGATGATCCCGAAGACCAAGCGGCTGGCGAGACCCCTGGAGGACACTCTCGCAATGTGTCTGTGGGTGATGAGACGCCATATCGGGATTCCGAAGGCGACAATACCCCGAAGCGAAGCGATGCGCGCGCCCCAGTTCTCCCACAGGTCAACTCTGTCGGCAGCATAGAACTTCCTAGCCGAGTGGGATCTCGCCGCACCCAAGATGCCGGCTCGGAGCATGGCGACCGCCCCACTACGCCAGACCTTCCCGCAGTCGCAGAAACCACTTCGCCCTCTCGGAGCGTTCCAGATCCCGGCCACCTCCAGGCGGAATCTCCGGGGACTGCACGTCTGCCTTTTAGTGGAAGCAGCTCGCCATCCCGAGAACGCGGTGACTCCATTGCATCAACCTCCAAATCCAACGCATCAAGCCACCGAACCGGCCGGGAGGGATCTCGCCGAGACCGACCATCCAGCATGGGCTATGTCGCACAGTACCGTACTAGGGACAACATACACGAAACCAGTCCCGAAGAAACTTCTTTCACGGGGAGTCAAGCAGAACTAGTGATCGAACAACTGCACCGTGAAAATACGCATACTTCATAACCAAATGTACATGCAACACATCAACACCTTATACTACCTTCCACCTCCTCCTTCCGCTCTCTCTGACATCCTAACAATTCCCAAACCAACCATCCATCTAAACAAAACTTCTTGTACGCTACCTCTTGGATCCGAAGCACCACGAATTTCCTTACTATCGATGCTCATCAGGCGATCTTCCAAAATTGTTGCGGGCGTTTTGCTTTGCTTTGCTTTGCTCCGCTTTAGCTCTTTGCTTTGTCTCTGTCTTTGCCTTTGACTTCAAGTTGTTGGGATGTATTTGCTTTGCTTCCAATGCTTGCGCCTCGCTTGCATCCCGACCTGATCTGATCTGATCTGATCCGACCAGGCTTGGTTTAATTCAATTCACTCTCGTGCAAAAAAACAATGCACGGACATTAATTCTCCCCACCTACCTCCTGGTCCATTCTCTTCTATATTTTCCTCCTTTCCTCTTAAGTTAAGTCTTTTTTACTAGTACTAGCATAGCCTTTGTTTTACCTCGGATTGACATTGACATTGACATTGACAGTTGGTTTGGTTTGGTTTGGTTTATTTGATCTATGCATTCAATCTTGATTCTACTTGCTTGTACTATCTTGGGTATAGTTGAATATTATTGTTTCTTGCTACGGCTTGAGATTCCTCCTGCTTGGGGGTTGATGGTGTAGGTAGTTGTCGCTGGTAACTAAGCTTCAGCCGGTAATCTCGTACCTGTATGTAACCCTGGAACTAACTATTATTTGCAATCCTTGATTCATTGAGCACTGCCCAGGTGGTGTTGATGACGATCTCCACCATGGCAAGTGCCAATGTTCGTCCCTACGAGCGGATGGAAAATAGATCGCACTGTCAATTACTGACAAGAGATCACGATACGATATACCTGATTTTAATTTATGGCCAATCGAATGGTATCTTGTGATTAATTCAAGTTGTTCATAGTTACTTTACTGGCAGTAGCACAACTTGGGGTTTAGCAGAGCTAAATGAGGCCTAGAACCTTGGAACCAGTCAGTGCTCACCTTGGTCATAAATCATAACGTTAATCAATGCATATTTGGCCAAGGGTCTTCATAATGCCCAGGTGGACAAATGAGAAATTACTCGTAAAATGTCAGCAGAATTCCGCGCCCTACGTAGTGGGGCTCAAGACTCGGATGGGGGTTGGTAATGTCGTGGTCCAAATGCAGTTCGTTTAATTTTGGTACTACATAATATGCCCACAGCGCCAGAAGAGGTTCTTCTTGGTATGCTTCACTTATGAAAGCTTCTTGAAATTAATTCTGGTTTGCCATTCCTGCGACATTTATTGCATTCAGCCTGAAAGAGGCATTTCGTTCTCGCCAGGGATACGAGAGCGAGTGGATCTTAAATAAACTTGGCGGCGTGGGAGGCCAATTAAACTCGAGTTTCTGATCAGATTAGCCAAGGGAAGCCTTTTCATTTCACACAATCCTGGAATCCCAAAACTTTATGACTATTCTTCGGAAAGAACCCTTAATAGGGTCCAGATGCGTGCATTTTACTCGGCCGGTTGGTGGAAAAACGAATACCAGCACTGATGAGAATCGTAATGGGTCCGAATGGGGGTATTGTACGCCCAATATTCCCAACAACTGCAGAAAGCCAAGCTGCCAAGCGGCGTAGCTAGAATTGGCGCGTGCAGTAGTCGGATCTTGAGGAATACTGGCTGCCCTGTCATCAAACTCGAGCAATGCGGACGAAGGATGTCTATTAACTCGTTAATCTTCCCCGTTTATCAGATCTCATCTAATCTGATAAGTCGGCCAACTAGGCTGTTTCTTGAGTTGCATTACAAACCCAGCATATGGGAGGGATCTTCAATCAAATACGAAAGCATAAAGAACCTGCCTAAACTCCATTCGCCGTGCTTCTGGTCCACCGGCCCACCCCATTGAGGCTATGCAGCTGTGGTCCCTACTCCATATTCGAAAGTAAATCCCCCGATGCCTCCCAGGCCTGCCGATCTGATAGGAAAAAATTCTGTTTCAACGTCCCGAATGGGCTGGTGAGACATGCAAATCTGCCGATCCTAGCCAGGTTTGGGCTTTCTAGATCTTGGCTTATACTTCGGGCTTCCTGGCGAGACAAGCGCGGTGGAATTAAATTGCTCTTTTTGTCAATCTTCTAGGGAAAACTTCGGAATTAATAAGATGTCTGTAATCAATCAGTGATTATCATGCCACTGGCTATTTTTCCTGTTACGAAAGCGGTTGTTTTCTTGTTCATATTCTGTTCCACGGCGGACTCAGGGTTCAAGGTCCTGCGATGAATTCATTTCTCCTCGCCTTCTGCCTATGGCAGGCCACAGCTGCGGCAGTCAAAACTAACTTGAACACTGTATGCGCAACTGGATGTCAAACTACAGTTTCCAATATCGGCTTTTCAGGAATCAGTGCTTTAGAAGACTATTATGGGTCTTTGTGTGGGAATGTTCTTCAAGTGAAGTCAACATTTAATTGCATGCGAGAATACTGCTCGGAAAACGGACTTTCGGAGGGATGGGATGGCCTCAATCAGGTTTGCGAGGATGATGGAGGGACGGAACTTCTTCCGTGGTCTATCATCGATAATGTCACAGACGCAGAGGTGAAATCTTGGCCTATTCTCACCTATGAGGACACTCTACTGGGTGCTGAGTTTAATACCTCTGTCTCGGTTGATCAAGGTCTCTTTCAGATTGGGTATCAGACTATCGTGAGTATCATGATCGTCATTACATCTGAACTAATACTAAATGGTATTTAGTTCGACTGGGAGAATCAAAGAACAAAGCGACACAATTATGGGTGATGATCAAACTCCAAACATACACATTCTCTATTTCCCCTGCGGTCTCTAACATCTGGGAATTTGCAGCTACGCATTAGTCGGCTTCTGGGGACTTATTGTCCTCTTCGGTACCATGCATAACTTCATTCGATATCTGATGAACTCATCTATCCTTCGGTCGAAAACAATGGCGAGATGTCAGAGTTTCATCGAGCGATACTTTGCCGTGCCACCGATCTTGACGATGAGGAAGAAAAATCGAATTTTCAGCATGCCTTCCACTCCGAGACTACAGGCCATCATTATTTCGATATACTTCATTATCAGCATAGTCCTAATGTGTGTCGACTATCATGCATTCTCGGAAAACCTTTAGTAAGACCATCATAACCCAACTGCGAAAGACGAACCCGAAAGGATATTCACTAATTACCTCGATTCATTAGTTTCACCAAGAAGTCCACACAGCTATGGCGGTATATCGGAGACAGAGCGGGTGCTTTGGTCATCAACAATCTGCCAGTTATGTGGCTGTTCGCGACACGAAACAATTTGCTCTTATGGGTAACAGGATGGGATTTCGCCACGTTCAATACGTTCCACCGATGGATAGGCAGAGCGTGCGCTATCGAGATATTTTTGCATGGAATGGCAGTTTGCATTTATCAATACAAAGGTAAATTGAGATTTCTGTGTGGAGGTGAATCAAGCTGACTTTTTTAAATTGAAGAGCTTGGAACGGAATATTTCCTTCCTCTTTGGAAGGACGTTGACTGGTATATGGGGGTTGTTGTAAGAGAGGTTCCTTGGCACCTTTTGGGATATTGGCTAATGCCCTCGAACAGGCTGCTTGCTCGATAATTCTGATGACTCTCTTCGCAAGTGCACCAATTAGAAAGTCAGTCTATGATCTATTTTTGATCGTTCATCAAAGCTTTGCTGTTGCTTGTCTTGTTGGATTGTGGTAGTGAGTATTTGTCGATATCGCGTCTCCAATGCATAACTAACAGGACAAATTTAGTCATTTACCTGTTGACGGTCCCGACTACGTCAATTTCATCTGGCCTTGTATTGCTGTTTGGTCATTTGACAGATTGGTCAGAATAGTCCGACTATTGACCTGGAATAAATTTGCATCCTACTCCTCTGCGGAATACAACCGCGACGGAAATGTTATCCAGTTGAGGACTAGAGTACGACGGATTGCCTCTCCCTGTCCTGGAAGCTACTATTATGTTTACGGCTGGCGCTCTCTTAAGTTTTGGGAAAGTCATCCCTTTACTTTGAGCGGTTGGAACACAGTGAAAACGGCAGACGAATCATATACCGAGCTCATCTTCCTCATCAGTGTACAAAGCGGATTTACTTCCAGCCTCCGAGGCCAACTACTCAATCATGAAAGCCCCGAGACTGACTCGTCATCAGCTGCGAGGAAAGCCTGCCTCTCCGTCGAGGGTCCGTATGGCTCCAATTTCTGCCCCTGGCGTTCCGAAACCGCCCTTTTCGTCATTGGCGGCGCTGGTATCACGGTTGCAACATCATTCATGCAAGACCTGGTTGATCTGGTGCAGAGTGGCATGCATATTGACCAGAGGATCAAGAGGGTCAAGATAGTCTGGGCTGTGAAGAACCCCGCCTTCTATCAATTTGTCTATGAGCGCTACATGGCGGCTTGGGAAGCCGTCTTTGCATCGACAGATATCGAGCTATCGCTGGATGTGTACCTCACAATGCTTTCCAAGATGGATTCAGACGATGAGATGTCTTTACCAGAGCACCGCAACGAGCCCAACGAAAGTACAAAGAACATGGATACCGTCATCTCGCCATCGTCTTCATCTAATTCCCACATCACGACCGAGAAGGTACCCTCTGGGGAGGCTCCTACCAATGCGGGCACAGGAATCCTCAAAACAACTTTCGTGCAGGGAAGGCCGACTATCAACGATGTTGTTAGAAGCCAAATTGAAACTCTCCGCTCTTCCGAGGAGAAGCAACTCGCACTTGTCGGCTGTGGTCCAGCTACAATGGCCCATGACATACGCCTCTCGTTTGTCGAGTCTTCGAATGATGCACAAGTCGCAGTTGACTTCCACTTGGCTCCATTTGGCTGGTGAACGTCTGTAAATGCAGACAGATCTAATATTATAGACCGATAGAAGAGAATGCTCGAAATATAAATTTACAAGCGGAATAGCGTGTCAAAAATCAAAACCAGAAGATGGTTACTATTGACCTCGATTATGGTATCAGTAGGAAGCGACAAAGCTTTAAAAATACCCAAATCTAAGATTTTCTCTCTCACGTTAGGACTTGTAATACCATTGATGGGTTCGGTTTATTTCGTTATCTTCAGTCTTATTGTCAAATTTAACAGCGAGGGTAAGCAATATGCGCCATTCGCGAATCAAAAATCCTCCTCGAGCCAGACCCGCCGTCTTTTCCCAATAATTTTGTTTCCTCGCGTATCACCATCGTCGGTCATGTCCACTTCAAATCCCTCCAAGCTTGGCGAAACAGCCAAAATAAGGTTGCTCCCAACTTCTTCAGCAGCGTGCTCGACGAATGTTTTGAAGTCCGCTTCATACTTTCCCACCACACGCGATCGCACAGCAGGATAATGCCACTGCAGCCACCGCTCTTCAAATGCGATGGAGCAAGATGTAGGCTCCAACAAGTCTATAATAGCCTTGAGATCTTGTAAATACAAATCGTCCAGATAAACAATAACCCTGAGATACTTGCGGCTTTTGAACCCAAATTTTAGAGTACCAACGAGAGTTCGAAGATCTGCATGCCTCCCTTGGAATGGGGTTGCTCTATGAGCCCAGCCAGCCACCTTGACCAGAGCATAGATGGGGCCAAATATCACCAAAAATAGCCCTACCAACACCGAAACCCCTAAATGCTGTCTCATAAGAGGAATCACATCTCCATCCACTTGCACCAAGGGACCACTCATTATGGCGGATTCGGGACGAAATATAACCGTAACCTTCCGTGCCATCTCACATAACAGAGGATACGCATGCAAAGTGTTGAGAACTCCAGGTACTGACATATTTACTTTACTTAGTCCCCCATATCTGGGTATCTCAACGTGAATACATACCGAGGACTGGTGGAACATTATTGCCATTGATTCACGTCTGATCTGTCGATTGACAGAAAGAAGTGTAAAGGACTTGAGGAAGTGGCATTTGAGACCTGCGGCATTGATGGTGAAATCGTGCGGCTCTATTTCATCCCCAGTTCTGAAGCTGCCACTTTGCCATGGTGGCGTGAAGAAATTTGCGCTGATTGATTCATTGATTATTTGAGATCTGAGTTCGAAAGGCAAGTCTAGAAATTTAAATGAAAGCGATTTGACATTTGGAACCCCTATTCGAACGGGTCAACCCTATACCTTCAAGTTGCGGATGAAAATATTATGGGCACCGACTTGGAGTAGCCATGCAGCCTATCTTGATCAAAATAAGGGAACAGGTGATTCACGACCCGGGTAATGAGATTTTATCCCAAACTGATTTGTATTGTTCCAAAAAGTCCAAGATAGAGAGGATCGTTTTCCAGTTTGGCCAGGGTGGCGGTTTGGGTCAGGTATCTTTGACCAATAGGCGCAGCGGCTGAGGTCAATTCAAATTGTTATGAGAAAGTCCAAGCGGGAAATTCTTCCAGTCTCCCGGGGTAGGATATATCAGTGGAAAGGGAAAAGGGATGTAAAGACAAATGAGGGTTGAAGATGAATAATGAAGAAGTACGGGACGATAGGCGCGTAACAAGCCAGATTTCAAGTACTTTTCACCATCAAGGTTTAGCCGGGACATTTGCCGGAGTGTCTTAGGTGCCATGCGTGATTGAGACACGACTGTTGCCTTTTCTTTTACACATGACAGGTATGGGTAGCTCCCACTTGCCCTAATATAGTAAGCGGCTTAGACTAACGAAGCTTGAAAGAGCGCCAATTTTGCCGAGGGTCCAACCAGCGACGAAGCCCCTGGAAGCGAGGGTCCAAGCTACCATAACTCCTAGACTAATTCGGATGCGACCGAAAAATAGATCCGATCGCACTGACACGGTGCTCATTACAAAATAAGCACATTGCCCCAGATTCTTCGAATAAATATCCAACAGAAATTTTCGTTTCAATCCGCGAAATACTCCGCATTTACCAACACTATCACCAAAACCATACTTTAAAAAATGTTCACTCGCGTTCTTCTTGCGTTGGGCGCAGTCTCCGCCGCGTATGCTCAAACTACTGCTGGCTCGCCATTCTTGTCCCAGTTTCTTATCTTGAGTGACTACACCGTTTCTACTGTTACAGGCGTATGTGGCAAAACCTTCCTATCATAAAGAATTGATATTCAACATTAAAATGTCACAGGATAAATCCCATACCACATATAATGTGAAGTGTAATAGCGAGGCCACTCTTTGCTCACTGCCTGCTACTGGCGTCACGGTTGTCACTGCCCCATCATCTGTCGGACTGTCATACACTGAACCTTCAGAAACATTGTAAGCCGGAATATTAAACCAGTGACAATTATTGATTGGGACGTAGCTAACCCCTCGGCAGTACTTCCTCAGTCGGATGTACTTATATCGACAATCGAGCATCGGCAGTTTGTGTTACTTTACTGGCTGCTCCTAGCGTGGGTGTCCAGAGCGGTTCTTTTGTCACAGGCATGGATACCGTTAAATCGACCGTCACCCTGCCCGGTGCTTCCGTTGAGCTGGGATTTAACGCGGCCGCTACAACGACTGGCGCTTCTCAGAAGACCCAGGGGGTTGCGTCTACAACAGCAGCAGCTTCTCATAGCGAGACTGCCACGGGGACTAGCGCTATAGCGAGCGCGACGAAGACTGGGGGTGCGAGCGAGGCATTGATGCCTGGTAATTCTGGTCTGATTTTGGGGGTAGCAATGGCTGGCCTTGCACTTCTGCAGTAGAAGTTCAAAAAAGATCACTCATCAGATACCTACGCTCTGCTTTACGGCCCGTACCTAGAAATGTTCTAAGTTATATTCAAATGTGGCTTTAGTAATTATCTTCTGATTTCCAGCAATACTTGGTTTCAGTTCTAGAACAAACAATGTAGTCTACGTCACTTTTCCCTCGGATCTCCTAACAACTGAAACGGTATTTGACGTAGAAAGCTTTAAGATAGGTCTGGGGTCTACCAGTGCTGTTAGGGTATATCTACTTTACCCATAACTACTTGTACTATAATAAGCGCGTGGACTAGTCCACTAGGACGATGTCTGGATATATGCGGTCATTATAGTATTTGACAATAATCGTTACCCTTGAAACTAGGCTGTTTCATCAACAAAACGTCTGAGGAGAGATACAAGCTCGGTCGGGCAAGAAACGTCTCGTATCTGACAAGTATCCAGTTGCTCTTTTGCCAGCAATACCACCGATTGATTCTCCCTTTCCTCGATTGCCCATTGGATTGCTGACCTGCCACATTTGTCCAATGCAAATATATCAGCCCCCGCCGCGAGGAGATGCTGTAACACTGTTACATGTCCTCTTCGCGCTGCCCAATGAAGTGCGGTCATTCCAGTGTCATCAGGGAGAGAGGGATCGATTCCCCCAGAAATCAAGTCAGCTATCTCTATTAAGTCTCCATTCCGGGCAGCTATATGGAGTGGTGTCAAGTTACTCATGTGAGCCGGTGCACTTTCAGGAGCGATAGCAGCATCTTCTACCCGATGAAGAAGTTCGTCGAACCGGGGTGGAAAGGATGCCCAGTTAAGTGCAGTTCTTCCACAATTGTCGCGTGCAAATAAATCGACTCCAGCATCGAGTAGTTGCTGTATTGTTGCTGCAGCGGCGGATGTCCTGCCACTTTGGACAGCCCAGTGAAGGGCGGTCATTCCATGATCATCTGTCGCCGTTATATCTACCTCCTTCTCCAGAAGTATCGAGAGGATTTTTTTACTTCCACCATATGCTGCGTGATGGAGAACTGGACCGGTGTGAACAACTTGTTTTCTTTCCACTGCTTGTCCAAAGGATAAGTGGAACATCGGCATAGGTGCAGATGTAGCCAGTGAACCAGAGTTCTCAAAGGAATCAAGAAGTTCACTAAATACCTCCACGTTGCCGCAATTTGCGGCGCTATGCAATGCTGTCAGCTGGTTGAAATATTGATGAGATTCCGATATATTGTGATCAAATAAGAGCTGGACTGCTCTCAGATTCCCTTCTTGAGCCGCGTGATGTAATGGTGTCATCCCCCTTTCGTCGAATGACGTTGTACTGGCTCCAGCATTGATAAGAAGCTGCACGACAGAGGTATGACCTCCGGAAGCTGCTAGATGAAGTGCTGATTCTCCAGTGGCATCCACCGAATATATATCTGCTCCGGCTTCGAGGAGGAGACGTACGATTGCCTCATGGCCCATGGAGGCCGCCCTGTTCAGTGGCAGCAATCCTGATGAGTCCGGTAGAGAAGAACTAACCCCGGCGTCCAGGAGAATTCTTGCAGCTTCCGTACGTGCAGACGAGACTGCCAGATTCAGGGCTTTTTGACTAGCATGAGCACCCAAATTCAAGAGCAATTTAATTAGCTCCCCATTCCCTCGATCTGCTGCTGTTTCTAGTACAGTATGCGGTGTTCCAAGGCCTTCCATATGAATATCAGCTCCCCGGTCCAAAAGCTGCTGTACTATATCGGCATGGCGTCCAGCTACCGCCCAATGCAATGGCGACACTTGACCAAAAAGCAGAGAACCATCGTCACTAGTGCGATCCAGCATCGCCGTCAGACCCATTGACCCCTTTGCTGTTGGATCGCGGAGTGTGTCCATCAAATGGTAGGGCATGCTTGATGGGCTGGCTCCATTCTCGAGTAGGAGAGCCACGATGTCTTTGTGCCCTTTATAAGCAGCCCAATGTAAAGCCGTCAAACCAGGGAAATCGAATGCAAAGACATCCGCTCCAGCATGGATAAGGAACTTTACCACTTCAATGTGTCCACCGTATGCTGCCAAGTGGAGTGCAGTTGTGCCCTCGAGTGCGTCTCTCTGAAGCATCAAACGTATTAGCAATTTACAGAGGGTAGTTGATATAGGATATTGGATACTTTGAAGTCTGTATGAGGGTGAATGATATTAAATTTTTTGGATTCTTCATTCAAAGATTCAGCTTCGTGTCTGTATGATGCAAGGTCGGCCCCAGCAGTAAACAGCCTCTGCACTCCTTCAGTATTCCCGTCCAAGGCTGCCTGAAGGAGAAGTTCTGTATTGGAGTACTGCTGAGAGCGGGTTGCAGGCACGTTGGAAGTAGTCGTCACGAAATTGTCGGCAGGGGATACAGGCAGTTGGCTGCAAACCCCTCGTTCAGCAAGTAACATACTATCAGTGCCATCGAGATTTCTATCGCAACATTGGAGTTTGCAGGGGTCATTGTCCACCATGACCGAAATTGACCTTGCCGTATCCGAATGAGCCAATCGCCAGATGGCAACCAGGCAAAAAACAGTTTTAGTTGAGTGACGCATGTATAATATCACAGCTAGGTGATTCTTTGGGACGTGCTGAAAATCCACAAACCAAGTTTGTGCATGTTATTGCTTCGAACCGAACTGTCAGGTGTTGGCCACCAGTAATCTTTGTTGGTTGGGCTTGCAAAGAACCTTTTGGATAGGGGATGGTTGGTGAACTTGAAATGCGACCTCGGGATTTTTGAAACTGAAATCCCCACTAGCCTGATTAGGCATGTCAAACTTAATACGGATTGAAATTTGCAGAGAAATTGAAGTCGATATTTTGAAACCAGTTCGAAACAAGCTGGCCAATTCCGCATCCATGGGCCCGTCAATGCACCGTATTCTTGGAGGAGCTACACCAGGGCGATGTTTTTATTTTCTAAAGCTTCGTCCAATGGAGATCTCCCCAATATAGTAGTGCTATTGACTGATGCGCCGTGGTCAAGCAGGAACATTGTTAAAGAAATATTACCCTGTGATGAAGCTCTGTAAATGAGAGTTTGCCCACTAGGTTTTGGCACATTGACTGGACCATCATGCTTGAGTAGCATCTTTGCTGTCGAATAAGCATCATATGTTACGGCAATGAAAAGAGGGGTCTCATCTCGATTATCAGTCAGCGCAAGGTTAGCCCCTCGCTCAACAAGAAGCTTTGCCATTGGAGAGTAAGCATCGTCAATGTCGTTGTGAAGGGCGTGATGAAGAGGGGTAGCAAAGGAAATATAGGGGTCGATAAATTCGTCTCCGCGCACATTGACATCTGCCCCACAAACGAGCAGCATTTTGGCCATCACGAGATCGCGGTTTTCAACGGCCACTTGCAATGGAGCCCTCCAATGTGTGGAGAGTTCGTTCACATCAGCCCCGTTGTCTATAAGGAACTTAGCCATTTCGGGGCTCGTGGCAAAATGCAAAGCACTTCCATAATCATCCTCGAATCCATAATCTTCTGCGAAGTCTGATGCGCTAGGAAGGCGAGCCACGGGGCCTTTGACGGGTGCACCCATTCTCAGTAAAATGCTTGTCCCTTCCATTTTGTCATGGGAGAGCAGACCTTGCGGAGTATCTGACGTTGTGTCGATAGAGGTGCGGAAGTAGAAGTCGGTACAGTTTTGAGTCAGTTCTCAAAAGGGAATAGATTTCCTCTCCGTGTCCAATTTCTCGGCAATCAGAGATATGATCTCCGGCGGCAAGGCAAGGAAGCGCATTATAGAAAGAGAAAAGGGAAACAGTCCAAATGCTGCAATAAGATTGAGACGTAGGAATTGTGAGCGGGCTCGAAGCGACAAACGGGCCCATCTCGGTTAGTCAATGACGGGAAGTGTCGGAACTAGCGACTGACCTCGAGCACATTAGTTACCCTTTACATACACCTGAGCAACTCAAGAAGTTATCACTTCCCAAGTAGTTATGTAGTTATACATACAAAGAACCTGGGCAAACATACACCAAATCAGCCTGCGGCTTTCAGTCTCTGGAGGGTCAACGTATTCTATGGTCCCGCTGGTTTATCTACTTGATATCCGAATTCCGGTCTATCACTAAGGAGACAAATTTACACTCCACGGAATCAGGGCATACGTACGATCAGGGAGCCCGCTACCATGATGTCAGCAGGTATCTTCATCGCTGAAATTGGGGTTGGGGTTTGAGAGCCTGCATGATTTAGGCAGAAGCGAAAATACGCCCTCAAATAGAGTATTTTCCAACACAGACTTGCCCTAGTCGACCATGTGCAGAATAATTTGATTGATTGCTCGATCGAAGAATGAAGATTATCGTTATCAGTACGTTATGACTATTATGCCCATCAATGTGGCAATAACTGGCCGCAGTTAGAGCTACCTGCGGGAAATCCCTCTTGTGCGACGCCCTTTCAGGAAGATATCGAAGTTCTCTGGGGTCAGAAAATTGCATGTAGCTGCATGCCTCCGATCAGTATCCCCAGGACGAGTGGATTCCATTGCTTCCTCAAAAATAGGACCCGCGAAATGCTGTGAGAATTCACATATAGCTTCAACTTTTTCAACCGTAACATCCCTCCCGTCCTCGCGCATTACGATAACATTACCGACATCAGAGAATTGAGATAGCGAAGAAAACCCCCAGTTTGGACGAAGCGGGTCTGTCTCAGTCATGAGAAATGTCACAGCTTGGTTGTTCGAAAAATTGCATCCTAAGGAATCAAAGTTCAAAACCCCTGGCATAGTTCCCGGAGATTCTCCTTCTATTACTCTTCGAAGCAGTAGTGGGATCCCCACCTTTTGGGAGATTGATGCCCTCATACTTCTTTCGCTTGGAAGAACACGTATTAAGTGTTCCCTTGGGATCCCCACAGGTGCAAATCGGGGACTGCCGTGCAGCTCCATCTCGCCATCGCTGTTGATTTGAACGCCCATGACTTCGCCATGGATCTTTCTCGGTATCTGCTGGTGAATCGTATCATATTCGGTTACTCTAGAGTAGTTGTACGTCGTAAAGTAATCCAAGGCATCGCGAAAGTCATCAAGAGTGATATTTTTGTAAGTACCATAGATTTGCCGAAGAATGAGAACGGGGCCGCGCCACTGGTATGCGGATGTTTCAGATGATCCTATGCAATGCATGATGCTCGCGTTCAACTTTGATCCGTCTCGTAAAAATTCATCTCTATATTTGACCACAAGTTGGTAGTCAAGATTACGACCCCGGCGTGGATTGTGGTCAACAACAGAGCTTGAGACAGTCCGCCCCAAGCCCAAAAGTGAATGAACATCTGCTGTGTGAGAGACTTCCCTGGAATACTCGTCTTTTTCTGGTCGTTCACAACGGACCCACTGCAATTGAGGATGCACCTCGTTCTCCGGGAATTTGACTGCTAATCGGTATTGGGGACTGTTTGGTGCTGAAAGAAGCGATATTTTCTTGCACAGCAGCTTGTGACTAGGCCAATCAGCCTTTTGATGCCCTTTGTCGCAGTAATGAGCACTTTTGCAACGAGCACATCGTTTTGGTTTTGGATTTCCACATATCACGCAGATTATTCTGGAAGCGATAGAATGGTCAGTGATCGCTGATCGTGAAGTTTGAAATCCAGTGTTTTTTCTAGTTTCTGTAAGTAGGATTTGTTTATACGGTGTCAATAAAGCGCTTACAGAGCTCGTTCATTCTCAATGTAAGCGGACTTTTCGGTTTCATGGGTTTCAATGAGAATTTCTCGTACTCGAGGCGCTAGTAGCTCCTGGCTATGAAGCGTCGATACAAAGGAGGACTGTGCAACATTCTGGTAGATGTTATAGCCCTTGCCAACCACATAATGTCGTATTCTTTCCACAAAATAATGCTCTAATGTGATCAGAATTGAAGGGGAGTTGACGAACAGGGGATGAGGGATACCCCAATCTGGGAAACAGACTCCATGCCTTCCCCTACTGAGAATGATGGGAGAGTGGGTTCTCATCAGAGCCTCACAGAGGAGACATGTTCTTTTGCTACAGCCAAAGTAGTCAAGGAATGGCTTCATGTGTGGGTTAGCAGAGTGCCATGCTAGCAACTGGACTTCCGCGTGGGCGTATAGTCCCTCTTTGGATTTGGAATTGAAGCTCGACCATGTGGGCACAGGATATTTCGAGTTGCTCAAAAGCTTTTGCTCGCATTCTTCGAGCCCAAGTCGTCGTAGTGCATCTTTAAAAGAAATGATATATTCGGGCTGCAATTTAGTAGGCTGTGGTCGAGGGATATGGTGAATTTCAATTTTGCGGAATTGAGGGAAGTTAAGCCCGATCTGTGCAATCAAACGGCAATTGTGGATTGGGCGTCCGAGGAAGCGTAAGTTTCGCCACAAATGTGACTTTTGTTTCTTCGTCAGCGTATCAGGGATAATACCTATGTTTCCAGATCTTGTAAATTCGTATGCCAGTCTGGCTAGCCGAATTCGACTTTGAGGATCATCCGAGGATCGGGGCTGACGTATGATTTCAAGGATCTCCGATAAAACGACGTTATTTTGAATTTCGATCGTTGCGACACTCAAAATCCTTTCTGCATGTTTCGTGAGGCGCTTGTGGCTGAATTCGACCGCAACCTCCTCAAAATTATAGCATCCAATTTCTCTCGTCTTCTCATCTAATTCGGAGGGAATCAGCTTTTTCTTCCGAAAGTATGGTTCACACACAATGTGGACGAATACCTACCACATGATGCTTGAGCCATTAAACACTCCGTAATAGCTCTTTCCAGGCCGTCCCAGGTGTGCAAACCTTTCTCGAACCCCGAGTTTGCCGCCACATCGACATAAATAGCATTTTGGGTCACCCTCAGAGAGGTGGCTATGACACCGCCCCAGCCATGTTCTGGAGACATGAGTTCAGCGAGACAGTCAATAAATTTCTCCTTGGCACTCTGGGTAGGATTGACCAGGATTTCGACTTTAGTGGTTCCTGCCTCCAATGCATCGGCCAGATCATCATCCTCGGACTCCAGGGTTTCATCGTCTGATGAATCTAGGCTACTTTGCGAAACCTGAGGATGAAGGTATCCCAAAATTCGGGAAGCCCACGTAGTGCGTGCAAGCTGGTACTCAATACTCGTCATCGCGCTTAGCTGGACACAGAGATGGGAGCCAAAGGAGACGATGAGGTTCAAAACTTGTAGTCGTTGGCTGATTGGTCCAAAGGCAGCAGGCTATTCTTGATGGCGTGGAGATTTTCGCCGGTTTCTCCTGGGGTATCGCGGGGTGTTGGGTAAAGAAACAATAGCTAAGGAGCTGACTCGAGGCCTCGTTAGGCATTGTATTTGCATGACTGAGGAATCTCACCCCGCCCGACCGTTTTCAATACAGTGACGAGACAGGAAATCGTATTATACTGATCGTTAAGCACTTTCCAAGTTGTCAAGCGATACAGGACTATCGATACTCCGGTTAAAACCCGGGCATTGGACTAGCGTATCTTGGCATCAGTGATGACACCAATATCCGAAGATACTGTATGGACAAATATGGTTCTCTGCTTTGGAGTTTTCCCCAGTAGATATAGTGAATTGTTGCTGTTGTATACTTCGGGTATACTTCAGAGTGGCGACGTCATGTGTTGTTCTGCCCGTTCTGACCGTCCTTGATAGTGGGGCTGATACCGTGACTGGCCCAATTTGGAAAGGTCACTCCTTATCAGTTCAGCCCGACTGCTAGGACTTCCAAACAAACCAGCCCCCTTTGCGCTTTCGAAGATTGTGGCCATCCAGGTACCCAGTGCAGCTGGTGGGATCTCACAGAATAACAGCTTGGATCGAGATACCCAACAGGCACCGTCTTTGCCACGACAGCCCCTTGACTCCTGCATCACGAGACCACTCCAATCTGCATCCTTGAGCCTCAGCGTGTGATTGCCACCCTGGCCCACGCATAACGAGCCATATCGGGCGAAAGATCTAGTGCCGCGCCCGTTTTACCTTGTCTACCTCTATCTCATGACGAAGGGACTGCATGGTTACGGCCGAGAGTGATCTCGCAGCCCTCTCAACATACTTTGGAATCTAATATACCCCCGAGTTCCCTGGATTGGCGCTCAAAATGTCTCTCTCAAGTACCGCCTCATCACCGGATCTTTCGACAATCCCTCCTGGCGAGGATATCGTGCCCCACGAACGGGATATACAGACAGACCGTCGCGGGAGTGACGCCCCCGATGAAACCAGCTCGGCCCCTATCGTCCTCGATTCCGATTCCGACCCCAATGTTACCGATTTGTCTACACCCCCTACACACAATGCCCCCGCAGAACAAGCTCAGACTCAAACACACCCCGGTGAAGCGGCCGGCCGCGACGCCTCTGTCAGAAGCCTGCCCCATAGATCTGCCGCTCCAGCAGAACGTCGTTCGCAAAATCAGCCCGGACGGACAGGAGCAACATACGATACAGCAATAGATATTAGCTCTTCACCTCCGACGCTGAACAGGGTGGAGCGAGTTCCCCGTTCCCCGGCATCCTTGTCTCGAAGGGTCTCGCAAAGATCTAGCTATATCGGCGACGAATACCCCGCACCGCAAAGAGGTCCTCCTTCCGCTGCATCTATCTTCGATGTCGATATGGCTCAAACACATTGGTCTGGTAATAGCCCGGGTCAATCTCATACTTCCGGGAGAAGGTCGTCCCGGGATAATCCAGAAGTGCCGGGGGCATATGGCGGTTACAGGTTTCCTGATATGATTCCGTCTCATAATGGCGCAGTCGAGGGAGGCAGCCGGGAGCCAGTATCCCGAAGAAGACCCTCATCCATGTTCATGCCCCACCCTTCACGAGATCTGGTTGATGGCTTCGAGAATATGATGTACGGACTGTCGCCTACTTCTACCCGACGATTTTCAGGAGGGTCGCCGCGCTATTACTCCGATATTGCCGGGCCGCCACGGCGTCAAAGCTCGGATTTCTATGACCCCAGCACACGCAACAGGTCCTTCTCCGATCGATACCCAGGCGAGTCTTCCCATCTCTCTCGACCAGGCGCCCACCAGCGATATTCCAGTATGAGCACGCCGAGGTGGCAGGGCCCCGAGGGACCCAGTCGCAATCGCCGTGACAGAGGTTCATTGCCTATCTCAGGGCAGACGCAGCGAAACACGACCCTCGACGATATTTTCCAAGATGTTAGTCTTCCGAGATGGCAACCCGACTCGGAGGTATCCGGTTGTCCAATTTGCGGGACAATTTTCAGCTTCTGGCATCGGAAACATCATTGCAGAAAGTGTGGCCGAGTTGTCTGTGCTGCATGCTCGCCTCACCGGATTACAATCCCCCGACAGTATATTGTTCGGCCGCCGGAGTCCACAACCACCCCGCCTCCTGGCTCTTCGCCATCCTCCTCAACTAATGTAGTCGATCTGACAGGCGAGGATGCCCCAACCTCGCACTCTGTCCTCAATCCTGCCCTGGGAGGCGGGGAAGAAGTTCGTCTATGTAATCCTTGCGTACCAGATCCCAATCCCAATCCACTTGGATACGAGGCTCTGCGCCAACATGGTCACCGCTCCACCCATTCCTTGTCATCCACGATGGGAGGTGCCTGGACGGTAAGTACTTCAATCACGGCTTCTTACCTGCTTCCTAGATTCCAAGCTAATCAAATACATATTCAGCCCGAGAGCCGCGGTTCACGACAAGGTCGACTGACTGTTGGAGCGAATGACCGTCCTTCGACCCTGGGAGGACTCCGCCAGGATGTTCAGCGATCGTCCCAAGCCCCACCAGGAGAGCGAACCCCACGAACCAACTCGCTATATCCGATATTCAATCCACCACAGCAAGCGCAGCGTCCTTCGGCAGTTTCCGAACGTGATCTCTGTCCCATCTGTGGCAATCGATTCCCACCACTCGATGACGAACATCCCGCCGAAGCCCGTGAAGCGCATATCCGGCAATGCATCGATGGATACGGGGCAAGTCGTGAATCTCCCGTCAGTCAAGGTCCCGCGGAGGGCCCGGCAGAGCAGGCTCCGCTACAGTCTCCTCCCATCGCTCGCATGCTGGCATTCACCGCGACGGAGAAGGACTGCCTCGGTGGCGATGGTGCGGTAGCTGAGTGCACGATCTGCATGGAGGATTATGAGGTTGGGCAGGTCCTAGCCCGGTTGGAGTGTTTTTGTAAATTCCACAAGGAGTGTATTGTGGATTGGTTTGGGAGGAAGGCTGAGTGCCCGGTGCACAAGATGTCGTACTAGTAGAAAGGGTAGAATTAGACTTGGAGGTGGTTGATATGATGTGATTTGCAATTTGGCGTTTGGATTGGGTGGTGTTTTGTTCCTTCTGTCAGTGCCAGTGCTTTTGTATATTCCCCTCATCGCGATAAATATGTGTCCATCAGTGCCAATGCTTTATTCTTATCTGCTATACTCGTAGTATAACTATATCGATGCTATACTCATTGTAGCTGTTGCTGGTCTGGCCCGGTCACGTGCGCTGACCGATTTCACTTCGCTTTTCCGGGGCTCCTTTTGACTCTCTTCGTACTTCGTCCTACTTCATCCTCGTTACTTTGATTTGTTACAGTAATCCATGCTTATTTCTCAACTTCTGACAACTGCTTTACTTATATAACTTGAACGCCCCCTTTTCTACCAAGTCAGCGCCAAGTCTCCACAAGCCAACGAGTTCCACGTCGGAGATCGGTGCTTGCGTCCGCCGTGCTCCGCTCTTCTTTGAAAGTCGCAAAACAATCTTGAGTCTTCGCGGGGGCAATCCACACAAGAGAGCTGTCATTCAAGCCATTCCACCTCCAGCAGAGCGAATGAATTAGCTGTAGCCACCTCACTTCCCACCACGCGCGTTCCACAGCCCATTCAATTGGGCCCCCGCCGGAGGTCGCCAGTCTCCATCTCCGCACCACTGCACCGCTCGATCTCACCACGCGGACGGCGGCATCTTTTTCGCCGTCCCGACCGACTACCGACTCACTCGTCAACAATGTCCGACTATCCGGAACCCCCGTCACACCACTTAGCCGACTCGCATGGTCATGGTGCACCATTGGGAGATCGGCCCGGTCTCGACATGTCACACATACCCGAGACCTCCGCCGAACCCGACGACGCCAAACGACCACGCGCTTGTGAGCCCTGTCGCCAGTTGAAAGTTCGCTGTGACCCCGATCCAATACACCCACATGGCTCGTGTAAGCGCTGCGCTAAGGCGCATCGCACATGTATCACCACAGCGCCGACTAGGAAGCGCCAGAAAAAGACCGATAGTCGTGTGACAGAGCTGGAGCGGAAAATCGACGCCCTGACGGCCACCCTACAAGCTTCCCATAGTAAGCCATTTATGGGTCCGTCGCCACAAACGCAGCCATCTTTGCACGATTCAAGTTCTTCGGTTGCGGGAACTAAGCGTACTCATGATGGGTTTCTTGCTTCCCAGTATGCTCGCTCGGATAGTCCTTCCGCGCAACAGCTTCCGAGACCTTCGGACTCGGTGCACTGGCGTGGCCCGTATGCTGGGGACATTGTGCCTCCAAAGGAGAATGCGAATGCGTTTGCTGATGTTATCGATAAGGGAATCGTGGACATTGATTCGGCCAATGCGGCCTTCCAGCGCTATGTCACCCGCATGGCACCGGAGATGCCATTTGTGATTATTCCGCCTGGGACTACGATGGGTGATGTGCGTCGGGATAAACCTGCTCTCTTCCTGTCTATTATCGCTGCGGCGATCGGTCCGTACAAAAAGGATGTGCAGGTCACACTTCTCAATGATGCTTATCAAACAATTGCCGATCGCGTGGTTGTCAAGGGTGAGAAATGTTTGGAGTTGGTACAGGCGTTGATGGTTTGCTCTATCTGGTATCTTCCGCCAGACAAATTGGAAGAGTTGAAATTTTACCAATTGGTCCATCTCGCCGTGATATTATGTATGGATCTTGGTCTGAATCGTCCTGTCAGTAACGAGCCAAAACCTTTCATGAAACTTCGCGAGCAATTGATCAAAAAGCCGCCTGGAGATATGAAAGGTCCAGAGGCAAGAAGGACGTGGCTAGGATGTTATTTCATGTCGGTGCAGTAAGTTGTTCTCCACATTTGAATGCGTTACTCCTGGTGCTAACCCCGACAGGGTTTCTACTGCTTTAAGGCGAACCCAGCTTCTGAGGTGGTCCAGCTACATGGATGAATGTGTTGAGACCCTTAAAACGCATCCCGATGCTTTACCCACCGATCGCCAGGCAATCTGGTGGGTGAAATTGGCTTTCATCATGGAAGACGCTAGTACTCAGCTTTCTGATGACACCGAAAAACTTTCATCCTTCATCGATAGTAAGGTCCGATATACCATTCGGGGGTTCTCCAATCAATTATCGCAATGGAGGAGGGACATTCCAGACGACATATATTCAGGTTTGTATCTCAATTATTCAACCGGTATGGAATCTTTACTAACACCCCCCAGACGTCCTAGCGCACACCTATCATGTGCTAAATCTATTTGTACATGAAACCGCGATGGGCATCGACTGCAAAAACAATGGCATCATTAAGTCATCCTCAGGCGATCAGCTCCCGGCATCCGCGATTGCTCCACTCATCGATGCTTTGACCACCTGCATCAACTCAATTCACTACGCATTTGACATTATTTTGAGCGTTGACTCGGATAGACTCACATGTCTTCCAACAGTGGCACTGGCCAGAACATCATACCCCCTTGTTAGCCTGATAAAGATCCATTGTCTCCTCACCGCGCCGGACAGTCGCATTGGCCAAGTAATTGACATTGAGAGTCTGAAGTTGGAGTACTACCTGGATCATATCACGAACCACTACCGAAAAGCCGCCTCGCTCGGCGGTGGTCGTGCGGTAGCCAAATTCGGAAACATCATCACCATGTTACGGAATTGGTTTGTCAAACAGAAGGACAACGGCCCCGCTCTGAGAGAAATATTTGCCACGGAAACCAATTCAGAACCTGAAGTGAAACAACCGGTACGAGTTCTGGGATTTCCAAAAACACGAAGCCAGCAAGCCAGTACTAACAACTATCTAGATGCGAGGAAGCACCACCCCCCTCGAACTTCTCAGCATAGTAGCATCCTCCGGCCAAACAAAACAAGACACCGCAGACCCCTTCTCGGAACGCCGAAGTCAAATAGTCTACACCCCCTCAACCCTAACACCCGGTCTCCCACCAACCCAATCACCCAACCCAACAAGCCGACTGGACCCACTAAACCACCTACCAAAGCCAGAACAACCCTGGACCACACCAACCTCCTTCTCACCATCCATCCACAACCAAAATCCATCTATATCATCCATGACACCAGTCTCAACCACCGAGTCAGATCAAACAAGGCCCTTCTACTCACAATACCCGCAACCATACACAACACCAAACCACAACCAACAAACCCCAACATTCGCAGAAATTCCAATGGGCGCTAGCGCTAGCACCGGCCCTGGCGCTGGCCCTGGTGGTACCATGCCCATGGCGCCAATGATGGGCATGCCCGGTAATGAAATGGACATGGATCCAAACTTCAATCCTGATAATTTCTTCGCCTTAGAAACTATGATGGATGAGGGGTTGTTTACTTTTCCGCTTTCGTTTGAGAATTTGGGGTTTAATGGGTTGCAGTTTTAGATAAGGTGGTGCGTGCGTGCCATCCATGTCTAGTTGTGAGGTGAGGTTCAAGGTTCTAGTACTCTATACTAGTGTATCTGCCTGTGTGTGTATCGTTTATATTTCCGGTGTTTTGGTCTATGGATAGCTTTGTTTTCTACGCTGTTATGATGGATGAGTCTCTACTCGATGTATTTATAAACCCAATCAAATGAGCCACTGACAGTGGCAATCTTCTAAGTTTTGTTTTGAATTGACCCATGAGCATAACCGGAATATCAGGAGATTAGTAAATATCGCCCTTGTGATCGTCCGAGTCGTCTTTGACATAATGGCCGAGGCGACGACGATGAAGGCAGCAGCGTCACTAAGACGTACTAGTAGTACGTTAAAGATGGCTAGTGTCCATTTCTTTCGTTTCATCTTTAGAAGCAACTGGAGCCATGTGTTCGGTTGTCTGAGTGAGTGTTTGCCTAAAGCCCAATTATACGGATCACAAGTGAGGTATTCATGAATATCAATTCCGGAAATGGAACAAAGAAAGAAGAACCACGTCGGCTCCGAAGTTAGGTTGCTGTCTTAATCAGGATGTTAACTCATAAATTGATTCTCAGCTGACATATTTCCGTTTGAATTCCCTCAAATGGCCTCTCCATCTTCCCGCGTTCATCGCAAACCTCCAAATCTTCAATCACATACTCCGCCATAACATCTACTTTACACGGCGGTGGCAGATTCTCCCAAACCCTACGCACAGCCGCGCTTGAAACCGGAATCTCAATAACCTCATACCCACACCGTTTCGACTCCCAGACCAGCCAAAGCGCCAGACCTTTCATAATGCCCCTTCCCTCATAATCGCCCCTCGTCACAGACCCCTTTCTCATCAAGACTTTGCCCAATAGTGCATATCTATACCCATCCCTAGCCGAGGCCGGAATGAGTGATTCAAGGTGTGCACATGCTTGCTTATAGCCAGGTCGGATGTCAAGATACCACTGCACTTTGTCCTCATCAGGTGGATTTGCTGCATCATGGCTTAATGCAATAGAGACAAGAGGAAAGTCGATTTGGTGGAGAAGCTGTTTCGATGATGCTCTGATATCGTTCTCGTCCCAGTGTAGCTTTCCGCCTGTTTTGATTGACGAGGAATAGCGATATTTGTATTCAGTATCGAAAACGCCGAAGGACATATTTGACTTTATTGCGTGGCGGACTAGATAATCAACTGCATGGTATTGTTGATATGCAATGATTGTCTGGTTTCCAGAGTCTACAGTTGGGCAGAATGAGGATGGAGATGTCTTGCTTTGTACAAGAAGAGCTTTTACCGCGGATAGATCGGCGAGCGTGAGTTTGCGGATTCGGTAGCGAGGTGAGAGAGTGCGTGGGGTTTGTTCTCTTGTCATTTTGGTCGTCGGCTAGGTTTCTAGAACTTGAATGGAAAAGGGTTGTGGAATTGGTGGATTATCTTGTGATATCAAGTTGGAATTGCGTGCTCAGTGTCTGCGCAGCCTTATTTATATCCATTACTTGAAGCGGGAAATGAATGGTGACGAGTCCCTGGATTGGGAATTCCGTCGTGCAACGTTATGCATAGTAGATAAGACACACACTGCTCAGGTTGAGCTGTACTTGGCAAGGCTCCTTGATTTTTGTTGGAGCCAGCGGTACCGAACACGAACAACGGTCATACACCCAGGCATACATTAGCTGAAACGGAGTGAAGTTACATCATTCATGGAATGTAATGTATACATGAGCCGCATACTATGTAGATGAATAGGTGGGACCATCAAATGAACCTATCAAAATTATGACGATGCTGCCGATCTTGAAATGACGGGGCACTGTAAGCTTGATATTATCCTTTGTAGATAGAGATAAGATCGACAGAACGGCTGATCGATATGCATTCTTCCAAGCCGCTTATCATGATAAGTAGTATTCCATGCTCTGATTTACCCTTTACGATAGACAGCTGTTTGATGTTACAGCGTCTCATAGAGTCGAAAGTGCTTGAAATACGACTAAAGTAACAAAACCTGAGGTATATTTTCAAATAACATTTATAGTACGCGCGTCCCTATTCGTGGACGGCATTCAGGGGGTGAGTATCGTCGTCATTGCTTTTGTACGACCTGAGAAGCATGTACGGGGTATATACCCCTAGTTATCCCTTGATTAGTGGCTTACCATGTTCCTGAATCTTCAAGTTAGCTTACACCGTAGTTTGTTCTAACCGATTAGAATCGAGAAACACATGATGGCAAACGTTGAGGTTTCTATAGACAATGATGATGTCTACAACCGATTTTCGCCTGGGCGAAAGGCGATTATCACCATGGTCCTTGTTTGGTCATCGTTTCAGTGCACACTCGCTACAACCACGGTCATCTCGGCTATTCCAGAAGTAGGCGCCACATTTCACACGACGGAAACCACTATCGCAATTTCCAATGCCGTGATGCTTCTTTGTCAAGTTGCTGGCCCAATTCTCTATGCCCCAATCGCCAACACAATTGGTCGCCGACCGATTCTCCTTGCGACAAATGCTATAGTGCTTGCGTTTAGTCTGGGAACCGGATTCGCCCCGAATCTTCCAAGTTACTTTATCTTTCGATTTCTCACCGCACCTCAAGTGACAGCCAGCCAGGTTATTGCAACTGTCGTCATTGGTGACATTTACCCAGCCGTCACGCGCGGCCGTGCACTAGGATGGCTGATGGTGAGTACCACTCTCGGGCCGGGTATAGCACCTCTTCTAGGCGGAGCGATAGTATCCTATACCTCCTGGCGTGTGATATTCTGGACACAAACCGGCATGGCTAGCCTGTCGGTGCTTTTACTGGCCATATTCCTGCCAGAAACAATTCACGAAAAGAAAACTGGGATCTTCGACGACTTGCCTCTTAGCGGAAAGGTGAAGCAATTCCTTCAGCTGATTAATCCATCGGAGATAATCACGCTTCTGATTTCAGCCCCGGGTCTAGCAATCAATGCCATTACAGTTATCACCCTACACTGGAATATGTACTCCACCCTCACGCCGATCCGAGAGGTGCTTAATCCACGCTTCCATCTCAGTTCACCTCTACAGGCAGGTCTCTTTTATCTGGCACCCTCTGCAGGATTTTTGACCGGATTATTCTGCGGCGGGCAACTTTCAGACTGGGTAGTGCGACGGTACATCCGACGACGCGGGCGAAGAGTGCCAGAGGACCGACTGAACAGTACAGTGGGCGTAGTGGGTATAGCCCTGCCAGTCTGTTCGCTCTTGTACGGCTGGGCAGTACAGCAGGAAGTCGGAGGAATTCCCCTGGTCGTGGTTGCGCTATTTCTTCAGGGCGTGTTTCAGGTGGTGCCATTTATCAGCCTGAATGTATATTGTGTTGACGTGATGGAGGGAACAGGGAAAAGCTCGCTAGCTGTCGCAGGAAGTTATATGGTTCGCAATGTGGCGGCGGCAGCGGGCACGGCTGCATGCCTTCCTGCCATTGAGGCGATCGGAGTGGGATGGTTTATGACTATCGCGGCAGGCTTGCTGGTGGTGGCTGCGGGCTTTTTGTGGTTGGCGACGCAACATGGGGAAGAGTGGCGGATGCGAGGCGAGGAAAAGTCCACTGAGTGCTCTCCCCTACCGTGGGAAAAATGATTGTATTTATTTTTTAGCTGCTTATGATGCTTTAATACTAGTAATCGTCTTGATCTACCTACTCCGATATATGCGGAGCGTTAATTCATAATAATCTAGTTCGGACTATACTACTGAGTAGTATTACTAACTACTGCCCAGGTGTATCTCTTCCACTGCAAAACCGGTTGAAGTGGTTCCTGAAGAACGTACGTATATGTAGTGGAACAAAAAGGTGATTTATGCAGGCTGACGGCAACCATTCACTTGGCATCCTACCCGGCTGGATACTCGGTACCCTGAGTTATCATGACGAAGCGATTTGGAAAGTAGAATAGCTTCACTGAGGCCGTCGCAGAACCTTATAGGAAAACTCGTAATTTTAGGACGCTGTCGCCCTGACAGGTGGAAACTTGAATACTGGGTAGATTGCGGCTATGGAGCTCTGTACACATTACATAGGGCCCGGAAACATATGATAGTACATTTGTGCTTTGTCATTCTCGGTTCATAATCGAACAATATGGGTATATAACTTTTTTATCGCGAATTTCCCTGCCATGTATGGAGAATCCGTTGTTCCACATATGCCCATGGCCATCCATTCTCTCGTTCAGTGCGACGAAGTAGATCGAATAATAAATTTTGGGCGAGAGGCTCGTCTATCCAAGAGCTGCCTGTGATGAGGAAGAGAGAGTCAGTACAAATTGCATTAACATGGGCATATTGGAGGAAACGTACAGGCGCACAAGGCATGGCAAGCCATGATGCGCAACGATGGCTCATCATCGGCGGATAGTGCAATACCAAAGAGATAATTGAGGTTTTCAGTAATTCGTGCCTGTAGTAGCCAACATTAGAACAGCGACCCAGGCATCATATCCACACTCAGTATTTACCTTGATTGAAACCCGCTGCTCGTGCGAGTTTTCATAGACCTCCGTCTCGCGAATTAATATTAGTGCCTTGGCAAGACACAAATGTTGCATTGCGGTAGCTGCCAAGGAGAAAGTAATATTAGCCCAAACTCCACACTGCCCTACGCATCCGCATTCGCATTCGCGTAGCACATAGCACATTCAAAACAACACTTACAATGCCATAAGCTTGTGTATAGCACAACCGGGAATGGCTTTCCTCGTGCGTGGTCTGGCGACGATATATGCAATGGGACAAAGGTATCCGGACGACCATGCTCCCATTCTAGAATCCTCTGCTTAAGAGCATTCTCGCCAGCAACACCCAAATGGCCGCCGTAATTCCGCCCTGAGACGTTATAACAAAAGTCAATCGTCTCGGCAAGAATCCAGATCGCCCGGTTAACCCAGTCGCCGTCGCTAAGGACCGGCTTGGCGACCCACCACTGGCGTAGGCGATCGTCGAAGGGGGCAAAGGTGAGCCGAAGGCATTTTTGGTACGTAAGTGCGAACTGGATGTCTTGAATTACGAAGACCCAGAAGGAGGCCGAGGCGAGGCCGCCGGAGATAGCGCAGTCCACATGTGAACTGATGTAGACAGACCCTGCGAGGAGGTGGCGCTGCGGGTCATTAGAAGGGGTGTGGGCTGAGAGTAGTGGGTTAGCTGGGGGACGTCGCTTGTCGGAGATTATGTGGGGGCCAGGGGATTGTTTAGAGATTAACGTACATGAGATTTGTTCGAAGAAGCGCAGGATCACGGTGGAACTGAGGAGAATATCAATACCAATGTCAAATTCGGGTTTGTCGAGCACTGGTAACATGATCGAGATACAGCGCTCGTGATAACTATCGGCGACATCAGGAGCGATCGTATTTGCCGTCCGAGATAGATGGCATGCTGATACAGCAATACATGCGTAAAGAAGTAGTGGGCATCGACTAGCCAGGTGGGCCACATCCGAAGTAAACCGGTGTTC
Organism: Penicillium cosmopolitanum; assembly: GCF_028827165.1. Classification (NCBI taxonomy): domain Eukaryota; kingdom Fungi; phylum Ascomycota; class Eurotiomycetes; order Eurotiales; family Aspergillaceae; genus Penicillium; species Penicillium cosmopolitanum. The sequence goes on along the minus strand of NW_026622678.1, from coordinate 3,953,989 downwards.
CGGGTCCCCAGCATCGAGCTGACCAGTTAGTTAGTCATGCAGTATCAGATATTTGCAAGAAAAGGAAACTCACCCATGGTGCTAGGTACAGTTGGTAATGTCGAAGTAAATACGCCTCGTTTATGCTTGCCAGCCTTGGCTGAACAATGGGCGTGTTTGAAGAGAGGGGTGAATTTGCAGAGGTTGAACGTGAGCCACGAGAATCCGCGACATATAGAGGAACAGAATTATTCAGACCCTGAACAGAGGGGTCCATGATTGAGGACGAGGTCGAACGAGACTCCGATGGTGATCTAGAAGCCGATTTAGGTTCTCTCACGGACACAACATGATACTCTGATGCAGTCTGGTTTGTTTCATCTTTGAAGGAATCTGCAGGTCTAAAGTTAATTTTGTTCCTGATTATTTTTTATTCATTTTGCGTCTCATTTGCCGAGCATATGATGCAAGCTTTGACAAATATCGCCTCTCACTTACATTCAGAAGATGTTTCAACCCAGACCTGGTCATCTGGAAACGCTAGATCGCTCTCCCCGTATCTGGGGGGGGCCCTTTCCACGTAGAGACGGGTTCTGGCCGTGGCGAAAAGAGACCTCTTCAGATTTGCCGGGAGCCGGCACACATTCGCGACCAGATCGCTGGCACCGCAGACATTTTGCTCCCGATTTGTCACCTGTAGAGAGTGTTAGATATCGCACACGACCATGAATTATGTAGGAAACACCATATTACATTTCAAATGGCGCAGCCGACAGGTGAGGCTGAACAAGAATTCTGTCAGTAACTTGGCGAATTGGCGTTTGCGTAGGCATCCGAATTTGCACTCACCATCCCCTCATCACGCAGCGGAAGTAGCGGGGAGACACACGAAGAAGGAAGGTTTCCAGAAAGGAATCATAACTCGGTATTCCAGGCCCGAGGCCACGAGATAAATAAAGACCCCCCCCCCCCCGGAAACGGCCAGGCTACGATCCTGGATGATTGATGGAGCACTGCTAATCAATATCTTAAGCGGAGAGGGTGGGGATCACGAAATGGCATGGGTAGATCATAGCGAGTTTGCGTGGGTTTTTTGGAGTACCAACCAGCCAACGCCCGGGCTGTTGGAGATTAGCTTCGACCAGGAGGGGAGAATCCTCTTTGGTTTTGCCCCTCGACCTCCCCTTAGCGTGGGTGGATTTTGGTCTTGTTGGGTCGGGCGGGTTTCAAGGGTAGGCTGAGCTTCATGCGAATTGGTCCTGATAGAAAAAGAACCCGCCCGGCAGGGGCCCAGTGGTGGCCCGGCTTTGATTATGATTGCAACGCTCCCCACCCGCCCAGCGTTTTGACAGTCTCCTGCTAGATTTGGTTGGTACACACACCCCCACGCAACCGCAACAAACTTTTGCACTCACCCCGATCAAAACCGATCGTTGCCCGAACTAGAAAGATCTGGGAAACAGGGCGTCGCCGAGACGCCGCGACAGACCTCGGGAACCCGGCAAGGTGAAAACAAGCGAGTCAAACACGGTGAGAATTGTATACAATTTTTTGACTACGATGGATTACTGCGCCCGAGGCTTCCTTACTCCTCCAACGGCCCCAATTTTAGTATGCTCGTATTTTCCCTTATTTTTTTTTCTCTTTGTGCTGTGTGGGAAGGTCGATCCTGGCGACAGATGTTTAGCGGTATGCATCAGACCAATCACGGTAGGGAGGTACATGGTTAGGTTTGCAGTCAGAGATTTTTTTCGATGTTGATTGAATTCAAATGGGACTGTCATCATAGGTCATGTCATGCTGACTGTGGCTTGCTTGACGTGAGGTAATGCCGCGGCAAGTTCAAATGTCTAAGCTTTGAGATGCAAATTTAGCGCAGCCAGGGGCGACAAGCTGTCACCCACTTGAAACCGGACATTTTTCACCGAATTACCTGGTTCAGGGGACACGTCCGTTGATGCCAGCCATATTTTCGGGACGATTTTTCAGCATTGTTCAGCAACCGCCCATATGGCAGCAGTTATTGTTGGTACTAACTCTAAGAAGGCACGCTAGAGGTACATACAGACTTTCCTGCCCCTCCGCGGACCGAGTTTAGCCAGGAGCGCGCCATCACGATAATTGGATCGGCGACGCCGGGATCGACTCCTGTACCTGACAAATCCCGCAAAAGTTGGTTGGAAGTTGGTGGCACAGGAGATTCGGTGGCACAGAAAAAGCCGAGTGGGGCCAATCGAAGAAGGCAATTCGGCACTGTCCGTGATTGCTTCGGGTTTCATTTCACTGGACCCGTGGATGGCGTACTCCGGACCCGTCGAACCCTGTCGATCGTTGGGGGGTTGGAGGCGTACGAAGCCGATGCTATGATTCGGTGAAAGTGAGGACTGTTGGGCTCGAAGATTCCGTGACGCGTCTGCAGCCCACAAAGTTAAATGAGCTTTGCCGGAGGTATAACCAGAGTAGTGTGCGTTCGTCCGTGGAGGGTGTGGGGAGGACCAGATGCCGAGTCTTCCAGCTGCCTTTTTCAGATCATGTGCCGGAGGTAGACCGAAAGAGGCATCTCTTGAGAGTTGGGAGATTAAACTCATGTACTATCGATGATGAATTGAAGTATAATCCACCCTGTAAATCCCGAGTTCACTCGGGGACCATTGAGACTCAATGAACACGAGGTAAAGACTCAATAGCCATAGTTAACATATACTTCGTACGACTGAAGTCTGGAAACAAGCACGTGTTTTATGCTTATCTGCCACGCTCGCGTTTCCGCTGCCGCTGCCGCCAGCCGCCAGTCTTTGTTTTTGTTTGGGAAGGCGCGATGGGATTAAGCGGGGGAGTCAGGTGACTCCCCGGATTCCTTGTTTTGGGACATCCTGACAACGTCCATTCCCAGCTCCAACCAGAGAAGGGGAAATAAAGATGTCGCTCAACCGCATATCGTTCCTCGAAGGGTGGGAGCGGAATCCGGCGGCCTTTCTGCGGGGGCGACTGGAGGAAACGGGTTCCACGGCCTCTGATGAAGAGTCTGACGTGGATCAAGACTTACCAGAATCTCTCTCCTCCTCTTTCCCCTCCACCTATTCCAGACTCAATTTCAATCCATATGCTGGCCCCGCCTGGAGCGAAAAGAGGTGACGATCACGATGATCGTTCACTGAGAGGTGTATCCCCCACCACGCGGGATACGAGTACTCGTGCGGAGCGGGGGTGGGCACCGGGGCCCGTGGCACTGCCCGAACCCAAAGCCAAGTCTAGGGACTGGCTATCGGAAACGACCGGGGCCTTCGAAGTGAGCCCCGCCAGGCGAGTCGGTATGCCGAATCCCTCCCCATCCCATCTCCAGTGCGAAAACAGAGGCTTGAGACCTTAGGATTGCATCGCTGACCCACTTTCAGTCCAGGTATGTGTGGCAGTCGTGTATTGCTTTGTCTCGGCCGGCATTGTCTTTGGATTCGCTGCTTTGAAACCGGTACTCGTCAGCGAGAATGTGTATCGAAACTATTGCTCGTTGGAGGAACTAAGACAGAATGTGCTCATCTGTGACGGGCAGGAAATTCGGTATGTCCCGGGAAGAGCGTCCTCATCCTCGTCTCATGCTCATATCTATACGAAAGCTTGAATTTGATGTTCACAATTGCCGCTGTTGCAACCAATGTTTCTGCTCTCCCCGTGGGGACCATTCTGGATTCCTGGGGCCCACGAGTCAGTGGAATTATTGGGAGTGTGCTTCTGGCCTTTGGCGCCATCATATTCGCATTTGCTGATCAGTTACCATTCGACGGATACATTCTGGGCTATCTACTACTATCTTTGGGCGGGCCCTTCATCTTCATTTCCTCCTTCCAGCTATCCAATACTTTCCCCTTACGCTCAGGCCTTATCCTGTCGTCATTGACCGGGGCGTTTGATGCATCCAGCGCAGTATTTCTGATGTTTCGCCTTATCAACGAGCGCTCAGGTGGCGATTTCTCTGTCCAAAAGTTCTTCCTCCTCTATCTCATCGTTCCGGTGTTTATCACCGGGGCACAACTGACTCTGATGCCCGCAACATCGTACAAAACTGCCGGTGAACTAGTTCAACATGCTGAGACACAGATAACAGAAGAACGAAGAGATCAAACTGACACAGCAACCGAAGATCGAGATGAGAGTGAAAGACAACGCCAAAATCGCCGCGCTCAACGACAAAACATCGTCCATCAAATCCAAGACCTTCTAGATGACGGCACCGCTTCTGTTTTCTCGGCGACTGGGGTTGACGATACTGTATTCAGCGGTCTCTCAAGCCCTCGTCGTCCACTCTCCCCGCGGTCCGCTCGCTCACGACCTGACACCCCCAAACCCCTGCCGATGCCACCAAATGCACCAAACACAAACACCAGTGGCGTCTGGGGTGTCCTCCACGGCCAAAGTGCACTCTCACAACTACAGACCCCGTGGTTCGCATTGATAGCCCTCTTCACCGTTCTCATGATGCTTCGGATTAATTATTTCGTGGCATCCCTACGTACGCAATACGCTTATCTGCTCGGCTCATCCTCCGAAGCTCGAACCATAAACTCTGTTTTTGATATTATGCTCCCAGTCGGTGGCCTTTTCTCGATTCCATTCATTGGAACATTCCTCGACAAACTGCGAACGCGTACTGTGCTCATGATTCTCGTTTCGACGGCCACCATGATGGGTGTGCTGGGCTGCATAGCACATAGCACAGAAGCTGCCTACGCGAACATAATTCTTTTTGTACTCTACAGGCCTTTCTACTATACCGCAGTTTCCGACTACGCGGCGAAGGTGTTCGGCTTCCAAACCTTCGGAAAGATCTATGGGCTAATTATCTGCCTCGCTGGCGTGGGGAATTTCGCGCAAGCTGGGCTTGATGCGCTTACTCTGAAGGTCTTTGATGGGGACCCGGTGCCTGTGAATGCCGGTCTGACGATCGTAGTCGCTGTTGTCGGTGCTTCGCTAGCTGGGTATGTGAGTTGGCAGACGAGTGTTCTGCTCGGCTCGGCTACTACCGTCGAGACTCGGGAAGATCACCCGGGCTTGATTCACAGAGATTGGGAACGAGAGCCATTATTGACGAGATCTGGGAGCATTGAAGGGGGTGGTCAGCGGGCCTATGGCATATAAGCCATGTAAAGTGATATTTGATGAATGCTATATTGATGAATTTGAACAATGCAAATAATGCAACTAACAGAATGCCAGAAGTGAGCATGTACATGAATGAATCATTAGTTAAAATCAACAAGGTATAGGTATATAACATATCGGAGAACGCGTAACATCGATGCCTCTTTTCGGGTATTTGCACTTGAAACCTCGCCATTTATACAAATGAATCGAACACAGCCTTTGTGCAACGCCCGCCCTTCCATAGTTTGTTCAAATGCTATTCCGAGTCGACGACTCTGCCTCGCGTATGACATCTGCAACGACTTTTTCAGACAATGACCAGCCATCGCCATTCTGTTGGCTAATCCCATTTAATATCCGACGAGCCTCATCGGAGATGAGATTCACATCAGCCCCGTAGGAAAGCAACTGGCCGATAACCTTGACATGGCGTTGGTTGGAGTGTCGTTTTGAATGTTCGATGATTCTGCGAAGAGCCTTGATGGCTACTGCGAGAGGAGTCAAACCCGTTCGTTGCATGACATTCACCCTGGCGCCATTTTCCAAGAGCACATTCGCCACGGAGGGCCAGCCTTCCCGTACGGCATGCATAAGCGGAGTTCGAAGGACGAGGTCTCGAGCCTCAATATTCGCACCGTGGCGAAGTAAGATCCGGACAGTCATGTCTTGACCTCTTGAAGCAGCCAACGCCAACGCTGTCCTGCCTTTGTGGTCTCTGTGCTCGACCTCGGCGCCCTGTTGTAGAAGGAGTCGTGCCATGCTGCCGTCGGTTGTTTTGAAAGTATTGCACGCGTTGAGAAGCGGCGTGCGGTCCATGAGGTCAACTTCCTCGATTCCCGCGCCGTTCTCAATCAACAACTGCGCGCCCGCGACGAAGTCGGAAAATGCCGCGGTGTTCAGTAATGGTGTCATGTCGAAGGCCGTGCTGCAGATATTCAGCTCGGCTCCGTGATTTAGGAGTAGTTTCATCATGATCAGGGAGGCCTCGATAGTCCCCTGGCATCCTGATTTAGGGGATTGGATATCCACACATAAGCGCAGCGCATTGTCGCCGATATTGCTTGTTGCAGTGACATCGGCGCCGTGTTCTATCAGGACGCGTACGGCACGATCGCGTCGGTGATATACGGCATAAAGCAAAGGTGTCAAGCCGCGATAGTCTCTTTGATGGATATTCGCGCCCTGGTTGAGGATCGATCGGAGTGATTCCTCGGTGCCCAGCACGGCGTAAAATAGAGCGGTGCGGCCGAGATTATCCATGTGCTCCACATCCGCACCCCCAGCCAACAGAGCCTTCACGACATCATCCCGGCCACCCTGCAGTGCGAAATGCAAGGGAGACTCACACAACGCGGGCTCAGATTCTAACCCATATTGCAGTCCGGGTTCTGACGCAGCTCCAGCTCCAGCTCCAGCTATATCGACATCGGTGGGACAAGGGTCCTGACTCAACCGAGGTTTCTTCCGGTGGCCATCACTCACCCCTTGAGAATCGGCCAACCCATCTTCCGAAGCGACATTCCGCTTGAGAGTCTCCATCAGCTCGGGCCCCATTTGAAGCCCGTCATGAGCCCGTTCTGATGAAGACGTGCCTGTACCTGGGCCGGTGCCTGGGGTGGCAGGTTCAGCAGATGGCGGCAAGGTCAACATTTGCCGCCCCGCGACGGGTAGACAGCCGCTAGCCGCTTCGGGAGCGGGGGAAGTCGGGTGAGCCGCGCCTGTTGATGCCTTTCGTATAGGCGATTTGCACCGCAGCCATTTCCAGCAGGAGGGCATGGATGCTCGATTGAGGTTGTTTGACTCTTTATATCTCCATAAAGTTGAGTTGTAGATAGATTATTTCCAGCCCCAGCGTAATGAGACATCTTTTGTTGGGGGCATACGCTAGCAGCTGATCCGACTCCCTGTGGCGTCAACGTGCATATGCGCGTGGCCAGGATGTTAGTAATACTGTCAAGTGATATCGACGGGGTGGAAGTAGGTCCTAGTAGCGATTAGCCTGGTCCTATTCGGTTAATAGGCTCACTGGATCTCAAGGGTCCCGAGGTTCGTTCGGAAAATATACCACCTGGGCAGGTTTATATATCCGTCTCGGAGTGTCCTACACTGGCACGAATTTGCCAAGCGGGTGAACAACCTCAGAGCCTCGAGGGCCTGGCATGCTCCTGAAACGTCATTCAAGGTTCAATGTTTAGTTTATTAGCTGAAGACATCATAGATTCAAGCTACCAGTGAAGCCCCATGGTTCCATAGGTAAAACTTCAGGCCGAAACAACCCCGGAGCAGAGAATTCCAGTCGAGTGGAGATTATTCATTATTTCGTTCAAGTCGTGACATATCTACTTCGAGTTCGGCGGAAACGGCCACACCTGCGTTGCAGACTCAGCATCCATATCCTTGCTCACCGTCTGAACAAAATCCTCGTGCAACTCTTGATTCACTTTGGCCATGTCTTCCCATTGATCACTCGCAATCCACCCAACAGAATTTGTCGGAAGCTTGTCCCGCACAATGTCCTCTACATCAAGCGAGGCGATCAACTTGTCTTCCTGCTGTCGCTGCCGCTGAACTTCAGCCTCTGTGACCGGAAAAGGACAAGCCCCAGGAAGCCCAAGTGCAGACCAGTTCTCAAATAATTGGTGGAGTCGGTTGCGGAGTGGGGTTATACTCCCAGAGCCTTGTATCGTGCAAACCTCGAAGAGGCGCCACAGCTTGCCGTCCACTTCGTATGGTTTGTTCATTTTCTTGATTTCCTGGCACCGCTTCATCTCGTAATACTTGGTTCTCGATGCCGTGTCTAGTTCTTTGATAACAGACTGCTGGGTTTCGGGACTCAAAGTATCAAAATCATACGGGCGAGAGTAAGTGTGCGCACCGTACGTGTAGAAACCAGGAGGTCGGACGAAATTTAGTAGGTTAGCCTGCATAAAGAGCGGTAGTACTTTGCTTGTCCGCCAGCCGATAAACCCTTCAATCTTGGTCGGATCTTCGAGCGAAACATAGATATCGTCCAGGTCTAACATGTCGTTTCGTAAGATTGGCTCTGATATGTCAAGCACACGTTGATCGCGTGAGAGAGTCCTCATCACGCCTTGCGCTTTCCTCAGCAGGTCCTCATATTCGGCAAGAGACTGGGACTTGTCGAAACTCTCCAGTCGTCGTTGAATTTCGGGGGCCGTGCTTTCATTTTCGATAAGCGCAAGCTCACGTTGCGTGATCGCATGCCCATACTCCGCAAGAGTCAACCCTGTGAGTGGGTCAAGGCAATTAGCAAGTCATCCTCTTGATGGCATCCGTCCACTCGGATGTTTTATTTACTTACAAGGCCCAGTGTCTACAATTTTGGCCTGAGTGCCATCTCCGTTCCGAGTATACCACCAGTCTGAGTCGAAGCATGGTCCAATAGCACAATGCCCGTCGGGATCAAGTGATAAATGCAATGGGTGTGTGCGGAAATCCACCTGCAATAGAACTTGGGGAGAAAGACTGCCGTACGCCGGGAATTTGATGTTTGCAAGCTCCTTTTCCATCTCCAAGACTTGATCAATCATCTTCATTTGATCCAGGCTGTTCATAGAGCCCCATTTTTGCGTCAAGGGGACCCCCCTTCATCTTCTCCATGAGAATGTATTCTGCACCAAGCTTTTCCTCGTCACACTCGAGACAGTACACTTCCGGAACTCGGATGGATGTCATTCCATCCACTAGGGAATAAATATCAGACAAAGAGAAAACAGGTCATATAATGCGAGAAATTGGTACATACGGAATGCAAGGGTAGTAGCCTCCGAAATCGTCGTCATCATCACCGGACCGGTGATTGGACATTTGACCTTCGCTATAATCTCCTTCTCATCGTCCATGGTCAAAAGGAAGACCCTGCTATTCAAAGAAGGTATTTTGTCAACACGAATAACCTTGGTCCCATCTCCAACGTCTTCGGCAGCACGGCGACATAGTTCGTGGACATCAAATTTGACGTAACGCAGTTCTTGATTGAGGTCATCGCCAACCAACCACCGACCTTCAGTATATCGGAAGAGCTCTTTCGATGTGATCTTAATATCTGGAGAATTGAATTTTGGTGAACATTGACAGAATGAACGATTTGACCTGGCTATGAATGTCTTTGTGAACCCATGTTGAACCGCAGCTTGACCGTAGCCCGGGTTCAAGCTTGCATTTGAATACCTGATGGTAGATCGAACTGAACTTGGTAGACTCAATCGAGCCAAAATTTCGGAAAGCCAATATTGACGCGTGAAATGATGAAAAATTGACACTCAAAGGTGAAGTGAAGTAGGGGCCAAACCAAACAGGCGCCCCAGTAAACATGCACGTCAGCACGTGACCATATATACATACTGTAATTCACTGGCAGGACCAGCTAAACATGTCAAGTAGGTCGGATTTTATTAGAATAAGATTAAAAACCATGGAATTAAGTAAAATGAAATATACTAAGTCATGGAATACTATACTGTGACACGTGTAGTCAGCTCAGCGCGGCATATCAAGGCTGGTCACTGGTGCACAAGCCACACTACGGGCTACGCCACCACAAACACGATTCTTTGTGCTATAGTATCATGGATTGAATATTATTTCGATGAATGAGGTTGGGAGTAGACCTAAACGATATGCGAAACAGCTATCTTTATATCAAAACAAAAGACCAGCATGTATAGCTAGGCAATGGCAAGATGTCAGCCTCAGGCCTCAGTATACCGAGTACTTGCAAGGATAGCCCCATCAACTCTCTCTATCAAACATAACAGAAGTAGGATCCCAGCCAAAAATATCTCGATCACATGTCTCCGAGAGGAGATCACCATCAGTCATTAACATCCAGTCTAGCTCCGGATCAGCTCCCAGCGCCGCATTAAGATTACCATTAATCCCGGTGGATCTGTCAGGGGGTATAGACGTGGAAACTGGATCTCGGGCTGATGTTCGGGCACGTTTATTCGATGGCCATGTAATACCATCAGCCCGTCTATACATTTTCCCCGAGCGTGTCCGCACTTCCCACTGATGCTGTAAGGTAACGAGTAAATCCTTCGCACGTCTTGCATTCATCCAAGAAAGCGAGAACTCATCCATAGCCCGGAAACATGTACCCAGATGTGCGACTATGTGCGCCTTTGAATGTGAGGCATAGTTAGAAACGGCGGCGAAGAGTAGTAGGAGGACGGCGGAGGATGTTATGGAGACTGCTTTAACGTTGATACGACGTAGAGTGTATCTGGTTTCGTATAAAAGGAGGATCTTAGCGATTGAGATGGCGGATTGGATGCACATTTGTCGTGCATGAAGATAGCCTGGGCCCTTTGGTGGTTGTGGTTGGAGATAGCTCTTGGACATCCAGGGTCTGTGGGCGTAGATGATATTTTGATGATATTGCATGCTGTTATGGGTTAGAGATCTGGCTCTTGGAGTGCAACAAACGGGAATTTCCTTACTGTAGCAGTAGCACATGCGGAGGGTAAGGAGATGTATGGTCGTTTAGGTCAATTTGTAACGTTGGTGGTAGGTTAGCTTTCCATTTGCAGAGTTCTGCCACAATTCTTTCATTGAACTCTTGCATCGCGGATTTGTCAATCTTCGACGTTGTGTATCTTGAGACAATTAGTTTGTGTCTCATAGATTGAGGAATTCGGGGTTCTTACAAAACATATCCACATGGTGCCATAATTTCACAAAGAGAAACGAGTTGTTGACTAACCAGCCCTGTGCAATCAAGACCATCAAATAGCTGACTTAATGATGCGGGATTCTCGTATGGTATCCATTCCTGGGATTGATTACAACAGTCTTGAGAAGGCTTGCCAACTGTAACATCTTCCATATTTGTGCGGAAAGGCCTGCCGAGATGGAAGCCCAATTGGCTAAAAGGCATTAGTGCAAGATTCGATCAATGAAGAAATTCCCAACTCACTGGTCAACGGTATATGCAGCCCAGAAGACGGTTCGGCGGAGATCCGCATCGGCAGCGGAAATGACGCCTTTTAAAACGTGCGAGGACATATCAATGTGCAATGCGAGATCAAAAGAAAGACGGATTGCCATTCCTTGCCCTCAAGTCAGCACGGTGAATGTTTCCGGCAATTACTTTCCCACTCACCACTGTAAAGCCACCCTCGAGAGTCCATGCCATTCCCAATTTCGTGGCTGCTTAGAATAACCATCGCCTGAACAGTCGCCACACTCGGGAAATCTAGTTCAGCCTCAAGCAATGACCGAGCCCGATCTCCAAAAAAGTCCACCAAAGTCTTTGGAAACGTAACAAAACCTGGGTGGAATCTTGTTTCAAATGCGCAACCGATTGCACACCTGTTTAGCCTCTGGTCAGCAAGATAACTCAAACACCAGCGAGGCATCAAAACACCTACATCGCATTCCGCAAGGCCTCGGAGTAGAAAGAAGTATCCTCCATAGCGAACCATTTCTCTTTAGCATCTTCATACAACTTCCGATCAACAACATGAAACGACGGATCCTGCCAACTGAAATACAAACTGATCAAGTGTTCCTCAAGGTCGGAAGGTACTTCTTTATCAGCCTCGACTCGACCGGGACCATTGAAATCGCAACCCTGCATTCTGCGATGGGAGTCAAATGTATCTGAATGCGACATATCACGCAGATTGAATGTAGACGTTGGACCGAAAAAGTGAGTTTTGCCCCCTCGCCCGATCCGTAGCGTGCCGACTCGATCGGAAAGGTCATCGATGAGTCCTTCGATGTCGGCTGTAGTATTAGCATCGTCGACCAAGGTCGACCCATCTTCGCTTGTAGTCGGAGTGGCGGCAGTGGCTGTCGTGTTGACCGGTTGGGCCATCCCATCTAAGTCGAGACCTAAAGCATCGCGTTCAGAAGTCGAATCGATAAGTTGTTGCAAATCGGTGGGCGCGGACATTGCCGAGCCACCGTAGGCAAGGTCCATATCCCAGCTGCTGAGTATGCTTTCCGGGGTGTCTGCCGAGGGTGTCAATTTTCCCTGCTCGGAGGGCCCTGGCAAGGGAGAAGTCTGAGAAGCTGCTGGAAGCAAAGTCTGGTCGGGTGAAGTCGCAGTTGGGATCTTCGGCGGCGGAAGAGCTGCAGGAACAAGAGGTGGCCCCATTATATCTTGCGAATTTCCAAAGTCCAGATTAGGATCATTAGATAGAATAGGAGACATTTGTGGTTCGCAGGAGGGTTCGAGTCCGGAGGTCGGTTTGGTCGGTCCAAGAGCATTTAGAATCTCCTTCAATGCCGCGTCCTTGTCCTTAGGGCTCGGGGGAGGCTGTAGGCCATTTTGACAAATGAATTCTGAAAGTTGATCGACTCTTGCGATGAGCAAGTCAATGGCTATCCGAAGAGGAAGTCTAGGATCCAGAGTCAGATGCTGCAATTCACGCGCCGGGAGATAGGCTGTACTCACTTCCTTTTATCAACCGACTGGTAATGACAACTCCTACTCTTGGTTATGCAGTTTGAGCAAGTTGGCTCAGAGCCATCGCACTATTTGGGGGTAATCAGTCGCTGAACAGATTGCGGGGAGTGGAAGAGCTTTGCTTACCTTGATCTTGCTCTCCCGGCAAGGAACACAAGCCATAGAGGCATGCTTCCTTTTGGATGCAGTCTTTGGTGACATATTTTAATCGAATGGTCATCGCATAGTAAATTTACTACGCGGATATGCGCAAGTTGAGAAGTGACAGCTCGGGTGGCGTGGGGATTTCGCGGGGAAGCAAAGAGTGGCGGGGTAGAAGAACCGATAAGACATCAATAAAATATCTCGTGAAAGTCGGAGGGGATGCGATCCACGGGTCCTATTAGCCTCAATGGATTTGTTGAAGTCTAGCGACCTGCTGGCCAGTAGGAATTCGTGGAGAAGAAGATCTTCTCCAATAGGGGGGAATGATGCCAAGATTTCGGTCGGTGATTGAATTCCGAAGGATCGATAGATCGAGAATGACGTTGCGCTCCGGATTTACCCCGAGTTTTAGTGTTTGAGTGTTTCTTTCCTCACGGTTGATTTAAATTTGCTGTGTGGCCTGGATGGAAATTATATGCGTAAGAGTATCTCTACTAGTATGTACATAAGAACAAAATGACAGGATATGGATGCAACATCAGCCACGCTATGAAAAACGACACCAGTAAGTCACATGAGGAAAAAATAGGGAACGACACGGTAGTATATGCATTTTCTGCTGAAATTAAGGCCAACGCAGCCGAAGAGATTAGTCATAAGTCACCATAACTTGACGGTTGACGAGAATATCAGCCTGGCCAGGCTTTTGTCCATTTTCCAGGATGTCCTTCTGGCTATCACCATCACTCAAGCTGCCACGCGGGCCGTGATCAACTTCGGTGGTAGTATGGTTAAGGTTTTTCCCGCTCTCGAGCTCGTAGTTACGCGAGAACATCGCACCTCCACTACGGGAGCCACTGAAGCCGGGAGATTGGTGGTAGTTGTTATAGTCGGAGGTCTTGCCGTCGCGGAGGATGCGGAACAGCGGACGGAGGGTTGCAATGTTGCCGACCATCATTCCGATACCATTTTCTGCGAATCCCCAGATAACAACGTTTGCGACTTCGAAAAGGTAGTCGGTCTGGCTGGTGAGGGCGACTGTGTATTTTAGGCGGATACATGCTGATAGTGATGCACTGGATTAGAGAGAAAATATTAGTCAATGCTGCGTGAAATTTGGAGACTAGGGGGAAACGAACAAAATTCCAAGGCCCATCAGTCCAATGATCGAAATTTTCGTGTTCCGATTGATCTGCACGTTCCAAAGCAAAGGCACCGGCCTGCGAAATTATTAATTCCTTATCGCTCACATAGTGCAGATGGGACGTGGCAAGGACTTACAGGAAAGCAGTCACCCAGTCAGTAAAGATGTTGACGGCGGTACAGGCATAGTAAACGTCGGCGAGAACATAGCTGGGTTGGCAGTGGCCACCATTTTTGAGGAGTTCCGTATCCCAAGCGGCTCTAGTATTTAATTAGTACGTTTCTTCCGTATGGTGTCTGCATGGGGTCATACTCGACGGGAATACAGTTGATCAGAATGAAGATCAACGCGATGATGTTCATCAAAACGAACATGGTAATGACGACGTATTGCACGTAAACATAGATCTTTCGTCCCTCCGCCACGCGGATCAACATCCAGCTGATACTGAGTTTGATTGGGATGATAGCAGAACAATAGCCAACCTCGAAGATCAGGAAGAACTAGTCGATTGAAAGTTAGTATGGTCGGGGTTTCTGAATATAATCAGACTGATAATCACCTTCTGTGCCTCAGCTGAGTATTTCTCATTGCCAGGCTTCGCAAGCGTGGTAGTGTGAGCACCGATTCCATTAAATGCTCCCCCAAGACATCCCGCAACAAGTACAAAAAAGGGTGCCTGTTTGTTGCGTTAGACGAATACTGCTAGATCTTGTGAGGTTTCTTGAGGAGAACAAACCAATGCTGCAGTCATGATCCAGTCTTCGGGTCCCCATGATCTGCGACTCAGTCTGCAATAGGCGCGCAAACCGAATGTGACCAGTGCCAACGTCGTAAGTAGAATCGTTGTGGCTGCCAGCCCTGGGGCTGCATCGGCGTAGACTACCATGGCTCCTTCCTGTTAATTAATTTTCACTTCAAAGCAGCCCTGTAGTGCTGTCAAGAGTCGCTGGCAGTGGTGTAACACATAAGCATTGAGTGTAGAGTGTTGTGGAGTGGCAGGAACAGGATCGTACGGGGTAAAGCACGAATTATTAATATCCGTCGGGTTCTTTCCGATATCAAGGAAGGTCTTTCCTCCTGTTAAGCTAGTGTGATACTCTAGTGGCGGCGGACAAGCGACGAAAAGACAATGGTCAGCAGGTGGATCTGGACATTGTGGACTACATACGAGGCTCAACAGGGACCATGACCATTGTGATTCGCTATCCGCTGTTAGTATCTGACAGCTTTGACATCCGATAAACCGGAAATGCCATTGATCCTCAGTGGATCAGCACGCCTTCGGAGATGAAAAACAATGATATCCGCACATCAACGGGGAGCGACAAATGCCGTGCCAAAGACCGCTCCATGGTACTGAGCTGACGCATGATTCATAAAAAGACAAGCATTTTACACCGTGTACTTCGTATACAGAAAAGGCTCTTTTCATCTTTGAAAAGTAAAATTATTCTCGCCATCAATGACACTGGCGTGTCAAAGTCAGCCTAACACGCCATAATGGCCTACGAGGAGTAGCAAACTAGGCCAAGGACCATTTCCTCATGGAAGACGAAATGACAGAAGGCGAATTGTTTTCAGTCTGAACAAAGATAACCCAATTTTTAGACCAGCCCTACCAATCAGGACCAGCAATACCATCGCCAAATTAAGGAAAGCCTCAGATCGACACGCCCCACCACAACGGAGAAATTTTCACACGTGTACCCGCTACTCCGTCCAGGTCCACCATTTTCACCCCTGCATGAAGCACTATTGCCTCTTGCCTAGAAACAAAAAGGCGGAACGAGGTGACACGACGGGGACAATGCGCCAAAAGCTTGGTACCGAGAAGAGAATCGCGATGGGAATCGATTTCAATCCGATCTCCCGATTCCCGCGATCTGCGCACGATTGTCTTTTGAAGATCCCTTCGTAGTCAATGGTAGAAAATGTTCCGAACTCAGATCTAGAAAACCTTGTGTGAGTCAGTAGCTATCGTAGATTTGGCAGGTGGTTTGAAGGGCATTACTCGTAGTCCAATCCAACCTGACCTGACCACCCACTGCCCACCAACCAGCGTCCAGGGGGTCTGTTCTCGAAGCCTAGCTTCTAGCGCCGTCTCGGCTTCCAAGCTACTCCGCAGGCAGAATCTAGAATTCTAAAATCATCTCGCTTAGGCGGCTCGCCAACGGTCCTGTCCTCCCCGGCCATGATCCTGCACATACCTACCTGTTTTGGTCAGTCGGCGCCCCTAGTGCATCTTTCGAGACACATTATTCGCTTGGCCTGCAAGCCATGGCCGATCTTTATTTGCCTCAGTCACCTCTATACCGTAGCTCTTGTATACGGGTATGCATATAGGGGTACATAAGGCTTGGCTTCGTCGGCAGACTCCGATGTAAGGGGCTCTATTATAGGGAGATTGGCAGCTGAGCTTTGCAGCACGGACTTCCGCGTGACCGATCCCCATCACCCTCAATAGGAACTCCGTAGGATCTATTCTTGGGGTGATTGATTTATCTTTACCCGAACATCTGATTTTCGTTGATCATATTGCAATTGAGGGACCTCGTCCCGAGGTCATGGTGCGGAAAAGTTTTCCGTCTTGACGAACTTGGATTCAATGCCGGATATGTTTACAATGAGGACCTCGGGAGAAAACATTTAAATATCATCATGGGGTAAAATCTGGTATAAAACCCCATTGTATGAGTTTCAGGTTTAAAATCTCCACATGACAGGGCTCCCTCCCCGGGCTGTGGCTTGAGGAATCCATGAATTCCAATAATGAGACAAGGGGCCACCTGGGCAGCTGGGCCAACCTCCATGGCTTGCAACGAGCTTCGCGATATGATGAAGAAGATTCTCTTTTAGGAATACTAATAGATACTAGTAGTAGCCTTGGCCTTTCCCGCGTTAGTCCTCCCCCGTAGGCCGAAGTCACCACAAAAAGCCCCAAAAACAGGCACTCCACAAAGAGTAGCATACCCCTTCAGGTTTATAACTAAGACTAGTGCAATTTCTATCCTATACGGTTTTCTAGACTATAAAACAACATGAACTAACACTAGCTCTACTAGTAGTTTGCATCCTTTCTGCCCAGATTATTGCTCATGTTCTATCCCATTAGGCTAACTGGTAAAGCAAGATTGCTTTCTGAAAGCAATCTTCTGGAGCAGCATATATAGTACATAATACTAATACTAATAGACTAAGTATAGAGGTCCGAACTGTATCTATAAACTACTCGTACTATGTACGGAGTGCCTGGGGGTATTATAATACCGAACCGGAACCGTAAATTACGGCGCGGGTACCCGCCTGCAGGGTTAGGCCGTAGCCCATCGTCATAGCCTTTTTATTTGTGTATATGTAAACAAAGCTAGTACATAAGTATATGGCTCTTTTGCTTTTCCAATAACCTGGCAGTAGTGAGCCTTTGAGAAATGACAACAACAATAAACATAGTGCAGTTTCGGAGACATCTGTGTTTCCGGCAT
The DNA here is from genome assembly GCF_028827165.1 of Penicillium cosmopolitanum. Taxonomy (NCBI): domain Eukaryota; kingdom Fungi; phylum Ascomycota; class Eurotiomycetes; order Eurotiales; family Aspergillaceae; genus Penicillium; species Penicillium cosmopolitanum. The sequence continues at coordinate 3,936,663 of NW_026622678.1, read as the reverse complement.
TTAAGACACCATGCCTGATGAGATGTTCAGCCTGTCCCGTCAATTTAGTCTGGAGGGGCCAAAAGCTCGAACACTCTGACATTTTTCAGAAGTTATCAATGATATATACGAAGTAAAGCTCTGACCTCTGCATTCCCGCCTAGAAAGCCTGCAAGTTTCGTGCCGAGCGGACTCCGCCATCTGAACATGCTGAACAGGCTGGCTTCAACGGTTGCGGAGGAAGAAAGAGTGTATTTTGGTAAAATTCTCACAAGCAATGCATTTGAAGATTTGGTTTTATCTTGCCTGCAGTATGGTCTACCCATGCCCATGACGGAGAAAATGAAAAAGTTGGTGAGGGACAGATCTGATGCCGACCGGATCAATTCACTGATCCAATTTCATCGCTATGATGATGGGGGCTGTCTAAACATAAAGGCCAATGAGTGTGCTACTGAAGAGGAACTAATAGCGTTCCTCACTGAGCCGTGAGCTTGACTAAGAACTTGAAGTTTGACTACTTGTTCATTTGACATTAAAATGTTGAGTTTATATATATCATTTGAGTACCACATACAATAGAAGGAAACTAGATAGCAGAGAAGAGAAGAGAAGAGAAGCTGAAGAGCAGATACCACCCAGACCCCAAACCTGTATGTATATCGATAAGTGGGAGACTACCCTACCTTCCATCCATGGATAATAGACAGAAGAGGATGGTGAAGTATGAGAGAAGATGATCATGATCCCATGATAAAAAAGAAATCAGAATGCCAGTATCAGCGCCACGCCGTAAATTCAGAAATTGCTCAGTCAGAATCATAAGTAACGGTATTCGTCAGTCGTATATAGGTCTTCGCGGAGGGAGATAAGTTCCGTCCTCAGCAACGCTGGTCGGTATGAAGCGTTTCGCCGCAGAACTTCGGGGAGGACTTGTAAAGCGTGATGATCGCGTGTAATAACCCGCACTACTAAAGGAACGTGGTCGTTCAGATCCACTGCCTCCACTGCCAGGCCGACTCCCTCCCGTGCTGCCGCCTCCACCGCCGCTGTAACTTCCCCGGCGCCCATCGTCGGGTTCGAGGTTGAAACGGTGACGGGGCACAGCGCGGGGCGGAGGTGGTGGGGGTTGCGCATATTGCGGTGGATCTGGTGCTGGAGCGGGCACGGGACCGTCGAAGGAGAATTCGCGGAATTTCACGTCGGGTGTTGCGGGTGTTCGAGAGTGAGAACGTTCTTCTCGGCGGCGGCTTCTTGCTGCTGCTTCGGAATGCGACATCGTTGACCGTTGCGGGCGGGACTCGTAGCTTCGTCGTGGTGCCGCGGGTGAGAGTTCTCGTGCTGGTTTACGCATATACGCGTCGTGAGAGTGGCGACGGGCTCGGGAATTTGAAGGGGGCGACAGGTTGTGATTGTGAGATCGGTGCTTGGACTTAGGAGGTTCGGGCTCTTCCACGTGTGGTGGGGGGTCGTGGTCTATTATATCTGGGAAGACTGGACCGTCGGTCATCCCTGGGCTGAGTGGATGGCCATACAAACTTTCGCGATCTCGACCTCTTGAGCGCGGTGGGCGAGTTGTCCGTGGGGAGGGCGATCGGACGCGAGGAGTTGACATCCCTGATCTTCCACCGTTGGTACGTTCCGACCTCCGTGAGCTGGATGGAGGGTGCTCCCGCTCAAGCGTCGGTGGTGGTGATGGCGTCGCCGACTCGGTCGATCTGAGTCGTATTGTCCACCATGGCGATGCGATGCCGCACGACGGGGTGGGTGTGTGAAATAGTCTTCCTCATCGGGCAGAGATTCCTTGCCGCTGAAATGATAGTGGAATGCACCGAAGTTAGGAGGAGATGCACGGTGGGCCTGTCTCTTTACGAAGTCGTATTCAAGCTTGCGACACACGCCTTCATGCCACTGGAGCATTTCAGGGTCGGGTTCAGATGGGAACGCATCTCGCGGGAGGTCCTTCGGGAAGACATCACCTTTCGCATCGACGATATTCCACTGGTTTACTGCGTTCTGCAGAAAGCGTGCATGCTCATCCGGGTCCATCAAAAGCTGTATTGTCTGCCATCGTACAAAACCGAGTGGTAGGAGCGAGGGTACTGAGGGTGACTCGTACGGGTTATTGGAGGGCTGGAGGCTGTGGAAACATCCGACGGATTGGTATATAAACGAAAGGGCTTGCGACTTGGTCTCGAGAAATAGCGAGTCGTAGTTGCCGCCGACCTTGCGATAGAAAGACGCTAGTCGTTCAGGAGTGAGATCGATAGTACCGCTGGAGTCAAAGGAAGGCTGTGGTGAAGGGAAGGGCATTAGTACGGGGCGCATGCAAATCGAACGGGTGAACCGTGGGCCCCAGAGAGCTTCCAATGTTCTCGAACATGGGGCCGCGGGTTTCAAGGAGTGGGCGTACCATTAGTTGGGCGATCCCCAAACATAACTGTTCCAATAGCGGCGCAGGGCTCTTGTCGGGATTGATTAGGGTTCCCCAGGAGTTCGCCGCGAAAGACATGGCAGGCTGGGGGCTGGCGCAGTTGGAAGAGCATGCAGAGGAACTTGAAGATTCCAGGGCATCGCCGGGCGCAGAAGCAGAATAAAGGCACAAGGCAGTGCGATCATCCCCAGGCAGCGAGGAGCGGTCAGGCACGCACATGGACCCACTGCGGGGGATTGGAGAGGCTCGAGGGGGCGTCACGATAATCAGATGCGAATTGGATGACTCCTAGCGTGAGTCACAATAGGCAGTCAGTGCGGATAGCGAAGGCACAGTAGTGCTAGACTGTGATCGAGGGTGACAGGGTAACAAGAAAGCTGAGAAGATGAGATGATGAAGTGAAGTGCTCAGCTGGCGAGGAAGTCAGCCGTGCCTGCCATGTGCCAAGTCACGGGATATCAGGCCACTCGTAGTAGTATACTAGTAGTAGTATTACTAGGTATTAGTAGTAGTATTAATACTTACGATAATATTCTATAGGGATGGCAATAATATAGACATTATCTGTCCCACTTATACTGCATCAATTCGATGTTTCATGCAGACTTGACACTATACATATCAGGCACAGTCGGGCTGAAAGATGCCCAATGAAGCACGTCAGAGTCGGACTGCGCAAATATCACACTTGCATGAAATAGGACATTCTAATTGAAACCTTTGCATTAGTATACATTAATCTCGCATGGCTGTATGGCTGGCAGCAACAGTCAGGCAGCAAGATCGGAACTTTCGCGCATGCATCCCGGCTTATCCACCCACCACATCAAGCGGTACAAATTCTAGAACCTCAATCTGTCCAATCTAAAAAACTCTACATAAAGTAGTTTAATACTGACCCTACAAAAAATATACAATGGGAGAAGCCATCCCACCTAGCAAGATCTGTACAAAAATAGGATATGGCATCCATGCTTTCTTACAAAGAACTGATGGATGATAGTTACCACTAGTTAGTAGGATTGTACCTAGGTATGCTATTGGTAAAGCCAAGGCGCCCGATTCGAATGCCTGGAAAACGGACCAGGTACCTCCCTGTCTTTGTTTGGCTGCATAGCACTGTCATTGAGATTCTTTCCCATTCCCCAACAAAATAAAACCATAATGCCTCACACCCCCACCAGAGACGATGATAGATTTCTACAAAACTGGCATAAATTATTTCTCAGAATTGTTCTCGCCACCTACACTCTTTCAATTTTCCTCAGTCCATAGTGCCAAGAACCCGTTTCGAAATGAGGAGGTCGTCCAAAACAAATGACGCTCTAATTCAACAACGAAATGAAGAGTTCTATAAAAGTAAAGCATGAAACATTCATAAAATATAAAAGCATTAACCCAATAAGACCGTGCGTGATTGGGCTTTTATGGTTGTGGTTCAAAGCCCAGGTGATAGATAAATCATTCTGGCAGTGCATCGATGGCTAGCCTAAGCGTCAGTCCCCTGAACATACGGTTATTGAGCTTGGCATATTTCAAATATATGGTCATCGAAGCTACTAGTTTTGCTGCCTCTTTATATGACAAGTATGGCTTCGACATGAAACATACGCTACTTTGTGTTGAGTGAACATCACGTTACAGACTTCTGTTAACTTCTGGTAACGATGACCTATCGACACCATACCTAACTGAAATTATTACACATGGGTGCGGATTTGTGGTATTCAATCACGAGCCTTAATATTCTGTAGCATACAGAACAATCATGAGCTACGGCTGATTTCTTGATGCCTTAGGTTTATACATCCGCATGGCGAGCTCATCAGTTGAACCCCTGCGGTCGCAGACGTGCGCGAAGCCTTGTCAGGTCACCAGCGGAAGACACTTGAGAGATATGAGCGGAAAAGGCGTCCCCATATTCTTTCCAGCAAGTATCTCTTAATACAGTGCCCAGTCTCATGATCTCAGGCGCTCGCGCTCGCTCTCGCTCTCGCCCTATACTGCTTCCGCTTTTCGGATGTAACAACCAACGAATCCAAATTGTGAACCTTTTTGTCTGAGATCTCGAACCGTGGGCCTTCTGCCACAAGACCCGGCTAGATGTCATTTCCCTGGCTTGCAGTGCGAATTAAATTTATGCCGCCAGTAGAGAGCGATCCTATCACTACTTTAGCGGAAACATTTTATTACTTAACTGGTAGTAATTCCAGCTTAGGAAAAAGGAAGGCCATCTCTGCTGGTATCAGTACTTGTATCTCAATTATCTTGATGTCATCTGATTAAGCTTATAGCCATGCTTTCATTTAGAACTGATAGGCGCATTCGAGCAATACTGGTAGACATGAGAGAAGGTAAAAGTGCAGAGGTCTAGTTCCTGTAACTCATTTAATGCCTATACTGGATACAGGAATATAGGTATGCATCATCTCCTTATGTGTCTTAATACTAATATCTCTTGGCTTCTGGGCTTGGCAGCGGGTTTGCGGGGATTTGCCACCCTGTATCATGGTGACGGTAGGACTCAAGGTTGATTTTCTATTTCCTAAAATCGATCCGCCGAAGGTAGACCTATCGAAATCGAATATTGGCTGATCTAAATGATAGGATTATCTCTGAGATAAACCTTTTCCTAACCAGATTCGTCGAAGGTTTACGGAAGACAGGATTTGATTTTTCTACGCCTACTAATCACAGCCCTGTGGCTTGAGGACCAGACGTGGTCGCTTTATACATTTCTAGTAACTCGAACACGAAGTCATGCGACCTTATCAAGCGACTATCTATCGACGATCTATCGAACGTAAAGTACTCCACTCGGTACCATCCTGCCTAAGTCGAACTTCAGAAATTTTTATAGCTGCTCAATATCCATTTACTTGGCCATTGCTAGATATCTGGCTGTCTGTGCACGGTTTCCTACAAAGCTGAGCTTGCCACAGAAGATGTCTTCATCTACATACGTTGGCTGCTACTCAAAAAGCTCTGGCCTCGAGAACCAAACAACATACATATATCAAAGCTTTGGATGGTGTTTACAACAATGTGTCAAAACTCACGCAGCCTCTTTTGCCCTTACCGGAGGTTCCGACTGCTTGTGTGGCAACGAACTACCTCCAAACCAGACTAAAGTTGCTCAAGAAAGGTGCGATCGGGCATGTAGTGGATTTCTCTCTGATATGTGTATGATCAACTTTACCATATTCATCTGATTCCACTGCTCACTGTTGATAGGTGGTGGAGATGGCTTTTATTCAGTGTATACAACAGGCCTGAAAAAAAGCGTCCCGACGTACAACGAGTCCCAGAGTCCCACATCGACAAATACTGACGCCTCGCAGTCAAAAGTGACAGCTTCGAGTGAGACGTCAGTCGGGAAAACTCCGGAACCGCCCTCGAAAAGTCACAATACAACTGCAATCATTGTAGGTGTCGTGGTTGGAGTGTGTGCACTTGCTGCCCTCATGGGCGCTGCGTTCTTCTGGTGGCTATCAAGAAGACACAAACGCCAAACTGATTCCGATTCCCACTCTGATGACACCACAACGAAGAATGGCAACAATTCAAACATATTGCCCTTTGGTGATCCCCGGCTTAATGGTGCCTACATGACACAATGCTACCACAGCAATGGTAGTCTTAATGAATACAATGACTATTCTCGTCGTATCTTACATGTGAGTCTTCGTGAAATCCTTTATATAACGACCCAACTTGACGTGAAAATAGGTGACCAACCCGAGCAATTGAACGAAGAGGATTAAGTGGACTGTCATGGGAGGATCTTTCAGCTGCATATTTTTCTTACGGACATCTCTCTACACACCAAAGCCCACACGGAGCTTACATCAATTTGTTGAATTTCAATGGCAGTGTCCTTCGAATAACTCATCAACATATTGAGCCAATGATCGCAATCGAGATTATTCTCAATTTGCCTTCCACTGTGAAAATCTGAGGGAGGGTGAGATTAATAAAATGGGAGGCCCGCTGAATTGTACATCACGTTTGATGGGTTACATTTTCACGTCAGGTTCCAACAAACACACATGTATGCCCCAAAACATCAGAAACCACATGGTATTGACATGATCTTTTAAGCATCTGTATCTGGCAAAATTCAGGAATTGATCATTGCAAAAGTTGATCTAGTACGGCCAAGTATGTCTTGGCGTTGGAGCTTAGACAATGAAAGTGTGTAGGTTGCCGATTCCCGGAAATACTATAACTATACAGGGGACATTTCCTCTTTATATTCAAGTTCAGACGATATACCACCCTTGCAGTTTTCCATCTGTGGGTTTACAGGCACGCCCAATACAATCTCGTTGGCCCGCAGAACTCAGGCGAACCAACCACCCGGGTCGCCTTCTAACAATGATCATTGAGGTGGACCTGGAGTAATCTTATGAATTTGCTCACCTCGAGATTAACTATCTGATTTATTTATGTGAGAGCTGGCGCATACGCAATGCTACGCCGTCCAAAGCGAGAAATTTGGCCACGAGTACACCGCATCCGCTACATTGACTGGTACCCCCGAGGGATCCAATGGCCCGAAATCAACATCTGGCTGCGCCAAAAAGTCCTCCATACTTTGATCCAAAAATATCATCTCGTCTGTCAGACTCCCCGGTTCCGGAGCATCGGGCAAAGCCGGATTTACGCCCAAAGATGTTTCACTGGGTCCATGCGCCGGGCCAGGTAAAAGTGAGAGAGAATCGGAATTTCCATGCCTTGGAAGATGTGAGCTCGACGATGCGTGTCGGGTCGTGAATCCCTGGGCCTCGTCTAGACACTCTCGCACACTTTCTAGATTGTCGTAGAACTCCGTTGCAGCAAGGTTTCCGTGGTCGCGCATCATGCGCAGAATTTCATAGGCAGTTTCGAATAAGGCGAAATCGCTGTGATTATCTGAGTTGATTTGACTCGATATTACCATAATCAGTGCGCCAGAGAAGAGATAATGTGCGTAGAAGTAACCGTAGATCGGAAGGGAGCCATTTGCCCACTCCTCGACAATTAGCGAGTGTGTATGTCTTGCAGCATGAAGGCATGCGTCACCCAGCGTCTTCAGGGTTTGTTCTTTTTGCTTGGTGGACTGGTTTGAGTCTTCTTCGGGGTCTTTTCTGGATTGAATGAGTGTGAAAAGCAAAATAGGTCGAGTTGCTAACATAATGCACTGCACAGGTTAGAACTCCATATACTTTTTTTACTGGACGAATAGTGGAACTCTTACCTGGTTAAATTGAAGGTGCAGAGATACCACATTTCCGGGAGCATGGCTGTTCCTATTGAGTCGAAGATGCGAAGGAAGGTTTTGCGACCATTCCTTCAAGGAGATAAGTAGCTTTTGCTCTCGTTGCAAAAAAGAATCCGGCTGCTTCTTTCGACTATAGACTTTCTCAGTCACCTGGCCTGTTATCCGAGCCAGCTGAATACTGGCGAGGAGAAATTCAGTATCGGAAAATTGGTCTTCGCGTGGGTCGCAGGCTATTTTCGATGGCATTTCGACATGGATGTCATCGTCGGCAATTTGAATGGGCCAACCCGTTTTTGATCCATACATTCGATCAAAAACATAGATTGCCCACCACAGACGAATTCGGTGTTGGCGCTCGACAGGATCTGGGCAGTTGCATTCAGGGATATCGTGATTCAATCCCAAAGTCAACCCAAGACGCATTGCGTTACCGACGAGGAGGAATGCGGAATGGCGTCGGTTCAGAAAGTAGGAGTATAAAGACTGAACGGTTAGCCGTGGAATTCAAGAACGATAAAGATACACTTACCAAAATGAGTAAAGACTCGATGACGGTCATACTCGGCCTCTCGGGGAGTATGGGAATTAGAGTCATTGCATTCACATAGTACGAAGCACCGGGAACTCCGCATTCTAGTTTAGAATTGGAACGTGCGGAATAGACCTCACCCATGGCAAAAAGAGCGAAGAATTTTGTCTTCAATATCGGATCATCGAAGCTTCCTTTGCGATAGACGTCCTCCAATTCTTGAATCGTCGATTTTCTGAGAAACAGGTGATATACACGGCTAACCTGATTGACGACAATTTGAATTAATAGGCGCGCCTGTGGCAATCCCGGCCATTCCAAAGTTGAATCGCGGATTTTGTACAACGTTGCTTCGGGAGTATACTGTGTCCTCGGCATATGCGACGCCCTGCTCTGGGTGAGGACTTGACGCAAGCGAGTCGCAAAGGCAGTGCACGCTGCTTCTCCGATATGAATTGGTGGAGCAGAAGGGTCATAGGGCTGAAACCACCCTCTTTCGCCAATCATAGGGTTCTGTACGACTGCATCACCATCCGAAACATGGCCATCTGCCGGAAGTTAGCCAGTTGTTTGGCGAAGCACGTGCGATGGGGAATGCTTCACCTTCATGATAGTGTGAAGACTGGCTCAGAGTTGCCGGTGATAGTGAGAGTTGCTCACGCAGCCGTTCATTTTCAGCGGCCAGTTGATCGAGATAGCTGCAAAATCTTAGTATGAATCTAGTGGGTGGAGCAGGATCAAATCACACTCACCTCTCGTGGACCTTAATCTGACGATCCCGATTAACATAGGTACATTCGGTAGCACGTCCAGCATTGCGGCACTTGGTGCACGGTTGTTCGCCAGAACATTTGATCTTGTGCGTGTGACATCTTTGGCAACTGGGCTAGTTAGCGTAAGTATGACTACGGTGGAGGCAGGACTTACGCGATGGACTTTTTCTTTTTCCCTTTCACGACCGAATGATTCGGTGCTCTTGATGAGGAGGTACGCATTTATGCCGAGCTCGGTATCACTAGGCAAATATGCGTATGTAGGTGTGTAGTGGTATGCGTTCGGTGAAATTCTGTTCGGGGAGTGCTTCGGCGGTCGGTAAGATTACACTTCGCCGAGTGGCGATTCCGATGGTTCCGGATTGACATAATTCCACCCGTGGACTACTAGTAGAATATTAAACGCACATTATAATTAATAGAGTTAGAACTATATACTTAAGTTCTAGGCTTAGTTTAATCTACTACTTGATTGTTGAGTTGTATAGAGAAATGCGCTTTCTGGTTTACTCGCGACATATATATAAAATACGATTGCTTCCAGGGTTATTACTTTATTGCTTCTTCGTCCAGATGAACACGATTTTCTCGTACAATCCGATGCCCGCAATTCCGAGCCAATAACAACCTTGGAAACTACCTACTAGGTACTCAAAGTTGAAGGTGGAAAAATTTCAACCTCACTTGAGCCTTCCAAGGTTCGAATCAGAAGTTCCAGAAACGACGCCTTCCAGGAACAATCCCCAGCGATGAATCTCGGCGTTCGTCGCACTGGATTGGCTGTAATGAACCGGTGACCGACTCTACTGGCCGATTTGCCTGGTCCGTCGCCGAGCGTCGGTGAATATATACTAGTAGCTGCCCATGTGAAAGTAGCCCTTCTTAATGAATCGAAAACCATCACAGATCATGAAAAGACCTTCAGTGGAAATCTCCGTCCACAATTTGAATTCTTCCGAGTCTGGGTCGTCGTTTTACAAAACAGACGATGTAATTCAAGGCGAAGTTCTCTTTGCACCACATCATGCAACGCGACTGGAAAACATCAATATTACTTTCCAGGGTATTTTGAGAGCAGTACCACCCATTTATAAACGCCAGTAGAAACAGCTAACTCGAAAATAGGAAACATGACAACGGAAACGGAGAACCTGGATAACCATCTTCCCGTCTCGCCTAACACCCTACGGAAGACATTCTTGCGTGTCGACTTCCCGGTAGAAGAATATGTGCCCGAAGCAATCCTCGAGCCGAAAGAAATATATCGAATCCCCTTCAGTTTTGTCGTGCCTTCTCATATCCCGGCGCAAATATGCCACCATACCTGCGCGAATTGCCAAGTTCACGAAGAACACCTGCAACTTCCCCCGAGCCTAGGCAAAATATCGCAATACTTTGAGAATACCCACGACATGGCGCCATCCGAAGCAGAGATTCAATATAGCATCAGCTTTTCAGTCGTTGAGAAGATGTCGCAGGCAGAATGGCCGAAAGCCCTCAATGAAACAATCTATCCGATTTACATATTGCCTCGACGATCGGAGATGGCCCCGCTCCTACTCTATCCGGAAAGCAGATACTACAAAACAAGAGCAGAAAAGGGCCTCAAAAAAGGGAATCCTGCGATCGGAAGTCGGAACTATGGTGCTATCAACTTTCCAGCCACAAGGAATCGAGTTGTGCCGCGGACCGCAACCCCAAAATAGCATCGAAGCGTCAACGACAGTGCGAATCAACCTTCGATTCGAGCCAGCATGTGAAAAACAGCTCCCACCTCGCATGGTATCAAGCGAAATCAAACTCAAAGCAATGACATTCTTCGGCATGGAGCCATGGTTTAACTTTCCCGATCATTCGGGACCATCGGCTTGGGGCTCCAGGCAGGCATATTGGTCTGAAACAGTCTCGCTACAGCAACAAAACTGTGTTATAGATTGGAGAAAACAAGCGAAGGCAGATGGAAGCGATTTGACGTTATTTTATACGGCCTCTGTTGATATTTCAGTCGCATTGCCAGATACCCTGGTGTATCCGCCTACTTTTCACTCGTGTTTTATTTCCAGGGTGTATGCCCTCAAGACGATACTCTCATATCGGGATCATAGCAAGGCCCGAGGTAATTCCTCTGCGTCTTTGACCGTTCCTTTGCAGATTTATGTGTCGTGAGGGGAGGTGCCAGTCGTAAGCGAATGAGCTCAATTTCTTTGCGTTGACGAGATACCCAATGGTTTATTTACTTTATCAGCAGCCCCTAAATTGGGTTAATCTATATTACTATTATTTATGGTTCATCGAGAAACACCGGGAAGGAGAAGAAACTGTGCTCGTTGTTGATTCCACGCGTCATTGGCTCGAATTGTACCCCTTGATGCCAACAATCAATCAACCCCGTAAATTAAGCTTCTGCCACGGATCTGATGACAATAAAGTTCAAAGAATCATTGGTCATGTTTCGATAATGTAGACGGCAGAAGAAATTTCAGATCGGTTCTCAGGATCCCAGCCAATACATGCTCTGCATATCGAAAGAGATCCGCCCAACGGCACCGCACGACATCCAGCCACCAGATGTGCCGCATGTCGATAGTCGATCAATACGATGTGCATTCCAAAGAATTAGTCCATGACTCTTCATTGGCTCGGTCCCACCGACAACTTCTACCATCAGCAGGCAATGAGCCCCTTCATTCCGGATCGGCATACCGTGTCGACGAGCGGTATTTCTCAACAGAATAGCAGGATTCTATTGGGCGATATGGAAACCATGACAACTATCCACGTTCAACGGGCTAGAATTACCTCTTATCCCTGTGTTTATGGGGGAATACTCACATATCCGAGCCGGGCCAGACGGGCCAGATATGAGCTGCCTTGTCCGCCCAGCCCCCAGAGAGAGGCAGCATGGCTGGCGCTGGATTCCTCGGCCTGCATCTGATCGCACAGCCCTTCTTTCCATTAGTTAAGTGTGCTGGATCCCCTCTGTCCCTCTATCTAATCTTTGGCCCTCCCCGCTCACACCATTTCAACGGTCGCACATACCCTCACCATACCACTTGTCAATCTGTCCGAAATCATCTGGAAACACTTCATCCACACGATCCTCAGAAATAGAAGGAGCTATTCCAAGCCTTTGTCAAGAAAAAAATCACACTCCGAACCGCCTTAAGTTCCAGCAAGGGGTGTCAACAACCCGCCTTGCAGCAAAACAACAACCAAAGCACTTCTGCGATTCCTCCATCTATCATCGGTCTACATCTAGAATGGCACTCGTCCGCGACCCATACTTCTGGAAGCGATTCTCCACAGCTGTCCACAGAGATGACCAAGCAAAAACACAAAGCCAACTAGATCTCGAACAAGCCATCAAGAAGTGAGACCCTTCCTTTCCCCGGTTGACTCTTATTCAAATGCCCGTTGACTAACAAGTAATACAGACAACCCGACTCCTGGCTCGAACGAGAACGACAAAAACGCAAGCGCTCGCTTATCTGCGGATTCATCATCTTCTTCTGCATTATTTTGGCGGTGACTGGCGGTGTGGTTGTGTGGTGGTTAGCCAAACACAACTGGCTGCAGTCACCGGAGCCGTGAATGAATGAGCGAGGCCAAAGAAGAAAAGAAAACACGAACATGATAGAACCATTCTTTCTTTGGCGATGTTTTTTTTGAGTTTTGCATTTCTAGCGATAATTGGCGTTGGAAGGAATTGGAGATATACCCGCCGCAACTCCAGCGGCATCGAGATAGATTGGGAAATATTGGTAGTTTATATAGCACTATGATAGGACTGAATGAAAATAAATAATAGAAGATAAGAGAACCAAATCAGTTCCCTCTTTACCTAGGTACTAGTTACTACTACTATATGTCTAGATTAGCATCTACTAGTATATATTCGGTCCCAATTGGGAAGCTGGACGCATGCTTGCCCAGGTCACGGTGCACATTGGAACTCCAACTTCCAATCTCATAGTAGTAAGCTGGGAATGGCAAACTATACCAAATTAAAATGGTTCGGTTCACTTCACTTCCAGTCTCCAGCTAGTCTTAATACACCCCTGCATACTACTCTACTGAGTAGCCCTGGCTATCGGCGGACTAAACCCCGCTGCGGCCAGCCTCGGCGATCGCATCGGATGGGACGGGCTTATCGCAACTCCCCACACTCCCTTCCCCGCACATTCGCTCTCCTCTTTTGTCTCCTCCAACTTCCTCTTCTTTTTAACTCTCTCTTCTCCCCCTTCATACCTCAAGGGTCACCTCTGTTGTATCCAACTACAACATCCATCATGCTGCCCCCATTCGACTATTTCACTTACCGCCGTATACGGTATGTCTTCTTCGGCCTATAGCTCCCACAGCTCCCCCCAGCACTCGGAACATCAGCTAACTCCACACCAGCAATCAAAAACAAGCGGAACGTGCTGCCCGGTTTACCTCATTACCATACCCCTACCACCTTCACATCACCGAGGCCGACAAGGAGATCATCGATCGACCAATCGAGAACTTGGTACGCGATGTCCAAGCCGACACCACCTCCCCGCTGAACGTCCTGCGCACATACGGCAAAGTTGCGGTGAGAGCGCAGAAGCGCACCAACTGCATTACAGAACTACTTCTTCCTGAGGCAGAGTCATGGCTCAAGTCCGATATCAACTTGAAGGGACCCCTTGCGGGAATCCCCGTGTCTCTCAAGGATTCAATCCAGGTCAAGGGGTTTGATACAAGCGTCGGCTACGCGGCATTCGCAAATAAGCCAGCCCAAGAAGATGGTCCCATGGCGCGGCTACTCAAGGATGCCGGTAAGTGCTTTAAAGAATGACTCGGGATACCATCATATCGTCCATACTGACCAGGTCGTAGGAGCTGTGCCCTATGCGAAGACCGCATTGCCGATTACTTTGCTCTCTTTTGAGTCTGCCAATGGCCTTTGGGGCACCTGCTTGAACCCCCATATCCCAGGTTACTCTCCCGGTGGCTCGACTGGCGGAGAAGCTGCCCTTCTGGCGCTGGGTGGTCGTATCGGCATTGGCTCTGATGTTGCTGGATCGGTCCGTGTCCCTGCTGCATGGAGTGGAATCTACTCGCTGCGCTGCAGTACTGGTCGCTGGCCCAAGGCTGGTGTCAGCACCAGCATGCCTGGCCAAGAAGGTATTCCCAGTGTCTTCAGCCCAATGGCTCGCACCCTGAATGACCTGACCTACTTCACGCGTGCGATCATCAACATGAAGCCTTGGAAGTATGATCATTCGGTGCACCCCATTTCGTGGCGTGGAGATCTCGAGACCGAAGCTCAGAGCAAGCCTCTCCGCATTGGTCTGATGAGCAATGATGGTATGTCTCTACGATTCTCTTCCAGCAAACAACCCTTCAGCATAGACTAACTCACTTTCCAGGCGTCGTACCCCCAACACCCGCCATCGAACGCGCCGTTGCAACGACCGTCGCAGCTCTAACTGAAGCCGGCCACACGGTCTCAGAAATCACTACCCCATCCAATGCAGACCCATTCACCGGCCTAAACCTCGCATCTCAACTCCTCAATTCCGACGGCTGCCACCACTTCGAGTCCAACCTACACACCTTCGAGCCATCAGACCCAGGCGCAAACCAACTCCGCCGAGTTGCCCACCTCCCCGGACCCATCCGCTACCTCTACTACCTGTACGTACGCTACATCAAGCGCGACAAAGTCCTCGCAACCCTAATTCGCAACTTCGGCCCCAAAACCGCCGCCCAATTATGGCCACTAACCGCCGCCCGCGAGTCATTCCGCGCAACCTGGCACCAATGGTGGGACGCGGAAAGCCAACAATATGACTTCATTCTGTGCCCAGTTAATGCGACGCCCGCACTACCGCACAAAGCCATGCACGACGCCGTCTCCTCGTGCGGCTACACGTTTTTGTGGAACCTGCTAGATTACTCCGCCGGCGTGATACCGGTCGGCCACGTGGATGCTGTGCGTGATGCTCTTGTTACCCCTTATAAGACGGTGCTGAAACGACTGGGTGCGGATAATGCTATTGCGCGTGGAGCGTGGAAGCATTATGATTCTGGGAAGATGGCGGGTTTGCCTACGGCTGTGCAGATTGTTGGGAGGAGATGGCAGGAGGAGCAGGTCTTGGGGTATATGGCTGCGGTGGAGAAGGCTTTGGAAGTTTATATTGATCCGGCGACTGGGGGGAGTGCGAAGTATTCTTTGCTGGATATTGATTAGGTGGTGCGATGGGGTGACTAATGTTGTTTATCACCAGATTGTGTTTTTTACAATAACTGCCAGTGGTGTTTACACAGTCCATGCAGTGGTAGTATAATGGCAGAATGGAATATTCCAAGAACAACACCAACTTCTAAACCCGAGCTTCAATAGGAAATTGTACTGGTAGACAAACTGAGAATGAACAGCATCCTCCAGATACCCAGAATTCAAGTTCAACTAATAACCAAACTAGGCAAACTAGCGTTCGAAGCTATCAACTGTCAACTGTCACCATCACGCCAACCTCGTATTACAGAGGGGCGCCTCCAATGAACAACCAATCAATCTCGCAGTAATCGAATTTAATGAACGACCCATCAAAAAGCCCCCTAGGGCCAAAACGCAAATCTTAATCCCGATCCTGCGTATCAAGAGAAGTCCGCGTCTGTCCTACCCACCATCACCATCGGAATTGCAGATGCCGACATGCGCTGTGATACATAGAATGAGGCCGTCAGGGGGCGGTTAGTACGAGTACGAGAACATTGAGATATGTACTTGTACCCGGGATCGAGGGTGATTGACAATAACAAAATAAGGGAGTGATATCCGGGTATACTTGTACGAGTATGCTCCAGGAGTTCAAGTTCCAAGGATAAACTTGAAGATAACCTCGGTTAGAAGAGCGGGGAGTTTGACTGAGGTTGACCCTCTCCGCATCACATCTCGTTTCCACTTAACCTAGCCAAGGATGTGTTGGATCTGCGGTACCAGCTGTCATTTATTTGCTTTACTCGTATTTGCAGGGCAAGTTGGGCGGAAGTCATGACTTGTTTCAATGGAGATCGATCGAATTGAGATCCATGGATTGGATGAGATGAGGTCTGAATTAATGGATCATCTCATGGAAATTGTATTAATGATAGCCGTGCCATTCGGTACTTTGTATGAGCTTCGTACTTTGTCCCGCAACTATCGTATGCCGCCCCCTATCCACTCCCGGCTTGGGTAAATGATCAACATGGTCCTCGTACTTTGTACACTGTACCGTACGTATTGTGTGAGAATGCAGATCTGAATTACTGATGTTCCCCTCCCCTGCTTGGGCCTAGTTGAAAGTCAATAAGACATGCGAAGGAATGGTAGAGTTGATGGGGGCTTGTTCAAATGCGGCGCTAGAGAGGATGCTCCACTTAGGAGAAAGAATCCAATGAATGGCGGTGGTCCAAATTCAGATCCAATAGAGTAATGTCAATTGAGGAGTGCAGTCAAGAAGAAAGAAGATGGTGAGTTGAGTTAAGCTAAGCAAGCAGGTTGAAGTTGAGGAAGTCACGGGGTCAACGTACGACCAGGCCAACTTTCACTTTCACTTTCTTCCCCTCGTCTTCTCTTCTTCTCTCCTCCTTTTCTCCTACGCCTCTCTTCTTTTCTTCTGTGCTTCTAGTCCACTTGCTCGGCGTCTCAATTTACCCCTCCACCCTCCATTCTCCACACAACATCCTACCTATCTCGTGACCGGCAACTTTCGACCTGCAACCTGCGACCTGCGATTTGCGACTTCGAACTCGCAGGATGCAGATCCTGGATTACTGCATTCTCGCCCCCGCTGGTGATGACTGGGCTTTGAGGGAGAATGGCTTCCAAGAAAAACCAGCGAGGTGGCATTCGCAAATCAGACGGAATTCATTTCGTCAATGCCAGACCTTCATCCGAGACCGAACGGATAAAAGCACAACGCTTGGTGCGAGCGCATGTGGGCCGATGGATCTCCGACCAGACCAGAGATAAAGATCGCACGGCAGAGGCAGCTTCCAACTCGGTGTCATCGATTCGCTCGTCAGCGTCAGCTTCAACGTCAGCCTCGGCCTCGGCCTCGACCTCGACATCAATTTCGCCCTTATCGATAGGCGCGTCAACAGGATCAACTCCTCCCAATAATCCTCAGAGTGCACAAGCTGCCACCCGCCCCTCATTGCCGAGCGATGATGGCCCACCGTCCTCGTTTATTGTCGTCTCGCGTCCCTCACCGCAGCCGACCCGCTATGTCCCCGCCCCGCGCCGCGGCATCGCTGCCAGGGGCTTGAACCAGCGACCGCTGCGGGAATGGCAGCGATCACCATTTCCCCCATCCCACGCCAGCGACAGTAGCGATAGTAGTGACGATGCGGCTTCACTCACGGAACCAATTGCCTTTATCCCATGGCACGAGGTGGCACGCGTGGAACCCCAGATTTCCGGCCTCTTCGACCCTTTTGGCACATATCCTACGGAATTCTCACCTGACCTTGTGAACCCATGCGAGACATACCGTTCGTATTTATGGACTCCGGATCTAGACTGAATGAAGTAATTTGCTAACAATTCCTTTAGTAACAACGGTATTATGGCCCGGGCTCATCCCTAGGTCTGAGACACATGAAAAAGGCTGGCGAAGATTGGTTTCCTCTTTCATTATCTGACCCTGCCCTCTTTACGGCGTTTATTTACGGATCGCTCTGTCACCAGCGAGTCCAGTGGCTCAATCAGGTCACTCCGAGCTCCAGCTTCGGTCCTAGGCAGGAGCGTCTCTTACAGCAATGCGAGGTGGAAGCCATCAAGTTGATCAATGTAGCGATGAAAGACCCTTCTCGCCGAGTTAGTGACGCTGTAATCCTGAGCGTGATTTGTATGGCTCACCACCAAGCAATGGACGACACTTTCAGGCGACAGCTACCCACTCCGTTCAAAGCACCGTTTCAACGCCTGCAGTGGCTCAACGTCTATGGGTGCTTGCCTCCTAATATGATCCATATTCAAGGGCTGGTGCAACTGATCATTATGCGCGGTGGACTGCGAAGTATAAAAACGGCCGGGCTGGCGGCGACTATCTCTTTGTTTGTAGGCCCAAGTATCACAACCTTATTATTCAATGCGAAAGCTAACCCACCCCAAGTTCTGACATATTCACCGCGAGTGTACTCTGCACCAAGCCAGGTTTCGAGTTCTGGCCAGTAGATGAATCCCGCTGTGGGATCGAACTTCGGCCTCTTCTAGGCTTCGATCAATCCGATATCGACCGTGGCTTCGGTCGCCTGTGCAGCATTGGAATAACTCCCCAGATGGCAGAGGCATTCCAAGCCGCCCGCATGTACATCAACATTGTCCGAGATAATCTCGCAAAAAGCCATGATTCCTCATTACTAGCAGACCAACGCAACCTAACGCAACATACAATTCTGTCTCTGCCACCCGCGTCGACGATATCTCACCAGTTCGTCCACCCCACACATGCGATCACTTACGAAGCTTGTCGGTTAGCATGTTGGATTTTTGCCGTCGGCGTTATTTTCCCTGTCCCGGCTCAGAGCACGCCCTTGGCCAGTCTAGCTCAGCAACTTCAAGGTGTTCTCCGTGACCCAGAAGCCTCCGGATTATGGACATCGCCGCAAACACGGATTCCGTTATTATGGATTCTCATGTTAGGCGGAATTGCCGCAACCGAGATGCCAGAGCGACCATTCTTTACCTCGGCTTTGGAACGGACCTTACGGAGGAGCGGGATCTCCTCTTGGCTGGGTGTCAAACGTGTTCTCGACATCATGCTTTGGTATGATATGGCTTGCGATGAATCGGCGGAGGCGCTTTTGTATGACGCGATTCGTCTTGCGAATAGCGTGTCTGAGGCGGGAAGTTGAATGCGATACCTGAATATATACCCCCGCCCGGCAAATTTCAGGACATTTCCTCGTGTCCTTGGACTTTTCATGGTACTATCCCGAGACCGGGAGTTGGTGTGAAATAATACAATGCCTCATCTGTCCTGGAAAGTCTATTACATGTCATGCCAGTGCACATGTTCTGATTCTAATGATAGGACTGCGTTGTTTAGTCAAGATTAAATATTGATCGCACCACAGATCAAGTTCATACAAAGTGCAATCTGAATCTCCGACGTATCTCATCAATGGCAGTAATAAGAACTAACCTCTCCCTTTTGGTTTATTGATCTTGAATTCACATAAACAAATCAAAAAATTGAAACCAACCTTTCTTGTTCCTCTGAATGGTGTTGCAATCACAAAAGCACATGCACTCTCCCAGACCATTATGTCGTTTGAAACCTTGTAGAGGGCCCTTGCTGTGACTCATCGCCGGAATAGTAGCTGATTTTCATGATTCAGACGTCAATAGACTGATATACTTTCATGTGAACAGCCTCTGGGACGAGTGGTGACAAATGAGGCTCAACCCATTAGCATCAGACTAGTCGATATTCTAGACAGGGAAGACACATCCGGCATTAGCGCCATTGCACCCTGCAAGGCGATATGCAAAGAATGCTGGAATGAGGTAGCTCTTCATATCTTGGCAACGAAAAGCTGGTGCATCCCGCATAGCATGGCTAGCTAATCGGGTCTGGGCGCGGGCGCCATCCCCCCCTAGGCCCGACAAGAGGTCCATGCCGGGGTCCAGATCTTGTCCCTAGCTTGTTTCACTTTAGATTCTTGCAGTTTCTGGACGGTCGGGACCCAGGATCATCGCTTTCGGGCGCTACCCCGTGATTTTGGCATCCTGCAGATCAGCGGGTTCGTGGTCACCTCGTGGTTGGTCAATGATTTCTCCCTTGAGCGGCCATGCAGCTAAGGAGAGACATGCCGGCTCAAACTGGACTCATTTGATGCAGGCGGTATGTGATGAAGCTATCTCGTTCCTCCGGTAGCCCATGTCATCTGCAAAGACTGGCTCGACTGCTCGATTTAAACCATGGTATTGCTCGCATGATTGCTCTGGTGATGAAGTTATCGGGCAGCTCCGATGCAGACGGTGCTGTCCAACATTCATGCATAGGCATCATGGAATTGTTCCAAATCGGCGTTGCCTAAATGTGGGATGGCACTGTCGTATGTTTCAATTCCAGCAATGCTTTCAACAGGGGGTTAATGTGTAATAGCTCCATGGGGTACCATGTGTTTTGCCATGCTAACTAGTATCTCCTCGAAGAATGTTATAAAGTTCCAGCTAACATACTAGTTCCTCTTTTAATTGCGCGGCCCGGAACGTTCGTGGGGATGTAAAGCTACCTACCCACGCGACATTGCATCCTTGTAGACATTGAAGCTACATTGGCCCCACTCTTCATGCATGAACTAATCTAAGTAAATCCGTGAATTTGGATGATCTACACGCCTCCAGCCTTGACCAGCTGGATGGGAGCTGCTTCCCCGGTTTTACCGTATCTACCCTGGAAGGCCCTTGAGCACTCCACACCCCACTGCGTCCGATTCGCCAGACTGTCGACCGTACGCATTAGTTTTCTCTATGCACTGTGAATGGGCCCTAGTTCTGGCATTCTTCTGCAAGAGGAATCGATCTGATGTGCTTTCGCAGCTTTTATTTAAACATGATTCCCAATAAGTGGGCTAGCCATTGTTATGGCAATTATTTAAAGTCTACTTTTCAGAAAGAGTTTCGTCCTTTTTTCTCTTCTATTTTACCCTCAATACTTTCCAACGCTCTGAGAATCAAACATACTCCTCTCCACCATTTGTGCAACTTCCTGCATCATGGCGGCTCACTCGCACAACGCCCGCCCCAACGGCCCAGCCCTGTCGTCAAATGACGACACCTGGGATTCAGGGTACCCAGAGGTCGCCTGGACCAACCCAGCCTGCTATCCCACACCAGCAATGGCGGTGGGACAGCACTGGTTACACCACGGGCCACATAGCAATTCGAACCCGGGTATATCTCCTATCTCAGCATCTCCTTGCTCCAATCCAACAATTACACCACCTTCCTCCCTCCATCATCCAAATTGTATCCCCTGGCCAGTCGGTAGTCCAAATGGTTACATTCTACCCGACGCCCACAACGCAGCCTGTCACCCCAATACTCCCAAGAGCACTCCGATGGCAAGGATCTCGTCCTTCAACTCCTCACCAGAAGAACCACTCGACACTACGAACTACGAAAATACATGTGCACATGGGATAGGGGCCCAATCCCGCCAGGCGGCGGGCATCGAGTATGTGTTCACGACTAATTATACCCTCATGACTTATGAATACTATGATACATCACTCTCTGACATAACCCAGTGTCAACCACTACGGGAGATATAAGTGCCGGTGGGAAGGATGCACGTATACCAGCACATTTTCCAGGCAAACCTGTCTATGGCGACATATCAAATCCACCCATGTCGCCCCTGAAGAGTTCAAATGTCCCGTTCGTGATTGTAAGGAAAGCTTCGGTCGCAAGGATAAGCTGCAATCTCATATGCGACTTTATCATATCACCCACGGCAGGTCAGAGTCATGTTCTTGCCATTCTTAACTTGGTTTTGGGCTTTATCTTCTCCACTCATTCTACATTGAAAGTTGAAGTTTAGCTTCCGATTTCTTTTCTTTTTCTTTTCTTTTTTGCATCCATTGACTGGTTTGCCTCGATTGGGAAATATATTAGAAACATCCATACTTCTTTCTTTTGTTTTGCCGCTTGGCTTCGGTTTTTCTTTTTTTTCTTTTTTTTTCTCGTTAGCTTGGGGTTCCGGAGATTATACAATGGGTTAATTACTTTCAAGGTTCAAGCAGGGTATCAACTGAGTAAATTGAAGGTTTCATGTTACGTTTTGAATCTCGTAGTAATAGTCACCTTAGGCGAGCATACGGTGATGCCTTAAGCCTAAGGCTGACTTACTCCTCGGACACCATTATCTTGGGCCGCAAACTCTGGGCATGAAGCGACAGTGAAGCTGCTGTTTGAGACTGGGCAGGTGGATGTGGATGAACATCACGGCAGGTCCTTTGATGCCGGTCAACATACAATCGAACTTTTCTACGTGATCTGCAGTCTGTACATAATCCATATTAATTATCCTGAACAACAAGTGGTACTGCTAACCATCTCCAAGGTGAATTTGATATTTTTCTCGTGTTCAGCCTTACGCTCCGTGAGGTCCACGCCATTGAGACTGAGATGTCTGACCAAGAGATCCGATAAATAATTTCGGTTTCTCGGATTTTCCACGCCGTATTTCTTCTTCGCGCCTGCGGACCCTTTGGCTGTGCTTCTTACTCTGACGCTTCCGGGCCCTCATCTCCATTTTGGCTTTTGCTTTTTCCGGGTCTTTTGCGAAAATCCTCCTCAGCCAGTCCATGGTTGGGCAGATGACGTGAACTTAACTCAGCACATCAGTATGGAGTTCTTTTTCTAATATTGCAATGTGAAATATTAAAGAAGAACAGTCCGTGCTTACCTTAAACACTTCACGGCTCAAAAGATGGGTAGATGTCGATGGTCGTATCACATAATACGCCAATAAAAGCTGATGAGGGGTGGGGATGGAGGTAGATGACGATGGCAGTGATAGTTAGGTAGTGAAGATATGAAGAAAACAAAGAAGCTATCTTGACAAAAGGCATGATATCCAGGACGCCTGAGACATAGCTACCGGCCTTAACAAAAGGCTGCCTTTCCTGATGGCTGTGCGTTGCCAAGGATTACCTGCATTTTTTCGACCTCCTAAACACAACGTCTGCCAAGATTAGGCCACCCATGATACACCAATCATGGGCTCGGGCACAAGACTTCGAGGTGTTAAACGAATGATTCAAATGTGGGACATTGCAATAGATTTTGGATTTCTAAGCAAACGAGTACAGTTAGCTTGGGAGTATTAGTTTGGGTGATTATATAACGATTTTGCTGGGTTCTGTCATTGCTACATGTTAGATTTATTTGATCAGTCTACCAAAACAAAGCCATTTGGACTATAAAAAGGTCTTTCGACAATCAAATAGTAAGAACAAGCACCTTACTCCATCTATCTCTAGTTTACGGTATTACAATCTCCCACTTCCAGTATTACAGCTACAAAGGATTTGGCGAGCATATGCGAGATGTCTTATCATATAGCCAGGCTGTACGTATTGGCGATCGTATCGCCGGTCAAGTTATATCATTGGCGTCCTCATATACCCTGCTGGTTATAGTCATTAACCATATGATAGATCATCAGGAGGTTGGAATCCAGAAACTAGCGACGTTCACGTGGACTTAGCGAAAGAAGTCCACCAAGTATTTTCCAATGTAGAGCTAGCGTTGAAATATGCAAGTGGCAACGAATGGTCCCATGTCTATTGAGTCCGAATTTTCATCATACATGTCAATGAGGAAGTCCTTGGCTTGCTCGTGTAGAATCTTCAGAAGTGGATGCCAGATCATAAGCCTGTACTGACATGTGTAGAAGTGAAAGGGCAGGCTTTGGAGGGGATGAGAATTGAGATCGAGGCGTTTGCACACGATATTTGAATATCAAAATCTCGAGGTGTTTTTTTGCTCGAGACAACACTCTCGCATTAGAATTGTTCTGTTTAGCACAATTTCACGGCTCTTGCATTCTTTTGTAGCTGTCCCTTTCTAATCCACTGAGGAGTGACGCATATCATATGCTCCACTCTACAGGGCGTGGAAGAGTCACCTTTAATTTTGAGGATGCAATGTACTTATGACCGAATCGTGAAGCTAGAGGGATTGTTCTAGCTAACGGGGAGTTAGCTCGAGTATGGTGATATTTACCTCCTCGGCCATCGAGGAATTCTCAAGAGGAGCTGTATATGCCACAGCAGCAAGACAGACACAGCTAGGATGCTACAAATAGTAGGAAAGCCTCTCCCGGAAGAAAAAATCCAGTAAGTATACTAGAGACTTAGGTATTAGTATCTACTAGTTACCGGTATCTCCGACTCGAATGAGTCACCAAAATTATATATACTCGTACTCTTACCAGGATCCCCTGCGCAGTCTCCGATTAGCTCCAGACGATGTGGGTCTTTTCCTGCCAAACACAATCGAAACTTTCGCCAGGTTCTCAAGGCCACAAAGGTTGGCGCCCACCGCCCATGGTTTCGGGTCTCGGGAAGCCGAAAGTCGCCACTGCGTTCGCCTTTGAAATTTCTTTCTTAAAGCACCTCATTGTTCTATCCTCTAAATTATCTCATAAAAATCGAAAAAAATAGACAATGCGAAGTTAGATAAATATCTCATTGTTAATTAAGTTTCATAGGAATTATCAAGACATTTTGGAGACAGATGGCGTGCAGAAAAACACACGCTTATTTACGTAAACGGAATCTAGCCCGGTGGGTCCGAGAAGATTTCGGCATCTGCGATTTGATTCCATGGCATCGCTATTTTCGCTTAGCCCACAAGAGTCCTTGGCAGGAGTCTTCAGGTTGCACACAGATCATGCAGCAAGAACGAGAATGGAGAAACCTGTACTTTTTTTGTAGTTATAGTTTTGTAGTTCTATACTGTGGGTTAAAGATGAACTGGGGTGTAGCTAAAATGAACTATGGGGAACGTTCAAGTTCGGATCTAAGCCGATAATTTTAAATTTTGCTCGCGTGGTTTTAGCCTGTCAAAGAAGGAAGGTCCCGCTGTCGCAGCTGCTAATTTCTGAGCACGCCATCGCCCCTCGCGATTTTTTGCCGTGGTTGTCCCCGAATATCATTTTGATGGCTCACCCCGGCCGCCTCCATTTAATATCTTCTCCGGAGGCCTCTCTCTTTCCTTTCTTTATATCTGTTCATCACTAAAAGTGTTGAATCTTTGCCACCAAAATGGGTTCAACAGCTGCCGAGCAAGAAGTGAGGGATGTCGCTGCTGAGTCTGTTGACACACAGGTCTCGCAGCAGAGTCGCTGGCGATCGATATACCGATCTATTCCTTTCCAAATCGCCATTGCTAGTGGTGTTTCCTTCACTGCCCCTGGAATGTGGGATGCCCTGAACAACCTGGGAGCCGGTGGAGCTGCAGAGCCATATGCAGTGTCTGGAGCAAACGCTCTAGTCTATGGTCTTTTCGCAGTCGTTTGTGTCTTGGCTGGAGCTATTAACAATCGCATCGGTCTTCGCTATGGCTTGGCTCTAGGTGCGATTGGTTATCCAATCTATGGCGGTGGTCTATATGCCAACAGTTACACATCAACCACTTGGCTGATGTTCTTTGGAGCTACCCTGTGTGGTATCTCTGCTGGCTTCTTCTGGGCTGCGGAGGCAGCTATTATTATCGGTTATCCTAGTCCGAAGGACCGTGCTTTCTACCTTGGTATGTCACCCGAGAACATAGCATAAATCACCTAAACCTCCATACTAACATTATTTCTAGCTATCTGGCAGACAGCAAAGGCCGCCGGTCCCATCGTCGGCGGTGCTATCAGTCTCGGCCTCAACGCCAAGAACTCCGATAAAGGCACCGTCAGCACTGGAACCTACATTGTTTTCATCGTCATCATGTGCCTTGGTCTCCCTATTTCGCTCTTCCTGAGCCCCGCCGATAAGGTTCAGCGCAAGGATCGCACTCTGGTTCTTGTACACAAGAAGGCCAGCTGGGCTGCCGAGTTCAAGGCTGCTCTTTCGCTCTTCAAGACACGCCGCGTCCTCCTGCTTTTGCCCGCCTTCTTCATCAGCTATTTCTACAACGGCTTCATGAGCACCTGGGTAACCAGCTACTTCACTGTCCGGGCCCGCGCTTTCAACTCCTTCTTCACCAACTTCGCTGGTGTCGCTTCATCTTTCATGATCGCTGCTCTACTTGACCGGCAATCCATTTTCATCAAGACTCGCGCTCGCATCGCTTTCATTTCGATCGTTGTCGTTCTTACCGGAACTTGGATCTGGGCATCAATCCTCCAGAGCCAGTTTTATGGTATGCCCGAAGCCCCTCTCTTTGACTGGTTCAAGGGAGGTTTCGGAAAGACCTATGCTCTGGTATTCTTCTGGCAGTTCGGAGGACAAGCTTTCCAGCAATTTCTCTACTGGCTGGTTGGACAGTACAGCACCGATATTTCGTCGCTCTCATACCACACCGGTATTCTTCGCGGAATGGAGGCTCTCGGCCAGACCGTCGCCTGGGCCATGCAGTCCGAGGGCAATGCCAACCACTTCGTCAGCATTGGCTTGAACTTCGGAATCACTCTTCTGTGCATCTTCCCTACGTGGCTCGTCCTCTCCGATTTGGAGCACAGCCACGAGGTCACAGTCACTGCTGAAGACTTGCAAGATGATACCACCAAGCCAGTCTAACTGAGATTCTGGCATGACACCACCAACCTTGTGTCATTGTATAAAAAGGGAATTTAACATTCCTCTACGATTTTCCGATTGTACTTATAGAGCGTCTATACATTTCAACATATACCCCAGTCGATAATTTTAATCAATATCTCATCGCGATTTGCGAAGAATCGCATATCCAATTCAGAATTTACAAGATCTTCACTAGAAACAATATAATAAAGAGTAATTCACGACTTAGCTTGCCCCGAACCTATATTCCGATAGTAACTGTAGCTGTCTAAAGACGCAAAACGCTTCCCATTTTCTTGATCGCCTCATGACTATCCGCGCGAAAGTTGTCTTTAATAACGGTTACTTTGTCTGCAGCAAAATTCAAAAGCTCTGTCTTGTTTCCCCAAGAGGGCCACTCGGGGTAAGTCCCATTCAAATCCGTATTCGGATCTAGAGAGTAAAGAAAGTTGATATAGTAGTTGCGTATACTCTTGGCAGCATAGTTATCGTAGATCCCAAAAAAAGAACTGCAATATATCAGAAGTATGAAAGGTTCCCAGGACTGGGGTTCCATGATCATAAGTTGCCAGAAATGACCATGACCTAACTTCTGGGCGAAGACTGCTCGTCATTTCCAAAAAAGGCACGCCGTGACAGCGTGAACAGGATATCACCAATGACTGCTGATCGCTGTTTGAAGCCCGGAAATATCTCATTCCGAAGCCCAGTGCCGAAGGGACTTCCCTTGGTGATAGCTGATGTGCCTGAGCCATATGTATTGACCAGCGAGATTAACTCCTCTTCACTGGCCTGGGGAAACATGACATTCTTTAGATACCCGACAAGCTCCTCGCTGTTGGTGACGTTTGATTGGAAGAGTGAGAAAAGAGTTCCTTCATCTTCTTGGTCGCCAATAATGAAAGGTATAGGGGCGTATTTCTTGGCGTGGACCAGGACATCAGGACTGTCGGGGAGAACCATTCCATCAGGCCGAGGAAGATAGGATAGCGCAACTCCGGACCAAGAGAATAAACCGGGGCGAGAGGTTACAGCACTGAGGAAGGTATTATAGTCAAGAGATCGTAAACATTCGAGAGTATCCGACGAGCCCTGACAGCCACCAGCTTCAACGACACCATCGTAAACAGCCTGAGCTCGTTCACTATCGACGGATTCCGCAGGCGTGATACTTCCAGAGTCCATGATTCCACCTCGGAAAAGAGTCTTCCCTTTATAGGTGTGATCTCCGCCATAGAGAACCATCTGATCCACCACAGAGATAGACCCTGCAGACTCGCCGGATATTGTCACTTTGTCCGGATCACCTCCGAACCTCTCAACATTGTCAGCAACCCATTCCAACCCCATGCGTTGATCAAGTAAGCCTAGGTTGGCAGCACCATCCTTTAGAATTTCCTTTCCAGCTAGGAACCCGAATCCGTTAACTCTGTAATTAACTGCGACGAAAATAAATGGCTTGTTGATCTTGACACCATAGTTGACAAGACTAGTTCCATCGTACGATGACGACCATCCAAGCTAGCACGATTCATCAGTATCCACAAACAGAAGATGATATCCACAAAGACTGGCATCATACCTCGAATCCACCACCATAGATCCAGAAAAGAACCGGGAGCTTCGCGTCTGTAGCGGTGCCCGCAGGGCGCGTCACCGTAATGGTCAAGCAATCCTCCGACTGACCGGTCGCATTATTCACAAAGGGAATGTTTGCGATTGTACCAAGGATGTTTTGTAGGAAATCCTTGCTATCCGTCGAAGGGATTAGTTGTGGACAGGCTGCCGCAGCCCCGGTCGCATCGAATACGCCAAGTGATCTGTTCAGGCGTTGAGGCGGTTTAAGTCTTCGTGGTCCAGTCGGTGGCTCTGCGTACGGGATTCCGTTGAAACTTTCGACATTATCTTTCACGGTGCCGAGTATTGTCACCGATGGCAAAGTCACGGTCGCAGTCTCGGATGCGCGGTTGGTAAGCCTAGCAAGGGATATGCCGTTATATAAGGAGAGCAGCACAACGCGGAAACGCATCTTGTTGAATAGAAGAACGAGAAATGACAAGCAACAATCACTAGACCATTAGTCCGATAAATTTCATCATGCGATAGCAGTAGAGATAGCTAGTTCTATAAGAATCTACTGTTTCGGCTTGATTTTACGAATCTATCCCAACGTTTGTATGAAACATGAACCCAATAATTGGGCCGAAGGGAGATCTACACGCACCCGTAGAAGGGTTGCGACCCCCGTTTCTCTCAGGCATCTCAATGGTGATCTTCAGATTCTTCCTGCCAACAAAAGAGTTTCATGGACTGAGGTGTCAGAATTAAGCATGATGTTAGAACGCGATTACCGATAAAACTGCCGATTTCATTTTCATTCACACGATATAACTTAGATTGATTGGAAAATGAAGGGACCATTTTTGAGATCGATTCCATTTGAAAGTATGATTTCAACAAGCCGCCTCAAAAGTGGTAATGGCCTAAGGGAAAGGTAGATCCCTGGAGGGATTGTACCCCGGAAAATATCAGATCTTCAGGGGCATTTCCTCTTGCGTCCCAACTCCCGTGGAGGTTAAGCAGAGATAATGTCTCCCGATTACAGTATCGATCACTGTCTGGTTCATGCATAGTACATATACTGCACCAGCTTCTAGAGTCGAGGGATGGATGAGATATGAATCTATATTCGGATGTAGATAATGTCCTGGTCTTCCACCTCCGCAATTTGGTTATTATGATAGTTGTAGTCGAAGTCTCGGTGCCGACGACCCCGAAGCCATACGACATGATCTGAACTCATATTGACCCATTCGAAGGCGAATACATATCTTAGGAGTGGATTCCTGCGCCTTGTCAATGAGAAACATTTGGATCTTGGCTATTCCGAGTCCTCGATGAGATCAGAACCGGATTCGCCTAGCAACAAACCGCCCATGCGAAGTCTTCCATCGGCATTTTGTCTGAAAGTCTCAATATGTTTGTGAATGGGCTTATTAGAAAGCCAAGAGCTGGAGCATGATGGTTGCAAAGTTGCACGCTACCAAGACTCGAACTTCGGAGTTTTGGCCGAAAATCAGGAGCTTCGGGCTGGACATCTGTCGGTCGCCACACCGACCCCCGCACATACACCCATACTTTCGGCAATCTGATATGACGTTCAATATGGCTAACGCGGGGTATTTGAATATACATGTTTTGCCTGGTGTGGAATGAAACAAGGTATTGAAAGAATTCGACGTTGACAACATGGTCTCCAGCAATTCTCGCATCATTATCCTCGGCGGCGGTGCCTGGGGTCTATCAACAGCACTTTACCTGATGGAAGCTGGCTATTCAGATGTTACGATATTAGAACGTGCCGAGGCCATACCTTCGCCGTACTCTGCGGCATATGATTTAAACAAGATTATCCGTGCAGAATATGAAGATGAGTTCTATTCAAAGCTTGCGTTGGTATGTCATCCTTTCAGAAACGCAGTTTAATCCGAAAACTGACTACTTTCTGCAACACAGGAAGCAATTGAAGGGTGGAAAACTCCGCTATTTGGGCCATACTATCACCAAACCGGCTATGTGGTAGCAACAACCGGCAAGGCACCCGAAAAAGCCGTCACGCATCTCGAGAAGGCGTTGGCCTCCATCGAAAAGGACCCCGCGTTTGCCCCTGGAATTAAACGGCTAGATGGCTCAAGCGACTTTAAAGATTATACCTGGCAGTATACAGGCCCACTATCCGGCTTCAAGGGCTACTTCAACCGCCTTGCCGGATATGCCCACTCATCGGATGCCATGAAAGGGATTTGGGATCATATCTTGGCGCGAGGAGTCAAATCCATACTGGGCGAACGTGCGGGGAAGGTGGTTAAGTTGGAATATTCAAACGGCAAGGCAACCAGCGTCACGACAGCCGATGGAAGAACTCATAATGCCGATTTGATTATATCTGCCCTTGGTGCCGCCGGCGCTGCAGTGCTTCCGCAGATCGGCAAGTCTTCTGTCGCTCGTTCTTGGTCCGTGGCCCACGTACAGCTCACAGAAGATGAGTGCAATCTATTACGCGGTATTCCGACGACAAACATCCGTGACTTAGGCTTTTTCTTCGAACCTGATCCAAGGACAAAGCTCTTCAAGCTATGCCCGCTCGGAATCGGGTATACAAATACAAACCAACATGGGATATCGTTGCCACCATCTGAACAGTTTCGTGGTTCCCAGGATTTCATCCCAAAAGGTGACGAGCAGAAACTTAGGCGGCTATTGCGGGAGACTTTTCCTTGGATGGCCGATCGGCCTTTCGTGGATAAAAAGCTATGTTGGTTCTCAGACACCGCAGACTCTAATTACTGCATCGACTTTGTACCTGGCTCGAATAACTCTGTCATTGTTCTGAGCGGCGATTCTGGACATGGATTCAAAATGATGCCTATATTTGGAAAATGGGTTACCGATCTCATTGTCAAAGGTAGACAGAGCGAGGCTCGCTGGAAATGGCGTAACCCAAGTGAAAACGCGTCGCAATGGGGTGACTCCGTAAGTTGGAGAGTCGGTCAGGGAGCCGAGTTGAGCGAACTTGTTGGACTAGATGCGAGAGTAGCTTCACCCAAGTTATAGTATTTTGTTTTGCTTCCTGCTGCGCCAATTGTGTATCTTTCGGGTTTTCAGACATAGTCACATCAAACTTTATGAAATAAAAGGAAGAACTAACAAGCCCAAGTAGTTTTGTTTATCTTGAACGGGAAATGAATTCAGGATTCACAAAATAGTAGCCCTCGTATTTAATATAACCAATGAACTCTACTAGTACAATCCGAATGACCTTTTGTCCCTGAATATTTCGTCGCGCTAAGTACTGGCAATTTCACGATCATGGAAGCTGCTAGGTATATGTAGAACATGAGTTTAGAGCTGTCATCTAGGTTACAGCTGTGAACTGGAATAAAACTAATTAATATTAAACAACTGCGAACGAGTGGTTCGAAGGCATCTCTGCCAATGGTGCGCCGAATCTACTAGTACATGCCCAGGTGGACGGCCGCCGGTTCAAGTTCTATTGTCTTTTGAGAACACGGGGATTCTAGAGTACATTCAGTTGCTTATTTTATATTTCTGGCAGTGGTGAGGGAACTTTCACAGTTGACTTGGATAAAATTCAGTTTTATCGCACAAGGTTTAGTATACCCAGCCGCCATCGACGTTGTGTACAGCTCCAGTCACAAAGCTCGACTCGTCGCTTAGTAGAAAAGCGATGACCTTGGCGACCTCATCCGGAGATCCAACTCTTTTCTGTGCGTTCTCCATTATACCCGACTCCGATCGTTTTGGGTCGCCGTGGGCGGACATTGGGGTAAGTACGGTCCCTTCATTTTCTTGTTAGTATTTAAACTTTGTTTGATATGGGAAAAAGAAATATTTCTATCGACGATCAACTGGAAACGATGAGGCCTTACCTGGGGCGACGCAGTTGATCCGGACGTTCCTGTTTTCCTTTGCAGCCGACTTCGATAGGGCAATCACAGCGGCTTTGCTGGCGCAGTATGCGGAGGAATTAGGCATGGATATCTGTCCAAATGTGCTAGCTGCCGATACCTATATTTGATATTGTCAGCGTCGGGATTCTTCACTTGGCATTTGATCTGAGGAGTGACCCACAATGCTGCCCTTCTTCATAACTTTGAGTTGCGCGTTGAGACAATTGAAAACCCCAGAAACGTTAACCGACAGAACGAATTCGAACTTCTTTTTCGTAAGCTCGGTGACTGATGCTGAAGGTCCTAAGACTCCTGCCATATTCACAGCTCCGTCAAGCCTTCCATATCTATACATGGTCTTTTCTATCCATGCATCAACCAGCCCATCATCGCGGACATCAACCCGAGTAAAGATATGCTTTTCTCTACCACCCGGGAGTGACTTAATGGCGACCTCCAACGCTTCCTCATTCAAATCGGCGAGAGAGATTATGGCGCCCCGAGAAGCGAGTAGTTGAGCAGCGGCGAGCCCCATGCCGCTTGCTGCACCCGTAATCGCAATCTATTCAAAATCAGATAAATTGACTTCGGTCGACGGTTATATAACTTGAGATGTTATAAGTAACTCACCACTTGTCCTTGATGAGATGCCATGACTCCGCTGGTAGTAGGGGCGCTATGAATTAACAGAAATCAAAGATGAAGAATACTTGAATTTGAAATGAGTTTCTCAGTCGTCTATTTCAATCGCGCTCTATAGGATCGAAAATAGTTGCTAAAGGAAAGAAAGAGATACCCCGCAGCTGTTGAATTCCAACATTCTTATCAGCGACGGGCCGATCACCGTAGATACCAAGATACAGCTAGGTGTCGGACTCCGAGCCGACATAGCGGGAATGTGGAGAGATGAACCCACCCCCGGATTCCTTATCGCCATTGCCAAGTTGTAAGCCCCTAAAATGGAACAGATAGACAATTATGGGCTTGCGTTCGGATTCTTGGAGAGGTATATTATCATTGAGACTTTCCCCAGGCTTCCGCTTCCGTAAATTTCACTGTTCAAGGGACCCTGCAGTTCATCAAGTTGCTTGCATACTAATCATGACCAATCAAAAAGACCCCGAAGAGCGTGAAAAGGTCGAGATGGCAAAAATAGACAGTTTTGAGCCGGCACATGATGCCGTCGTGGGCCAAGGAGTCTGCGTTGACTCCAATCAACTGCTTCGCCGTCTGAATAATCGCCAGATTCAGCTTATCGCCATTGGTAAATTTTCTCGCAACAAAATCCAGTTTGCATTTGGCTGAAAACATCTTAGGTGGATCAATTGGTACCGGCCTCTTTGTTACAATTGGGAGTGGCCTCCATGCCTCAGGTCCGGCCGGATTGCTACTGGCCTTCATCTTCTACTGCATTTTTGTCGCTCTGGTCAACAATGGCATGGCGTAAATGGTTGTTCAGTATCCTGTGGCTGGAGGCTTTGTCCGTCTGGCTGGTCATTTTGTTGGCGATGCGTTCGGATTCATGGCTGGCTGGAACTACTTTATCTATGAGGCACTTGTCATTCCCTTCGAGATCGGATCGCTGGCAGTTCTTGTCCAATATTGGAATGAGGATGCCCCAATATGGGCGGTATGTCTGGCCTGCATCGTTCTTTACACAGTCATCAACTCCCTAGTGGTGAATGCATACGGCGAGGCTGAATTTTGGCTTTCGGGTGGTAAAGTTATCTTGGTTATTGCTCTGTTCATGTTCACCTTTGTGACGATGGCCGGTGGTAATCCGAAGCACGACAGCTACGGGTTTCGCCATTGGAATAGTCCAGGAGCCTTCGCGGTAAGTACCAAAATTCTATTACCTAAATTTCAGCTGATGTCTAAGGTTCCCTCCAGGGATACCGCTCAAGTGGTAGTCTTGGCCACTGGGAAGGTTTTCTATCTGCAACATGGAGTGCGTCCTTCTGTATCGTCGGACCTGAATACATTTCACTAGTCGCAGCTGAAGCAAAACACCCGCGAAAATACCTGAAATCAGCATACCAAACGATCTATTTCCGATTTTTCTTCTTTTTCATTATGAGTGCTCTTGCCGTGGGAATTGTACTTCCATACAACGACCCGACCTTAGTTAATTTGCTTCTTGGTAATGGGAGTGGTGCAGGTACCGCTGCTGCCTCGCCCTACGTTATTGCAATGAAGAACCTTGGAGTAAGTTTTCTCTTTCGTTATATTCCATAATTCGGAGTGCATGGGACGCTAAGAATTTGTACCCGCCAGATCAGCGTCTTCCCACATATCGTAAACGCCCTTCTGGTTACGTCTATTTTTTCAGCTGGGAATACTTATGTCTACTGCACTTCTCGTAGTTTGTACAGCATGGCGATTGAGGGCCGCGCGCCTGCGATCTTCAAAAAATGCACGAAGCAGGGTATTCCAATTTACTCCTTGGCATTGACAATGGCATTCGCATGTCTATCCTTTTTACAGGCAACCCCAAAGACTGCGAGTGCCCTGAGTCTACTTTTGAATTTGGTGAGATAAAACAACTGAATGTTACATAATTTCATCTGACTCTGCCACAGGTTACTGGAGGTGCCTTCATCAATTACTTCGTCATGTCAGTGACATATGTCTACTTCTACAGGGCATTGAAAGCGCAAGGAGTTGATCGTAAGACCCTTCCCTATTACGGCCGTTTCCAACCCTACTGTAAGTTTTCCGGCTCAACAGCTTGAAAGATTTGCGAGACTAAAATGGACAAGGTGGCTATATTGCGAGTGTCTTTTTTCTACTCGTGATAGGGGTGTTCGGATATACGTCCCTCGCGCCATTTAACACCAAAAGCTTCTTTAGCTGTTATACAATGGCTCTTTTGTCGATCTGCTTCTATCTCAGCTGGAAACTTCTCAATCGAGGGGGACCTAATGGGCCTAAAGATGTGGATCTTGTTTGGGAACGTCTACAAGTTGATGCTTACGAGGCCATCGCCGTTGATGATGAAACAACATTCTGGGGCGAGATCGCACAGCTTTTATACATCAAACGTAAATCAACCTCTTCTGTTTGAAATTTGTATTTGCACGCAGCGAATATTGCAATTGAATATGGAATTATAGTCCAGAAAATGATGAAAATAAGCAAGCAGCCCGATGAAAGATTCCAGGTATCATTCGAAGTGTCAATACATCAGATCGGAGTAGCTCGGATGTAGTCTGGCTGGAAAGTATGGGCTACATATATATTTGAATAGACATTGGGGCTAAAGTGATCCCATTGAAAGGCAAAATTATTTCTTTGACCAAGAACAACAGTGTGCTTTGTTATAGAGTTGGGATATCCAAATCCAAGTGCCACCTCCTTAGTCAGTTCAATCAAATCGTAAAAGAAAAATTATCATGCTCAAGCTGCTCCGCAAGGGCGAGTATATCATCAGGGCCAGTTTCAAAGGGGTCCAGGATGTCATCAGAGCTGCTCCAATTTATTCTGAACAGATTTTGCTCGTGTTCATCAGGCAAATCAAATCTTCTATTCCTCAAAACGGTTTGGTGCATGTTTCCGCTTTCGCATGCCTTTGCCATATCAGCGGGTGGTTGAAGGGGCATGCCTGAGCCCTGCGTTCGATAAGGTTCTAGAAGCACTTCGAGATGCTCGAGCTCGGCTCTTCGTAATTTTGCTACAACATTCCCTTTTTGAATCATCTCTTCGAATACAGACGACACCGCACCTTGCCACCCTGGGTCTGGCACATATGCTGGGAGGATAGAACCGATGATAGAAAGAAGCACCGCTGAAGAAAAGGCGTACTCCAGAGTAAATGGAAGAAATGTCTCTGAAGGTATAATGAGCGCGCTAGTTTAATGAAAGTCGCGATTATACTAACCAAGCATCTCTCGATCCGACAGACTTATCAAAATGAGAAGTGTTGTGGTCGCAGATTGCGAAGATTTCTCAAGCAGCTTCGCTATAGGTCCAGACAAGATTTGTGGATCAAATCTGCTAGGGGGTAAACTGCGAATAAGGAGCCACATCACCAATGGTCGTGTCGCAAGAACAATGCACTGTGATACCAATCATCAGAATCGGGTCACATCGAGCAGTGTCTTAGATGGAAGCTGGATGACAGATACTCACATGGTGATGCGAAAGGGTGATGTTGTAGAACATTTGGGGAAGTTCACCTTTACTAGCTTTGAAACTAGATATGACCTCATCTATTTCGCGGGAAACATCGGCTAGCTTATGCAAGACAGATGTGATGCTAGAAACGAAGTCAGATCCTAGATTATCGTCGAAGCTGTAGATAGCTGTGTAGAACAAGTAGAGTCAGTCTAAAGTTACATAAGTGTGCAACTCCAAGCGCGCGACAAGAGAGAACGTACTGCTATAAATGACGGAGTTGATCTGCGAAAGGCGACTCCTTAATGCTAGTGCCTTTGTAGATATCGAGTCGGACTGTACATCTGGGAGAGACGTCGTGATACTATTCAATGGTATTGTAGGCGGGCAACCCAGGCCAGCCGAGAGCGACTGGTCAAGAACGTAGATTGTCCACCAGACATTGCTGGCATGTGTAGCGATACCAGCTTCTATGATGTCCTCCGGGAATCTGCGGTGGAGACCATCATGGAAAGAAAGACGGAGTGCTTGGCCAATCTGAGCTCATATGTCAGTAAGATGTTTGCAATGACCGGTGAGTCTGGAATATACAGACATATTGATAAGCTGGGGATCGCATATCGATTGATTGAAAGTAAAGAGCAATTAACGCTAAAACCTCTATCGCAAGCAAAGCGGGGCGGTCATCCTGCAGAAATGCCACATCTGGAAGTAGAGATAAGGCTCGGACAGCAAGTTCAGAGCCAGGCGGCGCGGCGGCCGTGGTATTAATATAGGACGTGAATGCTTTCCCAAACGCGAGCAGCATTAGATACTCAACAAACCAGAGACGGTGCGTCTGTGCAGTTTCCAAGGGATGTTTGTGAAACTCATTGAATCGCTGCAAAAAGTTTCTTTCATCGACAACACTGAAAATCTCGCCTAGGCGAAACTTGACTGTATTGTACAAAAACAGTGCTTGGTCAACTGGCGGAAGTTTGAGCAGGTCGCTTGAATCAACCTCGGCCTTTGGCTGCCATCGGAGGCGGAACGCTGCGCCATCTAGATTGAGAGGTGCACGAGGAGTACTCGAATATAACCCAGCATCTTCCAAGAGCGTGAAGACGCGTCGGCAGAAGGACCACGTGGAAGTATGTCCAAGAAATACTGCGAGATTGCAAATATCAGCATTCGGACGATGCTAATTCAATTGGGTGGCAACATACAAAGACGGCGATCATCAGAACCGCTTACATATGCCACATCCTTAGACACTAGAGGGTTGAAGGCCTGCGGAACATTGCATGATTCATGCTGATTCGTGTCGGTCGGACCAGTGCCCAGGTTCACTGATGTGGAAGGGTAACCGCGAGTGCTAGAGTTATTCGCTATTGGTGATGTGAGACAATGGTGCAGTATGATAGTTTCTTGCAAAGTAAGTCCATACCGTTATCGTGTCGGCGCGGAAGTGAAGGCGAAGTCCAGTGGTTTGGTGGGTCTATCTCGGTGGTTCTCGCCGTTCTCGCCGGTCTATCCAGAGATCTCGGAGTTATCACCGATGGATCGGTGTCGGAGGCCGAGACCGACCCCCGCCATACCGGTCGCTTGCCCAAGGCAGTTGAAGTTGTAGTTCCTGTCGATATTGTCTTCAATTGGGCGATTTGACGCTGTAAATCTTGAAGGTATCTCTCTGGGACGGAGACGTGGGCCTCGTCGGAAGCGAATGTGCATTTATCTCGGCGGCGAGTGCATCGCTCGCAAGGCCGCGTCCCCGAGCATCGCACCTTGGCTGTCCGACACTGCCTGCAGCTAATGGGTGTTAATAAAGTTCCTTTGTGTTATACCAGCAATTCTCGTTAGGGGACTTACGCGCGAATGCGGCGAGAAGGCCGCGACTGTGTTGGAGCTTCATGTATGTCAACTGTGTCCATTGCTCAGAAATGTGAAGATAGCAAACAGTCTGCCGTGAATCCGAGCCCCAAGGATGGAAGGGTATCAGGAAACCCTCTCGAACCAGCCGCCATGTCTGTGAAATACTATTGGCCAATCAATTTAGTTTTTCTCCACGACGCCACCCAGTTATCGGCAAAGATAGCTCCAGTTCTTTCTGTCATCTGCGGGGTAGAAGATAAACTAAATAATTCCTGTATCCAATCTTTTCGGTCACTACTAGTAAAAAGAATATTGTTCCCAAAGGAACAAGCACCGAAGTCCGACTTCTCCGATCCTTGCGGCCAGTGGCGGGCCTATGTCAATATAGATAGAAAGAAGAAGTCATTTCCAGGAGGCATACCAGTGAACACAAATTCTCATTTTTCTTTTTAGCTTGGAATATCGTTCTTCTTTCTTCAAGCAAATCATGGCTACGTCCCACGAAGAATATGATGTCTTGCTCATCGGGGCCGGAATGTCTGGTTTGTGTGCACTGCATCATATCCGGAAACGATTTCCAAATTGGCGGATCAAGGTACTTGAGGCAGCCTCGGATGTAGGTGGGACATGGTTTTGGAACTGCTACCCCGGCGCACGCTTCGATTCGGAGTCCGTATCTTATGCTTTCTCGTTCGACGAAAGTATCCTCAACGGCTGGCATTGGAAAGAAACCTTTTCGGCACAGCCAGATACTTTGGAATATCTTCAGTTTGTAGCCGACAGGCTCGATCTTCGCCGAGATATCCAATTCAATACACGTGTCGTATCCGCAAGATGGGAAGATGACAGACGTCAATGGCGGTTTACGGACGATACTGGACGGTCCTATACCACAAGGTTCTATGTCTCCTGTCTTGGTTTTCTTTCCAATCCAACGCTCCCCGCTATTCCTGGCATTGAGTCGTTCCAAGGCCGTGGATTTCACACATCGCAGTGGCCCAAAGATTTGCGCCAAGATGCTTTCGCAGGCCAACGCATCGGTGTCTTAGGAACCGGCGCCACTGGTATTCAAACCATAACTGCCTTATCCAAAGTACCAAACATCAAGTCGTTGAAGGTCTTCCAGCGGACTGCAAACTGGTCTGCGCCACTTCATAATCGTGATATTCCCAAAGAAGAGATGGCAGATATACGGAGGAAGTGGCCCGAGATCTTTCAAACGTGTGCGGATACACCGACCTGCTTCATGCACAAAGCCGATCCCCGCAAGTCGAGCGATGTAACCTCAGAGGAGCGTCGAGAACTATGGGAAAGGATTTACGCGACTCCAGGAATGGCCAAATGGCTCGGCGCCTTCAGCGATACCTACACGGATCGAACGGCAAATCAACTATACTCTAACTTTATGGCGGAAAAGATCAGATCCCGTGTTGACGATCCCGACATCGCCGAAAGCTTGATTCCAAAAGATCACGGTTTTGGTCTTCGGCGAGTTCCCTTGGAGAGTGGGTATTTTGAGGCCTATAACCAGCCTAATGTCCACTTGGTTGACCTAAAGAAAAGTCCCATCGACGAGGTTACGACGAACGGCATTCGACTCCGAGATGGGACAGAGCATGAGCTAGACATATTAGTCTATGCTACCGGGTTCAACGCTATCACTGGAGCTTTTGCAAATATCGATTGGATTGGGAAGCACGGTATCCCTCTTATGGGAATCAGTGATTCAAAGAAGGGACCCGGGGAGGAAGCGGTTTGGGTTGATTATCGACCACGAACGTACCTTGGCCTAACAGTCCCCAAGTTTCCTAACATGTTTATGGTCTTAGGTCCTCATCAGCCATTTGGTAACGCACCGCGTAGCATTGAACATGCCGTTCAAGTTATTGTGGAAATTTTGGCTACTTGCGAAGCCAAAGGCTATACGTACGTGGAGCCAAAAGAAGAAGCAGTCGATGCTTGGACCGAGCATGTGGCCGACTGTAGCGAGGGTGCGTTGTTGAATGAGGTTGATAGCTGGATGACAGGAGTGAATAAAAATGTTACAGGAAAAACAGTGAGGAATGTGGCCCGGTATGCTGGTAGCGCCATTGAATTCAGAAGGAGATGTGAATTGAGTAGAGCGGCAGGGTGGGACGGGCTGAATTTTGCTGGAGGGGTGTCCATGTCGAAGCTTTAATTGATCAATTGGAATTGATTAGCGCAATTCAATCTACTCAAATTGTTTCCAAGGTTATTGCTGGCCTTGGAAGTTGAGCATCATTGAAAATAATACCCATGCCCACTGGCACGTGTACTATTCCAAGATTCTAAGATAATTCCGGCTCTTCACGTTCTACTACATAAGTAGACCGAAGGAATGACCTCGGAGTCCAAGTTGGGTTCCGTTATTTCCGAACTTGAACCTTATCATGGATGGGTACCCCCAGGTGATGAACTTGGGTGGATCGATAGTACTAGTACTAATACTAGTACTACAGGAGAGTACTTCAAGTTGTCTCCAGCCCGGGAGGCGGGGCCTTCATGAAACTTTCAAGATTGATTTCAAGTTCATCATGATGGATATATAACTTGTCGCTAACTCGACCGAGATTCTTCAAAGAATGCATACTGTTTCCCGAAAAGGTGCCGAATTCGACATCTGACGAGCTTAATTACGTCTCGGCCGGGGAAAATAATTACCAGGAATGCGTTTTACGTGGACAGCTCTAGAAGTTTCACTGGGTCATTTTCGGTCGGGGTTTTAGACGGTGAAAAATGACTGTAGATTGAGGCCACGGACCGTGGCAAGCCGACTCGGGTACATGCACCCGGCCAGTAAATTTGTTTTGTTCATAATGTGTACAGGACTCACATAACGCATCAGAAAAACTAACATTGTCGTGGATTAGACTAAAAAGAGCAGATTCTAATTAAAATCATGGGTCAAATGTGAAAAACGTTGATCGTTTGGTCGCATACTGGCGGGTGTCGTGATGTCGGCCCTGGGCACACGGCCCGTGTCGCCACAGAAATAGACCCACCATTAAACAAAAAGCAGGACACTATCCTCTGAAATCCACTGTCGCAATCCGATTTTCATTTTCATTTAATTTTCGCTGAGGCGATTCTTGAACTTGATATTGAACTCCATTGCTCGTTGAATTATCACCACGATGGACAACCTCCTGCGACGACTTCGGAAAAGACGCAACGATGCCATAGAAATTGACTTATGGGAGGACGAATGCAACACAAATGGCTATCGAAAAACTGGAGATGAAATATGTGGCTGGGTATGGATCAGAACGAGATCTAAACTGGGCCCTGCGATGGTTGAAATTGCATTCCGAGGTGAGGCAGCACGTCTCCAAATGTGATAACCGATACTAAATAAGTAAACAAGGTCGCTCCCGCATCGAGAACAATTCACTTCTCCAGCCAGTCCGTACATATCGGCAAATAAATTTCCTTGACATACGACAACCTATTGAGAAGGATAATTTCACGCCATATGAAGTCTTGGAAAACGGGTTCCGATATAGGGTTCCATTCACATTCATAGTTCCCGACAAGCTTCCAATCCATGCATGTCATCATCAAGGACATTTTTTACATGTTAGAAATTCTCATCTCACTCTGCCACCTACTATTGGGGGGTTTGATGAGAATGAAAATAAGTCACGGGATGACGACATGTGCCCTAACAACCTCAGTATCTTTTATGTTGTGGAGGCAACAGTTTCAAACAACCAGGCAGGAGGATCTCGATCGAAGGAAGCATGGAATTCTGCCTCGAAGAAAATCATCGTGACTCCCTTTTCGGAAAGCAAAATTCATCTCGGTGCTTCCAGTGACTTGATGCTATCACAGGTTCCATCCAAATTTCTCGCTGCACGGAAAAGAGAAATTACAGAGCTCCAGCTTCAATCCCTGGCACCAAGACCAGTCACGATTTTTCTACCGAGTCAACAAGATACAAAACTGTTCACAGCTATTATCCCTATCAGGATAACATTTGAATCGGGTCACGGTGGAGTTCCGCCCAAATTGAGACGAATCTCACGGAAGCTGGTAGCCCATACTACAGCACACGCAGTGCCATTCCGAGCCTCTGATTCTGGGCCTGTTCTTCAAAGTAGACAGACTGTCTATACGTGCGATATGTCGCTGCCAGATTTGAATGTGTCTTCTCTTTTATGGCAAACATGTCCAACCGCCGTTTCTGATTCCGATGCGAGTGACGCAATGCATGGAGTAAAGGGCTCCCCTCGGAAACATTGCTTCCGATCCCAGTCTCAGTCCCACTAGATGCTAAGCTAGCGCCGAGTTTCGATTCATGTCTCATATCGAGATCATACGCGCTAGAGATTGGTCTTTTATATCGGGCTGCAAAGAGAATGGGGCGCTCCTTCGTTGGCCTGACAATCCCATTGGAACTAGTAACGCAAGAATAGAGACCGAGATTTTTGAGTTTTCATTTCTTCCAAGGGAAGGTGCTTCTGAGCGGATAATTTGTATGCACTCAAGAATCTCCACGACAAAGAAAAAGCGAAGATTGCAATTGATCCAACATTCTTGCAAATCATAAAAGTTCAATCAAATCAATATTTCATGTGGAGGCCGTTGATTTTTCTTTGAAATGCGTTGCCCTTTCTTTTGGCCAACAGAAGGCGCTAATGAAGATCGAGCATTTGCCAACCCAACAAGGTCACCGTACTTCAATGTATTCATTGTCGCTCCAAATTGATCTCCACTGGGTGAAACTGTCAATATCATAGCGGAGCGTGTATCGGATGTTGCTTCGAAGTGCTCGCGCAGCAACATCGTCAAGGGTGAAGATCGATAAGGAATGCGTGATTGACCGAGAGATCTAGCTCTAATAACCTCCTTCAAGGCAAGAAGGTCCGTATTTATTTCCTTGCCTTGTTGCTTTTCCAAAGGTGTTTGTTTAATCGCATTTGTATTCGAGGTAGAGAGGAACTCTGCTCCCGCCAGGTCCACAAAAACGAGCTTGCCACCAAGACATGGATGTACTCGAGCTGTGGCCGTGAAAATTTCCGTCTCACACTCTTCAGCATTCTGCACGGCTGATTCAAACTCTGCCTTTTTCGTCTCAGCTGCATCAATGCGCTCTTGGTCGATCTTGTAATCGGGATTCGAAACATACTTGCCGTCTGCTGTCACAAGAATGGCGCGGGTTTGTTCTTCGATATAAATATCTGTCGCAATTTTGCCAACCGGAACAAGCTCTGATTGCCGCTCATTGACTTGGATTCTAGCCTCAAGTAAATCCTTTGTTATTACTTCTAGCTCCATGATGGCGTGTGTCCGCGAACTTTGGTCGTGCATCGATGAAGTCGCAGTTCGCCTGCGTATCAAGCCCTTTTGGAGCTCATCTTGGAGTTGGCCAAAGTCCCAACAGGGCCTGGTGGCAATAGGACGCACCCTGACCTTTCCGTTCTCGAGTAGCTCAGTCTCACCCCGAGCATGAATGCGACCATCAGGTCCCTCGCGGATAAAACACTCCTGGCCATCATTGAGAAGATCAATAGCCTTGTTCTTGCGCAGCTCGTAGATTCGAAGACCAATACCAAATTCGAAAACAGTGCCTTGTGCATTGATAACGCTAAGCTCCTTCGCCAGATGATGCGCAGATGCCAAACACAAGCCAAGCTCATTCTTATGTTCGAAGTCGTAGCCAATAATTGTATGCGTCTTACCACTTCCCGAATGACCATATGCAAAGAAGTTGCAGGATTTCCCGCGCAGAACATCTGGAATAGCGGGTGAAACGACACGCTCAAACACGTCGTGATTGCTGTCATCGGGTTGGAAGATTCCATCAAATGAAAATCCACTTGTCCACCACTGTTCGCGCTGCAAAAGACTCTTGGCATGAAGCGGCGAGGTGATCGAAATGCGTGAGCGCGATTGGCTCTCATCTTCCTGTGATTGACAATGAATCTCGCTAGTGGGTGCCTCGATTCCC
The DNA here is from genome assembly GCF_028827165.1 of Penicillium cosmopolitanum. Taxonomy (NCBI): domain Eukaryota; kingdom Fungi; phylum Ascomycota; class Eurotiomycetes; order Eurotiales; family Aspergillaceae; genus Penicillium; species Penicillium cosmopolitanum. Next base: position 3,893,005 of record NW_026622678.1, on the reverse strand, counting down.
TCAGTGGGCCGCCATCTTGTCCAGACCTTGAATTCACTCATGAAGAAAACTTGTGACGGTGGCGTGGTCGATGGAGACTTCGACAGATGTGTCGTAGCGGCTGTAAGGTTCAAGAGAAAGTTGCTGGAAGAGATATAATGAGAGTCGTAAATGTAGATTGGGAGAGGAGGGGAGGTGAGTTCCTTTTTGAAGGGTTGATCAAACGCGCATCACTCAGCTGTAAATACAAAGTCTGAGACCCACAGATTGCTCCTAGAATGACCTAGCGCGGTCCAAGCCGGGGTTTCGGTGTTTTAGAAGTCCGGCGCGGCAGTATGGCAAAGCATGAATGTCCCGAACAACAAGCTGTATTTCGTCACAGAAGAGGGTAAACCTAGAACAACATGAAAACATGGAGAAGATAATGGGCTTAGATTTTGAAAAATGAAGGAATTGATTTTGCCCGTTTTCTTAGAAGCAATGCTGTTCGGTGTTATCTAACCGTTCCGCACATGGGAATTCGACGGCATCCCCTATAACTATGGAATATTACTAGCCACGTTTCATTATTCGTTATGAAAATTATACTACATACTAGACTCTTCATGGAAGTACCGAAAAAGAAACCAGAGATGAACTTGAACTCGAATCTAGGAAAGAAAAACTTTGGAAGGGCTCGGATACTGCCCATATATACGTCAAAATGAACATACAGAATACGCATTTTGAAGTAGTCACGGTCCACCGGTCCAAGGGTATTTTCGATTGACCGATAATAGCCACGCCCGGGCGTTACTTATCAACTCGTTATTGATGGATTTTAGAGGATTCAGGGTTTGCCTAGCAGATGCACACTGGCACTGGCACACACTGGGCAAAAGCACCCCAGCGGCATCAAGTAGCCTTGGAAGAAAACCAAAAATAATGAAAATCAAGAACATGAGTAACACGACTCTGGTACTAATATTGGTTTGGCAGTGAACTTTGCTGGAACGCGGATATGTAATCTTCATATTGGGCGCGATATTAGCTCTCTATTACACCAGCAAGCCAGATGCATCCCTCCGCGGAAAGATTCATGTGCTCACTGCCTCCACGACATACACAAAGTCTCGCGGAAGCCCCAATGTTTCTGCCTTTCCCCGCTCACCTCTAACAATAAGGATGGAACACATTCACCCAACTGAGCTGTCAGCTTCTGTTGATGAAGCATAGCAAACAGGATACAATACGATACAATACAGTCGGGAGACGAAAGTTTCCGTTGATACAGCACTGTAGGTAGCCAGACCGCAACTTTTGATTCAGTACCAATACAAATCACGTGAATAGCATCAAATTCAACACCCAGAAGTAATATACTCGTAGTAATAACAGCACCAAAAACAACAACAAAGATAGAAATCAAAATACCAGCGAATTAGGTGCTCTTAGTGCTCCTAGCATTTATGGACTCACATCCATCGGGGATGCTCTCCGCGTACAGCATTCCTGCAATATGTTCGCTCTGGCCATTCTATCATGTACGTATTGGACAGCTAACTAAAGCCCAAGTAGCGGGCTGGTTAGATTCGCCTAGCAACGTGGGACCTGCGTGATAACCAGAACGGCGTGCGCAAACTTCCAATTTGGAAGGTCCAAGTTAAACAAACAAATTATATACTGGTATGATACTAGTACTGCGGGCAGTTTGGATACTTGGATATCTGATAATTTCCCCATCAACCTGGCAGATTCTTTTATGCATAAATTTTCTACTTGAATGTATTCTCCACGACGGCCCATGGACCAGGAGGTACCTTGCTTGACCACTCCCCTCGAGGGGGACGCCAAAGTAGCAGAATTCCAGGTGGTTTACATTCGTGGACTAATCTAGACCACTCATCACTCGGATTAGGTTTGTCAAAGTCAACATGCAACCCCATAACTCTTCGATATCCATATTCCTCATACAGCCACCGTCCTACGGGACTACCCTCGATAAAGCTCTCGTAGCTCAAGGGATCGATCCTCTCATGACCCCACTCCATAAGAAGTCGGCCAACACCGCGGCGCCTATACCTAGGGTGCACGCCCATGGCGTTAACACCTGCGTGCGGGCGCTGGAACCAGGACTGCCTTGGCAAAAAGGCTTGGGAGAGCATCCGCTCGGCGTACTCGGCACGCTCCGTTCCTTCGGCATACCAAGTGCACTTGATAGGTTGAGGTCCATTCGGAAATGGATTTTCGCGGAAAATGAACCATTCGCAGCCCCCCCGCTACTTCGCCTGTTTCGTTATCGATCACGTAAATTAAGTGGGAGGATGGATTTTTCTCGCTTGCGTTCCAGCGGATTTTGGTGTCGAGTGCTTTGTCGCGGGCGCGATCCTCGGGAGTGTGACCACTAATTGGGTGCACAGCAGTAAAAACAGGGCTGATGTGGCAAGCAACGGTCGGTTAGATGGAGCTTCAAGACGAAGACGTAGAGAGGCAAGGGCTGTGCTTACTTGTACGGGTTGAAGTTGGCTGCCCACAGCACATCGACAAGCCGAGCGTACTCTGCTTCTGTTGGGATTATTTTTACTTCAAATTGCGGTTGCATCATCTCAGAGAGTTTTCAATATGTCTAACAGAGAAAAAAGCGTCCGTAAAACGGAAATTCATTCAGACGAGACTCGTGTTATAACTGTGGTACGAACAGAATGGGGCCAAAACTACGTCGCACTTCTTACCCATTGGGGTTTAAATTGAAAGTCAAAATCAAGTTCAATTCCTTGGATGAAAAGACAGCGAAACTGCAAGTTCCAAACTAAAATTCATCATGAGAGCAAACGCTACGATGTCCTTCTCGACCCCTCATGTCACCTTTTCGGCACGGCCATCTACTAGTTTGACAAAATACTTTCGACAATCTGGGCATGCCTAACTAGAAGTTCGTCCTTCTGGCGACGTCCAATAAGCTGAATATGACATGGGGCTCCCTCGATTCGGTCGGGCTCATCTGCGAAGATTAGCAAGCAGGTCCGAGTTCTTCGGCTTGACTTTGCACTGACATCGTGGATAATAATTGACATCGCGAATAAATTTCGCATCGGCAGCCGCGTCAGCCTTGCTGAACGGTATAACGCAGGCAGGATACTGAGAAGGTTTGTTAGCCACGTATTGTATTTGGAGTCATAGAATGTAAACCATGGGCTCATACATCTACCAAGTTGGCGAGAACAGTATACATTGGAACTCCATATGTGTCGTGAGGGACAGCCGTAGTCTGGAAGCCAGGTGCAATTATCAAATCGAGCTTATTATCAAGGTAAACACCTCGCATCTGGCTTGATATTTTGGCCTTTTTTGCATTGAGGTTGAAGAAATCACGCAGTGTTGTTTCGGGCCCCTTTCCTTCTAAGTCGTAAGTGAAACGAAGAGATGGAATGGCAGGCTCGCCACTATCGCTCAGACGTTTTAGTACAGTTTGGTCGGGGTCAACCCTGAAGAAATCGAAAGCCAAGTCCGAAGCGGCTGCAATGAAAGGTACTTGACCGGAAAGATCCACAACTTGATGCCCTGCAGCATTCAACTTTTCGATAGCAATCGCCAAAGTGCGTTGCATGCTTGGATGCAAAGGTTGTTGAGGATCTTCAGGCAGGATGCCAATCGTCAAAGACTCTCCCGTTCCTTTCGCAGGTTCAAACCAGGGATACGCAAGTGCAGAGTCATCCATATCATCAATGGAAGCATCAAACACAACGCGAAGGAGCATCTCGGCGTCCCTGACTGAGTGACATAAAGGACCCGCAACGGCAGCGATACCCGTCATTCCAGGACGACCAGCGCTTTTCCCAGTCGGGGGCACACGACCCACACTGGGCTTAAATCCGACAGTGCCACAACAGAGAGCAGGAATCCGAATGGAACCTGCAATATCGGTTCCAATTCCCAGTATGGAGCCTCGCATGGCGACAAGAGCACCTTCACCGCCACTGCTTCCACCTGCCGTGAGACTTGCACGATAGGGGTTGAGCACTCGTCCAAACACATTGTTATGAGAATCTGCCGTCATCATAGTCTGTGGAACATTGGTCTTGACGTATAGTACAGCCCCTGCAGCAAGAAGAACATCAACCAGGGGCGAGTTCTGGCTGGCAGGCGGGTCGTCCAAGAACGACACTATTCCCAACGTTGAATGAACCCCTTTAAGGTTCAGCGAGTCCTTGATACTGATGGGTACCCCATGCAGAGGCCCATATGGCTTGCCAGTCGCTTTGATATGCTCATCAAGTTCTTTCGCGCGTGAAAGGGCTTGGGGAAACATTGTTTCAGTAAGGCAGGAAGTGACCTGCTGAGCAATCGCGGCACGCTTGCAAAATGCTGTGGCAACCTCAAGGGCGCTCAGCTCTTGCGCTGCAAGTTTTTCTCGTAGAGTTGTTGCATCTTGGATTTCAGTGATCTTGAGTTCCGATGGGGTGAGAATACCACACTTATGAGGTATATCTAAAACGTTGGCATCGCCCGCCTCGTCTTGTGCCAAAAACTCGGCCGGTAATCGCCATTCAACTGGGATCTTCGCAGCCGCTTCCGCTCGCTTAGCGGCGGCTTTCTCTTGCCAGGTTGCCTTGGCCATGTTTTTTTTTTAAAAAAAAAAAAAATTCGAATATCTGGAATATTGTATAGAATAATCAGTTATAACGGAAAGGGGATGCCCAGAAGTGCAAGCAAGCTCCCTCGATTTATAGTCGGGCATACTTGGTAGGTGCATGCGGGGGTGGACACCCCCCACCCCCGATTCATTCTCCAATCAACACTATTTGCGCGCAGCAAGCCACCTGGAGATAACAGGGGTCAACCGGTAAACTATTCGGCACTCCACACGGCGCTGAGGCGGACTACGGCGGACAGTTCCGCTGCTGGCCATGCATAAGAAGGGCTTCGACCACCAATGATAGGAATTAAAATTTCTTTCCTTATCTTATGTGAACAGCTACAAAAAGCAAGGAAAATTCGATATGACTCCCCCCTTCAAAAATCGAGGTTCAGGATGCTATTGCCCAATACACCAAGGAGCTGGCAAAGCCACTACGAGAATTGAATCGGAAGGTCGGTGCGAGAATATTCTCCGATTACCTTTCTACCTTTTTCTAACAACAAGTGGCAGATTCATGAGAATCCTGAATTGGCATATGAAGAACATCACTCACACGATGTGATCTGCGAATTTCTTGAGGCCCAGAATATACCCGTGAAGCGACATGTCTATGGACTCAAGACTGCCTTTGAGGCTATCGTTGGCAACTCAAACGGTCGCTGTGTGAATTTCAACGCCGAATATGATGCGCTTCCTGGTATTGGGCATGCCTGTGGCCATAACCTCATCGCTACTGCCAGTGTTACCGGATTCATGGCCCTCGCATTTGCGATTCAAAAGTTCGGTCTTTCTGGTCAAGTCCAGCTTCTTGGAACGCCCGCTGAAGAGGATGGTGGCGGTAAAGTTGACCTTATCCGCGCAGGTGCCTTCAAGAATGTGGACGTATCTTTGATGATGTGAGCTCAACATACTGTCGATCGAGTGTGGTATGTTGCTAATCTTTACTAGGCACCCGATGGCCGAGGATGAGTTCTCAAAAGAGAAAATTTTAGGAATCGGCGGTCGATCAACCATCGCCTGCTTTGACATCACCGCAGCGTATCACGGTGTCAGTGCACACGCGGCCGCAAGCCCCTGGGAGGGCGTGAATGCGCTCGACGCCCTGGTGTCAGCTTACAACAACATCTCCATGCTTCGCCAGCAGATCGGCCCGAACGAAAGAATCCACGGTGCTATCATGCAAGCGCCGAAAGTGACTAATGCAATCCCCGAGCTTACGCGCACCAAGTACACAATCCGGAGTCGCACCCAGAAGGGAGCGCGTGCACTGGGTGAGCGTGTTCGCAGGTGCCTGAGATGCAGGCGCTCTAGCCACTGGATGCAAAGTTGAGCTAGAGGAGACCCAGATGTATGCAGACTTGGTTGTAATCCCTCCATTGTGCGAGGGTTACCAGGAATTCATTGGAGATTTGGGAGTTCACGTCGCGGCTTGTGATGATACTCTCATGCCAGGATCGACCGACCAGGGAAATGTTTCCCAGGTCGTTCCAGCTCTCCATGCTTTAGTTGGTATCCCTGTCACGGACGGAGCACACAATCACACTCGGCAATTCACTGCTGCGGCGGGTACGGATGAAGCACATGAGCGCTCGGTCACTTCAGGGAAGGCCATGGCGATGACAGGTTGGAGGCTCCTCGTCGATGATGAATATTACGGCAAAGTTCGCCAATCTTTCGACGAGATTATGGGATAAGACTTGAATCAGTCCGAATTGAACGATAGTGAATAAAGGCCATCGGCATATTTTAGCTCTCTAGGAATTTTCCAATACAGAGAATCTATAAATGGACAAATTATGGCTATTTACATCGTAAAACTTTCTCCTCAAACTCACACATCAGTAGCCTTTGAACGTTGGCAATATTTCTCTGAGGAGCGATTGAAATTCATGAATTCGGTGTATTTCGAGCGATACGCTCAGTATCTTGTGTGATCGGGTACCGTGTTCGCCAATAGTATGTTTTCATCTCTTTTATCATGAAAAACCTCTCCCAGTAAACTGGATATTGCAAGCAGTCGTCACTGCCCTCGATTCGTTATTTTACGTCAGCCCATGACTCTGGCCGGACATTATCGCTCAATGAAATGAGCCCAGCGCCAACGTTTTCTGATCTCACTTGATTGAATGGAGGAAGTCTCCTTCGCCAGAGCATCTGTTCGATGCTCTGAGTGGGTATTAGACTTGGAAAGTCATCGAACTGTTAACCGCGAGCCACGGCGGCATCCAGAAATTGCTTGACAAGCTCGCAGTGGTGACCCTTAATAGCCAGCTCAAGAGGGCTTAACCTATGCCCAGTTTAAGGAATGGGTTAGCACCTCCGATTAACAACTGCTTAGCACAGTCGATGTTTTCTTTTTGATCGCTCTGGTAAGTTCTGTGTCTCCCATTGAGGTGACCGCATCAATATCGACATCTCGTTCCAAAAGTATAGACGTATCGTCGATTGACACCGTATCCCATCGATTCCGGCCGTTCATCACGTGATCTGCTCCCGTGTTCCTTTCCTAGGAACGGTTGGCTCTCGGTGGCCTATCTACAGGTTGCGGCCCCTCATGTCGCACGGTCCGTAACAATAACCCATAACCCATCAATGGGTTATATAATTCAACCCAAAACCTATTATGGATTGGGTTGGGTCATGGTTGACGTGGGTTGTGGCGATGTCTAATCTTAAGATAGCAAACGGTCAGACGCAAGAGTCAGAGGAAGGTAAATATTTTGTCCAGAACTACTGCAGACGAGTAGGAGAAGTAAAAGAACGTGAACACGATCATAGACACAAACAGGATACAGGATCACAGAGGCGGTCGCGTACGCGGTCACGTTCGTGGTAGCGGACGCGTGTTGGGTCAGAAGGGTATGCCCGCCATTCCTAGCCAAGGTCATCAAAGAAGCAATTATAATATGATCTAGAAGATGTGAGGTGGGGTTGGGCTGGCCGACTCAACTAATCGGGGGCGGAGTAATGCAATGAGGGCTGAGTGCATCACGTACTACGGAGTAGAAAATAGGACCTCCGGGATCCTTCGCGCTTTCATTCTCTGGATCAATCGTTCTTTGCAAACCCCATTGTAAGCTCATTTGACATCGAAGCTGATCACGGTCAAGACCTGTCAGCTGCGCCACACCGTGTAGATTTGTTTTTGTCGGAGCAAGAGTACTTGCTCTGCAGACCGCTGCTTTCGGGCTCCGAAGTGACTGGTCGGGAGCAGACCGTGAGCCTCCACCGCGGTTGAGGTCCTTTCTGCTACCACTGATTCCAGTGTCTTTCACAGTGTTGCGAGAAGCCAAACCGTCCTCCAAGCCTTGGCGATAGCGTAGTTCTCTTTTTTGGCTTTTTGAGCAGTATGATCTTCGCGTGTCTCCACTGTCTTGGCAGCGCGCCTTCTTGCAGCGCCACATCATCTTCCAGACTATCGCCGGTAGACCATCCTCACCCAGCGCCGTCCAAGATTTTGCCACCGAAATCTGCCGTTCTACCTCCATAGTGATGGCAGGCATCTCTACTGGCTCTTTTTGAGGCCTAGTCCCTTCATCGTCAATGTTGTCCGGCAGGGGAGGGAAGAAATTTGGTCAGCAATTCTTCTGCTTGCTCCTTATGATTGGTGGTTAGACCAGGCACCCACCCGCCCCGCGGGTCCAAGATCAGGAACCTCCACCCGCACCTCAGAGGGAGGAACTGCGGGGCCTTCCCAAACGCTGCATCCTCTCCCTCTCCAACGCTCTTAATGTTTTAACGAGCTCATCAGGAGGCAATTTAGATCCTTGGGCACGATTACCGCTTATTTTCCTCACCGAATCGACGCATACTGGATATAAGAGAGCAAAATAAAGAAATCGCGTTGGGGGTCAACATGGAAAAACGCGCCAAGATCACTAGTCTGTCTATAGACTTTATGATCAGCTTGCATGTTATAACCGTATCGTATTAATTGTGTTTGATAGTCACGTGCAGGGCTAGTGATCTGGCTTATTTACTCTCCTATTTCTGAATACACTTTCACTCTTTACCCTTCAACTTACGGCTCTGCTTTTTCACAAATCAGCAAATATGCGTCCTATTCTAATCGTCTCGTTGTTTTTTTTTGGTGTCACGATGGCTACGCCAGTTAAAGAGGCATTAGCTAAGCGTGAGCCTTTGAGAGTTGTTGAAGACAAAGTGAGTGATTATTTTGAGCTAAGAGGGATGTCTATCCGGATACAGAGCTGACGCAGACAAAACCAACAGCTTCCTTACATTGTAAGTGATACTTCTAAGTGAGATTGCTACCTAGATAAAAAGCTAACGCAGATGGAACCTATAGAAAGTCGTAGGTGATAATTCTGAAGCAACAGAAATGACTACCTGGATGAAGATCTGACATATTTAATCAATAGAGCCTGCACGCAGATATTGATCCTCCTGTTGGTGCTGAAAGTAAGTGATGATTGTGAGCTCAGGGAGGTGGCCATCTGAATGCAAAGCTGACAAAGATGAAATTGATAGACTAGCGACAATCATTAGTGTAAGCGATGATTCTGAGACAATGGAGATGGCTGCCAGGATGCAAAGCTGACGCAGATGAAATCAATAGATTTCAAGCTATTGAGTTTCAAAGGAAGCTCTGCTACAACCCCTGCCTATGAAGAGGGTTTGACTGTTGAAAAAGGCCTACAGCTAGTTACACAGCTAAATTTGCTAGTAGAAGCATCTAGTATATATTCCTATATACAGGATGAATTGCCTACTCAGGCCGACCAACCAGCGAAGAGAGCTCTGCCTAGGTGTAGTGCGTGTAGGGAAATTAGCCACAGAATAAATTCATGTAAAAATCGCTATATCTAGTTGAATTAATGTGTGTTGGTTGTGATAATCGATTTTGAAATTTTATTATGGGGTTGGGTGATCGGGGCGGCCGGGTGATCGGGACGGCCGGGAATTACGTTAACTAGTTAGTGTAAGATGGGAATGCTCGCTGGCAGTCTGTCAAGCAGACGGGTCGATCGCGAAGAGATAAAACCCCTACACTCGCAGAGTGTAGGAACAGGGTAGGCAAAGCGTGACGTTGTAGAGGATTGATAGAACGAACAATAGAACCTTTCATAAAGCGGTATACCGATACCGCAACCTCATCAGCCTCCAGTAATCCTTTCATAAAGGGGGAACATGCATGTTGAATTGATATTATGGAACGAAACTATTTATCCTCCTGAAACTAAACAGCGGCTTTGTTGCTAAGGCCCTAATCACATGACTCTGAGATACTGATGTTGAGAGCAGGAATCCCCACTACATTAGTTATTTAAGTAAAAATATCACTAGTCATCAGTAGTCCAAAATATGGAGATCGGCTCCACAACTTTCAGATTGTATCTGACGACACAGGTCCTGCTTCGAGTCAAGTCATCTTCACTTCATAATACATTCAACTTGGACTCACCGAGCGGTGTGGGAAAATCCGTCTCCAGATATCCGAGAGAACCTACAAATATGGAGTGATGTGTTCTTGGTTCCACTCGAGGTCCACCTGACTATTGAGGCGCAGCCAGCCTGTAGGGTTTTAATACTGTCTGAGTTCATGTTTACTTCTGTCGGCCATCTAATAGTTTATCAATCTTTTATCCAATAGGTGCGGCTACAGAGTACGGGTACAGAAGAATCAATCCCACTTGTCACTAGTGAACCATGATCGGCACAAGAGATGGGAATTCAAACTTTTTATTTATTCAATTAGATTTGGCGCCCTTTCTCCTAGCCTGATGCGAGCTTCAGCTTATACAAATCCCGGCAAAGATCTGACGGAGCACTTGAAGATCCCTCGTTTGTATGTATCGATCGGGAAAAAGCGAGGGTCACGAATATCCTTCGCTTGTAAGCTTTGGATTGAGCCGAGAGGCTAAATATTCAGCTGAAGACCGAGCTGAACTATGGTTCCACATGAGCAGATCTATAGGAAGGTACATATGCCGATGGGGCAAGGGTATTATTATAAAAAGACGACCTAATTCTGACCCTGGACAATATCTCATTTCGGATCAATTCTAAGTATCGCAAGCACGAGTGTCTCTTCTCTTCTTGAGTCTTCAGCAAATATGCAGCTCCTTTCGATTATCGCACTTCTCGCTTTCGCGCAGGGCATTGTTGCCCGCAACCTCTGCAAAAACGGCCAGCGTTACTGCGGAAGTGCGTTCAAGCAGTTTGACAATGCCGGTATGAGAATAATAGTACACACTATATAAAGAGATGTTGCTCAACTAATATATCATAGGCAAATTCTCGAGTTTCGATGACGAGACACTGTACCTCTGTGACAGCTTCAAGGGAAGCCCACCTGGAAGCAATGGAGAAGTGAAAAAATTCAACCATTACCCCATCATCGTGCAAAACTGCCCACATAAATGCCATGTCGCAGGCGGCGGTGAAAATGATTACTGTACTGGTGAGTATTGCCCTTAGAACCCGAATTTATTGGATTCTTCTATTCTACACTCCCTTCGGTCCAGTTGGATGAAGATATCCATGCCAACCTTTATATTATAGGGGAGATTCTTTTCAACAATGACGAGAGGCTGGCAAAATGTGTCGATGCGGCTTATAAGAGAACTGCGAAATTTGCCATTAAGGCAAACACCAAGCTTGATCTGCTGAAAGTGGAAAAACAACATTATTTCCGACTGCGCAACTGTGTCAATTTCTTCCTCGGATCCCGGACTATAAACAACTCCGATGAAGAGTTCAACAAGAAGGTTGCCGAGTTGCAGACTTCCTTGAAGGAGGGTCAGAAAAAGGCCGACGAGGCATTTGAGGCCGAAGAGGCAAAGGAGGCGAAGGCGGACTAAGGCAATTGAGATAATCCGTCAAGCCAGCTCTACGGGGAGAATTCCTGTTCAGCATTTTCTCGAGGACGCTTGCTGCCTACTTTACATGTATCTATGGTTTTGCCAAATTAACCACATTCCACAAGTCCCTGGATTTATAATCGAGAAAGTCTCCTTTTAATACCTTAATGAATCCAGTTGTCCATCTGGATAGCGAAGAAGCGGAGGCTCAACAGATTCCTGATCAATATTGAATGGAACCGTAGCGTTGTTTTCTTCACAGTATTTTCTTTCTCACACATGCAAAGAAACCTGCGTCAAAACCTGGACTTAAAGAAGGTTTGTTCACATCTCACCGGATACAATTACAGAAAGGATGGATGGATGGATTTCATTTACCCTGACCTCTCACAAGAAAAGTTGATTATAAACCTCACCCACTAGGCTGAAAACAGATTCGTTTTTGGTCTAGTACGGTAAACCAACTAGAAAAGCGATATGCAGGCTACAACTACTTTCTAAATACATCTTGACTGATCTGATTGAGAGTGTTCCAAGCTGCCTGAACGGTGAACTTTGAGCCTCACCTAGTAAAGCCTGTCGTAGCCTTGTTGCCATTTGTGGTATTAGGCTGCCCTCATGGCGCGGCTATGGTGGAATTGCGAATGAGACGGACTGCAAGCGTCCAGTTTTGGCTGCATTTCTGTTAGAAAACTCGAGAATGCGGGCAAAGCTCAAGCTAAGAATCTGGACAGTTAATGTGTTGCAGATGCGGTTTTTTTCGAATCCGTTTATTTGCATGGTTGACTTGGCCTATCTTTGAGCTGGAACGGTGACAATTTATTGTGAAGACGGCGTTGAAGATCTTGAATTAGGAGTACTGATTTAGTGGGAATGATAGGTTCTCGGGTATTAGGGATCGATTGCGGTGAAGTTGTGATCGGGGAGTGGTGGTTGGTGTCGGACTCCCCTGGCTGGATGCACACCGGGCACTATCTTGGGGTGCCCGTGTTGATGCTTATTACACGCAATATGGGATCAAGCAAACAGTCGAGTCGCTCCGAGGAAATAAATACCACATCCTCCGAGAACGTCGTCTCAACAGTGCTGAGGCGCCTGAGAAGCGCCCACGTCTAAAGCACAGAAGGCGTGTTCGACAACTGGGAGGTCCCACAAGGGGATTTGGAGCACTCTCTGTTGTAGTTCAGAGGTATATGTTATTATATGATTCTAGAGGGAAACATGAGGCTATATATACAGCGAGAAGATCAAGTTGATTTCCAATCAACTTGGTTCTTCGTATACATACTTCAGGATTAATTCCGATGGTTCGGCTTGGTTCCTGATCTGCACCAGCCTCATATCACAACACTCTCGGATACCAAGGCTCATAATATCGACCGATGGCTTTAGAGAATCCCGTCGGAAGAGTCAACCGGTTCAGATGATGGTTTCGCCACGGAGAAGTCGCATTCCGGTACGCAAGCATTCCCTTTGTCGGCTTCTCTTGCTATTATGATCTGTCATCTAGTACAGTAGTAGTAGTAGTAGTATTCATTTACACTGACCCCTCGCCGAAGCGATATGCAGTATACGACAACTATATATCTGAGCATGTATACGTAGAATGATCTACTTCCTGATATAAACTTAGAGCCTCGTTACGGCCTGTCCTGGCCCATTACCGTTCTTATTATTAGGCTGCCCTTGTGGCGCATAACTATAAAACTGCTGTAATACCTCAGTGAAGTCTATTACCGCCTATACTGACTTTATATATGAGACAGTGTCTGGTTTATCTTTCTTACCTTCTTTTAAGCCTTCTAGCAGACTCGATATACTGTTGAGTATATTCCTAACTTTCCTTTTTAGTTCTACTTACAGCTTCTGTAGCTGTAGGTATTCTATTAAGATATAGGTGACTTTCTCCCATGTGCCGTACTCGTATAACTCGTCTTTGTGAAATCTGAACTGTTTTGTATAGATAGATAGCCAGTTATAGCCTGTACGTAGCTATATCGGCAGATATATATAATTCCTCAGTAGGTTCCTATACAGCTTTCGTATATACTGTGCTGGTAGGTTCCTATTGATTTTTTATAGATATATATCTTTAGTTCTTTTTCCTACGCTTAGCCTTATTAAATATAGAATTTATTATAGATAAATACATTCTCTCTTAATAGTAGTGGTTAAAAGAGGTAGGTTTTATTTAGCTTTATAGCTTTCTTTATAAGCCGGTCTACTATATTATTCCTAATATTCTTATAGTGTTCTAGAATCTACTGGAGATATAGGCTGATCTTGAATGTCTAGACCTTAGAGACTATCTGTATAATTATATAGATAACTTACTAGCCTGATTTGTTCCTTATATTTCAAATTACTTATAGAGCTGATCTACTGTTATAGAGTATTATTATAGTTGTATACCTACTGTTTCTGACTAATAGATATTAGTAGGCTATTTAAACACTATATTTATGTAATGGTTACTAAGTTGCCAGGCTAGAGACCTGTGACTAGGCAAGGATATCAGACAGTGGAGATCAGATTGGACAGTTGATACACAGACTGATTCTTGAAGAGATCAAGAATCCTGAATACTTGTGGGATGTTAAATACACTAGGGTTCGGGTGGGCCTCGATATGTAGGCGACTCGAAGGGGATTAGGATTCGGATCGGCGTCGAGTGCCTGAGGTGTTGTATACTCGGAATCCCGTGACAGTAGGGCAGTACTGGTTGAGAAGAGATTTTGATTTATTTTATAGGGAGGGGCAGTATTGAACTAATTAATATATCGTGTTTGAGGGAGAAAAATGAGGTAATAATGTTTAAAATTAAGGACACTAGGTAACGCGACGTTCGCGCGAGTGCGCTTACATTGGAGGCATATTCAAGACGTTCAATAATGAGTTGCACAAGTTAAGTCGGTAATGAGGAGAGCCGATCGATCATCGCGTTGATGGAGAGTTTGATCGAGGTCGAGGCACATCCCCAACTTGAAGGGCCGACCGAGGCAGCAAGATTGGGGGGGTTCAGCCCTGAAGTGTACGCCGCATTGTGACTCATTTGTGAGACGCGTCCACACTGAGTCGCCCCACTTCTGACAATCTCGAACGGCGATGGGGCGTCCGGCTCTAGTTCGAATATCACTAACATGCGGCGATTGCCGGTAGTGGATATTCTGATAACGCCCAGCCTTTTTGTCGAATTAATCAAGCCGTTGTTTCTCAGGTTCAGTCTATTTGGCAGTAACCAGTCAACTCTTTCCAGAAGGTCTCAATAACTTAGTCCTTTGTCTGCTATCGTCAATTTGAATGTGCACCATGAAACCACTAGTAGTACGCGGTATTTTCAACGCCTTGAAATTCCATCCGGAACTTGAATTCAACTTGATGGTACACTGAAAGAAATTCCAAGGTTTATTTTGTTTCATATTACAATAAAACTTCAGGAATACACAATAATCAAGCTTTCCTGTGCTTTAATAAATGAAATCGTCGTTGATGATGTCATCAATATATCTCGACGTCAGAATTAGTATTGAATGCGATCGATAAAAACAGCAAGACCCCCTAAATAAGCCACTGCAATTTGAGTACACAAACACCGGCTACCTAGGTATATTTCACGATTGTGTCTAGGCTACTAGTATATAGGAGCACCTTGGAAACGTCAAGATGTATGTTGCAACCCAAATGGAATCTCGTTCAAGGTCTTCTAACAATGTGGGTAGGAATCGTCTTACTGCGCCCGTTGTGAGCATTATTGGAGTCATAGGAGGGACTACCTTAATGTTTCGCTACCTTTCTCCCAACAAAGACGGCTCCTTTGTATCCGACGAGGATCGACAGAGAGTACGGGGCGGGACTGATGGAACATCCCCGTTTGGAACGGTCGCTGGCAGGCCCCCACGAAGCACCGGCGGGTCGGGATGAGGCTGAAGGTGGATTTACTATTGGTTTAAGTACTATTATTTAAGAAAACTGAATAACAACAACCCTCCTCTCTCTATCCTAAATAATGATTCAGACCAAGATGACTTGCCATATGCAAAGGTAGACAGTACCCCACACCTACAATATACAATGGAATATTCTTTCAAAATATCAATAAAAATAGAGATGTTTCAATCATTAGAAAATTAAATATTTCCAATGACTCACAAAGGCAGGAAGTGGAGGTATCAGTTTGTTGTTTGCAGGGGGTTGTCCCTTCATCAGGCACCACCAGGCAACAACACACAAACCCCTGCAACCTCATTTCAACATCACCCCGCATCAAAACCAGCCAAGTGAACGAAGAAATACTTTGCACCTCACTCGATGCTCAAAAATACTTCTCAGACACCTCTACAATCATCGTACTGCCCACTGCCTCTTTCGTTCTCGCCATGCCGGCCAGTGAGTTTCGCGCTCATCGCCAAGAAGCTTCCCAACCAGGCCGGTATGCTCACTTGAGGGACGTGAGATCTGGAGATTTGGATTACTCTATTTCATTCATATCGAGCTTACCCGGAGTCGAACAGTCCGAAATCGAATTTCTACTGATGGTTAGCGGTGGGTCGGGTGAATTCCAGCATCAATAAACTGCTATGATTAATATCGACCAGATGCCCACGATTACCCCGATAGCCATAGCTTTCTCGCCAGTGTGTCCAGTCATGAGACTACAGATCAAGTGGCGACACTCATCCGAAAATGTCAGGAGCCACGTCGCTTGTCACGCCTCAGCATCCACGATGCTTTGATGGTCATCGATAACCTGATGTCTCCCGCCGCTCTATCCACAAACCATAGTGAATTTAATTCGACTTCCGAGGAAGACACACCCGAGTCCGAAGGTCTGAATGAATTTGATGACAGCTTTGACTTTGGTGATGGGTACGAATGGGAATCATGTCCACAGTCCGCCTCGCTTCTTCACGAAATGCGCAATCGTGATCTACAGACCGCCAGTGCACACGGGTTTCAAGTCGGATACATTGAAGATTCAATAGGGAAATCGATAGTTTCTGTGTCCTGCCAAATCGCTCAGCTGGATATATCCAACGATGCGCTGCGAGCCTGGGGTATTGACCGCTCGGAAAATCTCATTCTACTCATCCGGTATCCCAGATCGTACCAGTCCCTGCAGGAAATCCTCCAGACTCGCGAGATTTCCCTCTCCGGTATTGAGATGCGAGTGGGTCTTTGTGAGTATAGTTTCACCTCGCCGCATGTTGCTAGGGATATTTTCAAGGGTGATAAGATGCTGCCGAATGAAAAAGATCTCTCTTCCGACCTGGATATGCAACCAAGGCTCAGAGATTTGTTTATTTCATACTCTCTGCACCACGTCTTGAATGAAAGATTTCTTGCCATCGCCAAGCTTCGAAGGGACTTCAATCTCTCGTGGACAGGTGCAGAGCTCTTCTGTCATGAAATGCAAGGGAAGACAATCGATCCTGCTGGGCCGGATGAAAAATATTGGGCTGTGGATGAATGGTTGACTCCTGTTCCTCATCTCATGGAGTCTGATCATTTTGCAAATGCTGTAATGAAAGTGGAACTTATGTCATTGCCACTTCTTGCCATGCAATACACCCTCCGCCACTTTGTTAGATGCCCACAATTCTGTCTAGTCTGCCATTGCAAGACTGGTGATCGGTTCGAATCCCTGAAACCCTACGTCTGCTCCCGTGGTCTATGTCTTTTCCAGTACTTGGAGCTGGGGTTGGGCGCCAGCATTGAGTGTGAGGTTCGGTCAAAGCCGATGGTTGTTGACCTCCTAGTGTCTCTCGCATATGCGAGTGCAATATCCGGGCATCTTGAATCATTCCCAGATGGCCTACGTCTGAAGGTCCCGCTTAAGAACAGCTATGCTTCTGATCAGACTGGAGAGATGCAAAATACCGATCTCATAACCCGGGCCCTTTTAGATCCAGTGACTATGATTCTTTCCGGCTCAGGTGTGGAAAAGCTTGACTCGGGTGATTGGATCATGATACGAGATGCAGAGCCTGCCCAGCCCACGGTCACCTGGCATTGCCAAGTTACGCGAATACCTCTCAAGGCATCCGACTTTATTCTATCCGACCCAGTGAAAATTACCAATCAAATTACTTCCCCACTCCCTACAGCAACACAGAACTGGATACCTCCCTATTCCAATGTGACAAAACATCATGTCAGATTCTCTCGTTACGATCAAGACTTTGAAGCATTGTCGACTCAAGACAAACGAGGTGCCATCAAGCTGCTATTGGATACTTTGCCAAGCATCAGTCAACTCGCAAATCTCCTCGGCGAATCCAGCACTCGGGGTCTTCGCTCATGCCTGGAGGGCAAGGTTAGCCCAGCAGCCTTCGACTTACTTCGTTGGATCATAGCCTCGAACCGATCATACATTGTGCATGAAACCGAGAAATCGGCACATCACCACGAGCAGATGACTAAACATGTTCGATTTCGCTTCATACAGGGAGCTCCTGATAGGGAGCAACACTTCCTGAAAGCCGTACAAACTCACGCAAAAGACATTCAGCCCTCGACGATTTCCGCATGGCACGGAAGTCCCCTTTACAACTGGCACGGCATCCTGCGAGAGGGGCTTCATTTTCGAAAGATTGCGAATGGTCGTGCCAATGGGAATGGGATTTACCTTTCCGATAATTTTGCAACATCGTTGTCCTTCTCTACGAGAGCTATGGGAAGTAGGAATTGGCCACAAAGCGTGCTGGACATGCAGTACGTTATCTCTCTCAACGAGATCGTGAACTGCCCAGATAAATTTGTCTGTAAAATGCCACACTACGTTGTGCAATTTATAGACTGGATTCAACCGAGATATCTTCTTGTCGGTGGAAAGGTTTCCTCTCTACAACCAGTCACCCCGTTCGGTGTGTCTCCGCCACAGGGACCAAAGGCAGAACAGCCGATGTCGAAGGCCGGTTTCATTAACTTGACAGAAGATGATGATGATGGACCCAGTCAAACCAAAGCCAACATAGAAAGCTGTGAAGAGGCTCCTCAAAGTATCCCCAGTAACCCTAGTGTTAATTCGTCTTCGGATTCCCTCCTTTTCTGCAAAAATGGATGTCAAGCATTGGAATGAAGAAAGAGAAATGATGGACAGGGTGTCAAAGAAGGCACGAAAGTACTCCGCTGGCCAGCTGGATGCTATCTGGAACTCACTCAACTCTGAAGATGGAGGCTTACTCCTTCCGTAGAGAACTTACCTGAGAGAATAATAGATCTATCTATTTCTACGACAATGTCTAACAGGGTGCTGTAAAACCTTTGCGCTGTGGACTTCACGACACAGTAATGTCTGCCTACGAATAACTAGTAATAGTTATGGAAATAGGCGCAGCATAAATCAAGCGCATTCCTGCCCAGCTCGACTCCCCTTTATGTCAAGCCATGCACTCCTTCCTTGGATTCGCGCAATCGAAAAGTTTTGACTTTTGCTGTGACATTGATCCGACACCAGTTTTAGGTATACGACGACACAAGGACTCTATCCTTCTAGACGCGAGACAGGGGCTTTTATTAGAAGCATTTCCACCTCAGCTTGAAATATGATTGTGGTGAGCCACTGATGCCCCCAATTGGAATGGAACTGATTTTCATTCCCCCACTCAAAGAAAGAAATGACGCTTCGCTAAAGCACCTACTACCCGAAAATAACAATATACAAATGTCGAACACCAGAAATGGAGTCAGGCCTGCTGAACATGGTCCGGAGATCCGTATATGAAACATCCACCCGCAAGTTAAGGTCGAATATAACATCCCTGGAGGTCATCATATTCGGACTGCCGCTTCAACTTGCTCAGAGCTTCTTCTATTTGTACCCAGGCTCGAGGCAACAAAGTCCCCATAAGCCAATAATTCCCAGCAAAATCCTGACCAAGCATATTGAAAATATTGAAGCCAACATACCCCGGCCCGATTGCCTCGTTGTAGTAGTTGACCATCGTCCCTGGAGGATTTTGCCGTTTCTCACCAGCATCACCTCTCCTTACAACGGCTGGCGAAAAGTCGACAACTTTCATTAATTTGGCCTTCAGGAGGTTGTTGAAGATGATCGGTACCATATTTGATTCTCCAAATAAAAGTTTTGGTTCCCTCCCTGCATCTTTTTCATGGAATACTTCACGCAGTAAAGTCAACCCCTGATTTTCTGTTGCTTGCTCCGTGAGATGTTCTCGATGCTGTAGAGCGATAGAGCCGACAGTGTCGGAGCCCGCTTTTCCAGATAAAAATGTGTATGTTCCCAGGACCATATTCTGAATGAAGACACCCGCTGATTGGGCAAGAAGCGGAATTCGATATCGCGCATTCATTAAATTCAAAATGGTCACCGGTCGATTATTAGGCTCAGATGCCGTGAATGCTTTGGCCACCCAAGCTGTGAGTATGTCGCTGTCGCTAACAAATGGAGGTTTTTCCTCGTCATAGATATTCTCGGCGATCTCCCGATAGGCCTGTTCCTTCAATCTGAAGAAAGCATCCTTTGGCAAGAATATCACACGTCGTTCTCGGTTAGAATTCCATAATTTATCCCACATGAAACGAAGCATGAACATGATAAAGCTTGGGCCTTGTAGACGCTTCCCCTCGACTTTCAACTCTTCCAGAGAGTCATCCGCACTGGTGATCATCGGGTGTCGACAAATATCTTCTCGCGCGCCGAGGACCTCCGGAACTTCATCTTCGCGACCAGCCAAGACCGAAGACCATCCGGTCAGTAAGGCATGTCCCCCCATTGCATCCATTAGAAGGTGGGGCCATGTGAGCGCAACTGTTGTCGCATCTGCAAAGGTTGTCACATGCAGGGACACAATGGGCTCGTTTTGACGTATCATATTATCAAAAGTTGGGAAATTTGGCCGAGCGATAAATGGTCGCGTCTCTGTGGTGATAGTCTGTACAGAGGGACCTTCCGTCTCTTTGGGAAATTTCCTGCCGATCGGATGATCCTCCAACCTGGTGTCGTGAGAATTATGAGTGAAGAAGACTGTTCTGTGTTCCAGTCCTTTGGATATCGGGACATGAATCTCCAGTTTCCCATTATCCTGCTCAATGTTAGGAATCAGGCTCCGTAACGAAAAAGAAAAGTCTTTCAGCTCGCCCTCATACCTTGAATCGTAAACGCCCACCTAGTTTCTTCCAGTCGCCCATCCTTAACAGCTTTGATAAAGCCTCATTCAACTTTTCAGCATCAAGAACATCATTAAACCGCATCATCCAGTTGACGAAACAATGATTGACCTTGCTGTCGTCCAAGGAATGCAAGGGGTATACATCATGGGGGATGTCGGGGTGCGCTTCAATATCCATCATCACAACAAGAATGTGTTCATGGTTAACATCACGACTTCTCGATGTTGGGAGCAGGGGCAGTTTTGAAGCAGGCCGCCAAGGGCGAAGATCGAAGTCAGAGGAGCCATTATTGAGCCGGTTCCTGATTTCAGAGCAATGGCGGGTCTCGGTCTCACAGCAGAACCCTTGAAGATCACCCCCGAAGCCGCGTCGGAAGAGGGAGAGATCGACGTATTTTGGAGTTTCGACAAGTCAGTCTGTGATCCAGGGGCTATTGGACCGCGGGTCGTCATTGTTCAGAAAGTCAATGAATGGCGTACCCACTCTTTTCTTTTCTGCTTCGAGACGTGGAGTCGCCATCGTCATTGTCGTCGCTGATCCCGCTAGGCAGCGATCCCAATCTCTTCCTTCACTACTTCGTAGAGTCTGCGAATATTAGTATTTCTTTTTGTGAGGTCTCGAGCAACAGCGACCGATGAAAATGGTCCTCTTTAACATGAGACAAAGGGCTTACCTAGTCAAGTTTCGTATCTCGTCTCATGGACCAAGTTTCGGGAAATGCGACCGACTCAAATTTCAGACAACTCGCACAAGGTTTTACTTCTGATTGCCAAATAATGCGCAATTAAACGCCCTTTGGGAAACACTTGATGTCTCCGCAGCAAGAATTAACCTACAAATATCGTTATTAATTTAGGCGGGGCACATTGGGGGCTGAATGGCTCACAGAACTAGCCCTCTTCAGGCAAGGGGGGTTGCATCCTGCGGGGAATCCCCAAACATTGCATCTTCAAACTCTTCCTGGACAGCAGCAAACATTTGCCAAACACCAAAATCCCAAATTTGAAATGGAGCAGACCCGCCGACCACTGACAGTGGCAGTCATTGGCGTCGGCCAGATGGGCATCAGCCACGCGTTGGCTTACCACCACAATCCAGGCTTCGAGATCGTCGCTCTTGTTAACCGAAGTCCCATCAAACACCTTCCGGAAGAGCTAATAATTTATCAAACTCTTCTTGATATACAGGACGCACTTTGCCTCAAGCCAGATGTAGTATCGATTAATACGCACACGGCAACACATGCTAACTACGCTGTGGCCGCGATGGAAGCCGGCGCCCACGTCTTTGTTGAGAAACCGTTAGCCGCGACAGTCGCAGAAGCGGAGGAAGTCGTGAACACAGCACGCCGCACAAATCGGAAGTTAGTGATCGGGTATATCCTTCGACACCACCCAAGCTGGGTGGAATTTATTCGTCAGGCCAGGCAGCTTGGTCCGCCTTTTGTGATGCGGATGAACTTGAATCAACGATCAACGGGCGAGGCGTGGAATATCCACAAACGACTTCTTCAAGATGCGAAGAACCCTGTCGTAGATTGCGGGGTGCATTACTTGGACGTAATGCTTCAAATCACCGATAGTAAGCCGGTTCAGGTTCGTGGTATGGGTCTTGCTCTCAGTGATGAGATCCCGGCAGGCGATCAGGTCAATTATGGACATTTGCAGGTTCTTTTCGGTGATGGTTCGGTTGGCTGGTACGAAGCTGGTTGGGGCCCGATGATGTCCGAGACCGCGTATTTTGTCAAAGACGTGATCAGTCCGAAGGGGTCCGTCTCTATCGTTATGAATGAGACTAGTGTCACAGCTGCCGGTGGCTCTGCTGACGTAGATAGCCACACGAAGACGTCGAAGATACGTGTTAGCACTGTCGTTGATGGAATTCCGCGTGATGATATACTTTCAACAGAGGACGAACCGGGTCATAATGAGCTTTGCGCCCGCGAACAGCAGTTTTTGCTCGATTCGATACTCGAAGATCGAGATTTATCTCAACATATGGAAGACGCGGTTCGATCGCTGAGCATTGTACTTGCTGCAGATGCTTCGATGCGTTCTAATCGCGCAGTTGATCTTCCTTGATCCTATAATTAGTTCTCTCACACTTGAATCATCATTTCACACTCAGCCCTGTTAACCTACGTCAAAACCTACCTTACTGTCGCTGTTTCTAAGGGCTACAATCTAAATTACCCCGTTGAATACCATTCATTTTTATATTATGTATGGATTTTACTGACTATTGGCGGGCTATACTACTAACAAGTAGGTAACTCAGATCATGTGCCATTGATTAATATTGACATCTGTCGAAGATTAGCATTCTTCAAGTTCGAATCGCAGGGTAATAGTTTCCAACACCCCCGTCCAGGATACAATTCGAGAAATACGTCGAGTACACCTAGTAAATGCACCCAAAACAAAGTACCCCACGACTTTACCAATCCTCGTCCCAAGTATCGCGTGGTACTCCGGGTTGGGTACTCCCATATTCGCCGTTCATCATCGGGCCACGAAAGCCCTCGCTCAGCTGTGTAGAGAAGATTCTTGATCAGATGCTTAGTGTCTTCATTAATGACGATATTGAAAAAGATATGACGAAGTGTGTCAAGTGGATACTCCTTCTCATAAGCAACCTTGATAAGCTCTGAGATCCAGGGACGCGGGGCTCCGAGAACTCGTTCAATGAGTGTAATAAAAATCACACTCTTGGCAATTGTTCCCTCCAAGCGGTGGCTAGGATGATTGTGAGAAGTCATCTGAAATTCCAGTTTGATTCCAATACCCGAGCAATCTGAGTTCGCTGAGACTGATCCGGTAACCGGTATTCCAAAGGTGATTGCATCATGGAGACATGATGATGGGAAGGATGCGGCAAACTGTCGAATTGACCAGCCTTGTTGAGAAAGATCAGTAAACTTTAGGGAAATTCGAGGAACGAAACACCCTTGCACTCTTGGATCCTCAATCCAACGATGAATATTGGTTCCTGCTTCAACATATTCCTCCCATTCGGTATGCTCAGGGCGTTTGCGAGACCATTGCTCGGAAGGAGGATCGAATTTTTCACACATGCTGTCAACAATAGTCAACTACTATTTCCGAATGCAGAGATGTCTCTTCATATATCAGCGTACCTGTCAAAATTTAAATGTGATATTTTGGATGCAATCGATATCGATGTTTGACACACTCTGGTTAAACAAATCTGAGGTTATGCTGATGGTTGGAAGCGATGAGAGCACTGGAAGGCAGCTCTTATATTGAAGGACCTCAGTTTGGGTTTGTCAAATGATAGATCTCAGCAAAGATGGACGAACAAAGAGACACAATTTCGCCAGATGTCTCGAGATAGTTGAATAGAGCCATTGTTTAGTACAATGAGAACAAAGAAGCGCACATCAACAATCCATTATCAATTCCCCGTTAACTAGTCATGACTGCCCAGGTGCCTCTGTTACTCTATCTATGGATTTTTATCCTCCCCAGTGATGACTCCTAACTTGAAAATAGACAGTGCCCAGGTGTTATTATGGCAATATCTATTTTCAGAAGTCCTGTAACGAATTGATAACTTGAATTAGGTATGAAACAATAAATTTGCCGGGTCAACGTTTCCAGTTCTACTATATCCTAAAGTCCAGCTTCTCGAACTTGAAAGTTCCCGTCATCTTCACCTAGTTGTGACTCGGATCTCTGCATCCTTTCCGAATATACGTTTCACGAGTTGGATCTCCTTCATACCGAATGGCTTCCCACTGGCCAATGCCATACTCAGGACCAACCTCCTTTACGCCTCTGCCGCCACCACCGATAATCATATTTGCCGGTCGGTATTCCGGGTTTGATTGCAGGCGACGAACAGCCGATCCGTGAATCAGAGCGTCGGATGGAATGTCTCGGGCCTGACCACGATGTAGCGGCCAGCAAACCATTTTCCACGAACCATCAGGTTGCATGTCAGACCGACGAATGGGAAGATATTCCATCAACCGCCACGCCAGAACAGAGATAGGGGAGACACCTTCGCCAAAGCCTATTCGATCATGGAGTAGGCCTTCCGTGCTCGACTGTCGAAGCGCTTCCTTGAAGTGGGTGCTTGCTGAAGAATCTTCTGCCCAGTGCTCCAGGCATTTGTATTTGTACAACTTTTCCTGGTCGAACTCAATACCGGCGCGCTGTGCCTCCTGGACCATCCAAACCAATGGGGCGTGACTGAGCTGGAACTTCTCATCTCCTTCGAGTTGAAATCCACCGCCGATGTCTGCATGTCCACCTGGAAACCAAAGTTCTTGCAGGTCCTGACTGCCGTCATCGGCTTTCTGCTTTGAGCCACGGAGAGCCGAGCCCTTTTCGTTGACATCGCCATTTTCGCTCTCGGAATCATCCACGGACTGGGGGACGCCAGGTACAACTAGCGGCTCAGTTTTGACAGGATCCAGCCGCTCTTTGTATGTGGTACTTCGGCTACCTGCTGCGTTTCCTGAATTCACGCCAGAGTCCAGCAGTACTGGCTGAAACTTGACCCTGCGTTCGTCAATGCTTACCGCGTGTCTGATCACACGAGCGGTCGGCATTGTGTCATTGTTGATTTCGAAATCAGCAATGCTATTGACGGTGTCAAATAGACCCAAGAACTTCACCCTAGTCACCCGGCGACATAAGGTCTCACGACAATTATTCAGGAAGTCTGTCGCCTGTTTCCTTTTCTGTGTTCCCTCGTATCGGGTTAATTTCCATTGCGAAAAGGCATCCCATATAAACGGGATCATTTCCTCGTTATCCGGGCCCAGTAGTCCAGCGTAGTCGAGCATCTCTGCGAGAAATCGAGCGGTGTAAGCTCCACGAGAGAAGCCGAAAATAAAGATATTTCCATCTCCCCGGTAGTGTCGCATCAGAAACCTGTAGCCACCCAAGACGTGCTGATCAAACGACTCCCCTAGAGCCTGACTGATTGTCTTGCTCTTTCCTAAATGGCTACTCTTCTTCAGTGTCTTTGCTGCTAGGGACCCTGGTGTGATTTCAGTTCCAATGCCCGCTGAGATGTGTTAGCTCGGGAAACTATGTCTGTGATGAGTTGTGATTAGGGGCGGGCCGAGATCATACGCTGATAGTAAACCACTGTTAAGGTATTAGATTAGTCTGAGTCGCACGTGTAAAGGAAGTAAATCCAAACTCACACTGCTCATCCGTTCTTTGCAACATCCGACAGATCTTCAGAATATTTGTCTCCGTGCCATCAGCACGAAAAGTATTCCCCGTTCCATCAAAACAAAGGACGATTTGAATCGGCTTAGGTTGCGACATCTTTCTTCACTGAAGCTTCAAGACTAGAAGTTGAAGTTGAAGATTTGCGACCGACGGGCGCAGCATGAGCGATCGCTTTATTTGAATGCACTGACCATCACTGTTCATGTCCAGCTATGCCTATCATGACAGTTTCGGGTTAGCTCTGCTTACAATGAAGACCAACTTCTGTCGGAACAGAAATGTACGTCCAATCAGGTCCATGGGTAGTTGTCTAATTTTTGTTATGTTCGCTCACATACTAATTTGTATGCGACCGACCATGACTAAGACTCTTGGCTAAGTTACAATGATACATTCTGACCATGCCTTACAATACCAATTCCCCACTCATACCGACACACCCCTCAGTATTCAAAGCACCTGAGGTTTCCAATATCAGCGTGTTGAATGCTGTATCCAATCGATGTAGACCGTTGAAGGTCCCAAATAGGCAGGAACGGCTGCCTCAGTCCTCAATATATCTTCGAACATCATGTAATCGAAGCATTTGGACAAATCGTTCGTGGTTTTGCCGTGTGAGCGGCTTAGTGAGGCCATCCGCAGCCATCTCTGCGGTGGGCACCCATCTGATCGTCAACCTACCGTCTGCCACTTCTTGTCGAAGCCAGTGGTTGTGTATATCGATGTGCTTGAGCTTCGTATGCAGTTTGGTGTTGGTGCTGGTGATCAGATCGACAGTTTGTCTATTGTCACACCGTAGTGTAATCTCATGGTTTGGTCGGAAACCAAGGTGGCGTAGAAGGCGAATCGTATATTGCATCGCCCGAGCGGCCTCCGATAGAGCAAGCAGCTCTGCTTCAGTGGTTGAGGTAGTGACAGTGCGTAGCTTTGACGCCTTCCAGTCAACTGGTCCTCCATATATCTGACATAGATATCCAGCAGAGCTCGTCTTGTCGAGGTTATCTGCGAATGAGGCATCGCTTGCGAATGCAATAGATTCCAACCCACTACCAATTCCATATGCAATTGCCCAAAATCGTGTATGATATAGGTAGGTGATCACTCGATCAATAGCATCAATATGCTGAGGTCCCGGATTGGTCAAGAACTGTGCCAATCGAGCAGTGGCTTTCGCGGCATCAACGCGGGTGATTGTAGTAGCATACTGAGCTGATCCCAATTTGGTCGAGAACTCTTCAATATACTCTCTGCGCGGTGTACCGTCGTAAGGCTTTAGGCTATCAGGTGCTGTCATTGGCGTCGTCACCCGGGGCTTATTCACAAGGTTGAATTTGACCGCCATATTCGCAATATAGGCATCCTGACACAACCACAGCTTCTTCATTGATCGATCGCGTATGATCCGAATACCCAGAAACCAGCGGGCATCTCCATGATCTGTAAGCTCCCAGTGTGTGTGGAGCTGTCGCTCGATCTCATAGGCGCGATCTCGTTGATCAGGTGCGCTAGCCAGAATAATATCATCCACGTAGAAGAATACAATAATTCCCTTACCAACGAACACACAAGGATCCTCAGGTAGTGGTGTCAAACCAAGCTTACCTAACACGCTACAGGCCTCCTGCTGCCAAAGCTTTGGCGAGGTCCTTAGGCCATACAGTGCCTTCACAAGCTTCCAGCATACTGCTTTCGGCAGGTTTGATCCATCCGGTGGCTTCACATACACCGGCTTCGGTAGTGTACTGTTCAGGAAGGCATTTACTGCATCAAATTGCCTTAGATCCCAGTCAAACGCAGCAACTAAACCGAAGATAATCCGTGCCGTACGGGCAGCGAGGGTAGCAGCACGCTTCTCCTCTGAAGTTACTCTCTCAAGGTCACCTCTCACACATAGACGAGCTTTGTGTTTCAATAGGTTGCCATCCTGGTCAAACTTATAGTCAAAGACCCAACGTAGTGGCAAGACCTGAACAGATCGATCATTCGGACGATCAACCACTTCAAACGTGCCTTTGCTTTTCAAGTTCCGAACCTCCAGGGCGGCTGCTGCCATGAATGCGTCACGGTTAGAGTGTCGGACCATATCATTCCAGTGCTCAGGTGCTGATGGCAGGTCGTCTCGGTGACGACTCGGTTTCTCAGCGTTCAACGCAGTAGCGAATGCATATAACAACTCAGGTGGTTCGACCGACAGTTCGTCCTCGGTAACCAGATATGTATAGTCATCTCGCCGTGTTGACCTACGCTCGCGCTTACCCTCAATAATATTGGAAGGGCTCAACGACAGATCAATGTCTCGAGGTGCTACAGCCAGCAACGGCGTAGCCAGTTCTTCGTGTAATTGAGCTTCACTCTCAGATAGAGGCTCCGGTTCAAACAACTCATTCTGCTGCTGCTGAGGCTGGTCATCCTGCTGATCTTCGTTTCTTGTAGAATTCGAAGTCGTTTCTTTGTTCACCCCCTCAGTCTCTGTAGCAGGTTTTCCGGCCGGAAAACGATGTCCCAGCGGAGACTGTTGAGATGGTCTTTCAATAGTAGGTGGCGGAGTATACTGTTGTACAGCCTCAAGATGAGTAGGTGCAGGTGTCGCTTCACGATCAGCTACTTCCTCAGGGTCATCTTCACTGCTATCCTCAATTTCAGGCTCTCTACTAACGCTCTCAGCATCAGTAGGTGCTGGATTCGATTGTTCGGCCTCAGATTCATGTCCGATTCGTCTCTCAATCCAGTCGTCAGGGAGACCTATTTCGTGGTGAATAACGCGCCATTCCTCACGGTCGTTGAGGATATCACGGGTTTCTGGGATCGGTAGTGGGTGCTCCCTCCAAAACTGTATGCCAGGGTGCCAGCGACACGATTCATCGAATACTGCGTCGCGTACGGTTTGAATCCTACCCGACGAGGGCATCCAAACTCGCCACACATTCGAAGCCTGATAACCAACCAAGAAACCAACTTCCGCACGAGGGCGAAGTTTGTGAGAACGGGGAATATTCGGTATCCGGCAATAGGTGAGACTGCCATACAATCTCAGACATGACAGGTCTGACATTCTCACAAAGTTCTGGTCCAGGTGTGATCGTGCTTCATCCCAGGGCACTATCCAACTTCCATCCTCTAGATGGGTTGGAGTCCTGTTCAGTATATACACCGCAGCGTATACCATCTCTGGCCACAGGCCCTCAGGCAATTGGCCCTCAATACGCAGCTTTCTGGCCTTATGAATGACGACACCCCCTGAGCGTTCGCCGGGGCCGTTCATCTCAGCGCTATGTACCACAGTATGTGTCACCACAAAGCCCATTCCCTCGAGCTCTCGTTCAGTATCAGCTGTCACTGATCTCTCGTTATCTGAGTGAATTCCAATCAGGGGTATCTTCAGTAAACGGGTGGCCAGATACAAAAACGCCCTTATTCCGTTTTGACACTCTGATTTACGCGCGTGCGTATACACCCAGTGGAACCGAATGCCTGATACATAGAAATGTGTGATATATCGGTGGCCATTATGTGACTCCTTTGGCATTTCGATTAGGTCGTAATACAGCTGGCCAAACCTGCCAAACGTACGACCTACCGGTCTCCGTGATATCTGACGTGGTGCGTGTGACATACTACACACCTGGCACGGGGACTCAGTTATGCCAGTAGCCTCAGGGTCCTTGATTTTGATTCCTTCTACCATCTCAGCTGTTTTCTTCACTGCATTTGGATGTATATGGCCCAATCTGCGATGCCACACATCCGACGATGCCTCAGAGATCCTTGGTGCAATCGATTTCCGCACTGCCATTGCGTACTCGATATCACACTCACTCTCTAAGGTGGCAGTTCCATCGGCTAGTCAATTAGTTGCATCACCCTGTGGCTTATCAAACAGCCACAGTTTCGCATTATCATTCCAGGCTACACGTGCAAATGGGATGCCTCTCGGATCTCTTATACAGTTGTTCATCTCATCCCATTGGCAGCCACGTTCCTTTGCACAACCATACGAGACTAGGTTGGCTTGGAAGGTAGGTGAATGACAGGCATTATGCAATTTGACGCTGCTTCGCGCACCCGTTCTAGGGTCAATACAGGACATTACTGCAGTTCCATACCCTAAGGTGCGAGTGACACTGTCACCAGTTTTGACGACTGATTCATCAGGGGTATACTCAATGAACAGATCTCGGTCCACACAGATATGGCGATGAGTTGCTGTATCAAATACCCATTCATCCCTAAGGTGAGGCCTTTGATTAAGACAATTCAGTGCCAGCGTAGTCATTGACCAAGTACCTAGGGCAGCACCCTGTTTTTCAGCTGAATAATACTGATTGGCTGACTTGATCTCCTTGTCAATAAACTCCTTCCAATCAGGATGATCCTTGAGCATCTGGTTGATCCTTCCTTGAGTTCTCGAATCGGCACTCCAATTGGCCGATCTCTCCTTTTCATTGATATATGGACATTCCCATGGTTTGTGGTTTCTTTTACCACACGGGCACCATCGCTCAGCCATTGGCACATCCTTCAACGACCGCTTCTTAGCCGGTTTTGTTGCACTTGGCGAATCTGGTACAGCCTCAGTGCTACCTTGAAGAGTTGAGAATGCAGCTCTTGGTGCTGAATGACCTCGGAGATTGGTCGGTGGCGCTGGTGCTGGTGCGCTACCAAAGTGCTCGCGGTAGTGAGCCAGGAAGTCATTCACCAATGTACTATTATCCATCTTGGTGCTCTCGATCGTGATAGGTCGAAGTTGTTGTGTGTGCCACATTGGTGCCAAATGCTTCACTGCTAACAGGAAGTCCTTGTTAAACTTCATTTGGGTCTCACCAATAGCAATCATCCGATCTCTCATCTTCTCCCAACGACGTACAAATGCTTTTACATCCTCACCTTTCCGCGGTGGATACACTGCATTGTACATATAGTCCTGGCGATATTCCTCATTCAGGTTTCCAGAGTCAGAGTATCGGTCTCTCAACATCACTAGACGTCCATGCACAGTAGGTTTATCATACAGCTGATCCCTAACTGCAGGTTCAACGGTTGCCATAATCACTCTCTTGATATTGGCTAGTCCTCTCTCCTCTCGATCCCATCGCTGATAATTTATCTTATATAGATCGATCGCCGTTGCATTCGCTTCGGGAGACGGTGGTTCAGGGCACTCTCTCGGTTCAGGAAGAATACTCTCAGGGGTATCGGGATCGATGAACTTCCATACACGGTCGGTTTCGGCGACATCGCGGATAGCACGTATCCAATCGATCCAATCGGCCGACGTTCGCAGCTTGACGCTCTGCGAAGCGGAGATAACAGCGTTTTCCATAGCGGTATCGGGTTGTATTCAACAGTGCTGCTTTCGATGCAGATACTGTGTACAGATCGGTTCGCTCTCAGGGGTAATTGACCGACGGGGTCAATTCGACAGATAAACGGTATGAATAGCCTCAGATTCGACAGAATAGGCAATATATTCACTTAGCAAGCCGGGCTCATAACTGTCGGAACAGAAATGTACGTCCAATCAGGTCCATGGGTAGTTGTCTAATTTTTGTTATGTTCGCTCACATACTAATTTGTATGCGACCGACCATGACTAAGACTCTTGGCTAAGTTACAATGATACATTCTGACCATGCCTTACAATACCAATTCCCCACTCATACCGACAACTTCCCGGCTAGCTACCTTTCACCAAGACTCTATCCAACCTATCGCTGAGCATCATTTGGAAGAAATGCCACATTGTGGGGCCACTCAATCGACGTGTGATATGCTACTGACAGTAGTTGGTGGAGCGAAGGGCGATCATGGCTGATGTTGCGATTTCTTCACCCCTTGGCATTAACTCCTTCCCGCCCCACGGTTCGCGCCCACATTTCACCTCCTGCAGGCGATATCCGCCACCATCTCAATAATTACCAGCGAATATTGTTACATATGGCCAGTGGCCAGAATTTTCTGACTTCCGGGATCTCGAATAGTTTATTGTGCGCCCTCTGCCCGGACTTTCAAAGTTTAGGTAGCAATTAATTCCCAGACCTCGCTCGGAGGGCTTCAAGGATTTAAATTGTCGGCCACCGGCTCTATATATAAATTAGCTCGTATGGATCTCATGCAACACTAATAATAGTTTATCTCGATGCGTCTCACCGCCAGTATCACGGTATATCACAACTTGAATTTGGAACATCCATAAATTCAATAATTATGTAGCATGCACAGATAAAAGCTCGATGTGATATACTTCAAGGCTAGTGGTGAATTGACTCCCAAAATTACTAGCAGAAGCGATTTACTCACCGGGATCCCTAGAGGCTACTAGAGGAGTAGTAGTATTTGGAAATGACTCTGTATTATTTCGCCGCCTGAAGCGTCTATATTCTAGTATGCATGTTCTGATTTCTGATTCTAGGTCGCCGCAAGGGGGAGCAACAAAAGTTGGTTGTTCTAGATCAGGTTGGACCATAGCTATGTCGTACGTGGCTCGAAAGCAAAAATATCCATAATTCGATAAAGGTCGTGATAAAAAAAACAAGAGGAGAGCCGACTGAACCCTTACTAGCTACGAATTTATCGGCTCAAAAAGCATTTCCTTTGAGATGTTCTTTGTATATTGTTACTCTATGAACTGCCTGCCTGGTATTTGGGCTGACTGGAGAGATTCCGAAGAAAGAAAACTGAATATAGAAGTCGCCGACCGCACTGATTTTAGATTGTGGATTCGCCAAAGCTTGGGCCCGAGTCCTAATTTGAGCCTTTT
Source organism: Penicillium cosmopolitanum (assembly GCF_028827165.1). NCBI lineage: Eukaryota > Fungi > Ascomycota > Eurotiomycetes > Eurotiales > Aspergillaceae > Penicillium > Penicillium cosmopolitanum. The sequence continues at coordinate 3,860,488 of NW_026622678.1, read as the reverse complement.
CCGTGGGCACGGAATAAACCTTTGGATTCTCAACTTGTGCAAGCTTTCATACTCGACCAAAGTACTCGGCGCTTGTTTTTAATGAACCACGTGATGCTTTATTTCTATGACTCAAGCGCTGGCCCACCCGAAGACAAATGGGGATATGATTGCGTGGAGTAATGTGTGGTGGAGTCCCGGAGTTGTCTCGAGGCTCCGAGCCCATCGGAAACATCCCATTAGACAGCCATGCGATGTCAACAATTCATGCCTGCATAGCCGCGCTATCTGCTGTGTATGTAATCCGTACGGAGGAGGCGAATGTATAACGGGTGCGCGTGTATTTCGTTTATTCACGGTATTTCCGGGATAAAATGTTTTCGGCCTTATTGTATACTAAAGCCAATTTACCGCAAGGCTTCCCCCGGAAGCCAACGCTCAAAAACAACCTACGGAGTACTCCGGGGTCAACCCCAGATTTGATTGCACAGTATGCTTAATTAAATGACATCAATGCTACTGTTCTTTGTAACCTCATGCTGATTTAAATAGGTAAACAGCCGTTCTACTCCGCGGTATACCTCGGATTCAGACTTCCTTCCGCCCCGTGGGTTACGAGTATTCTGCAACACCCCTCAAGCACTAAGTGGGCCAAAAGTTGCCACCACTTGGCATGAGTCAAAACAACTCCAGTTCTCAGGGGATTTTATGATGACGTTGTTAAGCCGTGGACATTAGTTAGGAAATCATCTCTCATTTCTTCCCAACTTCATTTGTATTTCTCTCTATAAGAAAAAGCTGAAAAGTTAAAAAGATAAAAATCAAAACGAGAGGCGATTGAGGCGATTAAGGCAATGCGGCTCCCCAGGAAGGAAGGTGGCTGATTAGTCATCCGATCTGGGGCGCATAACCTTCCGATTACGGCCAGAGTGGGGCCTACTAGTCCTAATTCGGCGATCATCGCCTATATCGGAGGCAATTTTTGGCAGAACGCTCCAGTTTCGAAGGTTCTTCTTAATGACCCAAAAATTTCCTAGCTTTCTATTCTCCTCAAAAGCATTGATCAGCGCGGTTTTCGACAACTTTATTTCCTTTATCTTTCCTTTTCGCGTTCGTTTTTGGACCTTCACACTCGCCCAAAATGAGGGCTCACAGCGGCAGCGATGCCAAGGAGGACTTCCCGGCTGAAGTCAGCGATGGCTTTGTCCCCGACAATATGGACGCCCGAGAGCTGCAAATACACGAGCACGGAATTAAGAAGTTTAGTCGCTTAGGGTGGAAGCGACTCACAGTCGTTCTTATTACTGAAGCTATCGCGCTAGGCACCCTGTCTATTCCTTCCACATTCGCCACCTTGGGCATGGTAGCTGGTGTCATTTGCTGCATCGGTATCGGTCTCATCGCGATTTACACGAGTTATGTTGTTGGCCAGGTCAAGGTCAAATACCCTCACATCACCAACTATGCCGACGCGGGCCAGGTGCTCTTCGCCAAATTCGGTTGTGGGCGATTTGGATATGAGCTCATTACTGTCATGCTGAGCTTGCAGTTACTTTTCCTGATCGGATCGCATTGTCTTACTGGCTCGATTGCGCTCATCACTATTATCGACACCAATATCTGCTCTATCGTTTTTGCTGTTGTGTCCGCCGTCATCCTTCTTCTTCTCGCCATCCCACCTAGCTTTACGGAAATGGCTATTCTGGGCTATGTTGATTTCGCCTCGATCATAATCGCTGTGGGTGTCACCATTATTGGTACTGGAATTCAAGCCACGAATAGCACCGGATTGTCGAACGTGAATTGGTCTGCGTGGCCAAAGGAAGGCATCACCTTTGCAGAGACTTTTATCTCGGTCACAAATATTATTTTCGCCTACACCATCACCATTTGCCAGATCTCTTTTATGGATGAGATGCACACACCCACCGACTTCACGAAATCTGTTTGCACACTGGGCGCTATTGAGATGGTCGTTTACACCATGACGGGTGCTTTGATCTACGCCTTTGTCGGCCAAGATGTCCAAAGTCCTGCTCTTCTCTCTGCGGGACCTACCCTCAGCCGTGTTGTTTTCGGTATCGCACTCCCCGTGATCTTCATCAGTGGCTCCATCAACGCGGTGGTATTCGGGCGCATGATTCACGGGCGCATTTTCAAGAACTCCTATATCCGGTTCATCAACACTACAATGGGCTGGGTCACTTGGCTGGCCATGCTTGTGGCTGCCATTATCATCTCTTTCATCATTGCGGAGGTCATTCCATTTTTCGACGACTTACTCTCCCTAATGTGTTCGCTTTTCCTGTCTGGCTTTACTTTCTACTTCCCAGCCATGATGTGGTTCCTTCTTATTAAGAAGGGAAGCCTGTTCACACCGAAGAACCTTGCCCTGGGTGCCCTGAACATCTTTGTGTTCTTGATTGGACTCGTGACTCTGGGCGCTGGTATCTACTCCTGCGTCATTGATATTGTATGTTTACATTCCCCCATCCCTCTATCAAAATCAAAAGATAAGAAACTAACCAATGATTATAGAGAAACAAGTATCGCGATGGCACAGTTGGAGGTGTTTTCAGTTGCTCATCTTGATCTGTTGCTGGTCGGGAGTTTTGCTCTTTGGGTTCTTTCGAGATCTTTGTATAGATAACTAGACTTTTCAAATGTAAATATAAAGCATTGCTATTCTAACTTGGGCCTTATTCAAGTTTATGTACAATATTCAGAATCAGTTCAAAACTGGACAGGAAACCTCTCATTAGCTGAGTCATTGGGATATCAGTAGTGCAACATCAACTTATGAGTAGAAGGGAATGAGATTGACTAAACCTGCGGCCAGTAGCCCAACGATTGTTTGCTCTATAGTCCTCTGATTTGCTATTTCAACTTGAAGGACAAGGAGAGCGCCGTATGGTAATTCCGACATGTAGGTACACTCAAAGAGAAAGCGAATGACGTGATAAGGGGTCGCTGATGACACCTAAGCCACAGAAGAGCTACAGCATCAAATTTGCCGAACACAATTACATCCATGACTCATCGAATGTAGCTTTGTATACTTTTGTTACGATTGAGGATAATTTGGACCTCGAGAGAGTATACATTGAAGGAAGATCAAGCCGGAGCCCGATCATGTATCTTGGACGAAGAATTGAAGCTGTGAGAGTAAAAAGGAGCGTATATTGATAGTATATCAAAGGGTAATCCGAAAGGGATCAATTATGCGTCCCTACCACAAAACCTGCTGGGACTCAGAAACACCTCCAGCGCAAATAAAAGTGTTCATTCTCAAGCCCTGGAGGAACAGCGGCGTCCGCACAGATTACGGCAGAGCTACATAGGCAGTATCGGCGGAAAACTCATGTAGGAATAAAGAATTGGATTAAAAACTGCTTGGGTAAGACCCTTCTCCCAGAACAACAAAAACCATTAAATACAGCATAGATATAACTTGACCCTGCGAAACCACAATTCATTCAGGAACCCTCCTCCCCCTAGGTGGTGGATTTTGCTGGCCCCTCCCAAAGAGAGGACTCAACCCGATTCTTCGATGAATAGTCTCGAGTGGCCTTTTTCTAGCTGTTGGATAGAATCCAGGAACTGCTCCGTCGTAAGGTGACCCTCTTTTCTCAACTGGAAGACTGTTTGTCAAGTTCATGGCAGTTTTTGAAGTCGAAAAAATTATATCGTTTTCATCATCTGGTGTTGTGGAGGTAAAGAGCAGCCAGCGTAAAAACGGCCCATCAGATCGATCCGCCGGAGTATCTGTTGGATGATGCCCTCGCTCCAAACAACATATTAATCTAGTCCACCTTGTCATTCGCTTTCCTTTTCCATCCAGGACTGTCGCCTCAATTTCAAAATAGCTGTTTGTTGAAAGACCATTGGCAGTATGTGCAGTGCCATCTCCAAGAATTGGAATTGGTGGAGGGTTTGCGATGTGGTTAGGTCCAATCAAAACGTCCAGGTCCCCTTCGTAGAGAGTCATATACGATGCTGCTGTGTCGTATAGAAAGAGCATTTCAACCCACCAGTCGTAACCAGGCAGTCTAAGAGCAACGCCGTACTAGATCGCAAATTGTCAGTGATGAGATATAGGTTTGGTTGCCATATGACATAATGTTCAAGTTATGATGAGACGTACAGTGAATGTCCAGGTATCATTTAGAGGTACAACTAATGTCGGACGCTGTACTCTAGGACCGGGTCCTAGAATCTAACAATGCTTCAGTATTTTGAGCGGGGGGGTTTAACTTTCTCTCCTTACCCCTTCTACCCAGAAACTTTTATGGCCTTCATTTGCAGCATTGATAGCCTCAAACTCATCCCAGTCAAAAGGGCGTGGCTGGCACAATTGTTTGCCCTTTGCCCAGTATGTAACAAGACCTATCGCCCATGGAAGGCTCTTTGATCTATATGCTTCCATTATCGATTTGATATTTGGAATTTGATTATTCTCGTTGCCATCATTCTTTCTCGTTTGTAAGATGTATTCCAGGGCGTCAAGTCGTTTATAAACATTTGAATCTGATCCGGCGGGCTCGTTCCTTGCGACTCCACTAATGCCATGTTAAACAATACGCTCTTATTTTCAGACGTGCAGGACTTTGTAGCAGAGATTATAGTATGGAAGCACTTGACTCACTTTGCATAGTCTCTTCTTCCTTTGTATTCAGCCAATCTTGCTTCAAATAGGTGAGGCATTATCCCATCTTCTATTCTTTCTTCGCATCTCAATATCAGGGCATCAATATCACTGGGTAGGTTAGAAAGATTCGTGGCGCAATTATAGTGCCAGTCATAATAACATACTTTGGATCAAGGTCTGGCTCTCGTGCGTTCTAATCATGGGGCAAGTCTTCAGCCTGTGTTATTGGGTTATCTCCTCTTTTTCTCCATCTTTTCTGACGGGGCTGAGGCTTGAAATTAGACTTGGGTTGGTTTTGCACAGAATCCACAAATGACTTTTTAAGGTCGAGCTGATCTACCATGACTTTATTTCTCAATGTCTTCACCCAAGGAGATCCTTTTGCCGATGAATCATTTCTGACAACTACCTTCCTCTGCTCTTTTGGAGAATATGGGCCCTTCGATTCTTGTGTGTCCGGACTACGAACGCCCTCTTAATATTTACCAAAGAACGATGGCTCCTCCCATAAACGCCAGAAGTCCTCTATAGCAGAGACCAGAGCACCGTGGCCTGTAATCTTAAAGATTCCATGCAACAGTTTTAGCCCCTGGGCCATCAAACCGGTTGCATAATCATCAGCTAGAAAGCTATTAGTTTTGCTGAAAGACAGGGTTGTGGGGTATCCTAGAAACATACCATACTCATCAAGTGGAGTTGGGTCATAGTAACGTGGGTTAGGGAGGTTATGTCTTGGATGCAGGTCATGGAAATCCCAGGATACATCCTCGATTACTTTAATTACTGTACTCCGGATAAACAAGGTGATGGAATATAACTCTTCAAGCTCCCATGGTTGAAGGAACTTTTCAAAGACAAGCAATCCTTCCCAGACGAGCTCAAAGGCCCTAGGTTCAAACCATTTGTGTTCACCTGTCGGGAATGGGTTGCCAAACATCTGACAACCTAGCTGAAATCGGTAAAGAGCACGTATTATCCGGCCTTTTTCTGTTTCGCTTAATGAAGCATCGCACTCCTTCTCGGATATTTCTGGTCGAATAGCAAGGTTTTTGTAAAGCCCATTTGGCATAGCGGTGTGTCATAGGTTGAATAACCATAAAATGAAAATTGGCAATTGCGATAGCATCACCCAAACTCAAAATTCTATACAGCTCTGATTCAGGCTGTACCCGCGATTTTCCAAGGTCGTCACAGAGTTGTGTAATTTTCTCATGGTCCCAGTTCAAAAAGGTCTCATTGGTACTAGTTAGTTATTTCAACCATTGATTGCGATCGGGCAGCTTCGTCTTTTCCCCCTGATTCTTTATTCGCCGTAGTGATGTATTTTGATTATTTGGTGTCACTTAAGCACACTCTGTCAAATGGTGGTTGGCCTTACTGAGCGGCAGCTAGCTTTGTGAACACTGACAGGTTACCTAACCGATTCAGGCCATTAAAAATAACCATGTTTGCTTTGGCGACAATATGCGAGATATTATTGGGGTTGATATTATATCCTCGTTCGGTATTTTACGCAGCCCCTCGTAGTTCGAACGTCGATTGTCTGGCAGGGCTGGTACCCGTGAATATTTCGAGTACTCGAGTAGGCTTTGCCGACTGAAGCACCCGACATCGGTTTCCATCCCGCGGACATAGAGATGCTCTTCCAAACTCTGATCATGTCATCCATATTGCCAGATATGGTTACTCCGGTATTTTGTCTTACTACTGTAGGAACCTATGCAGGTCTCATTTTCATAGATTGGTTTGAAAATGCGCTGCAAATTGAGATCATTGTATGTCAAATCACCGCCGGTAAACGGTAAACTCCAGATATAGGAACCCGAGGTAAGCAGCCAAGAGCACCACACCAGCATTCCTCCCCATTCCCAAAAATATGACTGCACAAAACAGCACAGAGGACACCCACACTGCCATCAGCTCAAAAAGCACAAAATTATCCGCCTCTTGTACCTGGTACCCCGCTACAGCAATGACACCAACACAGAGCGTCAACAGGAAAATGTTGCTTCCTGCTGTCATAGCAGCCATAATACCGCCGTGGCCGCGGGAACCACTGAGGATTGCAACCAGTTTTTCTGGGAGAGTAGTGGCAAAAGAGACAACGGTCAGACCAAAGACGGTTCCCGAGAAATGCAGGGAGTCGGCGATGGTGACAGCGCTATGGGAGAGGATATATCCTGACAAAGAAAGTGAAATAAATCCGAGAATAAGTTGGAAAATGTGGTAAGTAAGGCTTCTGCTTCGTCTGCTTCCTTTGTCTGTTGATGACGGCGTAACCTCATTCTCAATAAGTGGAGAATTCTCGGACGTAGTGGCATGGTTGACAGATTCGCCGTCATCACTATCACTGTATTCCCGGTCGCTATCACTGTCGGAAAGCTCTGGGGGCGAAGCTACACCTTTATAGATAGCATAGATGATAGAGACGACATAGAGCGCGAATATGGCAATCAGAACCCCACCAACAATCCGGTTCAGTTGGTTAAAGAATGCCAACACCACGAAGAGCGTCGTAACCAGAAACAGCAGGGCCGAGTATAATTTTTCGCTGCGGCCAAACTCCAGACCCTGGGGATAAAAGAGTAGCCCCAAAGAAAATGCGCCGAGGATGTTGGAGATAGTCGAACCCATGACGTTCCCGAGGGCAAGGGGGCTACGATGTTGCAGGATGGCGGCAACCACTACGGCGAGCTAATGAGGGGGTAAGCCACAATGGATGGTGAACCGGATTGAAGTGAGTTGCAGACCTCTTCCCATTCAGCGCCAGCTGTCAAGAGGGCAATGACAGTTTGCGAGATGCCTAGACGCCGCCCGACAACGACGGTATGGTCGATAAACTTGTCCGCGCCATAGTCAAGAACAAACACGCCTGCAATCAAAGTGGCAACATTGAACCACAAGGCATCCCAATCCATTATTGTCTCTGAACCTATTTCATATATGTCGACAGTAATGGAAAATGGAGAGGGCTAGCTAGAGTAAGTGGAAATATTGATGATGGTCTTAAAATCGAACTGTCGCCTTTCCCTGACCGCCTTCCATAATAACCTGTCTCTAGTCGTAGTTTTGGCTCCATCACATGATAGAAGAAGGCTTTTTCAGTTGCAGCATTGACTCCCCTCGGAGGCAAACGGTAATACAGTGTATACAATGACTGTTTGGAGGTATACATAACTGAATTCAAACATCACTTTACTGACCCAATAACCTGAGAGGCAAATATTCTAAAAGCCAATAATCTGAGAACAAACAGTAACAGGCTCAAAGTTAATGTGCAAAATAATGCCTCTGGCTTCACAGATAGACCTGTGCAATGGGCCGCCCATGGGCCAAAATTTGGCTACCCACCCATAGGCTAGGTACCCATAGGTATTTAGGGCATGCCTATTTAGCCAAGACATTATATATATTACTAGCTTATATATATTACTAGCTTATTAGGACTATTGTTTTAAAATAACTACCTTAATTATAGCTAAATACTAAATGTCTTATACGTTGATCAATAATCTCTAAATATATTTATATATATCACATAATACTACTATTTGCCCCACTTATGGGCATGCCCATGGGTTTGCACAGGTCTAATTGCACAGGTCTACTTCCACAACAAAGGCCCCGCCCGCCGTCGCTACAGCCCCATTGAATGATCGGATTATGTCTTACCACTGTCTTGAATCATGCGAACCCCGGGTTTTGGAATGAAATGAATAAATGAGCCCATCATCGCTTCGGAAACGATCATTGGCTGAAGCTAGATTACTAACATGTGCATCGGAGCAACTTCGGTGATGCACGTGATATGATCAAACATGCCAGTGCAGAGTTTTAAGACTCAATTTTCAGTCACCGTGGAAGTCTCGCCGAATTTTTCTAGAATTTTTCCATGGCGTGAAGAAATGTGGTCCCGAAACAAATTTTCAATTTCAAGTTGACATTGGGAGAAAACAATGCCCAAAACAATGCTCTGTGGTTTAGCCGGAGATATTCTTTTTTATCATTTGCCACCGATCACATACAGCACTGGCTTACTACTAGTAATGATATTAAGAACGACGCGATTCGTAAAATCATTATCGATGATAATAAATTAAGTAATACAGTCGTTCTCGAAATCGGCTTGACCGATACACACTCAATCACTCTTCTCTGGCCCCACTGCCAAGACTTTAGCGCAAATCATAAAATTGGGCAGATGGCAGTAAGTGGTGGTCCGCTGTAAAATGCTGCTTATAGTATTATATAGTATTAGTAAATTTACGTAACGTGTAAGAGAATTAGGTAGAGCCCTATGGAAGTAAATACAGTACTAGGTCTCCGCGAAACACTCCGTAGACAAGTTAGGTGACTGCGGGTATTCAACCTCTCTTCTCAGCCCGTCTATATTCTCGTTGCCAACCGTCGCCTCGTACAGTAGTTCCGGGAAACAATGCCACTACTGACTCACTTTTCATTATTTTCTCGAGCCTTAATGCTGAGAGCTACTAAACTGTATTAGGCTATGTATAGGAGTAACAATCTTCCGGTATTTTATAATATAAACTCTTACAGAACCAAGTTACATACCGCATGCTTATGAGTGCATACAGTAGGTGATACTTGTACAGTAGCTGAAAACTTCCGTAGAAATAAAATACAAACAATTCAAGCAAATCCAGTGGCGATCGAATTCGCGAATCCGGCCACCTCTCATCATCTCCGCACAGCAGCCGTCCTAGTGCCTACTTAGAACATCAAAAAGGCGTGCGACGTAGCTCTAGATGGACTAAACCTGATACAGATTGACGAAGACAAAAATCCTGATTACTTCACTGTTGGTATCACCAGCTAGGTACTGTGTACACGGTTAAGTGGACAGCATGTATGCTCCAAAAGCAGAAAGTAACTTGATTGATAGATAGATGATGATAGATCAGTCTGGTTGCAAAACACCCCCGGATACTACACGCCGGCCCTCGGCGGTCACAACATCGGGGCCGCAGCCTGGCGCAAGAATGCGTGCACCAAGCAAGGGATTATATTCCTCAGAGAAGGATATATCCCGACATTCACAAAGCGTGGTGTTAAGTGGGGTATTGCCCAGGGTTTTGTCAAGGACATTATGTTCTGGGCTGAAAATATAATGGTCGTGACTAGGACTGGGAACTTTGAATGTGAGCATTTAATTATATATTCTGTTTTAGCTATTCTTTCCAAACATCTATATAATTTGAGACACATTCATGCGCAGAGACGAGGGCTTTAGATGCCTTCGATTATTAAACCTGCATTTCGAAAATGACCCCCGCACTTGATCCTCTTGATCGAACCTTATCAACAAAACATTCGAGAAAGGCATCGAATCCCTGGCTTGGATTCACTTTATACTCATCCTACTTCCGTTTAATGAACTGCTTTAGCTCGGAGAAGAACTCCTCGATAGGGTTCAAAGCTGGTGAATAGGGTGGAAGATATACGAGCTTAACGCCGGAATCTGTGCACATCTGCTCAATTTTCGTTGTACGATGAATGAAGCATTATCTATGACGATAACAGACTTTGGCACCGGCCATCGGTTGCAGAGTTGAAGAATTTGGTCAATGAAATCCTCAAAAACATCGGCATCGGTACAGCCTTGAAATACTCGTCGCAGGACAACCCTATCTTGAGCATACGCAGGTAGTATCGGATATCGATTATGCCGTTGAAACTTGGAAATCTGGACCGGTTTAACACCGAGAGGAGACCAGCCTATTCGTCGAAATCCCGCTCTTTTTATCACAACCTGACTCGTCCACGAAGACCAAATGGTATGACCGAAGGGTAGATAGATTATGGAGGCAAAAGTCCAGTAGATTTGCATTTCGTTCCTTTGCAATTTGTCGGGCAGCTTTCTTGGACCACCCCACGGAAGCAAGCAAGCAAGCGCCCGCCTGAAGCTCTGGATCGTAACATGCTTCCCAAAATCGTCCCAGAGAAAGAGGGCCATCTCGTCTTGATACAAGGTCGATTTCTCCAGCAAATGTTCGCAAAGGGCTTCCATCATACGTGGCGTCATACTTCGTGGGCGACCAACGCCATTTCGAGGGACTCGGACATTTTCGAACACTTGCAGGTTTGAGCGAATGTGTATCATGGATTGTCTCTAGAGTCGGAGATATGGGCCATCTGAGAAGTCGTTAGTGATTTGCTTTGAATCATATGATCGATTAGCTCGAGTTGTGACTGTTTCAAATTCGGTTCTATTTTGCTTTGCGTGATGTGATGCGGTCATTTTCTGACTGTCGGTTAGTGCTACGTGGATTCTTTGAAGCGAGCTAAGTATGTCCTTACGGACCGACAATAACCCAATAACCCGAGATGAATGACATCATACCGTTAGTTGCAAATGGCGTGCAGGTCAGCATGATTTGGGCCGGCTCGGGCCGACAGTCCTTCCGGTGGGAATCAGAAGCTACGCAGCTATGGATGGAGTTCCACAAAACTCCTTGAACAGCATTTGCGCAGAGGCTGAGGTTCGAAGTATTGACTACATTTCTTGATTTGATGTTTACTAAAAGACAGTCATCTTTAATTGAAATAGAGATGAATTGTGATTCTCTTAACTACAGAAATACCCCAGCAGTAGAGGTCACATGAGAGCGGGGCTACGCTGACACAGAGATCATCTGCTAACACCCTGTCACTTCAGTCACTTCAGGACAAGTAACTCCGCATGTTCCTTCTGAGGGCCAAAGACACTTTGCCTCGTGATACATGGATTCAACGATCTCATTCAGTGGGGCCAATTATGGAGCAGAGATAGGCGTTAACTACGGTTCGGTCACGAACGAGTTTCATCATCAATTAGGTACCGTAGGAGTGTAATTATTCAGCGTCGATCGTGCTAACCTTAAAACAGACCTTGATGACAAGCTCTCCCCTGTACCCGGGGCTGCGTTCGACTCATACGAAAATCAGCATGAAGATCAATGTCTTCCAGGCACACGAACCGATATCATCGATCAAATCACTGAATGGGCCTCGTCCCCAAATGCCAGGTGCATATTATGGTTGAACGGAATAGCGGGAACAGGAAAATCCACCATTTCACAAACAATGGCAAGAAATTTCAGCAACTCTAAGTCACTTGGAGCAAGCTTTTTCTTTAAAAGAGGCGAAGCGGATCGCGGGAATGCAAGAAAGCTATTCCCGACAATCGCAAGGCAATTAGCGATTACTATTCCTATGATAGATCCAGCCCTCCAGCAAATAGCCCACGATAACCCGGGTATTACAACAAAGACGATGCGGGAGCAATTTGAAAAACTCCTCCTTCAGCCACTCCAGAGCCTTGAGCGAAACCCTGCCGCTATCAAGGCCATGGTGATAGTGATTGACGCATTGGACGAATGCGAAGGAGATAGTGACATTCGACTTATACTCCAACTTCTCCCACAGCTAAAGAACATAGCGGCAATTCATTTACGAGTGCTCTTGACGAGTAGGCTCGATCTACCGATTCGTTTAGGTTTTTCGAGAATTCCAAGCCATGACCACAAAGACCTGATTCTCCATGACATCCCTATAGAAGTGATCGAGCATGATATATCATTGTTTTTTGAATATCGACTTGCGGGGATCAGGATTGAACGGTCCCTCCCAACAGACTGGCCTGGAGAGAAAAATCTCCAAAAACTAGTGGCATTATCCGTTCCGCTCTTTATATTCGCGGCCACGATCTGCCGTATATTTGAGAACCCAGATTGGGACCCAACTGACAGTCTCACCGAGATCCTTACACATCAAAACGACCAATCAAAGCTAGATAGGACTTATCTTCCGGTTCTTGATCGTCTTCTCAGTAGACAATGCGAGAAGCAAAAAGCAAAACTAGTCTCGGAGTTCCGGCAGGTGATCGGTGGTATTATGATGCTAGAGAGCCCACTGTCAATGGTCTCGCTCGCAAAGCTCCTTGAGCTTCCTGAGAGACTTGTTCGCCTTCGACTCGATCCACTGCGCTCGGTGCTTAGAGTGCCAAATGATGATACAGTCCCCGTTCGGCTCTTCCACCTGTCATTTCGGGACTTTCTTCTTGATCCAGAAACGCGCAAAAAAACTCCCTTTGGGATAAGTGAGACTGAGATGCATTATAGCTTGGCCAGACAATGTCTGCTTTTGTGTCAGACTCTTCGCAAAAATATCTGTCGACTACCGAGCGATGGATTCGAACGTGCAGAACTTGACCGTCGGACTATCGATGCCTACCTTCCTCCAGAGTTGCAGTACGCCTGTCGATACTGGGCATATCATTTAGTCAAATGCACAGACTCGGATAATATGATGTATAGTGCGCTGTTGTTTCTCCAGAGGCATGTTCTGAAGAAACACTTTCTACACTGGGTGGAAGCAATGAGCTTACTAGGCCTTACGTCTGAAATACTAGGTATCCTTGATGACCTCCAAACGGCCATATCGGTAAGCTCCAAAGTTAGTCTTATATGATTTGCATTGACAGCTTTAGGGCAACAACTCTTCCCCAATTTCGCATTTTCTTCACGATGCAAAGCGATTTATTGTGAAAAATTTCCAGATAGTTGATCAAGCGCCTCTTCAAGTTTATTGTGCGGGACTTATATTTGCACCCCACACGGCAATAATCCGTAGAGAGTTCAAACAAGAACTTCCAACTTGGGTATGCCAGCTACCACGAGTTGAGGAAAGATGGAGTGCCGAATTACAGACTCTCGAAGGTCATTCAAGTCGGGTTCGGTCAGTCACTTTCTCGCCCGATGGTCGGCTACTAGCGTCTAGCTCTCATGATAGCACAGTTCGACTTTGGGACCCCACGACAGGTGCACTTACCCAGAAGCTCGAAGGTCATTCAGGTTCGGTTCTGTCGGTGGCCTTTTCGTTTGACGGCCGGATGCTGGCATCGGGCTCTGACGATAAGACAGTACGGATCTGGGACCCGTTAACAGGTGCCCCTGTCCAGACGCCTAAATACCATCCGATGTGGGTTTTGTCGGTGACCTTCTCGCCAGATGGCCGGCTCCTAGCATCCGGCTCTCTTGATAAGATAGTACGACTCTGGGATCCGGCGACAGGCGCACTCACCCAGACGCTTGAAGGTCATTTAGGTTCGGTTGCGGCGTTAGCATTCTCGTCTGACGGCCGGCTGCTGGCATCGGGCTCTGACGATAAGACAGTACGAATCTGGGACCCGTTGACAGGTGCGCTTATCCAAAATCTCGACGGCCATCCAAAGTGGGTTTGGTCAGTGGCCTTCTCGCCAGATGACCGGCTACTGGCGTCGGGCACGGGTGATCAGATAGTGCGGCTCTGGAACTTGGCAACAGGCGCACTCACCCAGACGCTTGAAGGTCATTCAGGTCCGGTTGTGGCGGTGGCCTTCTCGCCTAAAGGCCAGCTGCTTGCGTCCGGCTCCAGTGATAAAACAGTGCGGCTCTGGGACCTGGTGACAGGCGCACTTATCCAGACGCTCGAAGGCCATTAGTCTCCAGTTGAGTCAGTGGATTTCTCGCCCAAAGGCCAACTGCTTGCGTCCGGCTCTTGTGATAAGACAGTACGACTCTGGGACCTGGAGACAGGCGCGCACACACAGCCAATGAAAGGTCATTCGAAGTTAATTGAGTGGGTGGCCTTCTCCCCTAGTGGTCGGCTGCTTGCGTCAAGCTCTGGTGATAATTCAATAGGGATCTGGGACCCAATGACAGGCGCACTTGCCAATATACTCGAAGGCTCCTTAAGTTACGCTTCGTCGGGTGCCTTCTCCCCCGATGAACGGCTATTTGCGACCGGCACGAATGATGGTAAAGTACAGCTTTGGGACCTCATAACGGGTACACTTTCTCAACAGTTTGAAGGCCACTCAAGTGTGATTTCGTTAGTGGCTTTCTCAACTGACGGCCGGCTGTTGGCATCAAGCTCTGGTGTGCAGCTATATGACATGGCGACAGGCGTGTCCACTCAGGCTGACAATACGGTGCGTCTCTGGGACGTGGCGACGGGCACCCTTGCCCGGACTTTTGAAGGCCATTTGGAATCAGTTGCCTCAGTAGCCTTTTCGCCGGACGGCCGGCTGATGGCGTCTGGCTCTAAGGACAACACAATGCGGCTCTGGGATGTGGCGACAGGCGCGCTGGCACGAACTTGGAATGTCGAAAATATAGTCACTACGCTAGAATTTTACTACGAAGGTTCACGTCTCCGTACTAATTTCGGCTGGGTTGACATTGAATCTGAGTGTGACGTCTCTTCATTCCATCCTCCTTGTGCGAATCTAGGAATCTCGATCGGGAATGACCAATGGATAAGATTGTCAGGCGAAAAGGTTCTTTGGCTTCCTATTGAATCTCGGCCCACCTGTTTCAAGGTCAATGGCAATACACTTGCCTGAGGACACGCATCAGGGCGCATTTCCTTTATCAAGTTTGGTATATAGATATCTATATTTCTCGTTCCTTCTCGTCCGTTGTCTAGTGTGTGTGTAAATCGGCTTTCTTGCATATGGAATATTTCATAGAGACCCAGTTCCCTGATAGATCACAGAGATCCACTCTGTGGTTTCATGAAACTTCACGTTGTTCTCACCCACACTATTATTACGTCGCTATTTGGATCAAACAAAGTGTATTTTACGATAACTCTGAACAAAATGTGGCCGGTCAAATAAATAATCTGCGCTAATGTCTTGGCAGTGGGGCCGAGAAAGAAAGTCTCAGTGTGAACTGGTGAAGGCAATTTCGAGAATCACTGTATCAGCCAAGACATTCAAAGATGCTCCATTCTGAAAAAACCCACCTTACAGTAGCTTTTTGGGAGAGTTGCGTCTGTTGTAGGATTCGCGACATAGTCTGTTCCACCTCGGTCTCTCGATAAGAAGCACCATACTGGATCAACCAGGTTAATCATATTTCATAATCTTACGACCGAGCTGCGTGTTCAACGATGTCACTAGTTGCAATCTTATGGACGGAGAGATACATTACCGTACCATGCCATTCCAGGTTCATTGAACAGCAGCCCTCAACTTAGTATTTCCCGCCCAATGAATAATCTACGCTAAAGGCTTGGCAACGGGGTCAGGAAAGAGTTTCTGAATGTGTACTGGTCAACGCAATTCTGAGAATGACTGTACCCAGGGATAATATTCATTGCGTTCTCGTATTCATTACCGCTGCTCGAGTCGAGTACATTGTGTACAATCAGAAGATTCACGCTAGCCCAAGTGATGAACGAATAGAATTTCTCGCTGAGAAATGACGAGTGTTCAGAAGCTATGCTGCTAAGAAATACGAAGCTCCCTACCAGAATAGGCATGTGAGAGCGGAAAACCATTTAACCTTCCATTTTTATTCCACACGCCGTGAAAAGACGTCAGTCATGCCCAAATGAATCTCAATGCAGATGAGATTGTCGGCGGAATCCCCGAAGCAAAACGCGACCTGCCTCACTTTAAAATCTACAGGTCTGAAGGCCCAGTTTTGTCGGGGTGTACCGGGCACAGTAAACCACGCATCGATCGTCATTCAACGAATTTGAGGTGGACCTTCCGAGGATCTACCGACCAGACGATCTCTCGGTCAACCGAACTGGGAAACAAGACCACCGGAACAAAATCATTCATTTCTCACACTGTTTGAACAGAATGGAGCCCAGAATTTCCCAAAGCAAACCAGAACGCTCATAAATTTCTACATCTACGAGTCTGATATCAAAAAGAGTCGAAACCCTCTCCTTTCCGACCAAAATGATTCCCTCCGAGTCGCCATTCGGCATGCCGGTGGTTTGGCGGTGGGGCCGAGTGCTCCAAGGCATGCCGAGAAGGTCGGCGAAAGCGGCATCGGGATGTAATCGGTCTTTCTTCGCAGTTATTTAGATCTTGCCGACTAATCGCTTCCCGGTGGTTGTCCGAAAGTGGCCTGTTTTCGCTAGGTGGCGTCCTTGTATTGAACGACAATTCGCCCAACATTATCGTGGTCCACACGTCTCATGCGACAGAGGCAGGGTGCATGGTTCATCGTATCGGTCTGCTTCCGAATCGGGAAAAATAGCATCAATGACGATGGTCCAGACCACGGGTTTTAACCCAGAGTTTTGAGTAGTATCTGGAGTTGGAGCTACGGAATGCAAACAAGATAATCATTCATCTAGGGAAATCGTAGAACCAGCAGCTTGAGAGCCGAGAAAGCAGAGAGCTGGAGAGCTAAGGGATCAAGGTTTGAAAGCTACCGTCCGCAACACTCCTTTGTCTACCTCCACTCGAAGAAAAACTCAATTTGGTCAAATGACATGAGCCGGAACACGTTGGAGCACTATGGAGTATCAGAACCAAACTAACCCCACGCCCCATGCTGTATCCCGGTCCCCATACTTGTAAACCCGGAGTTTTGCGGATGACGCCAGGCACTGCCCCTGTCTGGGGCTAACTTATATTCCGTCCTCTTCCTCCTAGCAAGATCCTGTCTTCAGAATCTTTTCTCCCCTTCATCCGCGTACATACTTGTGTTGCTCTAAGGGTCGACACGCCACATTCATCATGAAGACAAAGCAACAACAACAACCTATCTCGTCGTCTCATAACGAGAACGTCCCCAACGGCGAGACATCAGTTGCCCACGAAGAAACATATCAAAAGAGCTGGGTCATCGGAGGAAAATACCGGGAACAATTATACCAGGAACACTCCCAAGAGTTTGAGGGTAAATTGGTACAGGAGGTTGATTTCGACCTTCCGCTCACAGCCACCAAGCCATCTCAACATAATGGCCAGAACTTCATTGTTCTAGAATTTGCGGAGGGAGATAAGGAGAACCCGTTCAATTGGAACCCGAAGTACAAAGCGTTCATCAGTATCCTGCTCTGTGCGATGACACTCTTCATCGGTCTCGCCACCACTGCATACAGCGCCGGAATTTCACGCATGACAGAGGAATTTGGTGTTTCAACGGAAATTGGTCAATTGGGTCTTTTCTGCTTCAACTTCACCTGTGCCCTGGCACCCCTCTTTCTGGCACCCTTCTGTGAGTTGGCCGGTCGTCGTGTTGTCTACGTCGGAGCATACGTCTGCTTTGCCCTGATGTTCATCGGTCTCTCCCTCGGGAAGAATATTGCCACAATCCTCGTCTGCCGTTGCCTGCTCGGTCTGTTTGGCTGTGTCGGAACCATCCTTGTCGGTGGAACATTCGGCGATATGTATACACCTGCCCATCGCGCCATCCCAATGGCATCCTTCTCTTTCATCGCTATCTTCGGAACAGTCGCCGCACCCATCTACACCGGCTTCATCGACCAGGCTCTGGGCTGGCGCTGGGTTGAAGGTATTCAAGGCCTTGCCAACATTCCCCTCGGAATTTTGATCGTCATCTTCCTCAAGGAAACCCGCGGTGGTGTAACCCTCACCAAGCGCGCCAAGATGCTCCGCCAGAACACTGGTGACGAGCGTTTCGTCACTCACAACGATCTCGAAGCCCCCGGTGTCAAGGAAATGCTGCACAATTCATCAGTCAAGGCCATCCGCATGCTCTTCACCGAGCCAGTTGTATTTGCTTTCGGACTGTGGATCAGCTTCGCTTGGTTCCTGGCTTTCCTCTTCCTCTCCGTGATCCCGATCACTTACCAAGAGAAGCGCGGCTGGGGCGAGGGTACTTCCGGCCTGCCTTACATCGCCCTGTGCTTCGGCACAACCCTGGCATTCGGTCTGAACTTCCTGCAGATTCGCAAATACGAGAGCATCGTGGCGGACAAGAGCCGCAAGACCCAACCCGAGGACCGCTTGTACGGTGTCCTATTTGGCGCTGTCTGGCTTCCCATTGGTCTCTTCATTTACAGCTTCACTCAGTATAAGCAGCTGCACTGGTTCGGCCCGATTGTCGGACTCGCATTGATCGGTGTTGGTATCTTCTTCATCTTCGAGTCCTGCTATAGTTATACCTCGGACTGCTATGGCGAGAACTCCTCTTCCGCGATTGCTGGACAGGGATTCATGCGTAACACACTTGGTGCTGTGTCGCCGCTCTTCGCGTCGCAGTTCTTCCACAACCTCGGCAGTCAGTGGGCTGGTCTGTTGTTGGCACTGATTGCCACCCTCTTGACTTTGATCCCCTTTGTTCTGTACAAGTATGGACCTGCTCTCCGGGCACGCTCCAAGCTGGCTAGCACAATTGTGAACAGCAGCACGGATTGAGTTATGAGAATGAGAGTCAATTGCACGCGAGCAATTGATGTGAAGCATGGAAGATGAGTGCATGATACTGCACAGAATCATGAATGTATATAAGCATACGAGTCAGCATATGGTCATAGACAAGCATTAGCATAAAGTAAAATCAAGACGAGGTTGACCCTCGACGGCGTTGACGCCCACACGTGATGAACACCCATCGTGCCTTCCAAAAATAATACAAAAACACAAAGGAAGGGGCAACTCCCCGCGTTCCTTCCGTAAATGGAATGTGCTTGTCCCGATTCAGCAAGAGGGCGGTCAGTGTGGCACGTGATATCTGCCACCTCCAACCCAACCCACCCAAGGCGGTGTAAATGTTCTGCCGTCTCAAAGATCTTCACATCCGAAAATTTCACTCCACACCTCAACTTCACCCACCCGCACTTTTTACGTCTATCCTACAGGCAGTGATCCTCCGCGTGAGCCATTTCTCAAAGATCTGGTTTCTTGATACTATTCTCCTCTACCAAAATTCAAAATGGCCGAAGATAGCTCCGCCGGTAAGCTTTTTTCACCCACCGCCCAGATCGGTGCATTCCGCTAACTCTCACTTTTTCACCACACAGCCTGGCCCATCGCCGACGAGACTCTGTCTCAGTCTCTTCTGGACCTCGTCCAGCAGGCTGGTCACATCCGCCAGTTGAAGAAGGGCGCTAACGAGACCACCAAGACTCTGAACCGGTACGGCATTCATCTGACAAGAGATATAAATTATCATTACCTTGATGCTAACTTTTGTCATTTAGTGGAACTTCTGACCTCGTCATCCTGGCCGCCGACACCACCCCCTGCCCATCATTCTCCACCTGCCCCTCCTCTGTGAGGACAAGAACGTTCCTTACGTCTACGTTCCCTCCAAGATGGCTCTCGGCCGTGCCACTGGTGTCTCCCGCCCCGTGATCGCCTGCTCCATCACCACCAACGAGGCCAGTGACCTGAACGCTCAGATCCGCACCATCCGCAACCAGGTCGAGCGTCTGATGATCTAAAGTGTCTGTCGGATATGGATATTGGATAAAGGTCGGAGAGAGGATTTTATCGAGATGAGCAGAGGTGCGAGGCGGAATTTCGGCAAACCTTCTGTCCGATGGATGGGGGGTAGTTGATGATTATACCGCCTCACTCCTTTTGCTCTTGCTGTCGAGTCTTTAGCTAGAATTTGCAGCTAGATATAATTCGGATCTCTTGAGAAAATTTCTTGCTTCGTGTGTAGGTGTAGGTGTACGTGTAAATATCTGCCGAGATCGCCGCGTCTACGTGGGGTAGACTGTCAGTGCTCGTTAAGTTTCACTTGGTAGGTTGCCTGTAGATCTTGAATCAGGCTGTGGGGATGCCGTGGCGGCTTGCGAATGACACGGTAGAGTAGTCTGCTTAAAATGTGCGGAGAAGGCTGGCCCTTTGCCGGGTATGGCCTGTCGGGGTCACTCGCGTCGATAGAGCCTCAAAATTCTGCGTACCTCGCACCTTCGATGGGTATATTTGAACGGAATGACTTTGAATAGGGTGATTGTTACTATACATACATTCCACACTGTCGTCTCAGTTATGCATATAAGCACTGCATAGCCTTTGCTACTCGCAAAGATTGATTAGATGAGCCACTTAACTAAAGTGCCCCGGACCACTCTGAATTGCCGACAGATTTAATCCACCTTTCCTCGTCAGCTATCGCCCCTTTTTAATTGTCCCGGTTTCTGTTGAACGCTTAGAACCAATTGGAGTCATCTGGCAAATAGGATCACTCATCCGAACCCTAACTAAGCCCCTTCAACTGTCTCCGGCTAAAACCAATCCTTAGCGCCGAGCCCGGTGCGTCAGAACTAGCTCTAATATGCCGATCAATCAACACCAAACGGCTCTTAGCCCCCCCTGTCACCCTGACAATTTCATCTTTCCACCAAGCAGCCCCCTGGGAGTGTGGGGCAATGCCAATATCTGTCGCATCTGTCCTATGGCTGTTTCGTTTCATGGTGGGGTTCCACGCGGACGGAACATCCACCCTCGAACAAGGCGAAACAGTTCATCGGCTGCATTATGGATGTGCCACATCCTCGTACTATTCGTACTCGCACAAAGACTAGTGGAGCTGAGATGGTCTGACTGGGGTAAACGGGAGAATTCCTCCTTTGGCCGAATCCCTGTTTGAGATATAAGTACATGTCTTATCCATCTTCGTCTGTTGTCTCGCGTTGATATACGACGTCGCCCGCCGTGTCTCTGCTCTATTCTGCAGCCATCCTTTCTTTTTTTGACTTTTTTCTTCTCAGCTTTCTTTGTTATATTTTGTTTCATTTTCAACTCAATTCACCCTCGTTTTCGTAACCTTATTTCGACATCTGCGATGTTCGTCTCTTCTCTTCTTGCAATCGGCCTGGCGCCATTGCTCGCATCCGCCGCTCCCTCCTGGTCCGTCGGTCCAACAACCGACTACGCCACAAAAGCTAGCACCAAGACCTGCAGTGTCCTCGACTACGATGGCGTCGCCGATGGAAAGACTGATATCGGCCCGGCCATCAGTTCCGCCTGGGATGACTGTAAAGAGGGCGGCGTGGTGTATATCCCGTCTGGCGAGTATGCCCTCGGGTCATGGGTGACTCTGACCGGTGGAAAGAGTACCGCTATTCGTATGGATGGTACTATCTACCGCACCGGCGAGGATGGAGGTAACATGATCTTCATCGAGCATACTTCCGACTTTGAACTGTTCAGTTCCAATTCCAAGGGCGCGGTGCAGGGGTACGGGTATGAGTTCCACAAGGATGGATCTCTGAGTGGACCTCGTATTCTGCGTCTGTATGAGGTTACGGACTTTTCGGTTCATGATTTGATTCTGGTTGATGCGCCTGCTTTCCATTTCTCTATGGATACTTGCTCTAATGGTGAGGTTTATAATATGGCTATCCGTGGTGGTGACTCTGGTGGTTTGGATGGCATTGATGTGTGGTCGAATGATATCTGGATTCACGATGTAGGTGCCAGTGTATCGCTGCTCTGAAGCTGAGGTTTATATCAGTTTCAGTTGGAATTCGTTGGATAGTTGCTTATAATTACCAGGTCGAGGTCACTAACAAGGACGAGTGTGTCACTGTCAAGGTACGTATTTTCACACAAAGCTCTTGCCCTTTCTTTACTAACACGACACAGAGTCCCTCCAAGAGCATCCTGGTTGAGAACATCTACTGCAACTGGAGCGGTGGCTGCGCCATGGGCTCTCTCTCCACCGACGTTGACATCAGCGACATCACATACCGCAACATCTACACCTGGTCCTCCAACCAGATGTACATGATCAAGAGCAACGGCGGTAGTGGCTCCGTTTCCGACGTCACCCTAGAGAACTTCATCGGTATGGACCACCCTACCCAAGACCTACCAAGACCCGACAGTTCCACCCCACCTACATAACATAAACATAGATTACAGTAACTAACACCCCCAGGCCACGGCAACGCTTACTCCCTAGACATCGACCAAGCCTGGAGCAGCATGTCCACCGTCTCCGGCGACGGCGTCCAACTAAACAACATCACAATCAGCAACTGGAAAGGCACCGAAGCCAACGGCGCCGAACGCGGCCCGATCAAAGTGAACTGCGCGCCCGGTGCGCCATGCACCGACATCACAATCGAAGACTTTGCCATGTGGACCGAAGAGGGCGACTACCAGACCTACGTCTGCAACAGCGCCTACGGCTCCGGCGAGTGTTTGAAGGAGGAGAGCGGTGATGTCACTTCGTACTCGACTACTGTGACTGTTAGCACTGCGCCGACTGGGTATTCGGCTGCTTCTATGGATGCGGATTTGGCTACTGCTTTTGGAACGGATTCTGAGATTCCGATTCCTACTATTCCTACTTCTTTTTATCCTGGTGCGACGCCTTTTAGTGCGTTGGCTGCTAAGGCTAGCTCTGCTTAGATGGGAGTTGGTGGGTGATTGGGATATTTCCTGCCAGTGGAACAACCTGAGGGGTTGGAATATGATTATTTGAGCATATCCATGGATTCTGGTTCAATTTTATGCGATGCCTTGGGGTTGAAATCCTTGATTTCTCATCAACGATGGAGTACACGTATTATATATACCTAGGTATATAGTGACACTCCAGAGGTTGTTGACTAGTACCGCCTGGGCATGGATCGGGAGACCTTCAAATCTTGAAACCTTAGTGTTTATCCGCTGAAGACATAATTGCATTGAGTAAATCGATCAAGGTGAATACAGCCACTGTATTTCACTCGAAGTTGTGCTAGTCTAACAGTACATCCTAGTAGTGTTGCCCTTTTGAGCAAATGGTGTCGTCAACACAGCTCCACCTTCCTCCTTCAACCCGTGGACTGCACCAACCTCAACCTCAACTTCAACTCCCTTCAAGTCTCTCCACCGTGACTCTTTCCAACACTTCAAAGACCCTGAAAATCACGAACAAACACGAAGACGAAAACACACCCGTCGATCACGCCATGCCACGATCCAATCGAACACGAGGACAACCAAGATCCCCACCGCGATAGAGTTTGCGGGGCAATCAAAGCTACCCTGATTCGCGCTTGTTGATGCAGATTCCAGAGTTCTTGCGTAAGGGATTCGACGTTGCATCCAGCTGGCAGCAGTCCCTGTCTGTGCTAGGACAGCTTGAAAAAGACACCGAAGGAAGAGCTTGGGTATTCATATAAGAACGGAATTCTCTCTTCTCACCTAGAGAAAACAATGCCTTGAGTCCCATTTAGGACTTCCCAAACACCATCGCCATGGCCGTGGATAGCACAACAAATAAACATGATAATCATGCCGATGCGAAAACACCCTCTCAACAACCAACTCCGATCGCAGATCTCCCGGCCGAAGATGGCCCCGACGCGACCTACCGCGCCAAAGCAGACATACTCAACCGCGCGATTCAAGAAATCGGCATGGGCCGATACCAATGGCAACTCTTCGTGGTAATCGGATTCGGCTGGGCGAGCGATAATCTATGGCCGATCGTAACATCTCTAATCCTCACACCCCTCTCATACGAATTCGCCGTCTCCAAACCGCCCCTCCTAACACTCGCGCAAAACATCGGCCTCCTAGTCGGCGCCGTGTTCTGGGGCTTCGGCTGTGATATATTCGGGCGGCGCTGGGCATTCAATCTGACGATCGGAATTACCGCAATCTTCGGACTGGTAGCGGCAGGATCGCCAAATTTCGGGGCTGCGTCTACTTTCGCTGCGTTGTGGTCGCTCGGTGTTGGAGGGAATTTACCGGTTGATTCGGCGATTTTCTTGGAATTTTTACCCGGCTCGCATCAGTATTTGTTGACGGTTTTGTCGGTTGATTGGGCTTTTGCGCAGCTTTTGGCCAATTTGGTTGCTTGGCCTTTGATTGGGAAAATGACTTGCGCTGAGGCAGACGGGTGCACTAAGGGTGATAATATGGGATGGAGGTATTTCCTCATTGCCATGGGGGGTCTGGCTATGGTTATGTTTGTGTCTCGCTTCGCTTTCTTTACTATCTACGAATCGCCGAAATATCTGATGGGCAAGGGGAAGAATGACCAAGCGGTGCAGGTTGTGCATGAGGTGGCGCGTCGTAATGGCAAGACCTCGTCGCTGTCCCAGGCTGAACTGGATAGTTTGGACGAAGGTGAAGCGCATGGTCACAACGCAAGAACAATTGTGCGACAGAGGCTGGAGAAGCTTAAGTTCAATCACATTCGCGCGTTGTTCGATACGCCCAAACGTGCTTTCTCAACGACTTTGATTGTTCTTGTCTGGGCCTTTATTGGTCTCGGATTCCCTCTGTACAACGCCTTCCTCCCATATATCCAACAATCTCGCGGAGCGGAATTCGGCGACGGCTCCGTTTACATCACCTACCGGAACTCCCTCATTAATTCAACGATGGGTATCCCCGGCTGTCTGCTGGGTGGACTTCTTGTGGAACTCCCTAATTTCGGAAGAAAGGGTGCTCTGTCAGTTTCAACGGCTCTCACGGGCGCTTTCCTTCTCGCGTCAACGACAGCGACAACTTCGAATGCTTTGCTCGGGTGGAACTGTGCTTTCACCTTCATGAGCAGTCTCATGTATGCTGTGCTGTATGCGTATACGCCGGAGATATTCCTGACAAAAGATCGCGGCACGGGGAATGCCCTGACAGCATCTGCGAATCGCATTTTCGGAATTATGGCTCCTATCATTGCCATGTTTGCCAACCTTCAGACTGCCGCTCCGGTGTATGTCAGTGGTGCATTGTTCATAGCGGCCGGCATTCTGGTCGTTTTTATGCCTTACGAGTCACGAGGGAAGGCGAGTCTTTAGTTCGGTTCAGGAAGAAGGTACTTATTTTCGAACCCTGGGGGACTACCCTGCAGTTCTCGTGACAGATACATGTATCTACCAACCGTGCATCTCCACAGAGACATCCATACATAAATAAATAGGAACGTCAGCATGTACATTATATCATTGATAACCAGTCCCAGGTAGAACCTGGAAATGCAATAACAAGCGCATTGACCATGCTTAGTCCGCACTGCCCCCAAATTAATATAAAACACTTCCAATAACCAGGGTACGATCCACCGAATTCCCCAGGACAAGATATGGAGGCGATGATGTCATTCCGCAAAACAGGCACGAGGCCGTTACGCAAC
Organism: Penicillium cosmopolitanum; assembly: GCF_028827165.1. NCBI lineage: Eukaryota > Fungi > Ascomycota > Eurotiomycetes > Eurotiales > Aspergillaceae > Penicillium > Penicillium cosmopolitanum. Next base: position 3,835,015 of record NW_026622678.1, on the reverse strand, counting down.
TGTCATACAACTAACCTCTACGGAGTACTGTAAGACTGGGAATACAGTAACCCATCATTAATGTGAGAAAGTTCAAATTCAACAAACATCAGCAACCCATCCTGCACAGAGGGAAAATCGTGATCCACAAAGCCGTTGCCGACGGGGAATTTCAACCAATACCATCTATATCCAGGGCTTAACGCGACTCCATCCCTGATAATGAGATCAAGGATGTGAATACCCCACCCTGGATGTCACTACGTCAGGAAAGATATAACTGGTTCGATGGCCCTGGCTTGTAAAGTGACAGGCCAGATGTGGGGATGTGATTTGTTGGCCGCGTGGCGGGGGTGTTGTATTTTCCAGATAGTGACAATGTGGCTTGTCGGACGCATTATATCATATTTCGTAAGATGGCTGCTGGGTTGGTATTTAAACTTGTTGCGATCGCGATGTTGAGCTAAAGGTTTATTTCAACTTGAACATTTTCATCAAAGATTTACTTATCGCTTTGACTCGAACTTCAAATTCTCCCCGTCTCATCCATCCAATAACATCTATCCCATATACAAAATGTCCCAAGACAACAGTAACAGTACGTTCCCATAAAATCCCACACCCTCTCTCATCACACCGCGATTCAATTAACTAACCCTCCACCACCTAGATGGCGGCCTCCTCGGCGGACTCACAGACACCCTCGGCAAAACAGTCGGCGGCGTAACAAACACAGTCGGAGGTGCGGTCGGTGGACTTGGCAACACGGTCGGCGGCGTAACAGAAGGCGTGGGACAAACAGTTTCTGGCGCGACTGAGGGCCTGGGAAATACCACCAAGGGCGTTGGTCAGGGTGTTCAGAATGGTGTGTCCAGTGTTGGGGGTAAGGATCAAACTGCTGAGAACCCGCTTGGTTTGAACAAATAGATTAAGTTCTTCCGATCTTGTGTTATTGAAGGGGGGTTTTTTGAATCTGAGGGGGAATAGTGGGGTTAATGTTCGATTATGTTTTATTATTTTGAATTCAAATGATTATGATTTTTGGAATGTTCCAGTTCGGTTCTTTTGTTGGACACGGTGGTGTACTAGTTTACTACTGCCATGCAGATGCGATGTTGGTACATTATACTATACCCCAAATAATAGTATGAGAGTCAAAGTATTGATCACAATTTCAAAACAGGGAGCCTGAGTAACAGGTTGATTCTTCAGGACTGTTCCTGTCATGCAGGCTTTACCCGATTTGGTCTTTCTCCTGGAGTGTGGGGAAACTGAAAATTGACGTAGATCCTCTTTCTGATTTGGAATTTAAGTTCGCAAGCTACTCTAGTTAATCTTTGTCAAGCGAGTAGTAAGTACTGTATTTTTCGCATTGTGAAAGAGCCGCAATCGGGTATATTCTCTCCAATTTTGGTCCTACCAGGGAAGCAGCTGTTGTACTAGTAGTCAAATTCGAAAATCCTGCTTTGGAATATTAAAGTACCGTGACCTCAAAATATTTCAAATTTATATCACTTACGCTGTGCTTGACATCCAACTTGACGGCGGAAAGTGGACTTCATTGGGAATGTGGGGATGGACCCTGAAGCGGATGCGAATTGCGTGCCGACAATCCCGAATCTCGGCCGACACCGATCAACGAGTCATACCTCGAGAGCCTCTGAACACTTCCAACCAGATGCTTCTTTGTTTTTCAAACAACTATCTGCAGTGAAATTGAGGACAATTGAATTCCACAACAGAAACTTCCTCATTTCTGTACTTCAACCATGTCATCGAATCCTCCTCGCCAAAACACACAATCGCCACCTGAAGCTCAAACCACCCCATCTGCAAACCCATCGCAGACAAGTACCTCAAAATATGAACATGGATGGAGAAGAGTTGTTCGCAATTTCACCCCATCGTCAGGCCCCTACCTTCTCACACATTCACATTCGTCACATCCACCCACTAATCCCCAGCTAGATGGTTCTCCGTAACAATGGGCACAGGAATAGTCTCAATCCTCCTCCACAACCTCCCCTACAACGGAATATGGCTCTACTGGATCTCAGTAGTAATATTTGCCCTAAACGTCCTCCTCTTCGCACTGGGGACTATAATCAGTTTTCTCCGATACACACTCTACCCCGAGATCTTCACAGTGATGATCACGCACCCGGTACAGTCAATGTTCATAGGAACATTTCCAATGGGTCTCGCGACGATAATTAACATGGTCGTTTTTGTGTGCGTACCTGTTTGGGGTGAATGGGTTAGATATTTTGCGTGGGGACTTTGGATTTTCGACGCGGTTGTTTCGGTTTTGACGGCTCTTTCGTTGCCTTTTATTTTGTGAGATTGGGACCCCTCTCCCTTCCTCCATACAATCCGAGAGACTAATGAGACCCGGTGATAAATAGAATGGCCAATGGAAGCGAGACGCATTTATCTTCTATGACGGCCGTTTGGCTCTTACCGATTGTTAGCTGTATTGTTGCGGCTTCGTCGGGGGCAGTTGTTGCCGAGATCCTGCCTAATGAACAGTATGCTCTGTGGACAGTTATCGCGAGCTATGTGCTTTGGGGAATGGGTCTTCCGCTTGCTTTGATGGTGATGGTTATTTATCTGATGCGATTGACTCTTCACAAATTGCCGCCGAAAGCGGTGATTGTGAGTGTATTTCTTCCTTTGGGTCCGCTTGGGCAGGGGGGATATGGGTGAGTACTAGTATTATATACTTCTCCTTTTATTTCTGGTCTGGTCGAGGATTCGAATCTCATTCACTGATTGAATTATGTGTGTTCAGTGCAATGAAACTAGGCCAATGTGCCCAACTGATCTTCCCGCAAACGAAGACGTTGGAACAATCGTCCGGGTCTACATTTTACACGTTGGGATTTCTGGTTGCACTGATTCTCTGGGCCTTTGGACTTGTTTGGTTGTTTTTTGCGTCTGCCTCGATTGTAAGGTCGAAGAGCTTTCCGTTTAATATTGGGTGGTGGGGATTTACGTTTCCGTTGGGGGTGTTTGCGGCGAGTACGGTGCAGATGGGGAATGAACTTCCTTCGAAGTTTTTCCATATTCTCGGGACGGTACGTATTTCAAGGCAATCTAAGCTGTATTTGTGAAGTGTTTGCTAATTTGGGTTATTTTTACAGATTTTGTCTGTTTTGGTGGTGATGCTGTGGATGGTGGTTAGTATGGGGACTTTGCGAGGGGTGGTGTCTGGGAAACTGTTCCACGCGCCGTGTCTGGGGGATTTGAAGGGAGGGAAGGAGGGGGAGGGGGGAAAGAGGAGGGGAAAAGAGGTGTAATACTAGATAATCTATGGCATACAGTGTATAGTATACACTGTAGTCTCTATGTATACACCGTACTAGTTATAGTTACACCCTGCGGGTGTATAGTATCACGTGATGTGGAGAAAATAAATTATTTTTTCTTCCCCCTCGAATTGTCGTTAGATCAGATCCAGCCCGTCATCCACTTTTGGTCTTGTCCTTGTTCCTCCCATCTGGCCTACTTGGCTTGTTTGGTCTGCCTCTTCCTTTTTTTCTCTTTTTTTTCCCTGTCAGACCCTGTTGGACTTGACCTTGTCTTCCCCCCTGATTTCCCTCTCTGTGTGCGCCCGCTGCTGATTTCTCAACTCAACTCGACTGCGCTGACGGCGGCTCCGGGCAGAAGTAGCCCCTAATCCTTTTTGGGATTCCCGATTGGGTTTGTGGGTGCCTTGACACCTTGCTACCTTAGTGCCTTGCTGCCTTGCTGCCTCACTCGCCTCTCGTTCGGCCGGAACAACAAAACACGCGGCGCGCCCAGATCGCCCCAGTCCAGTCCAGCTTGTACCTTTGGCTCTTGCGGCGATTGTCTGCTGTCGTTGCGCTCTGCGTCGACTTTGACTCGTGTGGTCCTCTTTCATGCGCCCGTTCGTCCAGATTTCCTCCTCCACCCCCGGTCGCATGGATCTCGCGTGACTCGACCAAAAAGCAACCAACCTGAATTTCGCCGCTGACGGCAACCTTCAAAGAGAACACACCTCGAAGATGATGGGATACGGGGGTCAACCCTTTCATCCCCAGCAGTCACAGCAGCACCAACAGCAACAGCAACACCAGCAACATCAGCAATCCCAACAAACACATCCTTCATCCCAACCGCAACATCCCCTCGGCTCCCAGCGCCAACAGACCCCATCGTTAGGCGCAACCCCGAACCTATCACAACATGGATCTCCATACGCAGGCAATAAAACTCTCTTCCGACCTCCTCCCCAGCAGAATTATACCACCGCCCAGTCTCCCGATATGCGCAAGATGGCCCCAACGTCGGGCCCACTCGCGGGGTATCCCCCAACGACCAGCTTTGCGCAATTCCCCGGACACTTCGCCCCGCAAGGTTCTCCAGATCTGATGGGGAGGAATCAAGATCCAATGGCGTTGCACAACATGCAGAATATGCAACGCGGTTATAGTCTAGCTCATCTACGCCAACCGCCGGGGATGAGTCCTTCCGCGGCAATTTCGCATGGCCAAGGTATGGGCGTCTCGTCTCCTCAGCAGTCCATGAACCGTCTGCCTCACTCAGGTGTTCAGCAACGAGAGAACCACCCTTCTGCCAGTCCATCCATGGCTAGTCCTTCTATGTTTGCCATCAACCAGCAGCGACAATCGCATTCCCAACCACAGTCGCCCCAACAAACGCAACAGCAAATACAGCAAAGACAACAACAGCAATACCAGCAACAGAAGCAGCTCCAGCAACAGCAGCAGCAGATGATTGAGCAGCAACAGCGCCATGAGCAGCAGCAACGTATCGAGCAACAACGGCTCGAACAGCAACGCCAGGAACAGCAGCGCCTAGAGCAACAACAACGAGCGGAGCAGCAACGGATAGAACAACAGCGGGCGGAACGACGTGCTGAGCAACAGCGACAGGAGCAACAAAAGCGCCTTGAGAAGCAGAGACTGGAACAACAGCAGCTGGAACGAAAAAAGCAGGAGCAGCTGGAGAAAGAGCGTGTAGAAAAGGAGCGCGCGGCGGAGCAACAGAGGTTGGAACAACAACGACTGGAGCGGCAACGTTTGGAACAACAGCGGCTCGATCAACAAAACGCAGAGCAGCAGAAGCAGCAACTTGAGCAACAAAGGTTACAAAAGCTTCAGCAGCAACAAGCCCAACATTCCTACCAGCACCAAAACTCCTTTCAATCGCATCCGCAAGGCCAATTCAACCAATATCAACCGCCCCAGTCACGGTATCAGTTCCAACCTCAAGGTCAAGCCCAAGCCCAAGCTCAAGCCCAAGCTCAATACACCCAATCCCCGCAACAGTCCCGACAATCTCAATTCACCCCGACTCAGTTCCAGCACTATCAACCGCCATCTCAACCAGTTCAGCCGTCCCAGCCACAAATCGATCAATCAACGGGCTCCTTCATGCCTCCACCCCGCCAGCCTGTTCAAGGAAATGTCATCTCTCAGTCCGAGTCGCATGTCAAATCTGAGCCGCAAAGCCCTGCGCCGAAAAAGAAGTCGAAACCCCGTCATTCTACGGTCAACAAGTCCCAAGCTGCATATCAGCATTCGTTTCAGGCGGTGCCTTCTATTCCAGCTACTGCCCCTCCCCCCCGCTTCCGTCTCTACGTCCATGACCTCTGCAATTCCCAGGGCCACCCCAACGCCAGCTTTACAACAAAATGGCCATGTCCAATTAACTCCGGTCGCGGGCACGAACGGGGAGGTACCGCAAACCCCGACACGCCGCAAACGAGGTCGGCCTCGAAAAGAAGAAGTTGCGGCAAGAAATGCAGCCGCGGCAGCGCACGCGGCAGCTACTGGCCAGCCCCTCCCAGCCTCACATCCCGGACAGGCCTCGTTTGGCCCCAATATGACGCCCGTAGCGCTCATACCGGGAACGAGCACCCCACAACGAACCATAATGGGCCCGGATGGAACCCCATTGCCCCTCAAAAGGAAACGTGGACGGCCACGTAAGGCCGATCAAATTGCCTGGGCTCAGGCTACCGGACAGCCTTTGCCGCCGCCAAAACCGAAGAAGCCATATGTTCCCAAGCCTGGAACGGGCCGACCTCGTGGGAGACCTCGAAAAGCTGATGTTGCTGCAGCTGCAGCTGCGGCCGCCGCCGCCGCCGGTGGCACAGCAAATGGCGATCAGGCACAAGGAGACAAACCAAGCTTACCGGCTCACACGTCAGATACAAACGCAGCCCAGAAGCGAGCCGCTCTAGTAAAGGACGATGCCCACAAACATACTGGTGCGACACCACCTTACCCCCAGCAGGGCCAACACCATATGTCAATGCCAGGCCAACCCCAGCTGCAAGGCCAACAGCCATTGCAACAGCAACAGCAGCAGCAACAGCACCAGTCAATGTCCTCACAAAGCCAATCCCACCCGCATTCTGGTCTGTCGGCACACTCGGGCTTGCCCTTCATTTCGCCACAGACACAAGGCATGTCTCTTCCACAACATGCGCAGCAGCAACTGCAACAGCAACCTGGCCAGCAACACATGGGACAGCAAGGGCAGCACATGCAGCAGCAGAGTCAGCACCACGCATCAAGCCAGCAGGTCCTTCCACAGCCAGGCCAGCCGCTAATGCCGCACCTACAAATGCATCAGCAGCCACCCATCAATGCTTCACGGCCAACACCCCCTCAGCAATACATGCAAATGCCGCCTATGCACAGTCTGCAGCACCCGTCTATACAGGCCCACCAAACTGCCCAAGCCCCGGTTCAAGCACAGCCACAAGGCCGATCTCCCAATCAGCAACAGCCGCACTCCCAATCGCAATCACCGGCCCCGCCTAGACCTGCCCCGCAATACCAGCATCAACATACCTTCCAGGTCCAGCTGCAGCCACAACCAACATAACATAACCGCCCATTTTTCATCCCATCTCACAACCCTCCGACATCTCACTGTCAATATACCTCACTTCGGCGTTTACGTTCCAGCCCTACTTTACAAATAACCTCACCCCATCTCTTGCATTGATTCATTTGATTGATGTCCACGACACATTCTATTCCATTCCCATATTCCCCCAGTTCGAGTGAAATTTTTTTCTTCCATCAATTTTGCTTTTCTACTCTGTTCTCCTGCTCTTGTTCTCGCATATATTCTATATCGCATGTCTCATGTCCCGTCCTGTCCCATCAACGGCCTCCGACTTGACTCCTCTCTGATCGATCAAACGGTCGAGTATATTTCCGGCGGCGTTCTGCGTGTTTTTATCCCATTCTCCCTTCTCTCTTCTCTCCGTTTTCATGTTCGCATGGGCATTGTTTGGATATGGGCTTGTTCTGATTTTTTTTTCCCGTTTATTCGCATTTCCCCTTTCATGTCTTTGTCTTGCCTGATCTTGTGTCTTGTGCATGTATTGTCTTGTCCTGCTTAGCCGGTGGTCCTCTTGTCTTAAATATCTAATGCTGTAGTACATATTCCTAATTTATGGGCGAATACCTGCATTGTTTTTCACTTGTCAAAACTTCTACTATCATTACGCATTCCCTGATTCCATCGCCACGTCCACAATTTCATCTTCGTGTTCCATCTATCCCCGGGACCGACTTGTCGACTCGTAATGACAAACCACCTGCAACTGAGCACCTATAGCATTACGTCTATGACCTACTTTGGTAGGTATATCCATTCCATGCAGCCCTCCAATCGAACAGTGCTCACCTACACTAATGCACGGCGGCTACGCTAATCTTAAAGCCCTAGGTGATCTGACCACCGCCGGCGCACTCTATCTCAACACAGCATAGAAAAGGTAGCGCACGAAAATGAATACTTCAACTATCTCATGATTATATCCATTCTGCAAGTTCATCTAAAATTTTTCTCAATACCAGCAATCTTTGCAGAAAGAATCGTCGATGAAACCAAGTCCGAAAGCGAGTGGGGTCTTTTCTATCTACTTTCTACTCGGACCATAACCAGACGGACACAAATCCCTCAATTTACAAAATACGAGGGATTAAAAAGCCAAGAGCCGTTGGTGACCATGTGGACATTCTGCGCGGAGTAAAGGACATAATATCTCCATTCAGGTACGATTTCCATTCCGAAGAGGCCTTAGCACATATTTTGTGGGGGATGGTTATCATTCGCCGTTTTCGGAACAGTAGAGTCGGTAAAGAATCCCGCCATGCGCCCCCATGAACAAATAAATATTGGCATTGACAAGGTTTGCGCGGGAATACTGAGAAGTTATTGCGACCGTATTCAATATTTGTGGAACAGTTCGTCATTGAGCTCTCTCGTAGATATGCGGTGTGATGTTCGGGGTTGGCTGGTTCCAAGGTTAGAGTGGGGGGAGATGAACTCATAGTCTGATATTCTCTTAAAGTGAGCAAATTAGCAAACTCGAATTTGCGGTTCATTACTATCTGAACTCTATCACTAATGCTGACAGCATATCTGGTCCGCTTTCTGGGGTTCACCGTTTAGGATAATGGGTGTGTCGTGTGGGGTCAAGTGAGGTATTACAAGATATCTTGCTGCCCTTTTCCTCACATCTCTGTTCACCACCAACCCCAGATTTTGTCTGTGTCAAGCTCTATTGAATCTAAGTCATTGGATCGAAGCTGTTTGATTCAGTTTTGAGTTTATTTCCTATCACTAGTCCAGCTAGGAGCTCTCTTCTATCTCCCATTCGTTTCCATGACCATTGCCTCCATTTGGAACTTACCAGGTTATCTTACTCGACGGAAAATTAAACATCACCAATTACCCAGAGCAACCATATCTGCAAGCGACGATAAGAGAAATAACCGATACACCCCAGTGCGTCAAGAGAAATCTTTATCGATAAAAAAATCCGCCCAGCAACGATACTCCGGAAATGGACACATATCCGGAAATGGACATCAACCTTGCGTCTCAGTCACGACCACCTTCAATCCAGTCCGAACCTCATATCACAAAGCCAAGCGACTCACATCGAAAAGAGCCGAAATCATCTTTCCCATGCGACGATGCCGGAAAGGTAGAAACAGGTTCCATCATGACTGACAACCTGGGCGACCAAGAGGTCCTGAGCAACCAGGACACGATCAATTATCGAACATGTAGCTGGCAAAAGGTAGGCCGGTGAAGTTGAAGATCTCCTTCTCTTCAGGGATTCGCTGAACTGATAATTTCTATCTAGACCGCTGCCTTGCTATTCTCGGAATACATCTGCATAGCCATCATGTCGTTCCCTTGGTCATATTCGGTTCTCGGGCTGATCCCGGGTCTGCTGTTAACTTTGGCTATTGCGATGATAGTTCTCTATACATCGTTGACAATATGGTGCGTCTTGCCTTTACTGATTTTAATCATCAGTGGAAAATGAATTAAGCAATATGCAGGAAATTCTGCCTGCGACACCCCAAAGTTCGGGATGTTTGCGATATTAGTAAAATATTGTTCTTCGATTCAGATATCGTGTGGTACATCGCGGCCGCGATGTTCTTGCTGAACAATACTTTCATTCAGGTATACCTATCCCAATGCACGAATCTCTGTGTGAGAGTGTCCAAGCTGTGAAAAGTTATTGACACGATTTCCAGGCACTCCATTGTCTAGTCGGGGCCGAGTATCTAAACACAGTCTCAGGCCACCCATTCTGCACAGTTGCCTTGGCCCTCATAACAGCAATAGTGTCATTCTTCTGCTCACTACCACGAACATTCGGCACCTTATCAAAAATAGGAACATTCTCCGCCATAGCGACATTCATCTCCATCCTCCTGGCCGTAATATTCGCAGGAATCCAAGAGCACCCCTTCGGCTGGAACGAAGCCACCGGAGACCCTGTTATACGCAATTTCCCAGCGCCGGGGACAACATTCGTTCAAGGAATGAGCGCATTCCTAAATATCAGCTTCACATTCATAGGCCAGATTACTATCCCCAGCTTCATCGCGGAAATGAAAGAGCCTGAGGATTTCTGGAAATCCGTCGCAGCAGTAACAATTGCCGAAATCATTCTATTCACGATCGTCGGTGCGCTCATTTACGTCTTTGTCGGAAATCAATACATGACTTCGCCAGCTTTCGCCTCATTGGGAAACGACATCTACCTGAAAATTTCCTTCTCGTTCATGGTTCCCACGCTCATATTTCTCGGCGTTCTTTACGCATCAGTTTCCGCGAGATTTATATTCTTCCGCATGTTTGAGGGCACTCGTCATAAAGCGAATCATACGATTATTGGATGGCTCAGTTGGGCAGCTATCCTTTTATTCCTTTGGACTGTTGCGTGGATTATTTCAGAAATCATTCCATTCTTTACGAATTTGCTTTCGATCATGAGTGCGATTTTTGGCTCCTATTTTGGCTTTATTCTTTGGGGGTTTGCTTGGATTCGGATGCGGCAGGCTGAGAATCCTAATCTTATGAAAAGGAAGAGTATGAGGGAATGGGTTGAGTTGGTATTTAACGTGCTTATTATTTGTATTGGGTTTTTGTTTTTGGGGCCGGGGACTTTTGTGAGTTTTATTCCTGCTTTCCCTTTCACTTCACGGTATATGCTTTGGGGTCTTGTGACTGACTGGCTTTGTGCATGTTCTAGGCTTCGGTGCAATCGGTTGTTGACAGTTACAGGTCGGGTGGATTTGGACAGGCTTTTTCGTGTGCTAGCAATGGATTACACTGATCCTAGTGTGGAATTTATTTAAGACTTGTTCATTTTCGAAGTTCTCGAGGTCAAGTTCAACTTGAAGACCTGGAGCCCTGGCTGCGGGCTCAATAGTACCGACTCGGATACATAATATACCTCCAGGGTTCTGTACCCTGTGTGTTCAACCTTGGAAGTTGGTCAAGCAGTAGAACTTTCCGATTCTCTTTGAAACTTGAATAAGCTTGTCGCGGGCGTGAATATCCATTTACTTTTAGTCGGAGTACAACTGTCAAAGGTTTCGCACGCCTGTGCAAGAATCGATGAATCGATTCCGGACATTCCAAATTATGGACTCTAGCCCCCGCGGATTGAGCCTTTAGAGCCTTCTTGGAAACCTGGAACCTTGGAACAAATGAGGAACGTTATTGTTGAAGGTGAATTAAGGGGGATTTTCTAATGCAAATATTCTCATGCATAGCCCCCACGTGAAATTACAGAGGGACAACCCTTCCCGGAAACAGCCACAAGTACAAAACTCAAGATTATCAGCCCGTACCTACTATCCGATTTATAGTATATGTTCAAGTTCCCCGCATAGATTGCAAATCTCATAGTTGGTAGTAGTAGCATCGGATTTCACAACTATGGGAAAGAGGTTAATTGGAACCAAAAGTTTCAAGTTCTTGTACTTGTAGGTTTGAAAAATTAAACAATCAGTTGAGTTTTCTATTTGTCAACCTCGAATCAAAACTGAGCGGAATCATGAAATTGAAATTCGTTGGTCGCGTTGATAATCATGATCATGATATACATCACAGATAGTACTACCGGGCGGTAGAGTCGATAATCCAGTGTAGAACAGCCTTCGGGGCTGGACTCAAGAGTACGTTGGCAATGCTCCTCATTAATTAATCAAAGTAACCCTCCCCAGCACCACCCTCAAAATCCACCAAATCATCCAATCTCGTCAGTCGTTCATCCATATGAATATCACCACCAGGAAGCGTCTCCGCACTGGGCCAATCCGACAAGTCGAGAGCCAATCCCGGCGCAATTTTCTGCACCAGTCCATCACAAAGCTTAAACGCACGACAGGCCGCAGGGTCCATCTCAGCCATTGTGTGAATCCACATGAGAGCCTTCTTAGTCCCCGCAACTGCGATGTTTAGATCCGCCTCCAGGAGTGGACGGGGCGGGGTCCAAGATGGGGTGGTGTTTGAGGACTGCGATGTCGATTTTTCCGAGTTATCGACACTGACATTCATCGGAGGGGATGAGAAGGAACAATAGGATAGTCCGAGGAGGAGGGCGGTCGTGGATTGCATGAGGAAATGCAGGACGCTCCACCAGGGTGTCTTGTGGGCAATCCAGGAGAGTTCGGGGGTATCTGGCAAGATTGAGATGAGGGAGCATGCGGCTTGGAGGCAGTTTGTTGCCATTTCTGCGCGGAGTTTGGCGCGTGCGGATGGTTGTGATTGTTGTGGGTTTGCAGGGTTAGGACTGGCGTTGGGTGGTGTACTCGATGATTGGGTAAGACACGGTCTGCAGAGAGTGATTCTTGCAGAGTAGTAATTCATCGCCAGGCAGACTCTTTCCCGTGTGCATGGAAGAGAATCATCATCCAGGTTGGGATTGACTTTCCAGTACCCAGTGTCTGGGAGACTGAACTGGTAGCTGGGGGTGAGTTTAGAAACCCAGCGATCGAAGTTCCGACTGTAACTTTGAATTCGAAATTCCGTCTGACTGGCGCTTTCACGGATGCCCTCAATGCTATAGACCTTGCCAAGAACGGCTTGCGAGATGAGAGTCAGATCGACGAGATGATGGAAGAAGAGCGACGGCGATGGATCGCGGGATGCAATCCAAGCAGCCGACTGTTTGCGCTGCGTCTGTTTTTCCAAGAGGGTGGGCCTGAGTTGATTCTCACGGCGTGTTGAGTTCTGAACTAGCAGCTGGACCTCGGGATCATCGAATGCCTCTTCCTCAGCTGGCATCGGGAGTGGTACAGAGCAAAGGCTATCGCCCACACAGGAGGCTCGGCCATTCATTGAGATGAGTAGGTGTTCCAGCGAATAGATGGACCACCATAATCTACCACGGGCCTCCTTGGCTCCATCGTGAATGCGACCGTCAGTATTGCGAAGATTGATGCCAAGCGAGAGCGCAGAGTGTAGTGCCATGTTGGAAAACTTGGATGATCTGTTTTTGTTAGAATAGTTCAATGTCAGTTGCCTCTGACGTGGTGCGATCACATACCGGTTGATCTGTCCCAGGCACAGAAGGTACAAGGCCATCAGAAGCTCAAGCTGAGTTTGCTGCAAATCTGGGTGGTCAAACAGAATATTCTCGTCGAAAACCAATTTCCGTGCTCGGGCTAAGTAAACTGAGTCATCCTCTTGGCGACTAGCATTGGGCTCAGCGAGCTGAGCATAGTGGCATCCGATGGCGAAAATCATATTGAGAATTCCGAGCCATTTTCGAGGTGGGTTGGATGGGATGTCATAAAACTGCCGATACTGGGCGACATACGTCGTTCTTCGAATCGCTGGGAAGGATGGGTGAACAAAAGTCAGGTAGGTATTGAAGTATTCGTCGGCGAGGGCACGGGGCGGCACGGCGAAGGGGTCGGCGTCGTCGAGCGGTGGGATGGCCAGGTCGTCCAAATGATAGTTCATAATGTGGATGGAAACATCGCGAGACCGCTTCCGGTGGGAAGAGGATTGGGCGTCACTCGAATAAAACGGCGTGATGGGAGAAAGGGATAGAGTAGAGTCGCGATCGACATTATGCTCCAGACGTTGCATCCACGAGATCTCGGAATTCTTGCCAAAGAAGCCAGCCGCTCGAGTATTCTCATCGCGGTTCAAATCTTCATCCACCTCATCGATATCCTCGAGAGATCCAACAGAAGAATCCGAGTCCTCGCCATCATTGCCGGTGTCGAACTTGTTGGCGCCTTTACACTGTATGGATGACGAATTCGTCAAATTCTGAAGTCGCGAAAGGTGGTTATGCTTGACGATACAATTGGTTGTCGAGACTTACCTTCAGCGTTTTTCGAATTTTGCGTGCTGTGTGCGGTTCCACTTCTGTTTCCAAGCTGCGCAGCAGGTGCTCATAATGCTCCACACGATGTCCGAGAAGCTGTAACTCCTTCTGTTCTCTCACCCGCTTGACATCTTCATAGGAGCATTGGTTGTTGTGGTAGTTACATTGTCCACATGTTGGCTTTACCCCGTCGCACTTGATTTTTCGTTGTCGGCACGCTTCACAGGCTCGAGCTGAGCGTCGACGTCCCCGATTGATATTCGGCCCGGTGATGCGGGGTATAGCGACCTTGCTGCCATGCATATTGTTATGCTCTACGGGATTCCGAATGGGAGGGGAGGGTAAGTGTGGTTGCAGCATGTTTAAGTCCATGGACCGCGTGGGCGCTATAGACATTTCACCATTAGACATTGATGTTTCGGGATTAACGACCAGAGGTGGCGTCCAGTTTGGATGATTCGTGTTATTAACAGAGATGTCGTACCCCTGACTGCTCCGACGAGACATGATGGCAGGGGTGGTGGAGGTATAGAGTTGTGAGCAACATGCGTTTGGTCGAGTCGATCAAGTAGGTTGGTTTATAAAATTTGATAGCCGACCGATAGATGAAGGAGCGAGGATGAAATGAGGCACGAGTTTATTAATAAGTCAAGTGAAGTAGTTCCACTCACCCCACTCCAACATCTCCTCAGCCAGGGACAATCTTTAATCTGATTTGGCGAAGTCGGTCAACCTCTCGCGGGGAGGTAGTCATAGCTCCCGGCTGTGTGGAGTGGGTCAAGAACATGCACTATGAGAGGCCAGCAAGGCCAGTGCGAGCGCAAACCAGAGGGCGCAAATTAGAAGGCGGACGGGCTAAATAGAAAAAGATCATCGAATGCGGATTTTGCTGGTTAATCGTTCAACACTCCCTGGTTCCAGCTCAGGTTCCGGAACTATGACTGGATCTGAGCTGTAATGTATCAGGTTTTGGGTCGAGGCAACGGGTGACCATATGATATCATAACCGAAATATCTAACAAATCAAGGGTCTGGTCGTACCAGGGTTAATCTTCCCTAATTCCGCATGGAAGAGGGGACACGCACGCCACCCGCGATCGACAGATACTAGCGAGGATCAGCATGGAGCCGGATACTGTCGTGCAGGTAAAATGCTGTCCTTCCCAAGACTGAGGCTCTCATATCGATCCAACATGTCGGAAAGACCCAAGCCGGGATAATCCTGGAGGCTCTGGCCTTCGCCAATGCCGTGGTACTTTTCATCTCGGTTGAGCTTCTCCAAGCCCTCCGCGTAATCATCAAAACGCGAGTGGCCGCGGTTGGTCGGTTCCTCGTCAAAAAGGTCCTTTAACTCGTCCGGGACGGAACTGGCGTCGCGAATACGATCGCCTTGCGCCTTAGCTCGAACTGATTGTCGGAAGATATGGAAGAGATTGCGACCCAAGGCGGAGCGACTAGCCACAATCGATAATGCACTAGCAAGGGATAGGAAGTCCTGGTCGAGGACATTGAATGATTGGTGCTCCATCATCGTGAAAAGGGCCAGAGTGATAGCGTACAGAGCGAACGGGTGGGCCCGACTCATTCCGTACTCGCGACGATGGAGACGAGTTAGTGCTGCAATACCCTGTGCGGCCGACTGCGTTACATTCCAGGCAGTGTATTTGGGTTCTGGTGAATATCGTGGGCTCTCGGGCGTTTTCGGTGCATCGGAGGAGTTGGAGGAGTCATAGGGGACGCAGCTGAACAGATTTACAGCGAGAGTATGGAATCGCATTCTTGAATGAGTCGCGTGAGCCACTTGCTGAAGAAGCATAGGAAAATAGAACCCTCCAGGGCTACTCACAATAGCAATATTAAATGCGGCGGCATCGCACCATCAAATTCATCCGGCAACAACTCTTTCCACCGGATCAACCGCTCGTATAAATCCTCGCGACTCAACTGCTGATGTCTTTCCTCGCCAAACATACTCCGCGAGATATCGCGCGCAATGGTCGACAAATTACACGCCTCATCAAAGTACAAACTGATCTCAGACGGTCGCGACTGCCGATGCGTCGGATACGGTCTCCAGAGAAGCTGATCTTGACCAACATCGCGACCAACACGAGGCATATTGACATGGGCAATGAGACAAGGGCGAAGAAAGCCCGTATGAACCATCCTGCACCTTGTTAGCTTGTCAATCCCGAGCGCAGTTGGTTGTGTTCACCCACGTATCGATATTGAACAGTCCCCACGCCGTCCGCCGACACGAAGCATCCATGTCCCTGGACAATTGCTCGCTAGTAATGTGCGGACCGGAACTGCCCACAAGTCCGAGCGATTCGCCCATACGGATGGCCTCATGAAGCATGATATATCCCAGATCATCGTCACGAGACATCGCGTACCGCTCATACATCAGAAGGGTACCCTGCAGCGTAGCCAGGCTGGGTCTGGAGGGAGAATCCGCTTTGAGTCGTTCTGCTTCAGCGAGGAAGTCACATCCTTTGGAGGAAATGTCGCCGGGGATGACATATGCTTCAGAGAATTCAGAGAAATACTGAAAGCATCGCACCGATCAGCATCAGAATCATTCAAGCGTTGGAGGCTCGAACGAGATAAAATGGTGAACATGAACAAACCCCAAAGCAAGGCATATCAAAAAGAAACAACTTGAACTCACACAGGCATTACTCAAAAGCGCATTCACCAAAAATGCACTACAAAATTCCCCCTCCCTCGGCCAGTCCCACCAGGAGCACCCATATACTTCAAAAACACATCTTGATCCAAAAACGCATTCACAGGATAATCCCAAGTAAAATACAACGAGACAAGATGCGAAACAAGATCATCATCATTCGTCACAGCCGTCCAAGGCTTAGCGGGGACTTTAATCGGCGCCTCATCGCAGATATAGTGGAGATCCATAACTTTACTGCGAAATGGCGGCTCGGTTCCCTCGACGTTAAAGATATCTTTAACATCTTCCAGTTTGGAAATGGTGGATTGAATCTTTTCTTTGTCCATTGGCGTTCTGGCCGTGTCGCTTGCTGCTAGACTCGAGCCCGAAGCACGAGATGCCGAAGTCGATATTGAAGTTGAAGTCGATGCTGAAACAGAGCCCGTTTTCATCGCGGGAACTAAAGAATCAGAAATATCCCCTGATCCCCCCTGCTTCCCCTCCTCCTCTTCCTCTTCCACTCCCAATCCCCTCAACCCTCAACCTCCCACTCAAACCCGAAAGCGTCTCATCAATAAACCCCCCTAACATCCTCAGGCCCGGCACTATTATCCCGAATAAGTTCCAAAAGTCTCAACGCAGCACACGAATCCGCCTCCCGAACCAGTGTAAAAAGATCATTTAACAAATCCCGATGATAAGATAATTCATCAGCGGTTCGCTTCGCAGCGACTCGTCGTCGCTGATCGAGTGATTCGTCGAATAAACATGTTCGGTGGAAAGTGAGACAATTGGTGCATGGTGGTGTACCGGAACATTTCCTTTTGGACTTTTTGCATGCTAGACATGCTGTTGAGACTCGTTTTTTCCATGGGGTGTTTGTACTTGTGCTGCCAGTGTCTGGTATTGCTGTGGAGCTTAGGTTGCCGGTGGAACTTGATGATATACCTCCTGCAGCTGGTGCAGCGGTTGAGCTTGATTCTTGAGTTGATGTTGAATTTTTGAAGGGCGGGGGACTGCTTTGGTCTGAGATTGGCGAGGGACCTGTTGTGATGTGGCGTTGGTCGGAGGTCATATCGATTGGATCGTGGGATTGATATTTGGATAATGTACTATACTGCAGGTAGACACCAACAACTTGAATGTGTACTAGTAGTAGGGCCAGTGAGATAACTTGTTTCGAGTGGTTGTTTGAAAGATTGTTGAGTGGCTATAGTGTACGCCGCAGTATACTTTAATTTCACAACAGTCGCCATATCGAGCTCAAGTTCTTGCTTTTGCCGCGGAAATGACGACGGGGGCGAGGACTCGAGAAAAGAGGCGGTTGAAAGGGATTTATAACCCAGTGAGGCGAAGGGAAACGTGAATGGGATGAGAAGCCTTAATTGGTTGTTCAGGCATGGCAAGGGGATACAGTATCCAACAATCTCTCGCCAAGGACAGCCGCAGCAGAAAATGACGGAGAGTAGAATGAAACTTGTAAAGCCCTGTACATTTTAAAAGTATGCAAGGATGCCCGAGTCCAAGATCAAGTTCTTTGACCGGGATTGAAGGGAAGTTGGGAGTTAACTACAGCCGCGGAGACCGCATTGAATGATCTTTCCACCTACAATGGAGCAGGATCGAGTACCCGGCTATTAAATCCTTGTCTCATTTTGACCAAACAGGGAAGACATCCTACTTTGGAGGCCTGAGAAATTGCCTGGCGGTGTCAAGATGACGTTTACTGGTGTTGTCGGGAACAACAACCCGCCAATCCGAGGACGGAAAAGATAGCAGCAGCAGCAACAAAGACAAAAACAGTACTTCTGGTGAGCAAAATAGCTAGTGCAGTGACATCGATGCACTAGTACAACCTTGGGATAGTCTGGGAAAGAAAGACAGGACCTGCTACTAGTTAACTAGTACGAATAAAGCAACTACTACCAGACACTCCAGGGCTGGCACATGTATAGCTACCAGTGTCTAGTATGTCAACACTACAACTACAACTACACTTCAATTGAATAATAATGAGGAGGTAGATGCAACTGCCGTACTTAAAAAAGACCAGACCGCAAAGTGCAGCCCGAAAACAAGACGCTGGATTATTGTAATGTAGTACAAGGCACATCTTTAGCATACTCCATGATTCCATCGAATGCACCTCCCAAAACCAAATTAAAAAGTCGAATCGACGACAGCAAGAAAGCTGAGACCGAGACCAGAACCAGACCGGGGCTCAATTATTAAATCTAGTGCTCCAAAATACGGAGGGAACCCTGCACAACGCAGTTCTCCAGGACGGATCCAGGGGGGATATCAATAGTGCTGCCCTCGGTGGCGACGATGATAACTGTGCCCTTGAGAGTGACGTTGCGGCCGAGGTTGACGGCACCGGTGATGGTCAGGTGGTCCAGCTCGACGATGCGGGGGATACTGCCGATGCGCTTCTGGAAGTCGGAGACCTTCTTGAAGTCAGAGCCCAGCTTGATGACGGGAACACCACCGAAACGGTTGGGGTCCATGACGAGCTGGCCGTGCTCGAGGCGGTACAGGTCGGACTTGACGACCATCAGGTCGGAGCAGGTCTTGACGGGCAAGAAGCGGCGACGGGGCACGTTGACACCGTGGGCATTCTTGAAGTGGCGGATGGCGGCACCGACGGCGGTCTCCAGCTGGTAGATGGCCTGGTCGGCCTCACCCTTCTTATCGGCGGGGATGGACTTCTCGTTGGCGATAATCTCCATCTCCAGCTCGTTCTCCTCGACAACGCGCTTGATGGCCTGGACGTTCATCCAGATGTTGTTGGTGTTGAAGTACTTGAACTTCTTGATGGACTTGAACTCGTTGACGTGCTCCTTGGGGACCTGGGCGATCTCCAGCAGGCGGACCTTGCCGTCCTGGTCAATGATGGTACCACCCTTGACATCGGCCTTGGTCTTGTCGGTCAACTCCATGATGTACTCAGCCTTGGAGTCAACCATGTGCTGCAGGATGCGGAGATCGACGACGGCACCCAGGTTGTCAGCGTTGGACAGGAAGATATACTCAATGCCACGCTCGATCAGCTTGTCGAGAGTGCCGGAGTTGTAGAGAGACTCGTAGACGTCACCGTGGCCAGGAGGGTACCAGTCTTGGAGGGGAGCATCGAAGCTCTTGGGGGCGGGAAGGAGAGAGTCCTTGATGATACGGGGGTAGCGGGACTGGTTGAAGGTGATGATGTCGACGTTGTGGCCCTCGTACTTCTTGATAATGGACTGGGTGTCCTGGTCGGTGTTGAAGGAGTTCATGAGGACGAAGGGGACGTTGACATTGAAGGTGCGGTTGAGGTGCTCGATCTGGCGGACTGACAGGTCGAGGAAGGACATGCCCTCACGGACCTCGATGACGGACTTGGGGCCAACGCAGCCCATGGAGGTACCGAGACCACCGTTCAGCTTGACGACAGCCAGCTTGTTCAGGAACTCAACGGAGGCATCAGCACCGAGCTCGTCGTAGCCGACGACCTGCGAGGGCTGGGGAGGAGCGATGCGGTCCCAGTTGACAGCGTTACCCTTGGCCTTGTCATTGAGGAAACGACGGAAGAGGGCGAAGAAGTTGTCCATCTCGGTCTCGAAGCGCTTCTTATCGGCGGGCTCGGTGACGGAGTCGGAGAGGGCGTTCAGGGCATTGCGCATCTGCGAGGCAGCCACGCTGGTGGAGGCATTCTCGAAAGCCTGGAGTGAGGCGGGCATTATTAGCATGAGGTGTACAGAAGGGCCAAAGAGGTGGTGGGGGAGGGGGATGGAGCAGAGAAGTGTCAGAGAAGTGTGAAGCAATCCGATCGAGTAGAGGGGAGAAGAGGGAGGAGAGGAGGGGAAGAACAGAAGGTGGCGATTAGATCAAGGAGGGAAAGGAGGGAGCAAACACGATGGGAGGCATGGAAAGTAAACAGAGACCACCCTGGGGAAGGGCGGAGGGCATTGCGATCCACGGGGTGGAAAGACATGCGATGCGATGGTCCAGGCAAGAACGAGCCAGCAAAAATATGCGATCTTCACATCGCAAGTACAGCAAGTACAAAGACAAACAAGTGCAACTCTTCTCTTCTCTTCTCTTCTCTTTTCAGACCAGCGGTGAGGCACTTACCATGTGGGATTGCGATTTGCCATGGTGCTTGCCGGAGAAAGAGCCGGACGGAGCATCGCCCGCGGGGGCAAGGTGAGTAGGCAGAGCCTTAGCAGCCATTGTGGAGGATTGTAGGGGGGGTTTTTTGGTGGCTGCGACTGTTGAGGATAGCAGTTAGTGGAGAGCTAGAGGAGGTGGGAGAGTGGGCAGTGGATGGACGGCGGGGGAGCAGAAAGAAATGGTCAAAAGGAATTGGGAATTGGTAGAAGAGAGGAGATTTTCAAGTCGAACACAGGGAACTGTCCAAGCCAACACAGAGGAGGGGTTAAATCGCCACGCATGTCGATCATGTCGACAGTGGCAGAGGGAGAGAGCAGTAGTACCAACAACAACGACAGTAGCCCGATAAGGCGAATTGGGGGATGCAAAGTACAGAGTACTGGGTACAAGTGACAATAAGAGGAATAGAAAGGAAATCAAGGAATACTCACAGATGGATCAATGGAGAGAAGAAAGATAGAGAGAGGAGAGAGAGAGAGGAAGAGAGGAGGAGGAGAGAAGCAAAGCAGAAGGAGGTGGGGGAGTAACGTGATATTTATTGTTCTTCTACACTTCACACTTCACTTCTCCTTTACACTCACTCACTCACTCACTCACCTACACTTCTACTTCCAATCTATACTTACTCTCCTGAGTTATTTATGGCAGTCTCCATTCATTGCACTCCTTCTCTGTTGGTCTCTGCTGATAGCTTCATAGCTTCATGCTCCACTACTCACCGCATCACCATCACCACCACCACCAGTGCTTCACCACCACGGCTGAACAATCTCCCGCAGACCCTTTCCAGACTAATTCCAGAAGGACATCCAGATTCCACATTCAGACAGATTCAGATTCCACAGTCCCGAATCCAGACCAGAGCCCCTTTTCCCTGCTCTCATCTGGTCTGGTCTTCAAGTTCTCCACCCCGCCCGGGCCCACGCGTCCTGGCCGATCATGAGCCCTCGTGCTGAAAGCAGCGGATGCCTCTCTGTTGAGGCGTCGACCCTGGAATGTACACCTACAAAGTCTCTTGTCCCTTGTACCTCGTACCGCCAGGATTGCAATGGCAGTTGTCACTCTGATTGCAATTGCCACTGATATCCCAATGCCATCTCCCTCCAAACCATGTCCCATTCAAGACACTCCCATTCCAATGTCTCTCGCTGTCTCTCTTTTGTCTCGGTGCTAGCTCTGCAACTGGCTGCTGTCTCTGTCCCCGTCCCTGTCTCCCCCCGGAGTACATCCCTCCTGGGTCTTTCAAGGCCAGCCCGGCCCAAGTGGAGCGGCCGCAAATTAGCCTCCACCGAACCCAACCGCCGCCAAAATTAGCGCCTACGTAATGCCAAATATCTGTCCAGGGGTGGGTGGATCTTTGCAGGGCTGCAAAGCTGTCTGGGATATATTTCCACCCTTTATCAGAAGCAGCAGCAGCAGCAGCAGCAGCAAGTACAGAGTGCAGGGTTCATATCCGTTCTTTGCTCCGCTTCGTGCAATGCAATGCACGGTGTGCTCGGACTACGAGTATGGTACAGCTCTGACAGGTAGCTGTACTAGTACCTCCCTAACTAACTCGCCCCAGCTACCCTGAACGTGCATACGAGTACTGTTTCTGCGCCACCGACCGTTGAGACTGGCTGCAATCCCAATCGCAATCGGTATCTGAGGCCACTGCCAAGTAGACTGCCCTGCTCAGCGCAACAATGCTTGGCTACATTCCACAACGTACCCAGCCACCTCAAATGATGATTTTTCTCTAATCTGTCCAGAACACACCGTAAACTTTATACTGTACTTATGCACTGCGCAATCAGCCACCTCTGCTTCACGAAAATTCTGCAATTTTTCTTTTTCTCTTGCGTGAGGTATCTCTCGGCCAACACACCTGGGCATATTTCGCTTGCTCCGAGTCTGCAACCCTCCGGGCATAACTACAGATTATCCAACTGAACTGCATCTTACCCCTCCACCAACTGCAGCTCTTGAAGCTTTGGCCTGGCGACTTACTAGAATTTCAAGTTCAAGTTCAAGTTCCTGCCAAGAGCGATAAGACAATAGATTCGCCTCTACTCGTAGTACTAAATTCTACCATTCTCCCCTGGATCAGTCTTACTAAATACAGTCAACCCCAAACCCAACATCCATGGGTGAATGAATCACTTCTAGAAATCCGCGACGGAGTCCAAAATAGCCTGAGCTTATTCTCAGCAACCCCCACCCTGTTTGCCACATCCCGAACAAATATCCCACAAAGACCCGACATCTCGGAGCACATCGCGCATCCCAAAAAACCAAGGAAACCGTGACCTTGGAAATATATCGAATTAGCAAATACTCATAGTAATGCATACTACGTACTACTGCTCCGTATCCGTACTCCGTACTTGCTCCGTAGCGCCCCCATCCCAACCAAATACCCGTACCGACAACCCCCAATTCTAATCCGCACGCCGCCACTGCCGACGGGGCCTAGCGCGCTCAAATCAAGCTTCTTCGCCGATCATCGAGGCAGTGCAGGCAACAGAGTTTCGGGAAGCCCCTGCTCAGATCAAAGTCAGACCCAGTCCGATGCACATTTGCAGACATGTGGGAAATTGGGGAAGACCACTGGAGTTGGGTTGGGTTGGGGTTGGGGTTGACTTTGACACCTGTTCTATGGAGTACATTGGAAAGAATTGAAGTCTAGGCCTGTCCTAGCGGATTGGACCCTGAATTTTGCACCGGGGGAGTAGGGAGGAATCCATGGATCTTAATGAATATTCAGATTCGAATGTTCAACCCAATTCCCCTGATTAAGGAGTGCGAGTACTCGCACAGTACTTTGTAATCAGATACACCACACTGCGTGAATTAATTTGCTAGTTTGAATAATAGTTCGCATCTAAATAAAGACCCCTCCTCCCCTCCATCATCCCCTCCCCTCCCCCTTCCCCTGAAACGTCTCCGTAACGCCTATCCACATCCACATCCGGATCCACATTTTCTAGTCCCAGCGTGCACGTCCACAAAAGGAGCATGGCAAAGCAGCTATCGTATTAATGTCCCTTCTCTCATTCGCGTCAACTAGTCAAAACTCATGAAAAATTATGTGTTTTGCCCTCATCGCCATGAAAAGCCCCAAAAAAAAATCCACAAAAGCCTTGCTTGCCTACTTCACTGTCTGGAAACTCCGTCCTATTAGATCGACCTTTGTAACGTCAAAGAAAGATACTGAAAGAGTATGCTGTAAAAAGGATTATATGATCTTCAAGTTAGCCCCAGGCCTCAGCTATCTACGAAGATGTAAGATTCGCGATCGGAATACTAGTAACTTGCTGCTCTGTAGATTGCCAATGACCTCACCCGGATCAAAGAGATTTCGTCGTCATGCTAGTGTCCGTCATATATATATCTCAAGTTCAAGTTGTCGCTTTGGTCATCAGTTCAGTGAAATCAAAATGCTGTGATACTAGTAAGTAGTAACAGAGAGACTCCAATTGCTTGCTGGAGCCCTGGAGGGTTGGGGCCTTCCTACTACTTCTCGTATAAGTACTATATACTAGTAGTAGCGGTTTGAAGGCGCCCCTCGGGTTCGATCAAGCAAATGTGAATGCAGCAAAAATGAATGAATCACTACCTGACCGCAGAAAATTGCTTCCTCGAGCCAGCTACGGATAAAAAAGATGCATTCAAAGCACGGGGCTTCTTTGCTCTTTCTTTCTTTCTTTCTTTCCTTCTTTCTTTCAAAATGCTCGAGTATTGCCCGCTGGTCGAATCGGACCTCCCAATCTCATTCCTGAAAAAGCTAGTTTCGGAATAAAGAAAAGTGTCTTTGCACCATATTCTTTCTCAGAAAGTCCTCGGCGATGGGGCTGAATTTCTTTCATACCGTCCGCTCTAAAAATATCGCCACCGCTTTGCCCTTTGACAGTTTCTGGGACTCGATCCGTAGGATACACTAGTGTATATGACAACCAACTAGATCTGAGTACTGGTAGCATTGTACCTTTCAGATTCCAACATTGCGCATTCAATCCCCAGTTAATAAAACCCCTTTTACATTCTTAATGTATCAGCAATCTTTCAAGTATTTCCAACTCTGAATAATCCACATAGACTGATCTAAGTTGCCTTCCATCAGGAAGGACATGTTTCAGCGACCGATTCTCTAGCACACAATACCAATTCTCCTAAGTAACGCTCCAAATTCGAAGCTTAGTGGGAGGAAACATGCAAATCCCTGCACATATATGCGACCAGGTACTAGGCCTTTCCTTATGTCCAGGCAATGGTTAATATTCTCCTCTCCGGTTAACCTTTCTCCTAGATAGCGCATCATATTTGGAATGAATTAAACGAGATTTCGGTAGATAAAAATGGCCCGGAATATTCGCCTGACGCAGTCCTCCCTCGAGCCGCTCGAAAAAACTTAGCCACATTACGTCTTGTCAATAAGGCTTTCTGTCGCAGCGCATCACCCTGGCTTTTCCACCATTTCAAGGTGGATTTCATTTTTCCTAGGACGAAGACTCCGCCTCTGGAGCGGCTTCGAAAAACATCAGAAAGTCCATATGCTATACACGTGTGCCGGATCGATTTTGGATTCAATACCTACGGAACACCATCTGCTGATGATATGCTGGACATCGAAAACCTTACAAGCTGTCATTCTTCTGTTATTGCCAAGTTCAACAACCTTAAATCCCTTCACTTCGAGGATCCACCCCCGTCGCTATCGCAGCCCCAAGTGGCAGCGTACGTGGACACGGTCGTTTCCATATTGCTTGATGTCCCGCTTGTTAATCTGGAAGATCTTGATATTTGGTTATCTGATAGAAAGGAATTCGAGCGCTTCTTCTCGAACAAGGGCGACTCCGACTCTTTGCATAAGTCAATTGAAAATCTTATGCCACGACTTCGACATCTCGGGTTAACAATCGATGCACGTACAAATACATCGAAGCAGAAAGACTCGGACATAAATGAACCCGATTTAACGCCTCTTACGACTGCTTTACTGAATATTTCTGATCCATCGTCCTGTGTATTTACGATACTTGAAAGTGCGCGAAATCTCAAAACACTCGAAGTGAGTAGTGCGGAGGTGCTGAATATCGACAATGTCAACTTTCCACCGTCTCTCCGTCTGCGCTTCCTTTCTCTGGCAGGAGTTTCTGTGTCAGCAGATAAGCTTGTTTCACTTGTTCACCAATCCATGGATTATATTAGACATATTTCCTTCCATGAGGTGCAATTGAATTCTGAAACTTGGGAAGATGTTATATGGAGACTCACATGTGTGTCGCCGCACCTTATTGATATTTATATTCAGCTTTGCGGATACTCAATCACTGGGTTGAGCTCGGCCTTCCATGAAAGGCCTGACCTTGGAAAAATGGCGTGGTCCGAGGGTTTTCTCCCCCATTTTGAGACAAACCATCATCGTGATTTGTTAGCGCTTGGTCATTTGCAACGAGAAGTTAATTTAAGAAGAGATGTGGTGGGATTAGAACCTTTCTCTGTTTCGGAGTATCAATATCTGGGTTTGGAACTTGAAGCCTAGACTTGAGTGCTGCTACTTGGACCATTTTACTTCTTAAGATAATTCAAATACAAATTTAGATGCATCTCTTTCATATAGGAGCCTACTGGTAGAAATTTGCGACCTCTTGCTGACCGTTTTAGGCTCCGCCTTTGACTAGCAGACTAGTAGCTACCTAAATGGAATAGATTGGTCTATTTATTATAATTTAGGTAGCTACTAATTGTCTACTCTTCAAGGGTAGTCAATGATAGTGGGTCATAGGGGGTTGCAGAATTAAGTTATGCCACTTCATATCCAAATTTTTATAGGAAATTGGATATATTAACCTGAATTCAGAAGCACCATGGTGCGTTTAGCAAAAGGGGTGGCCCAAATAGCAGCCCTCTAGACTTGAAGCTCGATGCCTGACCATTTGTACCCAAGCAAGGCATTTTTATTGTGCGAATGAATATGCAAAAGATGTTTACCGTGAATTAGAACAAGTGCACACAATGCTAATTGTCTCCATCCACGTTTTGCGGAAACGTGAACCGCCTTGACGCAAATAACCAATGCACCCCATTGGATACTTCAGGTTAACCTCGGAAGGCATTTGTCCGCTCTGGAGAAAGTTAGGAAGCTACGACCAGACTGTTTACTTTACTCTTGCCTTCCCAACTTCCTTCCTTGTTGATACGCGGTTGCCACAGCTACTGTGTTGTGCCTTCCGTCTCTAGATAGTAAGCAACTCTGCTCTCTCCTCCTTCTGTTATTCTTTTCTTCTCTTCTTCTCTCTAATCCGATCACCATTTCCATGCCCTCTCTCCTTGGAATAGCAGCTAGAAGGCCCTACCTTACACCGGACGGAGACAACGCTAACGTGAATGTCTGCTCGATTCAATGCGCCGTTCAAGCACCAATATCCATGAAGCATCCGTCAGTACCGACCAAGCTCGAAATCCGAAGGCCACCGAATTTCACATCGTCTAAATTGATTTCCTGGGACGCTTAACTGTCGAGGAATTTACAAGGGAAAATTGCCCAGATTCTAGCTAGAACGCATCCTTCCAATACGAAAGAGATCAAAAATGGCCGAGAGCCATGATCGAAACAGGGTGGTCCGAATCCATGGCCCAAGGAAATCGCGCAAGCTCTCCGGGAACACTATGAAACACGATTTACTCGACAAGTATTCTTCCTCTACTGCTTCGAAACCAACACATGCAGCTCCTCGTCAGGATGGCGAATGAAGAGCATACGCAACTAGAAGCTGGATGTAGGAAATCTCCCGCGAAATCCAAAACGATTGATTTATTCTGGCCTCTCCGAAATGGAGCAAGAAACTCCTCAACGTTAGCCAAAGGGGGAAAATCAATGTCCAGCAATGGATCTCGACCAAACAGCGAACTCATGGTGCTTCTGTCAAGTCTATCCAAACAATTTGCATCAGACGAATGGTAGCAGACCAGTTAAGCATCTCGGGCTGAATCGATATCCAATTCGAAGACTGTTTCCTTCGCACAACGAGTCGGACTCCATTCTGTCAATCGAGGATCTCCGGCAAATTGCAGATTCGATGGACTCCATATGGTTATCAATTCTTGCTGCTTTGATTCCAACATTATTCAACGCAACCCAGAACTCTATATTAAGATCGTCACTTGGAAGCTCAGAAATGTCGGTATCATTCTCCGAAAGGCGGTGGAAACGGTCCTTTCCAGACATTGCCCTCGGGGGATCAAGCATGCGAGACTTGACTGCTAGTCCAGAAACATACAGCAGCAGCTACGAATGTCAGGCCGGCTTACCAACTGCGTGCACCGGGGGGTTAGCTTCAATTCCCTGAATAACGGGAGGCTAATTTTGGAGAAAGAACTGGGCCATGGGCCTACTGAAATGCAATCACTACCGCAACGTCTGGCTCCGCTCTTGAAGGCTTTTCTGCTAGCCAAAGCGAGCATCAATGAATGCCAGCTGAGCCGTTCTTCGTTCTTAACGTCTGGCTTTTGGGCGTCATAACAATCGGCGTGTGCAAGAGGATCGGCAGGCACATTACTATCAAGAAACAACATGTTCCTATCCCCAGTTCACAAGTATACGAGAACTGGTTACCCACTATGCGTTAGACAGTGGGACCTGGAAACAAAAGCCAAACCCCGCGCACACCGTGTCCCGATGGATCCCCTTCTCGTCGTCGAATGTCATGGTTCCCAACATACATGAACCATATACTGTGCGGAAAGTATTTGAAAGCTATGGGATGGATCCAAGCAAAGCAAGGGAGATGACCGAAAGTCTTCCGAGTCGGCGACGTGATCGCCCCATTGGCGGCAGTCGAGGACACAAGGCGAACGCCCTGTACGTTCGCACGAGGCAAAACATTAAGCCGTAAAGAACATATCCTCCAGCCACTGTCGAGGATCTGCTAGAAGAAAATGGGTAGCATGGGCACTGGACGATGTGTAGGATATAAATTGCTCGTTGGCCAGAGGGGCCTTTGAGAGGGCGGAAGCCAATCGATCGCTAACTGTGCCACCATGTTGGTTGGAGTGGACTATGTTTCTTCGCCAGGTGATCACAGTGCCTGGTTCTCTTTCTCTCATCCCAGGGCATCATATTTGTGGCGATTCAAAAAAGCAATTCAGTGCAGCATTCAGGGGGCTGCGAAACATGCCCTTATTTGCAGCCGCCCTGCTCGGGCTGCCTGTCATGGGCAAGACGTACTGGAGCGGAAGAGCTATCCTTCCATTCCCATAGGAACACAAGCAGGAGCTGAATACATCCTACCTAATCTATAATGTCGCCACCGGGGCACGAATGAACAAGCTGATAAGGTTGGAGCAGAGATCGATAAGGTCCTGGACAAAAGTCTCCGACCCCAGGAAACAAGGCATCCACAGCCGTTTGTTTGCTTCCCTGGCACGTTGAGAATAATCTCGCGAAGAAGACTCTGGAAAAGTCTCGCGAATCAAGTCTTCGAAAAGCAGAGGCGGATGTATATTACCCGATTCAGGTCGTGATCGAGCCGACAAGCAGGATCGGCGCGAACGAACAAAATATTAAATTCGAGGAATTTATCCTTCAGTATCGCAACTGCACTATGGGTTAGCTCCCATAAGCAACATTTGGTCGTTCTTGAGGTCGGTGTCTCCGAACCCCAGAGTAAGTTACCCCGGAATATGGGTCTCTGTCTCAACCCAAACCATGGGAATGCGAACATCGCCATTGCGATCAAGCTGAATTGCAAATGATCTATAACAAATATCGACAAATGGATGTGGAATCCCATCAGCGGGAAAGCAGTTCAACGCAGCACATAGCTGGCCCACGATATGCCCAGTCAGAAGCATTCTATCGACCGATTCTACCATTGAAGAATGCTGTTGGTCGATTCCAAAAGGCCGAGGAGCCAATGTCACGACCTCGGGACTAGCCCAGAATCGGGAGGAAGAGGTTCTAGCGAGTTGAGAAAGTGTTCTGTAACGACTAGGTTACAGGTTTTTGGAGTTCTCTCTTCTCTATCTTCTTCACAGATACAGTAACACTATGGGAGGCTACTTCCCTTTTGGGCTTAGCGTGGTCCTAGCAGCCTATCTGCGAGGCCTCACCCACTCTTTTCATCTCTTCTTCACACTTAGTATCGCGTACTCAATGCACTTGTTCCTTGCAACCTGGCCTCTATTACAAATACTAACATAGTCCAGTACACCTCGTAAGCCAACCTTTCGCTTACTCCTTGGATAGGTGGTGGCAACGATCTAGATGATTGAGAATTCTAATTCCAAGCTCAATGCATCAAGACTCACTGATGACTTTCGGTTCGTCTGCAAATACTTTCGGGGAAAGTTTCCACTGGATCTATATCAAGTATTCTTCCAGGAGACCAGAAGATAGAAATCTTCTTGAAGATCGAAGAAAAAAAAGAGAGCAGGGAAACTTGAGAGTCGAAACTTTGATCTGTTTAAATATTACTCCAGGACACGATGGGTGTACCGATAGAGAAATGGACAATCGCCCAAAAGAACCTGCTTACTGCACATCCAGTCCTATGAGATGCTCAAAAATAATTTTCTTCTTACACGCTGGTTGCTCATGTATTCTCGCGCAACGTCTTAATATCGAATCCTTTGACCATACTTCCAGTTCGTCCCATGCTATCTAACAGAGAGAATAAACTGCCACCATGATAGTAAAGAAAAACAGGCCAGTCGGGTCTCACTGGCACCCGTGGACTCTATAGCGCATTCAGTGGTAGAGTTTGTAATGTAAACTGAAATCTAATTTTAAGACATTAAAATTATGATCTTTCAAGGTTTGACTTTGTTAATTCCAAGGGTTATGCCCAGTTGGTCACCTTAAGGATAATAGTATATACTAGTATTTGACACGAGGGGTACTGGAACTGCTACTGGTAAATACTAGTAGCACTGCCCTCCAGGACAAGTAAGTACCTTCGCAAAATTCTCCATTCTCAAAAATTATCACGGTGTGACCCCTGAGAGTGCTCGAGTCTACACTTGAAACTGTTTTCGTCGAATCATAGGCTATTCGTCACTGGCATCATAGTCTTCATATTCAAATATCCCGGGCTCGGAGGCCACCGGACGAGCCGGAATCCAGGTTCGCGGCTTATGGTAATGAGCATATGTAGACTCTGTGACTATAGCATTGCAGGGAATTGGTTGGAGGTCGGGAATTGGAGACATTCGTGTCGGTTCAGGTTCAGGTTGATATGTGTGGTAGGGTTGCTGGTGGAAATTCGCCGATTCAGCAAGGATCGAAGGATCACCAGCGATTTGATGCAACGATTGCAGGTTTTGAAATGAAAAGTAGGCCGGATGGCTTAGATCTACCATGCGCAGAATCTGCGCAAGGTGCCGACTCATGATAGTCTCGAGTTCTTCTTGGTGTGGTGGTAGTGGGGCCAACGGAGTTCCATCAGGAATTGTGGTCGAGGGCAGGAGATCGGATGAATTTTGTAAATCGTGGCCGTGTCTTTCTATATCAGCTGCTGATATTCGGACAGGGAAGCATAGTGGTTGAAGACGGTCAAGCTGTGAGGGAAAGGCGGTAAGCTATATGATCTCGCATATTATGGTAATGCAGTAAGAGATAAAGTGAGATTACATACCAGTTCTTTACACGATGACCAATAAGATTGGAGGTGCTGCAGCACAAGAAGGCTGGATAGGGCTCGTTTCCTCAATAAAGCCAATGCAGGTGGGCTAGCATAAGGGGAATTTCCGGTAGATCCCTGAAACAGCTTTAAAGAAGCCAAGTGGATGGACGCTGTCAAAAAAGCACAATATGCAATGAAAGGCGGGTTTGCCGAGGCGTTGGACGGAGCAAGAGACATAAAGCTGGTAGCGACATCTGCAAAATAATTCAAATGGGACATCGAGACCCGGGCGCATAAGTTGACGTAATCAGGGGGTGCTGAAGCATTTTGTCGTAGGAACATGAACATGGAAAGATGGAGCAGGGCTCGACACTGGTGGTAGACTGCGTGAAGCGATAGTAATAGTTCTGGGGCCTCGCCAGAGTCACAGAGGCTATCTCCATACAGGTTTCGTAGTTTGGCGGGGAAGGATGAATAGCAGGAGATGATTTTACTGTCCAGCGCAAAGAGAGCTGCCCACCTCCCAGTCAGGGCCACCTCGGGTGCAAGATTGTAAATAAACCGGAGATTTCGGATGAACGCTCTAGCCTCCCGCCTAGTAGAATTATTGAGTATGGTTCAAAATCCTCAGATAACCCGTGAAAAGAACATACCAGAGGCCCAATGCCTTGAACAGGGCTTCCTGCCCAGGAGTTGGCCGTGTCTCCGATGAGACGGACAATGTGTTATCAACACCCTTGGCGATATACCTGCTGTAGGGTTGGGTAATATCAGATATATCCATATCCTGATTTGAGTTTGCGAAACTATCATCAAGCACGAAACATCGACATATTGTGTCGGCCCAGAAACAAGACCATCGCAGATCACGAGATTGAGTTTTTGGCAGATGTGAACTTTGCACTTGCAAGTCGCGCGCTGCCTGTATTACTAAATCTATTTGTGCGTAAGCTTGGACCTAAAACTAGTATAGAGCTTATCTGAACCGGGATGGACTTACTGGCACCCGCCTGGGACCTTTCTCTCTGGCCAATGCCAAACCAATAAGTAGTAAGATTGGAGAGCATTCGAATAGTGTCAACAGAAGGCATTTGCAATTGAAGGGAAGCAATATGTCCTGCATTATTCGCCCAGTCCTGACCGTGATGAGGAGCGATTTGTGAGACGTCTGCCGAGTCATCAAGTCGACGCCACTTGCTTGGCGCCTGCGTGCGGCCCAAGAATAAAGAAGCCAAGGCAAACATGGCGTGCAAAACACCGGTACATAATTCGCCATTTAAATAGAGTCGTCTAGTGCGCCCTTGTTGGGAAATAATACCGGAAGGAATAAACTGTGAGAAGTAGACGTCCAGCAGAGTGAGCCCATTTGTTTGTGAGGCTAATTGAGTATCTGTCGCGAGCGCCATTATGAGATTTGATTGGCCTCCCATAGGCCTATTTCGATATACATTTTCGAGTGTGGTGCTATTGTCGTCTCTGGGCTTGGCCACGATACGTGCTTCTCGTTTTTTGCGCTGAGGATAAGCACACTCGACTCCTAAATGACGACAACGATCACAAGTTGGCAGTTCGCGGGAACATTTGCGCTAGATATGTTACTAAGTGACTGAATAATGCGTATATATGTAAATTACCTTGAACCGTCGACAGCGCCGACAGGAAAGACTGGTGGAATTCATATTTTATGGTGGGAGTGGAATATGAAGGTGGCATGAAAGGCCGCGGGCAACTCAGGAATGTAACTACAACTGCGCTAACCTTGATAGGAAAGGGCGGAAAAAGCCTGCAGATCTCCCGGGTTATATTCAAAAGCAAACAAAGGAAACCAAAAATCAGAAAACCCTCATAAAAAGAGCAAAACAATAATTTCAATCGGAAATTTTCATCACTAACATAATTCACTGAAGATGTTGGATTAGCAGGTAATTCTCTCCTTGTTCACAGACTACTCAGAAAATTGAAGCAAGACATTGGGCAAATCTCATTACTTCAAAACAATGTCGTGAAACCAATCTAGCAGTCGTTGATTCATAATGACAGCGGCTCCAACGTGGCAATGATGACCTGCCCCGTCCGCAGCAGTTAAAGTATCAAGTGTCGCGTTTGCTCCGATATTTTCTTTCACCAAGCCCGGCTGTCCCTGAAAGAAATGATCGTCGGCAGCATCACCGACATAAAGAGGACATTGAATTTGGCCCTCGAGCCCTTGCAGTGTCATTTTCTTGATCCCATCAAGCAACCCATTCAAATTCTCAACATTGAAAGACCACAGTCCTTGGTCAATGATCCAACGAAGTGTGGTGGAGTTATCACTCTGAGAGCGGAACTCATCGATCTGATCATTCAAGCTCGTCGCATCACCAGCCTCAAATGATTTTATCCACTCGGGCGGCAACAGATTATTCGCGAAGGATTTATAAATGTCCCAAAGCCCGTCCACGGCTATGACAGCTGCGAGCCGGTGTTCAAATGCCGCTGCTCGGACTGACAGGTATCCACCGAGCGAATATCCCAGCAAGCCAATACGTGCACTGTCAACCTCAGGCTGCTGAAATAGGAAGTCAACAACAGGCGTGACAGCCTTCTCCCAATCATGGATGAACCCTTGGCTCTGCCCTCGACGAATCGTTGGCTGTCCAGGTCCCTCATAAACAATGACGTTGTAGCCTCTTTCCAGCGCAGCGAAGCCAGAAACATGAAGCATTTCCTCTTGTGCGCCGTCATACCCATTTCCGAGAATCAAGGTTGGTCTGGGGCTAGAGAAACTTTCATCGGCGCGGAAGAAAATACCATGGACGTTGAAACCGTCGGCTGGGAGAATAACACGCTCCCCGGGAATGGGCAACAGTGCGATAGCCTTGTCGAATGCGAGTGTCTGTTGGGTCCAGAGACTATTGATTCGGGGGTCGTCTGGATTGCCGTGAATAAAGAAGTCTGCCGCGCGGAAATACGATGCAGCCCGAAAGTACGCATCTCGTGCGGAAATAGGGTGATCTTTAGCATTGATTCCGTCGGCCTGGGCTAGGACGCGTGAAGCGAGGCTGGCGAAGGCATCGTGAAAGCTTTCTGTGTTTCCTGGTTCGATATGCTCGGCTGCTTCCAGGACTTCACCGATATCTGCACCTCTGTAGCGGGAAAGAGCTAGAGTGCGGAGTATCTCGAAATTAAATGCACCATCCGGGCTGAGAGGAAGCATGGTGAAGAAATCTATGCTTTACGTTTCAACTTGATGGGGTTTGTCGAGGTACCTAGTAGGATTTTGTCTGAGTAAGAAGTTCCAAGGTGGCAAGATGCGGGGGAAGGATATATATGTTTTTCCGATGCATGAAGTACTAGACTACTAGTAGTAACTACTACTAGTTCAAATTACGTAGCCAGCTTTGTTCCTAAGTCGCTTTTTGGGGGGCCAATGTCCCCGAATCTGCGCGTCAAAAGTCCGTCCGCCCCTCATAATTGCGGTCGATCACTGCGTGTATAATTTTGGGTCTCATGTGAGCGGAATCAGAGTTATCACTTCTTTGATCAGTGTTCGCCAATAGAGTTCCTTGTTCAGACGTAGAGTATAATGGATTTAGACTGTGGAATCTTCAACTGTTTTGCAACTTATTGAACTCCAATCCAACGACCCTCCAAAAGGTTGGTTCATTCATTCCCATCTGCATCTCTAGTAGACCATAAGTTAGGGGCAGTAGTATCTTGACGAAATCCGAAGGTCTCATCCAGGACCTTTAAGTACAAGTCATTGCAAGCTTTACGCCCAGCCTTTTTAGAATTTAATGTCCAGGTGGATACAGCTTGAACTTGAAGGTTCAAGTTCGAGTCTGAGTCCGAGTCAGATGCCCACTAGAAACTTGTGGGTGCCCAGATGGTACCTGGACAGTGGGTCTTTTACCACTGGCACAACTACCAAAATATGTTTCGCGCCCGGTCTCAAGTGGAATTTCAAATTCAAGTTTGTGATTGTGCAACCTTGGGACATTTCGATAACCGCAATAATTGACAAAACAGCAAATCTATGTGATCTATATATATTTGAGCTACATCGAAATCCTCATTTTTACAAGACAGCCCACTTGAATCCGCCTTTCACGACACGAGTCAACACGACCAAGGCGGCACCAGCACACATTGTGGCCCCGGCAAAAATCTCCAAATAGCCATATTTACCTTTGTCAACAGAAACCAAGGCCCCGGCAATTGGACTTCCCGTAAGCACAGCGATTGACACAAAAAAGTATAGAGCTCCTGTACGAATACCGATCTCTTGGATAGGAGACAACTGGGCAATAAGAGCTGGTGTCAAAGAGACATAAGCGCCAGAAAAGAAACCAAAGAATGCGGCGTATAGAATAATTGCGACGTTCGAGCGGCCAGTGAGCCATAGCGCGAAGGTTAGGATGCCCGAAACCAGGGTTGCCACTGACATGACATTGAAGCGACCGACCCGGTCAGCAATCAGGCCGGGGATAATACGACCAAAGACACTAAACAAATTAGTATATAATGTTTTATTTGAGAGGTTTCGTTGAACAATATACCTGGTTGCGTTGAGAATCGCGACGAGATAATTCGCCAAATTGGGAGACATGCCAAGGGTCTGTGCTTGGGCAGTAATAAAGTTGAATGGTAGGAACAATCCAAACGAAAAGAGCGACAGCGAGATGACCAGAAGCAAAAATGGGATCTCCGTAAAAGGCTTGATGTATTGTCGAATATGAACTGGCTTTGGTTCGTGAACCAACCGCGATTTCACAGTAAGATTGACTATGACCAGACCCCCAAGGATGAGGAAGGCAACCGCGCGCATAGTCCAACCGAAGCCAACCTGGTCGATGAGACGGTCAACCATTACAGGAAATATGACACCGCCGATAGAGGCACCAGAGGCGGCAATTCCAAAAGCAGTTGCGCGTTTCGCCCGAAACCAGCTAGCAAGTGAGCCCAAGCAGGCGTAGTAGATGGCACTAGCACCTATAGCACTGCAAATTGCCTGGGACAGGAATATCTGATAATACTCCTTGGAGATAGAGGTCATAATTAGGCCGAACACATGAGCGAATCCACCGACAAGCAACAGCCACCGAGGTCCGTAGTGGTCGAACACCTTGCCCAAGACAATGCCCCCACCATACATCATGAATATTTGAGTGGATGCGATCCAAGCAATTGTGGATGCAGAGTAAGCGCGCAGTAGTTCTTTCTCGTAATAATTCTGAAACACACCAAGGGAGTTTGTCCAGCCGAAGGCTATGAAGAGAGCCCACCAGCTGCCAAAGGTGACCAACCAAGCATCACGCCCTCCATCCGGAGGCTCATTGGTGGCAACCTCTGTGGCCGAGGGTGGTGAAGTATGATCATCTTTCTCGACATCTGGCCCTGGACGAGGTTCGGCCAGAGTTGACTCGCTAGTCGAATTCGTATGATGCGTTGGCATCGCACGTAAGAATGTCTTGAGATCAATCTATGGGAGAAAAATAATATAAAAAAGAAATAGAATCAGATGGATGTAGGAGAAGGCAACAAGAAATACAATTGCATGAAAAGCTAACTCGTGAGGTGATAGCCATGGCGTTTCCAAAGGCTTTTTAAGGAGATGCCGAGCTCGGTGGCTTGTGAGGGCGAAGACCGAGTGCAAAGCTTGGTGGAATATGCAAGTGCGGACTTTCGCTTCGTACTTTGGCGCTGCAAATGTCCGCTTGACGCTGATTGGTGCACGTAAAACAGTAACAAGCCGAAGTGTGCGCACTGCGGAAAATGATGTGATAAAACTCTGCGCATCCCACTCCAATGTCCATTTAATCAACCTTGAGATCCGACAATAACTTTCTATGAGATTTAACGACGAATCCGCCTAAAATGAAGAATGCTTTCAAAGGCTCAGCGCGCGGTGGGAACGATCTTGCCAAGCGTGTGGATCGCCGTTTGTCAGCCATAGCCTAGGCGCCCTGACGAAACGTTAGGCATCCCGGCGCTTTCTCCACCGTTTGGCCCATATAAACCACTTTTTCCAGACTTCGATGAGGTGTGCTTGTGTAACCTCTCTGATCATTGTTGCCGAAAGGTCATGAAAGACGACACGAGAAAACGGACACGAAAATACAGAATGGACACACTGGAAAGAATAGAGTTATCAAGAGGCCCACTTAGTAAATAGAGTAATACAGAGCATAAATTAAAAAAATTTTCTACGTGCAACCTCGGAAAAAAATATCGGGAGCCTCCCATATTGGCTGCACGCGGGCCGTCGGGAATCGGAAATACCCGAAAGTCCCGTCTTTAGGCAGTCTATGAAAGGACTGACTGTACCCAGTGGCTTGAGAGAAAAAGTCAAACTATAGCCAATTAGCCGAAGGAATATGATCTTCACAGGATTGCAGCATTATGAGTGGAGACTGTCAGATCTGAGCACCGCAACATTGAGCCTCGCTAAAGTACGATACGAGAATGTAGTTACCTGATGGGTGTTCGGCTCTTCGTGATCGGGGCATGAACCTCAATAAGGCATCCTGTACTCAAAAATTGCACAACGTCAACTACTGACACGGGGATGCTTCCGGTAATGACCGATTGAGGCTACTTGATGATTCGAGGCATGCTCGTGTTCCTTCAATGGAGGCTATGCCAAACAGGCCCACGTGTTTTGTTGCGAGATTTAGTCGTCATGATTACATATTGTTCAATTTAAATTAAACTATACCGCGCAGCTTCTGCACGTCTTGTAGCAAAAGGTCTGAAATACCATATTGTCCCACCTCAGATAGTAGAGAGCGCACCGCTCTCATTAATCATACCTACCAAACGAATACAGCGGTTTGCTGAATGATTGAATGAAGACTTGGCATGTGCAGCAAGTGCTTCGTCGTAAGCTTGGCTTTTTTTTTAGAGTGGGTTTCTCCATTGCGCGATGTAGCGTTAATGATAGGTTAGCCTTCAAATCTTGGGATCGAAGTTGGATTGTGGCTTGAATAGAAGTCGCCATTCGTCGGTAATAGTACAATGCTGACAGGCCCCGCTACTTGGCCCCTTCATAGTCTCATCGATTTCGTATTCAGCATTCCGCTGCAACAACGCTCCAAACTTTCAAGGCCGATGGAGCTCTGGACTGGATATTCAGTGGCGGGAAGTTTCTGATGCAGATGAGATTTTAGTTCAATTCATAGATAGAGAGCGATATAATCACGTAAGAGGGGCCAGTTTGGAGCTATATAAACACACCAGGACACCAGTAATTTGGAAAAACCATAGAGGAACTTACCAAAAATATAGACCGAGCATTAGAAATCATGGCTCCTATCATTGCCACCTACTCTAGTCCATCATCTGGAACAGAGTCGGATGACCTAGAGACTTCGTCCAGTTATAGCTCGACCGTTATCTCGGAAGTCAGTGATGATGACCTTCGGCCTGGGATCCGGACGAACTATTCTGCCATCACGGGTATGGCGTGCAGGGTTGCCGGCGCTACAAATGCGCGGGAGCTCTGGGACGTGCTGGAAAAACGAAAAGATCTCCAGCGGAAGATGCCGGAGGATCGTTACAATGTAGACGCATTCTTTCACCCTCAGGGAACAAACAAAGGAACTGTAAGTTGCTAATTTCTGTGTGAAAAGGCCCTCATGGTATCCTAAACTGATGAAACTTGTGAACCGACAGACAAATGCACGCTATGGTTATTTCTTGGATCAAGGGCTCGATAAATTCGACGCCCAATTCTTCAATATCTCTGGAAAGGAAGCACAGGCGATGGACCCGCAGCAAAGGTTGCTGTTAGAGGTCGTGTATGAAGCTGTCGAGGATGGTAAGTAAAAAGGTGCCATGAGCTCAAAGAAGATGAACTGACATGATATAGCTGGGATCACCCTTGATGAGCTCAGTGGGTCTAGGACCGGTGTTTTTGTTGGTTCATTCACCAACGATTATTCAGTTCAGGCGCAGAGGAACCTTGAGCACTATCCCAAGTACAGTATCACGGGTCTGACAAACTCTATCCTCGCCAATCGTATCTCCTTTTTTTTCAACCTTCATGGACCTAGCTACCAGCTGGACACGGCTTGCTCATCATCTTTGACATGTCTTCATCTGGCCAA
The DNA here is from genome assembly GCF_028827165.1 of Penicillium cosmopolitanum. Lineage (NCBI taxonomy): Eukaryota > Fungi > Ascomycota > Eurotiomycetes > Eurotiales > Aspergillaceae > Penicillium > Penicillium cosmopolitanum. The sequence goes on along the minus strand of NW_026622678.1, from coordinate 3,795,856 downwards.
CCAGAGTCTGCAAAGCGGAGAGAGTGATGTTGCTATTGTTTGCGGGTCTGCAATTCATTTTGACCCGTACATGTATATCACAATGACCGATTTTGGAATGTTATCAACTGACGGCCGTTGCCGTGCATTCGATGTGGACGGGTCTGGTTATGTCCGTGGCGAAGGTGTCTGTGTCGTTGTCCTCAAGCGTGTCCGGGATGCGGAGACTGGAGGCGATACCATCAAGGCAATTATTCGTGGAAGCGGTATCAACCATGATGGACTCAAGGAGGGGCTGACTATGCCCAACCCCAAGTCGCAGGCCGCACTGATTCGAGAGACATATAAGGCTGCCGGGCTATCCACCTCTGACACTCAATACTTTGAAGCACACGGAACCGGTACTGCAGCTGGGGACCCTCGCGAGTCTAACGCTATTGGATCCGTGTTTGGTCCAGAGCGCTCCAAGCCCTTGTATATCGGCTCTCTCAAGACCAACCTGGGTCATTTGGAGGGAGCATCTGGAATTGCTAGCATAATTAAGACAAGCTTGATGCTGCAAAAGGGAAAGATTGCACCAAATTTGCTGTTTAAGAACCCCAACCCGCAGATCGATTTTGAGCGTGGGAAGCTCAAGGTTGTCACCGAAATGATTGACTGGCCCGCTACGAACGGCCCCCGACGTGCCAGTATTAATTCCTTCGGGTTTGGTGGCAGTAATGCTCATATCATTCTTGACGCTTACTCGCCATTGAGGCAACCGGGCATCGACTCCACTGTTTCCAATGAAGGATTGAAGAACCGCCCCTTCCTGCTTCCATTATCCTCACACTCGGAGAATGCTGGCCGGCGCCATATCGCCAACCTTATGGCGTATGTGGAGCAGCGGCCAGAGACCGCAGTGGCTGATCTGGCGTATAGCCACAGTGTTCGTCGCACATTGCATCCTTACCGCTCCTTTGCTATCGGACAGACTCTCTCAAGCCTGATGACCGACCTTGCTTCTCCTAAGCCAGTGGCCGCGTGGACGCGTAAAGCTTCTTCACCCCCCACGTGTTGGCTTTGTCTTCACAGGACAGGGAGCTCAGTGGTACGCCATGGGTCGACAGCTGATCAATCAGTGTCCACTATTCCGCCAAACATTGGAAAAATGTGACCGAGTGTTGCAGCGTCTCCCAGACGCTCCTCGTTGGTCCTGCGTTGATGAGCTTCTCAAGTCAGCCGAGGAGTCGCATATCATGGAGAGCCAATTTTCTCAGCCTCTGTGTACTGCACTCCAGCTCTCACTCGTCGATCTTCTCCGTTCTTGGGGAATTAAAGCATCAGCTGTCGTTGGCCACTCTTCGGGAGAAGTTGGCGCTGCTTATGCAGCAGGTATTCTCTCATTCCAGAATGCCATCACCTGTGCATTTTACCGTGGGCTTTACATGTCAAAGGGCATTGGTTCCGCATCAGGAGCAATGATGGCGGTGACAATGACGGAGTCTGAGGCGAAGGCTGCATTGGAGCCGTTCAATGGCCGTATTGCACTGGCAGCCATAAACAGCTCGTCCAGTCTCACCCTTTCTGGAGACGAAAGTGCCATCCTGGAACTGAAAGCGACTCTTGACGAACAAAACATCTTCGCTCGAAGACTGCAAGTTGAACAAGCTTTCCACTCCCATCACATGTTTCCTCTCGCACCAGGCTTCAGACAAGCTCTATCCACTTTGTCCACCTTTCAGCCTCGTGTAGGCAAAATCCCAATGTGCTCCAGCGTCACAGGCAGACCATCAGGTGCACGCGCTATGGACGCCGAATATTGGGCTGCCAACATGACAGGAGTGGTACGATTCTCCGATGCGCTGACCGGTGTGCTGATCAGTGAAGACGAAGAGCCCGCTCTTGACGTGTTGGTAGAGATCGGTCCCCATCCTGCGCTGAGAGGACCATCCAAGCAGGTCATGAAGGGGTTGGGAATTGAATTGCCGTACATTGGCTCGCTGGACCGCAAAGTGGATGCGTATGAGAGTCTGCTTGCTACGGCCGGGCAGCTGTTTGCCTTGGGCTATGACGTCGATCTCGCCGCAGTGAATGCCGGGCATGTCGTGGGTCCGTTTGGAAAACAAGAACAACACCAACTTGGAATTGCTTTGGCTGATTTGCCCACTTATGCATGGGATCATCAGAGCTATTGGTCTGAGACCAGAGTTGCCCAGGAGTACCGTCAGCGAAAGGCCCGTCACGGGGTTTTGGGTGCCCTAGTCCAGGGACACCTGCGACCCATCGCCGTTGGCAGAGATACCTTCGACCGAGCGAGCTTCCATGGCTCACAGAGCATGCAATTGATGGGAAGATTATCTTTCCCGGTGCAGGATACTTGTCAATGGCCCTTGAGGCAATCACCTCTGATCTGGAGCCAAACGCAGTGGAGGAGATCATCATTCGGAATGTGACTATCAAGGCTGCGCTGTCAATTTCCGAGTCAGACACCGGAACAGAGACAATGCTAGACCTTGTTGATCTCAATGGAGAAGAGCAGACTCAGTCCAGTCATTCCTGGAGCCGATTTACAATCTACTCATTTGATGATGGCAAGACCACGGAGCATTGCACAGGTCTCATCTCCGCAATTGTCCGAGACCGTGCGATTGTTTCGACGGCCGAGAGTGAGGGCTGGGAGTCCGAATCCTCCTTCGCTGATCTTCAGGCACTGACCACACGCTCGCAACTACCTTCGAAGTTCTACGACCGACTTTATAATGTGGGCCTGCAGTATGGGGACAATTTCCGTCTCATGCGTGGTCCGATCGAGAGCGGCCCCGGGTTTGCTATTGCTCCAATGGTATACCGTCCGAAGAATGTGACAACGATACCGGAGGACGAGTGCATCCTGCATCCCAGTTTCTTCGACTGCACCCTGCACACACTCTTCGCGGCGCTCGAGACTCATCTCCAGAGACCCTTGGACGATTCCTATATTCCAACTTCCATTCAAACGGTCCGTGTGTCGGGCAGTCTTGTTCGTCGAAAGCACAACACGGAAGACCAGGAGTTTTGGGTCAGGGCAGATAATGAACGTCTGAGTCCCCGTGTTAGCAGAAGCGACATCTTCATTCACGATAGAGACTCCAATACTCAGCTTGTCACGCTGAAGGGGTTGGAAGTTACTGGACTGGGAATCGGAGACAAAAGCCTGGATGAGGACAGGAATTTGTTTTTCCGAATTCATTGGCAAGAGGCGTTTAGTCTCCAAGGACTCGTCGATAAGAAGTCGCCTTCTTCTGAAATTGGTGATCTGCTGGGTATTTACGCGCATCAGTTTCCGGCGGCAAAGCTTCTCCATGTCACCCCTGGTTTGCTACAGACTCAAAGGCTGCTCGCCCGAGTTGCAACCCCTGAGGATCGCCGGATCCAGAGCTTCTCAATACTTGCCGCGGATGAGACAATTTCTGCTTTGAACGAGCAGTTGGATGCTCTTCTCCCAGGTTTACGGCAGGAGGTAGACCTTGCCAATGACGAATTCGATATCGTCGTGCTGGAAGAGCGCACAGAAGCAGATCCGCTGTCCCTGGTGAAAGGCGATGGTTTTGTGGTGACCTTGACCGATATCGCTGAAAAGGGTCTGCAAAAGCGTTTCTCGGCCGGTCAATGGACGGTCTGGCAGAAGAGTGAAGTGGAGCGTGAGCAGCCAGTAAAGGAAAATCTGCATCTCATCCTCTCCTCGCAGCCATCCCCAGGAACACTGGCCATTGCCGCTGCCATTAAAACTCGGAACCCCGGCACTCAGACAAGCACTTTGGAAACAGTTCCTAAGGAGGCCACCCAAATCATCTCACTCATCAACCTGGATGAAGATTTGTTGTACGATGCGTCTTCAGATCGCCCTGCTCAGTTTGATGCTGTTAGAACTCTGCTTGTATCGGAATCTCTGAAGATCGTTTGGCTTCTGAGAGGTGCCACCCAAGAGCCTGTCTGCCCTGCGCAGGCATTGTTTACAGGTCTTGCCCGTGCGGCGCGCAGTGAAAACGAAGATCTGCATCTCGTGACGCTGGATGTGTCCTATTCGACCGACGCGAATGCAATTGGGAAGTTTGCAGTGCATGTTCTAGACCCTTCTGTAGCAGAAGATGAGCTGCGTGTCAGCGATAACAGACTGTTCATTCCTCGTGTGATCACTGACGATCAGCTCAACCGCAAGTTGCCGAATGGCCCTGGTCGCCAGCCTATTCAACAAGCGTTCACCCAAGATAAAGTGCTAGCCCTGGAAGTTCTCCGCACCCCAGGACAAGCAGACTCTATCCTGTATACGGATGGCCATGGTTTAATCACCGATAATCTTGATGATCATGAGGTTGAATTTCGAGTGTCCGCATCAGCCATCAGCGATCGGGATGCAGCAATTGTGGCCGGAACCCTGCATGATAGCCATCTGGGAGAAACAGCTGTCGGGTTTGTTACTCGTGTCGGTGCTCATGTGGATGGCTCCAAGATCCGTGTTGGTGATCGCATTTTCGCGTACTCGCCTCAAGGGGGCGCCCATCGGTCGCTTCTCCGTTTGTCAGAGAAACTCGCGTTTGCTATCCCGGGAGAGATCAGTGATACCGATGCTGTTGCGCTTGGGCACAACCTCCTAATTGCTCACTACGCGTTGCTTGATATCGCTCACCTGAGAGCAGACGAGCAGTGTCTTGTACTTGGCGGTTCTTCTGGCCTTGCCCAAGTCGCGGTGCAATTGGTAGAGGCGGTGGGTGCACACACATTGACAGCCCCCACTTCTAAGGCGACAAAGGCCAATGTCATTCTTCGTACGGATGCTTCTACTCCTTTCACTCACGAGTTCTGGGACATTTTGGCTATTGGTGGCCGGATCATTGACCTTGCTGCCACCTCCGCCCCTTGGAATGCCGGCGCCTTGCTTCCTGGATATTCTTATACCGCAGTCGATCTGGCAGCGGCCAGTCGCCAAGATGATTGCCTGGGACCTCGACTGGTCCAGAGTGTCGATCAACTGTTCCAGAAGCAAACATTTTCTCTTCCCAGTCCAGTGAGAACGTTTGGATATGGAGAGGTCGATCAAGCTCTCCGACACTCACGTTTGAATGGCGTCGATGGCCAACTAGTGCTCTTCGAACGCCCAGGCGAGCAAGTAGCAGTTGCACCACCCACCTATCGCGGCACCCAACCGCTGTTCCAATCTCACAAGACTTACCTTATAGTTGGTGGACTCGGTGGTATTGGTCGTGCTCTGTCCCAATGGATGTTCCGCCGTGGGGCTCGCCAATTTGCCTTCCTCTCGCGTTCGGGTGCCCGCAAGGCCGAAGCCAAAGAGACTGTGAATTGGCTCGAGCATCGCAAGGCGACAGTTACTGTTTACTCCGGGGATGTCACCTCCGAAAAGGATGTCCGTAAATGTGTCCATCTCATTGGAGATAGTCTCCGCGGTGTGATCCAGGCCGCCATGGTTCTAGAGAGTGGCCCCCTATCCGAAATGACAGCTGGACAATGGGCTTCGGTTATTCGACCCAAGGTGTATGGCGCTGAAAACCTTCATCACGCGACGAAAGAGCTCCCGCTTGACTTCTTTATCTGCTTCTCCTCAATCTCAGCCATTATTGGGTTTATGGCAGAGGCGAACTACTCCGCTTCCAATGCTTATCTTGATGCTTTTGTCCGGTGGCGCCATGCACAAGGTTTGCCAGGCTTCGCAATGAACGTTGGAGTAGTTGCCGATGCTGGTGCCATTGCCGAGGATGCTCATCTGCGGGCTATCATTGATCGCATTGGTATGGATGTTCTCACAGAGGAGGAACTATTCTATCAAATTGAAGAAGCAATCAATGGCCAGCGGGTATTCTCACAGCAGGCCTTGGAAGAATGGGTTGGAGATCGCCACCACCTCCTCAGCGGTATCAACACTCGTCGGACCGATCTTTTCTGGTCTAAGAAACCGTTATTCCGGAATTTGTATGCCGGACGCAGCCAGAAGTCGGCAGTGTCAGGCAACTCGGAGGAGCACCAGCTATCTGAGCTCCTACAACAGGCAGGAGAATCCGATAAAATGTTCCCTGTGCTGTTAGATGCCTTCTCCGATCGCATTGCTAGCTCTTTGGCTGTTTCCCGTTCCATTGTTCAGGCTGGCGTGCCTCTGGCTGCATACGGAATGGATTCCCTCGTGGCAGTCGAGTTCCGCAAGTGGTTCTCGAAGGAGGTTGGGGTCAACCTTGCTCTGTTTGATATCCTAGGCTCGAAGTCAACTGGTGATCTTGTGGCCAAAGTTTGCGACCTGGTGGTTGCAAATGATTCTTCTAAAGGACCTGGTGCCAATGACACTCAGGCTACCTCATCTGAAAGTCCCCAAGCCTCGACTGTGGCCAAAACTTCGGAATTGATTCCCATAGTAAACTCGCGCCCGGCTCAGATCCCCATGTCGACCTTCCAGCGCCGTCTCTGGTTCATGCATAACCTAACCGCTGACAGTGCCTCGTTGAATGTTTCAGTTTCCTTGATCATCGATGGGACACCAAAACTATCCCTCTTGGAAAGAGTTTGGCAAGAACTTGGCCGTCGCAATGAAAGTTTGCGAACCGCTTTCTTTGAAGGTGATGATTTCGCAGAGCAAGAGATCGTTGAGAATGGCCTGATTCCAATTGAGCAAGCCGACGTTAGCAACACATCAGACCCCGAAGAGTCTCTTCGCTCTTTTGCAGCTGCTCTTCGCCAACAGCCTCTCGATGTCGACATTGGACAGCTGATCCGTTCCGCCTTGGTCAAGCTTGGAGATTCCCGGTATGCTTGGGTTCTCAGCATCCACCATATGGCCATTGATGGCGGCAGCAAGGCCTCACTGATGGGTAAGTATATATTATCTTTTTCCACGCACATCAGCCATAAGCTAATTCTATTGCAGAACAAATCAGCACGTTGTACAATGCCATTGCGAGCGGTGCCAATCTCAACACAGTCACCCAACCCAAGCTTTCATATGTTGATTTCACTTTATGGCACGAGCAGAGGCTGCAAATGTCTGAAATTCAGGATCAACTGAAGTGGTGGCGCAAAACGCTGGCCGGTGCTCCTGCCGCTAGTAAACTGTTGCCATTTGCTCAGAACGATCGTCCTGCTAGCTCCAGTCGGGAGCGTGATATCGTACGGGGAGAACTTAACAAGCAGCTCTTCAAGCGCATGAAACGCATCTGCAGTCGTCTCGAGGTCACTTCATTCCACTTTGTTACCGCTGCTTTGCGAGCTTTCCTACACCGATATACCGGTGAAAATGACCTGACAATTTTGGTTGTTAGTGGTGAGAGACCCCATACCGAACTCGATCAAGTGCTTGGATTCTTCGTCAATATGATCCCACTTCGCTCTGAGATGTCTGGTGACGAGACTTTTGATGCGCTAGTCACGCAGATCAAGAGGCAGGCGGTTGACGCCCTGGGCCGGTCGCAAGCTCCATTTGATGCCATCGTGGAGGCTATGAACATCGGGTGGAGTCCTAGTCATTTTCCTCTTGGGCAGATTGCTGTCAACTACCAAACATACGCCAAAGCACCAACCTATCCTACAGTTGACTTCGATATTCCAGAGGTCCGGGTTGAGGATATGCCCACCGCATTTGAGATGCAGCTCGAGATTACGGAAGACGAACAGGGCGGATTGAAACTCCGCCTTGATTTTGATTCATTTCTTTACAGCAAGCCGGATATGGAGCGGATGTTCCAAAATTTCAGTACCTTCCTCACAAGCGTGGTTCAAGATTATCGTCAGCCCATTGAGGAAATTGAGATGGTTGGAAATCTTGAATTGGCTCGACTCCGGGCGCTGTTCTGGACTGAAGAAATCAGTGCTGGTGTGGATGATGGCCTGTCCCTTTGGGAATTATTCGCGAAAAGTGCCCGTGTTTACCCTGGCTCAACTGCAATTACCACCTCCGGTGGTCAGTCAATCACATATAAAGACCTTCTCGCTCTGGCGGAGAAGCTTGCAGCCACTCTCCACAACTCGGGCATTACCGCAGGTGATCGGGTTGGCATCCTGTCTTGCGCTTCTATTCATACCATTGCAGCTATGCTCGCCCTCTCTCGCCTGAGCGGTACGTATGTGGCCTTGGACCCCGACTTCGCCGAGTCGAGACTTGTACACATGATCCAGGACTCCTCTAGCGTGATTGTTCTTGTGGATCAACCTTATGAGCCTCGGGTAGTTGGGATCAAAGAACAGACGACGGCACGCTTTATGTCTCTTCAGACATCTGACTTGAACGACGAGGGGTTGCCTCCCATGGAGCCACACCCAGATCCATATGCCACATATGTGACTTATACATCGGTATGTCGTCTTACTTTTGATAGTTGAAGCTAGACATTATTATTGACACATCATAGGGCAGCACTGGAGCGCCTAAAGGCGTCGTGATTACCCACGAGAACACAAGAGTAATGCTTGACAACTATACGCGAGCTCATCGCCTCACCAATCAGGACGTTGTTCTGAGTGCAACGTCCATTTGCTTCGATATTTCCGTCGCTCAAATATGGGCACCTCTGACTACAGGAGCAACTCTCGCGTTGGCTCTTTACCCAGTCCGAAAAGACCCTGGTGAACTAGCTCAGTTCATGCGCAAGGCCGGTGTCACAATGGGTTCTTATACGCCAACTCAATTCGCACTCTTGATCGAGCATGGTGATTCTTATCTTCGACAATGCACTGCGCTCCGAGCAGTTAATTTGATAGGAGAAGCCCTTCCAGCCCGTTTAGCGAAGGCGATCTACGACCTTGGTTTGCCCGCCACGGTTTATAACGAATATGGACCCTCCGAGGCAACCTCACAAGTCACTTCTCACCCCGTTCCTCGATCACTCAAGACAGAATCCTCGGTTTCAATCGGTCGTGCATTGCCAGACTCAACCTTGTATATCGTCAATTCACGCCTGCGTCCGGTTCCTGTCGGGGTTCGCGGTGAGCTCTGCATTGGCGGTGGCCAATTGAGTCCTGGGTATCTCGGTCACCCGAAAAAGACGCAGCAAGCCTTTGTGAAGAACCCCTTTGTGCAAGGCCAGTTCCGAGCCCGCGGATGGACTCATTTGTACCGAACCGGTGATCAAGCGCGCCATCTTGAGGATGGCACGGTTGACTTTCTGGGGAGAATCGCGGGTGACAAGCAAGTCAAGTTGCGAGGCTACCGGATCGACCTTGCCGAGATCGAAAATCAGCTAGACAATCACTTCAGTAAAGACAACGCTGTCTTTCACGCCCGATCTGTCGTTTTGGTGCGCGAAGTCTCGTCACCAAACGGCCTGACTGACGATCGCCAGTTAGTCGCGTTCTTGATTCCCGGGATCCCCGGAGAAGAGCAGCAATTGTACCAGGATTCTATCAATTCTGCTCATACATACATAGCCCAGTCGCTAAACAGCTACATGCTGCCAAGCTCTTACCAGGTCCTGGGTGCGTTCCCAAGTCTGATCAGTGGAAAGGTCGATCGAGCTGCGCTGGCTCGTATTGACGTTGAGCCACTGTTTCCCGGTGCTAAGAATGGAAAATCTGAAGTCACCACGGCCAACGCCCTCTCTAGCCAAACCCTGGATACAATCATCACTATCTTTCGATCAGTTCTGAAGTTGGGATCAGACCGGGAGATCAAGAGTACGGACACTTTCTTTGAACTCGGAGGCCAAAGCGTCCTCGCACTACGGCTTCAGGGGATTCTGAAGCGCAAGCTGAAACAAGATATCACGCTCTTGCAATTGTTCGACAATCCCAGTCCTGCAAAGCTGTCTGCATTGCTAGATTCCAGGGCAAATCCAGGCCAAGCCAGTGTCGGAAAATCAACCGGAGATCTCAATACCATTGATTGGGACCGTGAAATTCACCTACCGGACGATTACCAACATCGTCCTGCATCTCGAACAGTTTCAAATGAGAATCAGAAACCCACTGGTATCTTGGTTCTAGGTGCGGACTCTTTCATCGGCATTTTCCTTGTTAAGGCGTTGCTTACAGAAAATCCCGATGCCACGATCTGTGTGCTCGGCATCGGAAACTCCTTGGACTCGGCTGGCGTGTTGCAGCTATTCCAGGACAATCAGCTCCTAGACGCCACCATGACATCGGAGTGGCTATCAAGCCACGTTCGTCCTGTTCCTGGGCTTATGGTTCAACCGGACTTTGGATTGGGACAGAACGAGTTCCGCGCGCTTGCTGGACAAGTCCAGCAGATTTTCCATACGGGTGGCCATGTGTCTCTCCTGCAGACCTACTCCGATCTCCGCCAATGCAACGTGGAAAGCGTATCTTCTATGATCCGCCTTGCTGCCTTGGGCTCCAGCACTTCCCTGCACTACATCTCGACCTGGAGTGCAGTACACATGCAGAGCTGGAATACTTCGACACGCAAGACAGGGATCGTCTCAAACCGTGAGGTCAGTCTGGGTTCGTTCGTTCCGCCCACTTCCAACGCCTCGGGCTATTTCAAGACCCGCTGGGTAGGTGAGCAACTTCTTGAAACCGCAGCTCAGCGCGGATTTCCGACCACGATCTACCGGTGCTCTGGCCACACCGCACCTCTAACTTCGCCAATTCCCACTCCTCGGGAGAACTTCACGCTCAACCTGTTCCTCGGCATGATCCGAGCAGGCGTTGTGCCTGATATTGCTTCTGCTGGTGCCGGACTCGAAGCAACAGTCAATCTCCTACCGATCGATAACCAGATGGACACGGTTGCTCAACTTGCCACTCACCCGCCCACCGGCCTAGAGATCCAACGATTCCACATCAACAACCCTGTTCCATTGCCATGGACGCAGCTTCCATCGGTGATCTCTCAAGTTCGTGAGGATGGCGAAGCAGGAACCCTCGTCGACATTGACACTTGGACTGAGCGCATGCTTGAGCATGCGATCACAGAACAGGAGCGCTTGGAGTGGTCAACTTTCAAGGAGTATTTGAGTCTCGGCCATGTGATGTTCGCGCTTGATGAAACCAACACTCGTGCCGCACTCGAAAGTCAGAGCGGCAGTAGACTGGAATGTCCTCCTGTTGACGCCAAGTACCTGCAGCATCTGAAACTGAAGCAGGCTCAATATAGCTAGTTCTGATGTCATTTGTTGGTGCATCTCTTGAACCTTCAAGTTGGCAGCCGCTGAACCTTAAACCCAGGTACTGAATGCTGTTGATATACGTTCATCCATGTTCTCCTAAAAAAGTTTTCTTCGCGACATATATTAGCTATCATAGATTAGGAATACAATTTGGCAAATATATATATACCGTATTTTTGGACCTAACTACCTAGGTACTACCTTCCAAGGTTCGTACTAGTACTAATTAACCTATAATCACCCGAGGCCTAGAAGAACTTGAAGATAACCAATGCTTGAAATCCAAGATAAAAACTACTAACCAGACAAAAACAGGAGTAGGATACCGCGCATGGATTGTTGTTCAGTACCATTCCAGTTCGAGTTTTACACTTTAACTACACCGGGGTGGTCTTTTGGACCGGTTGGCTTGGCCGGTTTGCTGCCAGTGCCCAGGGGTGACCGGCCCACCGTCAGCCCTTTTGCGGTATCTGCCCAGGTAGTCTGTCCCTATCACCTGCCCCCAGGTGCTCAGTGAGCAGTTTGATCAACTGAACATTGGAATCAACTGAGCTGGTCCAGCTGATTCAAATTATCACACTCATTTTAGATGATACAGTGCTGTGACTACCGGCTCCTCCGTCTCTCCATCGAATATTTTGCCCCCATCGCGCGGTCACTCTCTAGCCTTTAGGAAGTTTCTTCCTCTGTCTCTGTCTAACACGAGCGATTCAAGAGCTCTTTGGATGTTCGCGTGCGTGTACTTGAGCTCAGCGACAACCGACTCGTCATCATGCATGGGGACATTTGGATTCAATCTCGATGGGGGCTGCGAGTCGGAGTTCCATCTTCCTCTAGCCGAAGAAAAGCGGAGGTTCACCCATGCTCGATCGACCGACGTGTTCGCGCGCCAAGTATTCAAAACCACGAGTCAACTCAAACTTGCCCATCGAGGGCTTCCAGAGCGGCCGCGCCGTCATATCAGGGATGTCTATCTGCAGCACGCGCTAAGCATGTCAACACGGTCTGGCATCTCTCAACCACAGCACGATCATATGTGGGAGACCTGCCATGAGATGGGCCGAGTGAGATCCAGCGAATGATGTCTCTTTTTGAGAAGCATCCGCAAGAACGTTCCCATCAAGCAAACTATGACTAAGTCCGAGTCCCGTGGATAAAATGAGATTTGATGTGGCGTTGCTCCCATGTGAAAATCCACCCTAAGTCTGTGGCCAAGACTTCTGCAGGATGCGATCCCCGACGGCATATATTCGGTCTCCGTGCTGGGCTTCTGCCACACTGCCAGCGTTGCAGAAAGGCTCCCGCTAGCTGCTTGGCTGCAGATCATATTCCCTGGTTCCAGTATGCCGTCGCGAGTGCTCCTCTCGGGCTCTCATCTCTCACCACTCAGACCCTGTTGGCTCGACTCTTCTTTCTTTTACTCGTCAATGCATTTCCCTTGATCGACAGCCCGAGCCTATCAACGTCCTCAGCTTGTCAACTCAGACCCGCTGTCAAGAGCTCTACTAGCCCGCGGACCATACGAACCTCTCACCTCTTCCTCTCATGCAGGAACATTATATAGCCAAGCGAACTGTAGCATCGCTTAGCTGGCTGGGTTAAAATTGGGCTTGGGCTCTGCTAGCGTGCGAGGGGGGTATAAGTCACGGAATTCCCAGGCAGAGCTCTCGTCTGAATCCAGTAACTTTTCAGCTTGAGCTTCGCCAAAATCCAGTATAGGCAGATCTTTTCGTCCTACCAACTCGGCCAGCCGAAAACTTACCAGACCTCCAGTAAGGATGAAGTTGGCTGTTCTGCTGGTTGCTCTCGCACCAGTAGCGACTACAGCTGCCCAACACAAGTCTGCTGATGACTGGATCACCACCATCTGGGATGACTTCAAGAATGCAGTGGACTGCTTCAGCTGCCAGGTAGATTGGCCAATTACTCAGTTCAACATCTCACAATTGCGCTGAACTAACGGTGATCTGATCATATAGGCCCTCCTCGGCGGTCTCAAGCTTGTCTCCGGCCTTGGTGAATCCTTTATGGAGGATGTTATTACCGGTGTCTGCTCCATCAGTGGTGTAAGGTCCATCCCCTGTTTCCTAGGTCAGAAAGCTGATATAAGATAGGCTGAAGACAGCGATGTGTGCGCTGGCGTGATTGCCAACGAAGGGCCTGCTGTTTATTACTCGCTGAAGAATCTGAAACCGGGCTCTCACACAGCCAAAACATTTTGTGCAAGCTTGGTCGGTCTATGCGAATTCCCCAAAGTCCGTCCATACGAGATCTCCTTTCCTTCGCCCAAGCCACCAACCACCCGCCCTCTACCAAGCGATAAAGCCCCGATCAAGGTTGTCCACTTCAGCGATACTCACGTGGACCTCTCCTACGAGGAAGGATCTAACTACGATTGCTCGAAACCGATCTGCTGCCGCGCATATACTGAGAAAGACGCCCCCGGAAACACAACTTCACCATGCGGACCCTGGGGAAATTCCAAGTGCGACCCGCCGCATCGCCTACAAGAGAGCATGATGGCTGCTATTGCACATATCAATCCCGCCTTCTCGATATACACCGGAGACGTAGTCGCCCACGACGTCTGGCTTGTCAATAAAACAGAAGTCCTCCAAGACTTGAACGCGACCTACAGCTCCATGGAAAATAACTTGGGACTTGTTTATGCCGCTCTTGGTAACCACGACGCTGCCCCTCTCAACCTCTTTCCATCCGACAAAATTCCAAGCGAATATAATCCCCAATGGGCTTACGATGCCCTCGCGGAAGACTGGCTCACCTTAACTGGCATTCCCTCCGTGCAAAAGGCCAGCGAATATGGTTCTTACTCCGCCGTGCACCCAGACAGCAAACTACGAATAATCTCCTACAACAGCATCTTCTACTACAAATATAACTTCTTCTCTTACACCGAGCCCATGGAATTCGACCCAAATAACCAGTTGGACTGGCTCATCGCCCAGCTACAAGAAGCCGAAGATGCGAAGCAGCGCGTCTGGCTTATCTCCCACATCCCAACCGGTAACTCGGACCATTTCCGCGACCACTCTCACTATTTCGACCAGATTATTCAGCGGTACGATGCGACAATCGCCGCGCTCTTCTTTGGACACACCCATACGGATGAGTTCCAGTTGTCGTACTCCAACTACAAGGATCGAAGCTGGGACACCGCGACGGCAATGGGCTACGTCGCGCCTTCAATGACACCTACCTCCGGCCCCCCTTCATTCCGGGTCTACGAGATCGACCCCGTTACCTTCGGCGTCATGGATTTCACGCAATATATTGCCAACATCACCGATCCTTCACTCCAGACGGAACCTGAATGGAAACCTTACTACTCTGCCAAAGCAGACTACGGATCAAAGCTCTCACCAGCCGTGAAAGACGCCGGGATCGAGCTCACGCCGGCGTTCTGGCATAATGTCACTGTGGCTATGGAGAAAGATACCTCTGTCTTCCAAGACTTTTGGAGTCGACGAACTCGTGGGTTTAATGTCCCGGCTTGTACTGGCGACTGCATCAGTAATGAGATTTGCGCTCTTCGCGGTGCAGACGCTCAATACTCATGCTATAAGCAGGCGCCTGGATTCAGTTTTGAGAAACGGGATGGATCGGGTGTCTCGCATCTTTCGGAGGAAAGTTTCCAGCAGCCGGAGTGTAATCATGCAGGGATGGCGCCTCTTTTCGCGAAGATTTCGCATCGGGCGAAGCTTGCGAGGGAGAGGGGGAGTAGAGCTTGCATCAATTCGAGATGTAAATCTAATAGTCACCCCTCCATATATTCACGCCGAAGTTACGCTTTTTTTGATTTCGACCGTCCGATCTAGCTCAGACTAATACAATCCTCAACATTGCATCGCTGTGAGAGTGCATCAAACAAGTAAAATGACTTTCTCAATACTAGTACTAGAATATGCCAACCATGCCAATAGTTATGCATACCGACGACGCTGGAGCACTGTCACTAAAATATCATCCTCTAACGGCCTTCGCGGAAAGGGACAAATGTTGGACTTAAGGGGCAACATCCATTTCTTCGCCCCCAAAGCACGACGATCTGACACATCAGACCGCCTGATGACTCGATTGTCTCACTTGTTCTCTGCGGAGCAATCTTGCTTTACTCTACTCCAGACTGGATTAAGCGAGCCTTAGAGAGAACAGTCAGGATGTCTTTTATCGACATTCCGAATGAGCTGATCTACCTTGTGGGGAAATACCTGCCCCAGAAAAGTATCTCATCCCTAATGCAGACCAATCATATGCTGTGTGGTCTGCTCCAGAAAACACTATATGATAAGACACCTGAGAGTAAAACCTATCACATTCTTTATAAGGCATGCGAGCATGGCCGTGTGGACCTGGCACGCGAAATGCTGAAACGGCTTGGTGCACAACAACGGCCAAAGGATATTCCACGCTTTCTAGCAGCAGCGGCGGCCCATGGACATGTTGATGTTCTTCAGTTAATTCTAGAGCAAGAAAACACTGATCCGAATGAGGACTGCATTATTCATTCAACAGCTCTTGTATCTGCGGCAGGAGGAGGCCATCTTGAGGCGTTGAAAACTTTACTTGAGCATCCTAGAGTTCAGCCAGACCAATTAGGCAGATATGGTCGAACGCCCTTCTTCGCAGCCGCAGAAAATGGCAATGTATCGATTATGAAAGAACTCCTGAAAACAGGGCGAGTCGACTTGAGTCACCGGAATAATGAGGGTCGTTCGGCCATACACTTTGCAGGAGAGATGGGACAAGAAGAAGCAATGCGCTTCCTTTTAAGTCTGCACACCGACCCTGGACTTCGAGACGGAAATGGCTCTACCCCTCTAGCCACCGCCGCAGCAGCAGGAGCCTCGGGCGTTGTGAAGATTCTCCTCGAAACTGGCCGCGTGGATGCAAATGCAAAAGACCACGCATCTAAGACACCTCTACATCGAGTTTTTGAATTCGCCAGTTTAATAGATAGCCATCTCGTTCGAGATCAAGAGAAGAAGGAGAAGGTCCACCGCATGCTGTCTGGGGAGGTCCTTCCACCGCACTCTCCAGCGAGTGAACTTCGGCGAAAGAGAACGGAAGAGCACACTTTGACGACTGATGGTTATGAGGTCATCAGACAGCTCCTCGCTCTAGAGGATATAGAATTAGAACCTTGTGATTCAGAGGGCCGAACGCCTTTGTCCCATGCCGCCGGGGTATGTTCTGTTGAAGGGACGAGATTACTGATTGCTACTGGGAAGGTGGATCTTGAATCGAAGGATAATGATGGCTGGTCACCGGCTACCTGGCTTGAATGCCAGTATAAGCCAAAGCCGACGCCGGATGAGATAGAGTCAGATATTGAAACTCCAGGCTTTATGCTTTTTGATTGATTGATATAGTGTTCCTTTCAAGTCGATACAGAACAATGGAAAATGGCACCCACGCAAACAATCAATAACTTGCAATATCATGTTGATCATGATGACTATGGAAATGAGCCCTAGATTCAAGCCATAGCCACAGTTGAACTGTGTAGAATCAGCCCTCAGGCTTGGAAGATATAGTACTATTCAAGTAACAATCAAGAACCAATGGGCAATCCACAATTACTTGAAAGTTATCCAGGTTATTGCAAAGAACTAAATACATGTTCGTGGATAGGTCTTCTTAAATACCATTTAGCCTCCTCTACTCCTGGATCTACTCTTGTGGTAGATATAGGAGTCCCTGTATACTCCATATGCGCAAGGAGTCAATATCACATGCACTTTTCGCAAGGGTTCCCTTCTTCCTACCATCTTTCTTGTCGTAGGAAAGTTCACGGTTTCTAGCCAAGCAGCCACTTGATTTGTTGAGGAATTGAATTTTTCCTCCCAGGCCAGGGTCCTTAATCCAAGTTCCCTGAATTATTGTATATCTTGTACTGCTAGTGGAAACACTAGGGCTTTTATGTTTTGTTCCGAGCGTGACCTTAGGCTAATGATAGTCGGGTGTTGAGCACTTTCCATATGAATATGGCCAAATTATCTATGCAAAGGCCGGGTATTTCAGCGAGGGGATGCGAAGCACGCTCGGCATCACAGGGGCTATACTTAATGGCGGACTAGGGGGGGGGGGAGGTTCAAACTCAAGTAATAAAAACAGTTACTATTGAATCACTGTGTGGTCTGCAACACGACCGAGTATTTCGTACTAGCTGTGCCATGTCTCAGCCTTCCTACTGTCTCAATACCACCAACCCTCGTTTTGAGTCTCGTATTGTGATCCACTTTTATTGTGGACCTGCCCTGGCGTTTCAAAAGCTTTTTCTGAAATAATCCGAGAAAAATTGATTGGCGAGACCAGGGCTAATTTTTTTGCCTTTGAGAGAGTGAATTTTCGATCAAGAATTCCACTCCACGAATGTTGCCAAATGGTTCAAGTGGGTCGACTAGAAATATTGAGTCGAATTTTCTCGTGAATCTTTGCAAATGAACCAATCGTATCGGCTCTTAAATCTTCTTTGAAGGCGGCCTCGAATCCTGGAGCTGTCGATTGACGACCTCTCAAGGGTATCTTGATCTTCCTAGATTATGCTGCGGCTGAGGCCTCAAGCTCTCCAGATCGACCCATATCAGCCTCCTGCTTTGTCTTCATCACACACACACACACAAACAAACTTCCATGATCTTCATCATCCGCCTGCATAGGCCTCGAATGTTTATCCTTTTTATCCGAGTTCCAAATTACCCCAGCTCGAAAAAAAAATGTCACGTCCTTTCACCAACTCGATTGGCTGGATTTCTGTGGTAAGACTTGGCTTGGCGACTCCGGGCGTCATTCCTCAAAGAAAACTCGCATTTCTTTCGAGATCTGGAACATCCCGATGGCCATGACGACAAAATCCCCTGTCTTTGTTTGCATAAATTATAAAACGGTCCAATATTCTGCCACAAATCGAATTTCTCATCACACAAGTTTCACCTAGGTCCAAAAATCCATCATCTGGGAGTTTCCCCTGGCAAGCGAAGGCCTTCGACCTCTATTTCCTCTCTTAGCCGCCGTTATAGTCAACCCTGGACTGGCAGTATATCTATATATATAAATCACGTCTTTCTCTGCATTTCACTCGCTCATCGGCGCTAGAGACAATGTGGCTGCACAGCCATAGCTTGACTAGCATGTCCTGTCTCGACAGTTGGTGGTTTTGAGATGCACAGACACATTTTGCTTGTCTCCAGGGCTTCAACATTCTGGATTTTCTACTCGTACCTGGACACGCTCGAATATTACCCGAAACGGCCAAGCGTAAACTCACCCAACAACGGCTCCACCTCGGAGAAGCCGTTCGGCATCACTACGTACTAGTCCGTACATTTACCTGCGATTAGTTCTGACAACTCGAAATAATTTGTTGATGCCGTATTTCCGGAAATACCGTGCCAAAGACATGAAAGCTATATCTCCGTGGAGCCCGGGCATTTTATTCGATTCTGGAAAACATGCAAGAATTATTTATTTCATGGCATATTTCCAAGGACGATCGCTGATATATGGCTATCAGGTCAACCTGGGTCCTCAACAAGTTTGAATTTCGACTCCATTATCCGATCGCGCTAGAACCAAATCAGGCAATAAACGAGCGACGTTAGGGTCCTCAATCGGCCCATCTGATTGAAAACCTTATAGCCTTGCTCATAAACGATAACTATGTTTGCTGCCTAGCCTTGGTATCCAAGATTGGTAGCTATTGAGCGTTGCGAGTTTGCTCTGACAACTCGATCGGCCTCGCAGATGCTTCTGTGTCCGCTTCAGAGAGGTATAAAGCTCCAGGGTGATGGCCATCCAGAATCTTCAATTCCAGTCAGGTATTATCTTTCCAAGGCTCTCTACGCTTATCAGCCATCAATTTTTACTTCGGCATCATGCATTTCCTGCATCTACTTTACGCCTCACTTGCCGCTTTCATGTTGGAAGTGAGAGCTTCAAACTGCTCTCCGTTCCCTTCTTCGGTGGTCGAATTCTCTTCCGGATTTGAACAGCCAGAGCCTCCCTCCATCAAGGCTGAATATGGGACCAACTTCATCCAACACAAGTGGTAAGTCGCAAGGAATAATGCCCGGGTCTGGTTGGCTGGTGATTCTGACGAAATTCCAGGAATCAAAATCTGTCGCACATAACGACTGGTTATATCAGGAATTCCCCATCGCAGCTTCTTGTGCGTGCTGATGAAGCCTACGATGGAACCTTGGCATCTTCCGTCTTCAATTACGCCAACTCTACCAAGGAAGGACTGGTGGACAACACGCTTACCAGTTATGATGAGTCTGGAAAGCCAACTGTGTGGAGGGGGGTTCGTGAACTCGAATTTTCCTTTGTTTCCTGAAAGTTTTCTTATCGACAATGATGCCGTTTTTGGTGGGCTGGTTGATCGACAATTTAATGATGGGCGCGTTGCAACGGTGAGTAATATAACCCGGACTTTTGTTTTATTGAATATAAGTGTAAATCTAAAGCTAATATCGCGTGCCTCTAGTGGAACATTATGTACCAGGGGGCAATCCCTGTCACAGTCTATGTGAACAGCTGCAACATCATGGTTGGGTACGACTATTTCTCCCCAGGTCTACGTACAAGGGTCATCACCGAATACTTCAACATTCAGGCCTAAGCATACCGTGCTCAGCAATGTGCCTTCAGGATGATTGGGCCACACACTTGAGCCAAATCTTGTGTGGTAGGGTAGTTTCGGTACCAAATAGTGTTCCGAACCAACACCGTTGTCAGATAGATTTTATCCTAGAAACCCCAATATAAATCAAATTCAAACCTCAATAAATGCTCAAAAAATTAGAAGTTGATTCTAAGAGAAAATGTGCCACATAGATCCGCGGCGAGTGGCTAGTCGATATCCGGATGTTGATTTGTCAACTATAGAAGATCCTCCTTAAATAAATGACATTAAATGAATAATATTTCTGAGTACACTAAATTCCGGTCTCAATTAGGCTCCATCGTATACTAACTGGATCCGCACTTTCAAGTGGCTGTGCTGGCCAATGATTGGCTCTGGCCAGGTGATACGCGTCACATGACTAAAAACCGACTTAACCCCGAGATTCGGCTTCACCCTTTTGCATGTCACTGGGAATTCAATGATGACAGAAAGTCAGTCTGTAACGCCGACCGAACTAAAGAAGCGTCCCATTGGGCCTCTGGATAGGCGTAGAAACACAAGGCGCTGTCGGTCATGTGCGAAGCTACGGGTCAAGGTTCGAACATTCCTCATTCTACTTGAACAACCAGCTTGCTTATTTATGAGTAGTGCGAAGGGGGGCCGGCCTGTCAAAGATGCATTCGGACGAAGACTATCTGCGAGTCGCAACTAGTCCAGCAGCGATCGATTCGATTTATCCATGCCCCTAGGCACGATTTACCTTCTGCAACTCCTTTGCAAATGCGAAGAGATGATGACGACATATACCTAGACCATTTCGCATCTTTCCTTCAACAATGCGACTTTAGCAGAGATTTTTCTGCCAGTACTGGGGAAATAATGGCAATCGTCAGCCATTATTCACTACTTTCGAACATCGCGATCGCAATCGGTGCTTTGGATGCCAGTAGAAAAGGATCAATCAGATCATTCACTGGGACCGAATCGCCTCGGAATATTGCATTCCGTCGATGTGGTATATCATTGAAATATCTTGATGCGGCAATTTCAACGACAGCCTCGGTCTTTAGAGAGGATGTGTTTTGGAGTACTTTTCTTCATGGACTTTTCGAGGTATGGACATATCCGCTATATCAACACCCCCACTAAGCATCTCCATAGCTGATCGCTGAAAATTCCGGCGATTCATTCGCAACACATATGACCTATGGCCTATCCAAGATGATGCTTCTATTGCAACCCGCCGATCTGCTTTCAAAGCCCACGAAAACTTTGATCGATGTTTTCTGGCTTCTCGAAGCCAACAGGTTGATTATTTATGGAGATGATACATTAATTTCTCCGGCAGAATGCCAATGGCACTCATCATGGGATAATTGGCCAATTGCAATGAAAGCTATCATCACACTGATGATAACGGCTGCCACATTTGCTCGGAGGTAAGTCAATTATAACCCGCTATTGGACGCCGCTAATAATTCCAGGCTTTTCACGAGAATTGAGAGCATTCCGGAAGAGGTTAGATGCGTTGATCCTGGTTTGGACTGTCTCACGAAAGAAGGAATCGAAATCAAAGAAGCTATTCTCAACTGTAAAGAGATAAGCAATTTAGGGGAAGCGCAGACAGACCCTTATACCCGGTTGGCGGTAATCATACATGGCGCTTTGCTTCTATACCATTGTCGGAATTTTACTTTCTATTCGTGCTGGGAAATGCGCAAGACTCCTCAACTTTATCAATGTGAGATTGATACGCAGGTGACCATGATTCTCTCACAGTCTCAAATCATTTTGTCCAACACACATATTCCCGGCGTTCTATTGTTGTTTCCACTGCGGATGGCCGGCACCCACGTTAAATCCAGCACCTTACAAGGGGAGGTACTGGACATCCTTTACCAGATCCGCCGGAAAGGATTTGTCATTTCTGATAGAATCGAGGGCGATCTGCAGGATTTTTGGCATCATGAATGGACCACAACGTAGTGATATGAAATAGAAATGTGAATCCCTCCCCTGGCAGAATTTGGACAAATAGCTGGAGCTTTTATGTTGATATATACTCGTTCAACTGGTAGTAATTTTGGCCCCGGGAGCTATACGGGATCACTTTCGTGTTTTGTATTTATTCCACGTTCAAGTTTTGAAAGATATCTATTAGCCATATGAGTTAAGAGAATTATATTTCGCACTGACAGCATATTCAATCAATTTATCTCAACTGTCTGGAGCCTTGCTAGTTTTACAAAATTCGGAGGATCCACCAGTCCCCATAGAGTTAGTATCCTCGGGTTTAAGGGCGAAATCGTACCCGAGTTTTTAGGACCATGACTCAACCGAGTAATTAAAATAAAATCCATACTCTGATCTGATAAAAAGCAAGTCATTATGGCAAAGCCATTGCTATCCCATTTGCCCAACGAGCTCCTTCATCTGGTGATAGAGAATATCGATGCTCCTTCGCGTTCCGCACTCGCACGTACATGCCGTTCGCTGCACGCCGTGGCAACCCCACAGCTCTACGGCTGTGCGCACATCCAAAAAGGCAAGAGCAATGAGTTCATGCGCACTATCTCAGATAAAAATGAATATGCCAACCTGGTCCACGAAGTCAAAGTAGCATGCATGCGAAGACTTTGGCATTTCCCCCTGTCGCATTGTGCCGTGTCTCGATAAACTCCAGAACCTCCAGAGCCTCGCGATAATTGGGGGTTACTGGATGTGGGATACTGATAAAGATAACGGAACTGGGGAGAAATGGAAGACTCTTGAGAGTCTTCTATATAGTTATCTCAAAAAGACGTCATTGGAAGAGCCTATCGGTAGCAGGGTGTCCCAAAATCTGCGGTCGTGTAAGTTATTGGTACCTATGAACAAGATGGAAAACCAAAAGCAAACGAAAATTAATAGTATGCTCACCAAATATATAGTAACAATGGACCGTCAAGAAAGAAATCTCGATTCAGCGGCTCTTCATTCCTCCCATGCTTTCATCATCCCACAACTTCATACTCTTAGGTTACGAGGTTTTCAGATAGATTCCGACGATATCGAAGTCAAGCCTGAGTTTGAAAGAATGACAGAGCTTAAATCTCTGCAAATCGAAAGATCTTTTGTCTCTTTCAAGGCTTTAGCAACGGCTTTACGTGCTCCGCGTGCATTGCAGTATCTTGGTATCGTGCATACAGAAGAGTACAAACACCACGAGCTCTACTCAGCCGATAGCACGAGCTCTACTCAGCCGATAGCAATAATGCAACCATGCAAGAATTCATGGACGTACTACTACTGCATCGCCAGTCATTGGAAGGAATCAAAATTGATTATGAAGAGATAATCTTTGGAAAGTGGAATGATGATCTATACCCAGAGATCAACACTGCGAGTTTCTTGCCCTATGCAAAGGAGTTTCCAAAGCTGAAGCGCTGGGAAGGATGTGATAACTATTCTTTGAGTTTCTTTTTAGGCGATTATTCTTATGCGTCGGACTTGGAAGAAGGGACAGGGGCTGAGGACTCGGAAGGAGAATTTGAAGTAGCATGATGCACTTTAGTATAATGTATAATCCTAGTGGTTGGTTTTATCCAGTACCAACTTGAATATATATTTCAAGGTTCACCGCTGTGTTCCACGACAGTACGTGATGGAAAGTAGTAGTTACTAGTAGTAACCTTGTAGGTTTACTACTGTAATCGCCTTACTGCAAATATCTGCCATACGAAATTTCGAAGCTTGAAAGAGTTCTGATTTGGAAATAAAATCCGATATTTTTCGAAATAACTCCCATCAGCAAACATGGCTCACTGGAAGGTTGATTCGCCCCATCATTCAGTCACGTGGGACATATCCAGTCGATCTCACGCCTCGGCCCTCCTATCCCGCCGAAAGCATCTATTACTATACTCAGAATCTTGGAACTTGAATGCTTCCAGATCGGGATAACTGCGAATCCAAGAATGTATGAGAATGACACATAGCCGACTCACACCTGGACCATGCCGCCTCGCCGCTCCCATCAAAAGTCTCACACGGGCTGCATAACATGCAAGCGTCGCCATGTCAAATGCGACGAATCAGGTCCACCCTGTAAGCGCTGCAAAACAAGAGATGTAAACTGCGAATACGCAGAGATCACACCTCGTCCACAAATATCGCCAAATCCAAGTCAGGATATAACAGAAGCAGCATCGCCAGACCCCCTCATCTCTTGCCCGATATTTCCCGCCAATGCCCACCACTTGGATCTCCAACTCATGCATCGATGGTCTACTAGTGCTTATAAAAGTTGTTGCACACCTGGTTCCGGTGACGACAAACTCTGGCAGTTAACCGTGCCCGCACTAGCGCTTCAATACGACTTCCTCCTAAACGGGATACTCGCACTATCGGCCTTTGAAAGCGCCAATGCTCTACTATTACATCAAAACGACGAGGAAGAGAATTCAAATCGCGAGAAGTATACAAATTGCGCAATTGAGCATCAGATTATCGCACTATCCAATTTTCGCACCCAACTCTCTTCGTCCAGTCCATGTGCGGACCACAGAGCTGCAATTTGCTTTTCTCTCATGATGATGGTACTCACATTTGCATCCGTGCGCTTCGGGAAGCCACTAGAGAAAGATATCGTTGAAACGGCCATTGCTCATTTCGAACTTGTTCGCGGCGCTGTGCAGATTGCAGAGAGTGATGAGGAACACCGCGTTAGTCAGAATGAGTACGCGCAAAGGTTGACGCCGTTTCAAGATCTTCCCCTCACGACCTTGGATCCAGCTATCGCAAACATAATGGCCGACGTGAGAGAATTGAACGACGAAAGAATCGTCCAGACTGTCCAGGACACATCCGAGCGGCGAAAAGAGCAGGTCGCCCTCTGGGAGGCTTGTAAGAAGGCTTTGAGTTTGTTGCAGGACTGTTTTGAGAGATGTGTCGGTCCCGTTTATCGAGGTTATGCCCTTGGGTGGTTGAATATGGCGGGCGAGGAATATGTCCGAGCACTGAAAGGCAATGACAACGTTGCGCTGCTGATATTGATGCTGTGGGGTGTTCTTGTCGAGAGGTTGGGCAATGATGTATGGTGGGCGCAGGAATTTGGAAACTCGTTGGTTGATGAAATTTCGAATGAATATCTCCGGGATGCTTCATATCCATCAATACAGAATATAATGCAAAGGGTGCAACAGTTAATATGAAAAACAATCTATGTTCTTGATAGGTACTAGTATTATAGAGGATGCTAAGTAACGAAGTCAAATGATGACCTCGGACTGTTTTCTATGAGAAGAATCAACCAAGCTTGAACCTCTTGTATAGTATTGTATTTAAAGCATGAATCTATTTTGAAAACTTGAATAATGGGCAGGACTAAGTTATCTTTCCAGCGAAAACCAATCGCAATGTGTCAAAGTCATGCTTCGGGTCGTGATATTGATCGTGCTCGTATTTTACGAACACGAGCTCACCCGACCTCCGAACACCAGCGATCGCCACCCCATGGCTAGGAACTATAAAAAATCGCAAAAAATCCAACAATTAAAAAATAACCAATTCCTTCCCTAATCCGCCAAAATTCACACATGCTCGAAAAGCAATGCAAACCTCAACATCACTCCTTATCCGCAAAATGGCAACAACCCGCACAGGTATACCAACAGCAAGCCTAAAACCACGCTCTTGCTCCCCACCATCAATACCAAAACCTTCCCTCAAACGAACAAACACAACTCAATCCTCGCCAAAACTCCCACCACCACCACATTTACTCAACGAAAAACTCACACTCCCCTCCGGCCAAACCTTAGGCTACGCAATCTACAACCCCCAACCACCGCAATCCGCATCATCCTCTACCAAAACAAGCTCCAAGCCCCTAATCTACCTGCACGGCTACCCCTCCTCCCGCCTCGAAGGTCTAAACTTCAACACCTGGCCAAAAAAGCACAACTTCACCCTAATAATCCCCGACAGGCCAGGCTTCGGCCTCTCAAGCCCAGATCCATCCCGGACACTCCTCTCCTGGACAAATGATATTCGCGCATTGAGTCATCACCTGCATCTATCTAGTTTTTATATCCTGGGTTGTTCGGGTGGAGGTCCGTATGCGCTTTCTTGTGCGCATGCGTTGCCTGGGGATATGCTTTTGGGTGTGGGTGTTATTGCGGGATCGCCGTCTTGGTATACTAGCACGGATGTTGGAAAAGCGTCCTTGAATGCAAAGGATGTTACGTTGAGTAGGCGGGTTTTGGCCTGGGGGAGTCTTTCTTGTCCGGGGTTTATTGAGCGGGTTGTGGATGGTGTACTTGGATGTTTGAGGTGGGCTGTTAAGACGGAGTTTGTGGGTGGGTTGATTGATCGGTGGATTGAGGGTGTGAAACAGCAACCACAAGAACAAGAACGACACATCGAAGAAGGCAGCGAAGGAAATACACGTTCAACTGGATCCGAAAAACCAAATCCCAGTTCAAGTTCCAGTCTAGAGGAAAGGGACTTCCAAAAGCAAGATCCACCCGAAACAGACGAACTATCACTATCAATCACAGAAGCCCGAAACAACCTCCTATCATCCTCCCTCGAAGCCTTCACGCAAGGCTCACGCGCCACAATCCAAGAAGCTCGACTACTCTCTCAACCCTGGGGCTTTGAACTGGAAGATATACGGTATGACGGGATTAAGATCTGGCATGGCGTTCGGGATATAAATGCGCCGATAAGTATGGTGCGGGATATGGTGGAACGGTTACCGGAAAGTACTGTTTTTACAGAAATCGATGCGGATCATTATTCTATGGGTTATTTTTTTGAAGATGCTTTGGTTGGATTGTTGGACTCAGGGGGGGGGGGGGATCTCAAGGGACTTGAAGGAAGACAGGGAGTCGAGGACATAGAATCCTAAGGGGAGTTAGGTGCTAGTACAAAAGTACTATTTAAGGGCAAGGGTAAACTAAGCTAGGCTGGAGGTAGTCAGATAGTTTCAGCTAAACAAATCAGGTTTCATGTTACTCGCAAAAACCACACCCTCCAGGGCTAAGGAGGCACAAAAAATAGCAAAAACCGACAGCTGGCGGATTTGAACCGCCGCCTCCGAAGAGAATTGATTTCTAGTCAATCGCCTTAGACCACTCGGCCAAACTGCCTTAAGATGCAATGGGGCCAAAAAGTGTGCATCAGGAATATGAGGCGAGGATTTTGCAAGGGTTTGCTTTCCTTGCTGCCTTACAACGTGAATCTACTGGTCCTTTCCACCACGCTCTCGGTAGCACATTTCTTTGTAAGGTTTATTTATTCAGGACTGATAATTTACTATACGAACTGCATGGTCGCGAGTTTCCGGATTGTGATGAATATTGTAATTTTTTTTAAAAAAGGGTTAGCTTTGCGCTAGGTTATATCTACAGGGTACATCATGTTGATCTTGGTAATGAGTATCCCATATCCATGTCCTGTGTAGTGGGAAAAAAAACTGTCTGGCATACCACTAGGTACTGGGTACTATAGTATACTACTAGATGAATTTAGTTCGAACCTTCTCTAGCCCACCTACACAAGCAAAAAAGTCTACAAGAATTGAAATGACATGAGTAGAAAGAATCCAATGAAAACCTTGGAAGGAAAATCAAATTAACAGCGCTAACCGGAAGAAATAAAAAAACAAGCCTTTGCACAAGAAATAAGGAAATGAAAATGAAATAAGGATATCACAATACTCGTCCAATCCATTCATCCAACCATCCAACCAGCCAGGCATCCATCCAATCAAAGCAAAACAAGACTGTAGTCCGAAGCTAAACCCAAGAAAATTACCCAAGTGTCATGTATCAAGGTAATTTCCCGGTCAAGTTAAATACTTTCTTCACTTCCCCCCAGCAACCAGCACATCACATAAATTACATCAAGCACCCCCTCACTGCCCACCAGAACTAGGCTGACGTTTACTCAAAAAGCTCCGCCGAGGCAACTTCCTCGAATCAGGACTCTCAGACCCATCCTCCAAACCCACACCAGTCGTAGAATGACTAGTCGTAGGACGGAGACTTCCAGCCCCAACATCCGCAGGAACAAAACTCGACCGCAAAGTAACAGTCCCCTCACCAACCGGGAAGGACTTCTCAACATTCTCCTCGGAGCCCTGGTTCGCGACAAAATAAGGCGCGTCACCGAGGACAGTATCCGAGCCGAAAGTCGCGTGGTCCACGACTCGAATTTGATACTGCGTGTCCGCGGTGGTGTGGGTGATTTTGAACGTTTCTTGGTATTGGATGATACCGGAGGAAGTCTTTACGGCCTTTGTCTTGAATTCTTTGCCGTTTTTGCTGCCTTGGGCTTTGACGATTACCCGGACGTGGGCGTTGCCTGGGAAGCCTGTTGCGTTGGCGACTGTGATATTTGCTGTGCCCGTGTCACCGCTACCGGCTGCCGTGCTGCCGCCGATGATGCTGAGACGATCGCCGAAGGCGGATGCTGTGCTGCGGTTGCGGCTGTGTTCTTTTTGAGGGGTTGAGGGGGTTGGCGAGTGGGTGCCGTTGGAGGGTTGGTTGTTGTCTGTGAGGGCGGCGGCGGGGGTGAGACCGCGTTCGGCGTGGGCTTCTTCTTCGTCAAGGGTGCTGTTTACCATTGAGGCGTCGTCGTCACCTTTGTCTTTGTTGCCGAATCGTGACATGACACCGTGCTTGAGGAAGGATGCGCCGCGGACAACGTTGCCGCCAACGAAGCCTACGCCCTTGACAGGGGCACCGACAATCTTGCCGGGTACGGCAAAGGTACCAGAGAAGGTAGAGGAGCCTTGGCGGGAGCGCACAACGTAGCTTGGCTTGAAGAGGAGGTTAAGGTGGATGGCGCCTGATTTACCGTTCAGGGGAAGGTGAACGTCAGCGGGCTCGAAGGGCGTTAAGCTTTCAAGATCAATATGTGAAGCACCGAGGAAATCGGCCTTGTCACCAAAGTCCCAGTCATACACATCGACGTGGAAGTCGGCGCCGATGCGAGTCTTGATCGGGGTCTCGAAATATTCATTCCAGGCGGGGTGGAGGGTCTTCTTCTGGACCTTGGTCTTGTAAATTACCTCACCATCATCGCCGATGCGGAACTTGCAGTACGGGTCACTGAAGCCGTTGCGGTCGGCTGAGGGGAGGTCGGCGGCATCCATGACCTTGACGCGGAGGGTGCCCATGTTGTTGATGCTCTCCCGGGGGTCAAGCTTCATCTGAACGGGGATGTATCGAGCGCTAACAGTGACCTTGCTAGACTCGCCATTTGTAGCGGGAAGAACAAGCTCGGTGGGGTTGTACTAGTGGGGATTAGCATGAGACTTTGTAAATAGCGGGAGAAGTGATGTGGGAAGAGAAGACTTACCAGGATGCGCTGAAGCGTGGGCAGAGTATCACCAGTCAGCTTAGCAACAGTGTGCTCCTCGCTCGAATCCTTGGGATCGTCCTTATTGACCAAACGCAGGGTAATCTTCGAGAACTCAAGCTCTCGCACAAAGGCCTCGCCGATATCAGAAGAGGTGAGAGTGTTGGAGTGGATCTTAGGAGAGACATAGGCAGGGAACATGTAGTCGTCCATAACGACCTCCAGCTGCACATTGGAATGCGCAAGCTTGCCCTCGTGGAACTTGAACACAATAAAACCGGACTCGTATTTGGCAAGGTCTTCCGCAGCAACGTAAGTCCTGGGATGCTCTTGATCGATCGGACAGAGGCGGTCTCCGAAGTGGTTGTCGCGGGTCGAGAGTTGTTAGTCTCAAGGCTGGGACGGCCGTTGGTAGTCGCTTCACCATTAGTGACGGCACCGTTAGTTGCAGCGCCATTTGACTTGGAAATCTTAGAAGCCTTTGAGTCCACGCTAGCAGACTTCGAGTGCATGCTCTTGCGGACCGGGGTACCGGGGGTGTCAAGATGAGCAACGTCCTCACTCTCTGCTGATTCCTCAACCTCATCTTCAGGGTTGACGACAGGCACAGCAGGGAAGAAAGAGACGGTATAGTTGATGTGACCCTTGACACCACCCTTGCCAATGCGCAGACCGCTGCTGATGAGTTGCTTCTCGTCGTCGATTTCGTACTCGCCCGGGGTCTCAGTCTCACGAACAAAGTCGGAAGCCTTGAGCTCTGCCCAGCCAAGAGTGCGATCCTTGTTAATGGTCTCCTCGTCCATAACCTCAATCGAGAGCTTCTCGCGAGCGCTGCGAATGGGGACGTACACAACCTCGTCCCACTCGGGGTTCAGGTTGTTGCGGAAGGTCACAGTGCGACCTCGGGTAATACCTGAAAGCAAAATACGAGCGTACGGGTCAGACTTGCCCATGGCCTCCAGGTTGCGAAGATCGGTGGCATTCTTGAAGTGGAAACGCATGACACCGATGGGGTCGACGTATCCAGCACCTCCCGCGATGGCGCCGAGGGCAACGGGCTTCCACTGCAGTTGCAGCTTCGCACGTCCACCGTTAGCACCGTGCAGATGGAACCAATCCTTGCCCTGCTCCATCATCTTGATCATATCGTTCATCTTGATCTGGTAACGGCCGATGATGGGGTCTGCCATGAGGTCACGGTCATCCTTGATGATGAGACCCAGGCGAGCGGTCTTGCGATCAGTAACAAGGAACTCCTTAGATGCGTTCTGGAAGATAGGGTTGTTGGTTCGCTTCAGCTTGTTGGTGATGTGAATTTCCTTTCCGTTCAGAAGCAGCACACCGTATGGGTTCAACTTGCCGACCAGACTCTTGCTGCCATCCAGATCCTTGGCCTGCTCGACGGTGAACTGAGCAATACCAGTGTTCACCTCTGGTGGGGGCTCCAGCTCTCCGGACTCGAGCTTGCGACCCTCCAAAACAGGGAAGAATCGAATATCGGCCTGAACAGCGCCGCGGTGACGACCGCTGGCCGTAACCTCGAGGTAGATACCTTCGTGAGAGGGCTCTTGCTCAAGCTTGTCCAATCCAAAGGAGGCAGTTCCAAGTTCCTTATCCTTGCGGTACTCGTTCCAATCGTATGGGGTGATGGTGAGGGCATCGGAGAAAGAAGTGATAATGACGTAGATAGTCTCGTTCCAGCGCGGGCTGTCGGTATCGTGGATGGTCTTGGTGCGGCCCAATTCCTTGCGGTTGTTCAACGAGACGACGGCGTAAGGGTCGGGGGTACCGGAGAACTTGTCGGGGTTCTTCAGCTGTTGAGCACCGTGCAGCGTAACTGCAACAACACCAATGGCTTGATCGACGGGATTTCCCGCCAGCATCTTGGCGATTTCGATGGGGAAAACGTTGGGGCTGTACATCATGGGTTGGAGGTTGTTATGAATCTGCTCCTTGATGAAGTTCTCGAGGCCCGGGATGAAGTTGATATCGAATCCAAGGTGGTCACCACCGAGGGGCTTGCAAACGTAGTCGAGTTCGGGTTTATCCAGGAAGCAGACATCAACACGTTCAATGTGAGGGAAAGGAATCTGCAGCTTGACCTTGACGCGCATTAAACCGGAACAAGC
Source organism: Penicillium cosmopolitanum (assembly GCF_028827165.1). Taxonomy (NCBI): domain Eukaryota; kingdom Fungi; phylum Ascomycota; class Eurotiomycetes; order Eurotiales; family Aspergillaceae; genus Penicillium; species Penicillium cosmopolitanum. The sequence continues at coordinate 3,764,672 of NW_026622678.1, read as the reverse complement.
CATGTCCTCGACAATGACGTCCAGACCTTTGCTAACAAGACCCTTTCCGAGGCGGACTTCAAGGACAACCTTGGGGTTAATCTTGTCCTTCAGCTGACGAGCCGTCAAATCCATCACATCGTTGGGAGTGAAGCTAAACTTCCAATCCATAATGACGGTGTCGGGCTCAGTCTTGGGGTAAGTCTTGACATGCTCGAGTCGCGGGGGCTTCGTACCCAGGACAAAGGTCTTAAGGCGTAGGCTGTCGAGAAAAGCAGGGGTCGAGGTGCTCAGAACCTGATCAACAGAGTTGATGATAGTATCACAGAGAACCGGAGCATAGATGGGCCAGAATTTGACCAGGAAGCTGTTAATCCACTCGAGACTCTCGTTATCGGTCTCGAGACGAGCCTTGGACATCTCGCGACTGATATCGTCTCGGAAATTGCGGCGCACTCGACGAATGGAAGTGCGATAGTAGGTACTGCAAGCAGCCATCACTAGTAGCACCCAGCCAACACCACCGCCCAAGGCCGCGATCAGCCAGGAGCTCAGGCAGGCAAAGATGATGATTCCGGCATTGTGATACCAATCGCCGAAGAACTTCTCGGGGAGTCGGCCCTCGAGGAAGGTCTGGTGGTCGAGTAGTGTGCCCTCGGCCTCTTCCTCTTCCGTTCGCTCTTTGTGGAACTTGGGTTCCCAACCGGTGCGGTCGCGCGCCCATCGCATGTCGTCATCGGCGCCGGGTTTGCCGTCGGTGGCATTGGCATCTTCGGCGATGAGTGCGGTCGCGGATTTTGGGGGCGGAAGGTCATAATCTGCTTTGCCATCATCCTAGGAGAGGTGAGTAAACTGGTCGTGAAGTGGTGGTGTCTCGCGCAGGATGGTGGGGGTGGTAACGCACTCTGTCTGTGATTACTGAGATTCCCTCGGGTTTTTTAGTGTGGTGAAATCCGGGTGGTACCCGCTATTAAGTGAGTATTAGCGTGTGCGCGCGCAAAGACATGGAATGGGTGGAGCTAGGAGGAGCTCGGAGGGAGCTCGGGAAGCTCCCTAGGTTGAACGTACAGCCTCGGCGGCAGCCGCCTTGTCATCTGGAGAGGCATCCGGGTCGAATTGATATGCCGCGGCGCCCGCCTTGCGCGACTCATCGACTAGGGTCTGCTCGACGGTGTCGGGGTTGACCTTGGACTCGGGGTCTTGCTGCAGCTCGGTTGCGGCCTGGATCACCCCCTCCTCCCTCAGCTCGGTCTTCTCCGCCTCCAGAGACGCCATCGCGGCGGTCGGATCGAATGTGTTAGTACAGGCGAGAGGATAAGGTAATGATGAGGTCGTAGTCTGGGGAGAAAATGGTGGTTAGGAGGTGGACTATGTCGGCTTCAAAAGTTCCCATGGGCTGATGGTGGGACGGGGCCCAATCGGACCAATCCGGTCGCTCAATGTGAGTCCGAGTCCGGGGATTGGAATGTTGTGAGGGGAGAGGGAGAGTGGTAGAGGTGGGCGCTTACAATGGCGGACTGGGGGGAAGCCCTGGGGATGGAAGGAAAAGTGAGGGTGAGGGTGAGGGTGAGGGTGAGAGTGGAGGTCGTAAGTAGAGTAAAGAAGAGGAGAGGAGAAGAGAGGAAGTGCAGAAAGTGCCTGGGGAGGACGAGGAAAGAGGAAAGAGGGGAGAAGCCAATTGGAAATGGGGCAGGAACTACCCAGCCGCTTGCGTCAAGTTGTACTCGCAGTACTTGCAGTAGTGTGGCTGGGTATTACTGAAACGAGGATAGCAGGGCAGAGGACCCTATGGTATTGATTGTGCACCAAGGAAATAAATTAATGAGATCAGAAATTGCCTGCCCTGTAAGCTAATGGAATTGGTAATTACACGATGCGATCGACTGGGGCGATCGGAGATGGAGATCAGTGACGTATTAGCTAGTTGATCGGGTATAGTAGTATAGTACGGACGGAGGAAACCTGTGAATAGTATTTAGTATTTAGTATAGTATTTAGTATAATACATACTTCTCAATATAATATTACAACGCCTAGTATACGGAATACATACTGCCTATATAGACCCCTATCCAAAGAAGAGTAATAGTAATAATACTCCTAACTCCTAATACCCAGAAATGTGAGCTCCAGCCAAACTATTGGTGCACCGCCACAGCTCATTCCCTTTTGGGTAGGTCCACTCTCCTCCTCAGCCAATAGTATACACTTCTGTGGGCCTCTGTGGCTGGGGACAGCCCTACCCTGTCCTTCTCGGCATAGGCAACCAAATATCCGTCCCCTGTCCCTCCCCTTCCCCTTCCCCTTCCCCCTATACTCCGTACTTGCAGCACAATATCAAATATAGAACAACCACATATACCATCTACCCTACACCCCCTACTCGTACTCCCCATATTTACTACCAATTATTCCCTCAACACCCTACTTGTAGTACACGTGGCACCCCCACCGATAACATCCTCCTCCTCGTCCCAAACCCCACCCAACTCGATAGCTGCCAGCAAGGTTTTCTAGCGCCAGTCCGATCCCCGTCCCCATCTCCATCACCATCACCACTTGCAGAGAACTGGGGCAAGCGCCTAACCCCCCAAACCAATCCCTACGCAGGAAAAGGAGCACTCTACATATCCATGCGAAATCTGCAGCAAGATGCATGCAGCCCGAACAATCGGGTTCCGGGTCGGAGTCAATTCTAATTGATACATCACTTTTGCTGAGGGGGCTGGGTTCAGGAACGTGGTGTGCCAGTGGTTGTGTATCCATATCTATTCTGTGGCCTGCAGTAGTAGTACTCGGTACTTAGTACTCTGTACTTCGTAGCTTACCATGGATGGATGGATGTTGTCGATCTTGAACTGCCCTATGTATACATACGTACTACTGTGTACTACTCGGAGCTAACTCTACTCTACTCTACTACTCGTACGAGCCCTACCCAACCCTACTGTCCCTGAACCCACACCGGGTCTACCTAGTACCCAGGTGGAGTTCGATCGGCAAGAGTTCACCGAGGTTGACATGTGTGATGCCAGTGTGGGGATATGGTGTGGCACAGCTGAAATCTCTGCTGGACATTGGTGTTTACTGTATTCCGTACTCCGTAGTCTACTCCGAGTCCGAGTCTGTACATACAGTGTGTATTTTATTTTGAATTCTATTTTTTTCTACGGAGTAGCTCAGCTGGTTCAGTGTTCAGCTCCCTGCGCTATCCATGTTTGACTTTGCCTTGTCTCCACTGTGATCTGTGGTTCGTGTTCCGAGATCTGCGTCAGTATTGCATGCTAGTGCGACTTGGACCTGGGAAAGAAAATACTCGCACTAGGAGGTGTTAGCTGAGATATTTGTGCTGCTATGTGTATATGGATCTATGCCATAACTACGGAGTAAATAAATTGGTTTCTTGTTTCGGACACCAGGTAGCCCAACACATGACCAGGCACCGGCCACGAGGTTAAGCTTATTTCATTGACTGTGCGGGGAATACCACTCAAGCTACACTACTAGTATTATACAGAGTACGACTGGTTACTATAGTAGCATGCACCACTATTTTCTCAGCATACTGTCAAATCATCAATCAATACATGAAGCTAAGCTATAGGTAAGCATAGATGAACCAATGAGTAAACTAAGGTGAACAAAGAATGATATCTGCAAACAGCTCGTCACATCTTAAATTCGTCGCGGGCAAATTTTTACCGGCCCATGCGGATCACACCCGCCGCCATCAGCTTCTGCACACTGATCCGCACCTGCGGGTTCTTCATGTGCTCCTGCAGAGCCGCCGGGTCGCTCTTCGCCTGCTGCAGAATGCTCTGCATGACGGGGTCCTGGAGGATAGACATGATCTAGTAGGGTATTAGTTAGTACACATCCAAGCCAGGGGTGATTAAGATAAGAGGGATGTCATGCTTACCTCAGGATCATTCTGGATACGCTCAGAAGTCTGCTGCTCAGTCTCACCAGCGCGAGCACTGAATTGCGCATCCAGACACTTCTGCTGCTGCTGCTCGATTTCGCGAGCGTGGCTTCCATCATCCTTCTCCGCGGCCTCGGTGAAAGTATCCAGGGCACGGTTAAACTCCTTCATCGCGACAAGAGCCTGGCCCTTGCGCATATAAGCACGGAAGAACTTGGGGTCGCGCTTGATAGCCTCGTCGCAGTCAGTCACAGCCTGGGGGAAGGCCATCAGCTTGACCAGAGCCGCGGCACGGTTCGAGTATCCGCGGGGATCGCTGGGGGCACGCTTGGTCATCTCGGTGAAAGCGTCGACCGCACCGGGCCAGTCGGCTTCCTGGAACTTCTTCTGACCGAGCTCGCGGGCCTCTTCGGCCTTGGAGGGGTCCATGTATGAGTTCTTTTCGTTCGTGTCGCGGGTCTTCTCGGCGGCGCGCATCTTGGTCAGAGCTTCGGGGGTGCGGTGCTCCATCAGGGACTTGTTGTAGGACTCGATGGCCTGGGTGAGGTCACCGAGCTTCTCGTAGGCGGAACCAATACGGGTGAAGGACCTGTGGATGTTAGCTTGTGACTATATATTCCAGTGTGGGCAAGACTTACTTGGCGACAGTCTTGAAGTCGGCGCGCAGGTCACGGCCCTCCTCGACAGCCTTCTTGCAAATCTCAATGGTGCCTTCGTAGTCTCCCTTCTCGAACTTGGCGGCACCGATGTTATTCAGATAAGTGATGTCCTTGTTCAGCTCCCAAGCCTTCTCATAGTGCTCAATAGCCTTGTCGTGCTCCTTCTTCTTATAGAAGTCGTTACCGATCTTCTTCTCCGCATCACCAGCCTCCTGGGCCTTGCGCTTGGCGATAGCCTCCTCATCCTCGGGCTCCGGGGTGGGCTCCTTGGGGGGAGGAGCGGGCTTAGACTGGGGGGCAGGAGGGGCCTCGGAAGGACCACCCTCGCCACCGAAGTTCATGTCGATACCGAGCAGAACACTCATAACCTGGAGGAAACGGGGGTCACGCATCTCCTCGCCAATGGCGTTGGGGTTGGACTTGAGGCGCTCCAGCTTGGCCATGAATTCGCTATCAGCCAGCAGGGCAGAGGTCTTAGGGTTGTTGGCCAGCTTCTCGATCATCTGGGGGTCGTTGAACATGCCGCCCAGACCACCGAGAGGATCTCCCTGGACACCGTCGGCAGTGGCCTCGGCCTGGATAGCACGCTGGGTGGCATCGAGACCGGACTTGGCCTGGGCGTTACCGGGCTCCAGCTTCAGAGCCTCCTCGTAGGAGTCGTAGGCGGCCACTGCGAAAGTCAGCCATGGTCACGCACAGCAATGCTAGAAGCTGCTATCCACAACTTACAGAGGTCTCCGAGACCGCGGTAGGCGGCACCCTTGCGGAGGTGGCCCTTTGACCAATCGCCCTTAATGCCGATCGCCTTCTCGGCATCGTCGAGGGCTTTTTGGTATTCGCTCTGAGCGTTGTAGACAGCGGAACGGTTGGAGTAGAGGATGTGGTTCTCGGGTTCGATCTCAAGGGCCTGGGTGAATTTCTCACTGTCGACTCCCAGCAGACTCGTTAGCGCCCCAGATTTTCACCATACGCGGGGTAGTTTGGATGAAGATGAAGTATGTCTGAGACTTACATGGCTGTGGGGTAGTCCTTGGCCGAGAAGGCCTTGTTACCTTCAGATTTCAATGCGTCCGCCATGTTGGGAATAGAAGATCAGTTATGCAGATGATTGAAGGTGGCCGGGGTTAAAGGCTGAGCATGGTATAGCTTTGGAGCTCCAACCATGAAGGTTCTCGAAATTTCTGTGATGCCTTGATGCCTGAATGGACCTCGTCACCGCTTTCCAGTATTGCTGACTACTCAGATATTCTGCAGCCTGATATTCACCGCCTTCTGTCTATCCAGGCTAACTCATCTGACACCTGATTTCCCAGGCAGTAACAGCCCCGCGCTAAACCCAACTAGAAACGATGATGTCAGCAGTTTTCCCGACGATCGCCCAGTTTTTGGACAGTTGCACCTCTAAACAACTTCGACTTGATTCATCACCAGACAAAGAACTGGTTTTGGCTATTTCAAAGCAGTCAATCTGGTTTAGCTTATTTCCATTCAGTGAAAGGGACCCAAAAAACCCCCATTCAAAACACCCTTGGGAGTCCGCCTCTGATCTCATCTCGAGTCAAAACGGCCGCAGTGACGCAGTGACGAAATAAACTCCCCACTTCTTATTTGTCTCACCGGAATTGGCTTCGACCCCTCCACTAAGTCCTTTGAGTCTTTGAGCTTGACGACTGTTGTGCTCAAATTCTCCAGTTCACCCATTTTTCTCTCCTCAATTCATATCTCCAGTGGTTGCTAACTCGACCGGTTGTGGTCGATACCAATTTATCACACCATGGAGCCCGTTAAGATCTCCGACTCGACCAAGAAGCGTCGCATCGGAGTGCTCACCTCCGGAGGTGATGCCCCCGGTATGAACGGCGCCGTGCGGGCCGTCGTCCGAATGGCTATTCACAGCGACTGCGAGGCCTACGCCGTTTTCGAAGGATATGAGGGTTTGGTCAATGGCGGCAATATGATCCGCCAGCTGCACTGGGAGGATGTTCGTGGCTGGTTGTCCCGCGGTGGTACTCTGATCGGTTCTGCCCGGTGTATGGCTTTCCGTGAGCGTGCTGGTCGCCTGCGTGCGGCGAAGAACATGGTGCTGCGCGGTATCGATGCTCTCGTCGTCTGTGGTGGTGATGGCAGTTTGACTGGTGCCGATGTCTTTCGTGCCGAGTGGCCCGGTCTGCTGGAGGAGCTGATCAAGGTTGGCGAATTGACTGCGGAACAGGTCGAGCCCTACAAGCAGTTGAACATTGTCGGCCTGGTTGGATCGATCGATAACGACATGTCCGGCACCGACGCGACAATCGGTTGCTACTCCTCGTTGACTCGCATTTGTGACGCCATTGACGATGTTTTCGATACCGCCTTCTCACACCAGCGTGGATTCGTTGTCGAGGTCATGGGTCGTCACTGTGGATGGCTTGCCCTGATGTCCGCCATTAGTACTGGCGCTGACTGGCTTTTCATTCCGGAGATGCCTCCCAAGGACGGATGGGAGGATGAGATGTGCAATGTCATTACCAAGGTGAGTCGAGTCCAATAGGCCTTGGAAGGAGAGATCTGATCCCGTATCTAACTTTCTTTCGAACAACAGAACCGCAAGGAGCGAGGCAAGCGCCGTACCATTGTCATTGTCGCCGAGGGAGCGCAGGACCGCCAACTCAACAAGATCTCAAGTTCCACCATCAAGGACATCCTCACACAGCGGCTGGGTCTGGATACCCGAACCACCGTCCTGGGTCATACCCAACGTGGTGGTGCAGCTTGCGCCTATGATCGCTGGCTGTCTACCCTGCAGGGTGTTGAGGCCGTTCGCGCCGTGCTAGAAATGAACGCCGACTCGCCCTCGCCCGTTATCACTATTCGAGAGAACAAGATCATGCGCACTCCCCTTATGGATGCTGTGAAGGAAACCCAAGAGGTCACCCAGAAGATTCATGACAGGGACTTCGCCGGCGCCATGGTTCGCCGTGATGCTGAATTCAAGGAATACTACCATGCATACCTAAACACCTCGACCCCGGACCACCCGAAGTTGCATCTTCCTGAGGGCAAGGTAGACAAGCTCCGGATATCCTTTGTGATGTGACCAATTTTGCTAACCCATCACCATAACAGAGAATGCGAATTGCCATCATTCACGTCGGTGCCCCTGCCGGTGGTATGAACCCGGCCACTCGAGCTGCTGTGGCATACTGTCTGACCCGTGGACACACCCCCATTGCTATTCACAACGGTTTCCCTGGTCTCTGCCGCCACCACGCCGATAAGCCCATCAGCTCTGTTCGTGAGGTTAAGTGGCTGGAATCCGATGCCTGGGTCAACGAAGGTGGTTCGGACATCGGTACTAACCGTAGTCTGCCCTCCGAAGATATGGAGGGCACCGCCAAGTGCTTCGAGATGTACAAATTCGACGCTCTTTTCGTCGTTGGTGGCTTCGAGGCTTTCACTGCCGTCAGTGAGCTGCGCCAGGCCCGCGAGAAGTACGATGCCTTCAAGATTCCCATGGTCGTTCTGCCTGCCACCATCTCGAACAATGTTCCCGGTACCGAGTACTCCCTCGGCAGCGACACTTGCCTGAACACATTGATCGACTTCTGTGATGCCATCCGCCAATCCGCCTCTTCCTCCCGTCGCCGTGTCTTCGTCATTGAGACCCAGGGTGGTAAGTCCGGCTACATCGCGACTACTGCTGGTCTGGCCGTCGGAGCCGTGGCTGTCTACATTCCTGAAGAGGGCATTGACGTCAAGATGTTGTCGCGCGACATCGACTTCCTGCGCGATAACTTCATTCGCGACAAGGGTGCTAACCGCGCTGGAAAGATCATTCTTCGCAACGAATGTGCCTCAAACACCTATACCACTCAATTTGTGGCAGATATGATCAAAGAGGAAGCCAAGGGCAAGTTTGAATCCCGAGCTGCTGTCCCGGGTCACTTCCAACAGGGTGGTAAGCCCTCGCCAATGGACCGTGTGCGCGCACTGCGCATGGCCATCAGGTGTGTGCAGCATATTGAGTCATTTACCGGCAAAGACCGCGACACCATCGCCGCCGACCAACTCTCCACCTCCGTCATCGGTGTCAAGGGCTCACAGGTCCTGTTCTCGCCGATGGGCGGCGAAGATGGCCTTGAGGCTACTGAGACCGACTGGAAGCGCCGCCGCCCCAAGTCCGAGTTCTGGCTTGAACTGCAGGATGTTGTCAACGTTCTGTCCGGCCGCTCCGCGTCGCGTACTCAAGAAGGCTGGTTCTGCTACGAGAGTACGTAATTCGTCAAGACAACACTACCAATACCCCCTGGATTTTCTGTTTTCGTTTCTTCCATTCTGCGACGCTGCTCCTTCCTGGCTGGCTAGCTTTTACGACTGACTGCCCACTATTCGCGCCCTTCCAACTCCCCATTCTTGCGTGGCTTTTTTCACTCTTCTATTTCCTAGGTGCTGGATGTTAACATTTCCCTTCTTCTCCCTCTCCAGGACCCTCCACCGTCCAATCTATCCCGTCTATCCCTTCGGTGCCGAACACTCCATGAAGGGACTACTCGGCACCCCATCCCATTCCATCTCACTCCAACTTCCGGAACATCCCCCCATTCTCCAATGGCTTCCAATGAATGATTAGAAGAGACAGCCCATATCGCCAAGAAAAGGCTGCCATACTTCTTCTGCTGATCTGATCTGTCCTACTCTGCTTTATTTCGAGTTTGAGTGACAGCCGACGCCCCTCATGTTTGTATGATGCTACGCAACGCAACGCATGCCCGACATGCCATCTGGGCACAACATTAAACTCGCGAGTCAGGGAGCTTTCTTATTACCCTTTTTTTTTTCTTCTGTTTCATATGATACAATGCTATGTGCTAGATAACAGATAGATCTGTCAATCGCATTTTAGCCTAATATTTCCCAATTTGAACGTAGTTGCATTATTAACTGAAGTAAAAAACGCGAGATCGATGATAGTAGTAGTTAGTATGTTGCCGAAATGTGTAATGTTCCTAGGAAGGAAATGCTCTCCTTTCAACGACGTGATGGATGATCGAGTGTTTTCTAATGGGTAGTCCCAACGAATACTATGTCCAATCAATGCCAGTGCCTAAATGACTGGATTAATCATGAAAAGCGACATGTTTACTTCGAATTATTCCCAACAGCAGCCTCCAACTCATCCAGCAGATCGACGGTCTCTGCGGGACTGGCAATCCACGCCGTAGTTGAAGCAAGGCGAGCCTATACAAGCGACGAATACGTTAGATTCAAGTTGGAAGGTGAGGATCTTTCATCCCCAAAGAACGTTGGAAATCTGACCTTGAAGTCATTCGCACCAGCCGACAAGAACTGATCACCGATATGCAGTGTCTTGCTCGGATCGATGCCATTGAAGTATCGTTGACAGGCACGTACACCCCAAGACTTATCGCCGATATCCACGAAGACATCGTTTCCGCCTGTATAAATGAGATTTAGAATTGAAAGAAATGGAACGGGATATACACAGCACAACGAGGGAAAGGGAGGGAGAGAATAACACACCGTTAAAAGCACAGAAAGGCAACCTAGCCCCAACAGCAGACCTCTCAACCGTATTCTGCACAACAAGAACAGTTTCCTCCAAGAGCTCACGATTGATCCTCACCCCATTAACCGGATAAACACCCACCGCCCGATCCTTCCTCAGCACAGCAGCAGGTAAACTCAACGCATCCTTACAAGTCCGCAAAGCGTTCTCCGCCAAATCAAGTAACTCCTTGATATCATCCTCTCTCCACGCATTCATTTCATCGAGAAGCCACTCTTCACGAGGGACATAGGAAAGTTTACACTCTTGAGTCCTGTCATACCGGAAGAGGAAATTGCTCTCACCACCCATGACGATAATCCCTTCTTTCTGAGATTCGGTGAGATCCGAGCTGCTGTGAACAGCGTCAAGAAGTCCATATAATCGCTCATAATATTTCGGAGCCTCCTCATACCCGGCTGCCGTGACGATGCCGACTTTCCGATTTTGAGCGAGGAGGCGCAGGATGCGTGATATGACCGGGTTGGACGGTGTCAGATTCTTGCCGTCGTCGTATAGAGTTACATCTCCATCAAAGGTGACTAGTTCGACGGAGCTGGTTCGGACTAGACCCAATAATTGGGCTGAATTGAGGGTTAGACGAATGTCGTTGAAGGACGGGGCGACAAAGCGTCTTCGGCTTATGCAGCGCCGCTCGTCTTGGTAGTTAAAGGCTTCTTGAAGATGCAGCGCCGTGAAGAATGTTCCTACAGTTGGCACGAGGAGTTTCAATTTGGATTTTCCAGGGAGTGCGGTCGCTTCGTGGTGGACTTGGTTTATTTGTGTTAGTATTGCGGTGCTTGGTGTTTTGATGTTGGACCCTACTGTGGTCGGAGATCAAATTCTCCACATCCAGCATGATCTCTGCATAGCGCTGGTGTGTGTCGGCTGCGACGGTCTTCAGACCCTCGCTATGATTCTGGTAGATGACGGTGGGCTGGGAGTGCAGGACGAAAGGAACAGCCAGGAGACCCTATTGCGGCTCTTAGCATTGCGCAATATTCGTTCGGAGATACCTCCAGGCAGGAATTTAGAAGCCTACTTTGATCCATTCGATCTATGGCGTGTTAGTGTTAGTGCTGCATTGGACATGGGTTGTATTCTGGGAACCTGCTTACCAGTTGATCACGGCGATGTGTCTACATTGCGGAGTTAATGAGGGGCAAACAAGGGCATCGTATCACATCTACAGATAGGTTGGGTTGGGTACCTTAAGCGCATCTGGATATGATCAGCAAGGTTATAGAAATTAAGGCAGAAGGATTGCGTTGGCTTGCTTACATTCGACGCGATATCGGGTGGTCATGTTGATCGTGGAGAGTGGCTATAATCAAGGTCGTTGAGTGGTGAAGATGACAACAACTCCGAGCTCCGCGTGCACGTCCCTTTTAGCTCCTGTGCGAGGGAGTACGAAGATTTGCTGTGACTCATGTTGTGCAATCAAGGGAGGGGGAGGAGAGGGGGGGTTGGTTTCCGATTGGATTTGAAATCCATTTCTGATTGGCCCGGCCCTCGGACTAAAATGTCAAGCATGACTTTCTTTCATTTATTTTCTTTCTCTTCACTCTGCCTAAGGCTGCGCCTTTCCGACCGCCCAGATTCCTTGCTGGTAAGCTCTTATTGGCTCTCGTTACATTTCGGCGTGGCTATGGGCGGTGACGTGGGAATTGAGGCTTGAGACTTGCCCTGAAGAAGTAATTGACTTGCTCGTGTTATGGACCCCCTAGGTCTAGATCGACTGTACACCAGGCTTGATTGAGCTTAGATGAGCGTTTAATATTATGCGGTCACACTTTTACCTTCGTGAGGCACGATGACTCCCAGGCAGCACTGCCCCTCGGCCTGACCCTGACTCGTATACTTCGTATGATAACAGGAAATTATTGGTAGGAAGAAGGTGACGTGATGACCGGGCGATGTCTAACTCCGAGTCTGACTACCTCTGCGGCTCTCCATGTCGGACTTTATATTTGGGCAAAATCCCATTGAAAGTTGAATATCTACACGAACAAAGACTTTGACTTCTCGTATTGAAACCAAGATCGACAACTTGAACTTGAAACATTCGATTATCTTACTTTTGTATGATATGATAAATACGCTACCAACAATTTTCGAAACATCAAAAATGGAGACTAGTCGCTGGCCAGAGGCCTTACCACCCTATGAACCCTCTCCGGACTATAATCCGACAGACGAAAAGAAAGACCAATTCCTTCTCGAACCCGACTCTTCCGAGCCAGGCTTCGCCAATTCATCAACACTCAGTCGCGGCCTACAAGTACCGTCCCGCACCGCAGCTACAAGTTCCGGATTCGCCTACCCAGAAGAATTATCCCGACACGAAATCTCTCAAGAAAAATGGACAGAATTTACAGCTGCGATCTGTGAAGAAGCCAAGCTCTCCCGTCAACAATGGACCACCGTCGTCGGTAAAGGTCTAGGAACACTCGCACTGGGAGGCGTGATGATCGGAATTCTTGGTGCGATACCTGCCGTCCTGATAGCGAAGCACGCCAGGAGACGACAGGAACAGCGGAATTTGATCGCTTCGATGGCTGGTGCTCGTGGTGAGCGGCTATCAAGGCATCTAGCGCATTGGAATGAAACATTTTTCCGACCTAGAGGGGTACTCATTCGAGTAGATCTACCGGATGAGTACCTGGATGATATGGATATCATGGATCTGCACCGTGGCGGATCGAAAAAGAGCGATGATCGTGCCAGGGAAGACGCAGCCCTTAAAGCAAGAATTGTTATTATCCCCCTGGGTGGATCGGCTTCTGGGAGATCAAGTAGTGACGATGGAAGGAGTCAGTCGCGTTGAAATAAACTAATAAGAAAAATAGCGGGATGTCTGATCTTTTTTATGAGTTCCAAGGTTGATTTGAACTAAAATTGTTAGCAAGGCGTTAGACAGTGTTCCGTGGAAGGCTAGAATTAATGCAACATTTTTGGAATTTTTCTAAACATTACAAATATCATGATATATTATATTAAATCTCGCATTCGAAATTTAACTCCGTGTTTGGCTATTGGCTTGGCTTGATTTAAGAAGGGGCAAGCGGATATCGATTCTGGTTGACTGCCTAGTAGCTTTGGGAAATATAGGAATCGGACCCATTATGCAACCGTGACTTCAACAGAATCCAGTTGTTGAATATCCAAGCAGCGTGTGTAAGCCCCTGTCAACTTTGTATTTGGCCCCAATCACCAACAGAAAAGGGGCAAAGAAAAACAATTTTCGAACAACGCTTGAGAAATTCGCCACGTTGACAATATTTGTTTCTATTCCACATGAGCGACAACTACATTTTATGCATGAAAGACACCAAAGTAAAAAACCCCCCGATGATCTGGGGGAGATTAAATTCATAAAAAAAAGGGATCGACAGGTCTGTTACTGAGTAGATGTGGGGGCATCTACTTCTGCCCCAATTTTTTCCGCTAATCGTTAGCGTGGTCAATGATTGCGATCAAAATAGCACTTAAAGGGGCTAGCGAGAATCATGAATGAGTGACAAAAAATGAATTCCATGATCAAACTCCACAGAGGCTTCTCCCCCTCACACCAATATGTGGAGCGCCCCAGTTTCTTCCCACAACCACAACGCAGGAGGTTACTCTTCCTTCTGCTTGGTGCTGGTATCGCATTCTGCCTGCTGAGATTGAGTTACTCAGCTCCACGCCCATTTGGTCAACATCCCGAGGCATCTCCAGACACACAGCCTGCTGTATCCAACACTCTTTCAACCCACAGCCCACCCACCACTCCAGACACGACGATCCCGGTCGCAAACGCCCCAACACCCTCTCGTGCGAAGAGTCCATACTGCGTCGCTGTCTTTCTTGGTGCATATCGTGAGTACCAGAATGGCGACGATGACTATGACGACGACACATATTTTGTTGGCGCACGAACATTAGTGTATCAGCTCCTCCATGCGCCCACTACCAAATTTACGGATCCAATTCAGACAGATCCAATTCCAGTGATATTGCTGGTGACAAAGGATGTCAGCGAAAGCAAGCGCAGGCGGCTTGAAGCAGATGGAGCAACTGTGATCGAGATTGAAGCAATAGATGCGTCTTGGGCAAATGGACGTTATAAACAGGTGCTCACGAAACTGCGCCTATTTGATCCTGAACTTCTGCCATACGAAAAGGTCTTCGTAATGGATACAGACATGGTGATTACGCGACCAATCGATGCGATCTTCCAGGATGAGGGTTCTCAGCTTAAGGCTATTGACTATAATCGCACAAGCCCTGACACAGAAGTCGGTCGCCTCCCTCAAAAATACATGTTCGCTGCCTCGCCAGAGTCTTACGACTTAGATCATCCATACCCGTTCTCGTACCTGGATCCTCAGAATCAATACTTTAATGTCGGATGCATGTTATTTTCACCATCGGAGGAGATTTATAACTATTATCTAGCAGTTTTGAAGCATCCTAATCTGTTTCGGCATGAATTTCCCGAGCAAGATCTTCTAAACTATGTTCATCGATTAGGCGGACCGATGCCATGGAGCAGATTACATTATTCGTGGCATATAAATTGGCCGAACGAGAACGATATCGAAGGGAAAATGGCGATCATCCATGCCAAGTTTTGGTCTGATGGAGAAAGGGCGATGGCTAGAGAACTGGCAATCAGCTGCATGTCAGAAATGAAGGCATATTGGATTGGGAAAGAAGGGGCTTAAAATATCAAAAGCAATCAGTTCAATACCCGAATTTAGAATATCTCACTTAACAAGCAATGTCATACTCAAACGTAATCGAATACGAATTGTCTACCTGCAATCTAAGACCAAGAAATGTCATATCTTGATGTCATTTGACGACATATGGAGGTTGAAATGAGTTAAAAAACCTGATAGATAATCAATCAATCATCATCCTCTTCAATCACATAGTATGCTTCGACTTCAGCAATGCATGTTTTCGCTGGAATTGTAACTGCAATCGGGAATCCTCCATAGTCCGGCTCATCGTTGGGCATGATCAAGAACTCTCCACTTCTCGTTTCATCGCCGTTGAGTATTCTCAAAGTTTGCAATTGCCCCTTATCATCGACTTCCTTTTCCACTGCGTGGAGAATCCCACAAAAGATTGCCTCCCTAGAAACAGGCCTGAACCTGACCTGGAAACCTCGCCCTACCGCAAGGAACTTAGCATCACCGAGATGAATGACCATTCCGGCTCCTGGCCCGGGCTTTCCGAATACAAATGCTCTCTCAATAATGACTTCAATGTCTCCGAAAACTCGTGTCCACCTTTCGGGAAGCTTTTCAGAAGGTTCTTCGTCGAAAAAGAAACCCATACGATCCTTCGGAGGGGCGCCCAAGAGATACGGAGAAGCCTGAGCAAGGAGTCGAAATTCGCGACCCGCAATCTCAGCTCCAGTATCAATTCCAAAAGGACTTGCTCCAAGAGCTCCATATGTAGCGTAAGCCAACCACATTCTCCGAGCCCCCTTTTCGTCACGCCGCTGTTCCGGAATGAAGAGTGGGTTTCTTTGTTCGGTGTAATGACGGCATATGGTTTCATAGTCATGGAGGTAAAGGTCCGGAGCGAGAAAGTCTAGGCTTTGGGTGTTGAACCGCCATACATCGAGTAGGTGAGGGCATGGACCACCGGATGGATATACACCTGGTTCCACACCACCCCCAACCACAATTGGAACTCCTTTCATATCCAATTGTGAGGGGTCCTCGAAGTTCAACCACGCGTTTGTGTATAGTGGAATCATGTACTTCTTTTTCCCAGCGAAGGCAACACGTCCGACGTAAGATGAAATGTGGTAGGCCATAAAAGCCTCATCAGCGGCCGACCCCGATCCAAAGACAGATTCCCATGAATGAGGGTCAGAAGTATCTGGAAGAGAAAAACGCTTCTTAAACTGAGAGTGAAGCTCTGATGTTCTGAGATACGTCAACAATTCCTCAGGGACTGGTTCTGTAAATGCTTTCTCAGCTCTCCGTGAGCGGTCTCGTGAGTCGCCCAGCAGCCCGGTCTCGTTTTGGACCTGCACCATCAGAACCGTGTTTTCTTCACGGTCGACCTGAGCAAGATGTTGCATCAAAGCCGCAAATGCGCGTGCATCGGCATCGCACCCCTCACTGCTTAGAGGAGTCACCATTTCGAGAGTTCGCATCCTGCCTCCCGCCTCGAGGACTTGGACTCGTGGAAATCTCCTGGTATCGCGCTTGACCCAATCAGGAACATATGTTGAGATTCCGTTTTTGTAGCTGCCAAACCATAAGACGGCGATGTGCATATCGTGTTTTCGAGCCCCAGCCAAAACACGGTCAAGCTCAGAAAAGTCAAATCGACCTTCCTCGGGCTCAATCATCTCCCAAGTCACAGACCCGAGTAGTGTATTGACCCCTTGAGACTTCATCGCGGGCCATACTGTTTCCATATATCGAGCTGAGCTGAGAGATGAATTGTGTAGCTCTCCTGGTAACATGAGGAAAGGTCGACCCTTGACGAAAAGTTGAATGTTGCCATTGTCGAGGCGGCGGAGATGGGGAAGTTGTTGACTGTCTCGGGGCATCTTGTGGGTTGGCTGTAAGTTCACGTTCTACATGAGAAAGAAAATATTTCAGACTCTTGCAAGTTATCTGGGGTTAATTATAGCGTTCTGTTAAAATGAGATAAAAATCGAATGAGTAGCGGAAAGACCTCATGGCTTGAGCAGGACCTTGCAGCATATTGCAGAACTCGGTTTTTCCGAAGTGAGATCTGGATTCGTTCGGACTTTCTTGAGGTTTATCCTGTCTAAACGCGGGGTAATCAGTGCATATTGTCTTTACCTACTACTAGTCACGGATAAATATAATTACTGCGGGCAAGACTTTTGCGCGGGATCCATTACACGCAATTTTTTAGAAAATTCCCGACTCGCATTCCATCGGTCTAATTTCATCAATAGCCTGCTGGTGGTCAAGCTCATCCAACTTTTGCAGTAAAACAGCTAGCTTATCCTGGGGACGATTGCTTCCACCATATCTTTCGCCGCCTGAGATTCCCATCCGTTCAAAATATGCGGCCCCATGTCACGGATCTTTGGTGCCAAACTTTTCCCATTGGCATCAAATACAGCCTGCGGCAGATGGAATAATACCTCGAGAAGATCGTCTATAATCTTTGGATACTCTCTAGATTTGACCTCGTGTGTCCCAAACCTTTGCACAAGATTAGACCGAATGTGCAAACTCGTGACGAATAAGTTCGCGATTTGAACATCATGGCCGTATGTGACATTTGAAGGCCGAGAAAGCCCACCCCGCCATCGAAGTTTGGGCGGAAAATTATCCATAACGAATTGAAGCTTTTCCAAAGACATCTCGACTGTCTGCGTACCGATACATGATTGAGCTTTTTGCCATACCATTAAGAGATCAATCAGACAGTTGAGACCGGGAATGTAGCTTATGTTGCTCTCGAGCCATGTAAAAGACCCGCTTCCTTCAGATCCTATCGGATCGAGCTGCTTGTCTGTTTTATCTAGTGGTCGGGGAAACTTTTTCAATTCATCCTGTTCCAAGAGAATGATCGGTAGCCTGCCCAATATATCCATTGTACTGGGACAATGTTCAATTTAGCCGACGAGATACTAGTCGTAGTAGTGAATGAGGTTGGAAAGGTTGATCGAACATACCACGAACCAGCAAAAATGAGCCAAAATAGACGCCGAAGGATTTGGTTCTCCAAGTTATCCATCTCATGCTGGTGATAGTACAATAAATACCTCACACCAGATGCAGCCTCGCTGAGCGAGTGATATGATCGTATATCGATCAATCCAGGTTTAGAGCTTGAATAAAACGCACTTCCCAGGTTGTACATAGTGATACACCAATCCAGCGAATATGAGGATCGGATATGACTCTGCGTCAGAAGTCGATACTTGTCAATGTATTCCGCGCAGGTTGAAATTTCAACAAGACCGTAATTTTCGCCTGGTAAGGTTGCTCTGGCCGCCGCACAAACACTTACAACCAGAGCGCAGAATTCCGGATTAGTATCTGCTTCTCTGCTTTCCAACCGATGCATGAAATGTCTACGAAGGAGAACTGGAGCAACAGGATGAATTCTGTCGAACCAATCATCCAGGATTTGGCTGATTATTTCCGGCGGCGCAAATGAAGATAACCAGCCACTAGAAACCGAAGCCGGAATTTCTTCGCAAGGACTAGCGACCTGGGCCAAGAAATGAGAATGGCTAGACACGGGAGAGATTATGCCGACCGGGTTGAAGGAAAACGTGTTACGCCCCTGTGTCGAGCCAGAATCGACCTTGTCCTGTTGAATAATACTCCTTGGAGATGTTATTAATGAGATAAGTTCATTGAGATTCACTCATACTTTGACATACCGGGATTTAGGCCCGCGTTTCTTTCGAGGGCGATTTGTAGTGCATTCAATATTGACGAGAATGCACATATGACATTTATCGTTATCTTCATCATATTTACACTAATGCATCATTTTAGTGTTAATTATTACCGGGAGAGATTCATTTCACGTCTTCCGCTTACCTTTGACTTTCGGGAGCGACAACCGTCACAAGCCTTTTGATTCCGAGATACGCCCTTTGGGCTCCTGATGTCGGCAATATCGACGATTTTCTCTGAATCAAGTCGCATCTTTTAGACCAAACCGTTCTGGAATCGAAAAATGGTACCGATGGAATATTCCGAGAAGAATATCCACTGGGGACGCAGGCTCTTTGAAGGCCGCAAAAACTTCGGCTAAATATTCAAGCCACGCTCCTTCGGGCTGGACAGCCTCCCAATTAGAAAGTGTAATGCGGGGTTAAGTCTAAGATGACCTGCCCAATGATACTCATGGAAGACGAGTTCATAGAAATAAAATTTGCTACTAGGCCTTCCCCGCAATTAATCTGAGGTGCTTTGAGTCTGGGCAAACTAGAGGTGAAAGCAGATATCCTCGGAATTGGCCGAAGTACAAAAGCTACAGGGCAGAATGCATTTCAGGTTGAATCTCGAAGAAGCATACCAGATATTATCTTCGCGAAGCCAGACATACCTCTAGCACCATCTGCCTCAGAATGGATCTCCAAAAGAAGACTTTTGTCAAGCATGACCATGTGGAAAATTTGAACGAAACTCAACCCCCACAAGGATCTGATCTTCCAATTTGGAAACAGAAAGAGTTGCGCAAGCTGTACTTAATGTTCCTATTTCTATTCTTGGGATCGACAACACTGGGTTATGACGCGAGTCTTCTGAATGGTTTGCAGACGATGAATAGTTGGCAGGCTTGTGAGTCGACCCAGCTAGAGTTGCCTGATTAGTTTGGTGTTAACGCATTGTAGTTTTTGACCAGCCGACAGGATCTCGACTCGGAATATTCGGTGCGATGCCTGGATTTGGCGGACTTTTTGCTCTGCTGTTCGCACCTTATATCGCGGATGGTTTGGGTCGCAAGCGAGGGACAGCCATCGGGTGCATAATCGTTGTCTTCGGCTCACTTCTTCAAAGCTTTCCCCGGACCGGCAGTGAATCGAAGAGAGACGCGATGTATCTGTGTGGGCGATTCATAATGGGAATCGGCTCGAACATCTCCAACGGAACCTGTCCGCTTTTAATCACCGAGATTGCGCATCCTCGGCACCGCGGCAAAGTCACCACGGTATACAATACTCTGTGGTACGTGGGCAGTATACTTGCGGCTTGGGTTTGCTTTGGGACACTGCAGCACCAGATCGGAAATATTCAGTGGGTTTTGCCTACCGCATTTCAATGCCTGATGCCAGGTGTTCAACTTCTTGCTATCTGGTTCGTCCCTGAAAGCCCTCGATGGCTTATAAGCAAAGATAGGTGCGAAGAGGCTCGCGAAATTTTGATCAAATACCACGGTAATAATGACCCGAATGACGAGTTTGTTCGATGGGAGTTTTCAGAAATCGCAAATACGTTGAGATTGGAAAATGAGTCTTCAGGGAGTGGCTGGCTCGACATGGTGAGGACGAAGGGAAATCGGAAACGATGTGCCTTGATTATTGCAACGGCGAATTTTTCTCAATGCAGCGGCAACGGCCTTGTTTCTTACTATGCAAGTCTTGCTGGATAGTGCCCAAGGAGACGAAAAATATGTGAATACTAACTGCTTCCACAGCTTGCGGCAATTCTTAAGACTGTTGGGATTACCGAGTAAGTTGCGCCTCTCGATTCTCTTGAAAATTATTTGCGACATCTACTAAATCTCGCAGCTCAATTACCCAGTCCTATATTAACGGTGGTCTTACGATATGGTGTTGGCTTGTTTCCTTGGGAGCTTCTTTTCTCGTTGATCGAGCCGGTCGCCGGGTGCTTTTCCTCTTCGCCGGGGTTGGGATGCTAATATCCTTTATCATTTGGACGGCTTGCAGTGCAGTATACGCAAAGACAGAATCAACTGCTTCCGGTACTGCAGTCATTGCGATGATATTTCTTTTCTATGGGGTCGCGGGAGCAGCGTGGCCTGGACTCACAGTGTCATACACCATTGAGATTTTACCATACAATATTCGCGCCAAAGGTCTCACATTGTGCTTTTTTTTCACGGCTCTCAGTGGCGTTTTTAATCAGTGGGTCAATCCACTAGGCCTTGAAAGTCTGCACTGGAGATTTTATTTTGTTTATATTGCTGTGTGAGTATTGATCGAACCCTTGGTTTTCTCACATTGTGACTGACGATCTGCATCCCTTAGTCTCGTGTTGGAGTGTTTGATCATATTTTACTTCTTCCCTGAAACCAAAGGACCTACCCTGGAAGAAATTGCCGTGATTTTCGATGGCGAGCAATCCGCGGCTGGGATTGCGCAGGCCAAGGCATTTGAGAAGGTTATCGCTCATCGGGATACTAAGCAGGATGCATGATATAACTACAAGTATGTCGTAGTATGAAAGGCAATCTCAATTCCGTGTTCTGTAATGTGATCGAATACTCAAAGAAGGTTCTCCCGTGATATATTGCTAGCGAATGGTCTATTTACAAGGGGTATTGCCGTTTGACAGGGGTACACATGTCGCACGGTCGGAGATAAAGAAAAAAGCGGGAGTTGTCAAAAGATGAACTCTGGTCAAGATGAGAGAATGATTTGTTGCTCTCAATCAATCAAGAAATGAAGCTCTGCAGCTTGACCTTATCCAGGATCTGTCCCTCAATCAAGCGCCCAGTTTCGACAACCTCTCCGTTGACGCGTTGATAGCGGACGAGCGCCGGCACATTGTTGACATTCCACAGCGAGCGATAAACATTCTTTGGTTCTTTCCATCTAGAAGTTAACGGGTTTGTTAGCTCAGGGTAATCATATATTCACCAAGATAGATCAGCTTCAAGTTTTGGGTTTGAGAGGACACCTACTCTGGCTTCTGCCCCACTGAGACCATGGCTACCGTAGGCGCATCGGGTGCCGCAAACGCAGTATCGATGTGAGGGAGGGCGGCGCGTACATCGGGGCACCAGGGCTGTTTAGTGATAGCGTCATCGCCCGAGATAAAGGCCAGGAACAGCTTTGAGGTGGATGCCTCCGGGAGTTCGAGCAGCTTCGCAGAAGCCGGCAGGCTGAAATTCCTGATGACAGGCATGGTGGTGGTGGGTCGGATGGCTTGAAAGGGTGAAAGAGATGCTTCGCGGGTAATCAAAGTGATTGGAGCTAGCTGTCAGACTTTTGAAGGGAATCTTTGAAGGAGTTGAGGTGATATCGGGGTGTGGTGGTGGTGAGTCGCCGATTGAGAGGTTTTACGGAAATTCTGCGTCCCCGCGTTTGCTGAGGCCCACTTCGCCCCACGAAGCCATGAAATACTTCACTTTTTGTATTTTTATTGTTTCAACTGAAGATTCTTGCAGGCTAGTGTGTCATATGAGATTAATTAATTTTGATGACCTGAATAATAAAATTATGATCAGCCTAAGTGATCACTGGACTGCTATATTACACTAATATCATCATCATCATCCGCCTGCAGCGACAGAAAGTCGTCAGAAATACCCCATTCATCAGCCAAATCTCTGATACAGTATTCAGTAGCCAGGCCAAGTGAGGTCTCAATGCGGCGCAAAAGACCCACAAGATTTCGTCTTTCCGCTTCCGAAGACAAACATCGTCCAGCGATGTAGAGTGGTTGCAGCATATACTTTTGTACCGCAATCCCAGTCATCCCATTAGCTATGCAGAGAATCTCACCTGAATGATGAATCAAGTCGCGTTGAAGTGCATTGTATTTGCTGAGTAGATCACGCGGCTTATGAGATGACACCGGATTTGCTTCTTGTGGTCCATTGACCAGTTGGAGGATTCGTGCCATATTGTAGAACGCCATGGCGATGGCACAGGTCTCGGAGCCGAACCACGTCTCCGGTATCCTGCAGGAGTATTTCACAGTTGCGGAAGAGCTTTCTGTGATCGAGAAGATAAATTCCGGTGGTAGGGCGTTATACCACGTGTTTAGATCCGTATCAACGCTGTCCCAAAGCGGGTTGTTAGTGCTGACCTTATTGACTATCTTGCATAAGATATAGATGAGAGTGTGAAAAAAGATCATTTCTTGAGTTGACTCATCAATCCGATCAAGTGCAAGCTCTCCAAAGTGTCCGAGAGGCACGCCCATTCTTTGCCAAAGAGAGACATTGTCGACATCAATGCGACATTCTCGGCGGACGGTCACTGTTGGAAATTGGTAAGAAATGACACCTCACAACATTTGTTTCATAGATTACTCACAGCTATTCAGCATATCATTTAAAGCAAAGTACCAGAACGATGCCTCCAATGCCCGTAGCGATTGAGGTACTCGGTAAAAGTTATTCGGGGAAATCGGGAGATCCAAGTGCGGACGTAATAATTTGTTGATACCATCCAAGTGGCTTGTCCAGGCTCGCATTGTTGAATTTAGTTCTTCGTAGGAACTGAGGATACAGGCTGCGAGGATTCGGAATGCCGATGAGGTTGTTTCATTATCGTCAAGGTGATTGTTATCGCTCCCAGGGGAGCGGTAGATCTCACCTGGCGACAAATGATTTTCGATCATGGAAGTCCCATGTGAGATTTGACGGGCCATTAGTAGAATTGCCTTCTCGTAATACTTTGCTCCATACCACTCAAAATCGATGCTCGGGTGAACCGTACTAGATACCAAGATGCTGAATCGACGGCTTGCCTCTGTCGTCTGACTCGAATCTTTTATCTGGCCGAGCTGTTTGGCAGCCATAGCGCAGGCAGAGTAGCGGATAAGAGGGCTATGCCTTGACAGCTGGATGATATATTGACTGAAATAGGACCGTTGCCCAGTACAAATGTCAATCCATTGTCCGCCTAGGCCCGCAAAGTAACGAAGGAAAAATGCGACCTCATTGCGATCAGTTTTGCTTTGATCTATTATTGGACCGAGGATGGTGGAATTCGGTTCAGAGGTATTTCCGGCGACCGTTGGATAATCCTGTGTAACCGCTGGACTGGCAATGACGGGCAAATTTGGAGAGTGCAATGATGAAATTGGAGGCGTATCAACGATCGCATGGGATGTCCCTGGCGGTGAGCATTGCGCCAGTAAGCCTCCAATGGGAACCAATCCCCTCTCCTTCTCTGGCGAGGCTATCGATACGCGATCGTGGGTCGATACTGGCGTTGTTGGACCGTCCTTGCTTCGATTGACTTCTGCCCGTCGAGATTCTAAAAATGGCTAATTAGAGAGCTTATTATTGACAAAGGTAGAGAGAATTGCAGTTCATGAGACATACCATTGATCGGAGACGAATTGTCTTCCTGCGTCGGCCTTGGAGACTTTTGTGAACGGGATCGCGACTTGGTTTTGGTTGGAATCGAAAGGGAATGCGGCCGGAAGAGCCCATCGATGATGCGACAGACACGCCCACTTTTGAGGCATTGCTTGCACTCGGGCCGAGTTTCGTCACATTTGATTTTGCGTTCTCGGCATTCCGGACTGCATCGTTTTAGCAAGTATAGCTGATTGCAATGCCGATCTCAGGCTCGACCACTTACCACCCTTTACGCGACCGGGCCGGACTCTTTCTCGGGAGGGACTCGGGCATGTCAGTGCGTTCACTGTGGTTTGGACGGAGGTATGTGGCCCCAATAGAATGTAACAAATTTGAGAGGTGTCAATCTGTTGATGTTGACTATCGTAAGTGGGGGTGCAGCGGAGAAGAAGGCCGCTTGATTTAACAAAAGCGGAGAATTTGCCGACTTTCTTCTCTCCGCACGACTCTCACCCCAGTAATTTCTTTCGTTCTCCACTTTTTATGTCTATGCAATCATGGAGGGGCAGCGAACGAGCCACGAGGCTCAAGAGTGTCTGAATATTAATGATTCAACCCCGCCCCTTCATCTAAGTCCTCAAAAACACACACATCTCCAGCATGCCTCTTTACAAACCACCTAATGTCAACGCTCCGGTGCTATCCCAGTTCTCACTGGAAGGCAAAATCGTCGCCGTAACAGGCGGCGCGCGTGGAATCGGCCTTGAAGTAGTGCGTGGAATGGCCGAGGCTGGCGCAGACGTTGCCCTTTTATACACAACCAGCACCGATGCCTCTGAATCCGCAGCAAAGATCGCCGCGGAGACCGGTCGCCGTATTCAAGCTTTCCAGTCCGATGTGACCAGTCGCATTGAGATAGACACTACTCTGAACAAGGTCGCCAATGAGTTCGGAAACGGTCGCCTGGATGTGGTCGTCGCAAATGCGGGAACCTGCACCAATCGGCCAAGTCTGGAATATGACGAGGGCAGTTGGGCTCGTGATAATCGTGTCAACTATGACGGCGTGATGTGGACTGCTCAAGCAGCGGGAAAGATCTTCAAGCGCCAGGGTAAAGGTAACCTTATCATTACGGCCTCTGTCAGTTCTATCCTGGTCAATATTCCACAGACGCAGTGCGCGTACAATGCCTCAAAGGCAGCGGCCGTGCATTTAGCCAAGAGCTTGGCTGTTGAGTGGACAGAATTTGCGAGAGTAAACTGTATCTCGCCTGGTTTCATCATGACGGAGAGTACGTTCTCCCGCTAACTCTACGTCATGTCAATAATGCTAAGAGAGACTACAGTGCTTACCCAGCAGCCGAAAGAGCTTTTCGATAAATGGCTATCCATGGTGCCTGGTGGTCGTATTTGTGATCCCGCTGAATTAAAATCGGTCTGTTTCTCTCATCGTGCTGTGTCTTGTCAACTTTATACTAACCCGCCCAGGCCTATGTTTTTCTTGCTAGCGATGCCTGTTGCTACATGACCGGCGCCAATATGGTTATTGACGGTGGCTACACTCTGCCTTGATAGAAATTCTTCAAGCATATGAAGTGGCGATATACAAGAATACCTTCTAGAGAAGCAGTTTCGGATGAAGTACTGTACTAAAAGCCGTGATATGACCCCTCGGACGAAAGTCTCGCCCATAAATGTTGTGATATACGGAGGCCTTGTTTTACCAGGCACTTTGCATCACTCTTGCTTGCGAGCGCCGTTATAATTAGGTTTGATGCTATCGGCTTCACTTCCGACGCATCGGGTCGATCGCCGTAGCTCACCCGAGGCAGGTGTGATTAAACACGAATTATGACCATACATGTCAAGCACTAGTACAGCTATGGGTATTCTTACCGCCATTCAATATATCAAACCCCTGCTTGTAAGGTAAAATCCTCCCCACAACCGATATCTCGTCATCGGCATAGTTCGCGCAACCCCGCACACAACAGGTTTCCTTAGTATAAAGGTAGACTGGTCACTCCACATTTTAAACTGTCACAGGATGGACCCTGCAGCTTTCATGATTAAATCACAGCAAGCCAAAATCTACTTCTGTTATTAAAAACCTCTTACGAATACCAAAAGCGATCTTCGCAATGCAGGAACCAACGGCCTACAACATCATCCCCACGAAACTAATACCCAACTCCCCCAAACCACTTCTTCATTACAAAAACGCCTTCGTCAGGGAAGGAAAGCTCGACATTGGACTTGCATATGATACCTTTGTGAAAAATGGGTGGGAAATACAATGGGTCACACAATACGCCCGGTGTCAACGGTCGCACTACCACCCTCAACCCACGAAGCGATGGTTGTCGTATCTGGACCGGGTCGAATTCGCTGGGGTGTGGCAGATCTCGATGAAGACGAAGAAAAGCATACTTACGGCGATGCACGTGAAGAGGGTGGGCTTCTGCTGGATGTTAATGTCGGTGATCTATTTGTTATCCCGGCTGGTGTCGCGCATAAGAATTATGACCCTTTTACTACACTTCCACTCGTCAACTGTCTGACTGGTAATGCGCGAGGGATTGAGTCCGATGATCCACGGGAAATGGTACAGGGATTGAAAATGAAAGGGTTCATGATGATGGGTGCTTATCCGCGTGGAGAAAATTGGAGTTGGGGAGATGGTGGGGATTCCCCGGACTTCGTCGCCGTTTGGAACGTGGAAAATCCCGAGTTCGATCCATTTGTTGGGAGTGGTGGGGGGGGTTGGAAAGTATTGGAAGTGATAACTAATAGCGGGAAATGAATTGTTTGATTTTTAGAGTAATTATAATCTCATGTTGAATGGCATTGGAAAGTTACTGTGAGCCTCGTGCCATTTCCTATTTCTGTTTATTCCTGTTTGCGAAAGGATTGCTTCTACTCCGTAAAGCTTCTTGATTTCAGTACTACTAGCAGTAATCAGCTTGATAAATCGCACAACATGACCCTGGCTCTTATCCAAGATTAAAATAAAAACATAGTTTCCTCTATCTATGGCTATGCCCACTGCTGGTTCCAGGGATCATCGTCATTGCTAATCTCACTTTTGCCATGGCCGCGCCAGTGTATGGAGTAACTCATCCGGGTATTACTTTGCTTTCTTTACTATGAAATAATAATTTTCTTTATGTTTAGACTTGGACCGAAAAGAGAACAAAAAGCATCGAGGACTTGGAAAAATGCGGTTATAATCGGCTAGAAACGCTGGTATTTATGCAGAGGTAGAAGCGGAAAGGGGTGGTACATGCAAGTACTTACTAGTTGGAATCAACACGATCCCACAGGCATATAGATCGCAAAGAAAACTAACTTGGGACTGCCTGGTCAGATATTGATTCTAGCTAATTTTCCTCTGCGAGCTGCATCCGTTTGAGATAAACAGAGTTGAGGCTATTCATAAGATCTAAGACGTATATGCGGACAATTATACCGTTCCAGCCGGTAGAAAATCACAAGTTCAAGCCTGGCGATTTGTTTCTAAGGTTCCAAGCAAGATTTCTCCTGAATCCTTTTCTGGTCTTGAACCCCAAATAAAAATGGCCCGAAAACTTGATCCCTGAATTTAACGATATGATTATTTCTCGGCAGTGCCCCTACGAGAAAACCCTCCTCTTTCTTTCAGATTAAGTCCTATTCTTCATATTCTTATCCACGCTGCTCTTGATATCCGTTCGATCTATTCAGACTTGAGTAATCTGTCTATAGCTCTCTATATTGAACAAGATTTTGCAAAAATTCTGTTTCCGACCCGAACAAACACCCGATGAGACCGGATGTGTTTCTTTGTTCTTTTCTCCGCCAGCGGAAGGCATTCGATACCGAAAGCACATTCTAACCGCAAAAGAATTTGCTGGAACACTGACCTTCACAAAAACCCTGTGCTCAACTTGTTTACCTCTACGATTTCGATTTCACTTACGTCTGTCATCGTTCAAAATATAGCCCCAGAAGCAGGCTTCCAACTCAGTCCAATGGGTTCCGTAGGACCGCAGTCAGAATGCAATGCTGGTCAGCTGCTAGGCCTAGCCCTTGAGGGACTCAACATCCCAAGTTCACAATTGGCTGCCAACAAGTTTCATGCACCCATAAACCGGATTTCCCCTGCCATGTGGGGCCACCTTTTCAGGATGGGGCTCAAGCACCAGCCTGGAAAATGTCCGATCACCCCAGGGCTATAGCGCTTGGACAAAAAATGAAAGGAGTCCTTGTGCAAGAACTATTCGTCGATACTGGGCTGAGGTCAGGAAGGCTGATTGATCCCCACATGCTCCATGCACGCGTTAGTGCTGCCTCCAAGGCCCAGTTTAGCCCAGGGAGAGCTGTCTGATGTCTCTGATGTCCGCAGCCCCGCCTGAACCCCACTGAATTCGACTTTGTTGGGAGATTGACGGGGCGCCGTCCCACCCCCGCTTCCTACCCTTCCAAACTCAATCGTCGTGATGCCTACCGTAGCCCCTTGTTTTCTTTTCGTAGGAATGAAGAATTTTGCCGGGGTATGTGAGAAGCTCGGGATAGTTGCTGGAAATTGGACACGCTTGTCTGCCTTAAAAATGCAAGCCACTCAAAATAATGATGGTTAAACCCCATCTGAAGAAGAGAGTCAGGGGTTACAAGGTTTAAGTGAGACTCAAAATTGTGAGCAGAGAATGCAGATTAATTCAACCGTACAGCTTTTGATTCCTTTTTTTCTCGGGGCATACTGTTGTTTAGTCTTGCTTGAGAGGTATTGCCATATGAGAAAATACCACACTAATTTAGGAGAGCAGTATTCGTCATCCCGGCATACAGACTATTGTGAATAAAAGTATTCATGTAATGAGAATTAGCTTGCAGCAATATCGATCGACTGCCATACGTAGGTCATATGTGACACACGGCTACTGCACAAAATAGCACCCAGACGCACAGGTAATTAACGCACCCGCACCTGCACGCCAGAAGCAACGTCTTAGGTCGGAAGACACTCATCCGATTTCCATGTGCTTCGCCACCTCTGACGCACTGGACTACTGACCCCGCACTGTGGGTAATAAGGGAAATCGTGTTCTAGACTGACCCCCTTCGAATCTAGTTCCTGCGTAAAAGGATACTATCTTTATCTTCTTCCTGCCGGGACATTCGGACCGAAGCTGTCTAATCGATAAGCATTCCACCATGACTAAGTAGATCTTTAATAGTTCATCTTCATTCATCTTCATTCTCGCGCCAAAAGATTATGCCATGGGGGTTCTCAGATATTAAAACGAGAGAATTATTAGCTTTGGTAATGCTTTCATAATTACCGCTAAACAGATACATGCCAACCAAAAGGCCACGTTCAAAGAGGTATAGCTTACTTTGCTATACCTGCTTCTATTGATCAATATCAAACCTAGAGGGGCGCGTGGAACCTTTACGACACTACGGTAGGTGATTGACAAAAGCGGGGGTCTACGCGAGGCGCGTGGAAACACGCTAGGACACGGAAACCAGTGGGACCCTCGACATCTCCATGCATAGAAGTGAACCTAAGTATACAGGCCAAGAGAAGTTGGCTGGCTGCGTATTTCCTAAAATCAACTAATTAAAGCGAGTCTCAGGTTATTTATACCATGTCTTACAATACCATTGCGACGTCAGGGCTTTGCTCGTGTCTGTATGAGTGGATATGTTGAAATTCAGCGGAGGAACTGGGTATCGATGAAAAGTCTAGGATTTGAAAGAAAATTATAATTGAGGGAAATAGAAATTATCCAATTATACCTGGAGAAGTCTTGATTTATAGTAATTATTCTACCATGGTCTTCACATGTGGGCAGTATTGGGCTATCCTGGAGCGTCGTGGAACATCTCGGGATCGTAATCCACCGACATCATCGATCGCCGAAACAACATCCCATTGGGAACCTTCTCTCTCGACCCCGCATCTTATGGTATCACGCCATACTCGATATAAATATAAGAGGTAATTGAATTATATAAGGGCGGCAATTGTTATAAGAACGCGGGATCCTCGCCCGTGTGATCCAGTCAGAATCAAACCTAACCCAGCTCCGCAGAACACCGAACCCTTTCTCCTACGCATTCCTACAACTCAATAAAAGGCCTTCAAATATTTCAATAATTAAGACTTGAACAACACCCTCTCACAATGTCTGCCTCCGTGCCACCCACTCAGCTTTACCTTCACCAGGCTCGCGATAGCCCGAGCTCAAAGGAATGCATGGATATCTATGACAAATGGGCCGCAACATACAATGCCGAAGTTGGAGACTCTGCTCAGTCATATGTTGCTCCTGTCCTCGCCGCCCAGGCTGCTATCAAATACAAGGCTGCTAAATCACCCGCTGATAGCGTGATCCTTGATGCGGGCTGTGGAACTGGTCTTGTCGGACAAGCTCTTGCCATCTCAGGAGCACGAGCAATCGATGGCATTGATCTGTCTCAGCCTATGCTAGATATCGCCCGTGATACTGGTGCCTACCGAGACTTGGCCCAGGCTGATATGAATGAGCCAATTGCACAGAAAGACAACACTTACGATATTGTATCATGCGTTGGTACTTTCACTCTCGGTCATGTTGGCCCCGACCCTGCCCTAAGGGAACTCGTCCGCGTTACCAAGCCAAAGGGTATTGTTGTCGCCACAATTCTTCAGCAGATTTGGGTCCCCGGCGGGTTCGAGGCCGAGGTTGAGAAGTTGAAGGCAGAGGGTGTGGTGGATGTTCTTTCCAAGGACTTGATAGATTATGTAAAGGGCCACGGCGACAAAGCAGTGCTGCTTATCATCCAAAAATCCCAGCGCGCCTGAACGAAAGAATCGCCAGACACCTCCCCGCCTAACTATGAAATAATGACGATCCAAGCAAAGCTATTTTCAACAAACCCATGTTTGGATCCGACCCAAAGCGACAGGTTTCAACATACCTCCCCTAACCTACAACCGAGTGCGACATATTAACGATAACCCCCGGCCGGCTGCGTGAAAGCGACTTTATGACCCTTAGAAATACCCATACTAAATGAAATGCCATGGAAACACACACGTAAACGAACGCAAATAGCTAGAATCCCTAACTAATCATAATGAGCGAGTAACTAGATCGTATCAATACTTAGAGACAAATAACTTTCACAATAGATAATCGGCATCTACAAGAACCTTTTATCAACATTTGAATTTGTTCTCCGTTGCTCCCCATCCGGCGGCAAATAGCTTTGCAGACTAAATGCTCGAAATATGCCTTTCCAGTAAAATTAAAGGCTTGCGTTTTTCTTCTGCGTCTCCAAATATTTCTGAGATGTACTCCAGGCTGATAATATACTTAGAAATGACCAATCTCATGCCTTTTTTTCGCAGAAAACTTTCTGCGATTCGGTCACAGGGATCAGTATCCAGCGATCCAAACACCAAACTTTCAATTCGATCCATTTTCAATTAGATTTAATGGAATATTATTTTCGAGGAGTCTTAGGAAATAGCTCACAGGAAAATATTAATCCCTTTCAAGATCCATGAATTGAGAGTAATGAAAGTTGGAGGCTTTTATTGATTAATACTAGTCGTATATGAAATCCGCCAACAGTTGACATACCCCACGACTCTTACTTTGTTTGAAACCGAGTGAAACTTGAAAATCCTCAAAGTTCCAAAAGGCCGATTATTACTGCAATTGTGGAACCGAAGATTGTAATTTATCAATTAACCTCAACGCCAACACCCAGGCTGATAGCAAGGTCCTCTTCATCCTCATCTTGCGTTTAAGCTCCAACATTAGCATTAACGCCAACGGTCAGGTCTTCTGCATTTTCATTGCACTTTTCAGCGTCGATGCCAAGATCAAGATTGATATTCGAGATCTCTGAGTCCCATTACGATTTATCACCGGAGCAGCAATAGCTGCGACGGCTAAGGATGTTGTCAATACTATCAAAGACAGACGCATTTTGTCACGAGCCCCTAAATGCAATGTTAAAATATAACATCTAGGAACTAACAAAACCGTTCCTATTGTCCATCTCTAAGAAGAAAAGTAATGGTATTTTGAAATAGATATTGAGTTATAGTTATCGTTCCAGAGTACTTTGGCGATGAATAAAAAAGCCTTGGCGGGGCGGAAATGACCTAATTTAAAGCGCAAACTGGCGTGATCTTGCCTGAACGTTTGTTTTGAACCTGGAATGGAGCATTATTTCACTCTTTATGTGAGTATGGTAGACCATGGGTCTCGCATGGGCTTGTCTGGGAAGTCCTCATGATCAGGGTACTTCCATGGTTGTGTTTCCCAGGTGAAGTCTTGAGCTCATGTCTTGCCACTCCGACAAACAGGTGCAACTACAACTACCACCATGATTTTACTAGTAAATATTCTTTCAGATTAAGAAATCATTTGCATAGTATCAAATTGAAAACAATGTACTTGCAATAAGCACTTGACATTTATCTTATGTCTTGCGAGTCTGGCGTTGGCGGTAGGATCGTTGATGGACGGAAGTGGAAATTGATTTAAGGCCAGAACTTAGTTTAGCGGGATCGTTCCATGCGGCTTAATGCGCCACTTCCACCTCCCAGAAGATAGCTAGAAAATCTTTCTATGATAAGAGTCCACCTTGTATGGTTGTTCTGCTGTCTCCAGTGAGGACTTTCCGCAAGCGGTCAGTCGGTATCCTACTACAACTCAGTCGGTCGAGCATTTCTCTGTTTTCAATGGCTTGGAATTTAGTAGCCGCGCGATTGAGTTAGTAGGTTCAGAACCTTGGCTTGTTGTTAGTTTGTTTGCAGGCTTTCAAACCTTGGAAAGTGTACTAGTAGTAGTAGTAGTACTTAGTATTAGTACTAGTAGGTTGGACCTCGGGACGCCGCATCCCAGCGATGTTTTGGAACATAATTGCCAGTAGTAACCTTCAAGTTGGAACCCGACGGATATATACCTAGGTACCTAGGTAATCCGCTTCACCTCCAGGGCTGGGCAGTTTGTGCAAATGGGATTACCCAGATATAGTAATAGCCTTCAAGTTGGAATCAATGACGGTTATATCTAGCTCGGGATATTGAGTAGATACCGCAATCGCACATATAGTTCCAGCTTCGGTTCAATGGATTCCACAATCTCTCAACCATCTCTGTTGATGCCAAATAACATTGTAAACTCACTTTATTCTTTTCAAGTCCAATAATATGCAAAGCAAACTGACCTATTGCCAAGGAGACTTTGAAACTTGAATTGTGACCATCCTTGTGCCGACAAACAAGCACGATGGTGCATATAGTTGCGTCTATCCATAAAATTTGAGACGACCTCTCACTAAATTTGCTAGGCGAGGATTGTCTGGCACATTGCCCATTTACATCTGTATCTACAGTAGACCGTAAATTGGAGATGCGTATTAATAGTATAACCAGCCCACTTATTTGTGACTCCTTTACACATTAAAGTTTCATATAACTCTCAACCTTGACCAAGCCCGGACTTTCCAACCCCAAATAGGCCTTGCTTGCCTAGGAACGAAGCTCAACCTGTGTCGTGATTGCCTTCTCGCTATCCCCACCAACGTTTCCTACGTTATCGGCAATAAGCTGATTGGCCTTATCTGTTGCAGCAGCTCCGCCGAGAATCGCTCGATCTCCATCAAACATCTTCACGATTTCTTCCAGTGGAATCTCCTTTGTCTCGATATAGTACTTCCAGACAACAAAGATCTCAAACACCAGGAAGACACAGTAAACAATATAGTACTTCCACTTGATGTCCTGCAAGGCGATAGGGTTCACATATTGGTTGAACCAGAGACTCAAATCAACACAGAAGAACATGATTGTCAGGCCCTTGGCACGAAGGCGATAAGGCAGAATTTCGGATGAGTAGGAAACCAGCATACCGCTGAATCCAATATTGTAGGCAATGTAGTAAAGGAAGATGAAGACGAGGACGGTTCGTGCAGAAGCATCATTAGACTCGATGGAGAACCTTGCAAGCGCGATAGTCATTGCGACGTAGCATAGCAACATGCTGATACTGGATGTGAGGAAAAGTTTGCGTCTTCCGAAGTAATCGACCCAAAAGCAAATACCAGTGGCGGAAACAACATTTACCGCGCTGAGAATGAGATTGATTGTCAGGACTGTGTTGCTATTGGTGATTCCAATGAGTTTCAAGACCTGTTATTGTTAGATTTTAGTCTCTAGGAAGCTTGATTCGGCTTTAATGATGTACCTGAGGTAAGAAGTATGAAACGATTCCATTGCCAGACCACTGGGAGAAAAAGCCGATCGAAATGAGAATAATCGAACGATGTCGGTTACCCGGTGTCGACCAAAATTCGGCCCAGCTATTACCTTCGAACTGTTTCTCCAGTTGAATTGTCTGCTGGATCTCTTCAAATTCCACATTGACGAGAGCATCATCCTCGTCACCTTGTGCGTGTACATATGCTAGAACCTTTTTGGCCTGCTCGAGTCTTCCTTTGGAAATCAGCCATCTAGGAGATTCGGGGACAGTCCTGAATTATAATCAGCATACAAGAAAAAAGAAGCTATGTATCGCCTCCTTTTCATTCTTACCAGATGAAGACCAGTTGACAGATAGACGGGATTCCTTGCAGAAGGCATGGAACACGCCACGACCAGGCACTCCCATGGATATGATTTGTGCCTTGAAAAAATGTAAGCCATCTTGTATATGAAATGGGGAAGAAAAAGACATACCCAATGCAACGCATGCACCGATCAAGCTACCCACATACCAAAGTGAGTTATAGATAGTACTGTAGATAGCTCGGTGCTGGGGATGTACCAGCTCAGTGACCAGAAGCGGTGAGCATTCCTATATTTCAAGTCAGTTCTCCGTGGTGGGTTAAAAAGTAGTTATAGTGTCCTCACCTGTGCGATACCAAGACCGAATCCAAGAATTATACGACCGACCACAAATAAGGCGATTTTGTAGCCAATGGAAACCATCGCAACGCCAAAAAGCATGATGATACAGCCAATCACAACACCGGCTCGGCGACCCATAATATCTGCGACATATGGCACAACCGGGATAGATAGCATTGAGCCAATCGACATAGAAGCGGCAAGAAGGCCAAGAGTTGATCCGGTGGGATGATTGTAGGCTGCATTTTTTGTTAATGATCAAAGCGCAAGTTTGAACGGTAGGGTTATGCCTTACATTCATTCCAGGAATCCATTGCTTCGAGGCCATTCATAAGGGAGCCATCGTATCCTATGAATACTATGTCAGCGACGTTAAAACACGATTATCTGAGGCGGACAGACCATTGGTTGCAGAGGTGATCATTGCGGCCCACAAGGTGAGGTAGACAAACCGCATCCCCTTCATTTTCCACCAAGTCACCTTAGGCCATTGCTGGCCGCCCAGCTCGAAGGTATCTTTCCCCATTGTATTTCCGCCTGGTAGGCTGAATATCTCAGAATTGGAGTATCTTCAAGTGCAGGGGCAAACTGTGTATGCGAGATTCACAGCTTCTCATCCCTACTGGCAAAGGGAGAGTATTTAAGAGTCAAGGGTCTCCCGATCGATAGTCAGCCTATTTCGCCTATCATCCCGCGGCAAAATAGGATAAAGACAAGCCGGTTCTTTCTATGGCATCCCGGTCGCGTGGTTTTTAGAAGCGGGGGATCAGCCGAGGTGTATGAGCAAATCAGACACACAGTAAGATTGTGCTATTTGTGATCTTGCCATCAGCTCGATCAGTAGCAAGGTCATTGCGCCTAATATCCTGTGGCAAAATAGGATAAACCCCAATGTTTGCCTTCTAATATCCCGGACGCGAGCTTGAGCTTTGCGAAAACGGGGATAAGCGTAAGAAGGCTTCACTAAGCTTTCTCACTTCCTCGCCAAAAGCAGACGTGTAGAAACGGACACGGACTTGAAAGATGACACTGGGGATGTTTTAGGCTAAATGAATCGGTTGTATCTCCCACAAGAGGACATTCCGGGGGTCGCGTTGGTGTTCGTGAGGTCGAGCCTCGTGAAGCCGAAACGATCTTACAAAATTGGCCAGGATTGAGGTGGGCATTTGAAGCGATTGGCTTCGAGCCGGAGAATAGTCCTTGGCCAGACGGGAAGATGGCCCTAATCCCGGTCGGCGCAGGTGGCCAGCCTCGCCATTGGCCTAAAGCAACAAGCTTGCAAACGGCACCTCGTACCACTTTGACGCTAAGTGACTAGTGCCCCACAAGATATTGGGCTTCCCCAGATTCTCCACGACTCAGGGGGGGCCGGTGACAGCTGGGGCTTTTCATCCAAGGGTACAAGGCTGGGCTGTGACAGGGATGGCAAAAACCCTGGCTTGGGGTTTTAAAAATCCAATTTATCAGTTTTCTAACCCTGAGCGCTTTGTCGATGCTTTTTTGACCTCAGCCAATTTTAGCTGGTCCGTGGATCAAATATGACATGAAGTGACCTGCTTCGAACTTTGGTTTCTTGAAAGGGCATTTCATTGGTAGGATTAGGATCCCACACAAGTTGGTCTCACACAAGTTGGCGCTCCTTTCGCATTTTAACGTAATGTTCTTTGGGGCTGGGAGACCCCTAGGATCGGATGATCGGCTACCAGTCCCCGCAGCGTCCAAACATCACTGAATCATGCTGTCTTCCAGCAAGATGCCCCATTCTTCTCCCTTGCCTCTAATTTGTGAGACATCTTTCCCAGCCAAGACATGGGAAAGAACTTGAAGGACCAATGCTTTTGATATGACGGTTTAAAGTAGCAATGGTCATGAATAAGCCTAACGAACGCTTTTGTCGTAAATATTTGATGTTTTGAAAAATTTCCTCGCCGTTCTCGTGATACTCAAATTTCATGACAACCCTTCAGATAAACTGGTAGAAACTGAGTCAACCAAGGGCTCGAATTGCTTGTAGTAGCTTTGACATCCGTGGAGCACATGGCCAAGACCCCTACTCTAAATCAAGGGTTGTTCATAACCAGAAGCATGCGAAGGAAAACATGGCAAGATAAATCTATCTCCTGCTGTCATTGTCATGTGGGATTTGGGTGCTGCACGCGCTCGACGCGAGTCTTCCATGATGTAGGCAATTAAATGTCTCTTCGATTAGTCCGTCCCATGCACCAAGACTGCTTCTTATTGGGCCCGTTTCAAAGATGAGGTAATACAATCAAATCACTGGCTACATGTACTTATCCGCAGGTATTGTGATCAATTCCCCTTGCAGAATAGGGATCGGCACTAACGTACAGTCGATCGAGTGCGACCTCAATCTCACCGCCCTCTTCCGATCTGAGTCCGAGAAAGTGAGTGATAAAAAGAATACTCTGACTTGCATTGATCTAGATTGAGACAATTAGGTACAATTCAAATGATCGCAACTTGCATATCCAGATACTTCGGGTCCATCTACGTATCTAAGCATTGAGCATCCCATTTCAGCAAGGCCAGTTCACTTTATCTGAAGATCTCTGGAGAGCAAAACAGAATTATAACGAAAGATTGCAATCGTTATGTTAATTCGCGCTTTATTGAAAAGCTATACTATTTGAAAAATGGATTCTCGCGTTGTATGTCATGTCAATATCCATAGACACATGCGGGATGATCTCACGGCCCTCGTGCCTACTCTTGGGCAGGTGAAGGATTCTAAGTAAGGAGGAACCGGACCTCAGAGGTCCCTTGCCATGGCATGCATCAAATCTATGTCATCGGAATATGGCAAGAGAACTACTTGTTTCTCTCCACGCTTTGTCTACCGAAAGAAATATAAATAGTAGGAGAGTGAACAGAGTCCACTCCATTCAGAGCCAGTTCAAAAAGCATTTATTTACAGACCAATAGCCATCAACACACCTCCACAATATGCAGTTCTTCATGAAATGTCTCGCGCTTCTTCCTCTTCTAACTGTTGCGGTTTCTGGTGCCTCCAAGTTCGCCGACACTTGCCAGAATATTCAGGGAAGGGGAACCCAAATTCGTGCAGACTGCCGTGAAAATGAGCATGGTCAATACCGAACCAGTACACTTGACCTAAACCGTTGTCTCAAGAACAATAAGGGGGACCTCAATTGTGGAAAGAAGTGAGTTCGGAATGAAAGAGCTTCATCCTACAAAAAGCTAAGATTGAGATAAGTGGCGACTTTACCGCCTCTTGCATCAACTGCAGTCTTCGAGGGCACACTGAATTGGAATGCATGTGCCGCAATGTTAAGGAGGGACACCCATACGCTCCAGCCCACATCGATTTGAGTAAGTCTATTGTTGTGAAATATGAGCTACCATGATGACTCTTGACTGACCATAAAAAGACAAATGCATCAGCAACAACCACGGCGAACTCGGCTGCTAGCCCATGGGATCTACGGGATTGATATATGAAGGGAAACGAACTTCATCCTGAAAGAGGGAAGATGAGAGGGAATGACATTTGCCGAACTTTATGTGAACACGCTCTTTTATGATTATATCATGTCCTATTTTACGGAAACATTTTGCAACGTTATAACATTATTCAAGAAGTTCGAAGATATTTCGCAATTCGCGAACAAACTCCGTGTTCAAGAGTTCCTCGAAAAGAGATAATACAAGTAAAAGTTAATGGATCCTTTCAATATTTTGAAATTAGACATTAAAATTGTTCGTATCTTCATCTAGACTAATCGTTAGTAACTCAAACTTGCGAAATATTTCTTTTGACTCTTCCAGAACATCTTGTCTCTCCTGGGATGTCAATAAACGTTCGGCATTAAGTATGCGATCGCGGAGTTTGGCTCGCACGGCCATATTATCATCTATATTCCAGAATGATAAAGGAGATGGTATTCGCTCAGAGGCAAAGTCTTTCACCGACAAGCCCCAGAATTCGGGCCCGGCTTTCAACAGCTGAGCGCGAATTTCGCGTCCGCCGAAGAGAATAGCCGAGTACATAACCCAGATATAAGCAACGAGGAGATGTGGCTTTTCCATAATCCGTTGGTATAAATCATTTCTTATTTTGCTCCCAAAGTGTTGTGACTGAGTCAACAGCTGATCGTGACCCATTGATCTTAATAGGCAAAGATCGGCTTCGAGGGGCCTCGTCCGAGGAAGTTCCGGAATGTAAAGGAGGCGAAGGAGGTGTCGAACTCGCTCTTTGTCACTGGGAATCGAGGCGCCTTGAACGACTTTAGCCGACCAGTCCCAAATCCAATCCGCGGGATCGCCAATGCATGAGAGCCACGCTTCTTCTAGGCCAAAGTATAACTCCGCGTAGCGTGAAATTCCGAGGGTATATAGCGAAGGATCGCTCGTGCGAGGGGGCAGGCCGAATGCAATTCGAGACAAGTTTAATCGGTGTATAGCTGTGTGGGGTTCTCTAGCATCCAGTCAGAGTGCACGATGTGAGCATGGGTGCGTGTATTTACTTTATCGCCAGGCGAAGCGCCACCAGAAGGTTATCTGCAGTCATGGTTTTAATCCGACTGCTTTCCGTTCAACTAGCCTAGCTGGCCCGATCGATTCTGTGGCGATTCATGGGTATCTGCATGATCGACAAGGGTAAAATTCCACGAGAAAAGCAATTTGCGACAAGCAGGTTTTCGGTTCCCGAGGCCCGCGTTTTTATTAGTCCGAAGCCCCAGACCGAGCACGAAACCTGGAGCGACAGGGAATGCTGTCAATGTAAGAATAATGCTTGTATACGCAAGATTCCGAAATAATTTATCGGTTGTAGTCTCTGTAATTGACGGATTGATATCGTGGTCGCTTACTGTGGGCGAAAATTTGCCGCACGACCAAAAACTTGTGCGCACGCACTGATTTCCATTGGCTGTGTATTTCTGTATTTCTCCAGGGCTGCCTCATGCTTGATACACTTAGATCAGATATCGCAGGTATATATCCCGAGGTCTCAAACTACCAAATTTAAATTTTATATCTTTTCTTATTATCTCGAGCCTGAAGCCTCTGGAGGTCGTCAATTTCCTTGAACCTTGGGAGGTTCAACCTTGGAAGCCCTGTTCAAGCCCTGGAGTTCAAGTTGCGAATATATATTCCACCGGCGGATCCGTTTAATTACTACCTAGGTACTATAAGGAACACCAGGTGTGCCCAGGTGGACTCCTAGGAAATTTTCTTTCCAAGGTTTTTAATTTGACCTACTCTGGTGTGCATCCATATTCTTGGCTTGAATCATGACACTACTGTCAATCGCCATATTCTACGAGTAATTGTCGGCACATTTTCAAGTTCTAGCCATGCCCAGGTGTCATTAAAACCTTTCGTGGCAATTCGATAACTACGTCTATTTGACTCAGTTCGAAAGTCTAGAAGATCAGTCGTTAATTGAAAGGCTCCAAAGATATCTAAGAGAATACCAAAGAAATATCGGTAGTGCGATGAGAAGCATAATAAGTCGGTATACCATCTTGAGTAGAAGTGGACAGGAGTACCATAGATTAAAGAAAGATAAATTAATCAGAATCCAATAAACTCAAACATCAGGAGCAGAGGTAATTACAAAATTGACAAGATACCTAGGTATGGTTTAGACAATGCTGAAATTTGTTCTGATTGGGACCATCTATTGCATTCAAAAATGCGGCAAGGGAAAAATGATTTAGGCAGAGAATCCCAGGGCCCTAGACATAAAATTACCTATCGCTTTCGAATTTTTCTATTTAAAGCTCGAAAATTCTATCACCATTGCGAACGAGAAATATATCGCGAAGGATCCCGGGGTAGTTCAAATGCTCAAACATTTGGCTAACAAGTTTACCCAAGCCGAGTTTGTGGTTCTGGCGTACTCGGAATCATCTACAAGGCTTTAGATGAATGCAACCTTGGCTTCTTCACTTGGAAAGTCTCACATAACGTTGCTCATAATAGCATTGGTTGATGCTTCCGTTCGGCGTTTGATTACGTTAAAAGTGATAAGCCACTTTCCTATCAGCCTGGGGTCTCCCCGCATCTCGGAGGACGCCGTTATGGGAGAGTTTGCCAGGCTCCCTTCACTCATATTCTCGGCCGGACCAAGACAGGCCATCACTCTCAACCTTGGTCTTTTTCGGAGCGGAAGGCAGAATGACTCGGAAATCTCCCACTGGCCCACGAACGCCGAAGCCCCCGATTAAGCGAGCGCGCCCGTCTTATTCATGTACTGAATGCACGAGAAGAAAGTTGCGGTGCTCGAAACATATCCCTTGCTTCTCCTGTATTGAGAGAGGAATTGAATCCGAATGTCGACTTCGCCATCGTGTCAGTGAAAGACAGAGGGGAAAGGATTCAACGAATGAACCAGAGAATTCAGCACCAGAGACGCAGCCCTTCTCGAGCAAGGGGCCCCAACCCAGTGAAATTGAACACCATCTAGGCTATAATAACGTTTCCGACACATCTCTGCCACTATCGGTGACACCCGAAGTCTCAATCCAAAGTAAACGCCATTCCGCATGTTCTCAGAAGCGACACAAAATATTGGACACGGTCTCTCAAGATGCTGCTGTTACGCTAGAGTTTCTGGCGTTTAGCCGTCAGCAAATTCTGGATGCTGCTGATTTCAATCATCCCAAACAACAGAATAAAGATGGAGATGTATCTAAAAGTATTAATTTAATTTTTACAGCGGCTCAGGTTGAAAAATTGATGACCTATCACGAGGACTATATTGCCTGGATTCACAATGTTGTTCACATGCCGACGTTTCGTGAGCAGTGCAAAGATATGTTTGAGCTTCCCAGGACGCCAAATAGAGATGCATGGCTTTCTTTATATTATTCAATGCTTTCTGTGCGTCTTGGTTATCCCGTTTGATACCCGAACAGACTGACTGACAAGAGATGAGGTCACTTTATACCACACACATCCTTCAAAACTACAAGACTTTGAGATTTACTCCGGTGGTAAGTCTCTAATTCGAATAAACTAGGGGGAAATACCACGTTAACCTCTTCATCAGTTGAGTTATCATTACTGTGCTATCAAAAAAGTATAGACAGCCTCAATGCGGTGGATTTTATGAAGAACCATAGCATATACAGCGTCCAAGCCATTTGCCTCCTGATTTACATCGGGCACAATTCAGGACAGTCAGATAGAATTTCCGTTCTACTTGCGAGCGCAAGTCGAATTGCACAATGCCTCGGTATTCATCGTCTAGGCTCCGAAACGCCCCTCCGCATTCTCAAATGCGATGACCCAGATACCAGAAGCAAACTTTTAATTGATCGTGAAGTCTCTAAGAGAGCGTGGTGGTTTTTAGTGCGACAGGATTGGCTACAAATCCCATTCAACAACACCTACAATATCCATCCTTCCCAATTCGACACCGAGATGCCCAAAAACTGCTACGAGGACGTTTCAAAAATGGGTCTGCCAACGGATATTGTTGAGCAGAACAAAGATCGCTACTCACAAGGAAGCTATACATTTGTTCTCAATAAAGGTGTCGTCTATCAAAATGAAAATTCTTAGCACATGGCTAATCATTTCTGTCTTTAGGATCGGTTATAATTTGGGAACTGCAAGACAGAATGTGCAAGCGAACAAAATCAGGGGGTGGTCACAGTGCCGATGATCTGCGGAACCTTTATTCGGAGGTTCTACAGGCCGACCGTGAGCTCAAGCAGCTGGTTGACGAAATGCCGCGCTTCTTCAGACTCAAAGAAAATCATGATGATGAAACCGCGAGAAATATCGTCCAGCAAAATCGCATTCTCTCTATATCCATCGCACACAAGGTATATAATTGTTACCAAAATCCGATCAATCACAGTCCGTTGCTGAATCTCGGAAACTAGTTCTACTGTATTCATCGCCATTTTCAAATAATAAGCTTGAAAGACCCATGGTTCGCATATACTAAGGTATGTCAAGATTGGTTCGACATTGCATTCGATCTAACACGAAATTATTTGGTCCAGATTTCTTGCCTTCCACTCATGCGTCGTTGCCTTATGGACTTCCTTTCGCTCCCCGATAATCCTGACACATATATCGTTAGCAATCTATGGACCGTGAATGCACAGGTCTTGACAGCAGCGGTTTGGCTGCTATTTGAACTGATATTTTCAAAGGACGAGAATGAGCAAATTTTTGAAACGCATGAAATTCGAGATTTGGCTTTGCGGAGCTTGCAGTTCTTGGAAGTTAACCAAAGCAAAAGCACTATTGCCAAAAGAGGGGTCGGGCTCATTGAAAGTTTACTGGATAATGAGCAAGCCATCAAGTCAGGTACTAGAAAACAATTCTCCTTGAAAGATATAATATCTCGAGTAGAAGTTGATGATTCGGACTCGGGACCGAATGTGGCTATGGAGCTTTCATCTGATCCATGTCTTTCGCATATGTCAGATCTTCTTTTGGGAGATAACATGGCCTGGGAAGACATCTTCAGTGTATTTGACATGTGAAAAAATAAAGTCTTGTTTCATCTGGCTATTGAAAATCATCAATTTCGGTTAGGAATAGAATAGAAATGATCTACAACTGGCACAGCCGCTCATTTCGTATGATCACCATCTCCACATAAATTCACCCCGTTAAACTCTATTAGCATCCATTCCAGCAACAACATCTTGACGGAGATCTCCGAATGCCTTGCCCTTCGATGATCCATAGGTATCCGCAAAACGTCCGTTCATCCAGTCATGCACCTTAACTGGGGGATGCTTGGCTCCTATCTGCGGATCTGCGCAACTAGGCAAACACTTGACTGTATAGTTAGGGTTCCCGGAAAAGAAGAACGGCACGCTAAAGCGTTCATTGCCCCCCTTGTTAATCACCCGGTGCAAGTTTGACAAATAGCGATCATTTGTCCAGCGCATCATCATATTTCCCAGATTTACTACGTAAGCTCCGGCAATGGGAGTCACGCCCACCCATTCCGAGGAAAAGTTATTCCAAACTTGCAGACCACCTGTCTCATCTTGGAGGAGCATTGTTATGGCGCCAAAGTCCGTGTGGGCGCCAATTCCTATAGAGTAAATTAGTAAAAGTTAAAATTTTGAGTGATTCGAGCACTGCGACCTGCCTTTCTCGACCTCGATTGTGGCTGGATCTTGGGGCGGATAGTGCAAAAGCCGAAGAGCAGCCACTGGATGCTCGCAGAAATCATCAAAAAAGTTCGTATTCAGGTTCAGTGTGCATGCCAAGACCTGGAGAAGATTTACTGCTAATGCAGTCATTGTTTTGTGATACTCTTCCATCACACGTTGGAACTCCTTCGGGTCGCGGAGTTCCGCGGGATATTTGTTGGGCCCCTGGCCGAATCGTTTATCAATTACATATTGATCGCTGAGAGGAAGATTCTTCCCCATGTAGAATCCCTCTTTCAGATCT
Organism: Penicillium cosmopolitanum; assembly: GCF_028827165.1. Lineage (NCBI taxonomy): Eukaryota > Fungi > Ascomycota > Eurotiomycetes > Eurotiales > Aspergillaceae > Penicillium > Penicillium cosmopolitanum. Next base: position 3,720,517 of record NW_026622678.1, on the reverse strand, counting down.
CCTTTTCCCTGCTTCTCAAAATTTTGGGATCGTAGACATTCATATCCTCTGTTGTATCCTCCAATGTCTTTTTAATTTTAGTAAATTAGAACAACAGAAAATTGGTTTTAAAAATGGAGATTTATTGACTTTACCTTTCCCGTATTTTTCCTTTACTTCAAGAGGTAGATCAAAAAGCTCTTTGCTTTGTTTGATCACTTGCTGTTGAAGAGTCAGCGGGACATCATGGTTGATCAGTTGAAAGAACCCGAAGCGTTCGCAAGCTTGTCGAATTTGCTCTACGAGCTCCACTTTCTTCGACTCATCGGAGCCATGAAATGCTGCTCGTACGGTTGATTTTCAGTGGATGTTCATAGAAGCAAGGAAAATGGATTATCCGCCTAAACTTACGGCTGAAATCAATGACTGGGGGTTCTTCAGATATCATGTTGTAACAAGGCTCTTTACTTTGCAGATGCGACTGGATTCTTGTATTGCTGATGGCAAGAATATGAATTCAAACTATGCTAGTTATATAGCTTGGATGCAGAACTATCCCTTGATTTCTCGGCCGCGGGTCTATAGACTCAAATATTTTGACCGGCAGCTTTTTCTTAGGCCCACGGCCGAGGCTTAGCTGTATTTTGAAGTGGATCCCAGAAATGCAGCTGTGTCAAAGCATTATCTAATATCATCATCGGTCGATAACCAGACCCACCGTGGCATTTCGCCCCATAAGATAGATAGGATGCGACGGCAATTACGATAGTTAATTTAGAAAAATAGTACATAAAAGAATCAAGTATTCATCAAAATAGATCTCTGTTGGGTATTGTATGCTCCTAGATCTTTCGCAATGCATCCTATGTACAATTCATTTACCATTTCTCAGTTTCCAGTCTCAGTCTAGCCCGGCTTGTCCCCGAGTGGCCTGTGCCCTGGTAATGTGCCATTGCCAAATAACCTTTGGTTAATTCCATAGCCATCCAATAGCCAAAAACAAATAAAAATATCACTCATGTTGAGTGTTCGAACCCAGTTCGATCAAAATATCATATCTCGTAGCTTATGCCTTGAGGCCGGGCTTGACCTCATCGTCATTAGAGCCAGTATTCTCGCCACTCTCAGAACCAGCAGCCTCAGTGGTCTGCATTCTCAGCATGCGACGTGCGACACGCGGGGGGTCGAAAATGCTATTTGACTGCGCAAAGATCTCGTCGATCTCCTCGAGCGAGCGACCCTTGGTCTCGGGGAAGAAGAAGTAGACAGAGGGCACAATGGCCGCGTTGAAAACGGCGAACACGATATAGTAACGACTTCCGATGCTAGCGAAACCGACCGGGGTAACTTCTGCCAGCAGGAAGTTAAAGACCCAGACGGTGGCAGTCGCCACAGCACTGACGGTCGCACGGATCTGAAGAGGTGCCATCTCGGCGGCATAAAGGAAGGTCAAGCCGGAATAGCCGACGGTGAAAATGAACTGGAAGCAATATAGAGCAATGACGGCCACAACGAGGGCGCCAGTGTTGTTCTTCGCACCTTCCGAAGTGCAGCCAGCCAGAAGAGCCATGCAGACGGACATGGCACCAGCACTGTAGAGCATCAGTGGTCGGCGGCCAAGACGATCAATGGTAAAGTAGGCAAGGTAACCGCCAAAGGGCTGCATAAGACCCATAGCAGCAGCGAGGATGCGAGCGCGGACGGGGTCCATGCTGAGGTATTGTTGGAAAATGGTTGTCGCGTAGTAGGTGATCAGATTAACACCGCACATCTGCTGAAACATTTGACCGGTCGCGGCGAGATAGGTTCGGTGGAAAAGACGCTGTTTGCCATTTGTAAACATATCCTTCCAAGAAGAGGAGCCGCAGACAAGGAGGGCTGTCTCAATAGAAACGATGCTATCTTCAACAGTGGGAGCATCTTCATCGACATCCATCAGGGCTGCAAGAACCACCCGGGCTTCGTCACGGCGGCCAGCCTTAATGAGCCAACGAGGAGATTCGGGGAGGAAGACGATGCTGATCATAGCCATAAGAGATAGAACGATCTGGAAGGCAAAGGGGAAACGCCACGAGACGGAGCTGTCCTCAACGAAAAAAAGGCCAAAGTCGATCCACAGGGCAAGAGTCACGCCAGCACCAACGAAAATACCGTCCGTCACAACATTCGAGCCTCGTTTGTGTGCAGGGGAAATTTCAGATTGCCAGACAGGGACGGTAGCAACATATCCACCGATACCCAGGCCAAGAATGAGTCGAGCAACGATGAAATGAGCGAATTGGAAGGCGGATGCCATAAGAACCGCGCCGATGATGGTGATAAAATTAGTGACGAAGATGACCTTTCGTCGTCCAAGAAGATCGCCCAGATAAACGCAAGAAAGCGCGCCGAAGATACCGCCGACAGTGTAGAGTGCAATAACCGTGCCTAGTAAACATGATCTGTTAGGGATGATCACCATTTAAATTATATGATGTCATGCATAGAGTCGTTTACGAACCTTGAATAGTCGAATTTTCCTGTTGAGTAGCGCCCGTGGTGTTGATTGTGTCCATTTGTGGGAATTGGCGATTGAACGCGTCCAGGGTCAAAAGACCACCGGCCACACTCATATTATAACCGTAGCAAGTAAATGTCGGGAATACAACGAGCCAGACTGCGGCTCTGAGGAGGCCATTGCCCCGGAATCCCATGAATGGTTTTCCCATGATGGCGATGAAATGCGGCAAGCGGGTCGATTGGAATGTGAAGATGGTGTGAGTGTGGGGGATGAATGATTCGAGATAGACCACCGTTGCCGAACTCTTCTGTTATATCATATAGATATGCTATCAAAGGCTGGATCGTGCTATACAAAGCGCTAGGGTGCTGCGCGAACTCAACACATAAGTACGAGGGTGCAGTTTCGGTGCTCGCCGGTCCCCGGTGATCGACGACAGTGCCGACTTGGTGCATTTTCCCCACAATTCCAATTGTGGAGGCGGCGGGATGCGACCGACCTCGGTAGAATGTCACAGGAATACCTTTACTATGCCCCGGGTCGCCCCATCCCGGCCTCAAAAGAGGTTGGTATACGGGGTAGAGTCCGGGGTAGTGGCTGCTTGGGCTGCTCGTGCTGCTCTGTAATTTCCGCAATAGGTGTTGGTGTGCATTAGGGGCTTGGTTAATGGGGGACTCGATGGGTCTACGCCGAGATTTTTTAGTAACAGATCGGATGGAGAAGAGAGAAGAAAGAAAAAAGTGGAAGACGAATGAAATCTGGGGTTAGAAGATCGATTCTCTTTACGAAGTACATAGGTGGAAACGATGATCGCGCATGTATGCTCTAATTATCAAATCCACGCGGTTCATATTTCAAGTTGATGTCATGGCCTCCGCTACTTGCACGAGCGAGCAACAACCCTTGTCTTACCGTTGCAGTTCCGGTCGCAGCTCCGGTCCCCCTTTAGCGTATTCAGCCGCCTTCCTTGCCATGATAAATTGAGAATGCATCCTGGTTCTCGTCCTCGTTGGCAATGCACTGTTACCTAACAAGAAGTGTCGTTAAGGCGGCAGTTGTCAAACTAGGTTTTCCTATAGTTCTTGGAAAGGTCATATCCCTGCCGCCATCCACGTGTTTAGTGCAAAGTATCACAAGTGCCGGAGGATTGCGAGCGGCGGTATCGGCGGTAGGGGGCGTTGGCCGGGCCTCAAGAGCTGGAATCAATCACATCTCAACAATTCTCCTCACCTCGCGAAATACTAACTTCCCTAGTCAGCTGCAGAAAAGAGAATTTAGGTATAATCTGGAGAATCCTTGTCTTAGAAGATCCCCTACCGAAGGAGTACGGAGTTTGGAGTGTCGAATCATTGAATGCCGAGAAACTCGCGGTCAATGTGACAGCATTGGGGCCGTGCGATTTTGAGTTGCGATCGCGTCGTTCTCTCGGACAATTGACAGAGACCCAACTTGATGTTAATTCCAGATATATCTGGACCTCATATCTCAGATCTCAGATCCCACTGAGTTTTCTTTCCATCTCACAATCGCATTGTGGCAAGACATGTCACCCGTGGACAGTCCGCGCCACCGAAAACCAAGACGAGAAACAAACTGTGGGGCCCCAGATCCCAGCCCCTACGAGCACGCTGGGAAGGCAACTGTCTCAGTATGCTCTGGGATAATTAATCTATTTATGATGATCTTGACAGTATAGTCAGAATAGCCGCTGCTCGTTTGTGCTCATTCGCACATGTATCATGTCGAAGTCTGCAGAACGACCGCGCTTGAGCCTCGCATTGCCTCGCCTCGCCCCGCACGGTCGCAGTCGATTAGCGCAATTCGACTCAAACTCAAGGTTCAGCGTGGCGGCTGCAACCTTACAAAGTCCCACATGCAGTGCCGGCAAAAAATTAAACCTCTTCGATGTTCTTTTATCTGAGCTTGGCTACTCGGGATCAACGTACTTGATCACTGCTCCTATGTTTCGAGCCAAATACAGATCTGTTTACGTAGGCCTCGCATGCAACGGCCAGAATTCCATATCTCCGACTTCCCCCGCCTTCTGGTGACCCACGGGAATGCGGTGGAGCACCTCCAAGCGAACTGCAACGAGGCGTAGCATGCAGCCCGAGCTCCGGCCTCGGGCGTCGTAACGCCGACCGAGTGGCCTTTAGTTCCGGGATCGCCGGATTCGTATGATTATGGAGGAATCCTGAAGCGCTGTGTCGGCTCAAAATAAGCTCAGTCGCTGAACTTAAGGACTAGCATTCTACTTTAAGTCAAATTCTAAGTTCGTTCTCCACTGCTTCCTTTGCAGACAAGCGCCTCACAACTGGAGATTTTGGCCCATACAAGATCTAAGCTCGTACAAGGCCTAGAATTGGGGGTTCCGCTCATCGCAATTAAGATGTTGTAATTATTATGGGGCATCGCGCCTCTGTCCTTCTAGCCTAGCACGGAAACGCCTCAAGATCAGAAAGCCGAGGTAATCTCCATCTTAGCTCTTGTCGCTGATTCCCCTATTCGTGACCACAAGGAAATAAAAGATGACAGTACTACACAACCATGAATCTCCTTTCCAACTCGCACCTCGTGGGACTTTTCGCTACTCTCTCCCGATGTCAGCGAGGCCTTCCCCACAATCCCATTCCCCACATTTGCAGTATCTCATGTCGGCGATGCTCAGAAATCGTTGAAGAATAGATTTAACATAAGTGTTCCGTCGTCGTACCAGTATCCACTTCTAACATATCCGCTGTAGAAGCACCGCGGAATTTGCCCATTGTTCGTGGTAACCGTCACGTCAACCTCATCGTTCCCATTGAGATAGCAATCGATCAATGAGGTATAGTAAGCCTATATTTTTATTAGAACTTTTCCTGTAAGCAAAATGGCTGCCTATTTACCTTCAAGTCGAAGCCATATGTGTCTGTCAGTTTGGTATAGACACCGGTATCCATCTGGTTGTTGGCATTGTACGGGGTTTGCCAGGCATCAGAAACACACTGTAAATATTCAGTTATCTATCGCCTTTTTTAGGAGAAAGAAGGAGGAAATTGCAAAACATACCGTCGAGGGGTCGCCATCACTGCAGTCGTGATCATTTTCTGGCCTGGACAAATAGAAGCAACGGTATTCACCGTCCTTTCCTTCAAGCCAATATGCTCCAGTCATAGTGCAGTCACTCTCTTTCGTGTCCTCTTCTCCTACCAACACATACCAAGCCGTCTTCATTGCGACATCGACTAGCTTTTTCTCCTTTTCTCAAAAAGTTAGCTTTTGTTCAAGACGCCAGTTAATCAAAACATACGATGTTATCCGCAAAGTTGTCGTAGGCCGCCGTGAAGGATGAATTGTCCTTATTCTCATCAACCAAGATTGTGCTGTCTGCGAAAAATCGGGAAGTGCCATGCTCATAAGTAGTATATGTATAGATTGGAAGTGTCGTAGAGTCGCCATTTCCAGTCGCATTCTGCAGGATACTGGAGACATAGTTCCCCGCGGCACCAACGATATTCTTCAGCGTGTTCTCCACTGAGGTTACATCAACACTATCACCTCCGGTGTTGGTCAGACTAACGTCTGTCAATCCAGCAGCAGCGAATCCGACCATTCCACGAAGAGGTTTGCTCAAATCAATACCGGTCGCAATCCCGCCTGCCATACTGAAAGCTGCAGAAATCCACTTCGCCCATGTTTGATCAGGAGAGACAGAAGAAAAGTCCTTGGCGATCTGGTCGATCGACAACCCAGCTAGCCAGCCAGTCCAAAGAAGCTTGTCATGGACAACATTGACTTTGCTGTGCAGGATGGAAACTGATCGAAAGACCCAGTATGCCATTTGAGAGGAATATGCTGAACACATGGAGGATGGATCACAGTCACTACCAATGTCTCCGCAGCCAGTCAAGGGAGATGTGCCTTCGTCAGGGAAAACAATTTCCCAGAGGGAGTTGACCCAGTCGCTTTCACCATTTGGCATGCTGTCGAACATTATATCTAACCAGTCGATGGCACCGGTAGAATCGAGAATTGCCTGCACGCCATCGGTGGTAGAGGTGTCACCGGCCGTGCAAGTCGAGGAAGTGGAAGTTGATGTGGCAGTGGTAGCTGTGGTGCCTGCGGCTGTGACGACAGCAGGAGAAGTCACACTGCGTGCATGGACACTAGCTGCAGGAATATTCTGGGGATGTGCTGCACTTGTTGCTACAAGAGTGCCCAAGATAAGTCCACCGAGCTTCATCATCATATCAAATTCAATCTAACGATCAAGATAATGTGCGGATGAACCTGAAAGTATACCGAAGAAGATAACCCTGGGTTGATTCTGTAGATTAATTCAAAGTAGATGCGTGCGAGGGTATTTATAGATAATGATCCGAGTTTTTTGTTGCCGACATCTACATCGCCGTCGGCAATACTCTTACACAAAGCTAGTTGGAAGCAACGTTCTCCATTCCAAATCCTGTCAGCTTATGGTCGTAATAAGTATTAGAAGTACAGAACTGCCATAGTTTTGCTATTCTATTGGGGGCTTTTTTCGGCCTTGGGGCTAATTTCAAAGAATTGTCGCTGTAAAGTACCGATTGGGGCTATATCATTACAAAAATATGAACGCCACGATTTGGGATAAGAGTTAATATTTCCTTTTTGGTCTATTAATTGAAAGCTTTCCATTTCTCACCAGATTCACAATTGGACAGTTCGTGTCTATTAGTTCGAAACGACGATCGGCAGCACATGGCTTGTATAGTCAGCACTAACGGAGTTTCAGGGCAAAGATCCACTTGGTTAATTAGACTTATCGCCCCTAATAAACCCAATCGCCTATCATAGCTTGTCCTTCACCCACATGGTCCCTTCTCGATTAGGTGTGCTTGTCGGAAAACGAGAAGTGAAGCCTCGCCAACTTGAAGATCACCAACGGGGCGTAAATCTTGATATAAGCACTAGTGTCAGGGGCTGGAGAAATTCAAAGCTCTTCCAAATAACATCATTTTCATTGCTCTCTGCCAAATTTATGACGTTCCTATTTCCCTTGAGATTCAGAAAGTCCCGACTAAGGCGAAGCATGCTCAGTTGCCACAAGTATGGTCAACAAGAAATATCTTTAGATGTTGAGTCTTCTTGGGTGACTGTATCGTCATATACTGTTCTCTTTAGTTGGAATCGTTGTAGAAATCAGGAATAGTACTATCAGTAGGCTTTGCTATTGTCAACCCGTAAAGATTACAGAGGTGCAATGCCCCTGGCGCACTGTCGCTCATGAATTTTTTTCGGCCAACAATTGAGTGATATTATTAGATCTTACGGGCCAAAAGTCGCTCAGTGTCGCCTATGACCAGCCACTGTTCGAGGAATGCATAATACGAATTATACAAGTGTATACAGATATTTTCATACCTTTGTGGAAAGTAGCCCCGCGATGTATGGGAATGGCAGTCGGGAATAATGATGGGTTGTATCACTTCTTTGGAATGGAAATACATGCAACTTATATTTGAATTAAAAGTCAAATCGAAGCCACTTGTAATATATTACGTGACAAGTGGCTCTGTTCAGTGGTATTGGATGCTGTCAATAAACACAAACGATGGAACAAATTTGTAGACAATCCATCAACAATTGATATGTAACAGTTCCCGTGTCCGTATGTAGTCAACAAATACCAACCTAAAATTGGCTCTTCGGGGCGTAAGGCACGGTACCAAAATCTTTCTCCTCGTCGGCAGACTCCACCGAAAGACATTCCTTGCTTTCGAAAATGCGGGCGACCTCTTCCAGTGTTCTGTCTTGGGTTTCTGGGAATAAGAAGTATACAACTGCCATAAAAAACGCAAGGCAACCCAAGTACAGAGAAAAGTACCGCCAATGAAGAACGGAAAATGCCACGGGGTTGACGTATTGATTGAAGAAGCAGGCCAGCGAGTCGGTCGTGAGAGTGATGGCGAGTCCTTTCGCTCTGAGTTGGAACGGAAGAATCTCAGCGGGGTATGCGATGAAAAGGGGCATGTAGGCAAAGTCGTAAGATGCGCAAAAAAGAAAAAGCATTGGAACTACCGCGATTCCAGCTTCAATTATGTGGAGCTCCGCGAAAAGACCAGTCATGAGGGTTATTGTGGCCAGGAAAATCATCATTAAAGTTGTCGAGCTCATCCAGAGGACCCGTCGCCCATAGCGATCAGAGGTGCTTGCACCACCAACGGCAAAAATCAGGTTCCAGACTTGCAGGCTCAGGTTGACGGCTGACTGGTGGACAGAGTCTTTTATCCCGACGGAGGAGAGGATTGGGGCAAGGTAATAGGAGATGATGCCTATATGATCCAGTCAGAGATTAAATCGTAATAAGAAGAATAAAAGCCGTTCTTACCGTTTCCAGTCCATTCTTGCATGAATCCCAAAAGAATGCAAATAGCTAGTCGGTGGGCGTCGCCCTTTGTTCTCAAAAATGCGCTCCATTGAGAAGCCGACTTCAGATCCTCCTCCGCACTGATGCTGCTGCAGATCTGGTCATACTGCTCCTGTACCACCACATCTTCCCGATTTCCATTTCCATGATATCTTGTGAGCATTGCCAATGCTTGCCCTCTGCGACCTTTGGAAACCAACCATCTTGGACTCTCGGGGATAACACAAACGGCCACTAGTTGTAAAGATGGATAAAGAATCTGCATTAGGCAAGGAATGCGCCATGACCAGCTATTTTGTAGAGATAATGTGGAGAAAGCGATTCCGGCAGCTGTAATTGAGCCGCAGAACCAAACGGCGTTGTATAAACCCGTGAGTTTCCTTCGCTGCCGTGGATGTGCTGACTCGGCGATCAAAAGCGGCGCAGCGGTTTGCGAAATGCCAACACCCATACCGGTAACTACTCGGGCGCCGAAGAAAGCCCAAGGGTGTGTCACGGCTGTTTGAACTATAGCTGCAATCATAACTAATATAGCTCCAATACTAACACATGCTCGGCGTCCCATGCGATCGGCAATATATGAAGCAGGGATGAAGGTAAGGAAAGATCCCAACGAAACGGAGGCAATGATGAGACCTTTAGCACTAGCGTTGAGTCCACTCAAAAAGAACGCGACTTCTCCTGATTAGCATGGCAATTTGAGATTTCGTTTAAGGAGAGCTCTCACATTCAGGCAGTACAAGTAAGCTGTTGATTTGGCTCGCATTATAGCCGGCGGTAGCTGATGCGGACAACATCAAAGCGATGCCGACGTTCAGCTGTCGCAATCCATGGTTGGTCGAAGTGAACGCCATCTTTTCGGTAGTGATGGCGGCCTGAGTGTTGAGCTCTAGCATCTAGCTTTATGGTCTACCTTTTTATTTTATAAGCTGACGGACATTTTCTCGGACAATTTTAGACGTCTACATTCCTCGCCATTGCTCTCGCCGATCCTGCCGGTTAAGGTCACGGTGATGCACTGCAGGATCTGGAATGTAGGGAGAAATTTTTCCCAACGAATCACGGGGTTCATCTTTAAGAGCTTGTACCAAATGCCAGAAACTGAGGAGCTCCGGGATGACGATATGCAAGGACTTTACTAGCTAAATACAGGGAATTCACGAAAGCTATAGTAGAGGAATTACCACGCGGCCCTTCGGATTTCGATTATACTTTCCTACCAATGAGTTGCGATATTATGTAGCTAGAGATCATCCAGCTGAGATCTCTCCTTTCCCTTGGGTTTCGGAAGATGTAATGATGTTCCGCGGTGGCCGCCACGAGCTCTAGCATGAAATATCGTCTCTTCACGTGTCCAGTCGTCTGTCATAACCAAATTTTCTACGACCAAAAATCCAACCAAGAGACAAGGGAGACGACGCAAAAAATGAGGGAAAAAGCAAAAAAAACATACAACAGCAGGGATTCGCATGTGGTCACCCACCATACTACTAACCTGCCGGCGTGTGGCTTAAGTACGGCTGAGCGGACGGGAAGCCCTGTTCTCCACACCCTATGGTCGTATGTACTTGAATCTTCAACAATCAGGAATATATACTGTGATCATTGTTAAGGCCCAGAAGTAACGTTGAGATCACCGATTCATCCGTGAGCCTATCGAGAGAAAAAGGGGGAGGCTCCCCATTATATCATTATGATGGTGTCTTTGGCACGGTCCTCACCCCTTGTCAATTTAAGCGGAGTCGTTAACCTAGGGATAATCATAATAAAAGCCTAATGCTAAGGAAATTTAGGCTAGCATTATATGTAAAGGCTGCCTGGCATCGTACTTATGATTCATGTGCCATTGGGCGATGTTAGAAATATTGACTCGTGGGTTTACCCTCTCCGGAGCCTCCCGAGGTCTGGTGCTGAAACTTGAATGTCCGGCGTGATCTGGCACTCCAGCCCTGGAGAGCTAGGTGCAATTAGGCCCCGGGTATATATATATTACTACCAGTCGTACCTCCAGTCCCGGAGGCTCCAGCGAGGTCACGGACCAACTGTCGAAATATATTCCTGTGACTACTAGTTAGTAGCTGTGAATACCTCCCTAGGTAGTAGGTACCTAAATCCGGACCATTATGAAGCAACTTTGAATTATGCATTCCAATAGATTCTGCATCGACCCGTGGACTTGGAACTTTAAGTTGAATTTTCATTTGCCCCCTGGAGGTGTATTCGCTTTGTGATTATGCAGTATCTATCCAGTATTGCCAATCCCATCGACTCTCCAATCAAACAAACTCGTTCATTGGAACCTCCGTGGTCAGAGATTTGAAAGTGGGTGGCTTATTTGCATCACAGGACCGAGTTCAAATAAAATCTCCTTTTTTTTTTCTAGACTCCGAAAAAAGCAACAGTTTTCACACATGAATTTCGCATGATTGCATGGTTCGGTCGGCAAATCACAATATGGATAACAGAAAAAGAGCCAGCTCTTGAGCAAAAAAAAAGAAAATTCAAAATCATTTTCCACATTTATCATTCAGCCAATTCCCCGGTTTATCGTGTCACGTAAAACCCGAATGCCGGATCTCTCATTGCAGGACATTTGCGCAATGCATGCTCGATTTTGCTAGGCTACCCATAATTTTATCAATGGTCTCGGGCGGAACACCTGGCATGGCTTTGCGAGCCATTGATGCTGCACCCGGTCGCTTTCTGTGTTCTGTTTCCATGGGTTTGTCGAAAGATAATTGCATGATCTTTTTATCCATAACGCGTTTCAACTTGCCCATATTGTCAGGACTCAACTGATATTCGTTGTTCAAATTGTCCAACTCTTTGTTCATGCAATTCATAAGCATGTCGTGTTTCGAGACTGGCGCTGCAGTTATTTCGACAACACAAAGGAAGCCTAGGAGGAAGGGCTTGAAAAATTGCATGTCGGAAGCTGATTGATGGATATTCAGATGGAGTTATCTTCAGTAATGTGTTGTTCTCACAACTGTTGACAGGACACGAATGCCGTGGTTATATACTACGAACAAGCCTTCTTCCAAAGGGTTGTTGGGTCTCCCCCGCCCTACATACATTTGTTTCATCATATTTCCTAGGATCTGCGGGTTATGAGGTAAATTGTAGCATCATTGCCCTCAAGATGGATTCCAACTGGGATTGAAAACCTGGGGCATTTTGATTAGTCATATGATTTTGCCTTGGGGCTCTGCTTCTTCAAAGTATTCCCACGCGAAGAATTAAAGTTCAACTGGCATGAAGACAATGATCATTTCTCTACGTTCGGATGTAACCATGAACCCTTGGACAATTCTTTCAAGCTGCCTCGTATTCACCTCCTGTTAGCCGACGACGCGGAGTTTGCATTTCGCATTTCGATCTACAGACAATTGCACCGATAACTGTAGCTCATTGCAGGGGTAAAATTGCGAAGCTACCTACTCAACTCATCTCTCTGCAATCTGAGCTAGCTCTTCAGGCATAGCGTATGCCAAGAACACAAGAATGCCCCTCCACATTCCGCCCAGCCCTGTAGATGATACCTTGATAAAGCTCACTGCCTTAACAAAGTGAAGACAATTATTTAGGCTCGTGAAAACCCCATGCGGGTTAAGTTTCCGGGGAACTTCCTCCAATACATTCTGCCCGAATCATTCACCCCTGTGGGGGCGACTGCAAGAATGAGCATCTTTAACCAAGCACATGCTCCTTGCCAAATTTTCCATCGGACAGAACAGCGAACTAGAAATCTGATGACCAAAGCAATGTACCCCATAAAAGTATTTCTATTATCTAGACGGCCGAAAGCAATTGATGCTTTAGACCCACCTAGATCAGTGGCTTAAAGATTCTCGTTGGCTGATGTAATCTGTCCATCTCCAGTGTATCTCCAGCGGTTGACATATAGGCTTCCACCATCGGGACACTTTGATGCGGATCCCGCACCATTACAAGTAGCATAAGTACCAACCAAACTTCCAACAAATGTTCCACTGCCCCCACTAACGAGCTGAGCAGAAGCAATTCCAATCTTCATGGCAGCATGTGGATTTGAGAAAGGTATCGCAGAAAATTCGTAATGAGTCTCGTTCAGCGTCTTGATCTGAAGCCTGATTTTTTCTCCGATCCAGGAATGTGGGACAGGAACAGCTTTAGGTGGTTGAGGGTTTCCCGGAATGATGGGAATATTATCCATAGTGCTAGCCTCTGTTCTAAAACGAAAATAAAGCCGAGGCGACCGGTGACTATTAGGCGATGAATCCGAATCGAGAAGCACAATCCCAAGATCGATGTGGTTCATTTGGGTCAAAAAGACACTCACTCCGGCTTCTTGGCCGACCGAATTTGGATCGAAATCTAAATCGACCGAATATGTGAAAAATGTGTCAGTCTGGCGACGGCCAATGAAACTAAGCCCATTCTGTCCACTCAAGAGAGAATTGTCAGGGATTCCTGTCAAATTGCTCCTACTTGGAAGAATACGGAGCCCTTTTCGCGTGACCGAAAAGCTATCCTTTGCAGGAACTCGGAAGTGAACAAGATTCCTTGGAATTTGAGAACCGAATTGGAAATCGTAGACATCAGGGTCGGAATTAAAGGGGCCCTGGCCTGGGATATGTCGAGTACGCGACGGCAAGGGCCATCCTGTCATTTGGCCTCTCACCGGTTCAAGAGCGGGCCATTGGTCTTTCTCCCAAGTAACTGGAAAAAGTACTGTCTCTCGGCCCATTGGATAGACTTTCCAAGATGGACCACCTCGGGTCGCCAAACATATCCCCCACCACCTCCCATGACTATCCTGAAAAAGATCGCCATGCCCAACGGTTTGAAAATATTCGTCGGTGCCCCGGTTTGTTAATATCGGGTTATGTTTGTATGACTCATAGGGTCCCTGAATCTTTGTCGATCTGGCGATGCTGATAGAATGATTTAACTCTGTTCCTCCTTCGGCAATGAGAAGATAGTAGAATCCATCCTTTTTGTAGAGATGAGGTCCTTCAGGATATACACCACCAGTACCATTCCAAATGCTCACGGAGTCGCTCAGATCACCAGTCTTCAGATTGATTTCTTGAAGAGTTATGCCTGCCATGACAGTATAAACTTTACCATCATCGTCCCAAAATAGATCCGGATCAATTTCAGATGCATTGAAAGTAACAGCATCGCTCCAGGCAGACTCATCATACGGATTCTTGGAGGTGTAGAGAACACCAATTTCAGCTGGTGCTCCGAGATAAACACATATCACGTAAAAAGTACCATCGTGATAACGGATAGTCGCTGCATAGTGTCCCAGCTGCTGGCCAGTAGTTCCCGCACTGTATCCGGGCAGCTGGCTCTCCCGATTCCATGTATGACTTACAAGCTTCCAATCGAGTAGATCTTTTGAAGCATAGATTGGAAGGCCTGGAAAGACATCGAAAGTTGAGGTCACACAAAAAAATACATCATCGACCCTAGTGCAAGACGGGTCTGAGTGCCAGCCTGGTAAGACCGGATTTTGGTAACTGGAGTTTTTCATGCCACTGCAAGGGGCAAGAAGGAAGATCAAAAATGACGCCCAAAAAGTTATTTGCCGATACATGACTGCGGCTTTTGGTAGACACTATTTTGTGAATTGACTAAATCCTTACGGATTCTAGATTTTGAGAGGAGCGGCATGTTTATACCATTTGCTACTGCTTTATGAACCGCTTCTCCTCCAAGGTACTGATGTCACATTGAAGCCCCGGAATTTGGACCCCGCCTTTCGGATAAATTCGCCCAAGATTCTGAAAAATGCTGCTAATCTTTGCATGCACTGGTTAGCGTTAGAACTAGTGTTCTAGATCTGCATAAGATGAGCTCCGGTGGGTGAAGTGGATGAACACGGGAATTAAATGGATGTTGGCCGATCCCTCCGGACGGGGGAGGGGCAACATAAGACTCAAATTTGTTGTATGAACTTCCTATGCAGGGGGTGGCATGGGGTATATAATTGGTCAAATCTACGTGTCATCCCTCTTGAGGAATCTCCACGCTAGATCAAAGAAAATACCGCGACGGATCTCGCGAGGGGTGAGCAACCCCGCTTTAACTCAGCCTAAAGTGCTCATGATTAATTAAGTACTTTTCTTCACTCATGCTAAAATTTATACGTCTCCATTGTACTAATCCAAGGTAATATCTATCGGCTAGCATTCTAATAAATATGTAACTCTAGCATATTAAGGATGGAAATGAGATCAATCTAGAGGTAACCCACACTCTTTTTGATGTCATTAATGCTGCATTGCTATGAAAAGTCTTACTGGCGCATTGATGAACTTCGATTGAACAGATTCAGTAAAACCAACGACCAATTAGCTGCTTATTCGCAATATCAAAATTATACGTTCGCTCATCCTGGCGACTTTTCATAAGAGAGGTTACAGTTATAGCTACTAGTTTGTCTACCTTGATTAGCAGAGCATTAGGTGAAGATACCTGCCCAGGTGGTATTATTTATATCAGCGAACACTTCATATGATCTTGGATAATCATCTTGTGAAATCGCCATTGATTTTGGCTGGCCTGACAAGCTGTTCATGTCCCTTCGTACACCAATAATCCCGACGCTTGAGTTGCCAGATTAAACCTCTGACATCCATCTATTTTTCAGCATGAACCAGTTAACGCCCGGATATTTCCGGAGAGAAGGATTCTCTTGGCATATACGCAAGGGGCTAGATTAGCGCCCACATCACCGCTTACTGGCTGTCGTTTTTCATACCCCACACAGCATTGCTCGAAGGAGTGCTAGCTCCAGGAGGAGGACGGGCTGAGCCCTGGAGAGGGGTAAGTAATGTCTCTGCCTGTTTGACAGGTAGAAATATCACATCAGTTATGTCTGATCAAATCTCATTCGCACCGCGAAAACTTGTTGAAACGATTTGACCATTTAAAAGCTGCTGTTGAACCGACAATGCTGGATAGTCTTCCATCTGGCCTTTTGAGGCCTGTTATTGCCCTCAATGGATGGACTTTGGCAATGGAAGTTTGGATGTATGCCGTGAACATACCGATTATCAAAAAGTTGAAGATCAACAACACCACAACAAAGAGCCAACTTGAAGCTCAGACACCGCCCGCAGCTCGTTGGAAGAGGGACAATTACAACCATTTGATGGAGCAACCTACCCAGTTCTATGCCATAGCTCTCACCCTAGCGATCGCTCGTGGGGGAAAAAGTGACGATATGGATGGCATCCTTGCTTGGGCATATACCGGAACTCGCATTCTGCATAGCCTTGTTCATGCGACCGAGAATAAGCTGATACTCCGTTTCTCCTTATTTGCCTTCTCTTCATGTTTGTTGGCCATTATGACGGCACGGGCAGCGCTTTTAGTCTTTTAGAGATGATCTAGAAGGCGCAGACACACTGTCTAGTATTCGCATTGTGATTATGGGGAATGTCCTTACTGTTGAGGCCTTGGTGTCTCAGGCATTGAGGTTGCTGTGCCGTGCCATTTGTAATATAGATAACTTCACTCTCTCCTCCTCCGTCTCTTGTCTCTCATTTGATTCACTCTCCAGACCTTCTCATATTTGTGTAGGCAAGTCTTGCACCGGTAAATATTGGCCCACTCGAGGATCGTGGCATTGAATTGAGTCCTCAACTGGTATATAACTTCAGTTCTTGAGCACCCTTGTCGAGGATATGCATGAAAAGAAATAGAGGAAGCAGATGGAGAGAAAAGTACAAATTAATAATTGTTAGTCGCAGCATCGTTTGCGAGTATCGAACAATTTCAACCTCCTTTTCGCTCTAATACCGGTATTTATGTCAGATTATCGAATTGTATTTCTGGGTGCCTGGACGATGTGCTGTTGTGAACACATCTTGGATACCACACTGTGATGGCAAAACATCAGCAATAATGGGCAACGATGGGATCATTAGTGACTGGTTTCAATTTCCAAAGAACTAGACGAGACCTAGTGCCGGATCACATGTATGAACATGTTCATGGGCTCCATTCACTCCCACATGAGAGCCAGACAAGGAATCTGGGCGTATGAGCCTGGTCGAATTCCCAGACCTCACAAAACTAGACCACGCGATCGGCGTCAATTTTGGAGCGGCTTTGATTTTCACCCAACGCGAGGGTTCCTCGGGGCCCCCTCTGCGAGAAAATGGGTCACATAAGGGGATCCATCTTGTGAACTACTAGTCCCACTAGATAGGATATCATAGCCGTCGCCAAAACCCAGGAATTCTCAGCAGAATGGACTCGGTGAGTTCGAAAATGGTATAGAACGGCGGGTCTTGGGGTATACATCATGGGTCCCTAGAAGACATTTCAGAAGGATTCAAGTGGACTACCCGACTAGGTATCCACAGCCGTTGCGAGTTCACAAGCAGCCGAGCGTTGAAGACTCTGGTATGAGCGGGGCCAGCGTATGCCGCCAAGGAATTGCGGGATTTCTGATCAGAATTAATTTGAATAAGGCTGGAATTGTAAAATCGAAGATCACCGAGAAAAAAAAATTCATATGCAGTCCACCACGTTGCGATGGCAAAAGCCATTGGTGCGATAGAAATTTGCCCCTTCTACATTGACCCCTGACACACAACACTGTTTACCCTCGAGTCTATTTTCATATGTCATTTGCCTTTGCCCCTGCGGATGACGTCCATGGAAGACAAGCGAGCCCAGGCACAAGACATCATCCCATGGATCTGACCAGAAATTTGAAATTGGGGATTGGTAGATAAATGCGCTGATTGGTGTATATCACATCCTGCCCTGCCAAGAGACCGCAATGTTTTCTGATTTGTCAAGATAAATAGAAAGACTCCACTATGATCCAAGACTACCCCACAATATTTCCACACTTACTAAGCAGATATCCAATCGCGTTGCTTTCATCTTGCCCTGAACCACTCTTCAATAAACCGTGGCGCAATGCAAACTCAACACAAAATTAGCCGGCAAACACACAATCATTTCTGGATGAGGAGAGACTCCAACAAGAGTCTAGAGTAAGTTCGACAACATTGGCATTGCACGTGAAGTCGTATCTCTGACAATGTTGTCTCATCCGAAGAAAGAGGGGTACATAGAGAGGGAAGAGTGAACAGTCTGAGCCCTCCGAGAATTGGCTTTCAGGTCTAGCCCAAGTCACAAGCCGCTAGTGTTCGGACAAACGACCGGATCGTCCACCGAACTGCTAGCCGGCCAAGAGGCCCACCGCACTGGATTTGAAGCTGTTCGCCCGTTTAGCCAGGGTCGACTCGTCCACATCGTGAAAAGTTTGATGGAATCCACCCCACAGCATGCGTCTCTTCGCTGACGAGACGTAGCGAAACTGTCACCCAGGTACATGGCCGGATTCCCCATTGAGCTACGACTATGGAATTTTGCCTTACGCCGCTTTCTAAGCACGTCAAACCACCGTCGAGAGTCGGCCTTGGTCGTTCCAAAGCAGACTCAAAGAGGGTTCAACCACATGGAATCAAGATATGCCCACAAGACCGGTGGCTTTGTCCAGACTCAACCCAAGGGCCACACCGGGTACCCCTTACTATCCAATTTTGCAACGCCCTTGGTCAATCCACTCGTTCCAACAAACACAGTTCACAAGAAAACTGGGGGCTCCACGAATGATGAACTCCACAAGGCTTTCACACGACTCCATCTACACCTCCGGGACCACACGTATACCAATGACGGTTGTCACCGTTGTATTTCTCTCTTCGACCAGCTAATAAGGTTCACCTTCAATCCTAGCGCCAATCGCCAGACTCATTGCAAGCCACGCTCCACCCAAAATGACCCATGATGGCCTGGCCACACGTCAATCCCACGGCGTCGGCCCTTCTGGAACCAACGCCTTACAATTCTATTCGCACACTGACGTACGTACAACCCCGGCGTCACTGCCCATGGATCATTGTCCAGGTACCAGGCACCGTGGATTGTGACTGGATTATGGGTCTTCTCAGTGACAGTGGAGGCGAGCGTGGCGGCGCACCACAAAGCCCTTTTGCGTCTCAGAAATGGTATTTATATCTTCGTTTCGTCCCTCGATTAATGATTCTGTTTCACACCACACACTCTTTTTGCAAATAGAACTACACTCTTTTAGTTCCAACCAACCAGGAAGTTTCACGCTTCTGTCCTTCTTTTATACAGTCGTCCTTGAAACTATCCAAGAACATTCTTTATATTTCACAACTTTCCCAGTTGTCCCACAATCTCTACAATCAAAATGCAGTTCACCAAGTCTATTATGCTGCTGGCAGCTCTCACCACCGGCTCCCTCGCTCGCCCTCTCGAGGGTCACGCTCGCCGCCAGACTCCCACCTCCACCTCATCCGGTGCCTCTTCCGACTGGACCAACACTCCGTCAAGCGGTTCCTACTCGACTTCGGGCTTTGGTGCAGTCACCACTGCCTCCGGTAGCGGTATTACCTACTCCGGCAACGTCGGCAGCCCATACGGCAGCAACATCATCGAGGTCTCCGACTCGGACGCCAGCCAGTACCAGTACGTTGTTCAATTCACCGGCTCCAACACCGATGACTGGACCGTCGCCATCTGGAACAAGTATGGCTCCGACGGCTCCATGGACGGCTGGTACGGCAACGCGGTGAAGACCTTCACCCTCGCCGCTGGCGCCACCACTTACATCGCCTTCGACCAGGACTCTCAGGGTGGCTGGGCCGCTGCTGAGGGATCTACCATCCCCACTGACTCCAACGGTGGCTACGCCTCCACCTGGGGTGAGTTCGACTTCGGCTCCTCCGGCAACTCGGCCTGGTCCGGCTTTGACGTCTCTGCCATCGCCGCCCAGAACGCCGGCCTGTCTGTCCAGGGTATGAAGATCTGCGATGCTCTTGGCTCCACTTGCTCGTCCATCACTGCCGATGCTGCCTCCGTCGAGAATGCCTACACTACCGCCGAGACTGATGTTGGTGGAATCGGTGGCAACCTGTCTGGTGGTGCTGTCCGCCTGGCTGCTACCATCGACTACAGCAGCTAAACGGGCTGTGTATGGTATGAGAGATGCAATGTTCTTTCTGTTTGCTTTGCAGTTTTAAATAGACTTTAGAACGCCGTTTGTTTCAGCGCGCGCGCCGGGGTCGCAGCAATGGAGTATGATCTAGATCCATACCCAGCTGGTATCTTCTTTTCCTTTCTTTGTGGATATAGAGACTAAGGCAGGTCCTTTTTTTGTAACGTCTTTGTTTCTTATCATGACCAACCAATATACCAGACTGGCTCTTTGAAAAGTTTTCAAACATCCTTATTCCTTAAATTAGTACAGCTCTTTGTTTCATTATTAGATCTTCTTCGAGTAGAATAGGGCTATAATCCCGTTGTGTTGTGGCGCATGACCGCATCATTGCACACGCGGCCGAGCAGTCCACTTACCCGTTTAGGCGCTAGTGCGGCGAACTCGTCATTTTTGAATCAGCGGCAAGACTAGGCTTAAATGTATCTTAAATATCGTATGCTCTTCTATTATATTAGCTACGATGTCCGGTGTTTCACCTAAGTTTCATATCGGTGTTTAGTCGCTTATTTTGAATTGCTGCCTTGCCCGGAGCAGGATCCGAGGAATTGTGAAGAATTACCGATCATAAGAGAACAATAGATGCGCACATTGGGAAAGATATTACTCGATAGAATTCTTTTTCTGATACAATTCCAGGTCGGAAAATCAATTCTCAAGACATACAAGTGCTAGATGTCGAAATATTGGCATACTACTTTTGTTCTCGATTCTACAGCAGCTCTTGGGAATCAGGTAGATCGCTCCAGAGCTCAGAGATCTAGCTGAATTTGACCAGTATTGAGTTAAACATTTGTAAGATATGCAATATGTGTATGGTTTAATGTACAAGAAATTCGGGAAAATCCATTCAAACCGGCGTGGTCCACCACTGGCGGCCAAACACAGGCATACACTTCACCTGTGGTGGAGGGGCCTTCTGCCATTTCACCATCTCCTCCTCTTTGCTATATTGAGTATGACCGACAATCTTATCAACATACCCACGCTTATCCTTCGCATCGCGGGCCCGGTCATACTCATATGCAACATTCACCGAAGGCACAGCGAGAATCTTGCCCAGATCCTGACCCCACAGATCCTTGGCGAGTGTCATTGGTTCTCCCATATAGCACTCATCCTTTTCCGAGCTGCGGAATTTCACCTTGCCCTGAATGAATGGTGTCGCATCCAGAGTGACCATTCCACCCCAACAGGAATACACCTGTATCGGGAGAGAGTGATCCCAACGAGATGCGCTGTCGGGGTGGTCGAAGAACATATCATCAGCCAACCAGTGCTGGCTATCATGAGTGACCTCGAAGAAAAGATTCCCGGACATCGAGCGCGAGACCCATGAATCGTAGAATGATCCCCCGTTCGCGTTCCAGTCAAAAGCACATGTCATAGTTGCGGACTGTAGAACGCGCTGATGTAATAATTCCAGTATATCTTCCGGACAAAGCACGATATCGTTGATGAAGAGGATTGTCGAATTCGCGGAAAGTCGACCATGCTTTTTGTTGCCCTCTTCAATTAAGGGCTCCAGAGCGAGGTTGCGGAGATGTGATAATGCCGTGATTCGATTTTCGCCTGAAGCTTTCGGATCTAAATAGCTCCTTGACAGGAAGTAGGGCACGCCCATGGCCGCAAGCTCGGTCTTTAAACCGGCAAGAATGGCGTAGGTTCCATCTGTCGAACGGCCCTCCACAATAGATAGTGCGCAGTACTCTGGTCCCAGATAACGCATTGTCTCGATGATAGTGCCCATAAGCGGAAGGATAATATGCATGGCCTGATAGAGGTCTAATGCGAAGTAGTATTGGATCCGGGGAGAGGCGGAAGGGGATGGTCGGAGATGTCCATAGCGAGAGTCAATAGATGCAGAACAGTCAAGTTTCGCCGTGAGATTCATATCGTGATTCATGATGCTGCAGACGAATTCCGAAATATCTTCGTTATTGTAGGTATATTTCTCGAGCTTTATGGTAGAATGTAACTTTTCGGACACAGGCGCTGGGTCGAAGTCGATGCACTGCGTTTGATTATGTGTTTGGATCCCTTGATCCATTATTGAGGGCGAGGAGGAGGAGGAAGAAGAGGAGGAGGAAGAGGATGGCAATGCCGGGGCGAGGTTGAGATAGAGCCATACTGTCAGAAGGAGGCCTCCAGTGGCTATGACAAGCTGCACGAGGTGTCGTTGAGCAGGTTTCCAGTTAATTTTGGAGCCAACCAGGCGAAGGGCGGACTCCATTGACTGATATTTAGGCCCTCGAACCTCGAGGCCTCCCATGTGAACAATGACTTTGCGATGGGGTGCTGGTCAATGGGTAGGCAGTGAGAGTATGAATCCGGGGTTCGAAGATCAAAGGGACCATAGGGCTGAGAACCAGCGACAGAAGAACCAGAAATTCCAAAGGAGCGCGAAGAATTCAAAGATTGAGGAGAAGTGGGAATTTAAACCGGGAAGGCCGGAAATGAGAATGATCGACCCATAAGACTCGCAATTATTGTCTTGCGCGACCAGCAGGCTCCGGAATTAGTCGATGTACATTCACTCGCAATCGTAAAAATCAAGACTTTGATTGGCCCCAAATGCCAGTTGATCTTAGTTTGGACCCACACGTAGGCTTAACTTACCTTATCTCTTTCGGCTTTGAGCCTTTGTAGCCTGCCAAAATCCGCGAAAATCGCCCTAAACCTAGTCTAAACTCCAATAGGCGCCCTACAAAGCCGACAGAGATTACTCGTACAAAAAAGGCTATTTCATTTCCAACGCGTGCTCTGAGCCAGGACATGGCACACGTGGCCCTAGGGTCTCACAATCTGTAAGACATTCCATGTACACCGCGGGGCGCCCTTGACGACGACGGAAACGGTTGGTCATCCAAATGGACCGGCCGGTGAAATTTCCCTGTAGCACACATTACAATATGAAAGACTTGTTTGTTTTGACCCCTTTTATCCCAGCAGCACTTTGGTCAATAGCTAGACTCTTACTCTCCACTGGCTGTGGGGTCACTTCCCGAGCTGACAGAAATCGCGATCGCGATCGCGATCGCCATCTCTATCCCCTCTTTGGTGCTCTAGAGCATACCTTTCTTTTTAGCGCGTACCATTCCACCTCGTGGATCTGCACTGTCGGTAATTTTCGAACATTTGGCAACAACGAAGACAATTTTATCTCCGAGCAAAGAGAATTTAGTAAGGTTCTGCGGAGTGGAAACTGTGAATGGTAGAAGAGGGGGGTCACTACCCGTTTCGGGTGTGTGAATGCCTCAGGCAACAAGGCCATCAACAGAGAACAATCACCCAACCACAAGACCAAGATTTCTGTGGGCGCAGCCCGGCGTTGATGAAGACTATAATACCTCACCATCTTTAGGGTAATATGAATAGTACATGGACCACTGTAGTGGATTTAAACGATTGGCGTTCACCGGCAATTGGATGACTGGTCGATGGGTGGTCAATTTCGAATGACCCATTCGTAAAGGCGCAGCTATCACCAATATTCAAGCCTCCACATATTGAGGTGGGATATAGCGCCCGGTATATGGCATGTAAGATCATGGGTAGGCCGCGGCATTAACCGCGGTCATGGGGGTTAACCTCTACCGCTACCGCAACTGATATCCTGCCACCTTGGAAACTGAACAATATTTTCCAATATCACCTGATATTTGGAGACGCCTTTCTGAATCATTGGAGTTTGACTTTGTGTAAGGTGGTGTTGCTGAACTAAAAACAAAGCAGGATCAGACTAACTATATGTGGAAGCATATCGAACTTAAAACTTCTTCAATATCATTCCCAAACTATGAAGCATTTTCAGAATAGACTTGACCGAGTATTCAATTGGCTGGACTAAGCTCGAAACTGACAAAAAATAAAGCATCAAAAACAGTTGATGTTTATTCCACATGAGCGAATGAAGTCCCATATAACCAGCACACCGCTAGAAGTCTTCTAAGAAGTGCTCTTTCCCAAGCCTCCTATTGACGAGATTTTCCCTTCGACGATCTAACAGGTGAAAGCGCAGGATCCCCCTGTTGGGCAATCGTGCTCATTACTTTTACCCGGGAAACACTTTTCACCCGCGTTGCATCTTCCGTTCCCTAGAAATACCAATTGTTAATCGACTTGGAATTGCTAAGTGGGTATGTAAAAATTATCCCAGCCAACGAGGACATCCCTGGTTCATCTTCTCATTGTGTTGGCATCGTCAGTAGCAGCACTGGCTAGGGCGGCAATGGCTGAGACGAGAAGTATACTGAGAACTTTCATGGTTGAATCTGAAAACTTGGAGTTGTGATAGAGAAGGTAGGATAATAGAATGATTTCTTTTTACTAATCATACTTCCAAAGCGTCGCTTTTAAAAGTTTCAATGAACTGATATTCATGGAACTTTGCCTAATGCGTGCTGCCCCCAGACGGGGCGTTGTCCAGCTCTGGGGCCAGGGAATCACTTCGAAGTACGACTGATCCTTTCGCCAATATGTCGGTGTTCAGTGCCAACCAATCTACAAATGCGATGAATTTGGTTACGTGGTTGACGCCTACTACCGAATATCACTTCTAAAGCCGTTAATGGTTCTGCCGATCCATGTTTTTCGCCCCATCGAGTAACGGGGACATCATATAATCGCTCTCATTTTGAGCGTGGATATGTTAAAATCATATAGAAATACAGAGTAAACTAGTCAGTTTATCAGTCGATGTGGAATACTTAGGTGTGGGAGCTGACATGAAAATTCCGTATAATCGTCTGTGATTCATAACTACATAAAATATCTTTGTGATGATGGGTCCATCTACCCCATGGGGCCAGTTTTTGCGGAGTGCGCTAGTGTCAACAGCCCATGGTATGATGGGTGACCGAGGATAGCTGATCTACTTCCTTCGCTGTACTTAACCCCTTCTGTTTTGGCCCCTTTTACCCCATGGGTGTCGAACAGATTCAGTAGCCGCCAAATATTCAAAATCGGGGGAGGGACTGCCGATAGTTACTTTTTAGCTCTCTATATATTGCCCTCATCCTCTAGTAGTATACATTTTGAGATCTTGTCTAAGGAGTCTTTTTGCTTCCATAAATCTGCCACCTAGGCAGTAACCAAAGCCGAGAATCTACTTTGCCTCTGACTTTTTTCCGATCGGCGCAGAAAAGTCGGACCCTCGTGCCCAATACGAGCTTTTCATAGGAGACTAGGGCTTCTACTGAATCGCACATACACGGTAATAAAGCACACAGAAACAACAGAGATTGTCTCAAACTGAAAAAGGTCCTCGAAGAAGTGATCGAAAAACGCCATACAAAATGCTATACAGTGAGAACATGACGGCGGTTATTCTTCAAGCAACAAGGCTTTTGACGTGGAGCTCGGAGAGTTTCATCTGCAACCTTGGGGGTTTAAGAACCAAAGTGGTTTTAAAGGGTGCCCAGGCGCCTGAGTGAATGTCAGACAATCAAGGTAACAATAACAATGTCATTCGTTCGTCACTGGCAATATATATCCATAGATTTATGTAAACCTTGGAATCTTTGAAAAGTACCAACTACCAGGAATACTGAGATTTAGAGATTTTTACTGCTAACATTTACGAGGCAAGTTTGTAGACGAAAAGAAAAGATCCGACAATATCCCATCGCTCGAGCGATTCACTTGGAAATTATATAAACTTGAACTATGAGGCAATGTTCACAATCCAAGTGGAAACGTTTGCTCTCTGCTGTTTGCTTGCTTGTTGGCTGTTATACTGCCAAGGGAATTGTGAACAACTATCGAATCCAAGAGCCAGGTAAATCCCTCATACCACAACCATTTAGGAATAACTGTAGCAGACACCAATGGGATTGATCTTAAAGCAATCATCGCAGTTGTAAAAGTAACAATCAGGTGTCACGTCACAGATACTCGACCAATCTGCACATCCGGGGCTCTTCTTCTCGAGATCAGAGCTTGGTTTCGGAGTCGAAGTAGCAGAGGGATCAGCGATTTTGTTCGCATTAACCTTTTCCACCTTGGCAGCGTGCTTGCTGCGAAGATCAGCTTCCTGCTCAGCAGTCAACTGGATTTCATCCAGGACCTTTCCTTTGCTGTCAACACTTTGAAGTCGGGATCCAGTATCACTAAGCTGGATCCACCCCCGGGCATCGGGGTCTCTGGTGAGGCCCTATTTTTAATGTTATGTTAGTGAGTCCTTGGATAGGATATATGAGAAGATCTCTAATTGCAAAATATTTCAGAATAAAAACATACCTTGATAGCTTCCGCTAGGTCATCATGACCCTCTAACATAGACCCAAGGGAAGGGGTAATTGCCAGCGCAGCAAGAATGACTTGAAGAAATGCGACCTTCATCTTTTCGGATAAGGCGTAGAAGATAAATAAGAAAGAAGATAAAGAATTTTCCTGAGATGTGGCGATAAAGGGAATAGAGTGATTTTCAATGTATCTTTACAAAGGCGATGGGTTAACGCCTACTTAAATACTCGAAATCTGTAACTTTATATCATGTTGGATGCTAATCCTTAGTAATCGCTTCTGATTTAGCCTTGCACGCCTCGTTGCAACGGTGCACATGTTTAGTTACTGAAATAGCCCCTGGTCAAATGTGAGCGCAATTCAAAGTTTTCCGGGTGTCTGGGTGGAAGAATAGAAGCTAAGATCGTATGGGGCCAAAAATTTGTGCTTATTGTCTTGGGAGGCCTGACCGAAAAAAGGTGAAGATTGGTGCGGTAGCATCTGCAAGGGGCCGAATGCTCGTATTTCGCCCTGGGTATCGGGAATAAATACAAAATGGAAATTGAAAAATTCAATAAAACGATGGCATTGTAATTCGGATTAGGTATACATAATGCAGTGGCGTTCAACTCGCCTTGAATAGGAAACAAATAGAGGTCATACAGCTGATGATCTCATCTTCAGCGCAAGAATTGCACTTAGCTCCCGCGCAGCTATCGGTCATTTTAGCTTTGATTGGATGAGAACATGGTTCTCTCTGAGTGAACGTGACTCAAGGTGGGGGGCTGTAGACCCTGAATCCTCCCCTCTTTTCGCCCCATCTCTCCCGCCTTAAAACGGTGCCTGGCCCGCTTCCTGCTCCTTCCTGGCACCTAACAATATTTTGAGTCTTGATGATCGTTTAAAACTCCCACATACGTATTTCAATATGAGCTGCCGTGTAAGCCACCCACTAAAGCTGCATGTACCGCGTGCAGCTCAGTCGCCCCACTTGAAGCGATGTTGAGTATCCGGCCATAGTGCTAACATCTTGGAACCAGGTCGTCCCCGAGTTTGTGAAGCACATGAAGCGTGATGCTTCAGGCGGAGGTTTCACCCACCTTGGCAAAGACGGTGTCTTACGTACCATCTCAGGCAACTACGAAGTCCTTGATGCCCGTGGCCTTAGTCCTGAACAGATCAATGGCTTTTTAGATGTCATGCCAGCTGAGCTAGCACGACGAGAAGATTTTCGCGACGTTGATGGCACGAAAGTGACCACTCAAGAAGGTCTATTCAATCCCGCACCTGGGATTTTGCCGAGTAAACCAGGGGATAATGAGCAGGAGGACAGGGCAAGACGCGAGGCGGTTGAAGATAATCAAGCTGCCTACGAGCAGTCGAAAAGAAATCAGTAGACGAATTGAGGATAGTGAGGTCAGAATGTAATACGAGAATTGAAAATCAAAGTCAAAACAACCATGGTCTATTGCCCTCCTATCATTGCTTAGAGCTGAGGTATTTACAAAGGAGCCTTTCCTCTTCCCATCATCCGAAGTAGTTGGGGGCTTTTCTGTGAAGAGACAAGACAGCCCCTCTACATGCAGTCATCTATGTAGATCAGAGGCAATGTTACATTCTTCAACATAGCCATCCCGCAAATCTGACATTACTGAGCATCGTGGACCCGACTTTTAGCCCCTTCCGATGATCTTATGCGCTCATCTAATGAAACTCTACAAACAAGTTAGGTTTATCTTCTTTCCCACAATATCCCAGTATGCTGACGCACATACCTTGTTAAATTTAGCATTAAAGGGCTCGAAGAGGCAAAAGAGGCAGGATGGCCCTCCTGAATTTGGCCCCAAGTGATTGCCACAGAAAGAATAGTTCCATCAAATAGTAGAGCGCTGAACCGCGCATGAAAGGGCTGTAATTGGAAATTTTCAGTAACCATCTGTTTCAGACTGTTGAATATACTTTTGTTGATTTTGGGGCTGGAATGTTCTCGTATTACCTCCATCGTGGCTCTTCCAGTGACGAGAAACTACTTGTGCATTTTATTTCACAAAACAAACATGTACTACTCTCATTAACTGAGGCACACAGAGACGTGGGTATGGAAATTTCCAGTAAAATAAATTATATTTGTGGACGAATCGCAGTTAGCTTGTACAGTCAAAGAGGATATATGCAATGAGGGTTTTGAGCACTTGACATATAAAATCTCCATTGGCCGTACCTTTCAAAAGTGAAAGTGGGTCACTGTAAGCAGCAAATTGGATGTATAGTCTGCCTCGTCAATAGGTACGCCTAATTTCAAGTTATCGTGTATCTCAGTTTGGGGTCCCATGCAATCAAAACCAGGAATGGAACTTGAAGTTACCTTGGCTTCAACTATAAAAGCCCAACAACTTTCCATTGAATCCATTCCCGACACTCATCATCAAAGTCTTACAAGCACATCTTTCAAACTGTGATTAGATCAGCAAATCTGTTCCCGATATATTCTCAATTTACTCAAAACATCATGAAGCCCACCACCCTCATCAACTTCATTGCTACCTTTGGCCTTCTCGGTCTAGCCTCCGCTGCCAAACTCTCCCAGGCCGAGGCTGAGTCACTTTGCGGTGACCTTGGTGTCATGGATACCTCAAACCTCCCCGATGGTGTTGATCCCAATGCTGTCCGAACATGCAAAGAACATCCTGAGGGAAAAGCGGGAAAGACCCTCACTGAGGGCGATTTCCAAGTACGCAGCCTGGAGTCGCGTAGCTGTTGGTTTAAGGACCACCTCGGATGCAGTGCTGGTGGCCATTGCTACAAGTCTTGCGCGCAGCCTGGCTCCGGCGAATGGTGCTGGACAGCTCAGAATAACGGGTTTGGAGACTGGATTGGCTGCTCGAGCGTGAGTGATTGCTCTCCCACCGATCAATGCGGTGCTGGCGGATGCAGCGCATGTGGTTGCAGCTGCTAGGCAAGCCGACAATTTTGAAACCTTGTCACATGGCTGTGCTACTGTCGGAGATCATATTGCAGCCCCTCACTCTTGACCTCGCTGTGGTGATCCTGGGCTCAAGTTGGAATACGGTGGAACGCTGGTGGTGATATTGATGCTCACATGAATGTGTCATTTTAAGTTTCTTCATAGATACCTTCCAGAATATCAGAGTCACCATTGAAACGGACATATATAAGTAAGAACATTTAACAAGGATTCTCGAAATCATCTTGATCAATCTACCCTGAGACTCTCCTTCCTCGCTGCCAAAAGAGAGAGAGCGAGGTTCATATACCTAAAAGATGTACGAATTATGGCGAGCGAAGTGTGACGAATCTAAGCCATCATGTAAAGGGTATATTTTTCTGCTGGGTGAATGCGATATATTCATAGATATGGTGTTCTCCGACTAGAACGCTTTATTCAACATCTGCATCCAATCTGTGCGAATATGCTCTAGATATTGGACAATAGATGCTCTTGCTGAAATCATTTTCCAATCGAAAAAACGCAGCTTGGAGTTAGGTCAGCATCGGCAGGGAGGGAATTTTTATACCGTCTTTTAATAAAACACAGCACATTCTACGGTAGGTATACTCGTATCAGTGAGGCTTTCATGCCCTAGAGCTCCAGCTTCCAGTGTTCCCGCAGCTCCAGATAGTCCTTAGAAAGACTTTGGACATTGGGATGTCATTTCATTATTTATAACTTATGCAATTGGCAAGGGCACTTATAGGATAGCACTTGGCTCTGTAATATTCATGTTCATAAGTCTTTTGTATCAGGAAGTCATAAGAGGATTCTGGCGTTCAGGGGACACGGAGGAAAGCGGCTGAAGAAAAGGTGCGGGGGTTGAACCAGTCTTCTCTGGAATGTGAGCCAACTCCCGGGCAAGGGCTCCGCTCCCCTCCAGTAAAGGGACCAAACTCTTTATTCGTGCAGGTTTAGTCATAAACGAATCCATGCCAGCCCAATCGTGTCACGTTGTAATTCATTCTGTGCAACGACGGTCAATGCGACAATCACAACAGGATTCTGGATGCCATTTTTCTGCTCGAACCCACGGATTCGTCTAGCTGACTCGAGACCATCCATAATTGGCATCGAAATATATGCAAAAGATTAGCTTAAATGCAGATAGATACAGAGAACAACCAGGGTTGAAACATACCCATTAATATCAGCGCAATCGAGGGCGCGTTTGCCTTGAAGAACTCAAGAGCCTCTAACCCATTCGATGCAGTCGCATAATTGCATCCCAACTTCTTCATGAACTCGACTAGAATCCGGACATTGATATAGTTGTCGTCCACGATAAGAATCGTCGTCCTTTCTTGGTCGTTTTGGAGTTGAGAAAGATTCTTGACCTCATCCAATTTTGGATCAATCAAATCCTCGCTCGAAACAAGAATGGAACTTGGTGGTGTCTCAGGAGCTATATCGAGATCCGGCTGGTCGAGTGGACTTTCAGAGCCATTCCCCTCAATGGTGTTATCGCTTGATTGGCCACGAGACTCTTGAGTAAGCTCGTCGACTAATGAATCTAATTCAGATTCCTTGACCCCCATTACGACTGGAGAATTCGGCAATTTTCTCGAATGGTCGTCTTCAGTGACAGTGGTGTCAATTTCCTGTCGTCTGCGTTTAGAACAGGTTTCAAAGCTCTTTGCCAACTTCCGTGGACCACAGGGCTGGCTGATGAATTCGACAATATCAGCATTAGGCTGCTTCCGAGATTCCACGAACATCGAATGTGCGATCCTTGGAGAAGGGCATATGACAATCACTGGCGGCAAGAACCGCTCCCGTCGTGACGGGGCAAAGGCATTAATATCGAGATTACCACTGCTAAAAGATTCGAAGGATGAAATGTAAAAGTCGCAATCGGGTAATTCTGATAGAGATGGCGAAATTAGATGGACGTCCATCTAGAAGCACTCCTTGTACAGTTCTTGCTGGGAGGAGCGAGCACCAAGGCCAGAGTCTGAAGCCCAGTGGCCTAGAAATCCGACTGTCTTGTCGCGAACGAGGTCTTTGGTGGTTGCAAGGGACATATCGGTTGAAGTACCTTGCATATGAATGGTGTCTAACATGGAGACCTGGTCAAGATCAACCAATACTCTAACTTCGGTACCAGCACCTCGTTGAGAATCAACCTGAATCGTGCCTCCAAGGGAGAGTACTATTCGCTGAGTGATATTAAGACCCAGGCCATTACCCGTAGTCATGCTATCTTCTTGTGCAAAAGCAGAGAAAACTTCATTTCGCAAGAAGTCGGGGCCAATGTCGCACCCAGAATCTCTGACGATCAGTATTATCTTTGATCTGGCCACCTCACCATCCTCAAGAGTAGTCACCGGGTCTGCGTTAAGCGAGACATGGACATACCCATGCTGGGTGAACTTCAAGGCATTGCCGACAATATTAGTCAGGATAACGTACCATGCACTAGGTACTGTCAAAAATCTCCAATCTGAAACACTAGCGATGTCGAGAATGGCCTGAACTCCGCCTGGTGTATCGAACCGGCCCGCTCCAAAGAATGTGCCATCGCGGACGGAATCGATTGGAACCTGCATACCATTAAAGAAAGAAAGAATAGCCCGCAAAAACGGTTTCTACCGCATCCTCCGTCACGGCGGCAAGTTCAACACAGGTGTCCTCGTTGCCCTCCCCAGATTGTAAGTCCCCGCCTGCTTTTAAAATCTGATCCTTGCTAGGGCCACCGAGGTATTGAGCGGAGGCAGAGGTCGCTCGGAGGTCTTTAATACTTGCATACTCCAGAATTTGGTTGATAGACCCGAGCAGCGTGAATGCGCAGGAAGAGATCGTGTGCACAAATCCTCGCTGCAGCGAGTTCATAACGCTGGTATTCAGCAGATCCGTCATACCGAAGATTCCATGAAGAGCAGTCATTCAGAACTTGAACGAGGTAATATGCGCGTGACATAGTATGATAGTGAGCAAGGGAGACTTATTCGACAACTTGGCTTCAATAATAACCCTCTACTAGGATACTTCCTGCGCCATGCCTCCCATCTACCGCGTTTTATGTGGTTTATGAGTAAAGCCCACGAAAGAATAAGATAAAAAATACAAAATGCGCGTACGTAAACATCGTCTGACTTACAAAGCTTCCAAATTTCTCTGATTGCCGTAAACGAAATTCATTTACAATTTATTGGAAGAGCAAAGAGAGAGCCCTAGCAGCTCATCATTAGTTAATGGCAGTTTCGAGAAAGCCTCTTTTCGGAATCTTGAGATTGGGTACCCACTTCTTCAGCAGACTGATAGGCCAATGACATCAGTCCTCACTGGGACAGCCTTGACTAACTGGCTCAGAAGCATTCGCAACACTCGGACCAGCTTTTCGCAAAGTTGATTCGGGTTAGGGCCGTATATTGTGATAGAATAGCTTATTAAATATATAAACGGCAGGCTATGTCAAATATGTACCGTACTAAGGGAAATCGGCGGTGTGGTAGAAGGTTGAATAGTGCTGGTTCGATAGCGATTTGGTAAAACCCCTAATGACGTCAATTGCCGTCTGCGGACTAATGCCAGTCGCCACACGTCCTTAAGCACCAGAATTAGGGAAACCTATGTGACAAGCAAATAATCTAAAGTCGCCAGCAAAATATGTCTGACCAAGACCAAAATCAACGGGAACATGAGGGCCTTGATGTCTGGATACTTGGCTCGAGTATTGGCTCTTTGGCATCCGCAGTGTTCTTAATTCGGGGTGCAAAAATGCCTGCTCCTCGGATTCATCTCTTCGAGTCCCGCGGAGCACCAGAAGATGGACTACCCACTACAGGTGATGCGTTGAGTGGTTATGACCACCGATCTTCATGCTTGCCTATAGTTCGCGACAAATATACCAAATACCTACTTTCTCTAGTTCCCTCGATCGCCTGTTCAGAACAAACAGTACTCGACAACTTGAACACTTCTAAAGGGGACGTGGCCGCCACTCGTCTTCTATTTCAAGGTGACAATCACCTGGAAGCTATCGACCCCAACAATTTCGGTATCGGATGGAGAGTCTGGATGAGCTTGATGAATTTCGTTCTAAAATCCGAAAAGAGCCTTGATAGAAAAGTGATCCGTGATTGCTTCAAAGCAAAATTCTTTTCCAGCGCATTCTGGATCACCTGGTCTTCTACGTTAGTCTCTCATCGAAACATTTTCAAAATCATTGCTAATAAGGGAGAGCATAAAAGATTTGGTTTCTGTCCCTGGTCTAGCGCTATTGAATTCCGTCGATGCGTACAGAGATTCTTTCACAAATCACGATCTCATAACAAATCCAGTCCTCCTGATCGCTTTATTTGCGACCCGCAAGAAGACATCGTTTTGCCAATAACCCGTTTGCTTCAGAAAGAAGGAGTTGATATTCACTTCGATGTCACAGTCACTGATATAGTCATGGACCAGGAGCAAGGTTGCCGGAGAATATCAGCTTTCAAATGGATCAAAGACGAAACAGAGACTATCGTGACTGTTGGCAAACACAGCATTGTGATTGCAACCCTTGGGTCTTCCGTATCCGGGTCAACCAGCGGTACCAATACAAAGCCACCCTCGTTGGAATTACTGAAAGCAGAGGACAGATTGGATGAAAATTGGTCGCTCTGGCTAGCATTTGGTTCAACTTTAGGCGATCCGTACAATTTCTGTACGCGAATTAATGAATCTCGAGTGGAAACCTTCACAATCACGTTTCAAAGCACTGAATGTTTGGACCATTTGATCAAATCAGTGAAAGCTGAGGCTGGATCAAGAACTTTAATCATCCTTCAAAAAAGCAATTGGTCCATCAACTTGCTTATTCCATCTCAACCACTTTTCTCCCATCAATCCAGAGATATGAGCGTGATTTGGGGCTATTGTTCAACCCCTAATCATATAGGGAATTACGTGAAGAAAGCCATGCTCAGTTGCTCTGGGCAGGAGATTTCGGTTGAATTAGCTGAGCATCTCAAAATACCCCGAGAGTTCATGTTGAACAATTCGATTAACATCCCGCATGTGATGCCTCGCTTAGCAGCTCCCTTGCTGACTCGGTCTTCTGGAGATCGTCCAAAGGTCATACCAAAGAAAATAACCAATTTGGCAGTCGTGGGCCAGTTCGTCGAGATACCAGATGAGACTTGTGCGATTGTGAACTACAGCATCTGCGGAGCCCACGCTGCGGTGAATCGATTGGTTGGACTTCAAGAACTGTGAATAGGGTTTGAAAGTATAAATCTCACCAGAGGAGAATGCTGGCGGCTGTAGGGTCCCGCCTCTTGTTTTGCCAACCTTGCCGCGCTTTCGCATTTCATACCGGCTGCTGGGCCAGGGAAAGCAGGGATCAAGGGACCACCTACTACGCGCCACTCTCCTGACGTGAGCTTGTTAGCTTGAAGGTGGGAGGTAGTTTCTTGATAGCTTTCCAAAATTGGCAGAAACGGGCCCGTGTTCCAAAACCAAAGAGCTCTCAGGGGTCATTTTCGATACAGTAGTAGTAGTAGTAGTAGTAGTATTGTTCATTTACACTGACCCCTCGCCGAGGAAGACAGATGGAGAGATTTTGGGTTTGAAAAAAGGCGATTAGGTCGCTGGCATGTTCAATAAATCTGGAGGTATGTGATTGCCGCCCCACATTGGGTGGTGCTGGTTGAAGTCGCCGGCAATAATAATGTTAGTAGCCCGGTGCTCGTTTATCTGCGTAAATCAGAACGCTGATGAAAGTGCTGTGTACTAGAGTATGTACTTTGTAAGAATGCGAAAGCTGAACGCCACGGGTGCATTGGCCCCCAGCCCCCAGCCCCCGGCCCCTCTAACCTGGCCCCTCCACCCCGGCCCGATGGCCTGACGTCGCTTTCCGTTTTCACTTGCGCTCTCTCTCGTTTATTTGCGCGCTGGACTTTTCACTTGTACGAACTATTTTCACATACTACGTTTAATATCCCGAAGCTATCGTGTTCTTTATCTCCTCGGTCTGAATAAGCAGCTATGCAAGCTCCGCAGCTGATGGTATTTACCAAATTTTACGTGCCTGAGACCGCAAGTCTAGAGGACGAATACTGGGGAAATTTCGCACGAAATCTGAAAGATTGTCCCGGGCATTATGTTTCTAAATGGGGCAGAATCGAGGAACATTTAAATGATGTTCTTCTGATCACATGTAATATACCTTCCCTTAACGAGTGATAAAGATACTAAATTCTCTAGTGTGGACATCCCAAGAAGAATTGAATCAATTCAGAGCCTCATCATCACACGAGACCTACTTGTCAGCATTATGTCGATACTCATCGATTCCGCCAGAGGTCTATGAGTTTGATTACAACTTACCAACCCCGTGGTTGAGGAACCCAAGCTATCGTATCTCTTTTATATGTGCGCACTTCTCAGCTTCAATGGGCCTGGAGAAAAGCTACGAGAAGCCTAGAGTCAAGGCCCTCGAATCTAAAGGCGCTGTTATGCCCAACGCACGCAGATATGTGACGGTTACACATACACGCATCCCTATAGGACTCTGGGATAAAAGGAAAGCAGACGATGGGGAAAAACCGGAGACCTGTGTGATATTCTACTTCTGGAAGAATGCTGAGACGGAGCAGGACTTTAAACACAAGGAGGGGCGTCATGGGCAAACAAAATATCAATTGGCCGAGCAAGAGTTGAGAGATGCTGGGGCTGAGAGCTGGACAGAAGAGCACTGGGTTCCACGAAGGCTTCCGAATATTTCGAAGTGAAGGGATAAATCAGTGCTCGCAATTTTAGTGCCCTTTGCAAATGCAGGAATAAATCGAAGAAAGATCGACGCTCAGTGAGAAATTACTGCGAAAGGGGATGCGAATTCTTCTGTTTGAAGACTTATCACATAGCTATTGACTACAATATGAGATATTCTCATGATTTGAGATAACCCCCAAAGACTACTGATATGAAACTTCAAGTTATTCTTAGCGTCTTTATAATGTCAAATATGACTATCAATACTAGTAGAGCGCAGCTACATGACTAGGCAAAGGGACCCGGTCCGATAAAGTGGTCGCAGGACAGGGATCCGTTTTGATGGTCGCAAGTCCGATGTATCTTGTATTTCTTTCCAATTTCGTACCGGACCCACATGTGGAGGAAGGGGGAGGGCACCAGGGATCAAGGACTCCATCCCCGCGGAGGGCCGATGGCCAGCACGCTCCTGAGCAGGCCAAGGACCGGTAGTTAAGAAAATTATCATCGTGAAACAAATAAAAATGCCGCAAATGGCTTATGAGTGATGTTGCTCAAAATGAAGTTAGCCAATAGCTACAGAAAGGGCCTATGGGCGCGTACGGTTGCAACCATCTCCGTCCAGAAGGTATCAAAGCTTCGATCGTGTCTCACGACTCGTAGTATCCCTTGCAAACTTGTAATGACTAGCTGCGAACGTGTTATTGGTCACCGCAGCCACAGTGCTGATGTCCAGGGCAAGAGAAAATGACGCAATTAGACCCGCCAAACGACCTTTGGACCCTGGACCAGTACATCCAAGGATCTCTAACGCCTCTCTCTGTGTATCTAAAATAGTACCCCCACCAACAGTTCCAACTGGAAGACTCGGAAGGTATGTTGATACACCTAGTTCCTTGGTTTCATCATTAAATTCCGTGGCTAAGTGGCTCCACGCTGATTCCGCGATGCTGCCAGCATCTTGACCGCACGCAATGAACATTGCAGCAATCACATTCACCTGATTGATATTATAGCCCAGCTGACCAGTTCGCGTAGCAGCCTCCTTGCTATTCTGAATAAGTTGATATAGATCCCAAGTTGAAATGCCTAGAACTTTCTGGCAAGCTTCCGGTGTGACCGTCCCCCATGCCATGACAGCCACGCCGCGGGATTGGAGGATATTTCTCCAAGATAGAGATTTTTCCGCAGCCAATTGGCCCTCAATGGTGACCTTTTGAAGTTTTACCACTCGGGCATTGTCTGATGCTGCGAAACGATCACATGCTTTCTCCGTAGCGAATGTAGCCATGTTCTGCCCCACGGCATTTCCACAGTAGTATTCAAACAGAACGTGAACGGTGCTACCGATGAGTTGAGGCTCAATTCTGAGAAGTTTGGCATGTTTGCTGGTAGATTGTGCAGCGTCACGAAACTCGGAGAAAAGGCTTGGTACCAAGTCGTAGAATGATATGGCATCTGCCGGTGAAGAAAACCAAAAGACAGGCCCTCTCGTCATAGTCTCTCGGAGTACTTTGAATTGAACACCACCACTAGCATTAAAGACCTTGCATCCACGTGAGCAGCTTGCGACTAGTGTAGCTTCACTGGTTGCCAATGGCGCATGGAATACACCATCAGTTCCATCAGTGCCCCTGACGCTCAGGGGACCGGCAATTCCAACAGGGACTTTGACCGAGCCAACGCAATTTTCGATCTTGGCTTTTTTGATGGTATCTTCATCTTGGTTGATGTATTTCAGTTTGGACGCAATTCCTCTGATTGAGTCCATCTTAAGAGTAGGAAAGGTGAGCAAACATATGATTGTACTTCGGAAAGGAATTTCGTAAGTTGTCGAGAGTCTTGAAGGATGAATTAGCGAATTTTATAAACATTTCTGAGAACCGGGCAAATGGTCTCCCGACAATGACGGAGAGTGCTGCTCCACACTCTCCACACAATCCCCACCCTCCTCCCGTGAGATTCTTCCTAGGATAATATCGCTGGCACTACCATCCAGGATAACCGTGTCTTCAAGCTCCTCGGGGGTAATAGGGTTTCTGCCTTCCTCGAAATTCAAGGTTAATTGTAGCAAGTGATAATCCTGTGCAGAAAATGACCCGTAAATGTCAACATTCGGGCATAAATCTTATCTCCTCGTATTATTTACAGTAAGAGGCGTGACGATCTTCGCTAAGTAACCGAACAGGTGCCTTGGCATTCACCTGGTTCTTTTTTCTGTTTTTTTTTTCCCACTCCACTATAATTGAGTTTAATTGAAGAATCCTGCCATGGTCCCTTCAGAACCGACCTGTTATACTGTATCGTTCAACTTAACAGGAGAGGTAGGAATTGTGGAAGAATGTTAAAATAATGAACTTTGGCGCGAGGAAGCAGATAAGTACATGCTTCCGGCAGCTTCATGGTTTGTATGTTAGAATGGAAGCTATTTCCGCAGAACTCTATTGCACTGACCGCTCCATGACGTGTAGGTCGAGCGAAGAGAAGGGATCGTTGGGGTTATGGGAGCTGTAGGCCATACGTATGTTATCGTTTATCTGGATTGAAACTAAGGTTTGTGTGGCTTAGTACGGCCTGTCAAGGGTAACTAGGCTGGTCGCCCTAGAGGCCGCCCGTAACCAGTTGGCTAAGCGCGCGTACACACGCGTATTAGGAACAGAGCTGAGCGAACAGGATGGTATATGCGGTATAGATGGTGTGGGAGACATAGAGACTCAAGCGTAGCAGCTGTATCCAAATTTGAATGGGGAAAACTAGTAGTTCTAGGACACTGATGTTACATGCAGAACATTTATTCAGCCAGTTGCCGCTATGGAGCATCACAGGTTTGTCGCTTAATTCCGTCACACCGACTTTTAAATGCAATTCAAGATTTTGGCATTGGATCTGACGATTAACTCTATTTAAAACTCCCATCAGCGCAGGACGACCTAAGATTCGTCGATTCTTATGCTTCAGGGATTGTGGGTGTGGAATGACAGCTTGAATCAATGTCCCGTATTAGATTTGTGATTTCTATCACGTACCTCCTAGATTGGACGCGAAGGAGAGAAGGGAGGGAAAATGGCTATTAGAGCAAATGGCGAGAAGCAAAAGAGAAGTTATCTACGGCGGAGTATCTAATGTCCATGGATACAGAAGGCACGCCACGTCCGAGTCAACACCCGCGGGTGTTTGTTTACAGGTCAGCAGCGGCTTCCAGTAGACCGCGACCTTCATTTGTTGTAAGTTGTAATCTGTATCCTCTTCTTCTTCTGGTCAGCCCATATTCTCTATCACTAGGTGCCTGCTCTTTATCCTTTGACTAATTACTCGCTAATTAGCTCCACCTTCGTCTTTCCGTTCCCTGTCTCTTCGTCTGACTATTCCATACTGTCAACTATCCTTTTCGCATTTCCATGCTATCATTTGACTCAAGTCACTATCGCTTTTCCTCTGGAGCTTTCCCTCATATTTATAAATACAAGTATATTGCGATCCCTCAGGCTGATGGCATCATCAGTTTCTGGTCCCTAATCTCTCACAGGTTGTCAGAATCCGTCGTTGATCGAGGCAAGGCAAAGTAGCGCAGCCATGGCAACCATCCACTAAAGAGCCACCCAGGCCATCATCTCCATACCTACTACTAGTATCGTCAAGCGTTTGCCATTCACTTCGCCTTTCCACTCACTTCGCTCCGAATTTGTCTGCCCTACTTCTCACCTCTAGTTATTCCTTATTTCTCCGGTCTACCTATCTCCCACAACAAATTTACACCAGAACAATGGTGTCCGTCAAGTATAGGCCTAATATCCTGCTCCTTTCCCTCTCAGGCCTAGAATCCTTCGATGACGTCTACAAACCGCTTATCAGCCGCCTCCTCGATATCTCATACCTCACACGAGTGAGGACAGCCTCAGCTGCGCTTAAGGAAATCGATAGCACGAAATTCAAAGCAGTTATCGTGACGGATGAAGGCCTCGCAGAACCAGAAAACCAAGTAGCCATGGTCAGGCTGAAAACCTACATTGAGAGCGGGGGACTGGTCGTCGTCGGCCTACAATTGTCAACCTTTGTTCGCCAGGATCGCTTCAAAGCATTTTTCAAAGCATTTGATCTTACCTGGGTGTCAGGCAGTTACCAGGTCAGTCCTATCTGCTTTGTGCCTTCGAGTACCTTCCCAAGGTCCCTGAAACCCTCTTCATTGCCTGGACCGCGTACCGTGAATGCCCGCCATGTCCAAAATTCCAAACCGCATGAGAGAATGTTCGTTTCTATTCCAAACCCCAAAAGGCATAACGACGCCGAGACGGGGCGAGTGGCAGGCTCAGGAGCTGCCCTTGCATGAGCCAGAATTGGACTTGACGACTTGGTTTATTGCGGAGATGTCAATGGGGGTGTCAGCTCAGCAGTTTTGATTTTGGCACTCTGTGGGTTTTGAACCCACTCGCCGGCTTTACGGAGCCCATCCCAGATGGATATGGATTCTTTTTGTCTGTCTTGTCTCATCGAGAAGATTGCGGTGGGTTCGAAATATTTGGTGGACTTACAAATCCCGTTCTGTATTCCTCTTTCTCTCTTCAATTTTTTCTCTTGTTTCTATCTCCGTTGGCTTCTTCCTGGGCTTTGGCACCATCAAGTTCAATACCATGGCTGCTAGCTCTTATCTCTGATCTCTCATCTCAAATTTGACGGGTTCAACTCTAAAATCAACTACCCCCCCTTCTGCCTAGCTTATTTCACAAAATCCTGTGTAGACTAAAAAATGAAAACCTCGATTCTGATTATATCCCCGCTTATCAGAAAGCAGATCAAACGGACTATAAAAATCAGATGCGTATTCGAAACCATCAGCTATCAAACAGCAAATTGTAAGTTACAAATTCATTTTTGTCTGACAAGAAGGTACAGCCATGCCATTTCCAAGATTTGATCACAAGGTCCTCTATACTGGCACACATTCCAATATAGAGTTATAACGAGCGGAGTATGTGTGTATCTCCACAATCTTGAGACCCGCCCTTTCCAAGAGGCTGTGCCATTGTTTAGTAGTCCGTTCCAATGACGCGAGCGAGGACATCATAGCCATATCGACTTGTGTTGCATGCCAATGGACCCCAGAATTCGGCAGAACCATTTCGTCAATAAGAATGGCGGAGTCGGGTCCCAGTGCAGAAATGGTATTCTTCAATATTATCAATGCTTTCTCATCGGCCCAATCATGCAGAATACTGCGG
This sequence comes from Penicillium cosmopolitanum, assembly GCF_028827165.1. NCBI lineage: Eukaryota > Fungi > Ascomycota > Eurotiomycetes > Eurotiales > Aspergillaceae > Penicillium > Penicillium cosmopolitanum. The sequence continues at coordinate 3,679,456 of NW_026622678.1, read as the reverse complement.
AAGTAGTAGAATCGAGCTCCTATTTATTTTGTCCTATCAGTATCAAGGTTGCTCGAAAAGCATATCTCAAAGTAGGGGGTTCTGGGTTGATTACCTCGGACTACTTGGGGCTGGAAGAAGTCAAACACGACAGTTTTCACGCCTTCGCATGGTATAACGCACGAGATAACTATTTCCATATCCTCCACGATTATGTCATTTTTTATGTCGGGCAGTCGCTTTTTCAGAGCCAGGCTTTGATGTCCGATATTTCCTCCAACGTCCACAAATAAGGCCTGGTCCGGGCTCAGGTCCTTGGATTTTTCTTCGATCGGAAATACATCGAACCATCGACGCATTCCACGTTGTTCTGCCTCCATGAACTTGTTAAAATGAACAAAGAGGTCCGGTTTTGTCTGGGCCCAGACAAATGCCGGTTGATCGGTGTTGAAAGCCTGTTGTAAAGGTGTGTTGACCGAACTTGTAATGTCTTGATATTTGTTCTTCACCAAAAAGTCGGGAAGAGCGAAGATTGGAGGAGCAATGATGTTCACGCTAGGAAAGTTAGGAAATAGGAAGAAAGGATATTCTGGATTAAAGAACTTTGTGGAAATGAGGACTTACTTATGGTATATGGCGCTAGCGATACCTTCGTCACTCAGAGATCTAGTAATATTATTACCGGTGAATGTGTTGTCTCCAGTCTCCTTGATTGTGCCGACCGACGCGAGATAGCGTAAAACGCGGGCTTTTAGCTCAATATTAGCAATTCGCTTCAAACTTTGCCACGAGTTTATAATGGTCGCTTGATCTGGAAATCGATGTCTCACCTAAAAGCGTCGGTGCTGCATTTGCCTTGGTAGCCAGTTCATCTAAATTGAGCGGGTGATCACTTTCGGCGAGGGTTTTGAAGATGTTCAAGTCCAGACCGACTCGAACCAAGGCAGGTTGAAGATGCTGTGCTCAAAAGTCAGAAAGACCTTTAATAAAAGTCATTTTTTACATACCAGATACGAAATCCTTTGCATCGTATCCTGCGGGGTTTCAAGAGACAAGGCTAGATCGCGAAGTCCATCAAGAATCTTCCTCCGACCGGCCTCGTCCGCATCTTGTGCTAGCGATTTGATCTGATCAATGATATTCTCCATTTTGATACTGAAAATCGATTTTTGTTTAGGAGGCGTGAGGTTCCAAATTCGCTTTCATCGGGCTTTAGGGAAAGGGGGGGTTGAAAAAAAGATATACCAGAATCATGCTTTGCGGCAGGATCGAATATTTATATTCGAAAAACATACATACATGGATTATGCGAGCATGACCAACCTGTCGGAGAATGTTAGAGTTCTCTCCATCTTGTCAAAAGTTCCGAAGACCAATGGAGGAAGCGTATCAACGAATAAATACTCCGACTTGAATCCGATTGGACATTAATCAGTTAAGAAAAGCTGACCATTCTCCTATTTTGTGGTTTTCTCACTGTCTGTTGATCTTCCAGGCTACCCCGAGGACAGTAAGCGCTAATAATTCGACGAATAATGATTTGGTAATGCACTTCCTGTCTGACATTCCCCTCATTCCGCGAACTGACCTCCACTGGTAATGAGATGTATATTTAAGTCCTGATTGGTAGTGAGAATGTGTGAATTGCGAATACGGTAAACCTCAGCCGCAATACCTAATGGAGTTCTAAATATATTAATGCCAAATGCTCGAACCTAATTTCCGTAAAGCAGAGAATTGGAAATGTATATAGAGAGCTTTGCCATATGCATTAAGGTATACCAACGCATGCTCTAGAAAGTGAGCTACATGGTACCAAAACTTTGAGATTCGTGGCGCAGTTGAGCAAAGCGGTGTCGTCGCAACGTTCCGGGGGCTGATTGCTGAGCGATGAAGTTGCGGTAATTTTTACCGAGTTGTCGACCAAGAAAATGAATGCACAAAATCTCTGAAGCTGAAACTTGATGTCTTTCTTTTTGACTAGAATATATTTTGACTACATGTGATTTTTCTGGATTAACTAGTAGTAAGTTACAAGGAGTACAAAAATGAGCAAAACATGGCAGGTTTAGCCGAGTTGCCACGTGGTTGATGCCTAGTTTTACCCTATCCCAACTTGACTCTACAGTGAGCTTGTGCGTGGGAGCAATTATGATATGGAGGAAGCGGGGTTCCATATCGTGCTTTCATTCAGATTACAACGGACTAGAATGAGTGATTACAGGCTAGTTGCCGATGCATTATTCGAAGCTACTCAGGGCTTATTCACGAATCTCTTTCAACATGGCTACTCTCATCCATTTGGGGGCGAAAGACGAGCGCAGAGATTGGAGAATTTGTTTGATTGATGGAGGGTGATGGTTGAAAGTGGTATATGGACAGTGGATGAAGACGGTGTGGAGGGAGGAATCGACAAATTTAGAGAAGGAGATAGAAATGACGGGCTTGAATATGCTATCGCACCAAGTTGGTGATTTGATTTATTTTCATGTGTTATAACCTGCAGACGTGTGGGAGTGGACGGGAAGCCCTGTTCTCTGACCTATCTGCATGTACCAGATTGACCGCGCAATTATCGGTGCATTCTCTGCTAGTTGACTGGGAATTCATATGAAGAAGCTGGGTGAAAGGAAGGCCTGGTCTATTGAATTAGCGATTACGGTGTGCCTTCTGGTATGGCAAGAAACAATTCCAATATTGGAAATATTATCAGCACTATGCCATCTAACTTAACAGTCACAGTAGCTTGTATGTGGCCACAGGGGCTGCTCTAGCATGACGTCGTTCATGGATCTTCAACTATATTTAGAAATTGTGAGTGATTGACGAGATCGGTGCTTGAAAAGGTTAGCGAGGCTCTTGAGAAATACTATCTTCAGGGGGGGCAGTGGGTCATATCTTAGCTATATCCATGCTGCTTGCGTGCACATTAGGCATATATCATCCAGGCACGATCTGTGGACCTTAGGCTGGGCATGCATGTACCCCGCCTTTTTCCGCAAAATAAATATGGTTCATTCTTAACATAGTAGAGTGGCTCAGCCTTTATACTATTGTGTACCCATATTTGTCATCTATCATTCAACAATGTATATACAGTGGTGTTGCAAAGGTTTGAACCCCCCTTGTTGACCGCTCAGATCTATGCCTTCCCAAGGGGAACAAGTAGCTACCCGAGATGGAATAGATTGGCCAATCCATTCTACTAGTATCTTGGGGTAGTTAGTGTCTTGTCAAATTCGAGATTCGCTCCAGCACCCCAATCCGTATTGCCTATTGCCTTTTTTTTCATTTTTCATGAGCACAAACAACTGGATTCCAATTAGTACTTGCAATTCAAAGTGTTTCTTTCTTAAAAAACCAAAACAGAAAATCTCCATAGGCAGATCTATAGTAAGGAAGGCACCATGGCTCGGTCCCGTCACCTAATTACGGAAATTTGTCTCCGTTCGGCCTATTCTGTCCCCGAAGTGCGAAATACGCTTTCCCCGATACCGATGCCGAATCGGGTGATTCATTTCGTACACTTTGCATTCGTTTGTGTTTACTCCCTGTCAATTCAACTCAACTTTTCTCACTTCTTTTAAGTTGACCATCTCATACCGAACTGCTTCATTGAACCCCACAGGATTTCTCATCTCGATATCCAGGGTGCGTGTGCACCCTGTGCACCTTCCCACACAGCTCATTCAATCGCGATCACAGGCCAAGTGACCGACTCGAAGCCAAGAAAAAGCAACCCACGGCGTCTATCAAACAAGCAACTGACACGAAATGGAATCCCGTCCAGACATTGATTCCCCTGCAGACAGCTCTGTTCTGCTTCCCAGTGGTCAACTAGTTTGTCGCCCGCATCAACTGGTTGTCTGCAGCCTTTGCCGTACCGACCATATCCTCCCCGATCAAACCCCCTCCCGCAGGAATGGCATGAATAACCTTCCTATCAGATGCCTTGGCTACATGCCAACGACAAGGCTGATCCTCCCGGGAACCTTCGTGCCGCCAAATCAAGAGGATACACCGGACACTCTGTTCAAAGCCCTGCATGTGAGTATGACGCCGCCGATATGCCGCGTTGTGCGCAAGGGCTACAATGCCCAACACCTGATTTACACGGGTGGCTCATGCCCTGGTCTTGGTTCACTAAACCCCAAAGCCGGCTGTGCATATGTGTTTGCTCCCGTGTTGCAACGAATCGTGCGTCCCTACGCATATGTTTCCTTTCGACTAGAGAACAAGGGTCCGACAGATGAATGGCATTCTCAAACAAAGGAACGCGCTGACCTTCGCGCGGTCATTGGAGCACTGAGATTCCGATCCTGGAAGGGCATGGAAGAATGTTCAAGTCTAGTTATCGCCACAGACTCCGGTTACGTCGTTGAAGGCATTACATCTCGTGTCATTGATTGGTTGAATAACGGCTGGAGTACTCAAGTGAATACCCCGGTGAAGAATCAGGACCTGTGGAAATATTTGCTCAAGGAATTAGAAAACGCATGGCTCGCAAGCGGAATGCGTGTTCAGTTCTGGCAGATCACTCGAGAGCAAAACTGGGTGGCCAAGCGTGTGGCCAAAGAAGCTGTGAATGAGCGTGGGGAAATCGATTTCATTCACGACATTGGTCCTCTGGCGGAACTTTAAGGGGATGAAGGGCACTAGCACCAGGGAACGCAATACAGTTCTATGAAGGAGGGTTTATCAGGCTATCTGAACAGTTTACGATGTACAATATGCTCGTGTTGAGAATAGTCATTCTTCTTTAGCACGATATCATCAACATACTACTATGTTCAAGAGATCAGTAGATTGAAAAGCCTCGGTAAACCATCACAGTGTAATTCTCTGAAGAGAAAATAGCCTACCTGGACTCACTCATAAATGTTCGGTACCTCCCTAAACCAAATCACAAATTCGTGGGATGTCGCTCTTTTCAAAATTATATGAACGGTGTGCAAATACTGTAGTAAAAGCAGTTTCGTTGAATAAGAGACTATGCCTATGAATAATACGAATTCTTTGGAGATATTAGAGCATGACCCAGGGCTTACTGGGCGTGTGTAGACTTTCAACCAGTGATATCAACAGCAAAATTTAAACATCGCGGCTCTGACTTCGCATTTCTTTCCCTTTCTCCGCCTCTTGAGCCTCATCTAGTGCAGCCGTTTGGTAATCTCTGAACTTCCTCACAGGGACACCCTCGTGGAAAAGTCGATCCACCTCTTCGAGAGATTTCCCTTGACAATCCGGCACACAAAGGTATGTAAAAACACACGCACACACTGCAATACTCCCAAAGATAAATCCAACTTTGGAGTGCAGACCCGCGTAGCCGTCGTCCAGTAGGTATGGAATCGAAAAGGTCACCGCAAAATTGACCGCAATATTTGTGAGAGAAGAGATACGTTGAGAATGGTCACGAAGCGACAAAGCCGGCAGCTCAGTGATAACCACATACGTGAGTGGTCCCCAGCCCAGTCCGAACCCAGCTCCGAAGATCGCCATCATAGCTGCTATCGCGGTGCTTTCAGAGAAGGTCACCGGGCTCGCTGTTCCTAGGCCACCCATTGTAAATAGCGCCACGGCTTGGATGCCTGCACCTGCGATGAAAAGCTTCCGCCGACCGACTTTGTCGCTCAAAAGGTTCGAAATGAGACATGCCGCCGTGGTGATACAGCTCGTGATGATTGCGAAGTTGTAGGGGTTGACTGTGCCGAGCGATTTGACGAATATGGCGCCGTACTGACTTGAAAAGGCCTGGCCGGTAGCTTGCTGGAAGAAGCTAATGGCGATGACGATCAGGGTGCGTTTCAAGTTTGTCTTGTCGAACAACTCTTTGAAATGACCTTTTTCTGGTTCGATGGCAAGTCCAATTTTCAAGGAGGCCAATTCATCCGCGATCGCTTCCCTCGTCATCGTTCCATGGCGGAGCCGTTTTAGGGATTGTTCGGCTTCATCAGGCCGGTTTTGAAGAAGGAGCCAGCGGGGGGACTTGGGAATAGCTATTAGTATGGCCCTTTTGTAGTAGTTTCGAGGGGATGATACCTCTGGGATTAACCAAATCAAAGACAGAATCACGCAAGGGATCACGTAGAATAGACCAAATGGTATTCTCCAGGATTTGTTGCCTTCCAAGGTACTGGTTCCTCTGCAAATACTGTTGATAATAATTCCTCCTAGCTATACGTCGATGTCGATTAGTGTGGGCTTCGCGTGCCACATTCTGTTTGAAACTCACACCGATGGCCAGTTGATATGTTCCCACCACAAATCCGCGGACTGGAGCTGGTACAATTTCTGATTGATAGACAGGTACAACCGATAGCTCCATGCCGACATAAACATCTAAGTCGGAATAAGCAAGATGCTAATGGATGTTGGGCCGACGTCATACAATTCAAGATCCGCGCCGCGAGAATCTGACCCTTGCTCTGGGAGGTCACGGTAATTGTTGCCGTCACAAGAGCATAGCAGCTCATGGAAAATATACAGACGCGACGTCCATATCGTCGGCTGATAAGGCTTCCGATTAATAGCCCTGTAAATCCGTCAGGTTCTATCCAATCACTTCGGAATTCATGTTTTTAACCTACCCAAGGCAAAGCCGATATAGTTCAGACTATTCAGCAGCGACAAATAATATGCCGGAATAGCATATGCCCCTGTTTGAGGATTGTATTCGCCAAATTGTTTCGTGAAAGCAGTCATCGACTGTGTCGTTGCGAAAGCTTGATTATCGAATCCATAGTTGAGCTGGGAGATGGCAACCAGCGTGCACGACAACGCCAGCGTTCGATTGAAATATTTTGTAATAGCCCAATTCGACATGATGGATTCCAAAATTCCGCATCTCTGTTGATTCACAATCGACCAGGGCGACCCCTGACTTTTGAGAACGACATTTCATCTCCGTTTCGTGAAGCTGGACCTGCTAACACCCTCTCCTCAAGCGGAGTCCATATGGCGAATGACCGACTGCCGTATATATAGCCCGGTTATCGGTGACCGAGAGCCGTCCCTGCTTCTAGCAGGGCGCTTTTAGTGTCAAGTCGACGCGAAAATGCGGGGAAAATAGTCAATAAGAACCTCATCTGTTGTGGAGACACCGGTGGCCTGGGGCCAATGAGGGGTACTGGGGATTCCGCCATAAATAAGGACCATGTTCTCATCAGTCTGGCCATAATCCTTCTTCCGGAGGGGTTTGGGCATATTCTTGGATTTTTGGAATGATGGGAGTATCTCGCGACACAATGGCAGAGGATGCGGCCAAGAAGCAAACATGTTTGCAATGTAGAAAGCGAAAGGTAAGGCCTAATGGCACATCTCAATGTCAGCAACTGCCAACATTCATATCAGGTCCGCTGTGACGGGAAAATCCCAGGTTGTTCCAATTGTACCAGACTCGACTTTTCCTGCACATTTCTACCATCGCAGAATATACCAAACGACTTTGCCAGTCACACCGCACGTGGCGTAAATGAACACCTCCAAACGGCGGCAGCAACAACCTCAAGAAATAAATATACGATTGGGGGAATCGAAAGGCGCCGTGGCCTCAAAGCTTGTCGACCTTGCCGTGTCTCAAAGTCACGTTGTAGTGGTGGCTGGCCAAAATGTCGCCATTGCGAGCAAAGAGGCTTGGACTGCCAGTACCTGCCCAGCAAGCGAAGAAAAGGCCCGGTCGATCCAGGGCAAATGCAGCCGTTTTACCCGGCCAAAGTTCCTCCACGATACATGACCTCCGACATCAGTTTTCCCACTTTCGGAGATGTTCCTGATATAACTCAGCTCGCCGAAGGTCAAAATGAACCCTCGCGACCAGTCAGGTCCTTGATAAAATCAAATCCAAAGCCAAATTCGAACTTCAACTTGAACTTGGATTTGGGCCTGGACTTACCAGCAAACAAGATGTTCCTCGAATCCCACATCAACGCCTACTTCGAATATATCAATCCCATTCCGGCGTACAGCTTCATACACAAACCCTCCTTCCTCCGGAACTTCCATCGCAATAAACTCGATTCACTATCCCTTCGCTGTGTCTGTGGAATCGCCTCTCGTTTCCTTCAAAGAAGTAATCCACACCAAGATTACGTGTCCGAATGGCTGAAGGAGGTCGAAGGGCGGATGTGGCCCAGAATGGCTGAAATGAAAATAGAAAATCTACAAATTCTCCTGCTTCTCATCTGCTGGTACTCACTGGATCGGAAGATTTCGAATATGTGGACATCTTCGGCCATGGCAGCAAGGGTCGCCTATGGGATGCGTTTGAACTATGAGAGCACCGGCCCGATGCCCTTCATTCCCAAAGAGGTTCGACGTCGCATGATGTGGTCTATCTTCATGTTGGACAAATTCTACTCCGGGGGGTTTGCAGAATTGACCCTTTGCAATGCGAGCACAATGCATCTCAATTTGACATGCGAGGAAAGGAATTTCGAGCTAGATATCCCTACCACTACGGCAACCTTGACACCCACTTCTTCTTCAGGGACTTTGGAGTCTGGAATCGGCTTGATGGGCCATATGTCTAGACTTGTCAAAATACGCAACGAAGTTCTGGAGTAAGTTGACACGACCAAATCAGCGCGTTTGTGACATCGGAATCTAATGATTAAATACATCGATAGGGTGACGAAGCGAATTATCTCTTCAAAAGAAAGTCCCTACGCAGCGAAGAAAACCATCCAAGCCCTCGACGCGAACCTCCTTGATTTCGCCCACTCCCTACCAACTCATCTCCAAAATAACAAACGCAACCTACTATCTCGTGCCTACACGACCGAGCTAACTGGCTATATAACCCTGCATTCTCTCTGGATACAATGTCACTGTGACTTATACCGAATGATGATCCCAGGGATTCGTGAATCGGTGCCGGAACTCATCCAGCGTGACGTCCCATTCGACTATGCGGAGGAGTGCAGGGAGCTCTGCCTACAATATGCGACCGACATGTGCAGACTTTGGTCCGATACACAGTTAGAATGTGATATGTCCAGGATTACGGACCAGTCGCTTGGTATCTATGCATACCAGTGCGCAAATATACTCGTCAGGTTGTGGGACTTGGATGCCGATAACTCGCTGCGCGATTGTTTGGTGATACTTACGAATTTCTTGGAAAGGCTGGCGGATATTTATCAGGTTGTTGCAGAAATCGTATGTTTCCTTTTCTCTTCTCGGTCACCAACGCTGTGTGCTGTTGCATTACTGAAACAATCCTAGCAATTTGAGATAAATGGCTTTATCGGCAGTCTTGATGTTGTTACCAATTTCTACGCGACACGCAGTGACGAACTTTCCTCTCAGTCGCTTACTGAAATCTGGAGATCTTCTCTCAAGCAGCAAAGTGCCCAGGAAGAACAGACGACATCCAGGTTTTCGCTATTGGAATTCTTACAGCAGCAGAATAAGTCCGACGGGTCGGAGGAATATCCAGATGCAGTTGAGCCTTCCGGCGATGGTGAAGAAAATCCGCACATGCGGGCTGATGAAGGTCTCCATTTGGATGTCGACATAGCTTCGGTTGAACAAACTGAGGAATTAAGCAACGATTTTTGGTCGACATCTCTAAACATGGATTTTGATAGCTATGATACGCGTGTGGATCCCTTCTGTCGAATGTTCGATGACTGGGCCTTGGTTGAACCATAGATAGGTAACGTGAACGATAGACGTCACTGGGTCTGTTATTTCCAAATCACGCTGGATATGCACCTAAAAAAGCTCTGCTCGGTTATTTCCAAAGACTGGGGACATTGGGAGCTTGTCCAGGTGTTTGAATGAAAATCTAGGTGGTGCTACAATTTGTATCGAAATATTTCCCGAAAAGAATAGGAATTTAAAGACTCGTGTTAGACATTCACATAACAATTTACTATAGACACATTTCATTACTGACAATCATGAATCGCTAACTAACCCGAAGAAACTGAAATGTCTGCAATCTCACATAATCCTCGTATCACAAATAATTTGGTATAATCATCCATCATCCATCATCCATCGCCGCCCTACTTCTTGCGGGGGCTCATAAGCAGGTTAAACTCCAGGGGCTTGACACTGAAAGCGCCATTTGAAGTCAACTTGTAGTTCTTATCAGCAAATTCAAACGAGCACTCCTTGATAATACTAGCCAGAGTGAAGAAAGACCACTGCCAGGCCCAGGTCTTGCCGTAACATTCACGCTTGCCGTTACCAAAGCCCTTCTTTGCAGCCGCGGGGAGGTTATCCCACTTCTCGCCGAGAACACGCTCGGGTCTGAATTCCTCCGCATCCTCGCCAAAGACAGCCGGGTCGCGGTTGACAGCGTTCAGAATCGCAATCATGGGCTGGTTGTGCGGGATTTGATACTCACCGCCAGCGAGCATGATGGGGGCCTTGCTTTCTGAGGGAATGGGCTCGATGTTGAAACCCGGAGCGGTGGCGGATAGACGGATAGATTCGCGCAGACAGGCCTCGACGTAGTGGAGCTGCTTCAATTGGTCAAGTTGAATTTCGCTGCTGTCACCGACAATGCTGTCGATCTCCTCGCAGGCCTTCTTGTTGGCCTCGGGGTTCTTGATTAGGTAGTACAGGGCGTAGGAGAGGAGGTTGGCGGCGGTTGCGGCACCGATGTACATGGAGATGATCTCGTCGATCACCTGGGAGTCCTTGAGCTTCTCGCCGGACTCGGGGTCGGTGTTGTTGAGCATGGCATCCAAGAGATCCTTGCGGACCTGCTCAGGGTTCTCCTTGCGACTCTTCATGATCTCCGCGCAGTATGAGCGCATATGCTTGATCTGGCCGGAGAACTTGCTCTGGTACAACAGGTTCAGGAGCTTGGGGCGAGTGGGCCGCTTCATCGCCTCCATGGTAGCACCCTCGAAGGCATCGACCATGCCGAGTGTCTTCTTTGAGTCCTTATCCAAAGCATAGTAGCGCTGGTTGAAGAAGCACTTGTTGCAAGATGCCACCAGGATCGCATCCAGATCCCGAGACGCCAGAACCTTTTGCTTCTGGGTGGAGGACCACTTCTTGGTCAGGTCCGGAACAACCTCCATCATATCCTTGTAAACCTCTTCGGTCGCTTGTTGGGTGACATAAGGCGCCATGATGCGGTGGGCAATTCCCCAGCTCGACTCGCTATCGTAGGCAGTAAATAGACTGTCGTGCACCGCATCTCGGATAGCAACGACAGGACCGGTCACGCACTTGCGGAAGCGCTTCTGGTCGCAGATTTCCTCGAGAAGAGCGACGCTACCGACGAAAACGATCTGGTGGCCGAGGGCATTGATCTTGAAGATAGGGCCTATGGATCGGTTGGTTAGCTTTGGACCACCATGGGTAGCCTCGGTTGCTTCGGGGTAAGCTCCCTTGCTCTGTCAGTCACTTACCATATTGCTTGGATAGCTTGATCAGCGAGTTCCAGGTCTCGTTGGGGTTGACATCAAAGATGTTACCTAGCAGCGGTACACCGGGGGGTCCAGGGATCTCGTTCGACATGATGGGTAGTGGAATATCACGATAGTATACAGAAAAACACAACAGGAATGCGAAGAGAAAGTGACAAAACAGACAGCTCTGCACGGGAGGGGCGGGGGAACCAGTCCTAAAGCCAAACAGAGTCCTCAGCTTTCACACCAATCTTCAGCTGGGCCTCCGATCGACAGATCTCATTTCTGGCCGTCATTGGACACCAGCGGGGAATGGCGCATGTCCAGACTCCATCGTTCACGACCAGTTCGGGACTAGCTGACAAGATCGGCACGATCGCGATGTAATAGCGCAGATTGGCGGTCGCTGATCGAACTGGGATTGGCAATTCATCAGGCTTTCTGGAGCAAATCTGGCGGAGACCCAGCGCACTACAGCCCGTAGTGCAACCACCGGGAGGCAATGGGGTTCATCCCAATTGTCAGCGTGTGATGCAGAGTTTGTCTGCTTCGGCTCCACGTCGCTTGACCGCTCGTCTTGCTCCCTGCGTCATGCTGGTTAGCTTTTTGTTGTTGTTACGCAGAGCGACATAGCGGGAAGCAAAGGGGAATGCTGTCACTTGTCGACGAATGAATCTCCAGGAAGCTCTGGTGTGAGTAATTCAGCATTTGCAGCCATCTTGATTGGCACGGACTCATCAATCTGGTGGCTGTCATAGCGGGTCTGTGGTTGCTGGGGATTGACATCATCTTGATGGCCCACAATAGGGCCCTCAGGGGGGGTCCCAGTCCCCAGCCTCCTCAGGGCCATGCCCTGCGCAACCCAATCCTGTAGGGATCGCAAAGAATCTCAAGATCATCTTGATTATGACCAATCCATACCATTATCCGCCGATCCCCGCCGACTGTGTGGATAGCTTCAAGCCTGGTCTTCCCCCGCCTCGAGATTTGAACCTGGTAACAAGTCAGCATTCCCTCCCCTGCCTTGCTCTGACCAGTGACAGCTACAGGGGAGTAAGGGGAGATTGAAAAGACAAGAGAATCGTAGCGTATTGACAGCTCGTCCCAAAATTCTCTAGGAACACACTCAGACAAGTGGGGTCCACAAGAACTCGCCTCAGCTAGAGCTCTTCGCGAGACTCACGTTCACCCCGATAATGAACGACTGCTGCGCACACATCATCGCTCGCTCGTGGCATGCCCCTTTGTATACCAGGCCACCGAGACTGGTGGCAACCAGATCTGGGTAGTGAGCATTGAACCTAGCGTCCCCATATATGATACTCACGCGGCCGGTCGCGCGATCCACATCCAACCCGAGTTTCTGCTACCCGAGCTGTCGCACACGTATCAAGGGACTCGTAAAGATCCTCTGCACCGGAGCATCAATCCGCGACGGTTTTTGCCAGCGTCGGAGCTAGAGTTGCTGCGTAGGTTCTTTCCTGCGGCGATTGGCGCACGCGTGCTCATTTCGGGGTTTCTCATCGTGCTGTTTCGTAATCAGAAAGACATCGAAGCATCTTGGCTGGAAGGATGTGTCCATTCGTTTGGTCTGCTGCGCTTGGGATACGATGTCGCTGTTCATTATCCCACCGAGACGGTCGCTGAGAGTGGGAATGCCGTCGCAGATGCAAAGAATGGCTCAGCCACGCCTTTGGGCCTCAAGCTGAAGTTTCTCGATGACTCTGAAGGTATCACCGTTCCAACTCATGCCTTTGTTGACATCGAGACGCCGCAGGATAATATTCCACGTAAAGAAGCCAGTTGTTGGGCCAAAACCAAGGCGGCTTTGTCGAAATCCACTGCGATGAAATTCAAAGAATACTTCAAGGGGGGGATCGAGAGTGACATCTCCACTGGGAAAAAATGTGTGGTTTGTGGAAGAACCAAAGGAGGTAAGCTATTGCGATCTGTTGTTGTGGTGTGGGTGTTTGTTCATCAAGCAAGGTTGACTCGGCAAGTAGAAAGTTGGAAATATCTCAACCACCTTCGACCACCACGTAGTTCCCTCCTCGACTTTCCCCCAAACCATTGATCATGATACTTCCATTGTGACTGGAGATCAATTGCCTCGAGTCTTGAATCCCCCACGGGCCCCCAGGATAGTCGGCTGGGGCGAATATTGTCATGCGCTGGACGGTCACTCTGCTTTCGCCATGGCACTCAATACACTTCTCAGTGAATCAGATGGTCGGGAAAAGGAAGACCAAGAAGAAGAGGCAGAGATTCGACGAGACCTATTTGGTACAATGCAGAAAGTCGTCGTCGAGGGCGTCGAGTATCTATGGAATCGCAAGTCTCGCACGCAGTCCGCTGCCCTGCTTTGGCGCGCAATGCACGATGGAACCGAGATGGAAGGCTTGTCGGGATCGGTCTTGTGCCTGGGACAACCGACCGATCCAATTTGTCATGCAGTACTGGTGAAGCATTTCGAAACGCCCATCTGTCCCCAGAATTTTGAGCCATCGGACAAGGTGTCGGCGCGTGGCGATGTTGCTTGGGGGAGTATCAAGGGTGGTTTTCTACTGCCACCGGAGATCCGAAATGCTGAGATTATTTGCGAAGGTGATGAATCGACTGCGATTCCTGAGGATGTGCAGACTTGGGACGTTGAGTTTGTGTGAAACTTTTCACCATGAGATCGGTATAGATGGCACCTGGGCATATATATATATATTGTATCAAATAATAGAGACTACCTACCAACTTGAACTTGAACTTGAACTTGAACTTGAAGTTTGAAGACATTCAAGTCCATGGGCTTGTCGAGTGCCCAGGTGTCAGTGGATGTTCCAATGTCCGACGACGTTCACATAATCTAGATAAATCATACTATTAAAGGCATCTCGATCTCACAAAAGGGCTCAGCTGTTTCAAGTAGCAACCCCTTTATCATTCATATACCAACATCTTGGCTTACTGAGCATAGTATCGCCTTGTTGATAATATCGAGACCATATCCAGGATACCACTGTACAATCCATGAAGTGTTTGTAGTTCCCTTGCGCCATCTTTGCCTAGCTCCTAAACTGATAGAGTTCCGGAGATGTTCTCGATTCGGCCATACTCGTTTTTTTTTCTTCTCATTTCTTTTGACCTTTGCTTATCTAGCTGGCCCAGAAACCCTGCCTTTTCCTAAGCGGGTGGTCAGTAAATAATACACGATGAGCGTGCATAATGCAAACGGATCCTTTTAGACCGGTGGAGGAATACACTGTAGAGATAATTGGATTTTTACCTCGGTCCATCTATTTAACCCCACTAAGGGGCATCATTTGCATAAAGCTATTAGTCAAGTGGGGTCCCAACCAACAAATTTCCTAAGACTCGGGATTCATTCCATTTATTCGCTTCTTTTTCTTCTTCGGCTCGTCTCAAGTTTTGTTGAGGTCGGGCCGAATCGGGTTTTCAGGGGAACGGGGATCCCAAAACTGTTGATATGCAAAAACTCTGATTTGTTTATCGAGCTAAAGAGCTCCACTAAAATAGAATAAAACCAGGAACACCATTCAATGCAATTCAAGAAGAAACCCACTAGCCCAAGAAAAAAATAACCTCGGCTCCTCCCTAATCCAGCCAGCATCACTCTAGAAACAAAAAACCTCATCGCTCAACTTCGTCACCGTGCCCGGCTTCTGGAAACCCAACGCAGCTAAATTTTTCTTAGTCGCACTCACCATACCCGGGGGTCCACATAGCATGATCTTGGTATCAGGCGAAGCCGCAGGCAATCGCTCTGCCAGAACAGTCTGATCCACATATCCACTACCGTACGCCCAGTCCTCGGGTGGCGCATCAAGCATGTACCACAGCTTGAAGTTCTTAGGATAGCGGCGCGCGAAAGTCTCCAATTCCTCGCGAAGAAGGATATCAGCCTCGGAGCGGTTCGCGTAAATCAAACTGACCTCCGTCGTGTCGGTGTCATTCTCGCAAATCGCCCGAATCAATTGGAACATGGGTGTGATACCAGTTCCACCAGCCACCATGCCGATCTTATTGCAGAGGTCTTTGGTATACTTCATTGCGCCCTTGGGGCCGCGGAACTCAACCTCATCGCCGATCGAGAGGCCTGCGAGATATTTGCCGCTCAGAAGACCGTCGGGATAGCATTTGACGACTAGCTCGATACGGCCGCGGTCGAGATTGTTGGAGGTAGGAGTGTAGGAGCGAGTCACGGTCTTGCCATCTACTTCGGCTCTGATCGCGACGTGCTGGCCAATAGGCAAACCCAAGACGCCCTTTGCATTGGGCAGAGCGAAGACAAAGCGGTAAACGTTGGGTGAGAGTTGATCCTTCTGCACAAGAGGTAGACGCTGGTATTGTTGCGGCTCGAGGAATCCGCGTGTCAAGTGCGGATCAACGCGAATCACCTTTTTCGCCTTGATGCGTGGCGGGTATCGCATAAATCCAGACTCGATCTTGGTGAATCGGCTGGCTTGCTTAGCAACCATAACGCCGATAGAGCCACAGATCACACTCGCAGCGAGGAAGCCATTCACGAAGCCGCCTCGAGGCAGACGAAGACCCTTTACTTGGCTGGGAAGTAGGTGGGAGAAATGAGGGAGGTGCATAGCTCCCTGGTTGCAGACGAAGAGCGCTGGAATGAGTGCCAAAGCTCCACCTGCAACTGCGATAGTCCGTAATGAAAGCGACGACGACTTCTTCTCTTCCGCGGCCTTTTGGGAGATCACGCGAACTGCCTTTGGCCGCACGAATTGCTGGGCATCCTTCAGGGTACCGATCAGGTAGGGTTGCATGATTTCACGCGCATCTTCAGAGTGACCAACATCTTCATACTCGGCAGTGGCATCTTTACCACCGACTTCAACAAGTACCTCTGCACCACCAGGATGATCTTGACAGTACTCCGTGATATCGAAGACTGGAGATAGTCAGTAGAGCTCCGGTCAAGATGGATAAATTCAGTCAAACCTTGTCCGTGGATCACGATCCATGTATCTTTCTTAGTATTATGCGCCGCAATATCCTTCAATGTGTACTCTGGCAACTCAACTTCGGTCTGCCATTGAGCCTTAGGCTCCTTAATATCTGAAGCAGCCATCCTGTTTTGCAGAAGAAGGAAAACTTAAGGCAGTAATCGAGAGAAAGCACAGTACGGGTCGAAGTATTAAAGTGGAATGGCAACTCGACAGACCTATGTATAATCAAATCCTGGGCCAACCGAAACTCGCCGAAAGGAGTTATCGTAATTATCTTTGCATAAATCTTCCTAGCCGTTTTTCCGCTCGTCATTTGAACCTCGGGATTAAAAAGGCCTCAAAATTCTAGACTACGCGGCTCGGACAGCGCCCGCAAACGGCACGGCGTACCGATGCCGATTTCACCGCGAACCCGAAGAACAGCCCCATCCATTCCTGTTGGGGGAAAGCGTGAAGATATTTGCTTCGCTCCAGTGGTCTGATACCAAGTTAACCTTGGACAGAGTGGGGCGAGCCGCGGATGGCCATTTCCCTATTCAAGAGCTTTGATATTTCAATAGGAGAAGCTACTCGATTGATGAGACACTTGTTTAAAGGGCATATATTTCAGTATATTGATAGAGACGAGCCCTAAACTGAATATGGCGATCAATTAGAAGTTTTTTGGACGTTTTTGGTTACAAGAAAAACCCTGCGTGGGCAGGCTTAGCTTCCTATTCTCGTTAGTGACAGCGCCGATCGTCACTACATTTGATAGTGGAGTCAGTCGAATAGACTGAAACTGCCGAGGCAGGCAACCAGGCTAACAGGATTTCCAATCCAAACTCTAAGGCTCGAGCTACAGTTATGAAAATGTCGCAAATTATGCGCGAGAAATTTCTTCGCAATAAGACGTAGGCTGGTGGAGTCATCGGAGTCAACATATTTGACCCGAGACTGGTGGGCGATGCAATTTCGATATAAATCGGGTGTGTCCGTGGATGCATTTAGTTGGTATTCTGGCTAGTAATTTCTACTTCAATTTGACAGAACAACATGCCTGGAAAGTCATTCCACCTGCTAGGCGAGCCTAGCTCTTCGTCTCAGTATGTCGAGCTGGAATCGACATTAGATTTTCAAGGGCTGCAACACTTGATTGCAGGTCAATTTGCGATTGTCGAGCCAAATGGTATGTATTTTGTGTTTCCCCCAAAAATATCCAGAATACCCACTCACTCCATTATAAAGGCATTGGATTCCAAGCTCAAGACTCAACACTCACAACTGTGACTGAGGTCCTAGCCACCGAGGAGCCCATCGCCATCAGCATCGATGGCGCGCCAGTCCGCGAGATCCCAGGACCAAAGGGTCTACCCTTTGTGGGCAACTTCTTCGAAATCTACCCCGACCATCTGGGAAACCACCAGCGCCTTTTCGACCAGTATGGTCCAATCTTCCAAACAACCAACATGGGTCGCACGATATACCACACCAATGACCCCCAATTGTCCGCCATCGCCTTCTCCGAATCAGACTTCTTTACCAAGAAAATCAACGAATCTCACCCCCTCTACCCAATCAAGAACCAAGAAGCCGGCGTCTTCCTCGGTGACACTGATACGCCAGAATGGCGCGCCGCGCACAAGTTCCTCCCCCGGCGCTGGGGCCCAAGGCTGTCCGTCACTACGCACCGACCATGCAGGAGACTGTTGAGGATGCGTTTGGCGTTTTTGACGAGCTGGATGAGCAGGGCGAGGCTTGGAATGTGTATCAGTATATGCTGAAGCTGGGATCGCAGGCTGTGGGAAAACTTGTTTTGGGAATTGATTTCAAACACTTCACCTCTCCCAATGCCCCGCCTCACGAACTGGTCTACCGCATTGCGGAGTCATTAACTTTGAACAAGAAAGTTGCTGCGTGGGGTAATTGGTACGCGAAGATGCCATTCGGTGACCCCAAGAAGCTGCGCGATGCTAGATGGCGCATTATCGAGATGGTCGATGAGTCGATTCAAAATGCCTCGCGTGGTGGTGTTGAGGATCTGCCCCTTCAAGATGCTGCCTTGAAAGCAACCAACATGGTTGGTAAGTATACCAAGTTGGCTTTCTACGCGTTTCCTTTTAACTCCAACGCTAACTTGTTTTCTCTAGACTACGCCATTCGCGCTACGGACAACAAGGGCGAAAAGCTCCCAAAAGCAAGCTTAATGTCCGCCCTCGTCGTAGCCACAGGCGCGGGCTTCACAACAACCTCCTCCCTCCTCTCCTGGCTCATCTACTCCGTAGTAAACTACGAAGGAATGCAAGAGCGCCTCTTACAAGAACTAATCGACAATGACATCGACGCCGACACTCAAATAACAGCTGATATCACCGACAAACTCACCTTCATGGACCACTTCATCAAAGAGACCCAACGTCGTCACAACCCCTCCTACCAGCCCGGCCGCACCGCAAAGGTCGACATGATCCTCCCAGGTGGCTACAAGCTTCCCGCAGAGTCAATCGTCATCCCAGCTCTACACCACGTCCATAATAACCCAGCTGTCTGGGACAATCCCGCCCGCTTTGATCCCGATCGCTGGGATACGGAGGCAGTGAAGAATCGCCACAAGGCGGCTTATATTCCCTTTGCTGCGGGCCCGCGCATGTGCATTGGTTTTAACTTTGCGCTGCAGGAAGTGAAGGTGTTTTTGCCAAAGTTGCTTTATAGGTATAAGTTTACCCAGGAGCAGTTTGGAACTATTGAGTATGATCCTATGTTCCAGTTGATTCGGCCTAATAATTTGTATGTGCGTGCTGAGCGTCGGGTGAAGTGGCCGCCAAAGTCGGAGTAGATGGTTCTTTGTCGAGGTGGAGGTGAAGAAAAGAACTTCAAATTTACAATCTTTCAGATATCCAATACATTCTATTTTATTCTATTTCCTTTTCCTTTCCCCAGTTTGTGCGCTTCCCGAATAATTTCCAAGGAGTAGAATGACTTCTCCCTCCTCTCGAGGAGGCGAAATGATATACCAGGCCTACTCTTCAACCTGTGCCCGGCGAAATTCCTCCGCCCAAGGAAAATTCTCCCATCGTGACCCATCGTCTCTAAGACGAACAGTCGACGGTGCATACACGCCATTCAACATCCACGGCGTATCATCATCTTTTAGCGGAAGTTTGCGCATCCGCATAGGACAAAAAGAATAAGTGGCCACCGCAAGCCGACCAGTCGAGCGGTATAGTCTCATAGCATCAGTAATAAAATTCCGATACTGCATATACCAAGGCTCGTTGGATAAGTACTCCTTCCACTGCTCGAGGGGCCATGGGCTTTGCATTGCCGCACTGATAATCTCGTGATTCTTCGTTGAGGGTGAAAATCCGTACTTAGTGCAAAATTTAGATGACACCATGTTGTTCATGTGCTCCTTCCAGTGCCAGACCATTGTGAACTCTGTTGCGAGGAATGTTTGCTCCGGGCGAATGCGGGCTAGACAATATTCCAGCATGCTTCGGTGGCCGTCAAACGTCATCATATGTGGGTGTAGATCAACACCTTCGAGTTCTGGAGTGACAGCAATAAAATGCAGGAATCGTTCTATTGCTGGTGTGCGTTTGAAGGGGAGGTCGAGTCTGTTCAGAGCTCCCATGTACAAGCGCGTCGTCATTGCGTAGTTGTGTTTTTGGCGGAATTCAATGACAGCCCAGGCCATTGTTTCATAAAATTCATTCAAATGGTCATTTCTTTGGTCCGATTTCGCCTCAATAAATGGTTCGTTGCCGATGACTAGGATATCGACTTTGCCCAGGACGAGAGGAAGCAAACGATCCAAGATACTCAATTCAGCATCTAATTCCGAGCTGCCTGATGCCGGAAAATTAAGTTTCGTGCAATCCCATTTGAGACTAAGAATGACATTGAACCCGGCATCTATCGCTCGGAACAGAGCCTTGATGTTAGGGTCTTGGTCTGGGTGGTGGCTGTCGATCTGATGCATGTCGATGAAGCCGCGGATCCACTTGGCGTTGACGCGTCTCAGTTCGTCGTGCTTGATCCAGATCAATTTCTCGTTGTAATTGGCCCCGAGGGCCCCGCCGGAACGTGCTGTCGCCATGCTCGCATCGATTACCCGGACACGTTGATGACGTGAAGATGAAACAACCCCGCAAAGATCGGCTTTGCTGGTTTCTGGTCTGAGTGGGTTCGTGGAGTCGGTGGTCCAATCATGTAAAGCGTGGGTACGCGGCAGATGAATGACAGGAGGAATTGTTAAGATGAGAGAATCTGAATGTTTTGAAATACCATGGCAACTTGCATTGGATAGAGTTGATTGGGAGGGAAAATGTGGTTACTTCTTTCTCTAATACGTCATTTCATTTCCTGCGTACGTAGACACAGCTATCATTCAACTTTCTAGTACGGCGCATTTCATGTCTTTGCTGAACCAAAAAGATAATATAGACAATACACTAGAGCCGCGGCTCTGGAAATTTAAGGTTTGGTTCGACTGGGGAAAAGAATTGACGGGAATTCTCAAGATCGCAAGAAAAAGAATCGCATCACCTTGTATCTAGTAGTTAGCATTTTCGAGAACGCAGATTCGAGATGGGGCCCGATTGAACTATTTTAAGTATAAAGAAGGCAACCGAATTTCTCTCTTTTCTTTTTTGGTTTCTTTTCTTTTTCTTGAATCCTTCTTGCCCCCCAAAAAAGGCGGGGCAAGAAGCAAATAATGCGGACTTTGAAGCGTCAACGCACCTCTGCGCTCACAGCTATCTTCTTTTACAGTCCTTCTTCTTCTTCTGCTTATTTGTTTACTGTTCTTAAAGGGGGTTTGTGTTCCATAAGCTCACGAAATCTTATTCCTCAATTACAAATTATGCTTATCCCTAAAGTAGTAAGCCCATCTCACCTCAGCCTCGCGCTAGTGGTGGACCCTGCGATAACTAGTTCACCAAAGCCTTAAAGCAGTACAAAATTGGCGACCAGCCCGAAAATGACGCATAAAAGCTCAAATGGCCCCCAAGAAATAGTGCTTTCTCCCCATGGCAGTATATTGCATTTCCGACTTTCTGATTGTAGTTCTGAGCCCTATTTGGCCCCCTGGCGGATTCCATTAGGCACCCGCATTAACAACCAGTCACAACGACGCTACAAACAACCCCCCCCCCTCCAGGCAAACGAATAACGCGAAGGTAACGCTGGATCGGCAAAGGCTATGGCAATCAAGCTTCATGTCCTTCCTTGGCATGTCACGACCCTCGACCCTGGTCTCTGACAGTGCAACCTTGCGGGGAAATTTCCACCGTCATCATATCACCATAAGCAACATCAGCATCACCACCACATTCTTTTTTCCCAGAGCATGCGCTCACCCCCACCGATGTCGCTACATTCAATTCCGGAAGATGAAGCCCTGTTATCGATGGATTCGATGGAATCGATGGATCTGGAGGATCCGATCCGTGTCCGGAATCCTCGATCATGCAGGTCTTGGTCTTCTCGGCAAAAGCTCAGATCCAAGATGACCAGCTGTGATATGAGGTCGTGGCTTCAAATGAAGACACTCTGGAGATTAAGCCTGAGAGTATTCTGGGCCGCTGTGATGGTTCTGTACGTCTATTCTCAATGAGTCGAGCCTCTATCGCCACCCACATCCCTATATCTCTATTCTCATCAGCACTATACCCCATACGCATGCAATGCAATGCAATGAAATAAGTACTAATATCTAAACAGCGGCCTCACCACTCTTTTCACCTTAGCATATGACAATATCGCCTTCTTCATCTCAACCCACGAAGACACTTTCAGCAACCCCAGACACAGACCATCCCTCTTCACAAATTACTTCACCCACGGCGTCAGACCAGTACCCTGCCACTCGCACAACGACTACTGGAGACGAGTACCTCTATATTCCGCCCTCTCAGCCGGCTGCACGAGCGTGGAAGCCGACATATGGCTAGAAAATGACATACTTCGTGTCGGCCATACCCAACACACAATCCTCCGCGGACAAACACTAGACAGCCTCTATCTAAATCCGCTGCTGGAGATGCTACAACAGCATAATACACCCCTAAATGGATCGGCCCCAGTCTCCGCCTCAACATTAGCAATTGCACCATCATCAGATTCGACTCCAGAATCACAATCGCCATCAGCATCAGACCAACCCTCAGATCTAACCTCAACCTACGCCGACGCCCACATTCACACCCTCGCCCACCCTCCCAAAAAAATAATCGGCATATTCCCCACAAACCCAAGCCAAACCCTCATTCTCCTCATCGACTTCAAAAGCGGCGAACACCAGTGGGAACACCTCATGGATGCCCTCAGCCCACTCCGAGAAGGCGGTTATCTCAGCCACGCGATCACCAATTCAAGCTCCGAAACCGAGATAATCACCCGCCCCATCACGATCGTAGCAACAGGTTCAGCCCCATATCACCGCATCCTCTCCAATCCACACAAAGACATATTCTACGACGCCCCGCTAGACAGCCTGGACACTACACCCACATCCTCAATCCGAACCCCCTACTCCTGGCAAAACAGCTACTACGCCTCCGTCGATTTCCACCGCTCAATCGGGTCACTGCCACTAGCTCGACTTTCGCAGGCCCAGTTGGCGAAATTGAGAGACCAGATCCGGGGTGCGCATGAACGAGGTTTGAAAGTTAGGTACTGGGGGACGCCTGGGTGGCCGGTGGGCTTGAGGAATTATGTTTGGCGGGTTCTTGTTCGTGAGGGGGGTTGATGTGCTTAATGTTGATGATCTTCGTGCGGCGACTAGGGTTGATTGGGGGAGGGATGGTTGGTGGTGAGTAGGGAGGGGAGCTCATTTTACCGAGTTAGTGAATTGCTGATGAAATGAAATGAATATCACATATCTTTTTTTAAGTCTAATTTTCTTTGCTTATTAGATTCTCTATATCATGGACGCTAGTGTCCTCGATCACTTGCTTAAAAGTAACTTACCACTGACATCTGAGAGGCCTGTCGTTTTAATTATCTCAGATTTTTGCTGACTTTAATGACTAACTCGAAGGTTCATGGATATGCACCTTTGAGGACGAAGGCTTTCTATTCAAGTTACTTAACAGACCCTTGTGCAGGTACCTAGTTATACTAGTCTACCCCACCTAGGGTGCGGCAAAAGTACTAGTAGCGAGGTAAACATAAGCACTAGAGCTGACGTGATTGTAGCAAATCCAATGGTGATTAAGAAGTGAGCTTTGACCCTTTGTGCAAACAGTGGAGATATTATACATAGTGAGGTTTCAAATATCACACTCGGAAAGAAATATTTGTCATGAAATATGGTGGTGATCTCTTTAGGAAGACTAAAAGATTGAAAAACAGCCACTCTTACATATATAGCCAATTGACCAGGGCCTGATAAATGCCACAGGTAGTAAGAGATTCAAGATATAATAATATTATTAATTCCGACTAAAATAAAAATTCAAGGTCAATCGCTATTCTCGAATCATCGCCATATCTGTGCGCTTTTCGTTTATCATCGCTAAGGCTTCCAAGGTTTCCGAATTAAACCTAATTCAAGCGTTCGGCCCAGGAGTATAATTATCCGCAAAGTCCGAACTATCATCATACTCCGATCTGGAGAGCTCTTTAATGAACTTCTGCCCTATGAGATCTGTCACACTCAAATCAGTTTCGAACTGCGTTCCCATTCCCGGCTGCTCGAACCACGGAGCGACAGGTCCCAGCGTGACATCCAGCTTCTTGATGATCTGATAAACATGATAACTGTAAGGGAAGTTGCCATCACTGTTATTCAGATTGCGAGGTGGAAGAGCTCTCTCGATATATGGGGCACCCAATGGACTGAAGAAATTACCGCTCGGAGGTCCAAAGCGATCAATCTTTCGGCCAACGGGCAGAGTCACATTGGCCTTGATAGGTTTTCCATTGGCTTTGAGGACGAACCCATCCTGGTCTGGGTAGTGGTAGGATCCATTGGGCCAGGTCCATTTCGCGAGGAACTCGTACGGGCATAGATCGCCGAATCGATAGTAGGTGGCCAGTTCGGTTGACAGTGGGAATTGTCGCGGAAGCTGGACCGGGCCTAGCATGGTGTCTCCACAAACATACGCGGGATCGGTGAAAGTGATGTTCGCACACGGGTCTGGGTAGCACCTAGCGGGATAAGATGACTCCTGTAGGGAAAGAAAAGAGGAATGACTAGTTAGATGTATATTCAGGCTGAGATTTGTATGAATGTATTTGTGTGTGAAGTACCTTGACATTTCCCGTGGATCCAGCTTGGAACGCGTGGGCAGGAGCCACGGTTGCAATAAGCAGTAGAGAACTAACGAGACCCTCGAAAAGCATCTTGACGGAGAGGATTGCTCAACGCTGAGAAACTGATATTCTATACCTAGCAGACACATCGTCCCTGACGGGCGTCTAGTTCCAGCATTTATATGCGCTGGAAATGCAGTCTATAGCAGACGGAACTTTTGAATAGGCATGTTCTTTATCGAGGGTTAGAATTCTCGACATACTATATTAATATCCCTACGACGAATTTCAAGTATTGTGATTTGCTGAAGTTGCCTTCTTTTTACTATGAAATGTAAGCCAGATGAATGTTGTAGCGCCACATGTGCAGAGCTAAGACGTGAGAGAAATTCAATTGGCGGAAGCCGTCAAATTTCGAGAGAAACTAACCTGGTATCCCTTAATTCCATAATGTGCCATATAGTTTTAAGGATAGCAATATCCTTGTCTGGGTTTGCACCGGCCTCGTAAATGTTTGAGCCGAAGTAAGGGGTCGTTGGGTAACATTTCCGAAATATTTTCTACCACTGATTCGTGGAATCACGGAAAATATTTCAAGAATGTAAGCTCAATACACCTCGAGGTCAAAGCTATCCCCCTACTCCTCATTTCAGGTCAATAATAGCATAAACTGTCCAAAATCAATATGGTAATAGATTTGGCGTAGAGTTAAAACGCTCAGTGAGGAATGAACGCCTCGTCCGCAAATTACTTAAGCGTTTCTTCGAGCGCCTCACTCGTCGCACGAACCATTCTCTTCCGAGTCTTCAAATAAGAAGTCACCACTGGGCTGGAACTGGGACGAACTGAGGCAAATGACTTTGTTTGGTTTGGCACCGGATTAGCCGTTCAACCATGGGCTTTGGGGTTCTAGAGGCCCTCGGAGGCTGCGGGAACCCCGCGGGACACCGGGAAATGTGAACACTAATAGTCAATGATCGTTCCAGCTCAGCATAACTTCAATATGGTCTTTCCAAGCGACGATGACGGACTTGACTGGATAACAGAGGGCTGTAGTCTGAAGGCAGAGAATATTTATTTATGCTGAGAAGTGGCACGGGCGAGCGCTGTCAAAATCACACTTGATCCTCAGAACGTCCCAAAACCAACGCGATTCTAAGAGTGAATTTCAAAATGACATTCTACATAAGACTCTACTTTACCATTGCTCTACTGCTCAGACTTTCCTTTGCACAGGGTCCTCCCCCGACCAATAGCCGCTGCCACTCAGACTGGATCGACAACGACAATGTCGGCGGCACATGCAAATGCGAGTTAGGAGATCTCACAAAATGCTCCCAAAGCGATCTGGGAACATGCAACGGCCGGGATCTTCTATCCGCAAGCGAGCTCATGACTGGTCACGAAACTGAAGGCTGCACCGAAGCCAATGCCGGCTGCGATTCCTGTTTCCTCTGGTTTGACAAAGTGTGCAATTGCCTGAAAGATGGCTGTCCTGATAGTCCGGCCACTCATTCATGGATCCGGTTACCCGATGGAAAAATTACTAGCAAGAGACGGATGGCAGGGATTTTGGAACTCTCGTCGGAGGAGCCTTGGGAATGGGGTCAGAGCATTGCGAGCCCCGAGCAGGTTTTGGTGATCAACTCTGTGAAGGCGCGAAAGCAGGAGCAGATCCATATGCATGTTTGTGAGGCGAGGACTGGAAAGCCGGGAGGTGTTAGGGAGCTTCTTGGGGGCTTGCAGAAATCGGACTATGGCACACTGAAGCAGGTGAAAAATCAAGAAGATTGGTGGTGTCGGGCTCAGAGCTCCCCAAATACCCATATCACTAATGTGATCAGTGATATCAAATCGAAAGTTACGAAGAATCCCGGGTGTAGTAATTTGATCGGTGCTGCAGTGTTGACGGACAGCACTGGTTACAAATGGGTGTGTCTTACTACAGGACTTGGTTCTACCCAAGGACAGTTCTGTGCGGCTAATGAAGGTTGAGATGGTGCGGGATTGGGCTGTGATCGTTGGGCTTAATGCATTTTATTTTTATTCTCCACTTTCGGGTCGCTATTGCTTTTATAACAAGAAATCTAAGCTTACCAGGTGGGCTAGAATGACGCTGGATTTTGTTTGAAAAAGTCACTCAGCTTAAAAGCATTTATTAGCTAGTCGTTACAGAATACGAAACGGCTTGGGGGTCACACTAAATTCAAGTTGGTAATAGTTACTCTTAATCGCCAGATACTATCCATAGGAGTCAGCCTGGGAAGGGCTGACTCTGACCTGTGCCCCTCAAGTTGAGTTATGCACGATAAATTCGCCGGATCGTTATAATATTCATGAATTATTATATAACATATTCCAATTCCACATTTCCTCCATATTTAACCAATCGCAGATCGTTAACATCGTGCATGTAGTTACTGATGTACTCATCTATAGAACAAGCTTGAACTCCGGGTTCCGATCATCAGCATATCCAGCATACTGATCATACTTCCCATTTCGCTTATCGCGATTCACCTTGGCGCAGTAGAGCACATTGAAAAGAATCCTAAAGAACGAAGACCAGTCAGTATTCAAATATCCATATCAATTCCGAGGTCATCGGCCATTGCTTTTCAATTTGGGTACCGGGACTCGGAGCAAAGCAACTTACATAAACCATGCAAAGACCAACAAGCCAAGAATAATTGTATGACCACGGTGATACAGCGGCTTGTCTTTAGCGGGATAATTAAACGCTAAATTGAACACGTTAGAAAATGAAATCCCTGCAGTAACCACGGAAGTTAACTGGCTGGGGGTAAACTTACTAGCAACAAATCCACCACAATTTGCAATAGCCAACTGCAACGCCGACGTCGTAGCCCGCTTATAGTGACCGGCTGAATTGTTCGACATCCAGACCAAAATGCACGGCACACTTGCGTACATGCCTGTCGCCATCATAAAAGTCATTCCATACTGGACCTTTGGGTTGCTGGTATTGGCGATCACGGCGTATCCGATTATAGCGATTGGGAGGGAGAAAAGCATGACTACGCCACGCAGTTTGAGACGGTCGGAGAGGAACGCGACAAAGACTGAAAACAAGTAAAAAGGGAAAGGTGAGTATATGCAGATAAGAAAACCTATAGTTAGAGGGGGAGATATGGGGCTTACCTGTCAGAACGGCGGCCACTGCGTAGGGAATCACAGACCACAACTGCACTTCGTTGGCGTTTTTGGCAAAGTTCATACTTTGGATGATGGTTGGCAACTAAGGAAGTTATAAGTCAGCATTCTAGCCATTCTTGACAACCTTGAGTTCAATGGGAAAGGAAAGAGTGGATGGATGTCGTACAAACAGGCCAAAGGAGTACAGCCCAGACAAAATCGCGAAATATGCCGATGCCGAGAGCCACAGCTGCGGCTCCAAGACACCGCGGCGCACTTCGGACCATCTAAACCTATCATTCTCGCCGGAGAGTGTTCTGCGGGTGTTGTGTTAGCAGTAGTCCAATCTAGCTTAGGCTTTCAAGGCGACTGGGAACTGGATGAACCCCAGCCAATCCACTCAACTTACCCATCTGCCTTCGGGGGACTATCCAAGAGCAAGCGGTCTCGTCCAAACTCCTTCTCCTCTTCAGTCAAGAAGGAGGCTGTCTCGATGCTATTGGGGAGAACGAAGGAGCTCAGTACACCACAGGCGAAAGTCTTGCAAAATTATTAGCCGGACATTTTTATCGGAGAATCTGACGCTGTCGGGTACTTACCAGAAGTCCCTCAATAATCATAATCCATCGCCAACCCTCGAGCCCGCCCCGAGGACCAATTTCGGATAACCCACGAGCAAGGAGACCTAACAGTAGTTCAATATTAGTATAATAGTTCCACCAGGTCAATGTACAGTGCACGAAGCATACCTCCAAAGGCTCCCGACAATGAAGCCGCCGTATAGAAAAGACCAATGCGCAAAGCCAAATCCCCACGCCTGTAGAAGCTTGACAGATAAAGGACCTATGAGTGACAATGTCAGACTTGATCCCGAATGGTGTAACCCTTCAAGGTTAAAGCAAGGCATACCATTCCTGGAAGCAAACCACCCTCCGCAATGCCAAGCAAGGCCCGAACTGCGGTGAATTGGCCGAAATTCTGTACAAAGCCCAGACACATGGTGATGATACCCCATAGTGCAGTCAAAAACGGTAGCCAGATTTTCGGTGAGGCTTTCTTTAGAACGAGATTACTCGGCAGTTCACTAGTGTTCCCCAGGGAGTCCAAGTCAGTAATGCGCTCCGCGATGCCCAGCTTGGGGGGAGGGATGAGGGCGAGAAAGATACGCGGGAGGATAACTTACCTGCACACATAAGTGAGATAAAACACAGTCAACCCAATATCATACTGGTTATCGGTAATATTGATATCCTTCTCCAGACCATAAATCTTCGCATTTCCGACATTCGTTCGATCTAGAAATGAACATAGAAAGAGTAGGGCTAACATTGGGAGAATCCTAATTGACGCGCAGCTCCTGATTAGTACGATCGCAGTCGCAAAGAATAGGGGGCTGTGATTAGAGCTGGGGCTAAGCTGACATACCGCGTATCCAGCTTCACCAGAATCGACCGGGTCAATTTGGACTGGTGGGCATCGTCTCCAAACCGATTCAACGGGGTTTCCTTAGCATCTTCCAGCACTGAGCTCACTGGTTTTGGCTCCATTCTGTCGTGTGGTGTGGTTCAATCTGATCTGATCTCGTCTGGGATAATGGTGGGAGATGCAGAGTACAGAATGCAGGTGGTAGGAGGGGAAGAGAAGAAGCACAAAGTGAGACGGAGGCGAGATAAAAGACCCGGGAGATTAATACAACTCGGGATTCAATTCTAGAGCCGGATTTAGCGAATTAACTAGGCAAAGTTCAGCCCCAACTTCTTTGATTTGTTGAGCCAAGCCTAGATCCCCGCACTTTTTTCCCCAGATTTTTTTTTCTTGGTTTAAGCTTGACTCGGGTGAACTGCATTACGAGTATTACCAGTGGGGTTGGTGTGTATTTTTAGTATCTTCGGGTAATATTGGTCACACCATTACCCGCGGTCGGAGTTCACTTCTACAGCCGAGGCTCCTCCTCTTCCGCTTCTTCCCTCTTCAACCTCT
This sequence comes from Penicillium cosmopolitanum, assembly GCF_028827165.1. Classification (NCBI taxonomy): domain Eukaryota; kingdom Fungi; phylum Ascomycota; class Eurotiomycetes; order Eurotiales; family Aspergillaceae; genus Penicillium; species Penicillium cosmopolitanum. The sequence continues at coordinate 3,649,749 of NW_026622678.1, read as the reverse complement.
TCCAACCTCACCCAAGACACCTCCACCACTACCACACCTCCACCATGTCGAAACTATCTGCCGGTCTCAAGGCTCTCATCAATAGCCCGGCTGCACGCCCTCACACTGTCCCCGCGCCCAAGAATATCACCGCCATCTACCAGGACATTCAGCAATCCGCCAAAGCCAACAATGTGTCGCAACCCTCATGGCTGGCCCTGTCAGTGAGTACACCCTTAGCTGAGCCAATTGCATAAATTCCTAGTCCAATGCTAACACTACATCAGACAGCAGCAACAATGACCATGAACTCCCCCCGAATCCCTCGCCGCCCTCTTCACTCTCGCATCCACCTCCACCTCCACCTCCACACCCACAGACCTCGAAATCGCCGAACTAATGCGCGAAGTCGGTCTCAAATGCATAAGTTTCAACGGCATCCCCCGAACAATTAACAGCCTAAACGCCTTCAAAACAAGCCTCCCCGACCCAATCGCCGCCAACCTCTCCAAAACCCCCACCCGCACACCCACACCAGAAAACATCTCCGCAATCAAAGACCGCGGCCACGCCCTCTGGGACTCAATCTACCGCCCCTTCGAGAAAAAGCTCTACAACCGCCTCGCGGACTCACACCCCGATTTGCCAGTCATCATTCTGAACAGCCACTACGGCGCTTTACTCTCGGACCCCGCGGAGCGTGCCGCCAGTACCAGCGCCAGCAGCAGTGCCGGTCGTGTGCTCACTTCTATCGTTGCCATTGCGTGTTTACGCGCGCAGTCGGGTGTTGCGCCGCAGGTTCTTTCGCACGTTTTTGGTCTGCGGAAGGCGCTGGAGGATGGGTCTTGGGCGAGTGATGTTGAGAGTGAGCAGGGGGCGCGGTGGTTGGCGAGTGATGAGGGGAATGAGTGGATTTTGAATAGTGTTGATAAGATTGTTAAGGCTATTGGGCGGGGGCAGGGGTCGAACTTTGCTCCTACTGCGAAGTTGTAGTCTGATGTGCTGTGCTATGCTGTGTATATACTTTAGATATTTAGATATGCCCTGCTGTACATAGTGGGTTTTGTATATAGCCACTTCCGTCTACCCACTACGCTACGTTGGTTACTTTTAAGGTTTCTTGTGTAGTACTACTAGTACTACTGCAACCAATGAAAGAGCTGACGAGAAATCCCGCTGGTGTAGGTACAACCTCGAATCCTTTCTCCACTTCACAATGATCATATTAGAATCATTGTAACTAACGAAGTTGCTATATTTCACGAAGAGTATAAGAAGAAGATACTCTTGCAGATGTCCCTCTCTCCGGGGCTCTTTGCATAGTAGGATTTGAGAAAGGCCAGTCCCATTATTTAATCCAAAAACTACCACCAATATGTCCATGAAACAATACGCCTACCCAGGCTTCGGCGAAGCCCACCAAAAAAGCCACCGCTTTTCCTCCGCCGTCCGAACAGGCGATTTCATCCACTGTGCAGGCCAAGGTGAGTCAACATTGCGTCTCGATAAAGCATACTAGTCGTATCTAGCCCGGCCTATCTCACTAACATCCCATAGGTGGCTTCCACGACTCAAAAGGCAACGAACGACCCGACCTCACCGACGCAGCCCAGATAAATCAAGCCTTCAAAAACATCGATACGGCCTTAAGATATGCCGACGGCGCAGGATGGTCCCAGGTTTATCGAGTGAATTCATTCCATATATCGCTCGACGACGAAGCGATCGAGATCATGGATCGCAAATTTAAAGAGTGGATGCCGGATAATTATCCCACTTGGACTGTTTTGCAGGTTTGTCGGCTCGGGGATCCGAGGATGAGGGTTGAGATTGAGGTTTCGGCGTTTGATCCTGTTGGGGGGAGGAGGGAGGGGGGAGTAGTAATAGGTAGTACGTAGTAGGTTATTTTTATTATGTGCTAGTCAGTAGTAGATGTGCCAGTGGGTGGTTTCTTTGATGAATTTGATATTGATTTTGTATTGCTCAAGGACTCGGAATATTCGCCACTGGCAGGGATATAGATAGTACCGTGGTCAGTGTTTGATAAATGACTGTTTTTGGGATAAAAAACTTGAAAAACGCCGGTAATGAAATCCTTTCACATGCTCCAGTGGTTGTTAAAATATCGAGATATACCAGTAAAATATGGCGTCTACTATGATTATGATGATTTGAGTTGTCCAACTCGCTTGCATTGCCCGTGGCCGACGTTAGCGTATAGTTAGCTCAAAGGAATCGTCCCCCTGCATCCTTGGCGCATTGCCTGAAAAATTTCGCTGCCCTATTTTCCCCGACCCCAGAATGCTTAAAAAAGAACGACGAATAACCAACTTGAAGGTATAATCACTTCACCAAATCGAATTTCTCGCATTTGGAAAGATGGCACCACCGGCCGAAGGTGGCCTCGTTTGCCTTCCCGTGGAGCTCATTTCAATAATATGCTCTTATCTTCCCAACTCTAGCATTAAATCTCTTCGCTCGACCTGCACTAAGATCAAAGAAACTGCTCAGTTACGGTTAACTCGTGTCTTTCTATCAGCCAACCCTATAAACATCAGGGTCTTCCGGGCGGTCGCAGATCACGACCAGTTTCGCAACCAAATAACTGAGATTTTATACGATGATGCACACTTTCCACCCTTCCCGGAACCAGATATCTACGAGATAGAAGAAAGTATGCAGATGGATGACCCTGAAGTCGGATTGGTTGATAACGAAGAGGGTTGTCCTCATTGGTTTGTCAAAGTTTGCAAGGAGAATCTCAAAAATATGAAATACCGAAAGAGCTTCGATTTAGACCGTCCAGATCATATTCTGCGCGCACATCAAGCCAATGCGCAGCCGCCTCTTCGCATATGCTGGCAATATTATCAGAATATACACATGCAACAGTCTGACACGATGAAATTGAAAAGGGACGAGGAAGCCTTCATCTACGGTTTGAAGCAGTTTCCTTCTCTCACTCGGGTGACTATCACAACAGCCACACATGGCCATCTTTATGAGCCGCTATATGAAACACCTAGGATCCGGGCATTTCCTTACGGTTTCAACTATCCCATTCCACGAGGGTGGCCAGGGGGGAGAGGGGAGCTTTCCTGCATTCCCGCAGAGCCGTGGGAGGAAATGAATGAAGCTGAAAAGGAGCAATGGCACGGATTCCGCATGGTCACGCGAGTATTAGCTCAAGAGGAGTCGCCTAGTCTTCTTGAACTAGTGATCGATACCAATCGACTTACTGGTATGGGGCTGAACTGCACAATGTTCAACTCGCCTAGTGATGATTTCGGATCTCCTTGCGATGAGTACGCCAATTTGGCGAAAGTTCTTACCAACCCTGGAATCCGGCGCCTTGAACTCCCTTTGCTCATAGGAGGGGAAGAATACCGAAGATGGGCAGCTTTCCGGAGCGGTTACCTCTATCGGATGCTAAGTAGTGCCACTGAACTGGAATATTTCGGTTTTTCCACAACAGAAGACAATAATGCCGGGGAAGAGTACACCATGGATAATTTTATTCCACTGCAAAGCATTTTGCCCATCACTAGCTGGCATAAGCTGAGACATTTCCATTTATCGACATTGATTGTGGCTCAATACGACATCATGGAAGCGCTTATCATTTTATCTGCAAATCTTCAAACCATTTCGTTAAATTTCTTGCAATTCTTGAAAGACCAAGGAGATTATCGCTCACTGCTCAGTGAGATACGTGACAAAATGAAATGGGACCAGCGAGATGTTGCTTCCAGACCAAAACTTTCTATTTGCATCCATCGACACGGCACGGTGTCCCTGGGAAGATCAGTTTTTGGATTGATAATGAGATAAAAACATTCCTGTACAATGGTGGAGAAACCCCCTTCAAGTGGGACACCCTTCCTAATTATGTGGATTATGGTACCGGCATATACAAAGACGATTTTGATGAGGCGTTTGAGCGACCGAACGTTTTGCTACACGAATTGATACAATTGGGGATTAGTGAGGATAGATTGCCCTTCCTAAAACAATAATATGTCTGCCAGAAATGCCAACATCCATCAAAATGATAACCAAATACCAAGTCCTACTAGTAGCATAGATATAATGTGAAAGCACAAATCAAACCTGCATCAACTTCCTTGCAATCCTAGTCCGAAGACACACTCAACCATATATATCAACTCTTGAAATATACTTCTCGACTTTTGGCAAATACAGATGGTTGCAAAATTACTTATAGGCCGTGTTCTTCCGACTGTTTGGGAAATGCATGTGTAGTATAATTGGAATCTTCTATGGAAATGAAACTCATTTCAAGTTAATAGAAATGTCCAAAGTAACCACTGAATGAGGAGGTCTCAAGCAATCGGCCTTTAACCAAATGCGGAAAAATTAAAGTTTGTCCACCATGAACCTTGGACGCATCGCGCTGGGAAAACGTTTATCTCAAAATATAACCCAATCATTGATATCAGCCAATACTTGTTGTCGATGGATCTGCCTTCCGACAATTTATTTTAGAAACAATTAACAATGAACCCTGGGCCCCAGCGTCGCCCAAACACAGGGTGGCAAGTTCCCGCCAGCCTGTCGCCAAGATTCGCCAAGTTAGTTATGAGCCAAGAGATGAACTACCAGAGCTCCAAATAACATCGCTATTAGAGAATTGTTCAGAAAAGATCAAGAACGTCAATTGAATTTCAGAACCAGCGGAAATCGTGTTATTTCCCGCTGCATTATTTTAATTTTAGCAATACAAAGTTCCAGCTCGCGTATCGACAAACTACCCTCCACAAAATCAATAATTAAAGTCGAAAAAAATCAGAAATAAGTCAGTAAGTTCCCCAGGCTAAGAAAGCCCTATTCTGCGATGCTTTTGAGACTGTTCACTGGCATTGTCTCACATGGACATCTATTATTGTAAGAAAGGGGAAATGTTAGAACTCATCCAAGAACTTCAAATGATCTGAACAGGATTAGAAAAGAGGGTTTGCCTACCGCAGCGTGGGGGCTTGTTGTCATCTCTAGCCCACCATCCTTGTGCATTCTGGTACCAGTTCCTAAGAAAATAGATTTAGTAAAACACAGCGCAGCCAGTCAAGAAGATAAGAAGGACATACTGGTACTTGCAGACGGGTGCAAAGGTGTCGCCAACCCTGGCCTGGCCAACTGTGCTACTGGAATCACAAGGATACTTATGCCACCAGAAAGGATTCTTAATCTTGCAATTGTCCTGAGGACCTTGGTGATTACCTCCCCAGTCCTTGCCTCCATTATTCCAGTTGTTGTTGCCTCCTCGTTCTTCCAGGGAAGAGTCAGGGTCGGCGACTGGACTGGCCACGGCCACTTGGGCAGCCAGGGGAAGAAGGGCAGTGAGGATGAAGACGGGGGACTTCATGATGAACTAATGGAAGGGATAGTTTGAAGTAGTGAGACTTTAGTGTTTTGGATTGATCTTGTCACTGAAGGATGGTAAAAAAAAGCTGTAGATGTTGGATTCGAGAGGCTTTAAGTATTTGCGTGTGGATACTTTCCCTCTTTCTCCTCTGATCTAAAAAAACATTCTTCAATGGATGTAGGTGTCATCAAGTGAGCTACAATATGCCTGTAACCTCGACAAAAAAGCATGAAGCTCTTCCTTGATTCAATTATTCCATGGTCATGAATGGCAACATGATAAAATTATCGCAGTTTAGGTGATCTAGCCGCTTGAAGACTCATTCCCGATCAGGAAAGCTCAATAGCTGCCATAGTATAAGGTTTGATCCAACAGCATAGATGTAGCTCTAGGCCAAAGGAATTAGACACTGTGAGCTCTTTGTGGCGGAGGGCCCCAGTTCAAGATCTCCTACTAGGTGGTTCTCAATTTGGATTCGTCGGGTTCTAAGGGAAGCAGGGGAGAAAAGAAGCGAGACCGAGAGCGACTATGAGGGCGAGGGCGAGGGATCACAAGATTGGATAATGCAGCAAGAACTGCTTGGTTGAGAGAATATATTTGCTATTTTCGTTCGTATCTCACAACGAGTCACAACTGTTTTCCGCTGGCGATGGCGGGCTTGGCATACATCCGGGCTTGGCAGACGTAAGTGACCAGAGAGTCAACTGATCAGCCAGCCATACGGGTTGGATAACCTAAGATTGATTTCTTGTTGTTCCATTGGTGCTCTTAATTCATCCATGGTATGGATGTGGATGAAATCCTGTAAGCTTGTTTGAGTTTGAGACATGGTCAACTCCTATCCCTGTTTACAAAAACGCCCACTCGGGAATATTCACTCAGCCTCCTCATGGAGGAAAAGGTTAAGAAACAATGAAAAGGTGTAGGTGGTGACGCCAATCAGCAGGGGTATTACTGCAGTAGACAGGCAGTGCGAGCAGAAAATGAAGAAAATCAATGACACAAGGACTGCAGGAACTTAAAACAGACCGTGAGAAGTGTGCATTCGCACTGGCAACTGTTGCTGCGGGAGGCGTTTTATGTCTCGTCACGATATTAATCTCTGAGTTCAACTGAACCTAACTAAGTCATTAGTCTAAGTATTAGCTGGTGTCATACCATTCACTACTAGTAATGTATAGGAACTACTGGTAGTCTACCCGATCATGCAGAACTATTCAGTCTTATTTCAACTTCCCTGGTATACAACTCATTCCCAGTGCAAGTACATAACAACAATCGCAGAAGAAGAAAGGATATTTCATACTAGAAGCACAGAAAAACAGACCCTTGGAACCTAAAACAGCCTAGATACCAGTTCTCCCAGAAACATCCATCAAATCCAGAACCCAAACATTCAACTTTAAACCCCAAATCAAACACCCGTCAACTTCCTCGCAATTCTCCCCCAAATCCCCCTCTTCTTACCATCCCCATCCCTCTCCAGCCGCGAATGAATCGGCCCATCACTATAATCACCCTCCGCACTCTCATTCTGAAACTGTAGCTGTTGACCCTGCGCTTGTGCTTGTGCTTGTCCCTGCTTCCCCGAGTCCTTATGCCGCGCTTTTTGCGCTTGCGTTTGTGTTTGTGTCTGTGGCAAACCATCCTCATTCAAATTTCCAAAAGCGTCTTCTTCGCGACTTTCACGTTCACGAGCTTGTCGCTCTAGACCCGTCCGCCCAGCGGCGTCGATACTAGTACTCCGCTCGCCTAGCATACTTGTGCCCGCGGGTCCGGAGGCTAGCATTGTTTTATCGAACATGGCTGCCCACTGCAGAGCAACGGAACGAAAGCGTGGGGAGTTCCAGTGGGGAAGAGGGCGGGGTGATTTGAAAAGGTCACGGTTCAAGTTCAAGCTTATTATGGCCCGGGATTGATGGATGTTTGGTACTCCTAGACCTCGACCTCGAGTTGACCTCGACCTCAAGAAGCACTGACAGTGATTCTAGTTCGGATTTCCTTTCTCTTGGAATGGAATCGTTGTTGGAGGATAGGTACGAGTATGTGCAGATATTTCATTCGGGCCTCGATATATACAGTTAAAAATAAATCAACCCTTGGAATCCAAGTCCAAGTGAAGTTGAAGTTCGATTCACCCCGGGATTGTCGGGATTGGAGAGCGATGACGTCGAACGACAAGGCTGAGTGAGTCTTGTGAACATCGAAAAGAGCGGTTCTTCTCCACCGCCGCTGTAACAACCACCAATCATGCATCGCCCGCATATACATACAAACAGTATCCCCGTAGCTTGTAGTAACTAGTTATTGCATGCTTTTCAATGCAATGCAATGCCTACCTAAAACGAAAATTCCGCATTCGCGAAATCCGGCCAATCCCAACTAAGCATATCATCAAAGGGGACATCAGGAATTGAAGCCCCAAACGCACTCCCGCCTGCACGATTCACCGCGTCGATGATTTGGTCATCTGACATTGCAGAGAACTGAAGGGGTTCAGTCCAGAGATCGGTTGGTGGTAGTGATTGTGATTGTGATTGTGCTGGGTGTGATGGGATAGTTGGGAGGGATGATGGTGGGCCTTGGCTTTGACCACGGCCCTGAGAATTGACATTGGCATTAGCACTTGCATTAGCATTCGCACCAGCATGACCATCAAAACCTCTATTCGACGACTGTAAAATCGAATCATTCAAATCCACCCGTTGATGCTCTCCACCATGACGATTCTGCGAAAGCGAAAGAGGAAGCATAGGACCACCCCTCCTTATAAGTTCTCTCAAAAAGCGCCCATACAAAACCGAAGCACCATGTCTATGATTCGGCGTCGCGCCAATACGTTCAAGGACACCGGCCGTTTCTTCAATGAGTGTTCTCACACTAGGCGCGAGACTGGACTGACTATCACCCGGCGTGACGCTGAGACTGAGCGCCGAACAAGCCGCGAAGGAAATCATGATGACGGTATTATTTGGCATTGATTTTAGTCGGGATTCGCCTTGGATTGCGGCTCGGAGGACATTTAATGCGGAGGATAGACCTGCTGCGCGGAAAAATCGCTTTACGGCTGTTGGGGCTGTTGGGTGGTTGATTACGCCGCCGTAGGTTGAGAGTTGGGTGTGTGTTACTAGGATTTCGACGTAGGGGGGGAGTGAACGGGCTGTAGGGAATGTTAGTTGTGTGATGGGTGTGGATTGGCTGGGAGGAAGGAGTTTATACCGCCGTCTTCGCTGATCGCTACGGCCCAAGTCGTGAACCATTGTTCGTAGAAATTTTCGATAGTCGTTTTTATTCTGTGGTTGGTTAGCGAGATCAAATCAGAATATTGTCAGGCCAGATGGCACGGTACATACGCGTGGGCAGCCTCGGAGCCAGTATCACCAGTGCGATAGCTGTCGCAACTTGATTTGACTTTTCGAAATAGTTCATCCTATATGAATTAGCCAGCTGCAATGCACTGCATTGCATTGTAAAACAGGAAACTTACCAGATCCCGCCGTAATATAGCCATAGAATTCATCGGACCATCCCGTCGATCCGCAATATCAGACCGATACCACATATCGCAATTCTCAATCAACGCCGTCGGCGGAACCGTATAACTTCTCCCCCTAGCAAGACAGACACTACATGCATAATTAGCATCCATCAGCTAGCCAAAATCCGAATCCAATGCACTCGAATTAACAGCAGTTGCTTATACGTACCCCCTCTCAACAACAAAAAGCGCAATCCAAGCCCTCTCCCTCCTCCTCAACAACCGTCTCCCCCACTCCGACCCAGGCTCAACATCCTCAAACCCATCCATAAGCAACGCCCGCTTAGCATCAATACAATCCGCCCTCGCGAGTTGAAAAGTAAGATCCCTCCCAAAACTCGACGAAGGCGTAACGATCTTATTAAGCGACAGATCAAGGGCAACAGTCAATGCGTTCGCAATATACGCGCACGTATCGTCGTCGCCGAGGCGGTCCCCGGGTGCCATCCAAGGTACGTTTACCATGAAAGCTAGAACGATCTCGACGGAACGGTGTCGGTGGATCATTACGCGGTTCGCGAGCCATTTTACGTGGCGGGATAGGCGTTTTGATAGGGCGCTTGCGGATGGGAGGAATAGAGCTGCGCCGGCCATTATTGATGTGAATAAGAAGGATGATTGGGTGCGGACGAAGTGAGCTGTGTGGACGAGGGGGGTCTGAACCCCATCTTGTGTGTGCGAGATGTTGGTAGAAACTGGGTGAAGGTTAGTTGGATCGGGAGTTGGGAAAGCTGTATTTACGGGGGAAATCAAGGCAAGGAGAGAAGCCAGCGACAAAACGTACAAAGAAAATAACGACTCCGACTCATCAAATGTAACAAGACCCAACTCCACCGGATCCAAATCATCCCCAACATCCAGATTCGCTCGGGCAGGTACAAAAAAAGATTTAGCACTCTGTTCGCGCCGATCAAGCTCCGCATTAGAATCCCGGCTTTGGTCTCGACCCCGATCCTGACTCCGACTCCTATCCCCCGGATCCACGGCAAGACCTTGCGGTAAAGATAAAGACGGAGCAACGGATATCAAGGGTGGCGACTTGGGCATATGCCGCACCCCGACAGGCGAGAGCTGTAAATCCGACGCCCGCGCCAGAAGCTGTAGTGGATTCTCCGCATCATCCAGTGCAAGATTTTCCTCTGGGGCTTCACGCGGTGAATGAGAGATGTGCGGGTGATCTCGATCTCTTTCCGGATCTGATGAGAATGATTCAGATTCTCCTCCCCCGGGCCCGGCTCCGGCCCCAGACCCGATCCCGAGTCCGCCATGCTCTGGTGAGTGGCTCAACTGGCCCTGGAAGCGTGAGAGTAGCTCCTGGAGTCCGGAGATAGCGCGTTGGGCTTCATCTGCTGAGCTCGCGGATGAGTCGAGTTTTGGCCGTTTTATAGCTTGCTCGATTTGGTGGATTGCCTTTTCCAGGCCTTTTCGTTTGCTGGGGGGTATTTGTTAGCGAGTGTTCTATCATGTTTATGTCCATGTTCAATTCATAGTCATAGTCATGCTCGGGCTCAGGCTCATAGTCATAATGATATTTATATTCCATAAGATTCCATGTCCACAAAATTACAAGAAATAATCAACTTGAATAAATCACCAGTCCACTCACTTCTTAACACCTTTCTGCCGACCCAAGTGGTGGTTCGGCACAACACAGTCAACATTCGACTGGCGACATTTCTCGCAGCGGGCATGGCTGGAGGGCCTATTGCAGCGGATTTTACTGCGGCGACAGTTGAGACAGGCGGGTTGTTTGGCGTGGGAGGCCGGCTCGTCCATGTTGGTCCCGGTGGGTGGTTGCCGAGAGCGGCTCGGTAGTTGAGGGTGAGAGAGATGAGATGGGATGAGATGTGGAGATGGAGATGAATGATATCCGGGGACTAAAGTGATCATCTGGAAGCATCTGCCTCATGTAGCCACAATCTGCACTCCCAAACAACAGCCCTGCCGGGCTAGCTCAATCGGTAGAGCGTGAGACTCTTAATCTCAAGGTTGGGGGTTCGACCCCCCCCGTTCGGCTATTCCTAAAGAACCTTATCTGAGATATCTTTTTGCCAATCATCAAAAATCACTAATATTTTTTGGTTAGGGCCATTTATTAGCTAGTGATAATAATCAGTATCTTTTCCTTCTACTCCTTAGGAGACTCAGAGTACATACTGAAATAGTCTGGTCTTGAGGGTACCTTATAATAATTTCGATCTAGTGTTAAGCAAGAATGTCTTATGTAGAACAGTATAGTATACTATCTACGTTGGTTTTCGAATTCAGTTTGACCTAGCAACTGTAACGAAACTAGGTCATTAATATTGCTGTTGAACCGTGGCATAGTTAGATCGCATCCGCCTAGGCATCCACTTAAGCATCCACTGCCTATATGTGTATCTAGAACTCGTCCTAGCTTCTTCCTCTCTGATCACTGATCTGAGAAACCGCCTCTACCTCGAAGAGACAGCTCTATTCCTATAGGCTGAGTTGACGGTCATTGTTACCACCTCCAGCACTAAAAGAGCCCCTATCTCCAAAGGCTGGTCTAAAAAGACTGCACTAAGATGACTGCCGGGGACGTACTAGAACAAAACCTCAGTATCTCTGCCTTCTTGCGGTCATCGAATCTCCCACTACAGTGGATACCCCGCACCAAGAAGTCTAGACTATTCCACTCAGACTTGAAATTCGACTTACCGTGGAATAGATTCCAAGTTCCTTTAGCCGGCGGCAATTGCAATTCAGAAAATGACGTAAAGATTCATGCCCGCTTCAGCCAGGTCCAACTAAACCCCGTCAAGATTAAAAAGTTCGCTGGGAACTGTCTTCCAACTAGAAAACCTTTTGCTTCACGGCAAATACACTTTGGAACTTGAACTTGAAACCTGAGAATACCCTCCACAATGCCGAACGTAGTCAAGATCGGCGATACCTATCAAATTGAAGGGTAAGCAACTTAATATTCTGACAACTACAGTATGCCTCCAGTATGCCCACTTTACATACAGACGTCCACGAGAGAGCTTCAAGATCATGAATATCTACCATCCATCCAATATCCCCGGAAAAGCCGTCGTCATCATCTCAATCGATATGGTTCCAAACGCAGCTACACCTCCGCATACACACTCGGGCGCAGCAGCTATTGCAATAATGATTGATGGTGTTGCGTTAAATCAAATGAATTGCGATGATCCTATCATATCGAAGAAAGGAGACATGTGGTATGAAGCTCCCGGCTGTCATCACGTTCGATCGGAGAATAATGGATCGGAAAAAGCTAAGTTCCTGGCGGTTCTTATTATTGATGATGAAGTTATCAAGGATGGGTTGCATAATATTATTGTTTTAGATGCGGATCGGGAGGGTACTGCTACGGGTACTACTGCATGAATTTTTTTGTAATTTGGATTGAAATAATTGCGACTACTACAAGTATTTCAGGATGTATGTTACTAGCGCTTCCGGGAACCTCATCGATTAGTGCTTCTTATTGCTGCTTATTCTTCTCTGGCTGAACTTCATTGTCGGATAATTCAGCAGGAACGTTTGTTTCATCACGAAGCCATCTTAACCATTGAGACTGATAACTTCAAATTGATATTTCTAAAGTAAAACTCTCCAAACATCCATTAATATTAGACAGCTCCAAGGAGCTCTGAATCATATAAGCATCAAAGACTTCTTAACCCCCAGCATTCACCCCAATTAACGAGAATGGGCCTGTCCAACTCCCCCCTGACCTTCACCTTCACCCTCAGGCAGCGCCCCCGACGCCTCCGGTACAACAGCTCTAGGCAAAGGCTGCAAAGGCTGCTGACCCTGACCGTGAGCAGGAACCTGAGTCTGAGTATGAACCTGCGCCATCCCCGGAGCTGTATTCACCGGAGCAAGTCCCCTCGCACTCCCCTGCAAACTCCCATTCGACCTCAAACTGGCCTCCGGCCCCAGCAGCGGCGCAGGATGAACCCCATCCGCATTGCCATACCCATACCCACCCCAAGCATATCCAGGCCTCTTAGAAACCCTAACCTGTGGCGGCGCAGGCCCCAAAACAGTAGGATACTTATACCTGAAACCCCAAACCCAAAACAGACAAAACTTCTTCCAAAATCCCATCTTCTCCCACCTCTCTTTCAAAATAGCCGCATCATCCACCGACCGAGCCCTATACCCCTTTCTAAATCCCCAAAGACAACACAACGACAGCGGAAGAATAGTCATAGCCCAACAAACCGGCAATCCTCGACGAGTTTGCCAGCCTAGCATTAGACGGCGGAATCGAATAAATGCTTCTAAGATCCCGGCTAGGAACCACACCCCAATCCAGCCTAGAACGCTGATTAGGATGACTGCTAGGAGACTTATTCCGCTGTAGTATTTGCCGTTCCATTCGTCGTATTCGTCCCAGTAGCCGTAGCCGTAGTAATTGTATGGGTAGGATGAACTACTGGTGCCGGAGTCAGAATCGGAGGAAGTGCCAGAGGTAAAAGTGGTAGAGCCAGGGCCTGAGCTTAAGCCTGTATTGGGATCGTACCTATCGGTAGTGGAACCAGTGCTGTCGACGTAGGAGGAGTGATAGTAACAATTAGATCCCGCTCCATAAAGACTGGAGGGGTAATTTTCATTGCGCAGTGAAGCGAGCGAACTAGCCGGGACTTGTGTCGGCTCTACCCAGACTTGATCATATGTGTAAGTCGTTGGTTGAAAAGCAACGCTCGTATCAACGGATAGCGAGACAGAAGTCTTTGTTCTGGGCAACAGGGCGGAAAGTGTAGCAGGTAGAGCGCTCAGGGTTGCGGCTGTCGTGGTGGTCCATGTAGATGAGCATCCTGTGGGCGCGGTGTAGGTCAAATCGACCACGAAGACGGTTGTATGTTTGTAATCGGAGCTGTAGTAATTGTCATAATAGCCTGCGTTGACGTTGATTGCTGTTCCGACGCCGGAGGGGTATAATTTTTCGACGGCGGTGATGGTGTAGTCGTAGTATGTGTTTGTTTGGGTTAGTGTTGATATCGCTTCCGGGAGGGAAGTTACTGTTGGAATGATTGCTTCGATGGAAGTGGTTACTTTTGTGATGTAGTCTTCGTTTGAGTCGTAGCTGAGCTCTGTTATGGGCACGACTTGGTTTGCTTCGGTGATTATCCAGGGTGCGGCGTGAACGAGTGGAGACCAGCCAAATTGGAGTAGGAGGCTGGTTAGAACGAGGGACTTGAACGAGTGTGTGGATATCATCTTTGCGTTTTGGAACTCGATTGCTCAGCTTGAGCCTCGAAATGAGTGAGTCTTCCCCTGCGGAGAGGGTCAGGGAGTGTGGCTGCTGCCATGGTTTTATGTGGTCAGTGGCGTGCAAGGTAAATTTTTCTTAGTACTATTTTAGTATGCGTTTAGGGAGTAGCAGGTAGGCAATTTCCAGGGTCACTGCATGCTAGTCTAACCTTGAGGCGCTTGTCGACACTTTTTCTTCGACTAGAGCAGGGTCCAGGAGGCTCTAGTCGTGAGGCTAGTCGAATTGGGAGAAATCTAAGACAAACTAGCATGGATGGGGAATGGTGGAGATTGCGATTTGGGGCGAAGAGTTGCTGATTGGAGGAGATGAGATGGAGGATTCGCTTGGGCAGAAATAGTCTAGATGGGGGCAGAGTAGAGGAGAGGAGAGGAGAAAAGAAAGAAAAGAAAAGAAAGGAAAAGAGTGTGCAGTAGGTGCAATAGGTAGAGCATAGAATATCACAGAGTATCATCCATATATTGTATAATAATATCAAAGAGTGAGCCGTGTAGATACCAACGCCCTCGCTAATTCTAACAGTCACTCAATAATAGACAAAACAGCCGAGCAAATCAAAGCAAGCAAAACCAACGGAATAAATCCGGGCACTCCCCGAGCCCCGCTGGTTTCCATCTGCTAGCGATCCGATCTATCTCTATTTGAGGCACAATGCCCGAAGAGGCGAGTTGCCTCTGTCGGTACTACTGGTACTACTGGTACATATCTTGCCTCTATGAACAGATTCCAATGCATATAGACAACGGGTCCACGAATTAATCCCTCATATCTTTCCAGCAAACTACCTGAAGGTGCATTCGGTAGATGACCGAGTAATACTCTACTCCCCACAACTGCCCAGAAGTAAAGAAGTACTACTTGTTCGTAGAGAAGATCAGTCCATAACACCTATAGACAACTTGAACCTATCAAGACATCGATAAGAAAAGCAAAGAACAATCCTGTGCAGGGCGTAACTTCGTAAAACAACCACCTTATACCACTACCAACCACCATATACCAAATCCACACCACCACAGACCACTAATTAGCAGCCCTCAAAGCCCTCAACCTCGCCCCAAGCCCATCCTCAACCTCCCCCGGCTGCTGCTGCGCCTGCGCCTGTTCTTTCCCCTTAACCTCCGCATTAGGAACCTCCGTATCCTGCTCCAACGCAATCCTCATATCAACACCCGCCTCATCAGCAAGTTGCTCCATCATCCGATCAACCTCATGTTGACCCTCAGCCCCATACTCCTGCAAACTAACACCCTGCGCAACATCCTCAATCGCACTACTAGCAATCTTAAAGTCTTCACTCCGGGCCAAGAAATTATTCGCATGCGAGACCAAATGTTCCAGATTAACGCTCTTGCTCGCTGCGTCCAGGCCCCGACTTGCGAGGGCTAGCGTTCGTGATGTGTCCCGGGTTGATTGGGCGGCTTTGAGTTCGTTGATTATTACGTCTGCGCGTGCGGCTTCGGATTTGAGAGTTACTTGGCGGCGCTTTTCGCGGACGGCGCTGGAGGCGTGGATGCGGGCGATTTGGAATTCGCGGTTTTTCATGGCGCGGTCGGCTTTGGCTTTTTCGGATTTGAAGGTTGATTCGGCGCGGGCGGCTTCTTTTTTGAGACGGTTTGAGTGGAGCTGGGGGGGGGAGTTAGTAAATGGGTTGGTCATTGTGGTGAGGGTAGGCTGATGGAGGGATGCGATGTGATGCCTGGATCTGCGGTGCGGGGCGGGGAGGGGAGGAGAGAGGGGGTGTACCTTGACATTGGTGCGGGCTTCGAAGATGGGATCTTTGCGGACCATGATGGCGGTGTGTGGGGGGGGTGGGAGAGGAGAAAGAGGGAAGTGAGAGTGTAGACTGTGGGCGTAGGGTGAAGAGTGGGAAGTAGTGTTGATGTCTCGTGAAGTGCGGAGGCTGAGCAATTCCGAAGTGGCAACTTGAATGTCACTGACCGCATTCGTTAGCGCAGGCGACAACACCGCGCTGTGGTAGTAGGGACTAGCGAGAAATATCTTAGAAATATTTTGGAAATGTTGTAATTATATTATAATAATTAATATAGTCAAATCTCAGTTACCATACCCGAGAGCATGATGTCTACAGATCTAATCTACCACAGATCTATTGGTTGATGCAACCAACTTACACTCTCAAAAAGCAATATATGTACAACTGAAATATGTCAAATTATGCCAAAACAAATAAGAATTAAGTACTACTAGTAACGGGTAATACTAAGTAGTTTCCTCTGGCGAGCATCTATCTACTGATTCTGCTTCTAAAGGGGAATTCTGCCGGGAGTTGGAGAGTGATAGGATGAGACGAGGCTGGACAAGTGTAGACTAGACTACTATGGTGGGAGGTGGGAGACTTCGAAGATCTTTTCTTGTCTTGGCTACGCTGGTTGATGAAGGTCTCTATTTTACATTTACATTTACATCCACATTACAACTAGAATTCGGACATTGTGTTGGTTTGTTGAAATATTGAGATTGATCGGCAAGCCATAATCCAGCCATAGCTATAGTATACATTTAACCCAATTGCTTACCCACTCTCGATAAAGACTCGAGGGGGGGAACGCCGAAAACTCCGTGTCCGTACCTTTCCATGTCCATTGCTTCGTCGCCGTCCGGAGCGTTCGCCTTCACGTGCACTCTCACGCTGCTGTCGCTGACCACCCAGTCTATCAATAGCCCAGATCATAGTCAACAACGACTCCCACCGCGGTCGGCCCTCCGGGGCGTTAACATCATCAGCCAACCGGGTCCGTGTCTGCTCGAATGTAAACTGCTCGCTAACCGCTAGCTGCAATGCTCTGCCCGTCGCATCTCGAAGTGGACGCGCCAAGGCTGGGCTGCACGCTAGCAGGCGGGCAAGCAGATTCATCCGAAAGACCGGTCGATTGGTCGACGACGTTGACGCCGTCAAGGGATCCGACAGACTCGGGGTCAAAATCAACCAATGAATCAAAGGGGAAAGAACTGAGATCTGAGACTCCGTCGAGAGCGCCAAAGGCAAACCCGTCTTCAGGGAATGAAGGATTAGACTCAGCGGCGCTGTCACCGTGGAATAGGCGGCGGAAGTCATCGTCAGAAAGAGGAGCTGCAAC
The DNA here is from genome assembly GCF_028827165.1 of Penicillium cosmopolitanum. NCBI lineage: Eukaryota > Fungi > Ascomycota > Eurotiomycetes > Eurotiales > Aspergillaceae > Penicillium > Penicillium cosmopolitanum. The sequence goes on along the minus strand of NW_026622678.1, from coordinate 3,632,476 downwards.
ATCGTGATGCGAGTGAGTGAGGTCGAAGAGGGGGAGGGCGGCTCCACTGCCTTCGAGGCTACCGACGGACACTGCAGGTCGCACAACATCGCGGCAGGATGTTGTGTCGCGTCGGAGGCCTCAGCCAGCGTGGAGGGTTGGAGGGTGGGGGAGTATTCGAGGGTGGAGGTGGCGGGGGTTGGGAAGGGGATGCGTTCCATTTGGATGTCCTCGCCTTCTTGTTTGAAGAGGGTGGGTGTGAGAGTGGGAGATTCGGTGATGGCGGGAGGAGGGGAGGTGGCTTTGTTGGAGATGGGTGTTGTGCTGCGAGAGCCGCGGACTTCGGCGGATAGTTGAGCGACTTGTTGTGATAGTCGGTTGTTCTCAACTTCCATCTGGGTTAACCTTGAAAGAAGGAACTGATTTTGTTCTTCCATTCGGATCTTCTCGGTCTCCAGCTTCTCCATTTCTGAGACGCTTGCGCTCGCGGGATGTTTGGGCCGCAGCGCGATTCCTGAGTACGCGCTCGATGCGGCGTTGCTCTTTCTCGTCGTCTGTCTTGGCTCGTTTCCTGGGGATGTTAGTGGGGAGGTGGGGGAGTGGTGGGTGTGACAGCAGGATTAAGCATACCTTGGGGGGAAGGTTGGTCTTAGGAGTAGGGAGTTCTTGACCCCATGACTTTCTCTTCTTTGTGGGCTTCTTATCATCTTCCTCCTTGATCTCGACATCATCATCCTCGCACTCGGGCTCGGGTGAGTCGTCGAAGGTGTCTGCGGGGGAGACGGTCAAAGGGAAGTCCGATGGTGAACCGGGGAGGTCCATCGGGTTTATCGTGTCTGTCATAATGTGTGAAGGCGTAGTAGAAGGTGTGTGTGTGTGTGGTGTGGTGTAGTGTAGTGTGGAGGATGGTGGCCGGTGCCGTGTGTGGAGGACAAGATCAGAACCGACAGGACGAGGGCGATCAAATCAAGTCAAATCAGATCAGATAGAGTCAGGCCACGTCTACACGGTCGACCCCATATGAGTCAGCGGGGGAAAAGGACAGATTGTTCATAAGTTGGTTGGGGGATGAAAGCGGACGTGGGAGTGTTTAAGTAGAGGCCACTTGTCAAGAGGGAGGAAGTCACGGGATCCCCGTGACTGGCCCCTGTTTCTCCCTCTGTCGACTGCCAACGCCCTGCCAACTCTCTGTCGACCCCCTCTGTGTACCCCCTTTGACCCCTGGAACATCCCCCATTCGCCAAGTGGGCCCCCGTTTCAGCTACTCCGTACTGGACTCGCACTTCGCTCAGCCTCGCTATGAATAGCACTTGGCCCCAGGCCCCCCCTCCCCAGGCCCCCAAGCAGATCACTCTATGATCAGCACTAACGGCCGTATTCTCGCACTCTACTGCAAGGCCTCCTAAAATTCACTTCATGGATTACGGAGTACAGAGAGTCTACTCTGCCCTCACCCCGAGGCTGGAAGTTGACTCGCTTTGTTCTCCAGAATGTGGTTCGGTCTCGCAATGGCGTACTCGTACCCCCCCCGCCTAGACCAAGTGGGCCCCTACCTACGTTGCGCATCTCTCGGAAGAATGTCTCCCGTCGCCACACGCCCCTCCTGCACATTAAGGAGTCGAGTCTGGAATCTGGAATGTCTGACTTGTATCCCATTGGCCCTGATTACACTCGCCCCAGACACTTCCACTGAGCTGCGTTGTTCAGTCCAGGCCCCCAATGTTCCTAATGCCCCCAATGCCCCCAAACAAGGCTGTCGATGTCGATCCATCATCACTCAGCTGGCCCTCCTTCACTCACCCCACTGGATTCTGCAGTGTACTCGTCTATAGCACAGTATTGTACATATGCAACGACTCGTAGACTCGATTAATCAACCCCTGCCCGCTCTCCGGGCACACCACACCATTCTGTCGCCATTGGACGTGGCCGGGCTCCACAGGGGCCGCGCACCGGAGTCCGTGTCCCTATTACGTTCCTTGACTGGTCGCACGGATAGATTCTCCAGACTTCCGTGGATCATTTTAGAATGGTTTAGAATACTGTACTCCGTACTCCTCTTCACCCTGAAGGTCCCCCCTCCTCCTGCAGGCACGGAGTCACGGAGTCTACGGAGTACGGAGTATCTAATTAGAGTAAGTCTCATTAGTGTCGTTGTTAGCGGCTTCTAGAAACAGGGGGTCGACTCTAGTCTCGAACGGAGGACGGAGTACTGTGAGAAAACTACCGAGGACTCCGTCGCAGTGCGTACTCACGAACCGATATTGCGTTTCACCATTTCGCCCATGTTTGATCGTCACGTAGTATCCTCCCCTGAAGATCCGTACTTTTGTCCTGACCTTCTTTGGTAAACGATAGTTACTCCGTACTGTACCTGGCATGCGAAAGTGGGTACCGGAGAAATTATTTCGAGAAAGACTTTCGATTCGTGATTGTCTGCTTCATTGACGAGTACGAGTCTGCACTGCAGTGTCAACTTGAAGTCAATATTATGTATTCTGTGCTTGGTGCCTGCAGTAGCTTGCTACATAGTAATGACTAGTCTGATGAAGTGCCGCAGGCGCGGAAATTATGGGGCAGAGGAGATTACTTAGAACTGAATAGACAGACCTCGAGGTAATATATTCCGTACGTCATATCCACAAATGTAGCTGGATAACATGATTCTAATTAAACGACATCGCAAAGGGGGCGGGGCGAAGGCGGTGGTGGTTGTCCTGGGCATGGACTGTGTACCGAGCCTGAGTGAGGAGTACGGAGTACCTCCCTACTAGTCAATTGCAATCAAATCTTGAATGGAATGAGGATTCTGCACGGAGTACGAGTAAAGATACTCCGTTTAAAAGCAAATATCTAGTAAATGAGCACTACTACGAATTATTGGATACTATCAACTCAGTCGTCGTAAAATCAATTTAGTAGTACTAGTAGTTGTAGTTAGTATGACACAATAATAGGGTGTTCTGGCATCGAATATAGTTAAATATGGCGAGATTCAGGTATCGTGCGATTGTGCCCGCGGCCGTATCTGCCATGTTAATAACTTTTGCCATACTCCGAATCCGATTCTTTGTCCGCACCAATTGGCCCAAGTTTATTTGCATTGTGGCTCGGTGTCACGGTGTTTTGTATCAAGTTGTCCTGATTGAAAAATATATTTCTGATCTCTTTGACTGGAATATATATATCACTAATACCAGGAATACAATAATAATGGTCAATTTGAACCTTCGATATTGAATACTATTCCGCGATGATGGCCAAAATGTGAATCGGCTGTACTCGGATTCTTTTATTCTTGGCATTTGTAATAGCTGTGTCTTTGTCGAGCAGACGAGAAAGGGGTTCTCGAAGCATGTCAATACAAACAATGTAGGCCGCTGTGGGGGGGAAGGACACGGAGGTGGAAGTGGCCGCAGAGCGCAGCATGAGCTGGCAGTAGCCGATTACAATTACTGAGGGTGTTTTGTTACCGTCATTTGAGATTTATTTCATTTTTGTTATGACAATACGCCGTATGCGGCTTGCCTTTTGTTACTATGGGCGTGGTGTTAGATGGAGGGAACGCCTACATCGCTATTCCGTTCGAAAGAGGCTGGATGAGGCTAATAGAATTTAAGGTTGTAAATATTCAATTTAACATTCTTTCTTTTGATAAAGTTGACAAAAATAGTATAGTAATATTATGAAGAGGGGATGAAGAGAGAATGTGCTTTAAAATGCCTTGTTTGTCAGGCTTGGAACGCTTTTCTCACCAACGAAGCAAAAATGTACTTTTGTCAACACATTCATTCAAAGCAATACTATCCAAAATGTGGAACAACCAAAGATGGTGACAGATATATTGAAGAGCGAAGAATCTGAGCAATGAAGCCATAGCCCAAAGTGCTATGTCAAACGAAATACTATTCAAATTACAGTTTATCAGGTTAATAGTCACCTAGGAGGCGCTAGATGCGCTCTGTCTATGGCGACTATTACCCCGCTTTCCCTCGTATCTCTACCTGAATCTGTGAGCCTCATCTGCGGCCGATTGGGCACGAACACCTTGAGACATCCGTTCCTTGGATCGGGCGACGGTTAATATCGCGACCTCATTTTTCCGGGGCAGAATTCATTCGAGATTGACCCCAGGTGACTGGCTATCCCACTGCCGGTGAAGAGCATGAGCAGACGGCTGAAATCAACAGTCTTCCAAGGATGAACCATCATGGCGAAGCCAGTACAATAGAGAGTCGTGCAGCGGCCCAAGAAAATATCGCATCTTTTGGTGCCAGAAACGCCGGGCTTCAGGTTACACAAAATCATGGCAATATCACTGCAAATTTCAATTATCAATCCGGTAAGTCTAGCCAAGCTATAGCCTCGACTAAGCGCTAAATTACCTTCAGAAGAAAGTGAGATTCAACTGAATCGAGAATGCCTGCAAGCCTTGTGCGAGACAAATCCTCAGCGCGACAAAGATCGGATCGAGAGACACAAGGGCGGCTTACTAGAGGACGCATACATCTGGGTTCTTGAAAATGCAGAGTTCAAAAGATGGCGATTTGAGGAAAAGGATCAACTCCTTTGGATCAAGGGCGACCCTGGGAAGGGCAAAACCATGCTTCTATGTGGTATCTTAAACGAATTGATGAAGTCTACTGTCGCTTCTGAGACCACGATCATCTATTTCTTTTGCCAGGCAACCGACGCGAAATTGAACAATGCTACTGGCGTTCTTCGCGGATTAATATTTATGCTAATTGATCAGCACCCAACTCTCATCTCACATGTGCGACGCGAGTACGACAAAGACAAGAGAATTTTTGAAGATCGTCGAAATTCTTGGGAGACGCTCTCGCAAATGCTAGTTAAGATCCTCGAAGACCCAACGTTGCAGAAGGTATATGTGATCATTGACGCCCTGGATGAATGCACCACAGACTTGAACCTTCTTCTCGAATTCATCGTGCAAATTCAATCTTCGAATATGCATGGAAAATGGCTTGTCACAAGCCGCAATGAGATATCAATTGAAGAGATTCTGGAGACCCATGAAATCGAATCCAAAAAAAAGAAGCTTTCGCTTGAGCTCAACGAAGATTCAGTGTCCAAGGCTGTTGAATTATTTATCAATTTTAGGGTTCGGATCTTATCGAAAAGAAAGAGATACTCTCCAGGTACTCGGGATGCTGTTATTCAACATTTGCTATCGAATGCGCATGGAACCTTTCTGTGGGTGGCCTTGGTCTGTGACGAACTTCTTAGTCCCCGGCTTTCGAATTTACAAGTTCCGAAAAAATTGAAACAATTCCCTGCCGGTCTTGATAAACTCTATCAACGAATGCTGGACCAGATAGACAATGATCCTGACTCTGAGATCTGCAAGTATATACTTGGTATCACTACAACAGTATATCGACCTATCACGTTGGAAGAGCTAAGCTCCTATATCGACTTTTCCGAAGATGATGATATCTCATATCTAGCGCAGCTAATCGGTCTCTGTGGCTCTTTCCTTACGCTTCGAGGGTCTATAATTTCCTTGGTACATCAATCTGCAAAAGACTTTATCCATCAGAAGGCTGTTGACAAAGTTTTCCCTTGCGGACCTGAACAAGTGCATTATGACATTTTCTCGAAATCATTGGACGCTATAACTAAGACGTTGCGACGTGACATTTACGATCTCATTCATCCTGGGTACGAGATAGGCAAAGTTGAACAGCCAGATCCGGATCCATTGGCGGCAGTACGATACCCCTGTATTTACTGGGTCGACCATCTCCGGGCCTGCTCTCCCCAAGTTCGCGCAGAGTTTCCCGATGATTTTGCTGAAGGCGGCACAGTCGATATATTTTTCTGTAAGAGCTACCTTCACTGGCTCGAAGCTATTTCTCTACTGGGAAGTGTATCAAAAGGGGTAGCAGCAATTCTCACGCTTGAGGATTTAGTTGAGGTATGTCTATACACCCATTATTATAGGTTCAAACCGGCTAAGATGTAATAATTCCAATATTCAGTCAGAGACAGACAATGCGGAACTGGTCGATAGAGTGAAAGATGCCTCTCGATTTCTTCTATATCATCAAGTTGCCATTAGGTGCTGGCCACTTCAAGTGTATGCATCTGCACTGATCTTCAGTCCAGTCAATAGCAGAACGAGGATCCAATATGAAGATCAACAGCCCTTGTGGATTACTCTACAGCCAGATATGGAGTATCAATGGAGTCCATGTCTGCAAACGTTGGAAGAACACAGCCTTTCAGTCAATTCGGTTGCTTTCTCTCACGATTCCAAGTTCATTGCTTCAGCATCCGATGATTGCACCGTCAAAATCTGGGATACCAGCAGTGGAGAATGCCTTACTACCCTTGAAAACAGCGATCCGGTACTTTCCATGGCTTTATCGCGCGATTCCAAGCTCCTCGTCTCTATGTCAAGGTCGTTGGATGCTGTATATTCCAGTGAATATAGATCTACTATCAAGCTGTGGAATACAGATAACAGCCATTGCATCATGACGATCGAAGACGATGAGATATTGACTTCTGTCGTCTTATACGAACCCGATTACATTGTCTGTGGGTCACACATTGGAACTATTAAAATTTGGGATACTAAAAGCAGAAAGTGCTTCAAGGTTCTAGAAGGACATGATAGCTTAATGTCAGCAGTAACAATATCCCAGAAGCTGAGTCTTATCGCATTAGCCTCAGCTGAAAAGACTATAAAAATTCGGGATCTTCGCACTGGGAAATGCGTTCAAACTCTGGAAGAGCATAGGGGATCCGTCTACTCGGTTTCCTTCTCACCTGATTCTCTGCTTCTCGCCTCGGGGTCGGATGACAATATAATCAAGCTTTGGAAAACCGACAATTGGAATTGCATCCAGACTCTTGGTGACGATGTAACAGGCATGCGGCGCAGTCAGAATGTGATGTCATTGGTGTTCTCTGACGATTCTAGAGTGCTTGCCGCCTGCACAGAAGGCCATGATGTCTATCTATGGAATACTAGCAATCGGCTGCTTCTTCAGATCTTCAAAGGTCATGGAGGCTCTATTTCTTCGATCGCCTTTTCTCATGATTCAAAACTCCTCGCCTCGGCCTCAGCAGATACTACAATTCGGATATGGGACGCCACCAGCAGAGAGCGTCCACGCGATTTCAATAGCCATAATGCTGCAGCCAGGCCTTACTTTTCCCATGATTTCACGCTACTTGCCACAAAGGCTACTGCTAAACCACATGATGTCAAGATCTGGGACGTCCATAGCGGAAGATGTCTTCAAACTCTCAATGACTGGCCCGACGACCCAGACAACTCCTTAATATTTTCAAACGATCTGAAATATCTGGCGTCATTCTTAGGTGGTCAACAGGTTCAAGTTTGGGATATCAGCAGTGGGGAAAGTTTACCATTATACAACGAGCTCTACTATGGATACTCGAGATTTCCACTTGAACCATTTGTTCCAAATTGTGAACTATCTGTCGACCCTCTTGCTTCTTCAAGTCATGCTCAATTTCAAGTATCTACCTATGACTTTGGGCCTCATTATTCTGAAGGCCTAGGCTTGACTCAATATGGGCCATGTATCATGTGGAACAATGAGTGCTTGCTCTGGCTGCCACCGGAGTATCGACCGGCCGGACTCATCTTATCAGAAGGCATGGTTATCGCGGGGTCAATATTATGCATCTCATGTGCTTCGGGACGAGTACTTTTCTTCAATTTCGACTCCAGTGCGATATCACAGCTCATTGCGACTTCCAAGGCCAAAGAATTGGAACGTCGTACCAGTCAAAGTGATGCCGAACTGGGAGCAGAAAACTGAGAAGTATGATCGCTGACCTGAGTCCAAAGATGAAAATTGCAATGTTAAATCCAGTGATATTCTAAGGAGTTGCTTGCCATGTGATCATGATATAGTAGATTTTATAGACTTGCCAAGCAACGGTGGGATGGAAATACGAAGACCAGACATTACCGCCACGGATAGCCTGCCCCAAGATCTACAGCCCAGTACAAGCCACACAATGGCCTGCAACTATTTTGTGAGGATGTTCATAGAGCTAAAGAATGATGGGACCGTTTTTATTTACCTAGAAAGGATCTATGTGAACCACGCTATGTAGGACACTGTACATCTAGAGTTCTAAGTCCAGTATGTCCGTTCCGAATGTCACTTACGCCTCAAACCGCTACAACAATGACAAGAAAGAGAACGGATCAATACAGAAAAGAAATTTTATCTCGAATGCCCCCTTCACTTTGACCGCTAAAAAGATAAAGGAATGAATAAAGTGTGGACAATAAAAACTTAAAGAAAAGCAACCGTGAATGGGAATTTTTTGAAAAGAAAATGTCGAAAAACCACAACGATGACAACAACCATCAACAAAGATGGAGTGGAAATTTACGTTTCGAACTCCAGTACGTACCCTGAAGTTGAAAATCTTGAACGTCTGGCAAACTCCCCTCCGTCTTGGCCATTTTAGACGAAAATGGAAAAGTAAATCGTGAAAAGTCTCCCATGAACAAGAAATAAGGATAGAAGAAAGCTAAAACACGAAGAAATGAGAGAAAAACAAGAATGGTCCTTTTTTCGAAAGAGAAATTCCATCGCTTGCAGCCCGCCATTCCGGGCCTTCAAGAAAAGGTCTTGAAAACCTCTCTCGATCCCACATGCACATCCTCTTCATGAGAACCTAGCAAAAACAGGGGTTGTCGAAGCCAGTGGCTGAAATTCTGCATAATCGATTTTGGAAGGATTTCTGTCGTAAGCGTCCACCTTTTCAAACTACCACTCCGTCTTGGCTATCTTGGATAGAAATAGAAAACAAAGCATGAAGAGCCCCGCAAGAACGAGAAACAAACATGGGTGAAAAGTAAACCATCAAAAATAAAGGGGAACATGAAAGAAAGAGTCAAAAGGAACAATTGAAAAAAGATACCGAGAAGAAACCCCCCTGCACATAAACCTCCGACCCGGGCCTTCAAAAAAAAAAGTCCATGCAAACCCATCTCGACCCCCGATGCCGGTGTTCAAACGAAAAGCTAAATGTCAAAGGAAATAGCTTCCTCGATATCTTCCTCTTCACTGAGTGAGTGCTTCCGTTTCAGACCCGTGGACATGGGAGACATCAAATATTCAGACAGAAGGTCAGTATCCTCCTCCTTGACCACTGTATCTGCCGCAGACTGCGCGCCTTGGAGGTGAGCGGCACCCGAATTCTCAACCGCTTGAGGGTTGGCGGTACTGGAGTCGTCCTGGGTATCGGTGACATTTTCTTCTGGAAATAGTGTGGCGAGTTTGCGCTTCGCCTTCCCGAAAAGGACCTTGGCCGATGCCTTGGTGTATCCGCCTCGTTTGGCGAGGAGGTCGAAATCAACCTGGGGCGAATGTTAGTGGGGTGTTTCTTTGCGGTATTCTGGGGATAGACAGGGGGATTCTGGGCTGTGAGAGAAAGGTAGGACAGACTGAAATGCAGTTTGAAGATTGTGCTGCATGGTTGATGTGTTCGGGATGCTTGGTTTGGGGGCATGGGGATGAAAAGGGATGGGAATTTTGAATGCAGAATGAGTGGTCTTTTGGGTTGGGAGAGAGAGGCGAGATAGATCAAGATGATTCTCGAGTATGGTGTTCGACGCTAATCGCGTTTTCGATGCTTGATTTGGGGGATCGGGATGGGGTGGATGGAGGTGAGGACATACCTTGCCAGGAGTACTACATGCGAGACCGAAGATCAAAATCTTTATCTCTGCATCGGAGATGTCGAGTCCCAGGCCCGGGGCCGGTGTGCCTTTCGATCGCTTGTTGGGAGAGCTCATTGTGACTTGAAAGTCGTTGAGAAGAGTGTGAGAGAAGTGAGGTGAATGGAGATGAGAAGGAAGAAGGAAGAAGGAAGAGACGAAGGGAGCCGAAATCAAAACAACAACAAACACCCCGTCACATCGAACGGAGGCAGTCACTGATTCCGGCGGCAGGAGTGACTGGGGTGAATGTGGACGTGGATATGCGTGGGGATATACGTGGGGGTGTGGGGATATAAGGTTGGGTGCCTGGTTTGATGACCGTCATTCTCTTGTTCACCTGCTGAAAGTGAGTATACACTGACTTTGAGTATATAATGTAGCTGAATTCAAGAAAATATGCACTGTAGAAAGATGCTAGACAATTTATTTAAGGTTAGCTAGCGCCGGATTCGCCCGGCGCTTACAGTTTGGTAGGAGCCGCAGTACCTACGCCAACAGAACAGCAACAGAACAAGAATAGGAGAACATCAAATTGTTGATTAAAGTTGTTAAATGCTTGGGCTACCGTACTGGTATATACTGTAGAATTAATCATGAATTCATCAAGTGTTGATCTCGTGAGAAATCTGGGTAGAATTAAGGTGTAGACTAACGAGTACATAGACAACGGTTAGCCGCACAACCCTGGGAAATCCCTCCACACTTTCTCCCCAAAACAATCGCAATCACAAAACGGAATTTCCAAGAGCACCCAAAATTTGCAGCATTATATCTCCCAAGAAGCTTCTGACGCCTGAATACTCATTGAACATTTGACCAGCGATTTGTCTCCCGCAAACTACACAAACCAGGGTCCCAGTGCGAGAACCTCCACTTTCCAATACAATCGCTCCCAACTACCTACAGGCACACGAGGACTTAAATACCGAGCGACTGAACATACTATCTCCATTTGAATTCACGGAATTGACTCTCATCGTCGTGGTCGAGGACCTGACTGTCAAAACAAGCTTTTGAGATCTGCGGTGTCACGGGGTGACCACGTGCTTTTTCGCCTATGCAGTACATCAACAGCCCGCCGAGAGGCTCTCTTACCCTGCATATACTGCGAATCAACCCTTATATCCGTTTGCCCTCAATGTGAAATTGAAACCTTTGTCGTTTCTCGGGGCCGCTCTCGATCGTCTCCGGTGTCGCGGGATTGGTCGTCGATTTAGGATATTCCAACGCAATACACGGTCACGCCGAATGGAGCGGAGGAAGAAAGACGGACTCGAGGCTAACATCCTCAATTGACACGAGGAAACTATTTGGCTCTTGGGAATAGATACTCCGAATTGTGGCTGAATCGAAGCCGTGAGTAAAAAGCTCCAACTGAATGCGGGGTGGATCTCACGATGCAGATATCTAAAGGGCACGGAGACTGATATGTTTGTCCATGTGCACTCATCGCGACGGCATCCGCACGGCTTACTTTTTTTCTAACCTCGCAGGATTATTTTCAGAGCGAATTTCTGCCATGCTTGTCCCGTAGTTGTCAATCATCCAAACAAAAAGCGGATCGGCGCCATATCTCGCAGATGGCAGGGTCCTCTCGAGTATATTCACATCTTATCTTATTTAGAGCAAAAATTCTAGAAGACACCCGAATTTACGGAACTATGAATAAATGTCCAATACTTTTAGTCCATAGAGGCTGTGGTATCTATCGACTCCACTAGTTCCGACACCAGGGGAATTATATGCACAAAGAGAAAAAAAGTAAAAAAGTAAAACAAGAACGCCATTCCATCAATACGTGCTCATGACCAGGTCGTAGGTGGTATATGCAGGGGGGAAATTTTCATAGAAAGAAACCGTAGCATCAGCGTCAGCTTAGCGTCAACAGCGTCTCTACATAGTCACATCCATCGTATCATCACCAGCGTCGATAGCATTCTGCGCCTCCGGGTCGGGCATCACAACACCACGACCACGACCAGCGAGCAATTCCCGACGAACCTCAGGACCAATATCCTTGTGTCCGCGGACCAGAAGAAGATCCAGCAGAGCCTCACGCTGATCCTCGGTGATATCGTTGCGGTAACGCTGGGCAAATACGAGCAGAGACTGGTGCCACAGAACGGGGAGCTTATAAGCCTTGGCGCTGCCAGGACCATCACCCATGTTGGTGTCGTTGTCGGTGCGGAAACGCATAAAGTGGAAGACCAGCGCGTCGATGACCTTGTATGGAAGAGCGTACTTCTTCTCCAGGAAGACTCGGATGAAAGTGTTCACGGCACCGGTGGCTTCCAGCGAGCGCATGGATTGTTCCGCGGCCAGGTCGCACATGCGGAGAAGAGCTGCGGCGGAGTGAAGGACGGGGATGGAGACGCGAGCAATCACGGAGGAAACGATGTGGGCTTCGCGGAGGGAGCAGGTGCCGCTCTGAACGAGGGGGAAGAGCAGACCCTTGAAGAAACAGGCGGGCTTGTAGAGAGCTTTGCGCAGGGCGTTGTAGGTGTGGACGTTCAGTTTCTTGGTCTCGTGGATCTCTTCGCGAACTCGTTCCAGGAGGACGGTGGAAATGAACTCTTGCGCAACGTGGGGCTTGGAAGAGATGAAGATGCGGGTTCCGGCGTAGATGGCGTTACCGGTCCAGTTCTCGGGGTGGGTGATGTCGAGAAGGGTGGGCCAGTTTGGCACGGAGGGGAGAATCTTGAAGGGCTTGGGGAGGGGTCCGGACTTGTAACGAGAGAGAATCATACCGACCCTAGTGGGGTGTTAGCTTGGTTCTTCAAAATAAAGAAAGAAATAGCGTCGCTTTATAACATACTTCTCATAAACTTCCACAGCCTTAGCCGGGATCTGAACAGCATCCTCAGCCAGTCCACCACCCTGGATCTTTGGACCGCCAGTCTCAATGCCGGCCTGTCTGGCTTCGTGCTCAGCAATCTTCTCCAAAATCAAGTCGGCAAGGTTGGTAGTCTGGCCAGCAGCATTGGGGTCTCGGGGGTGGAAGATCGGATCTTCTTCATGGTCGCCTGGCATGAACTTATTGAACAAGTCGAGATCATTGGGATCAACCTCCTACAAACAAGCATTAGCGTCTGCCGCATATCCAAACCATTCGCATAAACGATTTCCCTTACAGCGTTCTCGACATCCTCATCAAGCCACTCATCATTCTCATAATTGGCGTTCTCATCATCAGAAAGAGCCTCCATCTCCTGCTCATCCAATCGGGCATCAAAGTCAAAGGCAGGGTTCGGCATGGTCTGTCCCGCACCCATCGCGCGCTTCGTTTCGGCCTCATCCTCGTCCGCCAATTCCTGACCAATCTGCAAGATCTTGCGGGACATCTTAGCATCGATAAAGCGTTGTCCATTTTCGCCCTCTCCCTCCTCCTCGCCCTGCGATCGACTCTTGCCCTTCTTGTTAGACTGGGCCCGGAGTTGCCCCGCGGACGTAATATCTTCCGCCAAAGGGTTGTGGCGGCGGGCCGCGGCGGCGCGCGAGCTGGTGGCCTTGGGCATATTGCAGAATTCCGTCGACTTGGGGAATCTGGGTGAAATCAAAGAAAGCGTCGAGCCTGTATGGCGGTTTACAATGCAATGCTTGATTGCTTGTGGGTAAATTTCTCGGTCACGTGGGTCTAATCAGTATTTTTTTCTTTTTTGCTATCGCGACCGCCTTCCAAGTTTGGCCTCACCGCCTGTCGGTCACTTTTCTGTCGGCAGATTTGTCACCGCCCGCCGCGTTGTTCTTCCTTCGCGTTGAACGGAAAGAAAGCTGACATTCAATCCAATCCAGTCGGTCCTGCTGGTCTCGTCAAGTCTGATATTCCATAATTTACGCCAAAGTTTGACTTTTATCGGCCAAGGATAGCTTCAGCAGGGAAGTTCCTTACCAACTCTGCCCGCGGTGTTCTCCACCATGGCCTCCGCTCAAGCTCCGGGCTCATCTGCGCCTTCATCCAATATCAACTCCCCCATTATACCTCCCAGTAATGGCCCTCTGCTTAACGGCGCACTCTCAGATCTGAATTCGCGCTCCTCTCCAGCTCCAGGAAGCAATGCATCAGTACAAGGGGATGCCCGCGCAAAGCGGAACAAGCGTGACAGTCGCAAGAAACGCGAAGCAAAAGGCCTCGATCCTGAAAGCGCACCACCACCACCCAAGAAACGTGCAGCTGCAGCTAGTCTTGCACTCCCCAGCTCAAATCTATCCATACTCCGTCCTCTCCTACTCGCCGAACCACGCTCCTCAGATCGATATCCTCCACAACCTCGCCAACTGAGCTACGTCACCAAAAAGTCCTCCGGCGTTCTCGGCCAGAGCTGGGACTTCTATGAAGTCGTCGATAAGCTCACAAATAAGAACGGCTTCCGCTATTCCTACGCCATTGCCGACCCAGGCTTTCCCCATATTAAATATCGCCAAACGGACGTCCGCCCCTACCATGCCCGATTCAGTTTCGAGGACTCCCCAGCCGCCATATCCTTCTCGCAAGATGCGACGGCGGTAACGACCAATGATGCGTGGCATACAGCGCGTGCAAATGTGTGCGCCAGAGAGGGAACATACTACTACGAGGCGCGGGTGATAAGTGGCGTTGTCAATGATTCACAGGCTTCCCCTCGACCCGGTGGTCCTGCTTCTTCATCTCGTGGTCATGTCCGGCTAGGATTTGCCCGGCGCGAAGCCGATCTCGACGTCAATGTCGGAGTTGATTGCTACGGATACGGAATCCGAGATGTCAACGGTGAAGTGGTTAATCGGATGCGCTGCGAGTTTTTCTTCCCGAAGGGCGAAGCTATTAACGAAGGCGATGTCATCGGCATGCTCATTACACTACCGCCTCTAGCTACACACAAGAAGATTGTCGAGGGAACCTATGATCCAACCGTGGATGGAGTTGGAGATGGCACTGATACCGACCATCCACCCCGGGCCCAGTCGCCTCCAATTTAATTCGAGACCGCATTCCTTTCCATTATAAGTCTGATTTCTGCTGGCAGCAGTCGAACGTCTTTTCGACCAAACATCTCCGCGACTACGCATTCAACTTGAAAGAAACACCTACCTTCGGCCACCCCTCTCCACTGAACAGTGAAGATGCCTCTCTGCGCACACTTCCCGGCTCCAGCATAACGATCTTCAAAAATGGAGTCAAGATGGGATCTCCATTCAAAGATCTCTACGCCTTCCTCCCACCAGCTAGTCGTCTAGCAAACGGCACGAATAACCTCGGCATCGGCGAGCGTGAAAATGCAGACGACGGCATGATCGGCTACTATCCCGCTGTCAGCTGCTACGGCGGCGGCGCAGTTGAATGTCGATTCGAAGGGCCGTGGTGGGTAGGACCACCCGAGAAGACCGAGACCGGCGAATTCATCCGTCCCTTCGGCGAGCGATTCAATGACCAAATTGTCGAAGATGTTGTTGCTGATATCGTGGATGAGCTTGAGGCAATGTTTACATGGGGCGGTGTGGATGGCGATGTCATTGGCAATAACAATACGCCGGATGGAACTGCTTCTGGCGCTGTCGGTGGCTCGGAGATTTTACAAGGTGGTGTTGGGGCTGCGCTTGATTCGGCAATTCTTGCACCGGAGTCTGGCTCGGCGCCTGGTGCTGCGGCGGCTTTTGATTCTGCGGCCAATAGTAACCAGGCTACACCTGCTGCGATTGCTGATGTCTCTGCGACTCCGGTGGGAGATGGGATGAGTAATGGGGTAGATGGGACACCGAGTATTAGTGTGGAGATGCCTGTTGCTAAACAGGATGAAGATGTTGAGATGACGTGAGGGACTCCGATGAGATACTGACTATTGTGTCCTGGGTTATGTTAGGCGAGGCGTTTGGGGTTTATAGTCACATATTCCAAGATATGATACCATTGAATTGAATTATTAGGTTAAGATAGTATCATGGCCATGGCCTCGCATCCAGATCTGAGGGGAAATATATTAGTAACAGTAGTATGCAGGTACTAGTAAACTTTGGATCAAAATATCCATTTGAATAGAAATTGTACAGTAGATGGTATCGTAATAGTAATACAAATATGTAAAGCATAGCCAGCCCACCGTCGACTTATATCGTCCACGGCGTTCTGCAATTATTGCTCCCCAAGTCGATTGCCTGCAAGCAACTCCCCAACACTCATAACCAACTCATCATCTCCATACTGACCAACAACTTGAATACCAGCCAGTTCTTCAGCATCAGCGCCAGAATCCTGGCTAGACTCGGCCACAGTCACAGGCACAGAAATAGCCGGGAGACCCGCCAAACTAGCCGGCACGGTAAACACATCATTGACATACGCATCCAAAGGCGAAGACTTTTCAGAATCACCCGTTAGATCTGACAAACGTGGCGGAGACGAAGGTGCAGTAGGACAGACAATCACGTCAACCTCAGCACCAGCGCTAGCACCAGCACCAACCGAGTCAGAGTGAGCAGCTTGCGCATCGAATAGAGGATGTTGAGCCGAGAACACATCATTAAAGTCCCGCTGAACAAGTCTCCGCACACGCTGCGCCTGAATAAAATAATTATCCATAGAATCCGCACTTAAACTAAACGTGCCAAGAAGAATGCGGCGCTGGACCTCCGACCCGAATCCAGTTCCACGCGTATTAGAGTAAAGAACTCCATCGGCCTGGCCATTACCATCTGGACCGTCGGCGCGGGTGCCGTAGCGAACGCCGTCATATTTGGCCAGGTTTGAAGAAGCTTCCGCCGGTGCGAGGACGTAGTATGCAGATAAGGCGTGTTTGGTTGTTGGCAATGAGACCGGGTGGATGGTGTGACCTTGCTTTTGCAGATGTGCGAGAGATAAGAGCCAGGCGGTTCGGACTGAAGGGGTGAGTTCGGAGATGTTATATTCGAGTGGGACGCCGATTCGGAGGGGTTTGGATGTTAGGCGCGTGGAGAGGGGGGGAGGTTTGTAACTGGGCGAGAATTCGTGATCGTGAGGATTTGGAGAGACTGGTTGGGTCGCGGGGATCGTGGTGGTTGAGAATGGCTTGGAAAGGTGTTAGTTAGCTGGTCTGGTTCTGCAGAGCAGAGACAGCGCAGTCTTGTCTTACAGAAGATATCTCGAACGTTGGAAGTATTTGTTCCCAAAATCCCAACTGTGTCGAGTGAATTGGCATATGCCACAACACCCCATCGCGAGATCAGTCCGTATGATGGCTTGAAGCCCACCGTCCCCGTGTATGCAGCGGGCAATCTGACAGAGCCACCAGTATCTGTTCCAATTGCACTGCGCGAGACAGATCATATCAGCAGCAATCCCGACAATTCCAAGGTATATCACAACTCACGCATAACATTGCTCTGCAGCAACAGCCACTGCACTCCCACCAGAGCTCCCACCGGCCGATATCTCATGTCCCGCGGAGTCTCGCCGGAGATTCTTCACAGGTCCAAATCGCGAATGTACCGAGTGCGATCCCATTCCAAATTCATCTAGATTCGTCTTTCCAGCAATCACAGCTCCAGCTCCTTCCAATTGCTCCACTACTGTCGCATTGAACGGGCTGGTGAATTTATCGAGAATGCCCGAGGCGCATGTCGTTGGTAGTTGGCGCGTGCAGATATTGTCTTTGATCGAGATCAGGCGGCCATCGATTGCGGATTTGGGAGTTCCTATCGTCAAATAAATCCTTGGTTAGCCTATGGTAACACTTGGTGGAGATGCTTTGGATCATTCGGTGCGGTGCGGTGCGGTGCGGTACGGTACCTTTCTCGCTGCGCTGGTCAGCTTCCTTCACGCGGTCTAGCCACTGCCCGGAGCGTGACAGTGGGGTTATAAAGGCATTTAGATTGTGGGCATGTTGGTTAGCGAGACATCTCTCTGCTTCGCGTAGCAGGGACATTTAGGCTGAAGGTGTGAGGAGAAGAAGAGAAGAGGAAATGCGGCGTTGCGGGCGGAAGTGAAGATCTTCGGTGGTCCGTGCGGAGTGATTGTATACATCGCAGTGACCTTGGAGTAAATATTAATATTTATTATCAAAATAATATTGAGGCTACAGAACTTGTTTGATGAGAAAATAGAGATATTCTTGGAATTTACAAGGGCAGTTTAAAGGGGAAATTCCATATTGCTGCTCACAAGCGTTGCTCAATCTCAGCTATGGATACTGTATGACCACCTGCTGACTCGCATGTCTACAATGTATTTCATACTGGTATGTCACTTATTGGACATCAGTGAGTTTAATTCATGGTAGTCATTGACGTATATCCTATCATAAGAAACATTGACAGAATAGAGCCCACACTCATTCCACATTCCATAGATACGAAGAGCAAAATCATAATTGAACTTTAACGGCAAGGAACGAATGAGACACAGAGAACCAAGACAGAAACATGGGCAATCCCTGAGCTCCCTTCAATATATCCATTTGGTATCCCCCGAGCATTCTACCAACCATTCAGCAGTTAACCTTGAACGCTCCCATGTCACGACTCAGCTCGTGGTTCTTCCAATCTCTATCAGCAATGCCGATCTGGTTGTCGCATTTGCTGTCACTGAAGATGCGGATGGTACAGCCACGGGAGCTCCAGTCATAGGTGGTACCCTTCTTGTTTGGGGCTTTGGTGCATGCCTTGCTCTTAGTGCCATCCCACTGGCCGTTCTTAGTGGTGAAGATCCATGCATTGGTCATGGGGAGAATGGTGACGAGGGCGAGGAGAGCGCTGGCGGAGATCTTCATTTTGAATGGTATAGTAGAGAGCTTGGAAGATGATTTAGGTCAAGGTGGATTTTCTTTGGAAGGCTTTTGAATCAAGATGGATAGATGAATGAATAATTTGATCTCGGAGGAAAAGTCGAAGGTATTTATAATTTTGAGGTATTTATAATGTTGCCCAGATTGAATCTGACAAGACAATTTGAAAAGAAAGTTGGTAAAAAACTTGCTTCGAACCCACATTCAATTCCAACTTGGGAAAAACACTTCTTGGAAATTCACGCACTCGTATTTTCTGTTCTCTTGTTGCTCGCAGTTTGAAACCAGAAAAGGTTATCCTTCAATAGAGTCCCCAGGAGCAAACACAAGACCCTGCATCGTCGAGAACACAAAGTGGAGTATCAATACGCGCTGATTGGGCGCTCACCTCAAGTTATTGGGCGATGAAAAGGCAGCCAATTTGTTTGCACATTTTCTTCGAGATCGAAAAACGGGATGCGGAATGAGGCTAATGCGCTACCCTGTCTTAGAGCCAGGAATGTTGCCAGACTAGGAGTCATTGCCCGAAGTTCTCCGCGGATGTATCAAGGTCTAGGTACTTGGCAGTCTAAATAATGAGACCGACTCTAAATCAGCCTTGCAGATGCAGGTTTGACCTGCGGCCTTGACCCGATGGGGCTGGACCAAAATCGACAGTGGAGCGTCACAGAGACCTATCCCCGCAATAATATGCATGTGATATGGGGCGTTCGTCGGGTTAATTAGCCTCCGCGGCTGATTCACGTCCTGCAGCTCGTATTGCGGGGAGGAGCCACAATATTTCTGCAGGGTTTCACTACAGGAGTCCGACAGCCCCTTGAGGGGCTTTTGGCATCACCAGACGTCTTACATAATTTAGATTCGTCGGCTCTATAGGCTATACCGAGTGGATATTTTAAGCGGTTTAACATAGAGGTTGTCTCTACTGTTCTCTAAACCTACAGACTGCTTGATTTCTTAATAATTGAGAGAATACTAGTTAGTAGGAAGCGCAATTTATTTTAGTACGCATGAAAAATACCGTAAACACGTTCAAGGTAAAACTTATAATATATATGTAAAACAAAATACATGATACAAAGCTCAGAATAAGGAAGCTAAAGTGTCCTCTTGTAATCGTGCAATCAGAGCGCTCTATGTGCAGGCACCCCATCCTTTTTAAACGCCCAGGCACTGAAGGCATGCGCATCCACTGATAAGATCAATATGGATACGATTCCAGAATACTAGAAGCTTAGCGATATCACCATTGGGGTCATTCTCTTCCGTCAGAGTCATGGCGGGGCCTCGACATCTACCCCAAGTTACATAACCCCACTCTGTTTCCTCGAGCCTCCTTGCAGTTTCGACGGCATAAGTATCACTATAATCATAACCCTGGAGAGTCAGTCGTCCGATTTGCCACCCGACAATATTGAATACCTGGGAAATATAATAAAAGGAACCGACAGGGAAATCGCGTGTGTTAGCATCAAGCCCCCTTTCCTTGAGCCAATCAGCCTCGAGCCACTTATCAACCTGATGCCACACAAACTCCAATGAATCCATAATCTTCTGGACCTTTTGATGAAAGCAATTGCCGGTTTCATCGCCACGTAGATCGTCCCATTCTCTCAAAATCGATATCAGTTGCCTAATATCGTAGATGATTGAATCTGCCTCTTTTTGGTTTAGCCGACCAGCCCAGCCTGAGATTTGGTCAACAATTCGTTTACGTTCAGTGATGAATGCTTCGCACGCAGCCCGGTTGGGCTGGGTAGGAGCCGGAGGACGCATGATGGATATATGGAGCTGGGTGAGCTAAATGTGATAAGGCCGGTGCTGAAGTAACTGAAGTAACTGGCCCAGATAGGCGCGAACAGATAATAACGTGATGTGATGATAATATGATAGTGAGAGAAGGTCAGGCCTGGGGTTTTTATAGCTGGAAACTCCATAGTACCAGATTAAACTATATCTTTGTTTTAACCGGACAATAAACTCGAGGACTACCGAAATACACTGAAACAATATCAAGGTTAACATTGTCTTTGTGTTGAACACTAGTCTCTTTGACATCAAAAATATGATAAAGGAGAATCAAAGCCACTTTTCTCTCTGAAAGGACGTCTTGTCATATCATCCTTTGAAAGAATTCTCGAAGATGCCGTCATTCTACTCTCGAGGGGCGGAAGTTGAGTAGATTCAACGATAGGCAAAATTGAGTTCAGGATAACGTACTTCGAAGACAGCTGCTCACGAGCCAAACTTCTTTTCAATTAATGTGCATGAGTCTATCTCTATGATTGAGTAGCATGGAGTTTTTAAGCATTGAAGGATCCCTCCCATGCTTGAAATTATAGAGATGCGTCGAGATCCTCGGTGGATGGGGCGGCAAACTAATGACACCACCATAGTAGTCAGCCATTGTTGAACAGATTTGTGCCACAATAATGTAAATTGAAGATAATACTAAGTTTATTTGTTGTTCACTACTACGAGATCCTAGTACTTTCTTCCAGTTCCCTATTTTAATCCCCATAACATATCTGTCTGCTTTCATTACTTATTGGTCTGAAACAGCAACCTGCAATATTCCTTTGTCATTATGCACCAAGGTCGCTGAATATTATCCGACCTGCTATGATGCCAAGTAAACAAGTGAGTCATTTCTCCTTCGTATTGCGGCTAAGCACGGATATACGAGCTTAATGTATCCGATATCGGCATACCATTCATACAGCATTTGGCATATCTTAAATTGACTCCTCGAAACGCCATCGTGCCTGCTTCCCAAGATACTACTACCCACGCGAAAATCAACAATGTTGCAAGCCGTGGGAATTTCCGACCTAAATGACAACCCCTCCTCCGACCGCATATTTATCATCGGAGGCGGTATAGTCGGCGCTTCCCTCGCTTACTTCCTCTCTAAAGAAGACAATGACCGCAAAATTGTCCTCATCGATAAATATCTCGATAAATTGTTAGGATCAACAGGCTATGCACCTGGCTTTGTAGGTCAGTACAATGAGTCGCATGTTCTCACCAGTCTTGCGAAAGATACGGTATCCGAATACATCAAAATCCCTGACGGATTTAATGTTGTCGGCGGACTCGAACTTTCGTCAACTCCAGACGGTGTCGAGAACCTGCATCGCCGAAAAGAAGCCGCGCAGTCTTCCGGCCTCCCCGCTGAAATAATCTCACCGGAAGTCGCTGCTTCCTTGGCTCCGGACTTTATCGATGCCAAGAGTGTGAAAGCCGGACTGCTCTTCTCAACGGATGGAGCGGCCAATGCTATTCGGATTGCTTCTTATTATATTCGTGAGGCCCAAGCTAGGGGCGTTCAATTTCTCGAAGCTGAAGTGACTGGTTTCGCAACTGAAAGTAATCAAATGACGACCATCAATTGCTCGAATGGGGACATCACATTGAATGGTAGCATTGTCATTCTCGCCACGGGTATCTGGACTTCTCCTTTAACAAACGATATTGTTAAATTCCCAGTGCCTATAATCCCCGTTGCACATCCATATACCTTTACCCCTCTCCGACCTCCTCGATCTGGAACACCGTATCCATTTATCCGCTGGCTAGACCACCATGTCTACGCCAGAGATCATGGTGACCGCGATGGCTTGGGAAGCTATGATCACCCGCCAATGCAGGCGAGCCCAACAAAGTCAGCAATGGGGCCATGGCCCGCAAGCTTTGAGAACGTTCTGTTGGAAGCTACCTCGCATTTGAAAAATCGCCATCAATTTTTGGTGAAAGGACCTAGCGAGGATCCGGACGAGAAGCGCCCTTTCAATGGGATATTTGCAGTGACGCCAGATAACCTTCCTCTCGCAGGAAGAGTTCCAGGTTTATCCAACTTGTGGCTATGTGCTGCAATTTGGGTTACCACTGCCGCTGGAACAGCAAAATTGATATCCAGGCAGATCCTCGGGGGAGCTGAACAAGAGGATGAGGCTTTGTTGAAGGCTTTAGATCCTGCCCGCTTCCAGAATATTGAGGACGAAATTCTTGTGAAGCAAGCGCTGGCCAAGTACAACGATATCTACAATAGAGATTCGAAGTGAGTCTGGGGATAAGAAAGGGGTTGCCATGGTAGTATTAGTAGGGACTACCAAAGGTGGCTAGCAGCCTATGGGGTATTTTGATTTGGGATGTAACTGTCATAGATTGAGATCAACATAAGCAGTAATGTATAATATTTCAATAGTCATCTTAGTATGAATTATTCATATATTCATTTTCACTCTCATTTTCTTTTGCGCCCTATCAGACCTTCTCCACGACTGTTGTTCCAGGCTTTTCAGCATCTCCACAAGGTAATTCCGTCAAATCAACCTTAGCCTTCCAACCCATCCACCACCGTCCAGCGAATAGCTCCTCCATTCTTTCCATCGGAATTCCCTTGGTTTCCGGTGCCATCAACCCCAGCAATATGAGCCCAATCGCACAAACTATCGACCAGAATATGTATGCACCGTATATATCCAGCGAAACAAACATATTGGGCGTTACCCGCACCACAGCAAACTGAAAGAACCAGTGTAAAGCCATATTGCTCGCATAGCAAACGCTGCGAATGCGTGTCGGGTAGATTTCTGTGCCGTATAGGTACTGAACTGTGCATAGACCGATCGACCAGCCGACGGCGTAGATGAAGACCGAGGCAATGGCTGCATCGGATGCAGGTTTATTCCCTCCGTCTTGGAACACGGACATGTAGATGGACATGTAGATGTGGGTTATGCACTGTAGGCCAATTCCAGTTAACATGCAGCGTCGTCGGCCAATTTTATCAACGAGTCCCCATGTGAAGACCATGGTAAAGACTAGTTTGACGATGCCATAAGCGCCCGAGGTTATGAGCGAGGTATTGCCTCCAGCTACTCCTGCGTAGGTAAAGATCTAGATCGTAAAAAAGGAGTTTTATATGTCAGGAAATCAGGTCGTATCATTTTTCAATGAAATGGGATTGGTTTACACACCTCAGGGATGTAGTAAGTGATGCCGTTGCCCCCGCTCCACTGGGCAACTGTTTGCATGAGTGCACCTAGTATAAACCGTTTTCGATAACTTTCAGATGTTGCGATCTCTTTGAAGATTGTCAAAGTTGAAACGTCGCCGACATTTTGGTCCGTCATCTGTATCTGCTCTTTGATGTCTCGGTACTCATGCGACACAGCCAAGGCATCGTCCGGGGATGAACGTCTAAGAAGTGTGAGGGCTGCTAGTGCCTCTTCATCTCTTTCTTTTGATGCGAGCCATCGAGGAGTGTCTGATAAGAAAAACGAGCTGAGGAACGCGACACCGACGGGGATAAGAGGGATTCCCTGTACGAGACGGTACTGGGCCGCACTGAGCGCCATCGTAGAGTTGACACCATAGTTGACGAAGAAGCCTGCAAAACTCGTTAGTTGTAATTTGGGAAGATATTGAGAGGAGGAAATAGGAACAACCAATTGTAAGGAACGAAAGCAAAACTACCATGTACATGCTGACAACAGTTCCTCTGGACTTCGCTAGTGCAATTTCAGAGAGATATAGCGGTGCGACGACAGTCAGGCCACCCGCACCGAGACCTCCCCAGATCCGTGCAAAAAGCATCAGACCTATGATGCCAGAGGAAAAAATTTGCATCAATGTCCCACTAGCCCAGAGTAATATGAATAGTTGCCATGATCGCAGGCGACCAAGTCTGTCTGTAATTACCAAGGCCAGCAACGAACCAAATCCTGCTCCCAGCACACCAAATGAGGATATATTTGCTTTGCGATCGGCGAGACCACTGGGATCGTCTTCCCAGTGCTCGGCAATGAGATTGAAGTCTTTCTTGAACGAAGCCAAATCGATGGAGGCACTGAATCCGCCTTCATCGTAGCCTGCGAAAGTTTTAACATCTGATTATAATATGGAAGACATTGGCTTGTTGGCTTGCCTTTCGGTATTCCTCCGGCGGCTATGATGATAATTGTGAGCACGTAGTAAGCGTTAAGCTTCTTCAAGTTGAACATGGTTCTGATTTGAGCGCGGTATTCAAGAAGTGGTCTGATGCTACGCCATTTCCCAAAGTGAGTCCGAAGGAAAGACACTTATAGTTATTCTTGCGTTGGAACAATACACCTCATACCCCAGAATTACCCCGCTACCCCGTAGAGCAGTGAAATGGACGTGGCAAAAATTGTTCAGTCTCTACTCGGAAGTTGGCCGAGGTATAGATGACAATCCTATATTTCTGTCGACCGTGGAGAAGTAAGATGAAGGGGATGAAATTCGACCAGTGTCTGCTCGGAAGTTGACCGAAATATAGAAAACAATTCAATATTCTTCTTCCCGTGGAGACGTAAGCTGGAGGGTATGTATGGAATTTGATGAGTATCTGCTCGGAAGTTCACCGACACTGCAAAGCATTGAATTGTTTTCTATATCTCGGTCAACTTCCGAATGGCGGGCTAATTAGGCAGACCTTCATCTTCAGAAATTCTTAGGGTATCAAGCGTTGCCGACGACGTACATTTGCTGAGAAATTGACATTTGGGGTCTTACTCGTACTTGTTCTGATTTTTTTGTGGAACCCTAGATCGGATATGAAGCTACTAGTACCGAATTCAAAATGCATAATGTTTTGACTTGTAAAAGATCCTGGTAAGATATCTCAGGGGAATTTCCCATAGACGAGTGTCCAGTTCACTTTTTCCTTTCCCTCTTAATACACCTCCTACGCTTTTCGCACTCTCATCTGCTCCGAATAACACTCTCGCATCAAGCGCAATGATTGCTCTACAGATGCACCAATTCGTCAGAACTGTTAATCAAGACATTTCTCGGCTTGTTCAGTCGCTGTTACACTTTTTATCTTTAAAACATGATAGACCACAAATCAGCACAGGTCATGCTAAAGCGGGATTTCCCTTCAATCGGATTCCCCTGGGTCTTGGGACAGCCATATGCATGTAGTAAGTGGTCATATATGAAGGGCCATCCCCGAAGCTAATAAATGGAATTTGAATGAACTAAACCCTTGGAAAGCCAATGCAAACTGATTCCTGTCAAATTTTAGACCGATCCAGTCAAGTACACCCTCGCCGAGGGCGCACAATACATACCCAAAACTCACCTTCTCTCTGAAGCCCTGAAGTTCGAGAAGTCACTCGGCCTCCGCAATGTCGTCCTCGTACAGCCTTCAATCTACGGAACTGACAACACATGCATGCTAGACGCACTTCGCGCACTGGGACCAAATCACGGGCGTGCGGTGGTGACCTTTGACCCGGAAACAATTGACCCAGAAACCCTGCAACATTGGCACCAGCTCGGGGTTAGGGGAGTCCGTGTCAATACGCAATCCATCGGAAAACGCATGAAGGAGGAGGAGATGGTGACTATATTACACAAATATGCGGATATAATAAGGCCGTACAATTGGGTTTTACAGCTGTACGTGCCGCTTGATGCTGTCATTATCTTGGAGAAGATCGTGCCGAAGTTGGGAGTTACTATCTGTTTGGATCATTTTGGATCACCGGCTCTCAACGGCCATTCGCATTTTGAAGACCCGTACAGTCTTCCTGGGTTTCAATCGCTGGTCAATCTACTACTGCAAGGCACCACATATGTCAAGCTTTCCGCACCTTACAGGATATGTCGGGATGAGGCGTGGGAAGATTTAGAACCATTGGCGAAAGAATTGGTAAGAGTCGCCGGCATGAGTCGGGCAGTGTTCGCTAGCGATTGGCCGCATACTCGGTTTGAGGGGTTGGATATCAAACCATACATTGAGGCATTGATAGAATGGTGCGGGAACGATGATGCTCTGATCGAGAGAGTTTTCAAAGGAAATGCCGAAACTTTATGGGGAGTATGACCCTGAAGTCGGATATCATAGAGTTACAGAATAGACTAATTTGATTTACAGAATCACTAGTGCCACCTAGAGCAGGATGAAAACGTGCGTAGTATATTTTTGACGAAGCCTGCACTGGAATTTCTACGCCTTCCGAGTTCTACTGTGAATTGCACGTCACGTAAAAAAGGCCATTGCGCGTAATCCCGTTTTTCCACAAGTTTTCTATTGTATAGCAATTTTAAATACACTGCATCCAACGGTTTCTCTCTTTTCTTGTATTAAATCCCTCTGCGTATTCAAATAGTTCGAAATTTGGGTAACTAGGCATATTGAGGTAGATGGCGTTTTGAATCATGGAGAGTCAGACTTAAACTCTGCAGAATTTTAGGAACTATCCAGTCGTAGCTCCGGATTTCTTCTCGGTCAACTTCCGAGTTGTGAATTCTGTCCTAATAATTCGGGCACTGTCCGTCTGGGTGTAACGAACTGATGTTGTTATCATCTGTGGATGCCTTACGCCCGTGGCATCCACCTAGGCACCCACGCCTACAAATATATCTAGCCTTCCATCTCAGCTTTCTCCTGGTCAATTTCCTGAAGCTATACTTTTGTCGGATTGCTACTACTTCATTGCATCGTATGCTACGTCGTACTTTGATCTGTGAGTATATGAGCATTCTCACAAGCAGAAGAAAGCTCATATTCTTTGAATACTGCAATTCTTTCATTTAACTGATTTCAATGCAGAAGAGCAACAATGGAAAGAAGACAGAAGTTAAATCAAAGTAGCCCACCGGCTATCAGTACAAAGCTTCTGGCAGGTGGCATTGCGGGGGCCTCAGAGACGATTATAACTGTAAGCGACCTATTTCGGGAGAGCTGGATTCACGCTCCTACCAGACCATTAACTCAGTTGACCTTATAAATTATAGTACCCCTTTGAGCTCCTCAAAACCAAACGCCAGCTTCCTGAAAGTGGTATCTCCACACGCCCATCCTCCTTCTCCCTTCTTCGTTCAACTATCAGCACACAGGGTTTACCTGGACTATACGCCGGTTGTACCGCTCTAGCAAGCAGCAACGCCCTGAAATCTTCTATCCGGTTTTTCGCATTTTCCAGTAGTAAAGAGTGGCTCAATACGTTCGGGGCCTTCAACGCAACTACAACAACGCTGTTATCTGGTATCACGGCTGGGGTTGCGGAGTCGGTTCTTGTTGTCACGCCAGCGGAAGCACTGAAGACAAGAATGATCGAGGCGGGAAAAGCGAGGACAGAAACTGGGAACTCGGGAATAACCAGGACGATACGACAAATTCTGAAAAATGAGGGTGCTGGTGTCTTCTGGAGAGGCACGGCACCGGTGGTGGGTAAACAGGCTATGAATTCTGCCGTGCGCTTTACGACCTTTGAGATACTGGAGGACGAAGTTGCGAGGCGATGGCCTGAATTTTCCGGGAGAGTCAGCACAACATTAGCGATAGGGGCTCTCAGCGGAATCACTACGGTGTACGTACTTAATGCACCGCTTCTCTGCACCTCTGGGAAGCCGAACTTCCTCCGCTGACAAGAGACAGATATGCCTCTATGCCATTCGACACTATCAAAACGCGCCTCCAAAGCGCTAGATCTGAGTACAATGGTATGATTGACTGCGCGGCAAAGATTGCGGAGAGGGAGGGGATTTGTGCCTTTTGGAGAGGTACAACACCACGTCTAATGCGTTTAATGGTAAGTGACTTCGTACCAAGTACCATTCTTTCGACTGACCTGAGTTCTGTCATAGCTTTCAAGTGGTATAACATTCACGATGTACGCGCAGGTTGTTCAATTTTTGAGCTCCGATTCACGGAATATCATGCGCCTGTGAAAGGTAGATAATAGGATGTTCCAAGACATTCCATTTAGAAAGCTTGATGGTAACTAGTTCCAAACGCCGCATCTATGGGGGTGAGAAATGGGAATGCTTCCAGGGTCTCATCGGATATAGTAAATTCTTCGGGGTCGGAACCACAAATGACTGGCTCGGGGTAGTCCAAATACCCTGTCCGGTGACCTGTATGATTGGATTCTGCGGAGAGAAATTCTTTTTGAGTTTCCGCTTGTAATGTGGCATTCGCAATTTTGTCTTCGTCGTTCGTGGATACAACGGGGAGTATATCCGGTCTTATTTTTGACAATGAGTCGGTTATAAGACCCAGTGCGCTCTCAACAACTACAGGGGTCGTTAATAAAGTTCCCGTAAATGAAAAGTATGGTAGCCAAACCTGGGTTTGAAACGCTGAGTTGCTCCAAGGCACTTATACAGAACCTGAGCCGTGGCAAAGCCTGCGCGTCCGGGCGTGAGGCAGCCTGGATCTGGAGGAGAAAAATGGATGCTGCGGTATAGATGCCATAGGATAAAGAGAGAACAGTATATTCAAACCCGAAGGATTGACAGAAGAGGTCATAGATTGTAATGATTGACGTTGCAGACGAGATGCACTCTAGCAGATGATGCGCATTTGCTCGGGGTCGGTTGCCTTTCATCGAGTCCTTTTGGAACAGCATCGGCCGATACAGGAGGATCTTGAAAACGTGGTATAGGCAGCTGGGATATGTTAGAAAAGTGCTGTATTGATGGCATGGTGACTTTACTTCAAAGTGACAATGTGACTAGGAGGACAGTATTGCGGAAGGTTTTCCGTATCGATTTTGAGGACGTTTGGAAGATCTTCCCACCACCTGAGATAGTCAATAATTGGAAAGTCGGAAAACACATATCGATTATATTCACATACTGTTTCAGGGAATGCTCTTCACTTTGTAAACAAGCCCTCACCTCCGCATCTGTGTGCGGCTTCGTCGGGTCATAGATGTGGATGAGAATTTCATTAAAAATGATAGAAAGCCGACACATCCATCTAAAGCAAGTGACAGAGTGCGCCATAGTTGGTGGGTATTCTGAGCCTTCAGGATACACGACCCCATGAGGGGACCAGAGTTCATTCTCTGCAGAA
Source organism: Penicillium cosmopolitanum (assembly GCF_028827165.1). Classification (NCBI taxonomy): domain Eukaryota; kingdom Fungi; phylum Ascomycota; class Eurotiomycetes; order Eurotiales; family Aspergillaceae; genus Penicillium; species Penicillium cosmopolitanum. The sequence goes on along the minus strand of NW_026622678.1, from coordinate 3,603,186 downwards.
TCGTCCACTAAGGAGACGTGGTACATTAGCAATCCTTATGATTCTCGCAAAAGCTCTCAGGAAATGTCTTCAAGCACCTGGCCTAGCATTTTCTTGCGAAGGAATATACTGACATGTTATCTGGTCGGGGCTGATGCCCGAATGCTGCAGCATCGGGGTTCTACCCAAGTATAAACTGACCATCTTGTCCCAGAAATAACAACTCCAGAAAAGGCGCTGTCGGATTTCGACGTCCTCATCCTCAAGGTTTAGTTCTAACTGGCTCCTACCAGTATTGAACGTGATCCCCATATCCTCAATCAGTCGGATAGCCATTCCGGTGTATAGCCAGGCTTGTGTTCGGTTTCCGGCGCTACATTCTTGCGCGCTCAATAACAAGAGACTTTGTATGGTTGGCACCTTTGGATGGCCGGTCGAAACTTCGGAAAAGACCAGCGAGCGTGCTTGTCTTGAGAAAAGAGCTCCATTATCGTAAGGCTCAAGGAGAAACTGAATTTCTGCGTTATATCTGCACCAACGGGCGGAATGTGAGAGCACGGCATTGAGAAGGGTATGTGAATAATAAGGGCCGAGGATCTCCATATCTCCTATCTTGTGTTATTTAAAACTAATGACACCGATAAGGTCCAACCACGAGTCGTGTATTCAAAACGTACGTGTGAAAGCAGGACGGTAGATGAAGTTGAACAAGGGTTGTATCCAACACCAGTGAATATTGAGCAAGAACTGGAAAGGTTCCTAGCACATAACAAGGTGTCAGCATAGATTACAGGTCCACGGAATGATGTGACACACTGGAGTTTCCAAAAATCGCTCTAAAGCACGCTGTTGCCATGCATTGTTGACCAGCTTCTCTTTCCTTCGGTTTCCCTCATCAAGGGTTTCGAAAGCACCCCCACTTTGCCCCTCAAATGCTTCGTTCAAGTCCGAACTTGGTAGCTGAAAGAAGCTTGTCGCGCCATGATAGGTAATTGCGCCTTTTCTATCGAGTTTCAGCCCCTTTATTGACTTAAAATACCGCTTTGTTGGCGCAGGCGGTAACGCCGCAGCCGTCGACGTGCTTGAGGGAGATTGCTCTGCAGTATCAGACGTAGATCCGTTTTCCTCTGCAATTGAAAGAGCATGCTCTAATGCCTTGACCTTATTTTCAAGCTTCTGGGTATAGGATAATGTGGGTGAAAGCTTGTATTCACAGGTTTCGCTGCGGCGAGTGCAGCGAACGCAAGTGGGTTTATGTCCATCGCACTTTACTTTCCTCTTTCTGCATTGATCGCAGGAGAATGCACTTTTTTTGGTGGCCTTGGCGGAAGACACCGGCATCCTAGGATATTCGAGGTCAAACGAATATGGAGAATTGTTATTATGAGTTGAGGGAAATCTCGCTGGAAAGTGAGATCAGATACTTCCCAAAGCCCACGGCTTACGGTTCCAATTCAAGTACGAAATTTCCGTCAAGCGTGTTCGACGATCAAGAAATCTTCGAAGCCGTAACTTGTCAGTTCACGAAATATATGTAGGAGGAAGGCAGCAAATGGAATTCTCGGAAGACGTCCGAAGCAGTACACCATCACGTGGGATTAAACGGTAGTCAACGAAGTCAATTCCATTCCAACTGATTGGTTGAATGCAACCCCGCATTTCTTTGTCAAATTTGTTCTCTCATGTTTATCCAAAATCCCTGCATATATTGACGATCAATCTAGTACTCAAAAGCTAAGAAGCTCAGCGATAGATTTCGATTCTCATTCTACGCGACGGGGATACTAGGTTTGAATAAAACTGAGAACAAGTAAAAGATCAATCAATAACTCGGAGCAAGTAATTAACATGGGCAATTAAGCGATTAAAAATCAGACATCAGACAGAACATTAGAAATATCGCAACGGGCTTCCGGCTCAGTCAAGATTCTCATCAGACATACCGTCATCTAACAGTCGTGAGTGTTGTAATGAAGTCCACCGGCATTAAAGATAAGTGGCGCAAAATCCCAAATCACGGAAAAAGCTCACTTCTTAGGCGGAGGCACCAAGCTTCCGAAGAAGATCCAGGGATGGGGTGAAAAAGTAATCACCGCCTTGAGCTTCGATCCAGGGATCGAAAGTGATTCTCTTGTGCTCCTTGTCGTGATCATCGTAGACCATGATGTGCAGGAGCTTGTCATCCTCATCGATGGGGTTTTTGAGCGACTGGCCAATAAGGGCATCCTGCCCAGGTGGATACTTGCCACCAGTGAACTTCTTTTTGCCGGCCGGAAAAGTGTCGGGGTTGATCCAGCCTAAGAGGAGGAAGTCAGTGGCATCATCAATCGTCCCAAAGTGAGGCACAACTTACGGTTCTTAATGAACTGGAAGCCGTTGGAAAGACTGGTTTGGTAGCACACAAACAAAAGACCGCGGTCTTTTTGGGACTTGGTACCTTTCTTCTCATCCACATCCATTTCCTCTCCATAGGGGATACCGCGGCGCATAATGTCGAACTTATCATCGTTGTCGATGACGGATCGGGGCTTGGTCTTGCGCATATGGGAGGCGAATGGGCAGTTGAACTGGTCTTGCGTGGGGTATTCAATATTGTTCCATGTTGCGAGCTCCTTTTTCTTTGCTGGGTCGGTTTCCTTCGCGACGGGGTCCTCCCAGGGATGGAGCTGAACAGGCGCTCCTAAAACTTTGATTAGCGCCTAGTCTGGGCAATGCTGTAGCGACTTTTAGCCTACCGCTCTTCCAGCGTCCAACGATGCGAGCGCCAAGCTGGTCCGCGGTGAGGTGGAGCTTTGGAGCCTCTGCTTCCAGGAACCTGCAGCGGCGGAAATTAGATCATAGCTTCTAATTTTCAATAGGATAGATACCTGTCAAATTCCGGCACGAGTTGTTTGATCTTGCGGAAAACCATGATACTGCCGTCCTTGGCCCACGGTGGATGCATTAACCGAGGTTCATTGTCCATCTCTCCATCGTGTCCGAATAGGATAATTCTGGCATACGTCAGTCGTCTGGAAGTAAGCTTTAGTATTCTTATTTACCCAGGACGAGTTCGTTGCGGGATGGCTCCTGGCTTCGCTGCAGCTTCGTCATCCAGGCCCTTGAGGAGTGGCTGCGAAACGCCGTCCAAGTATCCGAAGCTGCAGCAGGTCAGTCAAATCTTTCCTAATACCAGTATCAAGTTGCTTACTGCTCATGTCCTTCGGCGCCGCATCTTTCTTTACCCTCGATTGTCGTGACAATGCTCTTCTGACCCAGGTAACTTTCAACCAGATGTTTCGCTTTTTCCTCAACTTCGTGTTTGGTGCCAGCTATATGAATCACTCCATCAACTGAGTCGCTTTTGAATGCAGAAAGCCATTGCTCTTCACGATCTCTGCCTTCGCCATGGAGATCTGCGTACATGCCCTTGAGAAACGGGTCATCTTTGAAGAGCAGGTCTTTGTTCAACTAAAGCATAGGACGTTAAGACTTGGCTGGAATCAGGAAGGCAAAGAAGTCATATTTTACCTTAGCCATGCCCTTGTTGGTGAAGGCAATGTTTGACCTGGCCAGGGCAATATCACTCGATCCTTGAGCCCTTTGGATGTGATCATGCTCCGGTAGAAGATCGTGGATGGATTTGATCGTTGTCTCGGTCAAGGAGAGAAAGCTCCCAACTATACCCGGCTTGCTTGGTTTTCCCTTCTGAGCCTGAGCGACCTTGCTGATGGCCACACGATCCTTCAGGGCGTCATTGGCAGTGGTAATCACTTCATCATCCACCAGCCTTTTCAGCATGGGTTTGAAAGTAGTTGCGTTGTCGATGGTGAAGAAAATGAATTTCTGGTATCTCTTCAACAAGCCAGGCCTAAATAATAGTTAACGCTAATATCCTAGGCACTTTGCAGATTCTAAAGCTAACCAGATGTCACCCTGGATGTTGTCCAGATCGAAGCTGGCAGCCGTGGACCCCATTTCTTTGCTCGTGATGATTTCTTGAATATGAATTCTGGCTCCGAAAAGTTGCAAATCCAAACTGGCTGGAATAATTAAAGGGAACGTGCACTTTATAGCTTCAATTTCTTTTGAAAGAAACCCGCAAGCAGCGTCCATATATATAGTCAACCAAGGAACGCTCAACTATGATATATTGCCAAGTAATTGAATTGACACTGATTGATGTAACAATGCCAAGTGGAGGCGCCCATACAAAGTTCTAGTCAACTTCGATTGCTTCTGTTTGCGGAAGAAATGAGCAGTAGGTGCACTGATAAGTTGCAGATGGTTTCTGATACACCTCATCTAACGACCAATTTGAGAGGAAGAAACGCTAAAATACAAATTATTAAGGAGACTACGTTATAAAGTCGTAAACTCAAACATGAGGGCTCACACAAGAAGGCTAATGACAGTCTAGTCCCTGTGTAATAGATATGGGGTAGAGTCCGACCGCTTTGAGCCTCGGGTTGCGGAGAGCAAATTCCAGGTCATGAGCCTCATTGTATCATTGATTCCCTTGAGTGGTTCGTAAGAAGCTGTACTGCTTTGAAGGTGGCCGATCTGTTCTATGGAGCAAATAAGATATTTTGAGCAGATCATGAAAACTACTGGTGTTAGTATCTCAGGGGTCAATGACAATAGCCAGGCTTGAGAGATACTTTAAAGGTATCCCTTGCGACTAGGGTAACAGAAGCGGGCATATGAACCAAAGATAACCACCAGCCACTTGCAAGAATGGCTCGGGCCGTGGATTTGCCTGCATCACCACTCAAATCATTGGAAATTACATTGAGAAATAAACGTGTACGTACATGATTGACTTGTCCGGTACATCCAGGGTTAGGTAGAGTCTTGGCCATGTAGCATTCTTCTGGGTTCATCTCTTCGATCTGATGCAGCCCCGTGGCTGTAAATTATGCCGACAAAAATACTCATCCTTTATTTGACAGGCAGTCTGGCCGAACAAGAAGGTTGACGAACTCCTTGGTAAAAACGGACATTATACTGGGAGAAAGCAGGTAGGCAAACACAACGATGCGATAGTGCAAGTCATTCCTTCAAAAACCATTGTATTACATTGTTAAATTACCCAAAGACCGATAAGATGGTGCGTATTGCAAATATCGACTACTATCCAAACGACTGGAGCCGATGGAATCTGGTGGCATTCAGCTCCACCTCCACCTCCGCATTAGGGCTTGCTTTTCCTCATAGTCCGCATAGGCCAGAAACGCGAGCGACATGTAGACTGCCTACGATGGTACGGTAACAGTCCATACCGAGGGTTGTTTGAGCGACTGATTGCCTAGTTTGGCTTTTGGGTTTCCGTAGAACGTGGAAGGCGGACCTAACCCTAACTTAATGTAGGCCCCACATTTTATGCTCCCACTTCCGGGCGTTGCACCAGCGCCCTTCGCGTCGGGCCGCGGACCTTAACTGATGGCAGTGGAGCGCATTCCTTGATTTAGCCAATACACCACTGGATATTGTCAATCCCTGTCCACTGCCAGTACATTTTTGCTCTTAGGTATTTCTCCCCTGAGGATATTCTTTCCCTGATTTTGACCGCATTCCGAGTTCGACACACTCAAGCTCGAAAATTCCGTGGACATGAAGCGATTAGCAACCAATGTGTGAGTGTGTAGAAGCTCTTTCTGGGAATGCCTGGAGCAAGCATCCCTTCTCTTTGTGACCTTCATCTGTCCAATCAGTTAGTGACAAGCGTGGAAATATTCTTCAGGTATATTCTGGGCCCTGATCGTCTGCCACCCATGTCTGCATTCCTCTTTCTGCAGGAGACATTGGTACCTGCCCTTGCATAATTCGTTATGCTCCAGGCATAGCCCGGCAATGCTTGTTGTTGCCATCGGATCTTTGTAGAGCTTCATGCCCCTGGCCAAAGAGTGGCTTAAAAACATGAGTTTCTCCGCTGTGAAGATGAGACCATCATTTTCAAACGCCAGATTGAGGGCATTTCTGTTTGGCATATAAGACACTGAATCTCAAAATGAAGCCTGATTGGCGGGTGGCGCTACTTTTCCTAGGCACCGTAAGGGCTGCCCGGGAAATGTCCGAGCTTGAGGCGCTTTACCAAGAAGGAACAACCCCGGATACGACTGACGTTGATGGAACCAAGGTCGCAACACTCTCACAACCGTTGCCACAAGGCAAGCCCATCCCCCGCGACACCTGGCAAGTCGACTGTACCTCTGAGGCTGATGGCCACACCTGCAAGCAGTCCTTCGATGGCAACAACAGTACCTATTGGCAAAGCCTCAACACAACCACTGCTCAAAACATCACCATCAACTTGGGCAAAGCAGACTGGAACATCAGTGGTTTGACTGTGGTCCCCAGGCAAGATCAGCAGGCGGCACTCATCGAGGAGCACCAAATCTTTGTTAGTACCAATAAAGAGGACTGGACCCTGGTCGCATACGGAACCTGGTGGCCGGACAAAAGCCAGAAACTGTCAGCTTTCCAACCACAAAAGGCCCAATACCTTCGCCTCTCTGCCTCTGCTCCGAACGGCATTGCTATTCAGGATATCAAGATCTACAACTCCGTCTACATCCAAGCGAACCCCGCCCTCGGCGCATGGGGCCCTACAATCGACCTTCCCCTGGTTCCTGTCAGCGGTGCTGTTGACGTACAGACTGGGGAGGTTGTCGGCTGGTCTTCTTGGGGCTACAATATCTTCGTCGAAGGCAAATCAGGCAAGACCCAAACCACAACCTGGAACGGCGGAAAGCAGTCAGTGACGCGCCGCACAGTTGATGAAACTGAGCATGACATGTTCTGCCCGGGTATCTCGATTGATCAAGATGGAAAGGTTATCGTGACTGGCGGCGTTGACGCGGGACAGACCAGCATTTACAATACCAGCAATCACGAATGGTACGAGGGAGGAATGATGAATACCTTCCGCGGCTACCAAGCGACTACCACCTTGTCCGATGGACGCATCTTCGTGATCGGGGGATCATGGAATGGAGGTGTTGGCCTCAAGAATGGCGAGGTCTACAATCCTGAGACCAACGCCTGGGAAAAGATCAATGGTGCGCAGGCATCAAAGATGCTCACCGACGACCAACGGACATACCGACAGGACAACCACGCTTGGCTTTTTGGTTGGACTGGTGGATCTGTTTTCCAGGCCGGTCCCAGTGAGATGATGAACTGGTTCGGCACGTCAGGCTCTGGCACTACTGCCCCTGCCGGCAACCGGACTGGTGACAAGGATGCCATGTGTGGAAATGCTGTCATGTACGAGCAGGGCAAAATCCTTGGATTTGGTGGCTCTCCAGACTACGAGAACAGCGAGGCCACCAAGTATGCCGCCATCATTGAAATTGGCAAAGTCAATGAAACTGCCAAAGTCACTCAAAATGCCGGTGATGGTATGCAGTACAAGCGAACCTTCCACTCGTCCGTTGTCCTTCCGGATGGCACGGTGTTTGTCCACGGTGGCCAGGTGGTCGGCCTTCCATTCAAAGAAGATCAAGCCCAGATGACCCCAGAGCTGTTTACACCCGATCCTTCCAACTCCAGTGGAGGCAAGTGGACACCTCTTCTGACGAATACCATCGTTCGTGTTTACCACAGCATCGCCCTGTTACTGCAAGATGGTACCGTCTTCACTGGCGGTGGCGGTCTCTGTGGAGATTGTGAAGCCAATCACTTTGATGGTCAAATATACACACCAGCCTACCTCCTAAAGGAAGATGGATCCCCTCGCACTCGTCCCACGATCAACACTGTATCATCGGGTCCTGTTAAGGCCGGCGATACTGTTGAACTCACCACTGATAGCGATATCAAGTCTGCGTCGATTATCCGATATGGTTCCACCACGCACACAGTGAATACCGATCAACGTCGCATCGCCGTCGATTTGAAAAAGGCCGATGGTGATGGCAACAAGTACACCTTCCTAATCCCCGGTGAGGCTGGTGTCGCTCTACCTGGGTACTATATGCTTTTCGTTCTGAATGGTGATGGAACCCCCAGCCACTCAAAGAACGTCCATGTAGTTGCTTAAAGGAAAGACGACTTTTGGCTTAACCTTGGTATGAATGGAATGAGGGTTATCGTTATTTTGGCCTGGAGGAACCACATTATTGTAAGCGCAGTCATCAAGCCCGCTACGTCGGACTTTGGTGGTTCGCTGGATTTCGGCCAGCAGAAATTCCAGAACAAGTGAACCAGCCAAGGTCTTTGTCTATTGCCTGTAGAGATTATTTGAGAAGGACAAGCATGCGTTCAGCGCCATCTTTCATCATGTGTTTTAAGACAAGATCAAATAGCATGCAAACTTCCCAATAGCATCACCACAGATATAGGAATCATCTGTTAAACATATTGAACCATGGCCACTGCTGAAAATGTGACGTGAGCTAGAAGGCCAATCTATATTTCACGTCATTATTATCTTGATCTAATACATTATTGAGCAATATCTAGAAGCTTTATACAATCTTAGCTACACACCTCCATGGGGAGTTGGAACAAACCTGGCTTAGGCCCATCCATAAGATTGACGTGGTAAAGCCGCAGAGGGGAAGACGCGTTGGAAGTAGCCAAGTCTAATCGGCGAGTGTATAGCTATAACGTCTACATAGCCTGATCAGCGCGTTTTACGCGTTATTCAGGAGAAAAGGCGGTTTTTTTCTTCTTTTTTTTTCTACTCCATTTCCTTACTCCCCCAACATGTAACCTGTAAGAGATCTTGCTCTGCGACTTGCAAGATATTAAAAACCGACAGCCCAGACAGACAACGGAGTTACGTATGATTTTGGCACTATGAAAGAGTTTGTCTGTTATTTCATATTCTGTAGTGTACACAGTCGTGGGAGACGTACCTGGCAGCTTCAAAGTACAGATGAACTGGCACCCTGCCATAAGCATCAGTTATAACTATTATTAGTATAGATTCTGTGTTTGTTAAAGACTTATAACACAGCACCCGCGCTGTAAATATCAAATGCGTCAGTCAAGGTCTAGTATATTTGAAGAAGAATGCTTACAGCGTAACAGTCGTCTCCCCTAATACAGACACCTCCAGTGTTCAGGTTCTTCCTTTCTGGCCCTCATTCAGCTGGTCGAGGTTGACTTGACCGGGAGCTGGGGCCTGAGCGACCATCGACCATAGTGGCCTCGAAGAGAAAGACGGGAGCGAGGATACACAGCTGCACTTTGGATGAAATAAGATGATTGAATAGTTTCCGGTTTTTGTGTTTGTTTTTAAATAAATAGGATAAAGAAAGTGGTTTGAACCTTCTTACTGTAGTGAGATTTAAACCATATTTATACCCTGATCCCAATAGATTACAATATACAAGAAGGAAATGGAAAGCATGAGCCAGATAATATGTTATTAAGGGGAGAATATCCCAATGCGCTGTTAGCATGATCTACGGCACTTCTATCCTGTTATAAAGCCGCAACATGCCACTACTGATCAATTGTTACACAGCATTGTTTTACATGTTCAAGGCATACCCACCGAATCCGGATACATTCCTTAAAGGCATTCTTCGTCCCTGACCTAAATTCTGTGGTGAATGACAGGTCATATTCCGACGGTAATGCTTAGCTTTAATTTAATTAAGGATTTGATTGACATTCACTCAATAGATGCGACTAATTAGTATAAAGGAAGTAGTTTTATTGGGGTAGCAGCCGAGAAAGGAAAGCCCCACCTGGCAGACAATATTTAGTCTGTATAGCTGCATATAGACAGGAAGACAGATTGATGTTTGGCAAGGCTTGGCTTTCCCTTGCCGCTTTTTACTCACTGAGCAATCCGATCCCAGTCACTGAGTGCGGCCTGACCGCTCTGACTTGCTCTACACAGCACCTGTCGAGGATGAGAATTGGCGAGCCAATCAACCGAAAGGAGATGAGACGTGATCGATGCCAGACAAATTGCAGAGGAGACATTCGCTCTTTTCTATACCCTGCCCAGCGCTCTGCTCCATTATTAGCTTTGTGGTTGTCGGCGTGTTGGTATACCGCACGAGTTTAACATCCCTCTGCGGCTTATGGTTCAAGAAATTATCTTGATCATAAAGAAACTCACAGCGTAATGCCTGGTGCTCGAATTGGTGGTTTTCAGGCTGGCGGAGCTCCCCACAGGCTTCGAAATTTCATCTCGCTGGGAGAGATCCGGTGGGCGTTTGAGATCTCGGTTGGATCAAAGTACACCCACTTTCAAAGTTAACAGTTAAGTTATATTCAGCGGAACAAATTGGATATCGCTTCTTTAATCGCTAAAATGAACGCCTTTTCTACTCCTTGCCGCCGAGAAAGCGAATAATCATCCCTCCCCTGCTAGATGTCTTGGCTCAACAAGTGCCGAGATTATCCGAAGGCTCGACCCTTCTGTTCTCCATGCCAAGCGCATCAACCAGAGATTACGTTTGAAGGCAACCCGAGAATAAGCCGATGTATCAACAAACCTCAAAGACAATAATATCCCGCATAATACTGTCTCAGCTTGGCAATATCGTGTTATCATGGTTCCAAGACACCCGGCACATCTGGCACGCAGCCACAAGAGAACGCAAAGTTAATTAAGCAGGGGATCAAGCCAAAGATATAGCCTGTTGGCGGAGTTTACTTCCCCATTCACAGACATGTCCTGTCCGTATGCCGTTTTATTCGAAGTGGCTGCCAGCCAAGCACGGATTACGAGGCTGTGCTCTCTTGGAAGCTGGAAATCGACCAGTCGTCGGCCATCCAGATTTCAAGAGCTCTTGGTTTTCTTGTCTTTCAACCTTCGACTCGGGGTTTCTCCTCCTTCTTGGAGACCTATTTCACCTGGCATAGGACCAGAATGCCGACTCGTTGTGCTTGCTAATGCTGGGCATGGCAAGACTGGGCCTGTACATGCCGTTCATTGGGTCTCCGTTGTCTGGTTTAGCTCTTGAGTTAAACTCAGTTAGTCTGATCTAATGGGGCCCACATTGGCAGGATGCGGGGTGACATGTCCGGGGCAAGCCAGCTTTCCCCGCGATATGCTGTGAAGCTACCAGGACCACCACAGAGGCGAAATCATATAAAATCACCTGCCAGGTCGGAAAAGATGAAGGAACAATTCAAGTTGCAGTCGCACTGCATCCTACTGTCAGTCTCCCTCTGCAAACAATATCGGCGCCATGACTGGAGACAAGATCTCCCCGGAGATTGATGACGAAAAGCCCGGTGTCTTGCACCGTGAAGACACCATCGACCAAGAGAAGCAGAAGCAGCTGAAGGATGTCGACTACTCTGGCGCGACCAAAAAGACCGATCCTGCTGAGATTCGTTTGGTCCGCAAGCTCGACATGTGGATTATGCCCACTTTATGGCTGATGTACTGGCTGAACTACCTCGATCGTAATGCCATCGCTCTGGCACGGTTGAATGACCTTGAGGACGATCTGAACCTCTCTTCATCCCAGTACCAGACCTGTGTTTCCATTCTCTTTGTCGGCTATATCGCTGGGCAGGTTCCTAGCAGTGAGTCTATCTGTCTGCAAACGCCTGACATTGTCTAACCACTAACGATATAATAGACATGTTGATCACGCGACTACGGCCTTCATACTACATGGCCAGTGCCATGGCCGCATGGGCTGTTGTTAGTGCGTTGACTGCGTTAGCTAAGGACTTCACCGGCCTTCTACTAGTTCGCTTCTTCCTCGGCGTCACAGAAACACCATACTACCCTGGTGCTCTCTACATGCTGTCGATCTTCTACACACGCAAGGAGATCGCGACCCGCATTTCCATACTCTACACCGGCAACATTCTCGCTACAGCTTTCGCTGGCCTTATTGCTGCCGGTATCTTCCACGGCATGGATGACCTCGCTGGCATCAGCGGCTGGCAGTGGCTCTTCATTCTCCAGGGTGCCGTAACCTTTGTCGTAGCCGTCTGCTCCGTCTTCGTGCTACCAGACGACCCTCTCCACACCCGCTGGCTGACCGAAGAAGAACGGCAGCTCGCCCACGAGCGCATCCTTGCTGACACCGTCGGAGCCCGCCACCAAACCAGCACATTCAGTGGTGTCAAAGAAGCCGCAAAGGATCCCCGAGTCTGGCTATTCGCATTCATGCAGCACATGCATCTCGCAGCTAATGGCTTCAAGAACTTCTTTCCAACAGCTGTTGAAACACTCGGCTTCAATACTACAATCACTCTAGTCCTCACATGCCCGCCTTATCTCATTGCCGGTATTATATCTGTATACTGGTCCTGGAATTCTGGCCGCATGAACGAGCGAACATGGCATATCACCTTTGCGAAGGCGGTTGCGATCTTCGGGTTCGTCCTTGGATGTGCGACTCTGAATACCGGTGCGAGGTATTTTGCCATGTGTGTCTTTGCGATTGGTACTTATGCTGGTATGTTACAATGCAGGCTAATTTCTTACTTTGTCTCTGATTACTGATTTGCCGGAATAGTCAACTCAATCATCCTCGGTTGGGTCTCGAGTACGTGCGGTCAAACAAAGGAGAAGAAAGCTTCAGCTCTGGCTATCGTCAACACCTGTGCTAATATCTCGTTTATCTGGACTCCGGTATGTCTCCCCTTTCCTTCCCTTTTCATCCTTCGAAAAGGAGAGTTGGTCCTAACTGTGAGCAGTACCTCTGGCCATCCTCCGACGAGCCACGCTACACAATCGCCATGGCATCCAGCGCCGCATTCTCGATTACCTGCGCGGCTTGTGCCTGGGCCATGAGGATCTGGCTGCAACGCGCCAACCGCAAGATCCGCCAGAATAATGATGAGACGAGTCTTTATTATGCTTACTAGGTCGAACCTGTGGGTAGCTCTACTTGAAGAAGTTTATTACATCTCATCATATCGCTCATCGTCACCGACAGACGGCTGGACAGACAGGGAGACAGATGATGAAGGGTAGCTAGGGGTTGGATAAATCTGAGGTCGAGTATTTGCTTGGATGGTAGAAGAATATATGGCTTCATCAGAGGACGGACTAGAATTCCTATCGACGTGCGCCACTTTCTCCTTTTTCTTACGTACTAGGCTCTTTCTGGGCGTCATGCTTCATTGGGAAGTCTTTATCAGGTGGGCATGATGCTGAGCCTGCTAGTTATGTATGCGGGGGACGTGCCACCCGTCGTATTATATATTAAATGAGTTCATATTATTTCAGACCATTTGAGCCTGTCAGTTACTCTATTTGTTTCAACCCGGAACTTGGCATCCTTGATTATATATCGGGAAATAATGGTAGAATAGTAGAAAGTAGATATCGGTATACTAACTGGTTGCAACTTCCTGCTCAACGGTGAGAGGGGCCACGATGCTCACTCATATTCAAGAAACCTCAGCAACAATGCGGTGAATGTTCTAGGGTCTTGTAGAAATCTGATAAGGACGTAAGCATGTAAGCCATTCTCTCATACGAAACGTACTTACGCGAAGTGGCTGACGCTGGGTAAAAGGGCCAACCCCGAACCAGGGATCTGAGACAAAGATCTGATCAGTACGATGACATCTCCAAGGCCCCTACGTTTTGTGATTTCTTACCCAGTCACGAAGGACGGCAGGTACGGTCCGATTCACCACTTCTTCGTTGTCTCCATCCACGATCCATACCAGAGGAGCCGGTTGGTCTCCATATAGTGTCGGTATCCGGCCAAACGATTCTTGATCCCAGACTGGCAGGGTAGACCACATTTCGTTCATCTTGTCGGACAGTTCCGGCCAGCGTTTCGGATTTGGATTGAGTCGCTTATACTCCTGCTCCGTGCGCTTGAGATATTCGATGAAAATTGGGTTAGTCTCGACCGTCGTGTTTCCGTTGGAGAAATCGTAGCTTCCGCCAAAGGAGAATAATCGATCCAGACGGGAGGAGTGGTTCATGGCGATGTCAAAGCCAATGATCGCGCCGTCCGACCAGCCAACCAAGGCGACTTTGGGGATCTGAAAATGATCCAGTATCGCGAGGACATCGCGCGCCATCCGATCGTATGTGATCGGCCCCGATCCGTCCGTGGACCGCCCCTGGCCTCGAGAATCGATCGCCATCAGAGTGAAGGGCAAGTCGAGGAGTGCCCTGATCTGATGGCCAAAATAATCGGAGTTGGCGAAACCACCGTGCAGGAACAACACCGGTATCTGCCCGCAATTCAGTGGGTGGGAGAGCTGTTGCCCGTAGAAACTGTACCAAATGGCCGCCTCATTGTCGACGTAAACGTAGCCGGTCTCGATCGCCGTTGGCAGGGAGGGAGTATCCGGCAGGGTCGCCCATGGGGGGACATACGGTTTCGTGAGAAGTTCAGGGTCTGCAGACTGATCTCCCACGCAAATGCCGAGCAAAAAGGCAAGGACGCCGATCCGAAAAATCCGCATTTTCGGGGTCAGATACTTGCCACAATATCGTAGATTAGAAAAGATTAAGCCAAAGGATTCTGTTAGGTTTGCGGTGGCTTCCTAACCCTTACATTATCAGTACTTGAGACGTGCGCTTCGCACGCTGTGGCCTGAAACAAAACCGAGTGGAAAATGATGCCGAGTTGAGAGATAAATAGGAAAAAATTCGAGCGCTTGGTTTGGTTCTCGCTGTTTTGGCATCTTTGTCGCTCAGAGAAAAAGGACCAAAAATGCACCATGGGCAACATTCTCAGTCTATTCCGTCATTTTCCAACTCGACAATCTTTTTACTGAGGTTCGATCATAAATACATAACTTACCGAATCTTACTGAACTGAGTTTGAAGGGAAACAATCCAATCAAATAATTACTCTGAGTTTCACCACAAACAGAGTTTGATCTCTCGAGATGAATGGCTTGTGGTCTAACACAAGGCGAGCGTTTCCGAGATCACTCATGGAAATTACATCTATAACATAAAAATGAGTCTGAGGATAAGAGAATTGATGTACCGACGTTCTATGACATCATCTGTGAGATGATTGACATTCTAGCCGATGTTCTATGAACGTTAACATCGTCTAGAACATCAATGTCATACTCTGTATAGATGGATCTGTCTGATCTCAGCATGACCAGCCCATAGGAATAAAACCTTTTCATGGCTGTTTCCGGTGCAGCAAGGTTATGACTTCCGCTTGCATCAGTCCAGCTGGAGGTTCAGCTAACAAATCGGCCACATGAGTATCTCGATTAGTTCAGTCGTGTGAACTTTTCTCGCAATTACCTTGGGGCCTAGGCTCAGGAAATGGAACCCTGGGTGAGATACGGGAAGAATGGGTATAAGAAGGACCCGTTTGTACGGCTAATACATATCATATCCACCTTCCCCAAACATAAACTCAATCAAGCCAGAGTGGTATCCCTACAGGCTTAAGTCAATCAATTTGTCAGCATTACCTCAATCGCCTCAAAGAACAATGGCTGGTCCTCGCGTTCGTCACAACTTTCGGGACCTCCAAGATGAATATGACAAAGGCAACAAGAAGCCCTTGGAGACCCTGATCCGCGCCTTCAAAGGGATTCAAGAGCTCCCTCCCCATGATCACAATTCCTTCTTCTTCCTTGCTGGCTTGCACGGGGAGCCCTTCCGCGGTGCCGGCTGGGGAAACGCCAGCTGGTGGGGAGGATACTGCAATCATGGAAATGTATTGTTTCCTACGTGGCATCGGGCCTATTGTTTCGCCCTTGAATCAGCTCTTCAAAGCATTCCTGGCTGTGAGGATGTCACTTTGCCATACTGGAACGAAATCGAAGAAAATACCCTGGAACGCGGGATTCCCGAGACCTTCCTTAAAAAGAAATGGACATTTGAGGATGGTGGCGTGATCGATAACCCACTGTACTCCTACACGTTCCAAAAGAAAATTACGGATAATCTGAATCCGTTTCCTGATGCAGATTATAGCAAAGGCTATGGGTATAAGACCTGCCGCTACCCTTACTCTGGTCTCGTTGGACCTGCAGATAAAAAGAAAACCGAGGAGCACAACGCAAAGATTAACGCGTTGGGGCATGATAAGGTTAATGAAATCCTCAACGAGAACGTACAATCCTGGCTCCTTCACACAGATGTTGACGGTGTAGAGGGGAGAGGTGGTGTTCTTGAGAAATACTTCAATTGCTTGAAGGCTCCAAACTATACAGTTTTCTCAAACACGACTTCCGCCACTCAATGGAACGAGGACCACTTTAATGTAGGTTTACCTGCACCGGCTACTGTTTCTCCGCATGTGGTTCCCCTCGAGAGCCCTCATAACGATATGCATCTCGCCGTTGGCGGATATGAGATCGGCGACGCCAATTTTGACGGGGAATACCCCGGTGCCAATGGCGACATGGGTGAAAATGACACGGCGGGATTTGATCCCATCTTTTATTTCCATCACTGCTTTATCGATGCCATGTTTTGGCAATGGCAGAAGAAGCATGGGGAAGTAAAGCAGCTCCATATCATCCCTCAGTATCCCGGGACCAACAGTGTTGACAATCAAGGTCCCACCCCGGGAACACCTGGGGGTGCGTGGTTGAATTTGCATACGCCGTTAGACCCATTCAAGTTTCCTGGCACAAACAAGCCCATGACATCGAAGGTAAGATAATAAAGACCAGCCGAAGCAGAGCACGCTGATTCTAAAACCTTTTTTCAGGATGTGATCGACATCGAGAACCAACTTGGCTATACCTACTCGCCTATTAAAGGTCTTTCCCACAGTCTTGCTGATGCACCGGCTACAGCCTATGTAGTTCGTATCTCAGGTGTTAACCGTGGAATTATTCCCGGTTCATTCATACTGTCAACCTGGACGACTGAAAACGGTAAAGAAAGACTGATTGGTTTCCATTCTACGCTCAGTAGATGGCATGCGCAGGGCTGCGCGAATTGCCAGAGTCATCTGCTTGTCACAGCTTTTGTGCCGCTGTACGGACTGAGCAAGGACCAAGCAAGTCAGGTAAAGGTCAAATTGCACACCAGAGATAATCGCAAGGGAAGCACAGGTCTGAAGGGACAGAAACCGATTCACCATGTTGTGGGCCATCTTTTAGGAAATGATTGAGCGGCTTTTAGTTGTTTAATGGGTTATTTTCATTTACCAAGCTGTGGCCAGATTGTGAGATAAGTCAAATTGAATATAATTAGGGTTGGTAGAATTTTTAGGGCTACTAAGCTTTGTCATGGCACTATTATATTACTAACTATAATATCTTTTTACAGGTTCTCTGTAATGGGTCAGGTCCCGATATATGGCCCTATACTCTAGGACGTGATGCACCCAGCCCTCAGTGCATGTACTCCGCCCCGGATTGGTTGAGTCGGCCGGCCCGACCCGACCCCACCTCCCATCTTCTCTCAGACAAACACTGTGTGGATGTGGCGAGGGTGCTCTACGAGACGCTGCGGGATGAAGGGATGACGGACGTAGCGGTTTGCCGAGGACTGCACCGAGCTCTGCGAGAGTTGCGCGCTGGCCACATTGACACGGGGCAGGACACAAGGAAGGCCTTTCATCTGGATTTGGGGACTTCCGAAAAGGGGCTTCTGAAGACTCACTGGATTCCCTACGTCCACTTCGGTGTTTAGATTATGGCAGCGGCGAACACGGGTTGGCTCGACTGTTTGTAGAGAGAATCACTTTATAAGTTTTTTTTTTTTTTTTTTTCAAGGAATATAATGGAAATTGAATAGGGTATCTGGAAGGCTTACTGGAAAGCTTACTGTGTTAAAACGCTGGTTGCTGAGCATTCTTTGATCGGGATAAAACAATTCAACAGGGGCTCTTGAATGAGCCAGCTTATTCTAGATCGCTGCCCTTTCGAGGTTAAGTTACAGGCCCAGCAGTGGGGGCCTGGGAGAAGAGAAAGCAGTCGGGAGGGTAGAAGCCGTTTTCGCTATCGACTGTATCCGGTCTGGTCCGTCTTCGCTGTTCTCGCTAGCTGCCGAAATACCCACCAGATAATTGCCACGGTGGAGCCGTATCAGCACCAGCAGAGCCCCTAGACCTGCGGCTACTCCCGCGAGACATATCGCTTTCCCTAACCGCAGTGATGAGTACCAACGATTTTCGAATCGATGTTCGAATATGGAAGCTTCTTGCTTGGGCATGACACTCACGTTGTTTTGATTTTTGCTCAGTGAGCGAGGAGTGAAAGAAAAACAAACTCAGCCCCACGGTCGCAGGAGGAGGGATTGGGTATACACGACCATATGACACACGAGCAGAGGATAGGGTATGTTTGTTCACCTTTGCTTTTAGCAATGAACATTATCATCAGTCCATTCCTTCTTATCTTCAAAATGTCCAAAAGAATATCGTCGGGTCTTCATTGCCCAGGTAGATAACCAGCATTCTTTGATAATCATAGAGTGAGAGCTAAGCCCCGAGAAAGAATTCTGCTTGGCATTCTTGAGCCTCAGCCTCAATTCTGCTGCTGTAAGTAGCCAGACATATTCATCAAAGCTACCTTCTTATTACAACAGAGGAATGGGACGGTTACATGAAGGTCTGGATGTTTCTATTTAGCATACAGTGTGACCGTACCTACAGCACGAAGGCACAACTATAATTTGGCTGGACTTAGTGCCGCCAGGAGTAAGGAGGAGCTTCGTATTAACTAGGAGAACCCCTGGAGTCATATAACAGTTCAGCTACAAGTAAATTTCCGGCATCTTATGTTATAATATTGAGTCATGGTGTACTAGAGAGTGGGGGTTTTGGCCTACATATATAAATAATAAATTCTCTCAAGTCTCGCATTTTATTTCCCTTGTTGATAAGCCTCCAGGCTTTCGCATGCAGCCTGGTTAATATTCCGCGTGACACATCACCTTGGCGCCTAACTAGCGAGTCTTTATAGACATGTCATGATGCTCATGAAGCTAATCAATATCGGTTCTTGAAGACAACTTCAAAAGCGGTCGCATCAGACTCTCATCTGATTTTGCTATTTTCCAGTTCTCATCATTAATAGACGCAAAGGACGAGCTGAATATCATCCAAGCTTGAGGTTGCCTTTGCCAGGCGATCCGTCCGACTCCTCCAACCAAAACGAGTATCTCAAATGTTGAGTATGAGTTCGGCAACCTGGATGGATCAGACCTCGTCAAAGGTCTTGGCAAGCAAAATTTATTAATTTCGAGTCATTTAAGGTCGACCATCTCGTCCAAAATGAATAAATACTGCTGGAAAAAGCTCTTTGCATGTATGACGCTAGCTACAGCTAGTTTATACCCCCACTTTGGTTTTGGAAAGGGCTTAGAAATACCATTCGATCTCATGCTGTCTCTCTCGGCTACCGAACTTGCGTTGCAAATTAAAGGGTGTTGTCTTCATCGGCTACAGCACTTTGTTGTTTCCCACCGGCATTCTTAAAAAGTCCGCCCAGTTTCATCTTCTCACCAGCAATGAGAGGCAAATCAATCCCTACATACAAGGGTACAAGAGCAGGGTTCTCACAAATGATATATCTCAGTTCAAGAAAATGCGATGTTTCCTAGGCTGGGGTACTCATGCTGACGTCAACCTGGGGACAAAAGAGCTGCCGAAGTCCATCAAATACTCGGGTGGGGCCAATAGGGGAAAGTCATTACAGCTGGATGTATTCAGTACTTTATTTCAAGCAGGTGCTTCTGCTCCTTTTTCGGCCGTTGGAACCGTCCAGGCAAATTCCAGCTATCACGACTATGGACTGAATTTTCCGCCCCATAAACAGTACGAGAAATTGCCCCAAGGCACAGCCCGAGAGGTTGCTCTGGTTTACGACTCCGGTGAACAGAGATGTTGGCTAGTGCCAAAACTAAGCCTACTATTGCATATGAGCCAGGCGTATGCCTCTTATTGCGGCAGCAATCCAACACATGGAGTACCCTATGTCGGGCCTCACTCTGAAGCTACTCTATTAGCGAGACTTCAGTTTTCAACGTGTCACTCAACGTGTCGGATAGGCTTTCACTATATCAGCTTATGTGTGGCCTGAACACCAACCTCCTGAGGACGGTGAGGACGGTGAGGACGGTGAAGCCGAGTGGTAGTCGCAGACTGTATGGGTTTGAATACAGGGAACTTATAGATGAGCCTGGTAGAGGAAGTTGCATGAAGGAGCTTGACTTGGGATTATCCAGCAAAGTATGGATTGAAATTGCAAACACAGCAGATGTCGTTCTTGTTTGTGCGGGTCTCGGGGATGCAATTACGGCTACTGATAAACCAGTCAAATGGAACCAGCAATGTGGCAAAGTCCCTCAGGGCCAGGACTATCTGACGGCAACAACTAGCTGCCTCAAAGCTATTTTTGAGCGTAAAAGTGGGGCCCTGAATAACACACTCGCAGCTCGCCAGCTTAAGATATCCGATGAATGGCGTTGGAATGTCTTCGAGAGCCCTTTCCTCTTCTGTTCTCATCATGGCAGTCACGGCTCCGGAGATTGTTGGAAAAATACTCGAATGATTCAGCATCTTGATCCACAGCCATCTCTTCTGCGCAAGCTACTGGGAATATATGCAAAGCCAGCTTCAACTTCAATAACAATTACCGATTCGGGCGCAGTGGTATTTGGCGCCTTATCAATGGTGCCAAATACATGAGCTAGTATATCAGCCTCCCTCCTTTATCATGATCCATCTACATCTTTCATCATCTTCTTCCTCCCTCAACAAATACGCCTCGAAACATGCGGTGAATGGCCCCTTTGCCAATTACAATAGTTGATTAAGAGAGTCGAACCCCATTCCGACTCGAGTCATGCATGAGCCGTGACGGAGGTGTATATATTAGGAGACGTACTAGTAGGTCAGGTGATAGACCGTATAGTTACTACGACTTGAACAATCACAAATAATTTGCCAACCACCCAAACAAAACTCCTAGTGAGAATCCAGAGATCCTTGCACGGAATAATTTAATAAAAAAGACATGTGAACACTTGAGACTTTCTAGCCGGTGTTATATAATGAACGTGAAGTAGTTGCATGCGGCTATATGCTTCTCCTTCGGCCCGGGCGAACTCCCCGACGCCGACGTCATCTCCTTCCGCTTCTCCGCTTCTTTTCTTTTTCTCCCTCTCCTCCTCTCCTCACCAACTCCAACATCCCTTCTTCACCCTACACACACCGACAATGCTATCGCGCAGCTCCCTCCGAGCTGCCGCCCAAGGCACTCGACAAGCTGGCCTCACTCGTCCAGCCGTCTTCCCCGCGGCCATCAAAGCTCAATGCACCGGCATCTCCGGCCACACCACTACATTGCCCGAGGGCCGCAGACACGTCTCCATGTACGGCTACACACAGGCCAAGGCATTGATCTATTCGAAATATGGCGAACCGAAGGATGTTCTTAGGTATGTGCCCTGCACCAGCTACAGCAGCAGTTACGGCTTTGCTCCCAGTCCATACATACTAACCACATCCTACCTCCTCCAGCCTCCACAAACACTCAATCTCCGCCCCCCACGGCTCCCAAGTAAACCTCCGCCTCCTAAGCGCCCCAATGAACCCAGCAGACGTAAACCAAATCCAAGGCGTCTATCCATCAAAGCCCCCCCTTCGAAACCAGCCTCGGCACAAGCACCCCCGCCGCAGTTGGCGGCAACGAAGGCGCCTTCGAAGTCCTATCCGTCGGAGCAAGTGTTAAAAACCTCGCCGCAGGCGACTGGGTAATCATGAAAAAAACCGGCCAAGGAACCTGGCGCACACACGCCCAACTCGACGAGTCCCAACTCATCAAAATCGAAAACAAAGAAGGATTGACACCGTTGCAAGTCGGTACCGTCTCCGTAAACCCCGTCACAGCTTACCGGATGATTCGCGACTACTGCTCTTGGGACTGGATGCGGGCTGGTGAGGAGTGGCTTATTCAAAACGGGGCCAATTCCGGCGTTGGGAGAGCTGCTATTCAATTCGGTCGGGAATGGGGTGTTAAGACGCTGAATGTTATTCGACAACGTTCTACACCTGAAGAAACTGAGGCCTTGAAGGCTGAACTTAAGGCCCTTGGTGCTACGGTCGTGATTACCGAGGAAGAGATGCTTTCGGGTAATTTCCGGGATATGGTTCATCAGTTTACGCGTCAGGGTAAAGAGCCTATTCGACTGGCGCTTAATTGCGTTGGTGGGAAGAATGCTACTGCGCTTGCGAAGACGTTGGCTCCCGATTCGCATATGGTTACTTATGGTGCTATGTCGAAACAGCCTGTTGCTTTGCCGAGTGGGTTGTTGATTTTTAAGAATCTTTCCTTCGATGGGTTTTGGGTTAGTCGATGGGGGGGATAAGAATCCTGAGCTTAAGGAGAATACTATTAAGGATGTTCTTGAACTTACTCGCTCGGGTAAGTTTCAGGATATTCCTGTTGATAATGTTTCTTGGAGCTGGGATAGTGAGGGTCCTGCGCTTGCGGAGAGTGTTCAGGGGACTTTGGGTGGGTATCGGTCTGGGAAGGGTGTGTTTACTTTTACTGGTGGGGATTAAATGTTTCCATTGGGGTGTATTGCAGAGTTGAGATGAGACAGTGTAACATAATATCCAATTCGATTAGATGAGCAGCTATGCCTACTAGTAGTAGTAGTACTAGGCTCGAACTTGAAGGAAGAATGGATGCTTCAATGTATCAAACAGTAATGGTTGCTAGTGCTTCTAGATGCTGAAATATAACCAAGTGAACGCCAAACTAGAAACTCATCCTCAAATCTATTCTCAATAGGACAAGCATACACCACTTAATTGCATGGCCAGTTCTTCCCCACCCATTCCAAGACCAAATCCGTCAGCGTCGAGCCTGGCATATAACTCTCGCTCTCCTTGGCGAAGTCAAGATCAAGATGTGCAAACTTGGCCGCCAGCGTGAGATACGACTGGAGGAATTCAATGTAAACCAAATCTACTGTCTCAGGCGTAGCCGACGCATTCGCAGACAGTGTCGCTTGGAAGACGTTTGGTACACGATAAAAGGAAATGGGGGAGTGTATCGTGTCATCTCCGTCGTCGCCAGCATCATCTTGGGTTGTGTACCCGGGAACAACCGCACCAGATGGGTTCTCGGCCGACAGGGGAATTTGGCCAGTGCCGGCCATATCTGAGACCAGACCATTCATTCGATGGTTCCGGGCTCGTAAACACACTATCAAGATGGTTGACTTGAGCCGGGGGGCCCAGGGCATCAACGCCATCGAATGTCTCCTCCAATGAGCCTGTCAAAACTTGTGGTTGCTTGTTAAGAACTTCCATAATCAGTTGTACTTTATCGTAAGGAACGTCTTTCACGTATCGAAATTCGTTGGTAAATGGTGAAATGATCCACATGGTATCCTGAGTAAAGGCACCCTTGAAGATGTCGAAGCGAATAGCGCCTGTATTCAGAACGGCTACTGCAGGGCGGCCTCCGTCACCACGAGGTTCATTCTTCAAGGTCTCGGGCAAGACCTCCTTCTCCAGCCAAGTATAGATGCTATCATTATGTGGGTACGGAGCTCGTGACATCCAAAGGTCACGCGGATTACACCCGTGGATCTTATCCAGGTGAAGGGCACTCCGCGAGTCCGTAATGAGTTGGGATACATTTAGACCCTTATCCGTAGGGAAAGAGCTTTCGTCAAGACCTGTATGATGGTAGTAGGAGTAGAGGTTGTTATCAATGTATCGTCGCTTGAAGACGGGCCCGGCGGTGATGCTTGGGTCGTTAGTAGAAGAAAGACCATCGATCGACATAAACCCGATGGTCTCCATGAATCGACCGCTGGCAAGAGCGACAGCCTTTGCATCGTACTGGGCATAATCTCGGATATGCTGATGTCCGCCAAAGAACTGGATCGGAGTGTCCCCGTGGCCCCGGGTGGACCGAATCTCGGTGAAGATAGCCTTATACTCTGGGGAATGGGCGGGGACGTGTCCAGCGACGAGGAAGAGATCGACCTCTTCGTCGCGAATAGCTTCTTGAAACCAATCTTCTTTGATGGTCTCCTCCACGCGCTGCACGACGGTATTATTATAGTTGCCGGTGAAGTCGAAGAGGAAGCCGAAAGCTACGATACGGATTCCCTGTTGTTTGGTAGTAAATTTCTTATATCGGGAGGCCAGCGGGACCAGCTCTTCAGTCTCCGGGTGGATTATATCGATGTTCGAGGCGAGATAGCTACCTCGGAAATTGGGTACGGTGACCTGGAGTTCGGCTTCGGAGGTGTTGTGTTTGTATAGTTCGTGATTTCCCGAAGTCATCACATCGATATGTTGGTGGCGGAGGATCTCCGAGAGGTAAACCCCTTGTGGTTGGGAAGAATCATAGAGGCCATTTCCCTCGACTCGGTCCCCGGTATCGATCACTAGTAAGTCCCGACCTTGAGCCTCAATCTTTTCCCGCATGCGCTCGGCGAAGGAGATATAGTCGCCCCAGTCCGCCGAAAAGGAGGGCCTGTGAGAAAGGTATTAGTGGAGACTACAATGGAGAACCTCCGATAGGCCTACTCCTGCAAATGACCGGCTAGCCAGCCATGAGTATCGGTGGTATGGAGGAAGTTGAGTTGTCCGAGAGGGAGGTCGCGCAACGGAGCACGGATGGGGGCGGGCGCGGCGGGTTGAGCGGCGAGCGCCGACGGGAAAAGGAAGGACAAGGGCAACACCGACCACCACATTGCGGGGGGGGAGGTCGGGGAAGTGTCGAAGTGGTGTAGATGTAGAGAGGGAGGTGTAGAGGAGAGAGGAAGGAAAGAGCAGAGTAATGTGTAGTGTGAGTACCGTGGCTATACTCGTGACTCGACTCTCGTGACCAAGGTACTCAGTAGTCAGTGAGTACTCAAGGAAGGAGCTATAGGATAGCTCTGCGGTGTTCTCACGGAAGGAGCGCCCGGTGTGCAGTACCCGCACCACCACTGTCCTGCTGACTCAGCGCCCAACATCTTCGGATTTGCTGCCATCGTCAAAGTTTCTCCGGCGCGGCTTCTCATCCTTCCCCAACCAACTTACCTTTTTTGGTCTCACCTCCTCTCCACGACTTGGTGCTTTCGACCTTTGCGGACTTTTCAATTGTCCCTTCCGCACCTTCGATTCCTTCCATTTCTACTTCTTATCCCTCCATTCCTCCCACCTTCGCCATGGTCGCTCCCCGAGTTTTCCGCCCTGCGGCCCGTCTGCTTCTTTCGCGCCTCTCCACCCCTCTGCGCCCGGCTTTCACCCAGACCGCTTGCGCTCCCTCAATTCTGCGCTCTCGTGGATATGCCTCCGAGGCCATTTCCGGTGTCAAGGAGGTCACCGTCCGTGATGCCCTGAACGAGGCTCTCGCCGAGGAGCTTGAGGCCAACCAGAAGACTTTCATCTTGGGTGAGGAGGTCGCACAGTACAACGGAGCGTAAGGGCCCCCTTATCATTGGAGATGGAGATGGAGATATTCAAGAATGCTTGCTTTGGAATTGTCCGCTGACATTGAGCTTTCTCGCAGTTACAAGGTGACGCGAGGTCTTCTGGACCGCTTCGGCGAGAAGCGGGTCATTGATACCCCCATCACTGAGGCTGGTTTCTGTGGTATTGCCGTTGGTGCTGCCCTGGCTGGTCTGCACCCCATTGTGAGTTGAACAGAGAAATGCAATTGCAATTGCGATCCACTCATCGAGAGTGGATCGCGGAACATAACGGGCAACAAGCTAACGTGTGGACACCCCTCCAGTGCGAGTTCATGACCTTCAACTTCGCCATGCAGGCCATCGATCAGATTATCAACTCCGCCGCCAAGACCCACTACATGTCCGGTGGTATCCAGCCTTGCAATGTCACTTTCCGTGGTCCCAACGGTTTCGCCGCTGGTGTCGCCGCTCAGCACTCCCAGGATTACTCTGCCTGGTACGGCAGCATCCCCGGTCTGAAGGTTGTCTCCCCTGGAGCTCCGAGGATGCCAAGGGTCTCCTTAAGGCTGCTATCCGTGACCCCAACCCCGTTGTTGTCCTGGAGAACGAGTAAGTGTTGAGCCCAATCCAATCCCGAAAACGAAAACATTTCCCGAAGATCGGCGCCCGGCGCACGGGTAGCATCGGGAACAACCCGAAAAGCAATAACTTTAACTAACCTCTTTTCTTTCCCGCTTAGGCTTATGTACGGTCAGGCTTTCCCCATGAGCGAGGCCGCCCAGAAGAACGACTTCGTCATTCCCATCGGTAAGGCCAAGATCGAGCGCCCCGGAAGCGACCTCACCATCGTCTCCGTCTCCCGCTGCGTCGGCCAGTCCCTCGCTGCCGCCAGCGAGCTGAAGCAGAAGTTCGGCGTCGACGCAGAGGTCATCAACCTGCGCTCCATCAAGCCCCTGGACGTTGAGACCATCATCGCCTCCCTGAAGAAGACCGGCCGCCTCATGGTCGTCGAGTCCGGCTACCCCATGTACGGTGTTGCCTCTGAGATCATGGCTCTGTCCATGGAGTATGGCTTCGACTACCTGACCGCCCCCGCTGCCCGTGTCACCGGTGCTGAGGTTCCCACCCCTTACGCCCAGGGTCTTGAGGACATGGCTTTCCCCCAGAACGACACCATCGTCAAGCAGGCTGCCAAGATCCTGCGTTTGTAAGTGGAGTGAGCCGAGCGTGTGAGCGTGAGCAATAATAAAACCAAACCATTGTGCCTAGTACTACCCTTTTTTTTTCATCTGTCCCATTTTCTTGTTCCCTATATCGTTGTTTCCAACATGTCGTTATTTTTATTCTCGCCCTAGGCAGATTCTTGGAAAGCTATGTATGATTACATTTTACCTTTCACAGGTCTGCGTCTTGTTCGAGTTCTTTTACAGCGTAAATTGCGGGTCCGGTGGAGAACTGGCCTGCGATTGTTAGATTGATAGACATTGGAATTCAGTCGTGATATCATTGAGCTAAGACTACCTGAGTAGATAGATTGTGGAAGGGGTAATTGAGAATGTAGCCATAAGCGTAAGCGTAAACCAGTGAATCCGACCCGGTCTTGAAGATTGCTAACGCCGGAACAATGCTGATGAAATAAAAACAGAAAGAGAATCATCGCGGTCGTGGTTTGTGATTGTGGTCGTGATCCCAGCTAAGGTAACTCTCCCTCCTTATCACTGAAAGTATCGTCTCCGAGGCTGGCTCTGGGTTTGCCATCAGATGAAAGACCTCATCTCAGAGATCTTCTCGACTTGAAAGAATTCTTCATTTTCCAGCCTTCTGGTGTGGTCATGGTCACCAGATAGTAGATAATCCCATCGTGGAGATGCGAGGGATCAGGACATCCGAGTCTGTCTGTATGTTCTCTGAAACAGAAACAAGACGGGCTGCTCTTCTCAACAAACTCGGACGGGGGTGCTGGAGACGAGACGAAATGAAGCACTTGTCAATCCTGTGTACAAGCAGAGGATATAGCACTGGGATGCTAAAACTCGCCAGTCGGCGGGAGTCATGACTGTCCACTGAATGAATGTTCAATGGTGTCCTGTACTGTCCTGTCCTGTCCTATCCACTGAGTCCGACGAATCGAATCAAACGATATCGAGGTTCTTCAAATCAGGCCGTTCCAGCACATAATCAGTGCCTGTAACTTTGACTGGACCACGGACTTTTGTCTAGACATCAATGCTTTGTCCAGTAACAAAACAGAATCCTCCCTCCTCATGAGAGAGCCTTAACCTCTTTCCCACCCGCACCCACACAACCACCCAAACACCCCGTCGGCCGTCTCGGATCATAATACCCCCCACCATCCAGATCCCGCGCATACTCCTCATCTGTATCGCTTTCGACGTCATCGCGGACTAGTTTCGATCCAGTAGTCGTAGCCGTAGCCGTAGCGGCAGGCGCAGTTTTCGCAGCCTCTTTCCCACCACCCTGCCCTTCAATCCCAATCCCGGCTTCAGTATTCCCATCATCATCATCATCCCCGAGAACATTCCTCTTAACAGGCCCCGCCCCCGACCCAGAAGACCCCTTAACAGACGCAAACGAACTCTTAAACCCACCCTTTTTAAACCCGCCGCCTCCACCACCAGCGCCGGATTTCTTCTGCGCAAAAGAAACACCCTCAGCTCCACCTGCTCCTCCGCTACTTGCGGGCGTGGGCGTATCAATAACCCTCAATCCAGCCTCAGCATCGGCCTTCCTCTCCGCGCGTCGCGCTTTCTCCGCAGCATTGGGATCTCGGGAAAGTTGTTTTAGATCTTGGAGGCGTTTGCGGTGTTGGTGGTCGTAGGAGCCGATGTGGGCTTCGTATTCGGGGTGGCGGGAGTAGGATTTGTTGCAGAGGGTGCAGGTGAAGGAACTCAATGCGGATCGGGCGGATTCTGTCTGTGTAATAGTTAGTGGTGGTGGTGGTGGTGGTGGTGGAGAGAGGGTATAGTACCTTTGGGGCGGGATTGGTGAATCCTCGCTGTGTTGATTGTTAGAAGGAGGTGAAACTGGTGGATGAGAGGGGATTTGAGGTACCGGAGGCATTTTGTAAGTTTGCTCTTTCTTTTCTTGGGGAGGTGAAGGTGAAATTGAAGCTGAAGTTGAAGATGGAGTGAAGAGAGGAGGACCACCGAGGTAGGTCCAGCCAATCAGAGAAAGCGGCTTGCCCGTGACGGCCTTCCCCAACTTTTTCCCTTTTTTGCTTGTTTTCCACTTCAACTTGCACTTCCACTCAACAATGCCCTGATAGTCGACGATTCTCCTTGTTTCTTTCTATTTTTTGTCTTTCTTAATTGTCACGAACATAAAAACTATACAAAATACCACATCCACATCCACATCCACATCCATCATGACTTCCCTCTCCAAACCAATGGACAGTGACGCCAAATCCATTATCTCAATGCAAGAACTGGACCCTTCACCCGTGGACGACTCAATCTCCGACCTGGAGAACCTGGAGAGCGGCGAATACACTCCTAAACCCGTGGATGAATCACCCACACGCACCTGCGGACTTTCCTCAACATTGGGCCTCCGCCCCCATCGTTGGGATGCATTGTGTACGTCATGCCAGAACAAGCCAAATTACAATTACAATTACAATTACAATTAAAAATACTAACTGATCTCAGTGTCCGGTCTCCAACGATACTCTACATACCCCCCAACAGCCTTCTTCATCCTCCACTTCGCAAATACATCCCTAATCCCACTCCTCACCCAATCCATCCCAGCCAGCGAACCCTACCTCCTCCTCACGCGACCAATTTACCAAGCACCAGGACTCGAACATCTCGTCCTCACCTTGCCCGTGCTAGCACATATCGGCTCCGGAATCGCACTGCGCAATATCCGCGCCACACGGCGAGCCCGTTTATACGGTGCCGAAACCCGTGGCCAGCGTGATCTTCTGCACTGGTGGCCGCGAACATCCATCCAAGCAAAGACCGGATTTCTTATCACGCCGTTGATCGGTCTTCATGCGCTGATCAATCGCGCCACGCCGTTGATGGTGGAGGGTGGTAGTTCGGGTGTGGGACTGGGATATGTTGCGCATGGGATTGCGCGTAGTCCGGTCTTTTGGAATGTGTTTTATCTTGTTTTTGTGGCGGCGAGTGTGTGGCATTTTGTTGGTGGGTGGGCGACTTGGTTTGGGTGGAGAGTTACCACTGTGCGTAGGGAGCGGGGGTCGAAGGGTTCGTTGGAGGGGTATTTGGGATATTCGGAGAGCCAGGATCGGGTTAAGAGGCAGAGGAAGATTTGGTGGGTTGTTAATGGGGTCGCAGCTGTTGGAGCTGCTCTTTGGATTGCGGGTGCGTTGGGGATTGTTGGGCGTGCGGGTGAAGGTGCTGGGTGGGAGGCGAAGGGGTGGAATGAGGTTTATAGTCGAGTTCCGGTGATTGGGCAGTGGTTATAGCCCTGTATTATTATACTCTATACATACTAATAGCATAATACTATAAAACTATAAAACTATCTACTTTACCTTAATATCTCTACTATATCTACGTATCTGCTGTATACTCCGTCAGTCCCGCTTGGTCCGTGCGGAATCTTTTTTCGCCGACGCCGCCAACTTCTTTTTCTGTCGCATTCATTCATGACGCGCTTGTACCAGTCGCTCTTCGCTGCAATCCCAAGATGCCAATTGACTACTGCTACTAGTACTAGTACTCGCTCAATCTCACACCTCAATCCAAATACCGTCTTCCACCGCTTCGCTGCACCGTTCAGCAACTCCGCCAAAGCCATGGAGCCCTCAACCACAACCACAACCGCAGCTGCAACCGCACCCACCCCTCAAAGCAAGCTCGTGGAATTCCGCGGCGCAGAGTACAATGTCATCAAGGAGGGTCTGGCCCATATCCTGAACCCTCCTTCACAAGAAGCCGCCTCCAAGGCAACGAGAAGGGACCTCAAGACCGAAGACGAGTCGCAGTCCGTCTTTTACAATCCCATCCAGCAATTCAACCGTGACCTCAGTGTTCTAGCCATTCGCGCTTTCAGTGAACATGTCGTCGACCTGAAGAAGCAGAAACTTGACCTGAAGGCCAAGAAGCGCACTGCGAGTGGTGGTTCAAAGGGCCAAAAGCGAAAACGTGAGGACGAGGGGGATCAGGACCAGTCGAATAAAAAGGGAGAAGTTGCTGAAAAGTCGGAGACAGAGAATGCGAATGAACAAGTGGAAGTGGAAGTGGAAGTCTCATCGGCCCCTGATGCTACTGCTGCGCCGTCTACCACCGCTGCCACTGCTGCCACTGCCACAAATGGAAAGCAAGAAGACTCCTCTACCACCACACCATCCCACCAATTCACCATCCTAGACGCCCTCTCAGCAACAGGCCTCCGCGCCCTCCGCTACGCCTCCGAAATCCCCCACGCAACTAAAATCGTCGGCAACGACCTCTCCCCCTCAGCAATCCAGTCCATGAAAACAAACATCGACTACAACGAGCTAGGAGACCGCATTCAACCCAACCTAGGCGACGCACGCGCCTACATGTACACCCTCGGCCCAACGGAACGATTCGACGTAATCGATCTAGACCCCTACGGCACAGCCTCGCCCTTCATGGACGCCGCAGTCCAAGGCGTCAAAGACGGCGGTCTATTGTGTGTTACCTGCACGGACGCGGGAGTCTGGGCTTCGACAGGGTACGCGGAGAAAGCCTTCTCTCTGTACGGCGGTGTTCCCATCAAGGGCTCACACTCTCATGAGGGTGGTCTGAGACTTATCCTAAACGGTCTCG
Organism: Penicillium cosmopolitanum; assembly: GCF_028827165.1. Taxonomy (NCBI): domain Eukaryota; kingdom Fungi; phylum Ascomycota; class Eurotiomycetes; order Eurotiales; family Aspergillaceae; genus Penicillium; species Penicillium cosmopolitanum. Next base: position 3,572,166 of record NW_026622678.1, on the reverse strand, counting down.
CCATGTCTGCGGCGAAGTATGGACTTTCTATTGAACCGCTACTTTCGCTAAGTATCGACTTTTATGCCCGGACTTTCGTGCGTGTTTCTCGTTCGCCGGCGCAGGTTAAGTTCGTTGCCGGAAACACGTTGCTGCATTATAATTGTGATTCAGGCTGTGGGGCCTGGAACAATCAATACCTCGCTTCGACCAAACATAAGCTCGATAAAAGAGGTAATCCCATGAGTTACCATGGTCTGGCCCAAGCACCGACTGCAGGACCTCACTGCGAGCATTGCGGTTTCAAGACTCATCTCGCCGGCCCGATGTGGGGTGGTCGTTTGCATAATCCGCAATTCATTCAGCGGATCTTGTCGATCTTGCCAACGCTTGATAAGGAGGTTTATCAAACTGTTCCCCGGATTGAGGGTATGCTTACTACGGCCTTGGAAGAGGATTTGGATCTTACGCCTTCATCTATCAAACCTGCCCAACCTTCGTCAGAGACAGAGATGACAGAATCCCAATCCGAAGAGTCGTCCAAATACCCCTCCATAATCGCCAAAATGGACCCCTCCCTCCGCGACCCATACCCATTCTACTTCATCCTCGGCGCACTCTCCAAAGCCCTCCACTGCCAAACACCCCCAATCGACGAATTCCGCGGCGCAATCCACTCAATCGGATACAGGAGCACACGCTCACACGCAAAGCCGAATTCAATCCGTACCGACGCCCCTTGGTCCGTTATCTGGGAAATCATGCGTGAGTGGGTTCGTCAACATGCTCCCATTAAAGAGGGGTCTATTAAACCCGGGACTCCTGGTGCGGGGTTGATGAGGATGGATCGGGGGAGATTTAGTAAGGGCGGAGCTGAAGCAGGCGTTGGGGCTGGTAATGGCGAAGCTGAGGGCAGTGCCGAAGCTGCCGCTTGGCTAGCCCGTTTAAAATCAGACCTTCTTTCTGACATCGAGTCTGGTCGAGATGTTTCTGATCTCGTTACGAGGGTTGAGGCTTCGCTTTATCGATCGGGGCCTAGACATGCGCACCAGCAGCAACAGCAAGAGAAGAAACAGGATGGTTCTGGTTCTGCTGCGCCAAAGACTGCTGCAAGTGCAACTGCCACGCAACACCCGAGTACACTGAACATCCGCTTCGATGCGCAATTAGGTCGGGACTCGTCGGTTTCACATACTAATAAGCGGTTGGTGAGGTATCAGATTAATCCGAGGGCGAATTGGGGGCCTTTGAATCGGGCTTCTTGAGGGGGTGATTGAGTTGATAAGTTATTTGGGGGTGGATGGAATGGGATATGTACGATGTGGAGGTTTTGCATGTAAGAGAAGTGATGGGAGGGGCGGGAGGCTTATATTTTGAGGCGGTGCTGGGGAGCTGGAGATTTGCATGAGAGGTGGTGCGGTGTGATGTGGTGTTATTTTATTTTCATGTTTGTTTTATTTTATTTCTTGGTGCCCAGGTGTAAATAGTAAATATGCAGATGAAAAGAATTTGTATCACTGTTTAATCCGATCCAATCCAGTACAGTCCAATCCAGTTCCATGCCTGAGGTGTAGTTAATTCCAAGGTTTTAACTTCAGCATTCCTTGCCTATATATGTACGTTACGACCTGCAGTAACATAGCTCATCCATTAATGAGAAATATGAGCTAAGCCCAGATATCCTTGAAGGTCTCGACGATGTGGTATCTCTTGATATGCTTGTTGTGCGTGCCAGCTTGGTCCTGACGGACGCGCTTGAGAGCACCAATCTTTTCTTCCTTGGACAAGAAGCGAGCGCTGATCGGGGAGTCGGGAAAGAAGAGGATGACGACGATACCATTAAGTATAAGGTTGCAAGGGCGCCAAAGATAATGTATAATAGGGATCCGATCCAAAAAAGCCTACTGGTATCTGGACGGCCGTTTTTACTGGATGAACAAGCCCGCTCTCATACATAAGGAAACCCTAGCCTACTGGGATGAACAACATCCCACTTACCCCCATGGGATAGAGAAGTGGAAAAAGTCAATAGGAACGTAGCTGTAATGGCACCCTGGAAGTAACTATAATCTACCCCCTCGGGAAACCCTAAGCCCATACAAAAAGGTGCCGACTAAACTGTAATTCGCCTCATTACAGTTAACAATAGAGTATAGGAACAATAGAGTATAGGGTTAAGAATTGGTGTATGGCAAAGGCGAGTGTCACATTTACTCCAAGTACTCTCCGTTGGTCTCCTTATGGATGACATCGAACAAAGGCCTGGCACTGAAGAAACCAGCCATATGAGTACCAACGGTCTTGTAAGTGAATGCGGCATCCGCATCGTTGACCTTGATGGTTTGTCCACCACGGCCAGCGGCAGAAGCATCAGCGAGCAACTGAGAGTGGCATAACTTGTCTAAGGCGACGAACCAGAAGATGCACTCGTCGATGGTTCTGCCGACAGTGAGGAGACCATGGTTCTGAAGAAGAGCAGCCTTCTTGTTCTGGAGAGCCGCAGCGATGTTCTTGCCCTCGTCCTCAGCAAGGACGATGCCGTTGAACTGCTCGTATACGACATGATCCTAATCAGGTAGAAGTTGTACTCGTTAGCGTCAGGAAACAATGCAATAGGGTTGGGTTGTATTCAAGGTCAAGATGGGAAAGATCTTGTTATATTCTCCAGCGTACATTATAGAAGGCACACGCATCCTGGGAAATGATGTCCAATGGACGGCCCAAAGCGCAAAAGGTACGTCCATAAAGACTGTGGGAGTGAGCAGCGCAGATAACATCGGGTCTGGCGGCGTGGATAGCGGAATGGATCATGAAGGCAGCGGCGTTGATGTTGCGGTTAGGGCCTCCGTCAATAACCTTTCCCTCGTGATTGACCAAGATAAGATCGGAAGCCTTGATAAGAGAGAAGGCAAGACCAAAGGGATTTACCCAGAAGGTAGTAGGATCAACAGGATCACGAACGGTGATATGACCGGCAACACCCTCATCGAAGCCGTGCTTGCCAAAGATGCGGAAAGCTGCAGCCAAGCGACCCTTGAGGTATACGCGCTCTTCGAATTTGTCGTCAAAGGTAGGGGGACCAAGGATCTTCATCCTGACTCTAGCTTTGTCAAGGCTTGTCTCCTGGGAGTTAAGAGGACCCCGGGAGAGACCTGGCTAGTAAGAACTTCAGTAGTAGGAGCCATTGTGAAATGATTCAATTGAGGCGAGTAGATAGATGCTCGGTAATTGCAGATGGTTCCGTTTGGGATGATTTTTGGAACACATCGGGTCTGAATGGAATGGAGCATGCTATTTATATTGTTTCCGTGTTGAAGGGTCATACATATTTCTCAAAAGCTGGATGTTGGAGATTGCCACTACGGCCCCTCGTACTTCTACTGAGATCGGAGATATCATATTTCGGAGGTGCAATTTCGCCGTTGCCCCTTTGGTTTTCCAGGAGCTTCAAAGTTCTCATGTCCGAGTATTTAGACACTGTGGGGCTAGTTGCGGTGGGAGAGATCGCTACCGCATATCCGAAATTTCGGATATGCGAGCTAATCTTCTAATCAAAGGCGAGGTTCCGCGGCATTTTGACCCGAACGGTGAACGGGGCTTTGATGTCTGGTCGGTTTTTGATAATACGAGCTTCACAAATCAGAACTAGAAGAAAAATGGATTTCCTAACGGATCTCGTTGGATGCTTGTATAAGCAAATTTTTGGTGGAGGTGGAGAATAAATAAGGACATGGCGACAAACTCGTAATGTCGGCGATCATTTAGATTGGAGATTGAAAGTAATAGTAGTTGAGGGCGCGTGCGCCGCTGAGTCCTTGCGTTTGTTAGCTTAGGGATATGGCTACGGGCCCGGGGCCGCTTAGTTCTGTTTGAGCCTGAAATGCTGTGCTGTATACTGGCGAAGCTGCACCCGTTTGAGAGGGTTTTGACCATCCCTTGAGACGATAGAAAATAAACTGATAGAGTACTACCAATTCACTCAATATCCTAAGGACTGGCTGGCCGAGACGCGGGAATTTTTCAGATAATAACTTCCATAGAGCCTTAGGTCCCGTCTGTCAGCTAGACCTAATCCGCACCCCATGCCACTCCAGGTGTGCCTCGAGATGATGTTGTGAACCAATTAGCAGCATCACCTGGTTTATGAACTCCTTCTCCGCTGATCCTTCCTGAAAAGTATCGCTGGCCACCACAAGTGGGTAGACTAACTTCATGACTAGAGGGTTTGGAACCCTTTGAAAAAAGTACGACACACTCCTGCAAATATTGCATGCGTAGAAATAACGCTCACTTTGCTCAGCCGACTCATCGGTTGTTCGAATCGTTGAACAGAGCAAAAGTGCCATGTTGTAAATGCATAGGCTTATCGCAATGGTTGGGTTAGCAAACGATAATGGTGGAGGAGAAACGAGCTGGCTCATATCAGAATTCCAACATCGGAAAATGGGTATGACGTGATGATCTGATGACGCTCGAAATTCTGGACCATCGGGATATGTGTCGGCATGATCTCTCTTCCACCGACTCAGCCGAGACAAAATAGTAGCTGACCAAGCGGACATGGCCACCCTCATCGATGTAATCTCCGAAGGACATAAGCTACCAGCCCTCTTGAGATATGTGTATTGATCAAACTGTTCCAGCAATGCAGGTATCTCCACAACATGATCTAGTAATTGCTGAAGAGCATCTTTCTGGTTGAAAGGTCCCTGCCAGGGAATAGACTTCCATTCCTCTCGTGACAAGAATGTCGACTGGCGTGAAACTAGCGTCCTAATGGCCTGGAGGAAGAAGCTTTAGATTCCGCCAATATGTCTTTTTAAAAGGACAAGAAGAAATAATACATACCCAATGAACTCTGAATTCTACAAAGAGCGAGTGTTCAATTCCAACAGTATGACGTAGCGGACCTCGGCGCTCCAGCATGGAAAGTGAGGCTTTCCAATGGTAGTCCAACGAACCTTTGCTGTTCTTTCGATACAGCTTAGCTAAAATTAGCACATCTGTACGAAGTTAGGAAGATCTATACACACCTCGAGAATTGAAAGCAAAAGAATAGTGAGAAAAAGCTCTGTTGAGGTATTGCTGGTCGGACAACCAAGTTCGTGATTGACAGAGCCCAAAACGCTGATATATAGTTGCTGGCTAGATCGTTCCGACTGTACGTTACCTGTTAATTTGCTGTAGACAAATTTTGAAACTGCCTTCAGAACGTTTCTGAGCAGGGGCTTCGTCTCCATCATCTGGATTGCGTCGCGCAGCCATAGTGAGGAGCCTTCACCGACTCTAGGACACCACAAATTCACAAACACGGCAAGTTCGTTCGCATTGTCCTCAACATCAACAATATTGAGCTGTTCAATCGCCGTTGTATACTCGGGCACAGCAGCCAGTGTATGAGGGGCTTGGGGGAACCTATTCTGTGTTTCAATTCCCAGTCTTGACCGCGAGAAGGTTTGTGCAATTGACTGGGACGACATATTCCTCGCCATGGGGAGGATATGATAGGATTCATCATATCCCACATCTCCAGTACTAGCCCTCGCATCAACATTTGACCCGTTGTCATTTGTACATGATGCGTAAAGTTGATTTGGATTATTTTCCAGGGTATGCACTCTTCGGTCTATCGCAGTCAGGATATTTCGGAGACCGGGAATTGGGCCCGCCTGTATTTCCAATAGCATTGACCAAAGAGACTCTACAGAGGTGGCCGACGCTAGATCATCTGCTGAAGACCGGCCCATCAATACCATTATGGCCACACATGCGCAGAAAGAGAGAAGTAGGGATGACCGCCGGAGACTGAAGACGTCTCGGTATTTGCTAAGATGTCTCCACACCGAGGTTGCATCTTCTGCGCAAGCGTCCTCCATCATCGAAACATCTTCATTGGAGAGACAACTGCGGAGATAATTACGCTCCAGGAAAGGCCTCCGGCTGAGGATCTTTATGGCGTGAAACTTTATTCTGCTCAACTCCATTAACCCGTATCCAGAGTTTGATGAACGAGACAAGTTACTCACAGCAACTCAATTTGGTGGGGTGGGGGTGGTGGGTCGAGTCCAGGATCAAATTGAAGGTGTGCAGGGAGGGACAGTTGCCAGGAACTGAGTTGCTCGTCTATTGTGGTTTTCATTTCCCAAGAAGATTGGAATGTATTCCGTACGCCTGAATTGTTGTAATACGCACAAAGTATTGTTGACGTTATCTCGAATAGACTTATTTGGGCCGCAAATGTAGACACGGCATGCATTGGCGTTGGCACGTAAGTTTTATGCCTTGGGAGATTGGGTGATTGAAGCGGATCGATATATGGCGACCAGTTTTGCAGTTCCTCGAATGTATCTAGAATCTTTGTCGAACTATGGGCTGACTCCAGAATGGTACCAGGAAAATAACCAAGATAGAGTGCCATGGACACATCAAGAGAGAATAGGCCCAAGTACAATCGTTTCCGACTTTCCGTTTCGATGTCTGTGGATAGTTCAGGGGCACGGCGAGGAGGATCAACATCCTTCGGCTGCACGGGTGATGGAAGGCCCAACTCACTAATCATCTGACGCGCCATTTGATGGAATACTAAGCCATTGTTTACCATTCCCCTTGAAACGAGCGAAATGCCGCAGAGAAGTAAGGCGACGGCAGTCACACTGCTGGGCGTGCCCAGTTCATCGACTAGTAAATAGCGGAAACGATGATAAAACTGCAGACCAGCAGTGCTACTATCGTCTGGGTTGGAGCGCACAACGATTCGCTCCGTGTAGAGTGAACTTGAGAAGTAGATCGCATTGAGAAGTAACTTATTCACATGCGGTCCACCATAAAGCAAGCTCTCCATGATTGCAGGGCGGTAAGTGAAAAGCCATGTGAAATGGCATGTATTCCAGTGTAGGTCCAGGAGATGCATTGCCAATGACGGATCAACGCCGTCAAAGTCGACGTCAAATTCCCATCTTTTGGAATATAGAAATCTTGCTTCCTGCTGTTGCTTTACAGCAGCATTTGCTATGAGACGGGCTTGTTTGACCTCATCATCTGTCCGTTGATCGATTTTTTTGTTTCGACCGGCTCCAGTCCATTGCAGAGGGCGATTGACATCTTGGATGCAGCCAAGAATTTCAATCGTCTGATAATTCTCATCGTTGACTAGGTTGTAGCCATCCTTGGCTCCTTGCGGGACCCATCCTGGTAGATTTAGGTGTGGGTGAGAAGGAATGTCAGGATCCGCTTCATTGAGAATTTGCCCTATGGAAGGGTATTCTGGATATGATGGCGAAGTGCGGTGAATGTGATTAGGGCCTTGTGTCGCCACATTGCCCTCTAGAGACCGGTCCAAGAAGTTGGATGCTGGAATCGATACATGAGATGAAAGGTGACGGTCTGAATTGAGTATCGGTGATGACGGGCTCTCTGCCTCCCCACTGTGATCGGCAGCGCCCAACCCAGGGCTATCCCGGTCTACCGGATGAGGTAACAAGGAATTTTGCGAATCTACAGGCACAGATATGACAGGATGGCGGTAGCGGCCATCTCGTGGGTAGGTACACTGGCACTTTCGTCTCACGCAAGCACCACACTTTGGCCGGGAATCATCACATTTCACCTGCACATTCGACAAGCCTTAGCGTTACTCGGTATTTTACGTCTCCTGGAATTACAGACCTTTCTTCTCCGACACTCATCGCATGTTTTGCGTATTTGCGAGTCCCCTCGCCGCAACCCTTGGGAACCACGACGGCGCGCCCTGCCTAAAGGATGGCTTGGTGAAGGGTTGCTCATTGGTGTTAGTCGTGGAGAAGGGCCTATTGCTCTGGCAAACTCGGAGATGGTAGTACTCAAAAGACCGAGGCCTCGGTCTTGGGATGATGGGAAGGGCACATGAGCAGCCCCCGCCTTATGTCATACTGGTACCGTTCGGGTCAAAAATGCCGTGGGACCTAGCCTTTGGTTACCAAAACTAGCTCGCATATCCGAAAGCTTGAATATCCGAACTTTCGGGCATTAATTGAAAGCTGAATAGCGATACATTTGCCACCCGGGCGGTGGCAGTTGGAACTTCTCCGAGTTTGGTACATTGAAAGTTCCTCGGAGTTGAAGATGTCCGCCCTGCCATTGCAGATCGATCAATGGAGGACTGGGTGCGGTTTTGGCAATTTGAAAAAAATTCAAAATGGAAACGAAAAGGAGACTAACGATAAATGCCCCGAGAGTTCCATGATGTATACAGCAGGCAATTTTCCAGGGTATAAATACCTTAAAAGGTCATCCGTCAAAATCATTGCTGGTCTATTCTTCTAGTCTGCATTCTTTCACTCCATCTGAAATATTCTTCTCAAAACACCCGTCGTTTTGTCCAATAGTCACACTCACAAAAGAACAACAATGGCCAATCCTACACCTCTTACCTATCATAATGAGATCTATGCAGCTGGTCTCCGAGACAAGAAACCCGGAATCACCTTCAATACTCTAGAGTGGGAGGCGCTCGCGAAAGAACGCCTGTCAAAAGAAAGCTTTGGATATGTCTGGGGATCCGCTGGCACCAGAGAAACGGACGACAACAATCGCGCCGCATTCAAAAAATGGGGGATCCTACCCTCCCGCCTGGTGGACACGGAGTTTTCAAGTTTGAAAACTACACTCTTCGGTCAGGAATATGATTATCCTATTGCAATGGCACCTGTTGGTGTCCAGCGTATCTTCCACCGGGATGGAGAGATTGCCTCTGCTTCGGCGGCTAAAAGAGAACATGTGACATACATCCTCAGCAGTGCCACTTGTACAAGCACTGAGAATGTGGCAAAAGCAAATGAAAACGGTTCCCGCTGGTTTCAACTCTATTGGCCAGCCAATGAGAGCAATGATATTACTGCCAGTCTCCTGAAGAGAGCCAAGGCGAATGGCTACAAGGTTTTGGTGGTCACGCTTGATACTTATACCCTGGGATGGCGTCCCTCCGACATCGATAATGCATTCAATCCTTTCCTCCGTGCCGATAATATTGGTGTTGAGATCGGGTTCTCTGACCCTGTCTTCCGCCGCCAGTTTTATGAGCAAACTGGAAAACAAATTGAGGAGGACATGGGGGCTGCTGCCGCCGAGTGGATACACAATCTTATTCCCGGAAAGAGTCACTCATGGCAGGACATCAAATTTCTTCAGGAACACTGGGATGGGCCAATTGTTCTCAAAGGTATCCAAACTATTGCTGATGCCCAACACGCCCTTGAGGTTGGAGTACAAGGCATCGTTGTGTCCAATCACGGCGGACGCCAACAAGATGGATGGGTCGCTTCCCTCGAAGTTCTCCCCGAAATCGTGGATGCTGTGGGTGACAAACTTGAAATCATTTTTGATTCGGGCGTTCGATGCGGTGCTGATGTTGTTAAGGCATTGGCGCTGGGTGCGAAAATGGTATTGATTGGAAGACCATACATTTATGGTCTAGCATTGGGAGGGGAAGAAGGAGTCTCTCATGTCTTGCGCAGTATTCTGGCAGAACTCCAACTCACTCTGCACTTGTCGGGGATCCCGTCGGTATCCCCTGTTCACCTAAATCGGTCTGTATTACGCCGAACAGCTTAAGGCCCAATGTTCTGCTGTGCCTGCATTTATGGGCTCTTATTACTTTCCTGTTACCCCTTGTACATGAATTTGAATACTTAGGTCCCTCCCTCACTTTTCAATTCAGTATACAATTTGTCAAAGTGTGCAAATAAAGTAAAAGGTTGTTCTAGTAGACGAATCAGAAACGCCAGTCATGATTTACCCACCTTGTTTGCGAAACAGACAGTTCCCTAATGAATTATTGGACCATCATTTTCTTCGGTGGTATAAAAGGTTGCCTTGTGGAGTGCAAGCATGGTTATACCCTTAGCGAAGCCACTACACAGATAACTACATAAACCTCATTGGGATATTATGATCATTATTGTCCAAACGCAATAGTAGCTATCCCTCTCCCTCTGATATGGTTTGCTTCGCAGCACCTTGTCAGTCTGCCTGTGTTACAGACCACTTTTACTTAGTGTGCTCAATACTGCGAATTATCAGATATAATGAGCAAATGTTTCGGATCCAACATCATTCTATTTTTAGGTCATCCTATTCATACCACCACATTCAGTGGTTTCCCCCGCAGCCCACTGTTCAACAATTTGCTTCAACACTTGGAGCTGAATTTTCCAAGTGATTTCTCCTAGCCATGCCATGTGAGGAGTAACAATTATGTTCATGTCCTTTGTATCATCCCTAAGCAGAGGTGAATTTTCAGGCCCGGCAGGTTCCTCATAGAAAACATCTGTTGCTGCCCCTGCAATGTAGCCCTTGCTCAGGGCTTTCACGAGCGCTTCCTCATCAACAACCCCGCCCCGAGAGACATTGACGAGGAGTGTTTGCCGCGACATCTTCTCAAATTCTTTGTTGGAAATCAGATTTCTTGTTGACGCTGTAAGCGGCACTGCAACAAATAGGACGGTGGCCTGCTCCATGACAGTGTGATATGAAGTACGATCCACACCCTGTTCATCATTTATCGAGTTAGTCGCGTGAGAATCCTTCCTTCCAGCCACCAACACTCTCATTCCTAGTCCACGGGCAAGGTTGGCGATTCGTTTGCCTGAGTTGTTCAGTATTAGCCTTCGATGAATACAGATCTGAGACCGAGATTCAAAACTTACCCACACCTCCAAAGCCAATGATTCCGGCAACTTCCTCTGAACAGGTCAAAGGGGGTCGTCTGTCTTGATCCAGCGCCCGACACATAACAGCTTCTTTCAGCCAATCGCCAGCTCTGGTACGATTATTCATTTCACAAATTCTCCGGCGAGTTGCAAAGTATAATCCAATTGCATGCTCCGAAACACATTCCATATTCGTATTCTGGCAGTTACTGACGACGATCCCGCGAGCTCTACATGCATCGAGATCAATGCAGTCTGTTCCTGTCGCAAGGACCGCTATAAGTTTCAGATTCGGTGATACCGCGGGCGATAGAGCGACCGCATCCAACTTGATCGCCGAGATCACTAGGATGGACGCATCATGTATGCGCTCATGTAGTTCGGATAGTTTCGTCTGCTGGTAGACCTTCTTGGTGTAGCTGTATGGTTCCGGTAAATCGAAATCGAACCCCGGGCAGAAGTCAGCCTGAAGAAACACAATACGAAGGTGTGTAGACAGCGGCTCCGCGGTGGTCATTTTGTCTTTCACTGCGCCTCGGTGATCACCAATTCCTTGGATTAGAAAATTCCTTCTGGTGGCCTTCTCTGTGCTTTTCGACTGAGTACGTGTTTTCTTTGGACCGCGATCGATTGGTGCCTGCTAGAAAAGCAAGCATGGAAGAGTTTAACTCTAGGGAATCTATCAGCTTGGGGACGACTGGCGCTATTTATGCTTTTAGAACGAAGGACCACAAGATATTGCGTAGGTTCCGCTCGCTCTCCATAACGAACGCTTGAAATCAGTGCCGCGGTAAGATCGGACTTAAATGCGATATATTAGAGCGCAAATGATTGGTTGATAAATCAAATTGCGCCAACATTGAGATTTGTAGTGAAGTAGTGGAAATTCGAGCTGAATATTTGAAAGAGTCAATTTGGCCCGCGGCACTCGGGAGTGAGCAGAAGGGTCTAGATCCCTGTTTGTTCTTGACAGCCTCGGCTCTCGAGAAAAAGTTGAACATCTTCTAGGTTCTCCAGCTATGCAGTTGAGTTTGGTTGCGAGACCCGGGCTATCACTCCATGACCCGTTCGGATCGAGATGCCGTGGAATCTATCTATTGGTAAAAACAATATGTAGCTCGTATATCCGAAATTTCGGACATGCTGTGTGGGTCTCCAGCCGCAAGTAGGGTCCAAGGATTGGTTTAATCTCTCCGCTGTCTGCTTCGGTCGAAGATATCATATTTCGGAGGTGCGGTTTCGGAGTTGCACCTGTGTTTCCCCAGTGGTGGCAACTCATCCCCATCAGCCGCGGATCTGACGGATCATAAACAATAACATAACAAATCCAACGCCCGTAATGCACGTAAGGGAAGGAATACAAGAAAAGCGAATGCGGTGATTATCAGAATGGCCATAAAATCCCTCTTATCAGCTCAAGGGTATAAATATAAATACCTCAAAGCCATCCGTCGATATCATTTCCGATCAAACCCTACTTCATCGACTCAATCTTGAATCATTCTTCCACGGGCTATTATTGTTTTGCCCGATATTAAGAAATCGGCAACACCCCCAATTCTTCGGCAATTGAGTCTTCTTTCAGCATCGTGCCTAATTGATCGTTATTCAAAATGACGATAACAGATGCCCAGGGTGTTTATGGATCCGGAACCTACGTCGACACTACATTTACTCCAGTCCCTGAAGAGGCCCGGCGTATCCTGAAAGAACTTGCAGTTAGAACCCCAGGTTTCAGCCATGACCAGTCTCTAATCAACGGGGTCCGGTTTGAAGGATCTGATCTTCCTTGCGTCCCAGGGCCAATCAAGGTCGTAGCTGTTACAGCTGCCTTGCATGCCATGGTCGGTATTGTTGGTCATGAGATCCTGAGAATTCGTGGGATTCACACAGATGGCAAGACGACCATCAACACTGACCATGCGGGGCTTCATCTGGGGTCTGTTGCCCTTCCAAGCATCGACGGCATTGACGGGGCGGCTGCGGTAGCCTTGCCAACTGTTCCTCAATATACGTACGGCAAATTAGGAACGCCAGTCAAGCTCCGGACATCCGCAATCTACAAAACCAAAACGCCTGGTGCTTGGTACCAGCTCCACGGGTCTACCGATCCTTATCCGGTTCTAAAGGCCATAGGAGCTGATTCTGAGATCAAACTAGCCTCTGGAGATGAGGCATACCGGTATATAGAGGATCATGTGATGCGGTATTCTGCGCGAGATGTGGAGATGCTTATGGTTGAAAATGGTCTCTGTGGCTCCATTGTCTACGCTCCAGATGCCTGGCTTCAGACAACGATGGGAGCCCTTTTGGCAACTCATCCACTGGTCGATTACAAAAAGCAGAGCTTCGCCGCTGACTCGCCACCTGTGGACTTCCCGCCTATGAAAGCCAGTGACCATCGGCCGCTTGCAGGTGTAAAGGTATTGGAGTTATCCCGCATTATTGCTGCTCCAGCAGCCGGCTCAATTTTGTCTTCACTTGGTGCGGAGGTAATCCGAGTCCAGGTCAGAGACGCGCTTGATTTTACAGTGAGTTTATCCCAGATCAATGCTCGACGACTGCTAACGGAGCCATGGTAGCCATCGCAGCTCTGCCTCACTGCAGGTAAAAGGACATATGATATCAATATCAATGACGGATCAGATCGTGCCATTCTGCGTCGGCTGTTTGAAGATGCCGATGTGATCCTCCAAGGTTACCGACTTGGGTCCCTCACACGACGAGGGTTTGGTCTTGACGCAGCTCTGGAGGTTGCTAAACGACGAGGTCGCGGTGTGGTCTATCTGGATGAGAACTGCTACGGGCCTGAGGGTTACTATGCTGAGCGACCTGGATGGCAGCAGATAGCTGACGCAGCTGCCGGTAGCTCGTTTGTAACCGCAAAGGCGTACGGTTTTCCAGACGGACAGGGCGTGCTTCCAAGCCTGCCAATCTCTGATATGTCGACCGGGATCGTGGGCGCTATAACAATCATGTCAATGCTGCGTGACCGTGCCAAATATGGTGGATCGTGGCATGGTAATGCCAGCCTCACAGCGTTCAATATGATGACACTGGAGCCATGGGTCGGGCTGTACCAGCCATCAGTTGTTGCGGAAATCCAGGATCTGTACCGATTCAGACCGATGACCAGTGACCTTCATGTTATAGAGCTCTACCTTTTAGTCTTAGAAGGCTGGAAGACGGCAGGAAAGGAGCGAGGCGAGCTGATGAGAAACGAGAAGTTCTTTGTGCACTTCAGAGACAGTGTCTATGGGAAGGATCTGCGCATTTTAGCACCAGTGGTGCAGTATGATGACCCAAAGTCTGCAGCAAGGTGGACATCTCCGCCCGTGCCATTCTGTCATTTTAAGAACCCTAGCTGGGAGGCCAACTAAAGTGGTAATTGGTTTGCGCCATCCCACAGCGATATGTGCAGTTTCTCCTCTAGTCATTCATCATTTTGCAATTACATTCAGTCAATATCAGGAAAAGATAATATTAGACGATAAGCGTATTATATTCATATGTGAAGACGAGTGTGGAGCTCAACAATCAAGTGGGCGGCGCTAGAAAGAGTACGGACCCTCTCTTCTTCACGACATCAACTACATCGGTAGAATACTTTTTGATGCCTGGACTGCAGCTGTACCGGGAGAAATCAATAGTTCTCTTATCAAATGTGGAAGCGCGTCAACATCGCAGTTACTTCCCAATCACCAGCCCAAACCTCTGACCCGCTATCTTCAAGTGAACTAGCTGAGAGGCTAGGCGAAGTCCTCAATGAGATACACAAACGAGCCCCAGAACCTCGGATCTTGAGGGGCGGCAGTTACTTTTGGCACTCCTCAGAATGTTGGAGGTGCTATAAAAGATCGACACCTGAATATACGGTCTGATGTGGACGGACAAAGGAATGGCAATGTATAGGAAATTCATGTAACTAACTACAGAACTAGGCGACGCAGAGTCGTTCGAGGAAGGAAAAGCCGTGAGTTTAATCAAAAAGTACACTCTGGCATTCCCCAAAATAGAATAGCGTAAGCGGAAGCGGGACACTTGTTCAGAAACCAGCTTGTCTATGAAGGAGAAAACTTTTGGAATATTGCTGTGGTTGGGTAGACTGACATTACTATATCGCGTCACGCTGGGTAATTGATATTCTAATACCGAATGCCTCCAGAATAGCTACAATTAAGGGTTAGAGCTCCTGGTTCTGAACAGCTGTCACGCTTACGCTACTCCATTTGGGGGAACTTTTCTATCTATCACGTATTCTTCTTATAGCCAGTGTCTCCATATGAGTAAGAATGCACCTAAATCTGGTCTACCTAGGCTAGGATTCCTCCCAAAAAGTTACCTGACAAAACCAAATCTCGTACACAAGTCAATGAAATACTAGATATACCACTACCACTACTAGAGTAATAGAAACTACCCGTACTATGCCAGAAAAAAGCCAAAGGAATCGTATCTTAATCGTAAAGACTCAATTAAACATATCATTGACCCCAATATAAACATAAATATAAACACCATATCACACCAAGGGAAGAGAACAATGGACTAACGAAGCCAGGAGACGAAACTGGCCCCGGCCCGAATTGAATCTAGAAACGAAAAAAAATGGAAATGAAAATCTTAGTCAAAAGTTGAGTCTCTTATAGCGCTCTTTAAAGGTGGCTTTCAAACTGGCAGCTCTATAGATGAAGAAGGAGCTTATAGAAAATCTACTAAAAGGAGTGCAGTCATCTGCTATAATCTTTGAGCAGATCGAATCGGAGCATAATAAAGTTACTGACACCTAATTTGTTCTACTTTTGCGCATGTGGTAGATAGAGCGCAGGTGTCTAAGTTCTTGGAACTTTGTGGTTTTACGAGCACCCTGTACAGGCCAAGTGACGCATTTGCCCTTACAGTAGATAGTCGTGGACTGCGCATGAATTCCGATAATATACTAGAAACAAAAGCGAACAAAGCCATATAGCTCTCTGTTTTTAATCAATATGATCCTAGAGACTGATGACCACGTCACGAATCCTCAGAGTCACTCTCAACCACCCTAACCTGGTCACAAATCAATTGAACAACAAGAGGTATTTGAATCTCATCCATCTCCCAAAAATTGATCCCAAGTTCTCGTATCTTTTCATGGTGCTCGGGGTCATATTTGTCGCGTTCTAAAAGGAATTTAACCATTCGCTCATACCAAATCTCCTGCAAGAAGTCCATCAACGGAAGCCCGAGGGCAACAAACTGAGAATCAAACTCAAATACCAGCTTTTCAAACCTTTCAAGATCAACTTTCTGCTCTTCTCTGATTTCCTGAAGGTCTGATTCGTCACGCTGGAGCTTGGTGCAACATGTGTGACTCAGACTTAGCCCATCAAACGTGAGACTTCTGATCATTGCGTGGCATATCTCGTGCTTGGACTGGCTCCCAGTGCGATCGAGGAGGAATTCAAGAAATCGCCGAAAACAGGATGCAACTTGGCCAATGTGTTGATCGCCCAGATACAAATCATCGACAACATTCCGCAGAGCAATCGATAATGGAGTGCATCCATCAAGAGAACATGAACAAGAACATGCATCCCTGGTTGATAAAGAAAACAGATGCATGTCAATTTGGTGAAAGTGATGTAGTACAACGTAAGGGTCGAAATGGCCATCTAACTGGAATTGAAGGTAGATCTGCCAAGCCAATCTTCCATTTATCCAATGTAAAACCGTAGTATTTGACCCAGGAAATTTCCGAAAAGGGTTCGCTCCATTTGAAATCATCCATGCAGTAGCCATATATGTTGAATTCCACCAGAAGCCTGAGTTTATGCATTGGACCATTAATGGTGTACATCTCTCTTCGGGGAGTATTTCCACGTCTGTAAATCCAGCCTCATATATATTGTCCAGAATCTCAGTGGGTAGATCATAAGAAAAGAGAGATTTTCTTTCAGAAGTCATCAATGTTTGATCGATTTTGTGTCCGAGTCCCTTTGCTATTAATGCATCACATAGTGCAGGAGCATATGTATCAGGGATTCCAGTCTCGCCTTTCCTGAGATCAGATAATTCACCAGGACTTATATGCGCTTCCGCTATATCTAGGAGCTTCCTGCGTCTTTTGGCTAGCTCCTTGATAAGTAAACCTCTCAGTATATTAGACGAACTTCTCTCAATGTCTTGGTGCGAAATTATGTATCCGGCCTTAAGGAGGATATTGCAAGATTCAACATATTCATCGATTTTATTGTCTTCATCCTCGATACCAAATCTTCCACCAAATCCTCTATCTGGATCATGGTACCGACGGGGTAAATGGATGCTTGATTGTGCTTTCAGCAGTAATGTGACACCGGCGGGCCAGCCCATTGCCAGCTGGAGTAACGTAATTCCACCAAAGGTATCTTCAAGTTGGGAAGACGATAGTTTTGACTCGAGAAGGTCTCGTAAATCTCTCTCTGACTCTCGGAGAACTGCCATAAATTCAGATGGCAGGTCGAGAGAATCCTCATCCCTGCGTAAAAGGCTTTGCATGTTTTTCTTTTCGATCCATGTGCTCGGGGCCCAATTTATCGGCCCGCATCTTTCGATAATGTAAGAGGCTAGATGATGTGCTTCTTCTGTCCAAGTAAAACTTTTGCAAAGCTTGCGAAAGAAGGAAAATGGATTCCGATAGTTTGTCGTGACATTATGACCAAACATATATTTGCAGAATTTGCGAAGTGCCGGAATTGCAAGAGGTATGAACCAAGCATAGTGGCCTGGGAAAGCCAAATCTATCAGGGAGAGATGGCGTCCAAACTCCGAGTCAGGGGACATTCCAACTGCCAATAGTTCATCAGTAGGCCTTATCTTCCCTTCTGAAATAGCAAACTGGATTGTCTGGATCCAATCGTCAATTTTTTTGGAAAACTCGAACTCATTTAGAGAGAGTACAAAATAATATCCGAAAGATCCTTCTTCATAGAACATCATGCCTAAGCAGCTTTCAGGGCTAACAACAGTATGGCAATGTAATGACACGATCGGAAATATGCCTGGCTCGGTTGAGAGACAAAATGTTCCAGTGAAAGCGCGGCTCAGCCACCTGCTATAAAACCTGTATTGTTTTCTTCCCTGTTTGGCTCGAATATTCTTCCAATTGTAGGCAAGCGGTGAGCCACAGCCCTGGACACTAGAGTCCCCACGATAAGGTAATGAGTAGGGTGTTGGTTCTTGAAAGACGGTTTGGTGAGAGGTCGTCGTGATGGAAAGTTGGAGTGTGTCCATTTTCTCCATGAGAAGATCTTGTTTGAAGCCAAAAATATCTTGCTTCGCCCCGAATTTATGTAACTCGCGTGCTGAAAACACATTCAATGCTGTGTTTAGATCCATTTCCATACTTTGCAGACAATCTCGAACTTCAAAAAGCTCTTCCTTTTTGAAATGATAGACCGCTGTTTCCCATGTCCTTCGAGCTCTGGAGCGTACACCCGTTGCCGCAACTTGAGCTCGCTCATACTGTTTAATTGGCCCATTCAGCTTATCTAGGTATGCTTGTAGACCTAATGCCTTTGACTCGAGATCTTCGGCGACATCCGGTAAATCGTTCTCCGTTTCTTCTATTAACTCGCGTAAGTTTTTTAGCAATGAACGGATATTGGAGGCTTTTGTTGCAAGGTATTGCATATCATCGCTTTGACCTTGGGCATTTTGAGCATAGCGGATGATCGCGTTGCAAATAGACAACCCGAGAGAAATGACCCCGACGGCGCTGCCGGTAACAGAGAGAGGGTCGGACATTTCTGATCATAAACTGAGATTTGAAAAAGGAGGGGGAGAATCGAGTCAAAGACAAAGGGAGAAGAGGCATTCTGTATTTCGGGCTGGGGAGGCAGTGTCTGAGGCTGAGGCTGAGGCTGAGGCTGAGATGCATGCGCTGGCAACCACGTCATCCTTGCAGGGGTCTAGTTGTTTGCGAGGGATTTGCAAAGCTCTCCGACTTCAGTATCCGGACGCTTGACGAAAACACCAGTCTCATCTCGCTCAAGAATCAAAGTGGACCGCAAGTGGATCCTGGTCTTCGCATCTACGGTGAAAACGTCCTCGTGGTCTCGAGGCTACCAAATCTGCAGAAGCCAATGGAAATACCAGACACAACCACTAAACAGTGTCCTACAGATACTACAGATTCTACTCTACTCTCCCAGAAAAAAGGCACTTAAAGGAAAATAAATCTAATCTTAGACTCAATTAAACATATCATTACTCCCAATATAAACATAAACATAAACACCACATCACACCAAGGGAAGAGAACAAGGGACTCACAAAGCCAGGAGACGAAACTGGCCCGGCCCAAATCTAGAAACAAAAAAATGAAAACAAAGGTGCAACATGAAACATGAAACATGAAAAGACAAACATAAGTCACAGAGTCATCACGTCTCAAAGGGAAATGGGGATGGGAAGGGAGTAGTAGCATCATCTATATGCGAACACAAAACACAACAGGGGCAGGGGACACAATGCAACGCAATGCAATGCAATCTAACCCAGTCACAGTCTCGCCGACTGACCTAAAACTGCGAAACAGCAACAGCAACAGCCTGCGACTCACTGTGACTAATACTGACATTAACAGACTTAACACCAGCAGCCTTAGCAGCAGCCGCAGCCTGACCATGAAGCTCAACAACGGGTGCACCAGTAGCATCAACCCCAATCTCAATATCCTTCAAAGCAGCACCAGCACCCTGGCTAGAAACACCAAGGGACTTGAAAACAGCCTCCTTAGCGCTCCAGCGGCCCGCAAATGAGGACTGGGGAGACGCGGCCTTGCGACAGTAGGCTTGTTCGGTTGGGGTGAAGTTTCGCTCGACGAAGGTGTCATTGTCGATGTTTACTGCGTCGATGTTTTCGACGTCGACGCCGACCTTTGAGTTTTCGGTTGCGTGGGCTTTGGCCAACGACTCGACCATTTGCGCGGTTTGCGCACTTTCTTCGGTCTTGGGGGCTGTGGATGCGTACTTCAGTTCGGAAGTCTTTTTGTCGACGCTGACGCGGTAGTCTGGGTTTAGGAAGATCTTGCTTTGCTGGTCATCTTCGTAGGGGGCCTTGGACTTGGCGACGAAGATGGAGTTGTTGATCAGACCGTTGTGGAAGTAGCGGTAGGCCTTCTTTTGACGGGCTTCGACCTTGGACTTGTAGGTTGCGTATTGGGCTGCGTCCAGAGTGGCATACAGGTACTTGGGGTGAATACCGATGACCTGGGCGCCCTTTTGACCGAAACCGAAGGATGTCACGCTGAATGCCTTGACGCCGTCGGTTTGGATGCTGCGGCTGGGATAGACGATGTAGTCGAATTTCTCCATCACTTTGTCCACGTTGTCCGCGTTGCGGTTACCGGGGACGAGACCGGATTCCAGCACTTGGAGACACCCGTTGAACATCCAGGCTCCGGCGGCACCCTTGGGGTGACCGGTGAGGTACTTCTGGAAGATACCCAAGACGGCGTTACCCTTCTTGCGACCGAGGTGCTTGAGTTGTTGGCAGATGACGTCGGACTCGTTCTTGTCGTTGGCAACGGTGGATGTACCGTGGAAAGAGGCGACGTCGATGTCGTCGACGGTCAGACCCCAGGTTGCAAGGGCACCGCGGAGAGGAGCGATGCGCGAATCCTGCTTCCAGAAGTTGTTGCCCAGGCTGAACTGAGCATCCTTCTCTTGGCGGATGGCTTCGCGCTCGATGTGCTGGGCGCGCTCTTGCAGGTACTCGGACTCGTTGAAGGTCTCGTCGCCCTGGGCCTTCATGGCCTCGGCCTCCTCGCGGAGATAGAGCAGTTCAGACTCCTGCCATTCCTTGATCTGCTTCTTGCGCAGATCCATCTGGCGACGGCGGTACTTGATGTCCAGCAGAGGCGAGGGGAACTTGCCGGGGTTCTCACGGGCAGTGGTGAGGACACCTTGGCCGGGAGCGGGTACGGAGCGACCGATCTTGTCAGTGGCGGTGGTGGTCAGGGCAATGATACCGTGGATGGGGACACCCATGTCCAGAGCGAGCTGGGCACTCATGATCAGTTGCATACCGCAACCCTGGGACTCCATGAAGCCGGCACGGGTAGTGGTGGTAGGACGCGACATCTCCTGGGGAGTACGGCCGTGAGCGAACTCATCCTCGGCATTGCTGGTAGCCTTCATGTTGGCGAACTCGTAAGAGCCCTCCTCTTGGAAGTCATCGAAACCACCAACGAAGCAGACACGGGCCTTGCCCTCGACAATGGTCTCGTAACCAATGTCAACGGACTCGACAGCAGTGGCGCAGGCACCGACGGGGGTCTTGATGGGACCGGTGGAAGACAGCAGCAGCATGTTCACCCAGGCGCTCATCGTGTTGATGAAAGACTCCTGCAGGATATCCTTCTGCAGAGGCTTGTCCAGGTAACGATCCTTGTACATACCGCGCAGAGCGTGGGTACCACCGATACCGGAACCAATGCAGTTACCAACCTCAGACAGGTGGACATACTTGTAGAACTCGTACGGGTCGGTGATACCAGCGGACAGCATCGACTCGGCGGTACACACCAGGACGAACAGGGTGACGGGGTCGACCTGCTCGATGATATCATCGGGGATACCGTAGCGGCTGGCATCCCAGCCGGTGGGGACCTGACCAGCGACCAGGCGGTCGAACTGCAGAGCCTTGGGGATGAGCAGGTTGGCACCCTTGCGAAGACGGACAGTGAATTCGCCAGAGTCGGGGATCTCGAAGATCTCGACCTTGTCGCCGTGCTCACGCTTGAACTCCTCGGCAGTCTCCTTGGAGGCCTCGAAGGGCTCGAGGTCCTCCTGGATGACGATCTCCTGCAGCAGCTGCTTCTTCTTGGGGTCGTAACCCTTGAACAGCTCGGGCTCGATCAGACGGATACCGGTGTGCTCGAGAATGTACTTCTCGTACTTGGGCTTGACATCCTTGTCGTCGACGGGGTCGCCGGTCTTGGCATCAACCCAGCCGGAGTAGGACTTGCCCTTGAGGGGACCGTTGTGGTGCTTGATCAGACCCATGATCCAGGCCATCTCAACGCAGCCCTCCAGGGAGAACTTGCCGCTGGACTCCATCTCCCAACGGGTACGGGAGTTACCCCAAGGACCGACCTCGGAGAAACCAGTGACGACAACAACCTTGTCCAAGTTGACCATACCCTTGAGAGACTCGTTGATGGGCTTGACCTCCTCCCAGTCGGGAAGCTTGGGGAACTCGAACTTGATGTTGGCACGGGGCTCGGCAACGACCTTCTTGTACAGAACGCCGCTGTCCTCGCCGTTGACAACCTTGTGCTCGATGGCGGTCTCCTTGATGACAGCCTGGCGGACATCGCTGGTCTCCATGATGTCGGTGCGCAGCTTGGTCATCAATCCCTTGAGGTCGGGGATGAACTGCAGACCACCGTTCAGATCGGCCCAGACGGGGTCGAGCTGGCAGAGGTTGACGACGGCAGGGACATCAGACCCAGAAGGTTGAAAGCCATCTCCTGCTGAGAGAAGGTGCGGACACCAAGCTTCTCAACACCCTCGGCAACCATGTTGTTGCCGCTCATCAGACCAGTACCACGGGTCCAGCCAATGACTGCACCGCAAATGGTGAGGTAGTTGCCCCAGTTCTCCGAGTACCAACGGTTGAACAGGGTCTCCAGAGCCAGCTTGGACTCGGAGTAGAGACCATCGTTACCGAAGGTACCGTGGTTGGGGGACAGAGGCAGAACGACCTGGGCGGGACGAGTCTCGAAGCCGTGAGCCTGCTTCTGGGTCTTGACGGAACCCAGCATGCGGAGCAGGTTGGTCAACATGATACGGTGAGCCAGCTCAGACTTGGAATCGATGTTGTCAATCTCGCGTCCATTCTCGGGGATGGCAGCGAAGGGAACAACGAAGTCGAGATCCCAGCCAAGACCCTTCTTGGTGTCGTAGATGTAGTCGACAAGGGCCTCGACATCCTGCTTGCTACCCTGGTTGAAGGGCACAACAACAAGCTGGGAGCCGCGGCCACCGTAACGGGCGTACATGGCCTGGTAGTACTCGGTCACCTCACGAGAGAATCGGCTGGTGGTAACAACAACCTTGGCACCACCACTGATGAGACCCTGCAGGACCTCAGCACCAATAGAACCAGCACCAGCGCCAGTCATGAGGACATTCTTGCCCTGGAAGGTGAGACCTCCAGAGGCAGCGGACTCGAGAACGTTCAGGTAGATACCGGTAAGCTTCTTGTTGTAGTCCCAGCTGTCTCCGCTCTTCTTCTTCAGGTGGAGGAAGGGAATGGTCTCGACCTTGCCGGGGTTAAGAGGACGCTTGATGCCCGACTTGTTGCCACCCTCCTGGGGCATGATCTGGCTCTCGTTCATGTTCAAGGCGTGCAGGACGTCCTTGTACAGAGCATCGAACTGGAGTTGGGAAGACTTGGAGAGATGATGTTGCTTGCGGATGAGCTTGTAAACGTTCTTCAGGTCATTCTGCACCTTGTTGCGGTTGCTGTACTCGGAGATGGGACCACCGTCAGCCATCTGCTTGACGTAGTGCTCCAGCTTGCGGGCACTGGACCGGGACACCTCCTTGTAGCCGATGGTGCCCTTGGAGTCGATGGTCGTCTCGGGGCCGGTAGGGACGTTGACATCCTTGTAGACGGGGGGCACATCCATGACCTCCTTGCAGTTCTCGATGAGTTGTTGGCCCAGCTCCTTGGCCAATTTGTAGGTCTCGCCGCGCTCAGTGGGGCAGTTGTCAATGTGGTACTGCATGAAGTCGAGGAGAAGAGGGTTGGAGCGGTTCATGATGCGAATGCAACGGCTGACAATTTCACGATCCACCACTTGGAGGCGACCGAAAATGATATCGTAGTACATGCTCAGGGCGTCCTGACGAGCCCAGTTCCAAGAGGAGTCGTAGACACGAGCCTTGAGGGGATCGAAGGAGGGCTCAATGCCGGAGGCGTAGAAGTCGCCGTGCTCGGCCTGCCACAGATCGATTTGTGATTGAAGAGCCTTCTGGGTTTCTTGAGAGGTAATGAAAGCCTTGTCACCGGCACGCAGGTCCATCTTCAAGTAGCGGGCAATCACCTCGAGCTGCTGCTTGAACAGAGCCCGTTGATCCTTGGTCAGAGCATCAATGGCAGCGGGGTCCATCATCATACCGCCGCCACCACCACCGGCGTCACCACCGGCGGCAGGAGTAGACAGGTTGATGCCAGCGCTGGCGGCGTATTTGTTGGTGACATCGTCGAGGAAGGCCTTGGCATCGGCCTCTGAGCCAAGACGGGAGGCCGGCTCCATTGTAATGGCAAGCAGGAGGACACCGTCCTGACGACCGGAGCCCAGACCCCAGCGGGTTTCCAAGTATTTGCGCACAGCTGTGATATTGAAGCCACCGGGCATCTTTGAGGAGACGGTTCGGGCAATGAGGGAGGAGGATTGCTTGCCCAATTGGCCGTTGAAAGTGGCCTGCATGGCGGCACCAAGCTCATCGAGGGGAGTGTCCTCGGGCTTTTCGGGAGTTGAGCCGAATTCCTTGCCCAGATCACCCAGGATTTCATTTTGTAATGTAGATTTACCTAGAAGCGGGAGATCGACGTTAGCGGGGGTTCATTGGGGTATGACATTGGAACCATTGCTGGATTTACTCACCTCCAACGAGATCTTTAATAGCTTTTGTCAATGGCACATCGGCCAGACCCTTCTTCAGCTTCTGCGCCACGAGAGATCGCAGAATATCGACGGCAGTGACGGGAACATCTTCGACAGCGGCGGCGGGACCAGCACTGGGGGCTGCAGGTGCAGCAGCAACAGGAGCAGCGGCGGGAGCTGAACCACCGGAAGCAGGGGCGGCATCCGCAGCGGGGGTTGGCTCGGGCTCATCCTCTACGGGATCGACATCGTAGTAGATCTCCTTGGCGTCCTTATTGTAACAGAGGATTTGACGTTGCACGGAGGTAGCGGCATCATAAGCCTCATACTTGGAGGCGAGTGTGCGGCGGGCCATTCCACCGAGGGTATCTGCGGGACCAATCTCAACAATGCGCTCAGTGCGCTGTTCAGCGAGAACGACATCTTGGGTTTCAATCCATCGGACGGGGGAGGCGAATTGGTAGGCGAGTAGCTCCACCAACAAGGTGTGTGCCAGCTCCTGCTCGATCTCGGGACGCATGATGGTGTGAGAGAAGGGGTATCGTTGAGGGAGGGAGGAGGTAGGGAGGAGGAGATATATTAAGTTTGTTGTAAGTGTAGGACCAGCGTCCTCGGATGGCGCGACGGGGGGGAGGTGGTGTCGCAGTCGGGGGACAATTGCAGGTGTTTAATAGAAGAAACCCCCAAAAGAAGAGAATAGGGAAATTAAAAAGTTGACAAGTAATGACAATGAGGAGAAGGGAAGAGGAGAGGAGAGGGGAGGAGGAGGAGTGTCAAGGAAGGACTGGAGGTTGACCCGATGGGGATGGGAAGCAAAAAAAAAAAGGTGGGAGTTGATAGCTGGTAATACAATTACAGTTACAATGGGTGTGGTGGGTGGGCAGTAACCAGTAGCCAGTGGTGGTGGTGGGCAGTAAGGCGGTGGGCAGTATCAGTACTCAGTATCAGTAACCACTAGGGTGATGGTACCACTGGTGGGCGGTATGTAAGTAAGTACTGACAGGTACTGGATGCAGTTGAGTAATCAAGTCAACATTTACTGGTGGTAACCCAGTAGTTAGTGGTAACTATAACTACAAAGTCCGGCATTCGGCCGGATGTTGAGTATGGGTGGCCAAGTGGAGGAGTGTACTGTGCCTGATTCTACAGTATCAGAGTGGCACTACTACAGTAGCACTAGAGTATACTAGAGTATACTCTATACTCTCCACTCTTCCTCCATAAAATACATACTGTAACAATCCCAACGCCCCAGCGTCCCACTAAAAACGAAGATTACCAACAAACTCGTTGAATTCGGCGGGGCCACGCTAGTCCCCTTTGGGTGATTCAACTGATCTTTTTTTTTGTTGCTTCCACCACCACCACCACCACCTCCTCCACCATTGCTGCCCTGCCGACTTTGACTACTTCCTCTGTCCTCCTCCTCCACCTCCACCTCCTCTACTCCTCCCCCTCTTCAGTTCTTGCTTTTTACTTTACTTAATCTTATTTCGTGTCAATTGAGATATCTAGAGGTATCTACTCCTTGCTCTCCTCCACCACCACCACCACCACCACCACCACCACCACACCGCAGCTGCTAACCACCACAGTCAATTGACCACGACTCCCGATAGAGATAGAGGGGATTTACGACTGCATATACATTAAACACCTCCTACGACTCCTCATCTTCTCCTTCTCACCACTACCACCACTCCCACCATGTACGGCACATCCACCGGCCCCCAGACCGGTATCAATACCCCCCCCTCCTCCCAGTCACTGCGCCCCCTCATCCTGTCGCATGGCTCTCTCGAATTCTCTTTCCTCGTTCCTACTTCCGTTCACTTTCATGCCTCCCAGTTGAAGGACGGCTTCGCCACATCATTACCCGAACCTACAGATGAATTGGCCCAGGATGATGAGCCCTCCTCCGTCGCCGAGTTGGTCGCCCGCTACATTGGTCATGTCGCCCGCGAAGTCGAGGCCGGAGAGGATGATACCCAGGGCAGCTATGATGAGGTCCTCAAGCTGGTTCTGAATGAGTTCGAGCGTGCTTTTATGCGCGGTAACGACGTTCACGCCGTCGCCGCTGCTCTCCCCGGTATCGTCGAGAAGAAAAACCAGGTCGTCGAGGCCTATTATGCCGGACGTGCCGCCGCCGGCCGGCCCACAAAGCCCTACGATTCGGCGCTCTTCCGCGCTGCCTCTGACGAGGCGGCCGGTATTTACACCGTCTTCGGTGGTCAGGGTAACATTGAGGAGTACTTTGACGAGCTGCGCGCTGTTTATACTACTTACCCTTCCTTCGTCGAGGACCTCATTGTCTCCTCTGCAGAGCTCCTGCAATCGCTCTCTCGGGATCCCGAGGCCAGCAAGCAGTACCCTAAGGGTCTGGATATTATCCGCTGGCTCCAGGACCGCGATGCCCAACCCGATACCGACTACCTGGTCTCCGCCCCCGTCAGTCTTCCTCTGATCGGTTTGGTCCAGCTGGCTCACTACACCGTCACCTGCAAGGTCCTGGGCCGCCAGCCCGGCGATCTGCTGGAGCGTATCCGGGGAACTACTGGTCACTCGCAAGGCGTTGTGACTGCGGCCGCTATTGCTACGGCCACCAGCTGGGAGTCCTTCGCCCAGGCTTCCCGCAATGCTCTGACCATGCTCTTCTGGATCGGTCTGCGCAGTCAACAGGCCTACCCCCGTACTTCCATTGCCCCCTCTGTCCTGCAGGACTCGATCGAGAATGGCGAGGGTACCCCCACTCCCATGCTTTCCATCCGTGATCTGTCCCGCGCTCAGGTCCAGGAGCACATTGATGCCACCAACCAGCACTTGCCCGAGGACCGCCACATCGCCATCTCCCTGGTCAACAGTGCTCGCAACTTCGTTGTCACCGGTCCTCCCATCTCTCTCTACGGTCTGAACCTGCGTCTCCGCAAGGTCAAGGCCCCTACTGGTCTCGATCAGAACCGTGTTCCCTTCACTGAGCGCAAGGTTCGCTTCGTCAACCGTTTCCTCCCCATCACCGCCCCCTTCCACAGCCAGTACCTCACCTCTGCCTATGAGCGTATCCTGGAGGACCTCGAGGATGTCGATATCCCCGCCAAGTCCCTCGTCATTCCCGTTTTCCACACCAAGACTGGCGATGACCTGCGCCAGCTGGGCGATGAAAGCGCCGTCCCCGCTCTGGTTCGCATGATCACTCATGATCCTGTCAACTGGGAGCAGGCCACTGTCTTCCCCAGTGCCACTCACATCGTTGACTTCGGCCCTGGTGGCATTTCCGGTCTCGGTGTTCTGACCAACCGCAACAAGGATGGTACCGGTGTCCGAGTCATTCTGGCTGGCGAGATGGATGGTACCAACGCCGAGGTTGGCTACAAGCCTGAGCTGTTCGACCGTGACGAGCACTCCGTCAAGTATGCCACCGACTGGGTGAAGGAGCATGGCCCTCGCCTCGTGCAGACTTCCACCGGTCAGACCTACGTCGACACCAAGATGAGTCGTCTGCTCGGCATCCCCCCTGTTATGGTCGCCGGTATGACCCCTACTACTGTCGCCTGGGACTTCGTGGCCGCTACCATGAACGCCGGTTACCACGTCGAGCTGGGTGGTGGTGGTTACTACAACGCCAAGACTATGACCGCCGCTGTCAACAAGATCGAGAAGGTCATCCCCCCTGGCCGTGGTATCACTATCAACTTGATCTATGTCAACCCCCGTGCCATGGCCTGGCAGATCCCTCTGATCGGTCGCCTGCGCGCTGATGGTGTCCCCATCGAGGGTCTCACCATTGGTGCTGGTGTGCCCTCTATTGAGGTTGCCAACGAGTACATCGAGACTCTGGGTATCAAGCACATTGCTTTTAAGCCCGGCTCCGTCGACGCTATCCAGCAGGTCATCAACATCGCCAAGGCCAACCCCAAGTTCCCCATTCTCCTCCAGTGGACCGGTGGTCGTGGCGGTGGTCACCACTCTTTCGAGGATTTCCACCAGCCCATCCTCCAGATGTACGGCCGTATTCGCAAGCAAGACAACATCGTTCTTGTTGCTGGCAGTGGTTTCGGTGGCGCTGAGGACACTTACCCTTACCTCTCCGGTACCTGGTCCGGCAAGTTCGGCTACCCTGCCATGCCCTTCGATGGTTGTCTCTTCGGTTCCCGTGTGATGGTCGCCAAGGAGGCCCACACTTCCAAGAACGCCAAGAAGGCGATCGTCGATGCCCCTGGTGTTGCCGATGAGGAGTGGGAGAAGACCTACAAGGGCGCCACTGGTGGTGTCATCACCGTTCTCTCCGAGATGGGCGAGCCTATCCACAAGCTCGCTACTCGTGGTGTTCTGTTCTGGCAGGAGATGGACCAGAAGATCTTCAAGCTTGACAAGGCCAAGCGTGTTCCTGAGCTGAAGAAGCAGCGCAACTACATCATCAAGAAGCTCAATGATGACTTCCACAAGGTGTGGTTCGGCCGCAACGCTGCCAATGAGACCGTCGATCTGGAGGATATGACCTATGCTGAGGTTGTCCACCGTATGGTCGAGCTCATGTACGTTAAGCATGAGTCTCGCTGGATCGACGACTCGCTGAAGCGTCTCACCGGTGATGTCCTCCGCCGTGTCGAGGAGCGTTTCACCACTGCCAATGGCCAGGCTTCCCTTCTGCAGAACTACTCCGAGCTGGACACCCCTTACCCCGCTGTTGACAACATTCTTGCTGCCTACCCCGAGGCTGCCTCCCAACTAATCAACGCTCAAGATGTGCAGCACTTCCTTCTCCTCTGCCAGCGCCGTGGTCAGAAGCCCGTTCCCTTCGTCCCCGTTCTGGATGAGAACTTCGAGTACTTCTTCAAGAAGGACTCTCTGTGGCAGAGCGAGGATCTCGAGGCTGTTGTTGACCAGGATGTCGGCCGTACCTGTATTCTGCAGGGTCCCATGGCCGCTCACTTCTCCAAGATCATGGATGAGCCTGTTCAGGACATTCTTGATGGCGTCCACAACGGTCACATTGCTGGCCTGCTCCGTGATGTCTACGGTGGTGACAAGTCCAAGATCCCCGTGATCGAGTACTTCGGCGGCAGACTGTCCAACCCTGAAGATGAGCCCGAGCTGGATGGTCTCACTGTCTCTGAGGAGCCCAACAAGCTCAGCTTCCGTCTGTCCGCTTCTCCCTCCGCTGTCCTCCCCGATGACGACCAGTGGCTGCGTCTCCTCGCCGGCGATTCCTACTCTTGGCGTCACGCTCTCTTCCAGGCCGATGTCTATGTCCAGGGTCACCGTTTCCAGACCAACCCCATGAAGCGCATCGTTGCCCCCACTGGCGGCCTCTACGTCGAGATCGCCAACCCCAACACTCCTGCCAAGACTGTCATCACTGTCCGTGAGCCCTACCAGTCTGGCAAGCTCGTCAAGACCGTTGAGGCCAAGATGAACGAGAACGGCCAGATCAGCCTGACCCTGTTCGAGGGCCGCACCGCCGAGAATGGCGTTGTTCCCCTGAACTTCCTCTTCACTTACCACCCGGAGACCGGCTACGCCCCCATCCGTGAGGTTATGGGTGACCGCAACGACCGCATCAAAGAGTTCTACTACCGTATCTGGTTCGGCAACAAGGATGTCCCCTTCGACACCCCCACCACTGCCACTTTCAACGGTGGAACCGAGACCATCACCTCGCAGGCTGTTGCTGACTTCGTCCACGCCGTCGGTAACACCGGTGAGGCCTTCGTCGACCGCCCCGGCAAGGAAGTCTACGCTCCTATGGACTTTGCTATTGTTGCTGGCTGGAAGGCCATCACCAAGCCCATCTTCCCCCGTACCATCGACGGTGATCTGCTCAAGCTGGTCCACCTGTCCAACGGCTTCAAGATGGTTCCTGGTGCCCAGCCCCTGAAGGTTGGCGATGTTCTGGACACCACTGCCCAGATCAACGCTGTCATCAACAACGAGTCTGGCAAGATGGTCGAGGTTTGCGGTACCATCAAGCGCGATGGCCAGGCTATCATGCACGTCACTAGCCAGTTCTTGTACCGTGGTGCCTACACCGACTTTGAGAACACCTTCCAGCGCAAGGAGGAGGTTCCCATGCAGGTTCACCTGGCTACCAGCCGTGACGTTGCCATCCTCCGCTCTAAGGAGTGGTTCCGCGTGGATGAGAGCGACATCGAGCTGCTCGGCCAGACCCTCACTTTCCGTCTGCAGTCTCTGATCCGCTTCAAGAACACCACTGTCTTCAGCAACGTTCAGACCATCGGTCAGGTCCTGCTGGAGCTTCCCACCAAGGAGGTTGTTCAGGTCGCTTCCGTGGAGTACGAGGCCGGTGCCTCCCACGGCAACCCCGTCATCGACTACCTCCAGCGTAACGGTAACTCCATCGAGCAGCCCATCCACTTCGAGAACCCCATCCCGCTCAGTGGCAAGACTGCTCTGGAGCTGCGTGCCCCGGCCTCCAACGAGACCTACGCTCGTGTCTCTGGCGATTACAACCCCATCCACGTGTCGCGTGTCTTCTCCAGCTATGCCAACCTACCCGGCACCATCACTCACGGCATGTACAGCAGTGCCGCCGTGCGCAGCCTGGTCGAGACCTGGGCCGCCGAGAACAACATCGGCCGTGTCCGTGGCTTCCACGTCTCCCTGGTCGGTATGGTTCTGCCTAACGACATGATCACCGTCAAGCTCCAGCACGTCGGTATGATTGCCGGTCGCAAGCTCATCAAGGTCGAGGCCTTCAACAAGGAGACCGAGGAGAAGGTTCTGGACGGCGAGGCCGAGGTCGAGCAGCCCATCACTTCCTACGTCTTCACTGGTCAAGGTTCCCAGGAGCAGGGCATGGGTATGGAGCTCTATGCCAGCAGCCCCGTCGCCAAGGAGGTCTGGGACCGTGCCGATCGTCACTTCATCGAGAACTACGGTCTCTCCATCATCGATATCGTCAAGAACAACCCCAAGGAACTCACCGTCTACTTCGGTGGTCCCCGTGGTAAGGCTATTCGCCAGAACTACATCTCGATGACCTTCGAGTCTGTCAACGCCGATGGCTCCATCAAGTCAGAGAAGATCTTCAAGGAGGTCGACGAGACTACCGCCTCGTACACCTACCGCTCTCCTACCGGTCTGCTTTCCGCTACCCAGTTCACCCAGCCCGCCCTCACCCTCATGGAGAAGGCCTCATTCGAGGACATGCGCTCCAAGGGTCTGGTCCAGCGCGACAGCAGCTTCGCCGGTCACTCTCTGGGTGAATACTCCGCCCTGGCCGCCCTGGCCGACGTCATGCCCATCGAGTCCCTGGTCTCCGTCGTCTTCTACCGCGGTCTGACCATGCAAGTCGCCGTCGAGCGCGACGCCCAAGGCCGCTCCAACTACTCCATGTGCGCCGTCAACCCGAGCCGTATCTCCAAGACCTTCAACGAGCAAGCTCTCCAATACGTCGTGGAAAACATCTCCGAAACCACCGGCTGGCTCCTCGAGATCGTCAACTACAACGTCGCCAACATGCAATACGTCGCAGCCGGTGACCTCCGCGCCCTAGACTGCCTAACCAACCTACTGAACTTCCTCAAGGCTCAGAACATCGACATCCCCGCCCTGATGGAGAGCATGTCCATCGAAGACGTCAAGGCCCACCTCGTCAGCATTATTCAAGAATGCGTCAAGCAAACCGAAGCCAAGCCCCGCCCCATTAACCTGGAGCGTGGTTTCGCTACCATCCCGCTCAAGGGCATTGATGTCCCCTTCCACAGTACTTTCCTGCGCTCGGGTGTTAAGCCTTTCCGCTCTTTCTTGCTTAAGAAGATTAATAAGACTACTATTGATCCGAGCAAGTTGATCGGCAAGTACATTCCCAATGTTACGGCTAGACCGTTCGAGATTACGAAGGAGTACTTTGAAGATGTTTATCGTTTGACGAACTCTCCTCGTATCGCTTCTATTCTCGCGAACTGGGATAAGTATGAGGAGGGTGGTGAGGCTGCTGCTCGTGCTTAGGTGAGGCTAGCCCTGAGTTGGAGCTGGAGTTGGAGCTGAAGTTGGACTTTCGAGGTGTGTGATTTTTGTCATGTCATGTCATTGTCATTGCATTGCATTGCCGATGCCAGTACCTAATGTGTGTGTGCATGTGTTTTTCTTTTTCATTTTTTCCTTTTTCCTTTTGTATCTCCCATAGAAAGACCTGTCAATCAGGTCGTGATGTGACATGTCTCTGTTCTGTCTGGTTTTTTGTGGATTTTTGGCGCTATTTACTGTGGCATGTATATCTTTGATGTTAAATGTTAAGAGTTGATTCAGTTCATTTTATTTTATATTATTTCATTTTATTCTACTTCATTCTGCTCCTTAAGTCTGGGAATTCGAGTACTTCTTTTCCTGCGTATTTACTAGTTAGTTGCCTTTGTAGACCCCCAGTAACTTGAAAACAGTCACCATGATCCGGCCAACTCATTGATATAATATCTCAATCTTGGAAACACTACAGTGCTGTACTCGCACCCCTTTCAACCTACAAATACAGGAATTTGCCAGGTCTTCATATATTCCAAGATTTGTATCTGACATTGAACCAAAACCTGAACCTTATTCTATACTCGATTCGATTATCACCATGTAACTATGGAATGGCATGGGATGGAATGCCTCACCAGGTGGGATTCGACACAGCAAAAAAAAATAGGCGGAATAGTACCAAAAAAAATACAGCGCTAGTCTAAAGAGAGCCAAAAAGTGCGGACACACAGTTCAAGTTCCTACTAGTTAGTATATTCTGGACCGCGGACGATAGCCGACTGGCTCGGGCTCCCCCGTAGCTTAATTTTGTATTTTACGAGTACCCTTGGATCTTCTTGTAAAGGTTACAGGCGCTGCTTCATGTAGAGCCCCTTTGTCAATAGCGGCCATTTTTACTCATAGTAGATACACCTGGGCAGTGGGCAGTACGGGTACTCCGTAGTTCGAGAAATCATCTCAAACTCCCACTCTTCTATTCCTATTTAATTTTCACTTCAATCGGCGTTACCGATCCTAACTTTTTACGTGGGTCTTGAGGCTTAAATTCCAGGGACTGGCCCCTGAAAAGTTGGGGGCTATCGAAATAGCGCGTCTAATTTGGGACTAAAGCCTCGCTAACAGCGACGGGGACCGGAATACCAGCAGTACTAGCGGCCATTTCCTTCTAAAATCCGGCCGTGAACTCCGGAGGCTGATTTTACAAGGTTTATTTATAACGCCGGGTCCAGACTGATTCTGAGTCCGTCTAAGTTTCTCACCTTCGTCTTTCGTTTCTTTCCAAGGTGTTTATCGGGATATTCAACTTTTTCATCATCATTCTTTCATTTTTCCATTATACATCATTGCGAATATCCTCATCCAACAAAATGGCTCCCACCACCACAACCATGATATTTCGCCTCCTCGCATTATCCGCAGCTCTAAGCCAGGCGACTGCATCCTTCAGCCTCAATATCTCCGGCCCAAGCTGGGACTATACAACCAAGGACCTAGCACCCACCACCTCCCAATCATGCAAAGAAGCCTACAGCGCCAGTATCAACTGTGATGAAACTCTTCTCAAGCTCGTGGCGTCCTTGGACATAAACTTCCACCCGGATAATTCGGATTTGCGACAAACTTGCACTACGACCTGTAAAGACTCGCTGGATGATTATGTCAAGAATGTTAAGGATGCTTGTGACCAGGATGGGGATCTGGCTGGTCTGGATCAGGGGAGATCTCTTGATTTCTCGGTTCCTGTTTCGACGGTTGGGGAGGTTTTTCAGTATATGTATGGTCGGGGTTGTGCGATGAATGGGTAAGCAAAATAAAGCTGACTACTTTGGTCCTTGGGTGGAATACATGTGCTTACATTTCTTTGCAGAACTGACTACTGCTACCCAACCTTCGCGGAAAGCGATAGCTGGGGCAGCGAGGATTTCTCATGCAGCGACAACTGTGCAATGAAATTCATGCAAAACGCCCACAACCAACCTGGTTCCGGATATTTCTTCTTCTACTTCACCCTTAGCAACCAGTCCTCGTGGTGGGAAGATGTTTTTGCGGGTGGTTGGAAGACTGTTGTTAAATGCGGCAAGGGTGGAAGTGGAAGTGGAAGCTCTGTCAGTTCGAGCGTGAGCTCGTCAAAGACTGATTCTGTTGACTCTTCCTCTTCTTCTTCTTCTTCTTCTTCTTCTTCTTCTTCTTCTTCAACCAGTCTAAGTAATGGCAATGCTGTTTCTACGACTTCGACTTCGACTGCGGCTATGAGGAGTACTACTAGTACTGCTCCTGCTAATTCGGCTACTGCTACTAGTGGTGCTTCGAGGCTTAGAATTCTCTTCTTTTAGATCCTGGGCGTGGGTGTATATGCTTTAAGCATTTTGGATGTACTTTTAATGTAATTAATTATGAAAAATATGGGTATCAAATTCATTATTCTTATATTAGGCAGATACAAGGTTGTATTATGTTCCCGAAACTATTCATTAGAACTAGTATACTAGCTTACTTATCTTACGTATACTGTATATGAATCTTCGTATCCGTTACTGATATAAAACTGCTGAGTATGTAACCTTTGGACTGTTCAGAGTACTTATGTCACAGTATTTACTCCTACTAAATCTACTAAATCCGAGTCACCACCGCACAGAATCCAAACTTGAACCTAAATGTAATCCCAGATAATACTTGTAGTCTGATCAAATAAAATAACTTTGTCCAAATTCAAATTCAAATTCAAATTCATTTGTTCAGGTTCGTTGTATTGGAGCCCTGTGGCTCATCTTGGCTTGGCTTGGCTTGGCTTGGTTTAGATTTAGATTTAGCACAAAGTATTGGCAATTATCATACATCAGATTCCTGTATTGAATGAAACGAACTTCATTCTATCTTCAGTCTTGTCCAGTCCAGTCAAATCAGACCAGACCAGACCAGACCCGAATCTCGACGGTATCCCCATCCTCATCTTGAGCCACCAAGCTATCAATCACTATCACCATCCACCTAGATACCCCTGCCCTTTCTCTCTTCCTTTCTTGCTTTCTTTCGCTGTGCACTTCTTTCCACATCCTCTCTTCTTCTCTTCTCTTCTCTTCTCCTCACCCACTCACTCACCCTCCCAATCCAAGCTTAGAATAGGAACTACCCCTACCCCTTCCAAGGACCAGGCTGCAACAACCTCGTCTCCTTAATGTAAACACTAACATCCTTGACAATAGCAATAAATCTCCGATGATTCTCCTTACTATCGCCAATGCGAGGTCGGAATTTCCGCAACAGATCACTGCTCTGGATACCTGTTGCCGGAATTGCGGCGTGGATTTCCGCGGGTGTTGGGAAGGGTTGGTTTCCTGGGATAGGTGTTGATCGGCCTGGGTATATGGGGTTAGCAATGCGAATATAAAA
This sequence comes from Penicillium cosmopolitanum, assembly GCF_028827165.1. Classification (NCBI taxonomy): domain Eukaryota; kingdom Fungi; phylum Ascomycota; class Eurotiomycetes; order Eurotiales; family Aspergillaceae; genus Penicillium; species Penicillium cosmopolitanum. Next base: position 3,536,484 of record NW_026622678.1, on the reverse strand, counting down.
TAGACTGGGTGAAAAGAAATGAATGCTGATTCGGGGGGGGTGCTTACCTCTCGCGCCCTCGGGACTACTAGCCCGACTCCCAGAGAAACTCCGTCCACCAGCAATAGGACTACCAGCGCGTGAACCAACAGGCGTTCCAGTCCTGGATTGCCCTGGCAGAGTAAGCTTAAGTTTCTTCGGTTTACCGCTCTCGCTCATTTCAGCGCCTGAACCGGCCATATCGACGTCGCTACCTGAACCAGATCCGCCGAGAGGAATATTTCGAACGCGTTTCTTACCCGCTGCTGCTGCGGTGGGCGAAATTGGTCGCGATGTAGGTTGCGGTGTTGGGTGCGAAGAGGCGTGCTTGTTCTTGGCCTTCTTGCGAGATGTGTCTGTTCCACTTGCGTCGGAGCCGTTGGGGGATCCGAGGCGTTTGCGGGAAGTGGCTGATTTCTTTAGCGGGTCGGTGTATTTTGGTCGGCCTGAGGGAGTGTTGTTGCCTTTTGATGAGCCGGAGTCCTTTTGTTGATTCTTTTCTTCTTCGGCCTTTTTCTTTTCTTCTTCTTTTTGGCGCTCGGTTTCGCTGTCGTCGGAGCTCTGGATATCGTTAGTCAACGAGTTACTGGTGACATTTCAAGCTGGAAATGGAAATGGAAACCAAATCTCCAGAGCAGGGCACGGCAGGGTAGTCTTACCTCCTCATCAGTGTAAGGATTAAAATCCGACCCAGAACTATAATCATAATTCTTCTCACGCTTCTTCAACGCCTTCCGCACCTTCTTACCCTGAACATGACGAGCCTCCTTCTCCCACTTCTCGCGCTTCTCCTCTTCCTCATAATCCTTCTCATTCTTAAGATCAAACACATTTGCCTTGAGCTGATCTTCCTTAATCCGTTTCTCTGCAGCCTTGGTATCCTCATCCTGATCATTGAACAGATCATCACCATGCTCCTCATCATCCGCAAATCGATCCTCTTCGAAATCCATCTCTCCACCCTCAAGACCCTCCCGTCCATTCTGAGTCCCCTGCTTGCCAAAGAAAACCTTCCGAGACTTCGCATACTGGTCTAGCTGACTCTTCTCCATAATCTCAGCCTGTTTCTCCATAAACCATCTCGGATCCTTGATTCGCTTCGCCATATGTTTCTCCGCTTCTTCGATAGTAAGAGCCTTGAACTGACTCTTCGCACTGAACTTATACCACTTCTCCGCGGGAATCATCCGCACCTTCGCCTGCCCCTGCTGACCCTGTCCATGATCAAACATAAAAACAGCATGCGTCTCCGAAAGCGCAGCCTCATAATTCCCAACCCAGATATTGCGATTATCAAAATCTTCAAGATGCCACGGCAAAGCCTCCTCATATCTAACCCTAGCACGCGCCAATTCCTCGGGAGTCATATCACTCTTAAAAACCTGCTGAGTCTTCTGTTTCGGCGCATTAGGTCTCTTCGAAGATCCAGCCGCAGGAGCAATTTGAGCCTGATTCTCCGCACGCTCTTTATCGCGTAGTGCGCGCTTTGCGTCCATGGCTTCTTTATCTGCTTCGCTAAGTTGTTCGCCTCCTGGTCCGACTAGACGTTCGGAATTGGATTCGTGGGATCGAGTGCGTGGGTCGCGGCGGTGTAGACGGACTGGTCGGGTGAATTGGGACTCGTCGCGGGGATCGACGGGTCGTTTTGCGGCGAAGCGGGCGATGTGGTGTTTCATTCCTTCTAGGAGGGCGCGTTTGGTTGTTACCACGGGATAATCGGTGTAGGTTGTTGAGAGGAGGGGTCCACTGAAGCCGTTTACGGAGTGGTCGGCTGCGTTGGTGTTGGCGCTGGCGTTGGTGTTGGGAGGTATAGCTGACAGGGCAGGGTTCTCGGAGGAAGCTTGCGGGTTTTGGGGCCGTGTTGGGAGCGTTTTGATTGATGTTGCGGGTACTTGGCGGAGTTGACCTGGTCGAGATGGAGGTGCGAGACCTCCTGGTGCACCTGTGGCGGCCTTCACTGGACCTCTTCGCTTTGGGCGAACTAAGGGGTCTGCTTGTCTGGGGCGACGCATTCGCATTGGCGGAGCTCCGTTTGGCCCGGTTGGCGTTCGGCCGTTGGAGGGGTTTGTTGGCGTCGACATGGTGGACGAAGAGGGGTTGGCTTGACTTGGTGTATTGTGTTTCTCGATCAAACAGGGGAGCGCATCGGAGAGATGGCGCTGTTGATGAGGGGAGAGGGCGCGAGTGAGGTGAGGTGAGGTGAAGTGAGGTCAGTGACCGATAGTGACTTAGTCATCGGGCTTGGCATTGGGCTGTCCCCGTCCCCGGGTGAACAAAGAGATTATCAGTTGGAGAGACGGGATCATGAGATAGGACATACCTGGGCATCCATGGATTTAATTGGATTTAATAGCTGAATAAGCAAAGAAATATTTGAAAGGATTACCCTATACTTCACTTCTTTCATCATATCACTTTTCATAACTAACAGTTCGTGACATCATTCATTCAGTAGCACACCATTATATACCTGACTCGTATGAGTACAAACAACTCCTCATTCATCGATCATGATCATGATAATTCCAAGCCCTCGGTTATAGTCCAAACTTCTCCCCAGGCTCCAACCGCCTATAAGGGCAAGCAACCCAATCACAACCCTGTTTATAAATCTCCGTTCCCCACCACTTAAACCCATCAACCCAACCAGGATAAATAAACGCAAAGAAAACCACAATAACAGCAAAAGCCAAACCCGAATCCAAAGCCGCAGAAAGAGTCATAGCATACTTCTCCCACCAAGCCGTCCTCCTCCTCCGAATAACATAATTAAACACAAAACAAACAAGTGCCCAAATACTAAAATTCAACCCCGTAGCCGGCGGGATCCAACTCAAACTCCCAAACAGGATCGGGAAATTCACCTTACGCCAGAAATTCTTTCGACTGCGTCGGCGAGGATCCACGCTCCCAACGGAGCGATGGCGCCGATTAGGAACGCCCACACGAGGGGCCGGTAGAGGCCGTCTGGTCCGAAGAAACGTTGTGGTCCCCACAACGCCCCAGAGAATACTGCCGTTGAAGTGGACTCGGGCGATGGGGCAGTTGAAGCCGTTCATTGCTTCGGGTGTGCAGAGGAGTGGGATGTGGGTGAACATCCAGTTGAGGACGCCGATTTGGGTTAGACTTGATACGAGGGTTGCCATCATTTGGACGCCGAATAGGATTCGGGGTGGGATTTTCATGTAATGGCCGAGTTTTAGGTCGGAGGAGAATTTGATGCCTTGCGCGGAACTGATGTAGGAATATGTCACGAAGATCATGTTTGCGACTGGTCGGCCTGGGAAAACGATGCCGCAGATCAGTTGGCAGATTAGGTAGAGACTGCTGTGTTGGTTTGTGACGGCCATTATGATGCCGACGGGAATGAAGAAGATGCAGGTTATTCCTAAGGGCGAGGAATAGTCCGTACCAGGGTAGGTGTACGGGGTAGCTAGAGGAGAAGTTAGTAATCTTCACCTATCCTGCTAAAAGGGATAATTAAACGTACTGCTCCACAGTAAATGTTGCGGTAGCAAGCATTGTGACAAGCACAATGAGATACCATGTTATGGGCGCATCTTTGTAGCGTCTCATAAGACGGCAATGGACATCTTCCATGCCCAGAGGCATCTCTCGATTCGCATCTTGAGAGACATCACCCGAGGAATCAAAGTTGCGACGGCCGGGAGGAGGAACTTGTTCTGTTCGCAGAGGTTGGTAGGTCTCCATTCCGGGTAATTCTCGGCGCTCGTCGAATGCTTTGCGTGTTTGTTGCCAAATATCCTTGCCATACCAGCAGATGGTGTGGGTGACTAGCGAGGTTAGGGCAGCGAATTGAACACCATAAGATAGGACGTATGTGATGGGTAGATATACGGGCGAGTAGTCCGCGTAGGCCTTTTCGTCGAATAGAAAGTCCGGAGTTAAGATCCGGCTCACGTCGTATGGGTGCCCAGTGTTGTCGAATACTGCCGCGGAGAGGATGGGCATATAGGACGAAAAGAGCACATTTTTGTAGTCTAGACCAGTCAGAGATGAGATGAAAAGAAATATACGCTCGAGCATGCGGCATGCCGCATTCAACTTACACAAAATCGGAGCCATGGCCCAAATGACAATGACCAACCCAGTCACAATGTTCGCAGCAGCCCACCAAGGCGTCAATAGCGGAGACCCAATATAGGCGATTTGAGCCCAGTCAAACGTCAACGGAAACATTCCCAGACCGGATGCAACTCCAAACAGATTCGAAACCACGACATTTTTAGGAGCAAACCAAGTGATCACGTTGAAGTAGCTCAACGCAGGCATCAGTAAACCCGGAACGAAATACCAGAGAAAAGCACCCGTCCAAACGACGACAAAGAACTTGTATCGAGAGATACTCCACCCGTTAGCCTTCTTATTGGCATTCTTGTGCATTGTTGAAAACATCGCTGTCGACATGAGAGTACCGGGCCAAATCATGGCGGATGGTCGAACGAGGAATCGTCTTGTGAGGCCGGCGAATGCGTATCCAAGGACTTGCGTGGAAATAATAAGCAGCAATTGGTATAGTATTGGAACTTCCTGCTGGTAGAATTTGTGTTGTTCCACGATGACCTGTTCACGTATTAGTAAAGGATACAAAGAGCAATCCATATGCATGCGTGTATACTGAAAGTGTTAACTCTAACTTGGGTTAGGGCATATCTCACATCTGTAGCAAAAGCAAATCCAAAAGAAACATTGCTGCTAATATAAACGCAAGCATGTTCCTTCTCATTCCACCGACCCTGCGCCAACCAAAGACGCATCCTAGCTAACCAATTGATCTCCGGAGCATCAATTTCGCCAGAAAGAAGTTCACGATGATGCAAGGTTCCATTCTCAAAGACCTCGAGCGGATCACCCGTCCGTTTAAGAACCGCGTCCCAGAATTTCCCAAGAGGATGAACGAGGACAAGCGCAATGATCGGTGTAATAGCAACGCTGGGATATCGAAGAGAGAAAAAGAGATTGGCCGCTGAACCTGTCAGTGAGAAAAGTAGGGAAAGAATCCACATGCGCGGGGTATTGATTGACAGAGTGATATCGTCTGTGGCTGGGACTGTAGCTCGAACTTGGGCGTATGGTGAGTTATCCGGAGGATCTTCCTCGGTTGATTTGGTATCTTCTCCATCTAGGTCCAAGGTGTCTTCCTCGTCACTTGTAATGTATGGCGATGAGGCTGGTGTTTCTTGTACCACGGGGTTACCAGGTACCGCTAGGCCCGTTGCGAACGAGTATTTGGAATCGGCGCCCATTCCTACATCGGAGGTTGCTTCGGAAGGTCGACGATTCCTCCTATACCAGCCGCTGCTTTTTCGTCGACCCGACGAATGTGATCGTCGGGGTTTGGATCGGCGTCCCTCATTTGAGGGCCCACCGGTGCAGCTATCGGGGCTGGTCCGTGGATCTTGAGTCCGATTGTGTCTCTGTCTCTCGGACTGGGGGGGGAGGTTTCGGGGTCATCGGAATCCTCTTGCGGGATGCGCACGGCTCCGTACGAGGTCGAGCCCAGCGCGGGCGAGGTGCGAATAAGAGGGGCGCGCGACATGAAGCTCCCAATACGCTGGGTGAAGGAGCCGGGGGAGCCGGGGGAGGGGGAGGAGGGAGGGGAGTTTATGGAGTGGTATGAGTCGTCACATTCATCGTCGAGGGGATCGGGGAGGTCGAGCTGAGGAGTTTCGTTTGGGTTTTGGCTTTGGTTATGGCTGTAGTTGGAGTCGGAGTTGTGGTTGTGGTTGACTCGATCCGATTCGGCGGGAAGCGTCTCGCCCCTCGGCGGCGGGGGACAAGACTGCTTCCGCGTCTGCAGCGGAATGGCAGCCGTGATGGGTGATTGTGGGGAGATATCACTGGAATTGATTCCCCAGAGCTGTGCGCAGGAAAGAGGATCACCGATTTAGCTGAAAATGAAGTGGGAGAGAAATCCGGAAGTGGGAGAAAAGAGAAGATAGTGAGAGAGGTGGATTCGCCCCACACCGCCGTAGCAGCAGTTGAAGTATGAACTTGGACATGAACATGAACATTTATATTCAGGAATTACTGGCGAGGTACTGGCGAGGTACTTCAATTGAATGTATATTGAATGTATTTTGCTGTACGTTTCTGTACATTGTGTACATCGTGTACATTGCTGTATTCATTCTATGGATATCTTATACACTTCTATACTCCTTCTTTTTGCTTAAAATAGCTCCGTCACCTGGTTATCTTCATCGACGCGCGGCGCTTCAATCTGCGCTTGTCCACCCTCCTCCTTACCCTCACCCTCCTCATCACGCATAAGAACTTGCACCAGTCGATCACAAGCCTCCTGCACATTCTCATCATCCACATTCATATGACACTCTCGAATCACCGGGTACACCTTCACCTGGCGCATAAGGTCCCGACCTTCCCGAGTGGTAGTCAAGAGCATGAGAGTCTCCACATGGGTAGTGATGATAGTGGGATCACTATCGCGCTTCTTATCCGGAGGCAATAGCTGCAGATCCGGCAACATGGATAACATATCCTCGTCAGAGTACTCCTCAGGACCGGTAATGGGCAGCAGCAAGTAGGGGAGCAGATTAGCCGCGTCCTCGTCGAAAAGCATCGGGTGCGAGTCAACATCGAAAGCGACATTCTTGATGGTGGAGGCGACTCCCTTGCGACGGATATCGCTCTTGTGTTCCGTAAAGACGGTCAGCTTGGTGATAGGTACCACCCCGTCGTACTCTTGGCGGGTGGTGAAGTATTTCCGTCCTTCCTCGGTTTGAGACAGATCGGCGAAGAAGTAGGAGAGGTAGTCGAAGTTGGCATTTTTGTTGAGACCGCCCTCGGCACCCTTGACGAAACAGTCCATGAGTTGGTCGATGGCGTGTGCGGAGGTTGAGACGTTCTCGGGGATGCGGCGCTTTACGGCGAATAGTTTTTGTAGGGCTGAGGATTTGGCCATGTTGGCTAGTAGAGTTGCGAATTCGTCCGCATTAGGCTCTTTGATGCTCTGAATATGTGGAATCAAAGGTTAGTTAGTGATTGTGAGAATGCGTGGCGGGGCGCGGGCATGGACGGACCGTCAATTTGAAAAGCAGGGTCTCGATGAATTCGTCATCCTCGGCGAGGACCTTTAGGACTTCCTCGTCGCTTGACAGGTTGATCAGGATTGTCAAGGCATTCTTCGCAATGGGCTATATAAAAGCGCGGTCAGTGTGGCTGTTCTCAGCGGAATGAACACGGAGATGGAGAGAGGCACGCACGGTATAGTCCAAGGCCAGGAGCTTCAAGTCACGGACGGGGAGTAATTGGTGACGCTTAAAGAGACTGGGTTGAGCGGTAGAGAAACCAACCAGGTTCTCGGTGGCTAAACGGGTCAGTTTCGTTCCTGGGTGATCATGGTATATGGGCCAGGCTTACCAATGCCTCGAATCTGAGTGTTACCGTGGTGGAGGAATTCCACCAGCTAGTAGAGTCAGTTGATGTAGTCAAAGTAAGGGTGTAGGCTTCAGTGCTCACCTCTTCAAGTTCTGTAGGCATTGTGTTGGGGGGATGTGAGTGTGTAGAAGTGAAGAGAAGTGAAGAGTGAAGCGACAATCTTTTTTTTTCTGCCAAAGTGGGGGAACTCCGACGTCACCGCGGGGTTCCATTTGGATCTATGAACAGATTTTATATTCAGATTTATATATTACAAAGTTGGGGTTTGAATCAGAATTATAACTATAATTATAATTAGTTTCTTGGATAGGAATATAATTAATTGGCTCAACCAAGTTACATTTTAATTCTCTACTCACAATGACCTCTCTTTCCATGTCTTCCTACTATGCTCCGGGCGGTATACATACTACTAAATAGTACTAGACTACTCCCTCAACCCCAACTTAACCTCCCCGGATTTCCCTTCCCCTTCTCACTTCTCCAGAACACCGCGACTCCCCAATCCCCACCATGGCCACCCCCAATTTAAACGACATCCACGACACCCTGATCGATCTAGCCTATAAAGCCGGAGATATCATCAACAATGCCCTCCCAGACATAAGCGGTCCGGGATCCAAGAAGAACAGTATGAGACACAGAACAAGAGAAGAAAAACAACTTGAACTAACCCCTATCCCCTCCCTCCAGGCGCCGATCTAGTAACCGAATACGACCGCGCAGTCGAAACCATGATCTCAACTTCTCTAAAAGAGAAATACCCAGACTATGCGTAGGTCCAGCCGAGCCCAACCCCCCCACCACTTACACCCACTTACTACACCCTTACTTTTATCCTTACCCTCGGTTCTAATATGCTATCTCCAGCTTCCACGGCGAAGAAACCTACACCCCAACAACCCCCCCTAACAAACGCACCAACATTCATCATAGACCCAATCGACGGCACAATAAACTTCATCCACAATTTCCCCCACGCCTGCGTCTCCCTCGGCTTCGCAATCAACAAAATCCCAACCGTAGGAATTGTCTACAACCCCTCCACAAAAACCCTCTACTCCGCCATCAAGGGTCAGGGAGCTTTCAAGAATCAGAGCCGCGATAATTCTCAACGTGAACGTCTTCCACTCCGCAAACCCGAACCTTTGACCGGCCTATCAAATGCCCTACTCGCAATTGAATGGGGCTCAGATCGCAGCGGACCGAATTGGACCGTAAAAACACGCACGTTTGAAAAATTAGGAGCCAGTAAGGAAGATGGTGGTGCTATGGTGCGCTCGTTTCGGAGTTTGGGGAGTGCGGCGTTGAATATTTGTGCTGTTGCTGAGGGGGTTGTTGATGTTTATTGGGAGGGGGGGTTGTTGGGAGTGGGATGTTTGTGCTGGGTGGGTTATTCTTAATGAGGCGGGGGGTTTGGTTGTTGATGGGAATCCGGGTAGGTGGGAGGATGAGGTTAGTCTTGATGGGAGGAGGTATTTGGTAATTCGGGGGGCGGAGGAGAAAGGGCAGAGGGAGATTGTTGAGGAGTTTTGGGGGTTTATTCAGGGGAGGTTGACATATTAGTTGGTTAATGCAGGAAGTCTTGTCTTGTCTTGTATTCTGATGTGATTAGATTAGAGATCTATGGAATTACTATACTATACTATAGTATACTATTGTATACTATAGTATAGCATGGTTCACTCAAGTTGAAGTTACGGTATGTCCAGATCTGTCTGGGTATCATTATATACAATCTCTATATTTCCCAACATTCACCATCCACCCACCCACTCAGTCATCCCCATGGGGCTACTACGCTGGCCGAAGAGCCGGAGACCAGCGATAACCCGCATCCTCATCATCCTCATCCAAGCCAGATTCACAATCATCATCCTCGTCGACCTGCCGATCCGTCCAACGCGCCGAGTCCTGGCGGGATACATCCGTATAATGCGAGTGTGCACGTTCATGTCCGTGTCCGTGTCCATGGGTGCTGGCCGTTTTATGAGACGAGGTATCGAAATCATTACCATTCCCCGCCGGGCCCGGGCCTTGGAGGGCCTCGCTCTCGCATCGTTCGCATGTTGGCGTGAGGTCGTCACCCTGGTTGTTGCCTTGAGTTTCCCCTTGGTGTGTCTCTGTCTCTGTCACTGCCTGGAGGGGCGTACCCGCAGAATCCCTTTCGCCAGTCTTGGCCTTGGTGCTGGTCTTACTCTTATCACACTGCCCTTCAACTTCATCCCCCGAACTCGTCGGTCCCACGTTCAGAGACTTAGCCCGATCAGAATCCCGATTAAGCGTATCGTCTTCAGATATAGAAGCGGGACCAAAGTGCGTGTCAACGAGGTGTTTCACAACAGGCCATCCATACGCATTAGTGAACATGCGCCGCACAATAATATTATTATGAGCATCTGGTTCCAGACGAACTAGGACCTTGCGCCAGGTTAGATCACGATGATAAGCTCGGGCGATCTTTTCTTCGACTTTGAGACCACTCTCGCCGGTCTGAGGTTGCTGCTGCTGCTGCTGCTGGCTTGGTGTGCCTAAACTGGATGATGAGGGAGGAACCGTTTTTGAACTTTTGCCCGGTTGTAATGAGCCGAATGCGGTCGTTCGTCGCTTCATTGGCATCGGGGCAGGGATGTCATCAGGGTGGTAGATACGATCGTGGAAAATAGTTCGAGACCGTGCGGCGGGGTCTCAGGATAAATTCGCTCGGAGGTAATGGTGGCATGAGCAAATCTCCTGCAGATTCGAAGAATGTTGTTTTCGGTGGTGTGTAGACTCCGGCGTCTTCTTCGTAGAGGGAGTTGCCTCGGACAGCTGATGGAGATGGCGACTCTTCAGTGTCGAAGGATCCGAGGGTCTGGCTTCGTTTGTAGATCTTCGCATGTTTGCCGCTTGGGGTGCTGTGTTTGACGTTTGGGGTTGACTTTGTATCTTTGGTCCGGAATAAAGAGAGGAAACTGCTCAAGGGACCGGAGTTATTCTCGGAGGTGTGTGCAGATGCAGATGCAGATGCAGAGTCATGGGCACTGCTATGATGTGAAGGAGGTCTGTGTTGCACGAGGAATTGTTCAGCACTCGGTGCCGAATTCTCACTATTCACAGCAATTGCTTCACGGCCTTGTAGCGCCGAAGCCCCATCCCCACCAGCTAGCTCCGGCATTTCAGCCGATCGTGCCAATTTAGGCGACGATTTCGAATTCGCCCCTGTCAATTCGGCCCAGCCCCATTCAGCCATAGTCCCCACTATACCATTCCCTCTCCTGGCCTTCTCAACCCGATCAAGACCCCGCCAATCAAGGAAGAGAAGGCAAGAAGTTCGCAGCGGAACAATTCCATCATTGACAACATTCGAATAAAGCGTTCGATGGTGAAATTTCTTCAATACCTCATGCGCAGGTCCACAAGGCAAGATACGCAATAGCGGTTTGGCGCCTGGGTCAGATGGTTGGCTTTGATCTTTTCCTGCGTCCGAACCTCGACCACCAATTATCGCACCCCATCCACTTCGCACTTTAGGCGCTGTCCAGCTGAGTCCGAGGTCTTGTCCTGTTCGGCCTACAAGGCCTAGATCCAGTGCGAAGCGGACATACATCGGATTTTCATTACTGAGGCCAAGAAATGGCGTTGCGAGGGCGATGAAGTTGATCGGTTGAATTCGGGTGAAGAATTCAGGTGAGTGTTTTTGAATGTATGCGATTGCGTATGTTTGGATCAGACCACCGAGTGAATGTCCGACGAAACTGATGCTGGTGATTTGATAGGCGTGGTCTTCGCCGTATAAAGAATCATCTCGGGTTTCGGGCAGTGAGTGAGGCTCCAGGGAAGGCTTGGCTTGTGTCTGGTCTTTGCGTGTGCTGAAAAATGGTTTCGTCTTTGATCCCTTCAGTGGGAAGTATGGCTGGTCTGGATATGTCATGAGCAAGATGTATTTTGCCAGACGTTTTCCGAGATATTGGATTCCACGCTCGGTACGGACGGCATTGCCGGAAAATCCCCTGACAATGACTTGTTCGGCGTCTCCCTCGGAGACACCTGTGTCTTTTTGCTTTTGTTGCTGGGATTTGTTCATGGCGGCGTCAATGCTTTCCTTGAGATATAGCATGTCGGCGCCGAGATTGCTATGCAAGCCATGCGTCAGTACCACCAGATGGATCTTCTTTTTCGGTGGTTTTGAGGCAGGCTTTGAGGCAGGCTTTGAGGTTTCGGGAGCAGTCACTTCCAGTTGCTCCAGATTAGACGTAATATCACCAACTTCATCTGTTTCCGCCTCGGTAGGCTGTGACGGCACCGACGGCAGCGGGGGACTATTCCAAAGACTAGCCGTATCATCGACGCGAAGCGTAACAGCCTGTGAAAATATCCCCTTTGTAGCAATCATCTGTTGGCCCCTCGTTCCTGGTCCCCATAACTCATTGAATTTACCCGGAGGACCAAGACTCGCCGTGGACGACCCACTACTAGAAAAGAACTCCATGGATTTTGCATCTCGTCCGATCAAAAGATCAAAGTGGACTACAGCGCTGTTTGAGAATATGACCTGCGACACGATCTCGATCACCCAGGTTACACTGTCATCTTGTCCAGGCGCAGTCTGGCCTACGGAGAGAGCATGTGAATCTCCGAAATGTGCCGGGATCTTAATCGTTGCATCCCAATTTCCTCCGGCTTTCAGGTATGGTTCGAATTGAGGGCTTCCCTCGAAGTCTTGCTCGGTGTATTTGGAATTCGGGTCGAATTTGGATGGGTAGCAGGCTGTGTAGAGGGTGTATGGGCCATGGAGATATGCGGCTCGGAGGGGGATTGCGGAGGTATTTTTCACCCGCACGTAAATGTCGGATGGGATGGGGAGGATTGGGTCTGATGCTGGTGTATATGTGAAGGTGTATCTGGGAGATGCATTTATTAGCTTTGCTTTCGCTCCTCTGGTCTGGGTCTCTAGATCTGTAGGTCTGGGTCTGGGTCTGTGCCTGCTGTTCAAATGGCTTGGCTTGGGCTTGGCTGCGTAGCGCGCGAGGGGGAATGGGGAATGGGGTGCGCGACAGTACCGCGACAGTATCAGGACTCACCTGGCGATTTCTCCTACGCGCACACTGCCAGTCTGATGAGCCAACAGCATCTCGGAACCCGAGATATCCTCTGTGGGAGTCTGGCGCCAACCCGTGAGTGTTTGGTAGCGGGATGCGCTTTCAGCGCGGGTGGGGATCGCTCCTTGATCGGGAGTTTGCGAAGCTGAGTAAGTTCGAGGGGTGATCAGCATCGAATATGGATGCTTCCATGGTATGATACTCGTATGGGTAATAGAATAGGGAGAACAAGGAAACTGGGGGAGGGGTGGAAGAACGGAAGTGTCGGAGTCTCTCGTACTTTCAGGGCAATCGATCTGCCCTCGTGATGCGCGGCCATCCCGCAGTGGATCGACGATGTATATGCACTGCCCCTTTACTACATTACTGTACTCTACTTTACTTCTCCCACTAGTTAACTATATACATAGTTAGTTAACTATCGGATATCCATTGCACTAATCACACTTGATAACATTTAACAACTCCCGCGCCTCCATACAAAGCTCCATCCACCCATCTTTCTCAACAGCAACAATCTTCCCATCAATACATAACCTCCTCCATCTCTCCTCATCCTCATGAAAATCAATTCGTACCCTTTCAACCTGCTGATACATAACAGACTCCTCACGAACATGCTGACCACCCTGATAAGCCAACGTCATAAGTCGCATAGCATCTTCCGGAGCCATAGGACCAAAGCGCAGGAATTGCATCTTCCCACCAAGAGCCTCCGAGTCAGGCGATATAAGAAACTCCTTCTCCAGTCTAGGCACTAGCGTTGCTAGCACATACATGTGCTCTTGGTCTGACAATATTCTCTGCCGGAGCTGAATACCGTTAGTAGACTCGGACGAATCTGTCCGAGTCGTGATAGTAATCCTCCCCCGGAACCGGTGAGACTCAGACCCATCTGATGGATGTAAAAGTTCCTGCGCCGCCATCTTGAACCGCTCTGATCCGAACTTTCGATACGCTGTCGTGTCACTGTCTGCCACTAGTGCGGCGTGGAGACCCCAACTCGCGACGACGGCGCCATACATGACTTGCTGCGAAACATTGCCAGCGCCAGCATCGGAGACATTGGTATCAATAGGCGCAGGCGCAGTAGGAATAGACGCCCGCCCACTCCCCTCCTCCGTAATAATCATACTCCCCGGCGAAACCCTCGCCGCAAATACCGGAAGCGACACCGGCTTTCCCTTAAGTAAGGCCTTCAAACTCGAAGCCGGACCTGATCGTAGTCCGATAGAACTTGCCATCGCATTCCCAGTTCCACAAGGGATCAAGGCGATATTAGGTACCGCCATTCGCTGGACACCACCATTCGCCGTACTTTCTTTCAAGTTGTCGCTTCTGTAAAAAACATCCAATATATCAATCAACCCCCCCATCACCGGATAAAAGTATAATCATCTGATCCACGCCGGCAGAAGCTCGAGGGAGAAACTGCTTCTCGGATAACGAGATGATAGACTGCGCTGACTGCGTTTCATGGGATTGGTAGGTAAGACCTAGTCCTTCTAGCAAAGGTTGGACGAGGTCGTTGAAGATGGACTTTGCGGTGCCGGTGCCGGATTTTGTTGATATTACCACTTGGATGGGCTCTGCACTTTGTTGACTCTTGAGGTGGGAGGGGATCTCGGTCTGGAATGGTGCCAGGGCTGGTGGGAGAGGAGTCGATATATCGATTTTGCCCAGGTGCATGGGGGTATTCTCCTGGTCTTGGTCTTGAGTTTGATCTTCTTTGCTTTTGAGAAATAAAATCCGATGGCCCTGGCCCTGGAGTCCTGTGTTTGGACTGGATACCACGCAAACGATGTAATCCAGTTCCACCTGGCCTTCATCGGCCCCGGAAGTCCATTTTAAGATATTGCCCTCCACGGAGACGGTGTCTGCTTCGGCGCTGTGTTTAGAGGACATTTTAAAGGGCGTGTTTTGTTTGCATCGAGTGTCGGGTCGGATCGGATTGTTGGGGGTAGATCGGTGATTTAAATCGTGGGATTTCGTGATCGGAGGTAGCCTCGAACGGTTGATAAGCGGCGGGGCAACTTAGGCGTTGTACATCCTGGGCATCCTTTGGGGCTGGTGGATTAATGTAGTGGGGGCGGAAGGTAAGTAATTTCTACGAGTATTATCTGGATTAGATTCAGATCTATGTTTACAAATTATTTATTATTTATCATTTATTATTTTTATTTGTTTCGATTGCTTATAAGGTAACGGAAAGTTAATGAAAAACATCATTGCAGACATACCCTACCTTACTCTAGCAAGAAGCGCCATCACCTTCAGGTTCAATCCTCAATCCAAGAAGTAAAAGAATACTAATACACAATACAATCAATATGCCAGCCAGCAAAAAACCAGAAAGAACGGTAAATATACATGGTGATACAGAGACCTGTAATCTGAAACTGAAAGTCATATGTCCAATGTTGTAAAAAAGAAACGTACATTCCTCCTATTCGGAGTGGTGTGGAGCCGAGTGGTCGAGATAGTCAGTCCTAAGGGTGCAGGTGCAATCATGGGCTACCCTCATCTTCCTCGGCCTGTGGAGCAATATGCTTGTCGCTGAGATTCACAGCAATAAACGACTTGGGAAGTTTGACTCTGTTGAGAAAGTTAGAAAAACATTGACATCATTCCCATTTCCTTTTTGCACGCAAGAACTTACGTGTCGAACTTCGCCTTAAGTGTTTCGATCACCTCTTTCCAGTCCTGATGCGCAGTCAAACTGCGTCGCGGGGCACAGCCAATGGCATGCCTAGAGTCCAATTGCACATCAAGCGGATCAAACGCGTGGCAGCCAGGACTGATAGAAATCCAAATGGAGTAAGAGTTAAGATCCGATTCGCTATCACGCGCCTCGTAAAGCTCAAAGCAGATCTGGGAAAGGTAGTCGAGTTCAGGAATGGCACTGCGGGCAATCTTCGTCTGGATACCACCTTCCAGGATACAGTTCATAAGTGTGTAGATATGAGACTCCTTGGTGAAGTAGAAGAAAGACTTTGCGTCTGGCGATGCTTGGACTTCTTCCAGATCGCGAACGATCTCTTGCAAGAGCGGGAGAGATGTCAGGAGGCCAATCTCGAGTTTCTCGCTGTCGGTGATGCCATATTCTTGCGGGGTCACGTAGTCAAATAACACCTTGGCTAACTTGTATAATTCCCGGAGTTTAGAGAGACGTTCGTCCATCTTGCATTTGGTCGAGCTTGAGCCGGGGAAAAGCTTGAAGTAATGGTCGTAGGAATCATCAAGTGCGCGAAGGTGCGGCAGTGACTCTGGGACATGAAGTCGCTTCTTCAATCCAAGTCGATGAGCAAATGTGTGATTCTCAGATCGCGATTCGTCACTTGTCTCCTTCTCCTTCTCATTGGAATCAGAACCGGCCTTTCCATTTCCATTCCCATCAGAAGTCGAGTCGGATTTGGACGAGCTTTTGCCTTTGACACTGCACCGGTCATCATCGTCACGGTCATTGTCAGGTGGCATGAAGACCCATTCCAGGAACTGTCGATTGTGGAGGGCATCGAATTTCATGCTATCATAAAGTTCAGATAACTTGCTCGGGTCTACCTTCTCCGTGTCGCAGAATTCGGCGAAGAGTTTCTCCCATCGCTCTTTGAAAAGTCTAGGGTCCTCTCCTGCACACCAACGTCCCTGGATGTTGGAAATCTCAGGGCTTTCGGCGCTCAGATCCTTTTGGCTCGGTTCGTCGGTGTTGTTAACCGATGAGGTAGGAGATTTGGCTGCGTCCGACTCAAGCTTGCTGAAATTGTGACGCATGACGCTTCGGTGGAATTTCATCAGCTCGACAACCGTAGCCAGCACAACAGATGGCTCGGGAATATTGCTGTCCTTGGGCCATGCGAATTGTGAAGGTGCCGACCCTTCTCTCAGAAGAAGCTTAAGCTTCTTCTTAACCTTGTCCATGACATCCTTGGCAGCATTTGAATCATCGAGCAGATCCTTTCGAACCTGTAAGAAGTCTTCTGGTAGCTCCTTCTGGTCGAGGAATGAACAGGCCCAGATTTGTGCTATTGACAATTGTTAGCATAGACACTTTTAGTCGACCATACCATCAAAACCTACCGCTCGTGCTCACTCTCCTTTCCGAGCTAGTGAAAAGGCGGACATTGTTGAGAGCTTCTTTGTTCATCAGCTTGAGATCATCTCGCATGTTCAGCCCAAGGTCCTGCGACTGGTAACGAGCAGCATGCGTTGGCTCTCCTCCCCACTTGATAACAAGCTGGAGTTTGTCCAGGATGAGGTCGTTCTCTACTGCAGAGAAGCGGGAAAATGTGGGGCCTGAAATCGAATCACTGCGTGTCTGTGACTTTCGCAGTGCCTCAGCTTCTGGTGTTTCACCAGGAATAGGCGAGAGGGGTTCTTCGGTTTCCATTTCGGCCGGTGGTGGTGGTGGTGGTGCTGCTGTGGGCGTGCTAGCTGAGGAGTCTTGTTCACGCATTTCTTCTGGTCTGCGCTTCCGGAACATAGGCTTGATCTGGACTTTTGTTCCAGGCCAGCCACCCTTCTTATCTAAAGAGGTACGAAGCAGTTTCAGCTTCTCGGTGTCCTCTAGTCCTTGTTCTAAGGCGGTCTTGACGGCATCTGAGACACTAGACAACGCGGCAGCACCCTTAATCACCACCTCTTCCTGGTGTCCCTTGAGTAGATCCACAAAAGGCTGACTATGGAAAGTGAACTTGAACTTTTGCTTTGGAGTACGGTCGGCATGTCGAACCACCGCCACCATTCCCTTGAGTTTCCACGAGTGTTTGGAGGCAGGTGGTGGCGCAGGGGCTTCTTCATTGGTTTGGTGAACCGATATCGCAGGGGATTTTGTGTTGGAAGGGCTGTAACCACGGGTGTCAGAGTGGCTCTCTCGAGGGGGCAGGCTACCAAGGTTGGGAACTGGATCAACAGCCTCCAGGCCAGACGACGATGCGAGCGAAGGTGTGGCAGTCGATGTATCTGACGGGGTTGCTTCATGCGACCTGGAAAGTCTGGATGTACTCGGGGACTTCAACAAGGTCTTCAATGCTTGTCGGTGAGAGCCCGCAGTGCTTTTCCTAGAAGGACCCATATCCGGCGATGGCGGCTCCAACGATTCCATTGATCCAAACCTCTTCATTCGATCAACCATGAAAGTATCGCGGAGAATTTTGGCGCACTTATCATAATAGTCATTGTTATCTTTGACAAAACTCCAGCCATTCACGTCAATGACATAGCTTCTATCTTCCACACGAAGCATATCAAAGCCGCAGATTCGTTGGCCAAATCCGTTCGATATCTTGGATGCAATCGCTGCTTCGTCCTTGGTCAATTGAGTGATATAACGGATTTCTTTGCCGTGGGTGTTGCGTCGGACCAATCCATCCACAACCGGCGACTTGCGTGTTTCGGCGTGGCAAAAGTCAGGGCCAACGGTGTAGGCCTTGACATCTTCGGCATTGTCGACACGTAGGAATTGCTCGTACAGGTAACTTGTCTCCGTCTCGGTGACCGATCTGGGCACAGAAAGCTCGGGGTCATACTCCGAGCTCTTGTTTCCAACCTTGCGGAATAGCCTACGTCCACCTCCCCCATACTGCTGGTCATTAGGGAAGTAGATGTGAATGTTGTGGTCTTCGCCATTCACTGGCTTTTCCACGAAAGGTTTGCGGAAGACTTTGCCATCAACCACCAATGCCTCGCCATCCTCGGACATGGACACTTTCTGTGTTCTCGGGGCACCGCCTCCTGTTCCATCTTCCGGTCCATCCAGCTTCACTCCCGTCAATTTGTAGATGTGCTGTGCGAGTTCTGCCGATTCGAGAACGGGACCACCATCACGGTTTACCTCGAGCCTCTTAGGAGTGGGTACTCCCATCTGGTCCAAGATCATGAGACATAGTCGGCGATCCCACAGCACCTGCTGCATGGGTAAATCATTGACGCAGAAAGGCTTGCGGAGCTTGGCGTATGCGATCGCCTTATCGAGAGGGAACCCATCGGAGAAGAAAGCGATCAAGAAATCACAGACCGGCCAGTTTTCGACGGCTTCATCGAGGATGACTTTGTCACCGAATACAATGACTTCGAATTCACCCTTGGATTGGAGTCGAGTCAAGATATTCTGGCTGGGCTTGCTCCGAGCTTTCACATCCAAAGCACAGACTCCAATCCTCCACTTAGGCGGACCAGCATCCGCCTCGCTAATGGAGCTGGCAGCGGTGCTTACAGCAGTACTCCCACTGAATCTTCGAGCGGCCCGACTAGATGATCGGGTCGAGTTGCCGATTAGAGGAGCCGGGCGGGATTCGGAGGCAGAGGTAGCATCGGGTTTGGTTGGCTTTGTCGGGCTTTGGTGTTTAAGCGATGCATCGAGGGTAGAGGAGTCTTTCGGGTCTAAATCTATGGGAGGGACTGGTCGGAGGGTATCTAAGCCCCCTTTGTCTGGCGATGTATCGGTGGAGGTGCCATTGTTGAGGTCATCGGCATCCATGTCGGTGAGGGCAGATTGCGCCGCGGAGGGGTAAGGTGGGGGAATCTCAAAGGCGAAGAATGGGACGAAAGGCGGAAACCGAGAGGAGAATGAATGACTCTATACTAGACCAATTACCCTGGGGGTGGAGGGTTACTGGACAAGTAGAGGCATGCGAGGGAAAGAGAGGGAGAGTGGAGGAGAGAAAGATGGAGAAGAGAGGAGAGGAAGAGGCGAATGTCATTGCCCGCATTCAATTCTGCGGGACGATCGCCCTTTCCGGCGCAATCATCACTTGCATACACGCACTTGCCACTTTAAATACACCTGGGTATTAGTAGACTTATATATATGTATATATGTATATAGATTTGTTATGGTAATATGATATATCTATACTAAATACTTATGCTTGTATCCTAGTTGGTCTGGTGACGGTGATAAAAATAGCATCATCCTTGGTGTAAACAATTATGGAACACTGTTATGAAGGTAGATTTAAAGATTTATCATATACTCTATATACTCTATGCTGCATATTCTATACTTTAGATATATCCTCTAATTTACATGGAATATCATATGGAATATCATACTACTAACTAAGCGCTGGTATCTGCACTGCATCAAAGGCGGTCTGGAGCTCCGCCGCGGAGATAGATATTAATACTAGGTAGACTTGAGATGATAAAAAGAGAAGAAGAGTAAGGAATTGTTGAGAGAAAAATAAGAATAAATATTAATAATTAAGAAATTAGCATTTCAAGCTATTATTCCAATTCATGACCCTCCTCGAATCACTCTATCTCATGGCATTGGTGATTTCCCCAGGGTGCTTATACTCCTACTCCTCCGCTGCACGGCAGAACGGAAGGGTCCACTTTTTTTTTCTGCTTCAATTTTCCCCGTCGATGATCTGATCTCCAACTCCCCAACTTTTTCCCTCTTTTCGCATCTTCGTCCGCAACAATGCCGGCCGTGGCGAATGAGAGACATGACCAGCCTCTAGCAAAGAGGCAAAAGAGAGCCCCCGATGCTCAACTCCGCTCCAAACCCCGTGGCGGCTCCAAAATCTTCGCGCCTTTCCGGGTATGTCTTAAACTGGCGAGAGGAATTCCTCAACCTTCTAGCTAACCCTTGAAAAAAAAAGACTCTAGGACTCGTCTCACCGACCCCTGTCCCCTTCACCAGCGTGCGCTTGGGCAAATCAACCTACCAGATCACCACCTCGGTAGGCCACTCGCTGCAAACTTACGACTTGCGCAAAGGCCTGAACCTCGTCTTCCTCACTCGCCCGGAAACCCCAGAGATTATCACCGCGACCTATGCCTGGCAGGATAAGACTTTCGCCGCATGGGGTCATCTTCGACCCCGGTCGTCGGGAGGCATTTGGGTCTTCAAGCGTGGCAAGCGTGTTGCTAGCCTCGACAGCCCGGGTCTCGACGCGCCCATTGAACGATTGATGGTCTTTGGTTCGTGGGTGGTTGGTTGCTGGGCGGGTGGATTGGAGGTTTGGAAGACTGGCACCTACGAACATTATGCTAGCTTGCGCCCTCGTTCTGCCCCGGACGCATCGTCGGCGGAATTGGTTTATACAGGTGCCCTGTGCAACATGCCAACTTATCTCAACAAGATCTTTGTCGGCCGAACTGATGGTGGGATCGATATCTGGAATCTTCGCAGCGGGAAGTTGATTTACACTCTACCGGCGCCGTCTACGGATGCTGGCCCCGTGACCGCGATGCAGTCCACCCCGGCTCTATCACTCCTCGCTGTGGCCCATAAGAGCGGCGCTCTGTCAATCCAGAGCGTTGACTCGGGTCAACTGGTTCTCAGTCTGCGGACAGCATCTTCCCGTACACCCGCCGTAACATCGATCACTTTCCGAAGCGACGGTCTGGGAGCCGGCCACGATGGTCGACAGGCGGGTGTGATGGCTACCGCAGCTAGTGGAAGCGGCGATATCACGATGTGGGACTTGAACGAGGGTGGTCGCGTGGCTGGTATCCTGCGTGGCGCCCATCGAGTCTCCAGAAGCGAGTCCAGCATGGGTGTCAACCGGGTCGAATTCCTGGACAACCAGCCCGTTCTAGTCTCGACTGGAGACGACAATGCTCTGAAAACCTGGATTTTTGACGAAACTCCATTCTCGCCTACTCCCCGACCTCTCCATTCTCGCGGTGGCCACTCTGGCGCCGTCAGTGCTCTTGACTTCCTGCCCGCAGCCTCCGACGGCTCCGACTCCGGTGGGAAGTGGTTGCTCAGTGCTAGCAAGGACTGTAGTCTCTGGGGTCTAAGTCTGCGTAAGGATAGCCAACATACAGAGATTTCGCAGGGTAACTTGGAAAGCAAGGCGAAGAAACTTGGACCGTCAGGCTCGAGCGCTGTTATGGTGGATGAGCTAAAGGCACCCGAGGTCACTTGCGTGGCTTGCTCGCTGAATCGTGATGGGGGTATGGGAACTAAGTCTTCGGGTCCTATCTGGTCTAACCCGAAGGGAGGAAATGCCGATGCCACCAGCTTGACCGGGTGGGAAAGTGTTGTCACTGGCCACCGAGGAGATAAGTATGCCAGGACCTGGTTCTGGGGCAAAAAGAAGGCAGGACGTTGGGCCTTTGCTACAAGCGATGGAACTGAAGTCAAGGTATGTGAATTTGCTACGCTGTTCAGCTGCAGCCAGTGTCACTAACTCGAGAAATAGAGCGTCGCAATGTCCCAGTGCGGTACTTTCGCCGTTGTTGGATCCGCAGGAGGCGCTGTTGATATGTTCAACATGCAGTCCGGTATGCACCGCCAGAGCTTCCCATCCCGTTTGCCAAAGTCGGGCTTGGCGAAGCGAAGCACAGTCACTCTGTCGTCTTTGAGCGCACAGGAGGCCAAACACACCAAAGCTGTCACCGGCTTGATGATTGACAACCTCAATCGAACCGTGGTCAGTTGTGGTCTGGATGGCAAAGTCAAGGTACGACATTCTCACCCCATACATCTGCCCCACCGTACTAACATTCATACCAGTTCTGGGATTTGCTCTCAGGGTCATTAATCGATCAGCTGGATTGGCATCCAATGGCTGCCGTCACAGGACTTCGCTATAGTAAAACAAGCGAGCTGGTCGCCTTTAGCTGTGATGATCTTTCAATTCGCGTGGTCGATCTCGAGACCAGAAAGCTTGTCCGTGAATTCTGGGGATGCGTTGGCCAAGTAAATGATTTCATCTTCTCTAATGACGGTCGCTGGGTCATCGCCGCCTCAATGGATTCCGTGATTCGAGTATGGGACCTGCCAACCGGGCATCTCATTGATATTTTCCGCGTGTCTAGTACTTGCACTTCTCTCGCTATGCCCTCTACTGGAGAATTCCTGGCAACCGCCCATGCAGGAAGCATTGGTGTCAGCCTCTGGAGTAACCGCAGTCTTTTCATGTCGGTATCTACCAAGAATCTCGACGAAGATGTTATTGAGGACGTTGGCGTGCCGACCACCTCGGGCGAAAGTGGTGCGGGACTTGTTGAGGCTGCTTTCGTGGACGAGACTGAACAGGACGAGACGGAGGGACCTGTGCTCGCTACTGATCAACTGCGCAAGGACATGATGACCCTCAGTCTGGTTCCTCGCAGCAGATGGCAAGGCCTCTTGCACCTTGATTCTATCAAGGTATGTAATAGGACAATATCCCCTCCCGGTCCAATATATTGATTTTTCTAACTATTTGACTACAGGAACGTAATCGTCCCAAGGAAGCTCCCAAGGCCCCTGAAAAGGCGCCCTTCTTCCTGCCATCCCTTCACGGTAAAGACGCGACCTCTTCGCCGAACCCAGCCGCAACCGCTGCCGACGCCGAACTGGGCTCCCTTGTGCAAAGCGCAGAGGCAGAGCGATCCAGAGTCTCTAAGATGAAGTCCGGGTTCACTGGATCTTCCGATTCCCCCATCACGCAGCTCTTGGAGTCCGGTCACGATTCCGGCAACTATGACCCAATGATCGAGCATCTCAAATCTCTTTCACCTGCCCGAGCTGATCTGGAGATCCGTTCCCTGGACCCGCGTGTGCAGAATGGTTTCTCGGAGCTGGCCGGCTTTGTCGATGCTCTGACCATGCGCTTGAAATCGAGAAGGGACTTTGAATTGGTCAATGCCTGGATGGCTGTTTTCTTGAAGATTCATTCTGATACTGTTGGGCTCTGTGCTCGTCAGGATGAGCCTGAGTACCGCCTGCTGCGGAAGGCTTTGAGCACTTGGGCGAAGGAACAGGAACAGGAAGGGAAGCGTCTGGCTGGATTGGTGGGATACTGTCGTGGTGTCGTGGGCTTCCTTAGGTCTGCGCGCTAAGCTGAGCTGAGCTGAGCTGAGCCATGTCAAAAGCGAGTTGCAAATTTTTGGACTTATGGCGTAAATAGAGAAATCTTGCCTTGACGTATTATATTATTGGAACGGAAATCAAATTACATTTACATATCAATATTCTCGAAGTAATCCTAACTCCTGCTTCCTTCTCTTGGGTAGACTCTTACGAGTAAGCCCTACCCTACTCTGTGATAGATAGTAAATAATTCAACGAAGACAATTAAAAATACCGGGGATCCTGGATCCTGACTAATCTTCCAATTTTTGATTTCAAGGCCAACCGCCCCTCTACATTTCGCTTCCCCCGCGTCAATTCATCTGATATGGGAATTTCATATCTCACCAGGCATCTACTGCCATACGCTGAGACCATTTCATTCGGATCTCGCAATAACGCCGAACCCGAACTCTCACACCAGCAAAATGTCGTAATCGATGGTCCGAGCCTGGTGTACGATGTCTACCATCGCCTGCTCGCCAATATGCACCCAGGCTGCGACATCCTGGACGTCCAGCCGACATGTAACGAGGTCAGCCGTGGATTTGTGGCTTTCCTTTGTAAATTGGATAGTCTGGGCGTTGAAGTGTATATACTCTCCTCTGAAATTTTAATTTTTTGTATCTAACCATTTAACAGAAAAGGAATTTGCTTTGACGGCGCTCTCCCTATTTCAAAGCGCCACACAAGATTATCCCGCGTTGAAAAGTCCAGAAAGAAATTGGAGTTATGTCGACGTCAGGCTCTACCTCCAAGATCCAGGACCGAAACTCGGCGGGAAATGTCTTCATCGGTCATCTTTGGCCAGATATGGAATTCTGGTCGTAGTCTCCCCGCGCGATGGAAAAATTTGCCGGAAAATCCGTTCATGGTTTCTGCTGTTTTTGAAGATCTTTGCGGTCGTTGGAGTAGGGAGCGGGCTTGGAATGAATTTCAATATCGGCTCGATGTCAGTCTTCTTCCCGAAGATGAATATCCCTGGAAGAATATTACGGTGATGGTTCCGGGTGAGGCGGATACTGAATGTGCTCGCTTGGCAAAGAGTACTAAATCGGCTATTTTAACGAGTGATTCGGACCTTTTGGTTCATGATCTTGGTGTTGAGGGTTCGGTTGTTTTTCTTAACTCGCTGCAGTTGACCGAGGAGAGTGAGAGTGAGAGTACAGAGGACTCAAACTCAAATTCAAATTCGAACTCAACTCAAGCATTGAAATTAAAACTTTGTGGACAAGGCATAACTCCTCACACTTTATCTCGTCAACTTGGAATTCCTAATATCCAACGCTTTGCCTACGAGCTTCGTGAAGATCCGCACGCCCCTTTCTCTAAGCTCCTCCGCCTGGCCAGAGAATATAAATATGGCGACGATGAAAAACGCTCTGTTGAATATTGTGATTTTCTTCGCGAGTATGAGTATGGGCCTAGCCCTAGCCCTCATGCAACCAAAGACTCGGAGGAAAGCTTGAAGCTTTTCACTCAAGGAATGGATCCTAGGGTCTCTGAATTATTCTGGCAATTTGATTCCCCGGATACATATACCCAAGCCTCTCAATTCCATGTCTATCTCGGAATTCTCCACGAGGACTCTTCTCGGCGCTGTGCTTGGGAGCAAGCTCGTTCTTATCGCTCACTTGGCTATGCCCTGCTCAATCTGAGCTGCCCTGCAACACACCAGTCCCAGACTATCTATGAATTTGTTCGGCGAGGAGGAAGAATTGTCGCGGAGCAGGTCACCCTCGCTGGCGAGAAGACTGTGATTTCTGACCTTGGACACCTCCAAGGACGTCTGGATCTAGCTCGAAGTACCTTTGACCGTCGTGATTCATCGTCAGACTTTTGGTTCTTATTTGCTCTCTCGGAGGCTTATCAAGAATTATCGAATACAACGACCCCACCAACAGCAAAACAACTGCAAGGGTTCCTGGGCAAGGGCTTTATGGGCAAAGGCACTGATTGGGGTGATATTCACCTCCTAGCTCAGGTCCAGGCTGTTCTGTACTCTCTTCGAGTTTTGCAGCAACTTATTCAAATTGCGGCAAAGACTTATGATGTTGGGCCGTATCGGACTGTCTTGAGGGACCTGCCTCCTCTATATCTTCTCATGAGGTCACGGCATGAAATTGTCCAGGGGTTTTCTGAAAATGAGGGCTGTCGGAAAGTCGTTCATCAGATGATTAAGACTTATGGCTGAGTAGAACAACTGCCATTGTCATATATACTATACAGTTCAAATATACTGGAACCCAGTTTCTGGATGGGTATATCCTACGTGCCAATTCTTTAAACAGGTTTCTTTCTCTCTTCTTCAAGACACGACTCGTATCTATTGGGAAAATGGATTTATGGCCCCATTGTGGCTGCCTTGGTAGGAAACTATTGAGCTATGTACAAGAATCGGTGCACGGGAAACACCCCGTAGTAGCGCTTTTTCTGACGCCTGGGATATCACCGAAATATGGGGATATCACATGAATTCCAGCGAAGAGCTGGTTGGTGTTTTGCTTTTTTTGGTTGCAGATACTGCCATTCTGCCAGGACCGCGAGCGGTATGAATCGCAATTTGTGACCAGCACAGATATTAAATGTACGTACGCAGTAGCCCACACCACTTGTTTGCACAGAACCCCCAACATCCACTGTAGCGTAGCAGGGATGTGAAGGGCCACTGGTACGCCCGAATCGGCTCAGCCGGAGCAAATTCAAGGTTGGAGATTTTCTATTTGAGTCCAGTTGTGCAAGGGCGGAGCGGTGGGAACGCAGTCGGGCGGAGATTTCAAGGAGACTCTTTATCACTTTTCGGGGGCATCGGGGAGACGTTCGATCACGTATTTTCCTCTTGCGACGCTCATAATTGGGGCACCAGGGATTTTGCTGATGGGGATATTAGTTTTTTCTTCTTTTCTTCTTCTTCTCGGGACCTCGGTCTAGTTGTGCTTTGCACTAGGCGAGCAGAGGGTAACTCAAACTTACCGAATTCGTCGCTTGAGAT
Source organism: Penicillium cosmopolitanum (assembly GCF_028827165.1). NCBI lineage: Eukaryota > Fungi > Ascomycota > Eurotiomycetes > Eurotiales > Aspergillaceae > Penicillium > Penicillium cosmopolitanum. The sequence continues at coordinate 3,510,179 of NW_026622678.1, read as the reverse complement.
CACGATCGTTTGTCGCCACAATATAGACACGGTGCTTGATGATCCGATCAACGAGGCAGTCATCGGCATATGTACCCTTGTGATCGCACTTGATTCTCTCGAAGCGAGGGTCTTTGGCAACGCGCAATGCCAGGCGGTACTTCTGGCCCAGTTTCTCCAACTCGGCAATCACGCAGTCGGTAATGACGGGCGTGCATTTGGCGTAGAGGCAGTCCATCATGGTGGGGATGATTTCCAACTTGTGTTGGATGGTATGGGAGATAAAATTGGTATCGACGAGCACGGAGTAGGGGGGTGTCAGGGCGGTGTTATATTGGAAGAAAAGAGACGAAGGAGCCTGGGGTCTAGAAGAGAAGGGAAGAGACTGTGTTAGTTCAATCGCAAGGAAGCAGTGAGGGGGAGAGAAAGGGAGGGACCAAACGAACGCTTCGCGGACCAAGTCATCGGATTTGGGCTTTTTCTCTTCCTTGTTCGTGGGTTCCTTTCTGTATAGATTTGTGTCAGTCGTGATGGGTGAGAAGGAGGCGCCGAAAGCGCAGAAATTTGCGGGGAGGGGTTCAACGAACAGGCGATTATCACGGAGAGAGATAGCTCTCTTTGCTTGAGCGAACTTGCGCGATTTCTTGTGAACACCCATCGTAGCGAATGTCGTTGGAAATGAGTCGACAGCTAATTTCGCGAACTGACCAAAGCGGTGCAAGTCCGAAAGATTCAAAGATTTTTGTTATCGCCCTATCAGTGCTGACTCAGCGTCTTGGCATGCCAATCCTATGGTTACCAGTACCGCCCCGTCGGGTCCACCAAAGCCATGGATGGTTCGGAACGATAATTGTTTAACATTATTTGGATAGGTTCTTTTTAGTCCAATTATGTGGGTTATTAATGGGGGAATCAATACCGGCAACGAAAAAACTTCAAAAAGCCATCTCACTGCCCTCAACGCCTATCATCAAAACTGGATTACTCCAATATGGTGGATCTACTTTACATATAACATAACTATAGAACTTTTCTGAAAAGTGTCAATTGCTCTTTATCATGAAAGATAATGATGAAATTCCAAAAAGAAATATTGACTGAGTTAATTGATTACTCTTCCTCCCATGGCGGAATAACACTGCCATCTGCACGATGCCGATTCATCGACCTGATGATATCCATAGGTCCCATCCCGGTTCGTTGCATATGCCGCACTAAGCCCTCCGGTCCCTGCTCAATATCATCATACCAATCCTCGCCGTCATAGTCTTCATATCCATCGAAGTCCTCATCCATGTCGCTGTCTAAATCCGGATCGTCTAGATTCGGCATCCTGTACGGATAGATCTGAAAATCGACTTTGGATGGCTGGAACAGTTGTTGATGCTGAATGAAAATTTCTTGCGGAGTCCCCTTGTCTGGTATATGTTGTCCGGGAAGCATAATAGGTTGCGAGACATCCGATGTAAGAACTTTGAACTTCGCAAAGTCGGGATAGAGCTTTTTTCGGCAAGCCTTCGCGATGTTGCGGATCTCCTTTCGAAAAGATAATTCGCAGTCATCGATGGTGAATTCATTGATACATTTAGGTAATTCCGGATGCAGCGGACAAATGGCGTGTGATATTTGAATTTTCTTGAGAGCAGAGAATTCGCGGAAAGAGCCAATATTGACATGACTGGAGATATGCCGCTCAAGTTCCTGAATATCCCTGGCCATTGTATCTCGATGGTAGGTAAGACAGAAGGCCTCAAGAGTGTCTTTTTGCAAAAGCATAGCTTCATGGGCCTCCGCAGCATTAAACTCAGCACGCGGGTTTTGAATCGTTATTGTAGCACGCTGCATGCTGGGGACTGACTCGAAGTTCATGTAGTTAAACGACTTCAGTCCCCTGCAAGCTTGCATAAGCTTTTGAAGAGCACTGGCATCGATGTGGCATTGGTTGAATATGATATTCTCCAGTCCCAATGCCCCCGGGGTCCAGCTAGATGGAAATAAATCACCATTGAGGTCGCCTAGTTCAAAATGCGCAGCCTTGAGTTTCGGGAGAGTAAGGAGCTTTTCATATTGACTGATGGGGTACGCGGTGAACATGTCTTCACATTCAATGGAGAAGGCTGTGAGACCGGATAAAAATAATGGGTTCCGGTCAAAGAGATGATCAAACGCTTTGAGAACAGAGGATTCTCCTGCTGCCAGACTCAGATCTGAAAGATTCGGGGTCTTTGCGACTAGAATGGCGGTAAAAATGCCGAGGTCTGTCTCCTCCATGCCTTGAATCCAGATCTGCTCTTGGTCACCCAAGTCGAGGTCTTGAATTGCGCTTTTAAAAAGGGCTTTTTCCTCGGCCTTGAGGCTCTTTCCATACGGTATGCACCGAGTCGTATGAGCTTCGCATGGTACGATAGACAAATCCTTTACATGCTTTGCCAGATCTGGACGTTGGCAGATGGTCCTTGCAAAGGATATGACCGAGCTCAGGTGGTCTAGCAGTCCATCTGTGTAAAAGGAGCGATAAAGAAATGGCTGTGCTGCCTCACATAAGGTACGCGAAACAAGGCATAGATTTTGTAGATCGACTTCCTCGTCATGGTCGTCGTCCGTTGCAAGCAAATGTTCAGGGGGCGGGGTATTCTCGCTGATAAAAGTCAGGATATGGATAAGGAGCTCATTGGGGAGATCTTGTAAGCTTGGCATTTCCAAGTCTCTGATATTCCTATGGGCCTCGAGGCAGTATATAAGTGCTGCGGTAGTTGAAATGATTCACAATTTTTCCGTCACTTCTGTAACGATATGCCTATCCTGATGCCTATCTCGTTACCCATGTCACGTGTCCACACCATATAATCTACTATTGCCTATTTCCTATGTACCATATAGATAGCTTCGTCTCTTTTCTTCCTTCTCTAGTTTTCTTACTTTTTCGTTTAATATTACATACTACATTACTAGACATCGCCATAACCCACTGGGTAATTAATGGGTTACCCATTTTAACCTATTTCAACCTATTTATATATAAAACAGATGTCTTAGTATTTATTATGAATATTATTTTATAATAACTAAGATCTAGTTAAGAATATAACTAAAGATAGATATATTATAATCCAAGATAAATTTACCTATTTAAGGTAAATAATCCTAGATCCCTGAGACTGATTAGGATTACTAAAAAAGGACCTAAGGTCCCCAAAAACCTACCCTAGGTTTAAATAGCAAAAAGAACAAGGTTCTATTATAAAAATATTATTAGACATATAAGACAGGAAGTCCTACAAGTAGACATCGCCAGAACCCATGTCAACCATGACCCAACCCAACCCAACCCAGCCCAAAATGGGTTTTGGGTCTAATTCTATAACCCATTGATGGGTTTTGGGTTGAGACCCTTAACCCAAAACCCACATGGGGACCCAGTGGGTCCCCATTTTGGTGTAAACAGAACAAATATGCCAAGTATTCAAATACGGTCTGTATTATATCTGTTTTTAGGCCTTATATATAGGTATTTTTAGTTTTTTACTCAATAATAATATTATTTTATATTATATATATATATATATTACAGGTTAGAAAGGTTAAAAATAGTATATTAAAAAATAAAATAAATTACAGAGTTCTATAGTAAAGATAGTGGTATACCCTACTAGATTATATATATATCTTTATATAAAGTCTTACTTTTTTAATAACTTTTTTAATACTTAATATCTAGATCCTAAATTTTAAATATAGAATAATGAATATTAGATAAAGCTATATATAAAATATTAAGATCTTAATCCTTCTAGAAAAAAAAGATATAGAACTGGTATTCAAATACAGTATATAAAAATTATGAAAAATTATAAAAGAATTATGCTAAAATGGGTCTAAATGGGTCGAAATGGGTTACCTATTTATAACCCACTGGGTTTTGGGTTAGGTTAGGTTCTAGCTACTATAACCCAAAACCCAGTGGGTTGGGTTTTGGGTCGGCATGTTTAACCTAAAATGGGTTATGGCGATGTCTACCTACAAGCATCAGAGGATGTTTGAATAGCTTCAGTGATTACCAAAAGAGGAAATAGTATTAGAGGGATGCCCTTAGGCTTAGTAATCGATAGGTTAGATCAAAGAGATCAAAAGAAGATGTTCATCTTAATAGGTTTGCTGGGGGTTACAGTGTAATGGTTACTAAGTTGTCAGGCTAGAGACCTGTGACTAGGCAAGGATATCGGATAGTAGAGATCAGATTAGACAGTTGATATACAGACTAATTCTTAAAGAGATTAAGAATCCTGAATACTTATAGGATCTTAAATATATTAGGGTTCGGGTGGGCCTTAATATATAGGTAACTCGAAGAGAATTCGGTTTCGGATCGGTATTAAGTATCGGAGGTATTGTATACTTAGAATTCTATAATAATTTATCCTCCTCTCTGAGTAATAACCGACCCGGGTATCAACAAAGGTAAGAATTAGATTAAACAGACTAAACTTAATAGTGTTACCTCGATCAAAGGCTCTCAGGTATATCCTAATTCGGTATATTTGTATGTAGATATAAATAAAGTAATATACTCTCTTTATTACCTCTATAATAAAAGCTTCCTTCTATAACTCTTTTAATCCTTACTTTTCTCTTATCTTTATTTTCTTTAATCTTAATCTATTCCTTCTTGTCCTTAATTTATTATCCTTTTGTTATATTAGCTACTGCTGCTGCCGCTAGTACTGCCGGTGCTCTGATTATAGTTATAGGTCCTTCTAGAGGCACTAGGGGTACTGCTTATTAAGGTAAAGATTATACGAAAGGTAAGGGTTGTACTGCTTCTACTTCTGCTTCTGTTTCTGCTAGAGGAGATAGAGATAATAGGGGCGATAGAGGAGATAGAGGTAATAGTAATAATAGACCGCTAGAAGATAATAGGCCTGGTAATAACTTACGTTCTCTTTGTGCTTACTTCGTACATCCTTTCTTTGCTGCTTATATAAAGTATATAGCGAAGGTAGCTCTTTGTCCTCCTATAGATAAGATTCCTGAAATTCAGTATAACTAGGATTATACTAATTCTGTTTTCTGAGAACCTTAAGTAGATTTTCTAGATCCTAGTTTCTAAGGTTTTTAGCAGTAAATAATATTTACTTACCTAGTAATCTAGCTTACTATAGTTAAAATAAGAGCTAGAGAATATTTTATTAAAGAAACTAGATAGACTAGTTCTAATAATAGAAGTATAATTAGAATTATTTGTATTTTAAGAGAGAAATAGATAAGGTCTGTTTCTAAAATAAAAGAGATTTAGATTTAAATTAAAGTTATTTTAATTTAGGTTTAATCTAAAACTATAAAAGCTTTTTAGATATAAATACTTAGGATCTTTTAGTCTTATTCTTTACTATTAGACTAGTTTAGAAATAAGTTATTAAGTTATAGGTATTTTAAGCTTAAATTTATATTATTATTAAATAGATTATACTTTTATATCTTTACTTTATTAAATTTCTATATACTCTATACTTTTTCTACCTATTCTATATAAGTAGTAGGTATATTCTTTATATATTATTAAATATATAGGGTTAACTATTATTATAGCTTTAATATATAACAGTAAGCTTATTTATCTTAGGATACCTAGAGTAGATAATACTTTAGATCTATAAGATAATAATAAAAAGTCTTTAGTTCTTTATTAATTTATTAGTAATAGTACTCTATCTTATTACTAACTTCTCTAGTAAAGATATTTTTATTATATATTAAAGTAAAAGTCTATTCTTTAAAGTACTTCTAGTTACTAAGGTATTTATTATTATTATCCTTAAGGTATCTCTCTTCTATAGTCTAATTATTTTTATAATTAGAATTAAGATCCTTAACTTCTATAAGAATCTTTATCTTCTTATTCTTATAAACCCTAGAATTATCTTAGAAAATATAACTAAGTTAAAAAAGCTAATTCTCTTACTTCTAAATACTAAATAATCTTTTAAACTTATTAACCCTAAAACTCTCTACTTTCTTATATTTCTTAGCTTTAATTTACCTATAATTTATAGGTAGGCTATTTAAGAAGTCTTCTATATAAATTTTAGAGACTTAAGCAGTAAGTTTCTTAAGATATATATAAACTGCTAAAAACTTCTTAAGGTACTTAATTTTACGCTTTTTTTCTTTTAGACTCTCTTAATTAAGTTCTATAATACTTCTAGTTATAGGTTTACTTATAATTACTTAGATCTATATTCTATATAGAGAAAAGAATAATAATATATTAATAATATATTTAGTAGTCTTATAGATAGATATCTAGTCTAGTTTAGGTTTAATAGAGATTCTAGGTTAATCTAGGATTAATTTAACTTTAGGCTATTAAATAGCTAGAGGAGATATAGTAGATTTAGAATAAGTACTATTATAAGAGAATATAGGGTTTTAATATATAGAGGGTACTATCTTTAATCTTTAGATAGTTAATAAAGAAGAATTAGAATTATAATAGTTACTAAGTTATTAGGCTAGAGACCTATAACTAGATAAGGATATTAGATAGTAGAGATTAGATTAGATAGTTAATATACAGACTAATTCTTAAAGAGATTAAGAATCCTAAATATTTATAGAATCTTAAATATATTAGGGTTCAGATAGGCCTTAATATATAGGTAACTTAAAGAGGATTTAGCTTCAGATCAGCATTGAGTGTCAGAGATATTATATACTCAGAATCCTGTAATACTTAGATTTTAGCCAAATTAGAAATTAAGGTAGCAGTCACACACTGACCTAATTAACCGCCCGCTAATTAGGTCACCCACGATTAAACGATCTTTCATAATTAAACAATCCTTTTTGTATTCTATCGCTATTTTCTACTACCACAAAGGCCTAGGGTATCTAGGATCTGTTATATACACTTCCTCGCCACCAGTAGTTATATATAAAGCTTATTTTTGGTCGGAATAGGCATATCCGGGGCCTCTGGGGCCTCTAAGCTCTCTGTATTTATATTATCCTTTGTAATAGTCTTCTCTTACTTAGCAATATTATCAGCAACGTAGCATATAGCGTTGTATATTGTTAATAGACTATATTTTCCGACCTGTTACCTTAATTTATATATAATTTTAGGAGGTTTTAGTAATTAGTTTTACAATACGTTGTCTATAATACTAATAAGGTCTACCTTGCTAATACAGATCCTAGTATATCGATTAATTATAGTATAAAGCTTTAGTAAAATTACCTTTTTATTAGTATCTAAAAGCTTCTTAATTTTGTCTGTTAATTAGTATACTAAAAAACTATTTCTGAGAGATAATATAGGTAAATCTAAGCTAATTTATACAGTAGGATCTATACTATTAAATATCTAAAGATTACAGTTATTATAACTAAGCTCTTCTATTAATAGCTCGATAACTAGCTCTGGCTTAAATAGAATAAGGCTATATATAGTAAATAACTTACAAATAGTACGTAGTATTATTGTTTCCTGGTAAATAGTCTTAATCTCTCGAAAAAAAGAAGCTACTATCGTATATATCTCTACCCTAGCTTACAACCTTATTATTTTTAGCCTTAAAGTATTACTTTAATATACAAAAGAGGCTTCTATTAAGTAGCTAAATTAGATTTATAGTATAGGATAGGAAAACGTAAGGAATAATATTATTAATCCTATATATTTCTAAGAATTCCTATATAAGATATGAACTATAGCCATTAAAAAATAATAATCTTCTGCTAGTTATATATAACTGTATATACTGAATAAAGAAGTATAGCTAATCTATAGCTATTTTATTATTAGAAAAGCCTATAGGTAATATAGCAACCCGTAAAGCCTTTAGAAGAGTATTATTATCGATATACTAACGTTTAAGATAGTATTTATCTTTTGCAACAAAATACGGCAGTATTAACTAACTATCTGCTATAATATACTTAATTCTAGTAAAAAGATTACTATACTTCTTAGATACTAGAGATTAACGTTCTTTATACTTAGTAAGTACTTTTTGAGGCCTTCCCTAGCCTAGAAGAAACCTAGTTTTATTAAAATTATAGATATACAAGGCTGGTGTAGCAGTAATAAGAGCCTTAATTCGATTAAAAAATACCTATATAATACTAATATCAAGGCTATTAAATCGATTACGACCTATTAGCTTCTGTTTAGTCTAGAAAAAGCTATACTTAGATACTGCTTACTTAATAAAGCGATAAACCTAGTTGTAGTTAAGAGATACCGCTGATAGGTCTAGATGACGAACTATAGTATTTGTACTAGATTCTATACGTCCAGAAGTAGGCAGAACGTCTAGGTTATCTAGATGATTAATCTAGGTAAATAGTACCTCTTCCTAAGCGTCGTCTAGCCTTCTATAGGGTATAGGGCAATTAGCCCTAGATTAACAACCTTTTCTACATATCTGTAGGTACTGTACAGGAACACAATATTCACGCAATAGCACTGCAAAATTAGGCTTTTTGAGAGTCCTAGCCTTCTGGTAGGCTGTGTTTATACGCTTATTGATAGTTATTTTGCTCAAATCCATAGTAAAAAGGTGGTAGTGGTGGTAAATATACAAAAAGGATCATTTAATTATAAAAGATCGTTCAATTATGGGTAACCTAATTAGCGGGCGGTTAATTAGGTCGGTGTATGACTGCTACTCTTTAATACTAGGGCAAAAGAAGTAATAAAATCCTTAGAGATAGATTTGCAGAATTATAGGGTTATCTCTACAGTATAGCTTAGATTATAGCTTAGGTTACAGCTTAGGTTACAGCTTAGGTTACAGCTTAGGTTACAGCTTAGGTTATAGCTTAGGTTATAGCTTATTTTATCCTTAATATTAGGGTTATCTATATTATTAACAGTATAGCTTAGAGAAACAGAACACTTAAGAAGTAAGTAAAGCCTGTCTTTATTTACTATATCTAACGCTATAGTTAAATACCTATAGGTAAATAAAGAATTATATAGATAGTAGTTAAATAAGTTATATTATTAAAGAATTAAAGGTTCTATTAGTTTTAAGGTAAGTAGTTAAAAAAAAACTAAGATAAAAGAGAAAAAGTTTAAAGAAGTTAGGTTTAAAATAGCTATAATTAAAGCTAATATCCTCTATAGGCTATAATTAGCCTATTAACAGGTATATAAACTAAAGGTTTATATATAAGGAAGGTATATATACCTAAACAGGATTCTAATATAGAAGAAAGGTATAACCAGTAGTAGGATCTTAGCAGCTTTATAAATAAGGCTAGACCTTTAATTTTAGCCGAAATCTAGGGTTTAGATATAGCAATGTATAACCTAGAGGTTTATATATTAGAAAGGTACGCCTAAATAGGAATCTGATATAGAAGGAAGGTATAACTAGTAGCAGAATCTTAGCAGTCTTATAAATAAGGCTAGGTCTTTAATTTTAGCTAAAATATAAGGCTTAGAGATAGTAATATTAGGGATATCAAAACTAAGACAGCTGTATCTATAATAACTATATTAGCCAGAACTTAGCTAAAGGTATAGTTTTTGAGAATAACAGTAAATATACTAAATAATTATTTACTAGAATAGTTATTCTACTAACTATTATTATAAGACTATAAAGGTCTTACTAGGCTTAGGGGAATATAGATAAAGGAGGAATTATCATAGATAGTTGATTACTAAGTAATCAATAAGATTAAGGACGTAGTTGCTTGATTATAGAGGATTCTGATTACTGTATTCTGTATATTTTAAAGGGGAAGAAGGCCTTATTTAACCTTAGAATAATTATACCGGATAGTCAGTTATCTAGCTATCCGGCCGGCTACCTAGTATACTGAAGATCTGGTGTTCTTTAGGGTTACTAGGCTTTTAACTAGATCTGTCACAGGATTCTGAGTATACAATACCTCAGACATACTTAATGCCGATCCGAAGCTAAATCCCCTTTGAGTTACCTATATATTAAGGCCTATCCGAACCCTAATATATTTAAGATCCTATAAATATTTAGGATTCTTGCTCTCTTTAAGAATTAGTCTGTATATTAACTATCTAATCTGATCTCTACTATTTAATATCCTTATCTAGTTATAGATCTCTAGCCTAATAACTTAGTAACTATTATAATTCTAATTTTTCTTTATTAACTACCTAAGGATTAAAGATAGTACCCTCTATATATTAAAACTCTATATCCTCTTATAATAGTACTTATTCTAAACCTACTATACCTTCTCTGGCTATTTAACAGCCTAAAGTTAAATTAATCCTAGATTAATCTAGAACCTTTATTAAACCTAAACCGGACTAGATATCTATCTATAAGACTACTAAACGTATTATTAATATATTATTATCCTTTTCCCTATATAGGATACAGATCTAAAGAATTATAAGTAAACCTATAACTAAAAGTATTATAGAACTTAATTAAGAGGGTCTAAAGAAAAAGAAGTATAAAATTAAGTACCTTAAGAAGTTTTTAGTAGTTTATATATATCTTAAGGAACTTACTGCTTAAGTCTCTAAAATTTATATAGAAGACTTCTTAAATAGTCTATCTATAAATTATAGGTAAATTAAAGCTAAGAAATATAAGAAAGTAGAGGGTTTTAAGGTTAATAAGTTTAAGAAATTATTTAGTATTTAAGAATAAGGAAATTAGCTCTTCTAACTTAGTTATATCTTCTTAGATAATCCTAGGGTTTATAAGGATAAGAAGATAAAGATTCTTATAGAAGTTAAGTACCTTAATTCTAATTATAAAAATAATTAGACTATAGAAGAGAGATACCTTAAGGATAATAATAATAAATATCTTAGTAACTAGGAGTACTTTAAAGAATAGACTCTTACTCTAATATATAATAAAAATATTTTTACTAGAGAAGTTAGTAATAAGATAGAGTACTGTTACTAATAAATTAATAAAGAACTAAAGACTTTTTACTATTACCTTATAGATCTAGAGTATTATCTACCCTAGGTATTCTAAGATAAATAAGCTTACTGTTATATATTAAAGCTATAATAGTAGTTAACCCTATATATCTAATAATATATAAAGAATATATCTACTACTTATATAGAATAGGTAGAAGAAGTATAGAGTATATAGGAATTTAATAAAGTAAAGGTATAAAAGTATAATCTATTTAATAATAATTTAAATTTAAGCTTAAAATACCTATAACTTAATAACTTATTTCTAAACTAGTCTAATAGCAAAGAATAAGATTAAAAGGGTCCTAAGTATTTATATCTAAGAAGCTTTTATAGTTCTAGATTAAACCTAAATTAAAACAACTTTAATTTAAATCTAAATTAAAACAACTTTAATTTAAACCTAAATCAAAACAACTTTAATTTAAACCTGAATCAAAATAACTTTAATTTAAATCTAAATTAAAATAACTTTAATTTAAATCCGAACCTCTCTTATTTCGAAACAGACCTTATCTGTTTCCCTCTTAAAATAAAGATAATCCTAATTATACTTCTGTTACTAGAACTAGTTTATCTAGTTCCTTTAATAAAATACCCTCTAGCTCTTATTTTAACTATAGTAAGCTAGATTACTAGGTAAGTAAATATTATTTACTGCTAAAAGCCCTAGAAGCTAGGATCTAGAAAACCTACTTAAGGCCCTAGTACTATTGTAATAATATTTAGTCAAAAAGCTTAGAAAAAGCACTAGAGTTAAGCTATTCTATAAGTTCTAACTTCTAGCCTTAAGTAGGAATAGTTACCTATCTCTATATTCTGATTTATATCTAAAATAATATCGAAATATATATAGATATTAATACCTATAAATATTATACAGATATAACTAAGATCTAGTTAAAGATACAACTAAGATCTAGTTAAAGATATAACTAAGATCTAGTTGAAGATATAACTAAGATTTAGTTAAAGGCTTAGTAACCCTAAAAAACACCGGATCTTCGGTATATAAGGTAGCCGGCCGGATCTTCGGTATACTTAGTATCTGACCGGATATTCAGTATACTAGATAACCGGCCGGATAGCCGGAATACTAGCTATCTGGTATAACTATTCTAAGGTTAAATAGGGCCTTCTTTCTCTTAGAAATAAAAATAATACAATAATCAGAATCCTCTATAATCAAGCAACCAAGCCCTTAATCTTATTGATTACTTAGTAATTAACTATCTATAATAATTCCTTCTCTATCTATATTCCCCTAAGCCTAGTAAGACCTTATCAGTCTTATAGGTTATAAGCCCGGATTATCTATATCTGGCTATACTACCTTTTTATATATACTTTTTGCCTTCTTTTTTATTTATTTCCTATTTAGGAACTTTTAAAGCCCAAAAATATTAAATCCGAGATATCCCCGTATTTTGGCCGAAATCTTAACAAACTTCAAAAATATACAAAACCTATTGATATATATATATATTATATATACTATAGCAAATCTTTAAAAGATTAAGGTGCCTAAGCTCTCAGGCATCGAAAATTATACTACATAGTTAATTAGGGCCTACGCTCTATTGGTCAAAGAGGATTTAGGGTTTGATACCCTAGACCCAGATAGAATAATATCCGATAAAACTACTATAACTCCTACAAAAAACAGGAAAGCACTAGCTATTATTAAGCTATTGTATAACAATAATCCTTTATTATATATAAAGGATAAAACTAGTGCTATTCAGGCCTGGAATACCCTAAAGGAATTATTTAATCCTAAGGGTTTTACTACTAAATTCCTAGTATTAAAAGAGTTTTTTAATACTACTCTAGGAGATTTTAATATAATAGAGCAATACCTTAATAAGGTAAAACTACTTATTAGTGACCTAAAATCTAAGGAGATTATACTGCCTAATCAGATAATTATTACCTAGATTTTAAATAGTCTAGACGAAGATTATTCAGAATTTATACAAAATATTATATAATCTCTGTATAATAATCTAAAGTATATACTATTAATTTATTAATAAAATCACTTATTAATAAATTACATAGTAAAGAAGATAATACTATTTATAGTATTAATAATTCCTTCTTTAACAAAAATAATACAAACAAAATTACTAAAAAACCATAGAAAAAAATAGCCTTATAAAGGCAAATTCTGCAAAAATTATTATAAAACTAATTATAATGTTAATGATTATTACTTCCTATATCCTAATAAGCGTCTAGATTAGTAGAAATTAATTAATATAAATAATACAAACGCTATAAACAATATAAACAACAAAAACAATAAAAATAACAAAAATAAAAACCTACAAAATAACAATTAAGTTGCTATTGTTAATACTATTCTGTCTGATGCAGATAATTTTAACACTATACCTATTCAGGATATTGATATAGAGATTAATAATCTTCTATTAGATCTTGATAATAATATAAGTATTAATAATACCCCTAATACTAAAAATAACAAAAATATACTTATAAATAATAAAGGTTATCTAGGCAAACTGCCCTATCAGATTAGACCTATTTGTAATTTTGTTATTAATACTGCTACTACTATCTCTGTTATTACAAATTTAAATTATTTTTATTATAAACAAGCAGTAAATGAATCAGTAAACTAGGGAAAAGCACTAAAAATACTAATAAAATATAAAGGAACTGTTATTATACAGACTAATCTAAACTATATATATATAATGCATAATGTGCTATATATACCTGAATTAGGTATTAATATACTAAGTACTAATAGACTAAAAGGTATATCTATTTTTAAAGAAAATAGTGTATATTTATATAATACTGTAAAACCTGTTTAGTACAATATAGGCTTAGTGCGATATCCCCCTTAGTGTGATAAATTTTCGGCTAAATATTGGATCCACCATACAAATATCGCCAAACCTTGATAAAACAGTATATCGTAGCCTCCTTTTTTCTCTTCTACCTATATTATACTATTGAATATATTACTAAGCCTATAATAAATTAATATAACTAATCAGAATGCTCTGTTAAGTAATTTTAAACTGCTAAAAGGCTGCTCTTAGAGAGCAACATTAATAATTTCCCTCTGCTATACAACAATAACTAGCTTATTAGTTTAATAAGAAATATAACTATTGTCCTATATAATCTACTTTATCTGCTATTCTATTATCAAAATATAAATATCTGGATACTAATCCTTCTAACTATATTATTAATACAAAGCAGCGATATACTGTAAAGTAGCCTAATCTTAAAGCAGTATTGATTTATTAGATTACTCTTACTAAAGGTAATATTCCGATATCTTAAGAAGTTATCTGAGAAAAAGCTTAAGATTACTGGACTAAGCTTCTAATGTATACTAATTAACTAATTCTAATCTTTAGTAATAGATAGTTATCTGTATTTTAAAACTAAGAAAATATTCGGGATTACTGACTATTTAGTAAACTTAGAAGTACTTTAGAAACTACAGCAGAAGCTATAATTCTAATTTAATATCTTTTGAAGACTTATGATGTAAAAGATATTTTTAACTATAATAAAACTACTCTTTATTAGAAATAAGTTTCTGATTAAAGTCTTACTATAAAACCTTTACCTGGACAAAGGCAACAAAAAGTAAGAATTTTAGCTCTATTTTGTTATAATGCAGATAGCTCTGAAAAACTCTATCCTTAGTTTATTAGAACAGCTAAAAAACCTTATACTTTTGCCTGTGTAAAGATTAATATTAAGAACTTAAATCTTTAATAGAGGTAGAATTTAAAAGCTTAGATAGTTAGTAAGTTTTTTAAAGAATAGCTTTAATAGTTTGATTAATAAATGGTTAATTAAAAAGTTATTCTATTAATAGATAATTTCTTAGCTTATAAAGCTGTAGTATATTCTATTAATAAAAGTTCTTAGCTATTATAAAATACTTTAATTATCTGGCTTTCTCTAAATTTAATAAGTTAATATTAACTATTAGATTAAGGAATTATTCGGACTTAGAAAGCCTATTAGAAACGAAAATAGGTTTAATTTATAGTATCTAAATTTGATTAAGGCCGAGATCCTATTAAATTAATAAATATTCTTAAAGTATTACAATAGGTAATATAAACTTAGGAACTTAATATTTCGGCTTAATCTATTAGTAATTACTTTAAAAAAGTATTATATAATGATAGTTCTGATTAAGATTTAAATAACTAGCTAATTATTGATAAAATCTTATCTAATCTCTTAATATTAAGACCCTAAATAGTTGATCTTATAAATACTGAGTGCTTTCTTAATCCTAAGGATAAAATAGTCTAAGATAGAATTAAGACCTTAGATAATATAGTACTTAGTTAATTTAAGGAAGAGGTAGATAATAACGATACAGCTTTATTGCCTAATATACTATTAGTATTAATAAATAATGCTATTAAGGTATTAGAGATACTATACCTATATAAAGAGTAGCAGAAAGAAGGCTTAGTATAGATAATATCTAATCTGTATAGGTATAAGAGGGTAATATAGGCTAGGAAGTTAAATATACAAAAGCAGAGCAATATTAGGTCTTTTTTTAAATGAAATTTAGTATATAAACCAAAAATATATATTTGAAATACTATAATGCGATACCTCCTTAGTACGATACAAATTAGCTGTGCACAGGGCATCGTACTAAACAGGTTTTATAGTAATAAAAAACCAACAATAAAAGGATATAAAGATACCCTATATAAAACTAATACTAATATACTATATCCTAATAAGATATTTGATATAAAATATCAAAATAAGCTACTATATCTAGAAGATAAAGATATAGAGATAAATAACTGGTATAAAAGATTAGGCTATATTAGTCCTAAAGCTCTTAAATATATACTAAGTAATATTATAAATATAAAAATATCAGACGAATACTTATATAAAATAGTTAAAAACTGTGATATATACCTAAGATCTAAGGCAAAAAGATATATAAATAAAAGGTCTAATAATACTATACTCTATAGAAGAGGAGAAAGACTATATAGTAATATAGGTGGTCCTATAATACCAAAAACATATAATAACTATATATATTATATAATGTTTCTAGATAAGCAAACCCGCTATCTATTTACTATATTATTAAAAAATAAAAACTAAGTAATAACACCTTTAAAAAGGATAAAAGCCTTAATAAAAAATCAAATTAGTATAAATATAAAACAACTATTTACTAATAATAGTAAAGAATATATTAATAAACTAATTAAAAATATAATAAACAAATATAGTATTATATATAATACTAGTCCTGCTTATACAAAGGAGCCTAATAGCCTAATAAAGTATATAAATCTTACCTTATTAAATAAGGTAAGGATAATACTAGCTAATAGTAATTATCCTAAATACATATAGGGTAAAGCCTTATTAGCAGCTACCTATTTATATAATAGAACACTATATAGTGCTCTAGGGTTTAAAACACCTTATAAGTTATATAATAAAACAAAACCCTCTATCGATATATATAATTAATTAAAAATATAGGGTTCTACTGCTTATTATACTATTAATAAGTAAATAACTAAGCTAGAACCTAGGCAGGAAAAAGCTATATTAGTAGGCTATACTGATTATAGCTACTATAAGCTTTATATACCTAATAAAAGGACTATAATAATAACAAAAGATATTATAATCCTAGAAAATAAATACTATAATTTTGATAGTATTAAGGATAATATAACTAATATATATCTAAATAATAATAAAAGGATTACCCTAAAAACCCTAAACCCTAAACCTTTAATATATAAGATAACTACAAGAGCAACAGAATATATAAAAATAGTAGAGGATCCCTCTTATAAAATTAAGGTTTAAATACTAATAAAAAATAATATATACTATAATAATAATAATATACTCTATACTCTGTCTGATACAGTAGTAGAAGCTATATATAGGCCTATATATAGTAGTATATTAAACTTTGTTTTAACTATAACTACTATAAAGGAGCCTAATATACTAAAACAGGCCCTAGAAGGCCCTGATAGCCTATATTAGCAAAAGGCCTGTATAGCTAAAAATAATGCCCTAGTTAGCCAAAAGACCTAGGATATTGTTGATATACCTAATAATATAACCCCTATAAATAGCCGATAGGTTTTTAAGATGAAACCTACTATAAGCAGAACAGCTAATAATACTAGTTATATTACTAATAGTAATAATACTATTAGATATAAAGCTAGATAGGTTATATAAGGTTTTAATCAAAGATTAGGAATAGATTTCCTAGAAACCTTTTCAACAACATACCGAACAGAATCATAGCATATACTATTACTAATAGCTATTAATAAAGGCCTATATATATAGCAATATAATGTTAAAAACGCTTTCTGCTATACTAATATAGATACTGATATATATACTATATTACCAATAGGATTATATAATAATCCTAAATATAATAATAAATATACAAAGCTTAATAAAGTATTATACAGGTTAAAATAATCCCTTAGACTATAGTATTAATACCTAAAATCAGTACTAGAATTACTAGATTTTGAGGTATTTCTATATGACAAAGAAATATATATAAATAAAAAGGATAATTATATACTAATATGTTACATTAATGATATACTAGTATTGCATAAAGATCTATCCTATATAAAAACCTTAAAAAACAATATAAATAAATCTATTGAATTAGATAAAATAGGTCAAATTACCATATTTTTAGGTAATAATATATATATTGATTATAAGGCTAAAAAGCTATATATATATCAAACAAAATATATTGATAAATTATTATCTAAATTCAATATATATAATAATAATATATATAAACTAAAAGATATACCTAGAGAACTAGGAATAAAATTAATAAAAAATACTACTACTGCTAGTAATACTAATATAAAAGAATATCAAAAAGAAATAGGCTCTCTACTATATTTAGCCCTAAAAATAAGACCTAATATAGCCTTTCCTGTATTATATTATACTAGGTTTATATTAAATCCTAGTAAAGAATATTTTAAGGCTATACACTATATATAGTATTATATACTAAAATATAATAATAAAGGTCTAATATATAACTGCTTAGGTAATAACCTATATATTAAAGGTTATTATAACAGTAACTAGGTAAATGATATTAATAATAGAAGATCTACTACTAACTATATATTTAGCCTAGGTAGTAATCTAGACCTAACTAATCCTATATCCTAGAATAGTTAGCTTTAAAAAACAGTAGCTTTATTAAGCTGTAAAGCTGAATATATAGTATTAAAAGAAGCTATAAAAGAAGCAATATATCTAAATAATATACTTATATATATAAATAATTACCTAAATTTAGGTTATACTAATACTATACTAATAATATTAATAGACAACAAAGGAGCTAAAAGATTAGCTGAAAATCCTAAATTCTATAAGAGATCAAAGTATATTAATATAATATATCATTTTACTAGGAATACTATACAAAATAACTAAATAAAGCTAGTACTAATACCCTTAAAAAGTCTGAAGCTAAATCCCCTTTAAGTTATCTGTATATTGAGGCCTACCCGAACCCTAATATATTTAAGATCCTATAAGTATTCAGGATTCTTGCTTTCTTTAAGAATCAGTCTGTATATTAACTGTCTAATCTGATCTCTACTATCCGATATCCTTACCTAGTTATAGGTCTCTAGCCTAACAACTTAGTAACTATTACAAGATCTTAGTTATATTCTTAACTAGATCTTAGATTAGGATAATATTCATAATTATAAAGCTAATATCTTTTATTTAATTAAAGTTTACAGCAGACTAATAATAATAATAAGATTAGAAATATATCTAAATTAATATATATATAGATTACTATAATATCTGTTTAAAATTAGTAAGTTAGATCTAACTAAGGTAAATAGCCTTAAGACTAGGAGAATTATTAAGTAGTATTTTAAAGATACTTACTAAAAGATTAATTATAGAGTTCTAGGTATTAATTTTTATTTATTAAAGATATATCTTATTTTAAGAAGATAATACAGATAATAAACTTATACTAGCCTTAACTTACTAACAGACTAGTTAAGTTATATAACTATCCTCCTTAGGCTAATATCTATTTTTTACTTAGAAGATAAAGATATATATCTTCTATAGATATAAGTTAGTCTACTTTTTAGCTGCTACTTAGCTACTAAAATTAATTTACTTAAATTTAATCTTTATTAGAATTAAAAGTAGCCTAAGGTTAAGTAATCTCTGATAATTTTAAATATCTAATTAATATAAATATTATAGGCTTCTACTCTCTATAGACTATTACTAAGTATCTATCTTAACTTCTAAGTTAAGTATAAGTTAAATATTTATATATTCTACTTATATAATCTATAATTCTCCTATACAGAGACTAATTAGTATAAGACTAACTTAATTATCTAAACTAATTCTATACCTATAGCTAACTTACTATAATCTTTAATATTAACTCTCTCTGCTTAAGTAGCTTAACTAAAATCTAAGGATTAACTAGTATTTATAATACTTTAGTCTATTTTCTTTCTACTACTATACTAGTAAACCTAAAACTTACACTAGTAATAGTAAAACTTATACCTATACTAATTATAAGATATATACCCTATATAAATACTCTGCTACTTCTCTAAAGATATAAATCCTATATATAAGCTACTCAGCCCCCCCTATTTTACTAAACCCTAAGCTTATCTGTACTGCTGATTACCCCTTATATATGTAAACTAATATTATTAGTTACTACACTATATATATACCTCCTTTTTTACAGCTAATAAGAACCTAATAGATACTACCTGTCTAACTCTATACTCTCTGACAATATAAATTAAAGATAGTAGCTCTATAGTTTATTACTACTTATTTAAACAAAATACTTATCTTTTATATTAAGGCTAAGTATCTTATATTTCTACTAAAATATAAAGGTCTTATACTCTGAATATATATATAAGAAGACTTAATAAAAATTAGTTAAGCTTAACAAAGAAAATTTAACAAAATTAGTTAAGCTTAATAAACTTAGTTAAGTAAAATTTTAACTATTATTAAGGCCTATATTCTAAGCTTCTGGAGTTCTGCTACAGGCCTATTTAGGTTTAGTCTATTTAACTATACTGCCTATTATTAATATTCTGCCAGAGGCTTAATTAGGCCTAGTCTAGTTAAGCTTACCGCTTAGCCAGAGTAATATAAAAAGGACCTATACCCTCTAGCAAACCTAGAGAGAACAATATCTTCTTTTAATCTCTTGATCTAACCTTTTGATTACTAAGCCTAAGGGTAATTCTTTAATACTATTTCCTCTTTTGGTAATTACTGAAGCTATTCAAATATCCTCTGATGTCTGTAGGACTTCCTGTCTTTTATATACTTTAGCTACTTAGTATACAAACTATTTATTTTAGCTAAAATATCTCTAAAAGATATAAAAATTCTAGATCTAAAGTAATTAAAGCTAGCTAATAAGATAGGATAGGTTAGAATAGGTTAGAATAGGTTATTAAGAGATCAGAATAGGTTATTAATAGGTTAGAATAGGTTATCAATAGGTTAGAATAGGCTATTAATAGGTCAGAATAGGTTAGAATAGGTTAGAATAGATTAGAAGAGATTTTTAATAGGTTATAAATAGGTTCTACTAGATTTTACTAGGTTTAACCTATACTAGAATCTAATTAGTAGGAATAACAGACTATCTTCTTCTAATATATCTCCTTTTATAACTAATCTATATATAATAAGCTAATTCTCTTCTTACTTTCTTTCTTTATTAGTATAGGTATTCCCTCTTCTATTTTCTTTCTTTCTTACCTTACTATAAATCCTTAATTAATTAATAATAATTATATTATAGAGTTAAAGTTAATATTCTAATTTTATCCTATTATTATATAATAGAAATACTAAAACTCTTAGTTACTTAACCCTATTCTAGAATACTACTATATCTTCTTATAGTTAGAATTAATATCTTATTAATATCCTTAAGCCTTATAGTAAGCTAGACTTTCTCTGCCTAGTTAACTCTCTACTATTTACTAACTTACTTCTATATATTAGCTCTAATTATAGAAAAGAATATCTACTATATAATAATATAGTATATAATAACTAGATAAAATAGTAGATTAAGACTAATTTTAGGCAGAAAAGTAAAGTAGTATAGGATTTAAACTAAAGTAGTAATATCTAGTAGAAATATAATTAGATTATATTAATTAAGAACAGAGTATCTAAGGTTATATATAAGTAATACAGTATAATTCTAGAGTATCTAATAAATAGTCTTCTAATAAAGAAAGGTTACTAAGGGACTTCTATAATAAAGAAGTATTTAGATACTATAAACTATATCTAGATAGGGTAGGGTAAAGAAGATTTAGGGATTTTTTAGTTTTTAAAAATAAAGATATAACCTTATTTCTCTTATATATATAATACTAATTAATTTTAGCTTTTAGAGCAGTATTCTAGTTAAAATCCTCTTTTTATAAAAGTACTAAGAGAAAAAACTACTTTAGTTTACTACTATTAACTAACTACTAATATAACTTTTTAAAGCTTCTAAGCTTAGTAAGATTATCTATATTATCTATTTAGTATTCTCTAAGCCCTTAATACCCTCTGCTAAAACTATATATTACTGCTTATACTCTATTGTTAAAATATATTAGTAATTAGCCCTCTAAATCCTTTCTTCTAATACTAAGCTTTTACTTATACTTAACTGCTAGATATTATCCTATAATTAGGTATTTATAGTAATAACTACTTACTTTACAGATATAAATTAGATATACTAAGAAATATTACTTAGATTTAAGTTAGTATATAGTATATACAGTAGTTCTAACCTAAGCTAAATTATTCTTTAGATCCTAAAGTAATATTAGATTTAAGATTAGATTTATATAATTACTACTAATAATATAATAAATAATAAAATAATAATTAAGGCTCTTTAGCAGAGTCTACTACCTAATATAACTATTATCTAGATTCTCTATCTTATATATATTATCTAGCTAAGTTTAAATAAGCTTCTTAGAAAACTAAAGATATTTTCTTAGAATAAGAATACTAAGAATAGATAGACTAAGCAGTATTTTATAGTAGTAAAAAAAGAATATCTAGAACTATAATATTATAGTAATACTTAATAAAATTTAATATCTAGCTATATATATTAATACTAATCCTTAATATTATAAGATTTTTCTATAACTCTAACTAAAAAAATCTTAACTAGTATTTATTTAAGATAACAAGATCTGTTAAAACTCTACCTTCTTAATACTTTACTTACTTATTATTTAAGCCTTTCTATAAGGAATATAATTATATAGAGATACTCTTAACTAATAATAAGTAGTAATAAATTAACTATCTACTTTATATAACTTAGCTATTCTTTAACTATACTACTAAGCTATTAAAAATAAAGGATATTATAACTTATCTTATCTTTAAGCTCTATAATATACTCTTTAATTATCTAGAACAGATAAAAAAGTAGCTTAAATATAAGTATATTCTAAAGAAGTAGTAAATATTAATAGCTTTAGATACTAGTTATAATAAACTTTATATTTATTATATACAGACAGACTATATATAAGGATATACCTTTACTGTTAGTATAATACTAGTATTAAATAGCTAAATTTACTTCTTTCTCTTTAAAGACTAGGATTATAAGTAGTAGATAAGATACTAAAGATTATTCTAGATAGTATTATCTCTATACTAGATCTATCTCTTAGATAACTAATCTACTTCTAATCCTTAGACTTAGTCTATATCTACTTTATAGCTAAGTAAGATATTAAGTAGTAATTAAAGAGCTATAAAGCCTATAGAGAATAAAATAAGCTAGTATCTAGATAGTAGTTAATAATCTCTTCTTAATATTTATTTATAATACTATATACTAATATCTACTATCTAGATCTAATTAAGATTAAACTACTATAATACTAGTATAAAAATTAATTCTACTTTCCTATAATTATACAGCTTACTTAAGATATACTCTCTATTCTAATAATTAGTATAGATATTAAACAGCTTTTTAATACTATATATAATATCTATTATTACCTATATAGCTATATAAACTCTAAAGTAATTAAAGAATATATATTATTTCTTTATTTAATAAGATTTAATCTTAAAGAAGTAGAGATAAAGAAGCTAGAGTAGTATTTTTTTTTTATAGGAGATTAAGACAGTATAAAAACTTAATATAGAGTATCTAGAGAAAATATAATAGATCCTAAGGAGAGAAATAAAATACCTAGCTTAGATAGTTATAATTATAAGGAGCTATAGCTAATATAGTCTCTACTGCTACTATAACCTTATTACTTAGGATAAAAGTAAAAGGCTTAGACTAATAATATCTTTAAGGTTTATTAGTAATTAAATTTACTATCTTATAATTAAATTTTTATAATCTATTAGATCTTAAGTTATAATTTATTTATTAGGTTAAGAAGTTAATAATATAATATCTAATAAATATAAAGTATTTAATACCTTAGGATAGTAAACTTATACATTAAATTATAAGCAGGAATTTTATAATTCTAGAAGTTATATAAGCTTAGTATATTTATGCTATTTACACTAAAATAAGGACCCAGTAGGTTCCTATATAGGTTATAGAATTAGACCCAAAACCTATTTTAGGCTGGGTTAGGTTAGGTTAGGTTATGGTTAATATAGGTTCTGGCGATGTCTATTAATAGGTTTGGTATATTTTTGAGATTTGTTGAGATTTCGGCCAAAATACAGGGTTATCTCGGATTTAATATTTTAGGCTTCAAAAGTTCCTAAATAGGAAATAAAATAAAAAGAGGGCAAAAAGTATATATAAAAAGGTGGTATAGCCGGATATAGGTAATCCGGGCTTATAACCTATAAGAATATAAAGGTCTTACTAGGCTTAGGGGAATATAGATAAAGAAGAAATTATTGTAGATAGTTGATTACTAAGTAATTAATAAGATTAAGGACTTAGTTACTTGATTATAGAGGATTCTGATTATTATTTTCTTTAGGGGAGAAGGCCCTATTTAATCTTAAAATATCTAGGAAATAAGGTATTAATTATTATACCGGGATATCTAGCTATCCGGCCGGCTATTTAGTATACCGAAGATCCGGTATTTTTTAGGGTTATTATACCTTTAACTAGATCTTAGTTATATTATAGGATAATATTTATACTTATTAATAAAGGATTTTATTAATAAATTAATAATATATACTTTAGGATTATTATATAGAGATTATATAATATTTTGTATAAACTCTAAATAGTCTTTATCTAGACTATTTAAAATCTAGATAATAACTATCTAATTAGATAGTATAATCTCCTTAGATTTAGATTACTAATAAGTAGTTTTACCTTATTAAGGTATTACTCTATAGTATTAAAATCTCCTAAGTAGACATTGCCAGAACCTATATCAACCATAACCTAACCTGACCCAACCCAGCCTAAAATACATTTTAGGTCTAATTCTATAACCTATTGATAGGTTTCAGGTTGAGGCCCTTAACCTAAAATCTATATAGGAACCCACTGGGTCCCTATTTTAGTATACATAGGTTAAATATACTAAGTCCTTTAAATACTGTATATATCAGAGCTGTTTTAGGCCTTATATATAGGTATTCCTAGTTTTTTATTTGATAATATTATTATTTTATATATAATATATATAAATTATAGATTAAAAGGATTAAAAATTATATATTAGAAAATAAAATAAATTATAGAGTTCTATAGTAGAAATAGTAGTATACCCTACTAGATTATATATATATCTTTATAAAAAGTCTTACTTTTTACTACCTTTTTTAATACTTAATATTTAGATCCTTAAAATTAATACTAGATAAAGCTATATATAAAATATTAAGATCTAAATCCTTCTAGAAAAAAAGATATAGAACTAGTATTTAAATATAGTATATAAAAATTATATATACTAAAATAGGTTAATATAGGTTAAAATAGGTTAAAATAGGTTATCTATCTATAACCCACTGGGCTTTAGGTTAGGTTAGGTTCTAGCTACTATAACCCAAAACCTACTAGGTTATATTTTAGGTTGATATATTTAACCTAAAATAGGTTATAGTGATATCTACCCCTAAGATAGTCTTGAAAATTTCTTTTACTACTAGAAATTTAGTTATAAAGCTCTTAGGATTAAATAATTCCTTTAGGATATTCTAGGCCTAAATAGTACTAGTTTTATCCTTTATATATAATAAAGAATTATTATTATATAATAGCTTAATAATAGCTAGTACTTTTCTGTTTTTTTATAGGAGTTATAGTAGTTTTATCTAATATTATTCTATCTAGATCTAGAGTATTAAACCCTAAATCCTCTTTAACTAATAAGGTATAGACCCTAATTTAACTATATAGTATAATTTTTAATATCTAAAAGCTTAGGTTGCTTAATATTTTGAAGATTTACTATAATATATATTGTATATATATATATTTATATATATATACTATAAAACCTGCTTAGTATAATATAGGTTTAGTGTGATATCCCCTTTAGTATAATAAATTTTCAGCTAAAAATTAGATCTACTATATAAATATTACTAAAACCTTAATATAGCAGTATATTATAGTCTTCTTTTTACTCTTCTACCTATATTATACTATCAAATTTATTACTAAGCCCTATTATAAATTAATTTAATCAGTCAGAATACCCTATTAAGTAATTTTAAACTACTAAAAGGCTGCTCTTAGAGAGTAATATTAATAATCTTCTTCTGCTATATAATAATAACTAGCTTATTAGTTTAATAAGAAATATAGCTATTATCCTACATAATCTACTTTATCTACTATTCTATTATTAAAATATAAATATCTAGATACTAATCCTTCTAACTACATTATCAATATAAAGTAATAATATACTGTAAAGTAGCTAGATCTTAAAGTTATATTAATCTATTATTATACATTGCTAACTGGTCACAATAAGTGGTTAGATTATAGATAAACAACTTACTAGTTATCCTCTGTATTATTAGTTATATATAGTATCTATTACTTATAATCCTTAAGTATTAACTTATAATTATACTGTTACTTTACTAAGCCTTATACAGACTCAGATCTCATTAAGTAACTTTAAAGGATATACTAGGTAGAGCACTAAGTAGGTTAGTCTAAAGAGTTTTTCTACTTATAGTATATTTATTATAAGAGATAAAACTAAATAAAGAATAATCTGAAGGTTTATACTATAGTAACTTAGATTAATTAATTGTAAAGAACTAAATATATATAAAGAAACGTCCTTATATATCTAATCCTCCTTAGTAGTATATATAGTAGATAGTAGAGTAGTAGATAGTACTTAGTATAATCTATCTATTAATTAAAATATCTATCTACTATCTATAGTTACGTATATATTTATAGATCTCTATATTCTAGGTATAACCTAGTACGTATAGAAATATAGCTGTTTTTCTGTATTATACTAACCGTTATATTATCTAATATAGTATAGTTTATAACAGTAAGTAGAAGGCTATTTCTTACTTCTTTTATCTACCTTTCTGCCTAATTATATATATAACTTAGGGTTATATCTAGCCACTATAGGTTAGTTAGCTCTTAGTAGCCTATTAGTAAGTTATAGCCCCTTATATTATAAGGTCTGTAATATTATCTTTCTCTTTCCTTAGTTCTTATCCTTAAGAATTCCTTATAGCTACTTACCTTCCTCTAGTAGATATTAGTCTCTTTAATTTTTAATTTTCTCTATTATAGTCTATTATACCTAAATACAAAGCTAACTCTTATCTTAAAGGAATTCCTAAGCTTTCTGCTCTCTGTAATTAAGTTGCTAGTTATATCCGTTAGGTAGATTTTATTATTTTAAATTTCTTTATTATCTCTGTTCTGTATAACTATTATTGTAAGTCTAGTAAGGTTTATATAATAGATTAGACTTATTATTATTCTAAGTATATATTATATACTTATACTAATTATATATATAAATAAGAGTTTTATACTAGTTAGAAATAGGATCTGTTATATTATACTAGGGATAAGCTATTCTCTAATATTAAAAAGAATAAAGATAAACTTAATTTATTAGAATCTAGGTTAAATAACTTATAGTCTTACCTTACAGAGCTATATTAACAGTCACTGTAGGCGGTATACAGGGATACCTGAAGCCTAAGGCTGACCCACTCCCCTGGGAGTGGGTCAGCTGGGGGTCAACAAAATTCTGCTCTTAATAATTATAAAATTACTATTCTAGCTACTACTACCACTACTACTATAAATATTATATTTTAAAAAGTAATAGGCTTATCTATAACGTTTATCGGTATATAATTCGGGTACTTTTGTCTAAAAGTAATTAGGGTAGGTATAGCAGAAGTACCTAAAGATATCTGGTTTCAGATAGCTATATTATATTCCTTTTGTCTATCCTTAGTTTTTTGATTATTTACAAAACAAACAGTAAAATTAGTAGTCAGAGTACTAAATTTACCTGATTACTTTTGGGATTTATATATAATTCTAGGTTTTTTAGGTAATTAGTTCTCTAATATATTATATAAGGGATTAATATCCTTAGTTAACTGAATCTATAATCTTACTATATATTGTATTTGGCGGTATATATTAGCTAGAACATTATTACAGTTAAGTAAATCCCTTAATTTATCGTATATTTGATGTATATTAGCTAATAACTTTAGATAGTAAGCTTAGAATACTAGATATAATCTGTAGTTATAGTATTTTGTAACTATCGAATATCTAAAGCTCTAGCTTAGGGGTTTATAAATCTACTAAAGGCTTAATAACTAGGTCTAGATTATAGAGGAATATACTACGTATAGCAAATACGTTGCGAATAGTACGTAGTTGTGATATATCCTTACGAATTTATATAATTTCCTTAAAAAAAAATACCAATATTGTATATATCTCTACCCTATTAAGTAATCTAGTTATTCTTAGTTTAATATACCTATTTTAATATACAGAATAGAGACCTATTAAATAGTTAAATAAGATAGATTGTATAAGCTAGCTAATAATATAGAATAATGTTATAGAAGTTACAGTAATCTAAAAACTTATAGGTTAGGTAGCTATAATATCTATCTATAATCAGAAACCTAGGTTATATTCTCTTTCTTAGTAGATGATCCTTAGTATTTAGATAGAAAAAGTCTAGCTAATTAAGTATTAATAAGTTATTTAAATATCTAGTTTCTAAAACTATAATTCTAGTAGCTTCTGAAAGTTTACTACCTTTATACTACTATATTAAATAAACTAACCCTAGTAATATAAAATAGGGTTCTATCTTCTAACTATCAGCAGTAATATATTTAATCCTAGTTAATAACTAGCCTTATTTAAATAAATAGGTTTATATTTATTTTAGATTAGCTAAAATAACGTTTTATAGCCGGCCTTAGCCAAGAGTAAAGCTAGTTTTATTAAAATTATATATATACTTTAGTAGAATACGCTTTATAGAAGGCTCTAGGCGTTTATACTATATAGTTAAAACTCCTATATCCCCTCTAGTAATTTAATTTTAATCTGCTAGCTTTTAATAAACCTAATTAAGGTTATTTAGTAAGTAGTTATTAATAAATTTATATACCTAGTCTTTGCTAAGCAGACGTACAGTAGGATTTTCTCTGTGTAGTAATATATTTATACTTATAACCACTATTCTAGCTGTAGGTAGAATATATAGGCTACTAAGATGCCGGATCCAGCCTACTAATAATGCTTCTTAATTATTATTTAGTCGCTTATAGGCTATATAGCGTCTGCTATAAGATATACAACCAAGGTAGTGTACCTAAAGGCGCTGTATTAGAACATTGTATTTACACACTAATACTGTCACGGGATTCCGAGTATACAACACCTCTGACACTCAACGCTAATCCGAAGCCAAATCCCCTTTAAGTTACCTATATATTGAGGCCTACCTGAACCCTAATATATTTAAGATCCTATAAGTATTCAGGATTCT
This sequence comes from Penicillium cosmopolitanum, assembly GCF_028827165.1. NCBI lineage: Eukaryota > Fungi > Ascomycota > Eurotiomycetes > Eurotiales > Aspergillaceae > Penicillium > Penicillium cosmopolitanum. The sequence goes on along the minus strand of NW_026622678.1, from coordinate 3,481,106 downwards.
TGATCTCTTTAAGAATTAGTCTGTATATTAACTATCTAATCTAATCTCTACTATCTGATATCCTTACCTAGTTATAGGTCTCTAGCCTAATAACTTAGTAGCTATTATAATTCTAATTCTTCTTTATTGACTACCTAAGGATTAAAGATAGTACCCTCTATATATCGAAACCCTGTATCCTCTTATAATAGTACTTATTCTAAACCTGCTATACCTCCTCTGGCTATTTAATAGCCTAAAGTTAAATTAATCCTAGATTAACCTAGAACCCCTATCAAACCTAAACCGGACTAGATATCTATCTATAAGACTGCCGAATGTATTATTAATATATCGTTACTCTCTTCCTTATATAGAATATAGATCTAAGGAATTATAAGTAAATCTATAACTAGAAATATTATAGAACTTAATTAAAAGGACCTAAAGAAAAAGAAGCGTAAAATTAAGTATCTTAAGAAGTTTCTAGTAGTTTATATACGTCTTAAGAAACTTACTACTTAAGTCTCTGAATTTATATAGATTAAATAATCTGCCTATAAATTATAGGTAAATTAAAGCTAAGAAATATAAGAAAGTAGAGGATTTTAAGATTAATAAGTTTAAGAGATTATTTAGTATTTAGAAGTAAGGGAATTAGCTCTTCTAACTTAGTTATGTCTTCTAAGGTAATTTTAGGGTTTATAAGAATAAGGAGATAAAGATCCTTATAGAAGTTAAGTACTTTAATTCTAATTATAAAAATAATTAGACTGTAGAAGAGAGATACCTTAAGGATAATAATAATAAATACCTTAGTAACTAGAAGTACTTTAAAGAATAGACTTTTACTCTAATATATAATAAAAATATCTTTACTAGAGAAGTTAGTAATAAGATAGAGTACTATCGCTAATAAATTAATAAAGAACTAAAGACTTTTTACTATTACCTTATAGATCTAAAGCGTTATCTACCCTAGATATCCTAAGATAAATAAGCTTACTATTATATATTAAAGCTATAATAATAGTTAACCCTATATATCTAATAATATATAAAGAATATACCTACTACTTATGCAGAATAGGTAGAAAAAGTATAGAGTATATAGGAATTTAATAAAGTAAAGGTATAAAAGTATAATCTATTTAATAATAATTTAAATTTAAGCTTAAAATACCTATAACTTAATAACTTATTTCTAAACTAGTCTAATAGTAAAGAATAAGATTAAAAAGGTCCTAAGTATTTATACCTAAGAAGCTTTTATAGTCCTAGATTAAACCCAAATTAAAATAACTTTAATTTAAATCTAAACCTCTTTTGTTTTAGAAACAGACCTTACCTATTTCTCTTTTAAAATAAAGATAATTCTAATTATACTTCTGTTACTAGAACCAGTCTATTTAGTTTCTTTAATAAAATATCCTTTAGCTCTTATTTTAACTATAGTAAGCTAGGTTACTAGATAAGTAAATATTATTTACTGCTAAAAGCCCTAGAAGCTAGAATCTAGAAAATCTGCTTAAGGCCCTAGTACTATTATAATAATACTTAGTTAAGAAGCTTAGGAAAAGTACTAGAGTTAAACTAACTTCTATAAGTTCTAACTCCTAGCCTTAAGTAGGAATAGTTATCTATCTCTATATTCTGATTTATATCTAAAATAATATTAAAATATATATAGATATTAATACCTATATAGAGGTAGATCTTATTAGCTATAAATTTATCTAGAAATATTACTTTAATTAAGTAAAGTATAATACTTTTCTTTTAGAAGTAGTAGGCCGATAAGATACCCCTATCTATAGTATATAGACTATTCTAATTATTATATATAACTCTTAAGGAATAAAATAAAAGTTCTTACGTCCTTATATTATAGTTAACAGAGATTCTTATCTATCTAGATTCTCTATATTATTATTAAATATAATTATTTAGAAAATATAAATTATATTAGTTCTATAGTAAAAATAGTAGTAGTTTAAATATAAGAAGAAGATAATAGAGTAGTTAGAACCTTACTAGTTTATAAAAGTATATAGAAACTAAGCTTATATATTTATAGTTATTAAAATATCTAAAAAAGTCTAGCTTTCTCTAGAAGAAGAAGAAAAATTAACTATAAATTAGGATTAAATTTTTCCTAAGTTATTAGTATTTTAGAATATATTTAAGGTATAAAACTCTAAGATTATACTGCTATAGAAAGAAACTAATTATTTAATTAACCTTAAAGAAGATATATTATCTCTATACAGCCTAATCTACTCTCTCTTATAAGTAGAACTTATAGAGTTACAGAAGTATCTTAATAAAAATCTAGAGAATAGTTAAATATAATCCTCTAAGAGCCCTACAGATGTACCTATTCTATTTATACCTAAGAAGAATAAAGGACTATACCTCTATGTTAATTATTAAGGATTAAATAAAGTTTTTATTAAAAACTAGTATTCTCTACTCCTTATCTTAGAGATTCTTAACTATCTTTCTAGGGCTAGATTTCTTAGTAAAATAGATATATAGGATATATACTATCAGATTTATATTTAAGAAGAAGAAGAATAGAAGATAGCTTTCTATATAAAATATAGCTATTTTAAATATATAGTTATACTCTTTAGCCTTACTAACGTACCTATAATATTTTAAAGTTATATCTATACTGTACTCTATAGCCTCCTTAATATTATTTATATTATATACCTTAATAATATTCTTATCTTCTTAAAGATATATAAAGAGTATATAAAATATCTAAGTCTTATACTTAAAAGGCTACAGAAAGTATAACTATTTATTAAAGTATTAAAATATAGCTTCTATAAGCTATAAGTTAAATTTCTTAGCTTTATTATTAGTTAAAATAGTATCTTAATAGACCTAGAATAAGTTTAAGCTATTTAAGAATAAGAATAGCTAATATCCTATAGAGATATTTAGATCTTTCTTAGATTCTATAACTTCTATTAAAGATTTATTAAAAAATATTTATTAATTATATTACTACTTATAGAACTCCTTAAAGAGAGTAAAGATAGAAAAAAACTAAAAAGTATTAAACTAAATAATAGAGAATTAAAGATATTTTAAGATCTTTTCTATATCTTCTTAACTATACTTCTTCTTTATTACTTTAATCTAGAAAGGTCTATTTAACTTAAAACTAATATATTAGGTTTTAGAATAGCTAGAATTCTCTTATAACTAGATAACTAGAGAATATAATACCCTATTATATTCTAGTCTAAAAAGTTCTTATCTATAGAATAAAATTATATAATACTAGATTAAGAGCTATTTATAATTATTTATTCTTTTAAATACTAGTATTAATATCTTAAAGAAAGCTAGTACTAAGTTAAAGTTCTGACTAATTATTATAATCTAAGGCTCTTTATAAACTAACTAAAGATTAATAGAAGATAGATATATTAGTATCTCTTTCTTATCTCTTTTAATTTTATAATATATTACTACTTAGATAAGATAAATTCTGTAGATAGATTATCTTATATCTTAGGAGAAGAGAAAGCTCTGCCTACAGAAGAAATATTAGAGCTAATTTATAAGAGAATTATAGCTAAATTATTTATAAAAGTATAGTAGTTTACTATTAGTATAAGACCGTCTAGAGAGAAAAGTAGAAGAAAATAGAAATTAATAAGTATATTAGTCTGTAGAAGTCTATTACTATTCCTCTCTCTAACTATAAGTAGCTTATCTAGTAACCTAGAGTTAGAATTAAACTAGATTTAGAATAATACTACTATCCCTATAGATTAGAAGAATCTAGAGAAGACTATAGATAAGTTTAGCAAAGCTAATTATTTAGATCCAGAGGATAATCAAAAAGTTTTCCTATATTAGGGCTATAATATAACTAAGTTTCTCCTAAGTTAGGGCTATAATATAATATATTATAAGGTTTTAAGTTACTCTTAATTTATACCCTCTTAAATAGTATTTACTATAGCTATAAATAAAGATCTACTTATAATAAATCCCTAAGAAAACTAAAAAGATTAATTAAGAAGCTCTAAGAAAATAATAAAATAGTTTAAGAAAGAACTAATATAATTATCGTAGGTAATTTAAAAGAAAAATACTAAAGTATTAACTCTAAGAAGCTATTATATTATAAGGATTATCTCTATATTTCTATTAAAGAAAAATTAAGAAGAAAACTAATTAAACTTTACTATAATAAATAGCTTATAGGATATTTTAGAAGAACTTATATAGAAGAGCTATTAAAAAGAAAATTCTATTAGAAAAAGCTACTAAAAGATATTTAAGAATATATTAAAATATATCCGATATACTAGAGAGTTAAAGCTCTAAGATATTAACCTTATAATGAACTCTAATCTCTTCTAATTTTCTATTAGCTATTTATAGAGCTAAGTATAGACTTTATAATAGGACTTCTAATTATAATCTTTAAAGGAAGAAAATATAATATAATTCTAGTAATTATCTGCTAACTTATAAAATTCTCTTATTTTCTTTCTATATTAATAACGATATCTATAGAAAATCTTGCTAAACTCTTCTTTAACTAAATTAAACTTAAATATAGAAACCTAGAGAGAATTATATCTAATTAAAGTCCTATCTTTATAAACAGATTCTAGTTATAACTCTATTACTATTTAAAGATTAAACTATAATTCTCTATAGTATTCTACCCTTAAACTGATAGTTAGATAGAAAGACTTAACTAAGTTCTAGAGAATTATCTTAGATATTTTATTAACAGAGAGTAATTAAATTAGGCTTAACTTCTTAAGATAGTATAGTTTATATATAATAATACTATAAATATATTAACTAATAAGATCTCTTTCTATATACTACTAGGATATAATTCTAACTTCTAAGTCTAAGCTCTAAAGGAAGTACTTAAGAAAGAAACCCTAAGTACTAAAGAATAGATAATTTACCTTTAAAATATTTATAAAGAGACCTCGAAAAAGCTTTAAATTATACAGAAAATATAACAGAAGTTATATAATAAAAATTATAAACTAAAAGACTTTAAGGTTAGAACTTTTATATTTCTTTTAATAAAGAATATCTATTTTAAAGCTAAAGAGAAAAAGGTATCTTTCTAATAAATTAGACCCTTCTGTATCCTTATAAAGATTAGTATATAGATATATTATATTATATTACTAGAGAAGTACTTAAGATTATATAATATTTTCTCTATCTTTCTCCTTAAGCTATAGAATAGCTAAAATAAAGATAATTTATAGATACTAATATCTAAACTTAAAGATAAAGAGAAATAGGAGGTTAAAGAGATTTAAGATAAAAGAACCTTTAATAGAACCTTATACTATTATATTAAATAGACTAGCTAGCTATTAGAATATAATTAATAGAAATCTACAGATTACTTAAAGAATATATAAGGTATAATAAATTTATTTAGAAGAAAGAAAACAAAGAAAACTGTATTATAAAGATAATAAAACCCCTAGGATACTACTAAGAAATACTACTAATTCGATAATAATTATCTTATATATTATATTAGTTATAAAAAGAAAGATAATAAAGGAAAGGCCTATAGACCTAAGATTAATACTAAATAAGGCTATTTAAACCTTAGAAGAGGGGAGATAAACCTAGAAGCTTACTAAGGCAAACTATATATATCTGTTAGAGCTTAAATATTAGCAGTAGTTTAGACTATAGCCAGAGTTAAAGTAGCTTCTCTACCTAGAGTAATATCTTATAGATAACTAGCTATAACCCTCTAGAAGAAAGATTAAATACTGCTCTACTAGAGGCTAAAATCTATATTACTAATCTATAAGTATAGAAGATTATTAGGATAGTAAGGGGGCAGAGCAGAAGGTAAACCGGCTTTAGTATTTAACTCCTTCTGTTATCTATCTACAAACTTAATATAACTTAATAAGGTTTAGTCTGTATTTTTAGTATTAAAATAGAGCTTATACTTAGAGAGATAAATAAAGATTATCTTATAGTAGAAGACCAGAAGGTAATATAATCCTAATATAGCTATAGCTATACTTATAATACCCTAGATAGGAATAGCAGCCCTAGAAATAGAAGTAGTAGTACTACTAGCTTTAACCTTATATACCTAGTTAAAGATAAGTTAGAGCTAGTATAAATTACTATAGATTCTATAGAATATCTAAGCAGAGTTAGTATCGAATTAAATTTAAATTAAATCAGAAGAGGTACTATACCTAGAAGCAGAACTTACTGTTACCCTTATACAGAGTACAAAAAACAGAATTAGTATAATCCTAGTTATACTAAATTTCAGGAATCTTATCTACAGAAGGATAAAGAGCTACCTCTGCTATATACTTTTTATAAGCAGTAAAGAAAGGACGTATAAAGTAAGTATAAAGAGGACGTAAGTTATTACTAGGCCTATTATCTCCTAGCAGTCTATTATTACTATTATCTCTATCTCCTCTATTACCCCTATTATCTCTATCTCCTCTACCAGAAACAGAAGCAGAAGCAGTACAACCCTTACCTTTTGTATAATCTCTACCTTAATAAGCAGTACCTCTAGTACCTCCAGAAGGACCTATAACTATAATTAGAGTGCTAGCAGTACTAGCAGTAGCAGCAGTAGCTAATATAACAAAAGAATAACAAATTAAGGACAAGAAGAAACAGATTAAGATTAAAGAAAATAAAGATAAGAGAAAAGTAAGGATTAAGAGAGTTATAGAAGAAAGCTTTTATTATAGAGGCAATAAAGAGAGTATATTACTTTATTTATATCTACGTACAAATGTACCGAATTAGGATATACCTAAGAGCCTTTAATCGAGGTAACGCTATTAAGTTTGGTCTGTTTGATCTAATTCTTATCTTTATTAATATCTAGATTAGTTATTACTTAGAGGAGAGGATAAATTATTATAGGATTCTAAGTATACAATACCTCTGATACTCAACGCTAATCTGAAGCCGAATCTTCTTCGAGTTACCTATATATCGAGGCCTACCCGAACCCTAATATATTTAAGATCCTATAAGTATTCAGAATTCTTAATCTCTTTAAGAATCAGTCTGTATATTAACTGTCTAATCTGATCTCTACTATCCGATATCCTTGCCTAGTCACAGGTCTCTAGCCTGACAACTTAGTAACCATTACAAATACAGTGATATTAGGATTTTTTGTAATCCTAGCAGCCAAACAAGCGGGTTAAATACACATTTTAACTGTATTATATTGACTAGGCATTATAGTGGTGGTGTTAGTAGTCGAAATAGTAATAGTATGATTATTGAGAGCAGAATTTTGTTGACCCCCGGCTAACCTATATACGCTGTGTGTGGGTCAGCCTTAGGCTTCGGGTATCCCTGTATGCCGCTCCTTCTACTTAGAATGTTTAGTAGCTTATGGCTACTGTTAATAATCTAAACTTTAATCAGATATTAAATAATATTATCTACTTATCTCCTTTTTTTTTTAGGATAGTCTAGACGTCTCTTTACTAGGTAGTTCTTCTTCTAGTAGAACTATTAAACTAGCTAGCAGTAGTCTGTTAGATTCTTAATAGATTCCTATATATTTTCTAAGGTATTATATTCTTTTTATTTTACTAGGTAGTAAGGCTTACTGTTAATATATTTTATATCTAGAATATTTTTAACTTTATATTTATTTTTAGTTTTTTCTTCTAGTTCTATATTTATAGTAAGTTTAGTATTTTCTAGTATAGTTTTAAATAATAAGATATAAAATATTATATATATATATATATTATATTATCTAGTAATTTTAAATAATAATTTACTAGTTCTATTTTTAGATAGTTAAGCTTTAAGCTTAGTTACTTAGTCTTAATATTCTAATATAGAAGATATACTTTCTCTTTCTTTTTAAAGTCTAGTCTCTTTTAGTAGCCCTAATTATAGTAATATTTTATCTATAGATTAAAAAAACTTAATATTTCTAGCTAACTAGAGATATAGTTACTTAAGTTCTAAAGCCAGAAGCTATAATATTTCTATCTTTATTTATTTTCTAATAGTTTCTTTAATAATTAAAGGATTATATCTATAATTTATAAAGAATAGAGTTTTTATTATTATTATATATATAGTATTATTATATATAAACTATACTAATAGTAATAGTTCTGTCTAGTTATTCTACTAATAGTTTATATAGTATCTTAGATACTATTCTAGTATCTAGTTTATTTATTCTATTTAGCTATTTATTTATAGATAATAGATAGTAGAGAGTCTATACTTAATACCTATAAGGTCTGTAAATAATTACTATATCTTACTTATAAAGAACTTATTACTATCTAATATTATCTTCTAAGATATTCTATAATTAGTAAATATATATCTAAATAATAGAAATACTATAGTATTAGTATTAATTATTTCTGTTATAGGTATTATATAGAAATACTTTATTAATTAGTCTATAACTACTATAATTATATTATATCTATCTAACTTAGATAATTTAGTAATAAAGTTAATTATAATCTATTTCTATAGTTATATCAGTATCTCTAAGTTTTATAACTTACTATATAGAATATATTATAATAGCTTATTTTACTAATAGATATTATATTACTTAATATATTTTCTAATTTTTCTATATATACTTAGAATATAGTATCCTCTTAATAGGTACTCTACTGTTTTTTTAACTTCTATATAACTATATACTAGATTATTATAATTCTATTATATTACTTTATTCTAAAGCTATTATAGGATATAGATTAACCTATAAATATAGATTAATCTATTATTATTTTTAATATAGTCTTTATCTATTTCTTTTTCTATAATTAGATTATTTATAAGACTTTTCTTTAGTCTTTTAATCTAATTATTATCTTAGATCTTACTAATAGTAGCTAGAATCTAATAATTATATACTAGATAGTTATCTTTATTTTTCTTAAGTATAGCTAGAATAGCTTCTTTAATCTCTATTATATAGTTAGGTTTTCTACTAAGTATATCTATCTAGCTATTAACTATACCTAGATAATATTTAATTCTATAATTATACCTTACTAAAATTTCTACTTATTATACTTATCTTCTTATTAATTCTTTTATACTAATAAAGAATATAAGGTTCTTATAGTCTAATTTTATAAAAACTTAGTAGCTTACTTCTTTTAGATATACTCTCTAAATTTTAAGTACTAATACTATAGCTAGTAGTTCTTTATTATAGATATTATAGTTAATTTCTATAGATATTATTTTTCTAGATTTAAATATAACTAGTTAGGGTTTTCTGTTATTCTCTAGTTAGATAAGTTATACTCTAAGTATATAATCTAATATATTAGTTTCTACTATATATAGTTTTATAGGATCTACTAATATAAGTATTATTTATTTAATAAATAATTTCTTAAGGATATTAAATAAATTTTCTAATTAGTTAATCTAGATCTACTTTTAGTATTTATAGGTCTAAATAGTATAACTATATACTTATAGTATATATATTTTATCCTAAATACTATTTTCTACTTATTATATTTCTTCATTCTAAGATAGTTATATATATTAGTAATATTATATTTAGTAAAGTAAATACTTTTCTAAATATAATTCTATATTTTTTTAGATAAGAGATAATAGATATTAATCTTTTATAATAATTTTATTTAGATACTAATAGTCTATATAAAGTTAAAGACTTCTATTTTTATTATCTATAAAGATAATTAGATATCTAGCTAATAATAATAATTTCTAGAAATATTTTTTCTCTTAAGGTTTTCTTTAATATATTTCTTTAAGGTTTCTAATTCTAATAATAATAGTTAGTAGATTAGTCTAAAGATTAGTTCCTTATCTTTCTTAATCCTAATCTTATAGTTAAATAGATTATGTTCTAGAAGAATACTATCTATTAGTACTTTAAATATATTCTAGTATTCTTAGTACTCTATAGTATCTATATTTCTTTTTCTATTTATAAAGAGCTTATTATAATTTATAGTATATTATAATATATTTTCTAAGTTTATTATCTAATATATCTGGTTCTTATTTTATTATTATAAGAATATTAATATCTATAATTCTTTTTAGTACTCTATCTTTAGGCTACTAACTCTATTTAAGTTTATTTTTATATAGATTATAATAAATATCTACTATCCTAAAGCTAGACTCTTTAATACTTAGTAGTTCTTTTTCTATCTATATATCTGCTATCTTTAGATATCTATAGTAGTTAAAGTAGATCTTATTTCTTTATTAATTAATTCTTAGACTATACTTTTATAGCTATAGTATGCTAATAATTATATTATATTATCCTAACTTAGTAATATTAAAATATATAGATTCTAAATACTTACTAATAACTATACTAATCTATTAGATATAGTATATAATTATTAAGTTCTGCTAATAATATAATTCTATCTTTCTAGATAGTTAGTATTTTATAAGTTAAGCTAAATTATAGATTTATAAAGTTCTCTATAGCTTTAGAGTTAATTATAACTTAGGCTTTAATAAAAATACTGTTAGATAGCTTTATTAAAGCTTCTATCTTTATATATTTACTCTATACTAATACTAGACATCGCCAGAACCCATTTCACAACCCATTTCTTGGCATGCCAAGGAATTTATAACCCATTCAAAACCCATTTTGTAGAAAAATTATATAAAATTAGCATAAATTAGCCTAATTAGGAAAGTCTTGGCATTTTTATGCAAAAAATAGGTCAAAATGGGTTCAAATGGGTTCTTGGCATGGGTTTTGGGTTGAAGGTTCCAACCCAAAATGGGTTATGGCGATGTCTAACTAATACTATAAGTTATTATCTTTACTCTAGTTATTATAGTTACTATAATAGCTTAGGTTTAATTTCTCTATAGTCTAGTTTACCTTATATATATATTCTATAATTATAGTTATAGTATCTAATTATAGCTCTAAGATTATACTCTAGATATTATATATATCTAATACAGATGTAATCTTCCCTATAGTATAGGTATGTTTCTTCTATATTAATAATATATAGTATTAGTTTATTATTATCTAATTTATTAGAGAGAATTCTTTAAAGATCCTTAGAGATTATACTATCTATTTATAGACTTATTATAGTTCTAATTTCTCTTAGTAACTTATCTAGTAGCTCTTTAGTAGAATCTCTAGAATTTTCTATATTTTTTACTTAGTAAGAGTTATCTATCTTTAGAGAAGTTCTTAAACTATCTAAGAAAATTTATTATATCTTAGAGACTATTAAGATATTTCTAGATACTTATAGAATATTCTAAAGAGCTAAGGTAGAGTTTCTAGATTTCTAATATTCTAAAAAGCCTATTTATAGCTTCTAGGTTCTGTATACTCTGTTTCTAGAGCTAGATCCTTAGTTTCTAGGGATTAATAGATTTATAGGGGTACTAGATCTATCTTTAACTTTCTACTATATTTAGGTTAATCTATAGATACTATTTCTATCTATTATACTCTTTAAACTATAAGTTAACAAAAGTCTAGTTTACTACTTTCTATATTACTTTAAGTTCTTATATTCTAAGTCTTTATAGCTTAGACTCTTTCTATGATATCTTTTATAAAGAGACTTAGCTATCTAATTAGTTAGTTATTATATCTTTATAGTTCTACTAGAATTTTAAGCTATAGTCTATTAGCTAGTCTAGTTTATTAGTCTTCGTAGAGAAGTATCTACTACTAACTTTCTTATTAGTCTTATTTACGTAAGATATTATTCTTTTTAGAAGAATTATTCTAGATTAGTAATTCTTCTAGATAGTATAGAGTTACTATACTCTTTCTATCCTAATAGTATTATATACTTCTCTCTTCTAAGTTATATATAGCTACTATAGTTTCTTATTATCTCTCTTATAGTAGTAATTTCTTACTATATAGCCTAGTTTACTATAATTAAAGTAGAGTTAATTATCCTTATAATATTTCTATTCTTTTATTAGTAGTCTTACTATATTAAGCTCTATAGATTAAGGTCTATAGAGATTACTATATAACTCTCTAGATCATAGTAGATTTTCTTATTATTCTCTATAGTAATAGAATCCTTAGCCTTATCGTCCTTAGCTAGATCCTTATTATACTTTATATTATTAAAGCTTTTATTCAAAGAGTTAGTTATTAAACTTAACTATAACCTTAATTATCTTAACTTAGTAGACTAATTAATTTATATAAATTTATCTTTAATATTTTCCTTAAGACTATACTTGAATAACTAAATATAGATATTATTATTATAATTAAGATATAAAATAATTTATTAAAATTTAGCAGTATAGATACTAACTAAGCTAATTTATCTAATTTACTTAAGGTATTTCTTAGTAGTATATTAAGTATTAATATCTCTAAAGATCTATTTAAGTTTCTTCTTAAATACTTTATAGAAGATAAAGATCTCTTTAGTATTAGAACCCTAGTTATTTTATAGTTTCTTATTAAACTTATAAATATAGGGTTTAAACTAATTAAATATCTATCTATATAAGTAGGTTAATATATACAGAACTTTATCGGCTTCTTTAGTAAAGTAGATAATATAAAGCTATATATCTATCTATATAAGGAATTCTTATAGCTTAGTCTACTTACTATTAAAGAAGTTAGGTTTTAGTAGTTTAACTATTATTAGTTAAATCTACTTTGTAGTTAGTTACTCTTATAACTAGCTAATTATATCTATAAGTTATTAGTTAGTTAGGATATTAGAAGAACTAGATCTTCTAACAGATAATATATTATTACTTAGTACTATAATAATTAGACTTTATAGTTTTAATTAATAGAGTAATTAATACCTAACTAACACTAACAGTTAATAAGGGTATAGTTCTATATACTATAAGAAAGAAATTAGCTATCTCTTAAACAGTAGAGGGCCTAGGTACTGCTTCATATAAATCTATAGAGAGAATCTATTTAGTAAGTAAATTCTCTTTATATTATATTAGTTTATAATCTGATAGGTGCTTATCGATGTATAAGAATCTTCTATATACGTATACGTATAGTATAGAATAAGGTAGATTGTATAGCTTTGCTACTGTACAAATAGATTTAATATAGCCATTTTTAATATTGTTAAGGGCTAATAGGACCTTACCCTCCTAATTAGCTAATTTCTGCAAAAATTCAGTACAAATTAGTGGTATAATAGGCGGTTAAATTAGGTAGGGTAGTAGGAATACGTACTTTTAGAGTAGGTGTCCCGACCGGCTGTGTGTCCTGACCGGCCGTGGATTACGTTACTAATATACAGTATCCTATATTAGATATACTATACTATTCTTAATTTAGAATTAGAGAGTATCTGATTAGAGAATAGAGGTATCTATCTACTATTACCTCTTCTACCTTATAGATTCTATTATAAACAGGCCTTAAGCCTAACAGTAGTATAAATAATAATAATAATAATAATAATAATAAAAGACTATTATTATTATAAGACTGCAAAGGTCTTACTAGGCTTAGGGGAATATAGATAAGAAGGAATTATTATAGATAGTTGATTACTGAGTAATCAATAAGATTAAGGACTTAGTTGCTTGATTATAGAGGATTCTCGTTGTTATATATATTTATCTAGGGGGGGAGAAGGCCCTATATATAATCCTTAACGGCATAATTAAGTCCCGACGGTATAATTAGGCCCCGGTGGAGTAATTAAGCCCCGGTGGTATAATTAGGCTCCGACGGTATAATTAAGCCCCGGCTAGTATACCGAAGATCCGGTGGTTTTTAGGGTTATTAGCCTTTAACTAGATCTTAGTTATATTCTTAACTAGATCCTAGTTGATCTTTAACTAGATCTTAGTTATATTTTAACTAGATCTTAGTCAATCTTTAACTAGATCTTAGATATTATAGGATAATATTCATAATTATACTGAGATTATAGTAGAGCTTAGTATCTAGTTATAATTTATTTTCTAATGATAGATATAGATATATAGATAAACTTTTTTAGTAAAGTACTATAGAATAATTAGTATTAGAAGTATATAAAGAAATATTTTAGAACTATATAAAATATATTCTAAAAGATCTCTATAATTTAGTATAGAGCCTAGTATTAGATAGACTATAGAATAAGAATTATTTAATCTTTATTAGTCTTATACTTTATAGTATGTCTAGTATACTAAATATTAAAATCCAGAGTAGTAAAACTATAGTCTATATATAATAAAGATATTATATAGTAATTCTCTATATTATACTAGTACTTAAGTAAAATGTAGCTACTAAAGCTATACTATACTTATAGTAGTAAATAATCTAGACTTTATTTAATAGATAATTATTAAGAGTAATTTCAAAATATTTGACTGATTTCTAAAGCTTTATTTGAATAATATTATAGTATAGATAGATAAAATTATCTACTTAGGTAGATATATAATATAGCAGTTATATATAGAGAAAACTATATTTATTTAGTATAAACTAAGAACTATAATAGATAATTTAAGAATAATAGATCTTTTATATAGTAGTTTAAGACACTACTAAATATAGAAAATAGAGTTACTCTGGACTATAATGAAAATAGTATTAATATAAATAATTAAAATCATCTAAAAATATCTAAAATTATTTATCTATATTAGAGTAGTAATAGTGTTAGGATATTTAGTTTAAGTAATCTAGAAAGAAAAGGTTTTAGCTATTACTAAATTATTATAGTTAGTTTCTAGAGATATTAGCTATTAAGCCTTAGATAATTCTTTTTTATTCTTCTTTACTATAGTAGTTATAATCAGATAAAAGGGTATTAATCAAGTTACTAAAACTAGAAGAGTAGAATGATATACTCTATAATAGGTATAGAGTGATAAAACTGTATATTATATTTTACTAGTTATCTAGTATTAGATAGACTATAGAATACTAATAATTTAATTCTTACTAGTCTTATACTTAGTAGTATTCTTAGTATACTCTACTAAGTATTCTATAGTAACCTAGAATAATAAGACCATAATATATATATTAGAGATAGTGTAGTATTTCTCTATACTATATACAAAGTATAGCTACTGAAGCTATACTATACTCATAATAGTAGATAAGCTAAGCTTTACTTAATAGACACTTATTAAAATACTAAGATACTTTATTATTTTTTAGAGCTTTACTTTGATAATGCTATAATATAGATAGAGATAGTTATCTTTAGTAGATATATAGTATAACTACTATATAAAGAAATTTATATCTATTTAGAGTAAACTAAAAATATAGTAGATAGTCTAATAATTATAGAAAGGAGAGTTATTTTATACTAGAATAAAGATATTATTGATATAACTAGCTATTATTATAGAGATGTATCTAAAGCTTATTCTATAGTAGCTAGAATAATTTAATAAATAAAGATTATTAGTTATATTAGCATTATAGATAGAGAATTAGAAAGAGAAAAAAAGCTCTATAGAATACTAATAACTACTAAAGCTTTATTTATTAGATTTTTTCTATAGTAGTAGTTTTATAAACTAATTACTAATAAAACCTATAATATAGCTAATAATTAGCTTAGAAGCATAGTATCTATAGAGATAATAGAGAAGTTCTTGGAATATAATATTATGAAATATACTAAAGATATTTACTAAGAATATAAAGGCTAAAAAAAATATATCACGGGATCTATCGAATTAGTAGTAAGCCTTAGCCCTTTTAGGATCGAGAGAGATATGGCCTATTCTATCGAGATATCTGATAAGATCACAATAAAGACCTGACAGAGGTTAATTCTATTAGTATCACTAGATAATATAGGGTTATAATAGTATTAATACTACCCTGATCTATATGCGATTCAGAATAGATCTCTGAACTCTTTGTTATATTAAATAGGTAATTACTACTTAATTCTTTAAAGGTTCTTCAAGAATCGGTTTCATTATCTACTATGTATTACAGCTTTTAATCTCCATTAATCACCTGGTTAACTGGTCACAAGCCAGCTCCTTAGTACCATTACAAAATAATGTAATAAATTTTAGACATCGTATAGTTAAGATTCTTTAATCTTTAAAGTTTTAATATAATAAAGCTATAGAAGTATTAAGAATCATAATTAATAGTGATATGTTTATTAAAGAAAATAGTAAGATAGATAAAAACCAAAAAGTAATAAATTATATATATATATATAAGATAATATTAAATATATTATTTAGTCTTAAAGTACTAAATAATAAGTATATCTTATTAATATATCTCTAGTTTACTAGGCTCTACTTAATTATTCTCTCTATAACTAAATCTACTAGCTTATATATCTAGAGATGTCTACTAGATCTTTATACTAAAAACCTAGCTTTATAGCTAATTTAGAGCTTTATTAATAGTCTATATAGCTACTATAGCTATAGTAATCTCGATAATATAAGCCTCTAGTATTATAGTCTCTCTTTTTATATACATTAGTATTACTAACTAGAATAGCTAGTCTCTAATACTCTAGTATTATTCAGCTATAGTTAGCCTTAGTTATAAGTAATTCTTTACTATAATTATAGCTGTTTAGGCTCTATATAGAAAAAAAGTATTAGGTTCTAGAGTAGAAAATCTTTAGTTAATCTATTATCTGCAATCTATAAGTTATAATAACTAAATAATAAGATTTATTTAGAATAATAACTATAGTTAGTAATAAAAAATAGAGAGAATATTAGATTCTAATAAGAACTTTATATATATAATTTAAGATAATATCTTCTACCCTATAGGTTCTACTACTTAATTAGGCCTTAAGCCTAAGAGTAGTATAAATAGATAAAAATAATAAAGAATATTACATAATACTAAGGTTTTAGTACTTATAAATAATTATATTTATATTCTTAAGAATTATTATACTGTAAGTATACAATAAAGTAATTTTTTTTAAAATAGTTAATATTATAATTAAGAAAATATCTTATAATAATTTTAAATTCTTTTAGAAGTTATAATTTTAAAATATTATTTTACCATTAATAAAGAATTATTTCTATATTTTAAATAATTCTTATACTAGGAGTATATAATAAAGTAATTTCTAAAATATATAATACTATTAGTGAAAATTATCTTAATTAATTAATTAATTCTGTAATGATGTAGTACTAAAGCATACTAAGTTTTAAGATACTCTACTAGAGTACTGACTAAGCTATTAGTTAATAAGAGTCTTAGTCTATGGTAGAGATTAGCTAGAGAGTCTGAAACTCTACTAGCCTTTAGACTTAGATACTAGTCTACTACAGAAGAAAAAATATATAATAAAAAGAAAAGTACTAGAGACTATAGATTATACAAAGTATAATTAGCTAATATAGAATATTACCTAATTAGCCTAAGAATAAATAAAATAAATAGTAGCAGTTATATACTCACCTAATTAACCACTAGCTAGTTAGGTCATCTATAATTAAATAATCCTTTATAGATGAATAATCTTGTTTAAGTATTTATCATTACTACAACCAGACTTCTATAAATATATTTAATATTAATATTAAATTAATATTAGCATTAAAGACTATAGAAATATAGCTTTATAATAGATTAGTTATTATCTAAATATTATATTCTAATATAGTGACTATAGTTAGTTATATATAAAATATTTAATGCTCTTCTTAATTCTACTATTCTTAAGCCATAAGAAATTAAATAAAAATTATAAAAGAGTATTATTAAATTAGATAATTTAGTTTCCTATCCTAAATATTACTTTATACTTTATTAATATTAAAAATAAAAATTTACAGTATAATTCTTTACTTATTCCACCTAAACTAGGATCTAATTTGGTATATTACTTACTGTAAAAATTTATAAAAATCTCTGTTTAGTAATAATAGTTTTTAGTAATATAGAATTATATCTAAATTAAAGTAAAAAATTAGTTATTTAGTCTATTATCTAATAATAATAATAATATTTTCTATAATACTAATAATATTGCTAAGCAAGAGAAGCCTATTACAAAGGATAATATTAACATAGAGAGCTTAGAGGCCCTAAAGACCCTAGATATACCTATTCTGACTAAAAGAAATATTTCTAAGTTACTACTAGTGGCAAGAAAGTATATATAATAGGTCTGAGATATCCTAGGTCTTTGTGGTAGTAAAAAATAATGATAAAATATAAGAAGGATTATTTAACTATAGATAAACTAGTTAGTAGGTAGCTAATTAGATTAGTGTATAACTGCTATAAAAATACTATAATATCTCTATAGCTATATTATTTCTCTATTACTAATATCTACTATATCCAGGCCTCTTTAGCTCCTATTTATCTACTACTTCTTAGACTACTTATTAAATTACTTCCAACTTATTACTAACTTATTATTAACTTATCTTAGCTTATTTTAACCTTTTAGTACTTACTTTAAATATACTTCTAGCTTATTTATGCTTCTAATCTACTCTCTACTCTTATCTATAGATCTCTTAAATGACTAAAATCTATGTCATTAGCTTACTATTCCTATATATAACTATATAGTTTTATTATATTATATCTTCTATATACTAGCTAACTATTCTATAGTATTTATAGCTTTTAAATTCTCCTTCTTCTCTAAACTTCTCTATCTTTTATTCTCTATTTTTTTTCTTTTTTAACTAATTATGATAATTATTCCTTAGTATAATTATAAGTCTTCTTAGAATAGTACATTAGTAGATCTAATATCTAATATCTATATTATTATATCTTAATTATAGTAATCATACTACTTTATAAGAGATATTAGAGAATATAGACTATTATCTATCTGTAATAGAGTCCTTATCTACTATATTAACTTCTATATTACTAAACTAACCTAAATAGACCTACTTAGAGAAAGAGCTTAGTAACTAAAATATATATTAACGTAGTTCCCGGCCGATCTGGACACCCGGCCGTCCTGGACACCCACCCCCATGATAAAATGTTAAAATAGGATATCGCAACCAAAACGCATTAATTAATCCTAAACTAGCGATTTTTTACATTGATTAATCTTATACCTAATCTTCCCGTATCTACTATATATAGGCAGGGCCCTCTTGCATAGCTGATTCTACTGAGTAGGTAAATTATCCTGTATATACGATACTACCTTATCAGCTTCTACAGGCTTAATTAGCTGCTGAGCTAGATATAGGCTCTCTTTAACCGATAGACCCCCTTCGTAAGCGATCTGCCTAGTCGATTAAGTGTACTTTTGACGTTTCTTTTTATTCGCTGTATATAGATCAGAGTTCTCCTTTGCTAGTAGTACAGTATTGTATAGCGCTATACAGTGGCCCTTGATAATCTGATTAAGTATGATTTTTAATAGTGTAGGCGGGCTGTATAATCGCTGCTTTAATAGCTCTTTAAGTATAGAAGCTTACTTTTCTAGCTGAATTACTGTTCTAGGAGTTTTTAGTGTAAATTAGCTAGATCTGCTGTTTGGTCTGCTGCTAGATAGTATAGGTATTTAGATAGAGATATTAAGCGTAGAAAGCACTCTTTCTGTATTAACTGATACTATACCAGAAGCTACAAAGCTGCTTTGTACGATATTTAGCTAGAAAGCTTCTAATTATGTGCGAGGATAATCTGCTAGAAAATTAAGCTTATCAATATAATTATAGCTAGTTTAGGCTAAATCGCTTATAAATCGACCGTATATACGCTTTAAAACAGCGAAAGACCTAATATTAAGTGGTTATAGTAGATGCGATGAATACGAAGGTATACAGAGTAGTATAATATTATTTTCAGTATATATTCGATTAAACTAAGGCGTTAGATAGCTACTATATCCGTTAAGGATTAATAGCTAAAATTATCCTTGTATACATAAAGTTGTATATAGAATAAACAGCTTTTGCAGCTAGTGTAAACTAATTTTATTAGTAGTCTAACCGTTATTCGATACCTTAATCTGCTAATCCTTAGGTAGATTTATTTTAAACTAACCGGTAATATAAACCTAGCCCTTAAATATAATATACGGTAGGAGTAAATACCTATTAGCGTATATCGTCTTAATTATAGTAACCTATTTACAATTTCCCGGTTGTAATAGTGATACCTAACTGTAGTAATCAGCTTATATAATAACCTTCTGCGCTGATATAAGGCCTATTGCGAATCCGGTCTCGTCGAAGTTATAGATATCCTCCGGTTAGATACCGTTCTCCTTGATCGTACGTTACACTATCGAAAACTACTCTAGTATTGCTTTACGATCCTCGTTAAGTACGTGCTGGTAATTGTATCGTCTAGAAAAATGCAACCGAAGCTTCTTATATCTTTAAACGAACGAAGATAGCCAGTTTTTACTAACAGTAGATAGAAGAGTATTACTATATATAGCTAGTAGAATATTGGCTATATTACGTATAGTAGAGGGCCTGGGAGCTGCTCTACGCGTATCTATAGAGATAATCTATTCAGTAAGCAAATTCTCTTTGTTTTGGGTTAATTTATAGCCTGATAGACGTTTATCGATGTGTGGGAGTTGACCGTGGGCACGCGTATGTAGTGTAGAGAGAGGAACTTAGTAGAGCTTTGCGGCTGTGCGAAGGGATTTAATACGGCTATCTTTGATATCGGAAAGGGCTAATAAGATCTTTCCCTTCTGATTCGCTAATTTCTGCGAGGATTCAGTGCGAATTAGTGGCATAGTAGGTAGTTGAATTAGGTAGGGTAGTAAGAAGTGGCGGTTTTGGATGGGGTGTCCAGGACGGCCGGGTGTCTAGATCGGCCGGGAACTACGTTAGTAAGATAGTATATTAATAATAATAATGATAATTAGAGTACTAATTTATTTAAGTTCTAAATATAATTTAGTATATTACTATAGTAAGATGCTTAAGGAGAATATAGATAATATTTTAATAAGTCTATATATTTTTATTACCACTACGCTAATAGCTATAGTAGGATAATAAGATATATTGGATATAGTATAGATATATAGTAAGACTAAGAATTTCTAATTAGACATAAATTAGTACTAATAATAATTCTTTATTCAGGCTTTATTAATACTCTAGATTTTTCTTGAATAACTAGTTATTCTACTAACTATATATACTTTATTATTTCTCTTCTTACTAATAGTATTAAGTTCTTTTTCTATTCTTTCTTTATAAGTATATAAATCTAATATTTCATAGCTAAAATTATAATAGATAAATTAATATTTTAGCTATAGTACAGTATAAAAGCTTTAGCTAAACTAAGTAACGTAGTTGGTAAGCAAGCTGCGCAGCCGCCCACTTTTTCGCATCCTCCCGCATTTATCTGAATTCTATCAAACACTATACCTCTAATTCGTCTCTATTTAAGCCAAGACTCTATTAAGAAAGAGGGCTGTATATTACTTACTATATAGGCTATTCAAAAGAAAGAATTTCTATCTATACGCAAAACAGTACGTTGCTTTAATATACCCGAATCTATACTACGTACGCAACTCTGCAGTACTACTAATTATGCTAAAACTCGCGTAAGCTGTTAAAAATTAATATAGATTAAAGAGGAACCTCTTTAGTAATAGATACTATTACTAAATTAATATAGAGCTACTTCTACATAAGCTTACGTATGAGAGATAGCTAATTTACTTCTTATAAAGTATAGTTCTACCTCTATCTAAACCGTCAGTAGGAAATAGGTATATAACTTTATATAACGTTATCCAGAGCTTAAATCTTGCTTTTTATAGTAATATAACTATTAGTGAGTACTATAAGAAGATCTAAAGATTATCTAAAAGTAGTTAACCTATAATTTAGTAATACAGTACTCTTACTAAAGATATCTATAACTTTAATAAGACTAGTTTTATAATAGACCTCTGTATAACTTATAAAGTAATTACTTAATTAGAATACTATAGTTAGAGATTAGTTTTACAGCCAGGAAACTATAAGTAGATAACCGTAATTAAGTTAATTAGTACTTTAGGATAGGCTCTTCTACTAATACTTATCTTTAAGGGTCGGTAATATAACTAAGTATAGTTTAAAGAGCTTCTGTATAATTAGCACTTTAAAGTTAGCCTAAATAGATAGATATCTAACGAAATAGATCTTTGCTAGCTTTAAAAGTTATTTATTCTATTAATAAATAATTATATATACGGGCGATATTAACTCTTAATTCTTAATAGATATAGAAGTTATCTTATACTAGAATTTAACTAAATCTGTACAGATTATAATATTATACTGATTTATATATCTATATTCTATATATCTTTTATAACTACTTAATATTAGATATTTTACTACTTTAAAATATATATATAGTAATTTAGTTAGCCAGAAAATATAACTTAGGATTAGCTATATTAATAAGTTTAATTTCCTTATAGCTTATCTATAAGCTTATATTAATATATTTAAATTAGATACTATTTAAATAACTTCTAAGAAGCTAGATTAGTATCTTTTAATCCTAAATTAGTTCTATTAAAGCTTAATATTCAACTTTGTATACCTATATCTTTTAGAAGCTATAGTAGCTAAGTATATTTTACCTATATATACCTATAAATATTAATAAACTTTATAAATAATTAATTATCTCTAATTAATTATTTTCTAAAGTAATACTTAAAAAGCCCTTTATTATCTTTACAGACTGTACTAAACTAGCTTATTAAAGACTGTTTAATTACGATATAAAACAGTATCTAACTTAAGGCAGAAAATAAGTAGCTATATAATAAAAATATTATATAAAAGAAAAAGTATACTTATATAACTAGATAGATAGCTTATAAGGATAGTATATCTGTATAAGAAGTACTAAAGCTTAAAGAAGCTTATAATACATTCTTTTAGGTAATATCAGGTCTATATGTACTACTAGCGTAGGGTACGTAAGTACTAAGAACGCAGGCCTTACCTAAATATAGTAATTACAGTAAAATAGGGTATAAGAACTCTTGTGTAACTACAAAATAATGAATATAGAGGCGCTTTGGTTGATATATATATATATCTAGGTAGAAGAAGTAGGCGGCTGTACTTACTTATATATGCAGCTTGCTTACCAACTACGTTAAAAAATATCTAATAAGATTTAGTCAAATATTTATGTTAATAAGAACTATAGCTTTAAAGACTTTTTTAGAAATAAATTATAGTCTTGTATATAATTCTTCTTATTATAGTTAGTATTACTTATAAATAATACTCTACTTCTAAGCCTAATTATACTATTATCTTAAATATACTACTTATTAGGACTATAGCTATTATTAATATATAGTTAAATAATCTTATAATTAATAACTAATATTTTCTAGTAATAAAAGATAATATTAAAATACTATATAATATCTAGAGAATAATAATTGTTTAATATAATTAATATTTATCTATAGAGAAAGCTCCTTAAGTTAAGTGTAAAAAAGAATATAGAATATAAATACTAGTATTATCTTTATTATTATCTTCTTGTGATATTAGTAAAAAATAATATAGAATTAAGATAGTACTGTAGATAATGTTTATAATTTTTATTCACTTTAATTATAGTTGTCTAGAGATAGAGAGATATAAATTAAAATTATATAGTACTTAAGTTAGAACTTATAAAGTAAATAAGTAGATAAATAATTTTTAATATTAATATTAAATACTAATATATATTACCCTATCTATAGGTTTACTTAGTTATTTTTATAACTAAGTACTATAATATTATTTGTCTCTAATTCTCCTATAGCTAAAATACTAATATTATTAATGTATCCATTAATTATAATCTAAGTCTTAGTATTAATATTTATCTCTATATTTACCTTGGTTTTTTAATAATAGTACTCTTCTTAACTAACTTAGTATTTATTGTAAATAAATTATAGAACTAGTAAAATTAGAGATCTCTATAGGATCTCTAGATATAGAAATAATAAAGATATTTTTTAGTATATAGATCTTAGTAGTTTAATTAGCTAGAAAGATCCATATCTATAATATAAGGACCCCTAGTCTTTACTTATAGAGATTATAAAGTAATTATATATAAAATATATCATTATATATTTAAGATATTTAGTAATAATAGTAAGACTACTTTATCTTAGCTCTAGGCTCTATAGATCTGATTAATTAACAAATATATTATATAATTAGTAGAAATACTTTTATAGCTGTCTGGATAAATATTTAGTAGTAGAGTATAGTAGTCTACTATATAACTAATATATTTTACTACTATAGCCTTAAGAGCTTTATTAAGTATATTAAATAATACTATTAGATAGTAGATCTTTAGATATTAGTAATTAGGCTTATCTACCTTATAGAGAATAATAGCAATATCCTATTAGAAATCAAGATTTTAGCTAGTGTAGGGAGATATACTATATTAAATAGCTAATAGATAATTTTAATACTAATAAAGATCTTAATTAATTAACACTATAGAAGGTTTGGAATAATATTATTACTAGACATCTTATAAGCTAGTATAGTCTTAATAGTAGAGATAATTTTAGTCTAGATTAGTACAGAGAAGCCTAATTATTTAGGATCATTATAGTCTTCAATATGATATAGATCTATAGATAGAAAATTAGGGAAAAAAGATACTAAGATAAAGATTTTACTTTAATAGATTTAGCTATCTAGCTACTAGATTACTTAATCAATAGTATAATTTAGATTTTATATATATTTATCATATAATAATATCTTATAATAGTTTTAAACTCTTTTCGAAAAAAGTTATAAGCTAAAAATATTATTTTACTACGATGAAAAATTATTTTTCTATCTTGAATAATTTTCATAGTATATGTATATAATCAAGAAATTTTTCAAATAGTTAGTATAATATTTGAAAAAAATTTTATAATAATTTTCTCTTCTATTCTTAGAAAGTTTTAAAATGAATTTTTCTGATAGAATATAGCTTTTATACTCTATACTAATATATAAAGAATATTTTATTCTATTTTTTAATAATTCTTCAGATTTTAACTAAAAGAAAGATTAATAAGATCTTTAGTCTTCATATATAAATATTTAAATATAAATATCTAAAGTATTCTATTAATTTTTTCTTATATATAATTAATATTTATCAATATTTTAATTATGTAGTATCTAGCTTACTTATAATAATAGCTACTATACTTAGATATTAGCCTAAGGTTTCTCTTAGCTAAATAAGGCTACTAATCCTATTTAATAAATCAGTATTTAGTAATTACTAATTACTCTCTAGAGCCTTAGAATATTAAGATACTATATAGAAGAGAGAAAAATAAGAAGAAAGACTATAATAGATATATAAAAAGCTAATAGTAATACTATATAGAAATATTCTAAAGCTAATTCACCTATATCTAAATAAAAACCTATGATAAATTTATAAAGATACTATAAGTCTTTAATCTATACTCTTTTTGCCCTATACTAGAGTACTTTTTTTTCTAAATAGATTAAGATCTTACTAATTATTTAAACTATTTATTCTTATTATTATCTCTACTAAACTATATCTCTATATTATTCTTAGTCTTATGTATCTTTATTTTTATCCTCTATATACTATACTTGTTTAATAGTTTCTGTTATATTATTACTTTTTTTCTGAATTAATATCTCCTCTATTAGTTCTCTATATATCTGAATGAAATTATTATCTTTAAACTTTTTTTTAAATATTTCTAAATATTCTCTTAGTTTATTAGAGTAGATTTTTAGTATTAATAAAGATTTCTTTAGTATAAGACTAACTAAATAAAGTCTATATAATATATAATAATATATAAATAAAAATAATTTTAATATCTTATTATTAAATATAAGCTATTATACTAAGAAATTTACTAATTAATTCTTCAATAAAATACTAAAACTAGTCCAGAAGCTCTATATTATAGAGATATTAGACTATTTTAGTACTAGTAAATAGTAATAATAGTATATTATTTATTAAACTCCCTATAATTATTCTTAGTTAATATTAGTCTGGAGAGTAATTTATTATTTAATAAACTAAAGATATAATAGTAGCATATTGTAGAATATATTTAAGGTCAAGATAGATCTTTTTCTTTATACCATAATTATATTAGAGAGTCTACTATATTAATAATATAGAGATACTAGATAAAGCTAATTATATCTATATAGATCTTAAAACCTAATCTAATATTTTAAATAGATTCTAGTCTAGTATTCTAGATTCTTTTTTCTAAGACTATTGAA
Organism: Penicillium cosmopolitanum; assembly: GCF_028827165.1. Taxonomy (NCBI): domain Eukaryota; kingdom Fungi; phylum Ascomycota; class Eurotiomycetes; order Eurotiales; family Aspergillaceae; genus Penicillium; species Penicillium cosmopolitanum. The sequence continues at coordinate 3,454,829 of NW_026622678.1, read as the reverse complement.
ATCATTATTTTATTATTCTAATAATTTATATCTTTATTATTATTATCATTATTAAAAAAGCCTTTTTAGACTTTATCTATTTCTATCTAGATTTATTATTTAGTAATAGTTTGGAGAGAATAATATTAATTCTACTTAGATTAATAGAGAGCTAGTTTCTTAAGAAGCATACTAATACAATTCTCTTTTTTATTAGCTAAGTTATTTCTTAAGACTTTTTAGTATATTAATACTTATTAAAATTTAACTAAAATTCTTGCTTAATATAGTGTTTTCAAGTATATCTAGTGAAGTATTTAATAACTATCTATTAAATAAGGCTTAGATTATCTGCTATTATAAGTATAGTACAGCTTTAATAGTTATACTCTGCTTAATTTTTAGTATAACATAGAGAAATACTAATATATATATATATATATATATATATAGATAGATTATAGTTCTACTACTCTATATTACATAGAGTATTTAGTATACTATACTAAGAATACTACTAAGTAAAAGCCTAATACGAATAAGATAAATATTTGTCACAGGATTCAGAGTATACAACTCCTCAGGTATTCAACATTGATCTAAAGCTAAATCTCCTTCGAGTCACCTGCATATCAAGGACCACCCAAACCCTAGTATATTTAAGATCATATAATTATTCAGGACTCCTAATCCCTTCAAGAATCAGCCTGTATATCAACTATCTAATCTGATCTCTACTGCCCGATATTCTTGCCTAGTCATAGGTCTCTAAACTATATTCTATATAGTCTCAGAGATATTTCTCTATATATTCTTAGTACTAATTATTCTATAGTATTGTATAAAAACCCTTGTCTATCTATATCTATATAATTAGAGAATAGATTATAGCTATATACTAAATCTTTATTTACTATTACTATCTTATAATAGATATAATTAATATCTTTTAAAATTTTCTTTTCTAATAGACTATTATTATTATTATTTTTCTATATTATCTTGAATTATATTTAACTACTAAGCTAGAATTTAACAATAATTTTTACTAGTATTATCTAAAATAAATCTAGCTTTTTATAATCTCCCTATAATAGAAGTTATTTTTTATCTAAATTATCTCTAATAGAGCTAGCTACTATAGCTAAAGAATACTACTAAATCTTTAGTAATTATCTTAGGCTAATCATAGCTATAGTATATACTAATAGTAGTAGCTCTACTATTAATAGTAGTATTACTATAGTAATATTAGTTAGTATCTACACTGAATTATCTTAGTATTCTTTAATGATACTATCTATAACAGTCACCTTAGGCGGCATACGGAGATGCCTTAAGCCTAAGGCTGACCAACACGCCGCGCGTGTTGGTCAGCCGGGAGTCAACAAAATTCTGCTCTTAATAATCATAATATTGCTATTTCGACCACCAACACCACCACCACGATGCCTAGTCAATATAATGTAATTGAAATACGTATTTAAACCGCTTGTTTGGCTGCTAGGATTGCAAAAAAAAACCCAATATTGCTGCGTTGGCGCGTGAATACGATGTTCTAATGCAGCGGCTTTAAGCACGCTACCTTGGTTGTGCATCTCGCAGCATACGCTATATAGCCTACAAGCGACTAAATGACGATCAAGAAGCGGCATTAGTAGGCTGGATTCGGCGCCTTGATAACCTATATATTCTACCTATAGCTGGAATGGTGGTTGTAAGTGTAAATATGTTACTATACAGGGATAACCCCGCCGTACGTCTGCTTAGCAAAGACTGGGTATACGATTTTGTTAATGTTCGCTTGTTAAATAACCTTAATTAGGTTTATCAAAAGCCTGTAGATTAAAATCAAATTACTAGGGAGGATATAGGCGTTTTGACTGTGTGGTATAAACGTCTAGAGCCTTTTATAAAGCGTATTCCACTAAAGTATGTGTATAATTTTGATAAAACTGGCTTTACCCTTGGCCAAGGCCGGCCACAAAACGTTATTTTAGCTAATCTAAAACGAACGTAAACCTATTCATTTGAACAAGGCTAGTTATTAACTAGGATTAAATGTATTACCGCTGATAGTTAGAAGATAGAACTCTATTTTGTAGCACTAGGGTCGGTTTATTTGATGTAGTGGTATAAAGGTAGTAAACTTTCAGAAGCTACCAGAATCGCAGTTTCAGAAACTAGATATTTAAATAACCTATTAGTACTTGATTAGCTGGACTTTTTCTACCTGAATACTAAGGATTGTCTACCAAAAAAAGAGAATACAGCCCAGGCTTCTGATTATAGATAGACATCGCAGCCATCTAACCTACAAGTTTTTAGATTACTGTAACTTCTATAACATTATTCTATATTGTTGTTTAGCTCGTACAACCTATCTTATTCAACTACTTAATAGGTCTCTATTCCGTGCATTAAAACAGGTATATCGAACTAAGAATAACTAGATTACTTAATAGGGTAGAGATGCATGCGATATTAGTGTTTTTTTTAAGGAAATTACACAAATTCGTGAGGATGCATTGCAACCACGTACTATTCGTAACGCATTTACTATACGTAGTATACTACCCTATAATCCAGACCTAGTTATTAAGCCTTTGGTGGAAGTACAAACCCCTGAGCTAGAGCTTGAGATATTCGATTACAATAAAACACTACAACTACAGATTATATCTAGTATTCTAAGCTTACCACCTAAGTTATTAGCTGATATATATCGAATACGTGATAAAGTAAATAATTTACTTAAGCGTAATGACGTTCCAGCCGATATACGCTGCTAAATACAACGTATGGCAAAATCATAGGTTCAGTTAACTAAGGATATTGGTCTCTTATACAACACAGTAGAGAACCGATTACCTAAAAAAGCTATAATTGCACGCAAATCCCAAAAGTAATTAGGCAAATTTGGTGCCCTGACTACTAAAGATGCTATTCGTTTTGCAAATAATCGAAAAACTAAGGATAAACGAAAGGAATACAATGCGGCTGTCCGAAACCAGGTACCTTTAGGCACTTCTGCTACGCCTACACTAATTACTTTTGGACAAAAGTACCCGGATTATATACTAATAAACGTTATAGATGACCCCTTTCTATGTTAAAATACAATATTTATAGTGGTGGTGGTGGTAGTAGCTAGAATAATAATTTTATAATTGTTGAGGGCAGAATTTCGTTGACCCCCGGCTGACCTACTCCGGAGGGAGTGGGTCAGCCTTAGGCTTAAGGTATCCCTGTATGCCGCCTAAGGTGACTGTTATGTCTAAACTATATAGAATCTATCTTATGCCAAAGATTATATCTAAATACTATAGCTACTATTTATTCTATAAGAATAGTCTTATAATCTTTACTAACGTAGTTCCCGGCCGATCTAGACACCCGGCCGTCCTGGACACCCCATCCAAAACCGCCACTTCTTACTACCCTACCTAATTCAACTACCTACTATACTACTAATTCGCACTGAATCCTTGCAGAAATTAGTAAATCAGGAGGGAAAGATCTTATTAGCCCTTTCTGATATTAAAGATAGCTGTATTAAATCCCTTCGTATAGCCGTAAAGCTCTACTAAGTTCCTCTCTCTATACTATATATACGTGCCTACGGTCAACTCCTATACGTTAATAAACGTCTATTAGGCCATAAATTAACCTAAAATAAAGAGAATTTGCTTACTGAATAAATTATCTCTATAGATATGTATAGAGCAGCTCCTAGGTCCTCTACTGTACGAAATATAGCTAATATTCTACTAGCTATATATAGTAATACTCTTCTATCTACTATTAGTAAAAACTAACTATCTTCGTTCGTTTAAAGATATAAGGAGCTTCGATTATATTTTTCTAGACGATATAATTACTAGCATATACTTAACGAGGATTCTAAAGCAATACTAGAGTAGTTTTTAATAGTACAACGTACGATTAAAGAGAACGGTATCTAACCGAAGGATATCTATAACTTTAATAAGACCGGATTTATAATAGGCCTTATATTAGTACAGAAGGTTATTATATAAGCTAATTACTACGGTTAGGTATTACTATTATAACCGGGAAATTATAAATAGGTTACTGTAATTAAGATAATATATACTAATAGGTATTTACTCCTACTGTATATTATATTTAAGGGCTAGGTTTATATTACTAGTTAGTTTAAAATAAATCTACCTAAGGATTAGCAGATTAAGGTATTAAATAACAGTTAGACTACTAATAAAATTAGTTTATACTGGCTATAAAAGCTATTTATTCTATATACAACTTTATGTATATAAGGATAATTTTGGCTATTAATTCTTAACGGATATAGTAGCTATCTAATACCTTAGTTCGATTAAATATATAGTAAAAATAATATTATACTACTCTGTATACCTTTATATTTATTGTATCTACTATAACTGCTTAATATTAGGTATTTTACTGTTTTAAAGTATATATACGGTTGATTTATAAGTGATTTAGCCTAAACTAGCTATAATTATATCGATAAGCTTAATTTTCTAGTAGATTATCCTTATATATAATTAGAAGCTTTCTAGCTAAATATTATATAAAGTAGCTTTGTAGCTTCTGGTATAGTACTAGTTAATACAGAAAGAGTACTTTCTATATTTAATATCTCTATCTGAATACCTATACTACTAAGTAGCAGACTAAACAGCAGATCTAGCTAATTTATACTAAAAATACCTAGAATAGTAATTTAGCTAGAAAAGTAAGCTTCTATACTCAAAGAGCTATTAAAGCAGTGATTATACAGCCTATCTATACTATTAAAAATCATACTTAATCAGATTATTAAGGGCTACTGTATAGTGCTATATAACACTATACTACTAGTAAAGGAGAACTCTAATCTATATACAGTAAATAAAAAGAAACGTTAAAAGCGTACTTGATTAACTAGGCAGATTACTTACAAAAGAGGTCTATCGGTTAAAGAGGGCCTATATCTAGCTTAGTAGCTAATTAAGTCTGTAGAAGCTGATAAGGTAGTATTGTATATATAGGATAATTTACCTACTTAGTAGGATTAGCTATACAAGAGGGCCCTACCTATATATAGTAGATGCGGGAAGATTAGGTATAAGATTAATCAATGTAAAAAATCACTAATTTAGGATTAATTAATGCGTTTTGGTTACAATATCCTATTTTAACATTTTATTATAGGGGTGGGTGTCCAGATCGGCCGGGAACTACGTTAGTATTTAAGTCGCTATCTTTATACTGTATATTCTTATTATATCTTTAGATAATACCTTATCTACAGTATTATTAGCCTTATTAACTATCTAATCTACTATTATAGTAATTTCTATAGATAGCTAAGACTAGTACTCCAGCTACTAATATCCTTATAATCCTATGCTAAATATTCTAAAAGCTTATAAAGATAGTCTTTAACCTATATAATTCTTAAGTATATAATTAGTGTAGTACTTATCTAACTATAGTCTAGAAAACTTATACTAGCAATATATCTTTCTACTCTTTAACCAGCCCTATGTTAAATTTCTATAATATTAATTAAATCCTTACTTACATTAGGTGTCATAAGCATTTACCCACCTGATTTGGTACAAACTAAAATAATTTATAAATCAATCAATTCTTTACATATATATACTAAATTATAAATATCGACCATATAAATAGAAATGAGAATTGACTATATTTTTAAAGATAAATATCTATCTAATGTAGAGTTATAGCTTAGTTGCTAACAAATATTAGGTAATTTGGTCAGAGTATTTTTCTATAAATTTATATGATGTCTAATTTTTAGAAATTTTATATTATATAGAATTACTTAAACTTTCTTTATTGTATAGTTAATTTTTCTATATCTATTTTATCAATAGAGATATCTTACTATGAAGCAAAACAACTAGTTTTTTTACTGTAGTTTATCCTAACTTTTCTATATGGCCCTATATTAGTAAAATATGATTCTAGAGAAATAGGTTCACTTTAGAGCAATGTATCTCTGTCAATAAAATAGATATAGGAAAACTTTTTATACAAAAAAAGAGATTTTAAGCAGTGTTCTATATAAGATTTTAGAAAAATAAGTTATCATATAAATTTATACATATATACTATGCTAAATCTGTTGAGTTTTGGTAGGAGAAAACCAGGTGGGTAAATTCCTTTAACACCTAATTATTACGTGTTGCTAACTGGTTATGGTTAGTGGTTAAATAGTTAGTAAACTTTGCCTTATTCTTATTAAGTAAAATTATAAATTGCTAAAAGACGGCTAGAATCAGCATTGTTTAGGTACTACTAGTAATCCTTAAGTATTAACTTGTAATCATACTGTTACTATACTAAGCCTTTTACAGACTAAGATCCTGTTAAGTAACTTTAAAGGGTATACTAGATAGAGTACTTAGTAGATTAGTCTAAAGAGCTTCCCTACTTATAGTATAAGTAACAGTAGAAAAAATATTTATTTATATATCTCTTTCTGAGTATTCTTGGCCTATAATCCTAAGGGTGTCTTTAGATATTTATTCTTTTATATAAATTTCAGAGCTAATATATACCCTCTAGTATTAGTTAGCACTTAGTAGCCTATCAGTAAGTTATAGCCCCTTATATTACAGGGTCTGTAACACTAATATACTTAGGTCTAATACCTATATAATAAATTATCCACAAATAATAAATTCTAGTAATACCTAGGTTTAAATATATTAAATTTAACAAAATATTTTATATAACTAAATTTTATAAAATAATAGATAGTATAGTATATAAAGTAATAATAAATTACTTTTTAATACCCGAATTACTATCCTAAACATCTAGAGTCCTGCCTAAATTCCTCTATAATCTTCTGCTATTTTAGTCTTAATTTATTAATTATCTCTAATTTCGATACCTTATATTTATCTTACTTTAATATTTATAAATACAAAGAGAATATAATACCCTATACATTAAAATATATCCTTACTATATTAAAGCATATATTATATACTAATATAGTAGCTTTAGTAGTTTCTAATTCTTATTGTATTATCATTAATTAGTATACATATAATAATAAACTTTTAAATCTCTTTTAACTATTATTATAGTTATATAGATCTTTACTATAGCAAAGTAATACTGATTTAGCCTTTTTAAACTATATAACTATACTTAGTATACTAAAATTAGTAGATAGTAATAAAACTAAAACTTACTAAGAGAATCCTAGTAGTGCTTATTCTTAACATAATTATAATTAACTATATTATTATATACAACAATAGAATTAGATAGTTAAATACTAGATAATCTCTAAATTTAATTATCTATAGTATAAAGATGTCCTTGTAGACTAAGATAACTACTACTAAAGAGTTAATCCTAGAAAGCTTTGTATATCTAGTAGCAGTTATAGTCTGAATTACTTTACTATAATAGTATTTATAGATATTAAATACTCTAATATCCGATAGCTATACTAAGTATAAAGTATAGGTATTCAGAAAGAAGGATATAATCTTCTTATTCTTATAAAATTTAATAAATTTATATTTTAAATATAATCTAAAGCTATTATAGATAGGGAGGTACTAAAAATCTTTAGCATATAGATATATAGATTTTTTAAAAAAAACTAGATCTACTAGTATATAAGAAGACTATTTATATAACTAGTATCTAGTATAGTAATATGTTTATTACTTTTAAGATTATTAAACTAATAATATTAGACTTACTTTATAGTAAAAATAATTAATAGTAGAATAGTAAAACTACCTATTAAAATTACCTTAATAATAGTTATATATTTATAGTTTATATAATTTCTAGAGATAATCTATTAGTTTTTTTAATACTTATTTAAAAGCTATTTTTATTAAAATTATAGATATTACTAGGTTTAATACTATATTTATTAATAATTCTTTCAACATTGTTAAACTATACTAGTATAACCTATTTATTATTTATATAAAGTTTTTTAATAGCTAAATTTTCTTATCTATATACATAATACTTAGAATAATATATAAGAAAGTATTTAAGCTATTTATCACTAATTAGTAATATACCTAGATTATTATCTTCTAGAATTAATAATACTACTATAGTAATCTAAGAATATTTAATAGCAAGTCTATACTTATTATTATAGTTAATCTAGTTATATAAAGCTTTCTTCTGTATAGGATTAAGCCTTTAGTTCTTTAGTAGCTATTTAAATAGTGATTTTCTACCTTAGTTATAGTATAGTAGCTTTTAATATATATTCTATATCAGAAGTTCTTCTCTACTTTTTGTATTATCCTACAAAAACTATCTACTGAACTAACATCATATCTAATTCTATATATAATTTATACAAATTTAGAAATATTATTAGATAGTACTTAAAGAATAGGCTAGTAGATTGTTAAAGTCTATAATTTGTCAGATGTTATATACATATAAAAAAATAAAAGTCATAATCAGATTCTATTAAAGAAGTTGAATATACTATATAGACGTTAATTTATATATAATTAGCGTAATTTTACTAAGTTAGAGCAACTTAAGTTCTTAGATAAATATTTAGTACAGCATTAGCTAAACTTAAATTAATAATAAGTATTTTAATTATAGTTAGAAATATATTAACTAGATCTTATTAATCTTAAATAATATAGTAAGAATATTACTCAAATAGTCTAGAATAATATTTAGATTAAAGATTATTCTAATATTATTATAAAATATAATACTAGTCCAAGAAAATAAGGCTATACTTTAAAATCTTATATTAAAGCACTTAAGGAGGGTTTATAGTTTTACTATAAGCCTAGTCTAATATTCTAGCAAAATAATACTAAGATTTATATATTAGAATATACTTAATTATAGTTTAAGATATATAGAATTAAGGGTATATTATAGCCTCTATATTTACCTGATATAAGCCTAATTAAACCTGTATTGAAATAGCAAGTATTCAAAATATAATAAGATCTCTGTCTTTATAATTAATCTAAGCTTATTTAGACTAAGTTTTTTAATCTCTTAAAAAGGCCCAGTAGTCTATTTCTTAAGATATTATTCATAGCTTAATTTAGTTATTTCTATACAGAATAGTAGCTGTAGAGATAGTATAGGATTATTATACTAAATACTAATACTTAATCTATTTATTAATATATGATTTACTTAGCCTTATAATTAAAATATATTTACTAAAGGATTTATAGTGCTATTCAAATTTTTTATTAGTGATATATTGTAGTTAGGGATCCTATAGCTACTATAGAGAAGAACTTTTGATACAGAATATAGTATATAAAATTTATATACAATTATAGAGATATAGCTAAAATTATAAATATAGCCTTTTAATAGTCTATTAAATATACTACTTGATTTTCTTATTATTATTAGCTATATTAGTAGTATTGTAAGGTACTAAAGTTGAATTATAATATTTTGATAATTTTGGTTATTTATAGATAATTTCTTATATAGATATCAGACCTAAGTAAGTAAGGGTCTAATTTATATTATAGAAATTTAATATAGGGCTAGTTACTACTAATAGAAGAAGACTAAAGAAAAATCCTAATTAGGATCCTATTATTATTATTATTATTATTATTAATTTTAGTCTTACTACTATTAGACTTAGAGCCTAATTTAGTAGTAGAATCTACAGAGTAGTTAGACAGATACTATACTATCTTAGAATTATATATACAAAGCTCTTATTTCTAAACCCCTATTTGCTCTTCATTATCTACTACCACCTATAGCCTAATTACTTCTTAAAACAAATCTTATTACTTACCTATTACCACTAAAATTAGGATTCTATTTATTATCTCTATAGGAAAGGTAAGTAAGCTATATACTATATTCTATTATAGTATCTTTGGTTTACTAAGGTCTATTTACTATCTTAGATAGCTACTCTAATAATTATATAACTAGGCCTACTAGCCTATATATCTAAAGATATCTAGATAATAATATATAAGCCAAAAAGCAAGTTTTTAGCTAATTTAGAGCTTTACTAATAACCTATATATATCTAGATAATATAATCTTTTAGTATTATAGTTCTCTCTCTATCCCTATATATTATAATAGTTACTAAGTTGTTAGGCTAGAGACCTGTAACTAGACAAGAATATTAGACAGTAGAGATCAGATTAGATAGTTAATATACAGACTAATTCTTAAAGAGATTAAGAATTCTGAATATTTATAGGATCTTAAATATATTAGGGTTCGGATAGGCCTTAATATATAGCTAACTTAGAAAGAATTTGGCTTTAGATTAGTGTTAACTATCTAAGGTATTATATATTTAGAATCCAAGAATAATTTATTCTTCTCTCTAAGTAATAGCTAGCCTAAGTATTAGTATAATATTAGTAGAAATAGATAGCTTATTTAAAGATACTTCTTTCTAAATAAAGATTTCTGATATAATACTGTTTTAGATTTATTTATATAGTATATAAATAAAGCAGTATAACTTCTTTATTATTATTATAATAAAAGCTTCTCTTTTTCTGCTCTTACTCTTTATCTATTTATTCTTTTCTAACTCTCTCTTTTTATTGTTCTATCTCTTTTATTCTTTAATATTAGGGCTCTTAATATTTCTCTGTAGCTAATAATAGTAATAATAACAGTAGTACATTAAGTTTAGATATAAGTAGTGTTAGTAATAGACTAAGTATATAGCCTTTAAAGAAGAAGAGGAGAAGAAGAAGAGAAGAAGAAGAAGAAGAAGAAGAAGAAGAAGAAGAAAGAAGGTTCTCTTTATAAGAAGTATCATCTTTAGGATATTACTCTAGAACCATCTTTCATCTTCTGTATTAGATATATAGCTTACGCTATATTATATATATCTACTAGTATAGTTACTGTAGTATATTACTAGTAGGATATAGTTACTTTAATTAAGTATTATTATTATAATACTAAAAGTAAGACTTAATTTTAGGTACAAAACCTTTTTAGATTAGGTTTACTTCATTACTAACTTATAGTAGCTTTCTTAGAGAATATAGGATAATATATATTAGCTTTACTTAATACTAGATTAGGTAGAGAATATTTAGATTAGAGGTTCTGCTTACCTCAGTATTAGAATATCAGTACTTCCTTAGAGTATAGAAAGTAAGGCTATAGTAATTATCTTCTCTCTTTATCTTAAAGAGTTTCTGTTAGACTATTAGTTTCTATCTATCTATCCTTCTATAGTCTAATGTTTAATAGCTAGAACTATCCTAATGTATATAAGGATTATAATACTTTTATAGCTGTTTATTAGAAAGGACTATTTACTAATACTAGTAGACCCTCAGTATATTCTTAATATCTTCTTTATCTTAATACTAGTAATATAGTTTATAGTCTTTAGTAGAGTAAAATTTAATTCTTTTTCTAGAAGACTATAGTTAGATTTAAGGCTAATTTATCTATAGGAGCTATTACTACTATAATATTAGTAATTATTTAACATATTTTATAATTTAGTAGATATTTATAGTTTACTCTAGTAAACTTCTAGATTTATCTTCTCTCTTTCTAAGAACTAAATAGCCTTATTTAGTATTAATTTTAGGCTTATAGGCTTTTTTCTCTATTATCTTTCTTTTTATAATTAGTATAGTATATAAGATAATTTATTATTAAATTAATTATATACTCTACTAGTATTCTAAGGGTTTTATTATTCTTATGATATAGCTTTCTTTATTTTCTTTCTAAATATATTTATTATATTTTATATATTCTATAAATATACTATAGATTCTTATTAGTTATATTCTAATAGCTAGCTAGTCTATTTAATATAATAGTATATAGTTTTATTGAAGATTATTTTAAAATATTTTAAATCTCTTTAATTTTCTATTTTTCTTTATCTTCAAGTTTAGATATTAGTATTAGTAAATTATCTTTATTTTAGCTATTCTATAGCTTAAAAAGAAAGATAGAGAAAATATAATATAATATGTGTATATAATAATCTTTATAAGAATATAGAAGAATCTAATTTATTAGAGAAATATCTTCTTTGCTTTAGCTTTAAAATAGATATTCTTTATTAAAATAATATGAATCCTAACCTTAAAGTCTTTTGCTTTATAATTTCTATTATATTTTATATATAATTTAAAGCTTTCTTAAAGTTTATAAATATTTTAAAGATAAATTATCTATTCTTTAGTATTTAGGATTTTTTCTTAAGTACTTTCTCTAGAGCTTAGATTTAGAAGTTAGAGTTATATTCTAGTAGTATATAGAAAAGAGTTTTATTAGTAGATATATTAATAATATTATTATATATAAATTAAGCTATCTTAAGAAGTTAAGCCTAATTTAATTATTCTCTATTGATAAAATATCTAAGATAGTTTTCTAGAACTTAAGTCTTTCTGTCTAACTATTAGTTTAAGAGTAGAATATTATAGAAAATTATAGTAGAGTTATAACTAGAATCTACTTATAAAGATAGGTCTTTAATTAGAGATAGTTTCTTTTAGATTTCTATATTTAAGTTTAATTTAATTTAAGAAAAGTTTAGTAAGGTTTTCTATAGATATTATTATTAATATAAAAAGAATTTAAAAGAATTTGATAAGTTAGTAGATAATTATTAGAATTATATTATATTCTCTTTCTTTAAAGATTATAATTATAAGTTTTGTTATAAAGTCTATACTTAGCTCTATAAATAGCTAATAGAGAATTAGGAGAGATTAGAGTTTACTAGAAGATTAATACCTTAGTATTTTAATTCTTTAGTATATTAGATATATTTTAATATATTTTTAAATATCTTTTAGTAGTTTTTTCTAATAGAATTTCTTTTTAACAGTACTTCTATATAAGTTCTAAAATATAAATTAAGAATAATTTAAAACCTTATAATATATTATATTATAGTTCTAACTTAGAAAAACTTCTTTATTATTCTTTAGATCTAAATAATTAGCTTTACTAACTTTATCTATAGTTTTCTAGATTTTTCTAATCTATAGAGATAAATAGTGATAGATTTCTATAGATCAATATAGTTATTCTTATTAATCTCTATTCTTCTCTGTATTTCTCTTTAGATAGTTTTATACTAATAATAAACTATTATACTTTCATAAATAATTTAGCTATAATTATTTTATAGATTAGCCCTAATATCTCTTCTATAGATAGAGCTTTCTTTTCTTCTAGAGTATAAGATAATCTATATATAGGATTTATCTTATCTAAATAATAATTTATTATAAAATTAAAAGAAATCAAAAAAATACTAATATATCTTTTTTTACTAATCTTTAGTTAGTTTATAAAAAGCTTTAAATTATAATAATTAGTTAAAACCTTAACTTAGTACTAATTCTTTTTAAGATATTAATACTAATATTTAAAAAAAAAAATTTATAAATAATTCTTAGTTTAGTATTATATAGTTCTACTCTATAAGAACTTCTTTAACTAAAAAATTATAGAGTACTATATCTTCTAATTATTTAGTTATAAGAGAATTTCTATTATTCTAAAATCTAATATATTAATCTTAAATTAAACAGATCTCTTTAGATTAAGATAATAAAAAATTAAATATTATTAAGAAGATATAGAGAAGATCTTAAAATATCTTTAATTCTCTATTATTTAGTTTAATATTCTTATTTTCTTTTAAAGAATTTTATAAATGGTAATATAATTAATAAGTACTTTTTAATAAATCTTTAATAAAAGTTATAGAACCTAAAAAAAGATCTAAATATTTCTATAGAATATTAGCTATTCTTATTCTTGAATAACTTAAAATTATTTTATATTTATTAAGATACTGTTTTAACTAATAATACAGCTAAGAAATTTAACTTATAATTTATAGAAGCTATATTTTAATACTTTAGTAAATAGTTATATTTTCTATAGTTTTTTAAATAAATAAGACTTAGATATTCTATATATTATATATTTTAGAGAAAATTAAAATATTATTAAGATATATAATATAGATAATATTAAGAAGACTATAAAGTGTAGTATAGATATAGCTTTAAAATATTATTAGTATATTAGTAAGACTAAAAGTATAACCATAGTAGTTATACACCAACCTAATTAACCACCTGCTAATCAGGTCACACATAATTAAACGATCTTTTATAATTAAATAATCCTTTTTATATTCTTTTGCTATTTTCTACCACCATAAAGGCCTAGGGTATCTAGGACCTATTATATATACTTCCTTACTACTAGTAGTAATATATAAAGCCTTTTTTTAGTTAGAACGGGTATATATAGAGTCTCTAGAGCCTCTAAGCTCTCTATATTTATATTATCCTTTATAATACTCTTCTCTTACGTAATATTATCAGTAATATAGTGTATAGCATTGTACATTGTTAATAGACTATATTTGCTAACCTATCATCTTGATTTATATATAATTGAAAGACAAGAAGTCCTACAGACATCAGAGGATGTTTGAATAGCTTCAGTGATTACCAAAAGAGGAAATAGTATTGAAGGATTACCCTTAGGCTTAGTAATCGAAAGGTCAGATTAAGAGATCAAAGAAAATGTTGTTCACCATAGGTTTGCTGGGGGGGTATAGGTCCTTTTTATATTGCTCTGGCTAAGCGGTAAGCTTAACTAGACTAGGCCTAATTAAGCCTCTGGCAGAATATTAATAATAGGCGGTATAGTTAAATAGACTAAACCTAAATAGGCCTGTAGCAGAACTCTAGAAGCTTAGAATATAGGCCTTACTGAATAATAGTTAAGAATTTTACTTAACTAAGTTAATTAAGCTTAACTAGTTTTGTTGAGCTTAACTAACTTTGTTAAATTTTCTTTGTTAAGCTTAACTAATTTTTATTAAGTCTTCTTCTTATATATATATATTCAGAATAATTTTAGAAGTTTTTGTAATCAGTTTTATAATATATTATCTATAATACTAATAAGGTCTACCTTACTAATATAGGCCCTAGTATATTGATTAATTACAGTATAAAGCTTAAGTAAAATTACGTCTTTTCAGTATCTAAAAGCTTGTTAATTTTGTCAGTTAATTAACGTACTAAAGAACTATTTCTGAGAGATTATATAGATAAATCTCAGCTAATTTATATAGTAGGATCTATACTATCAAATATCTAAAGATTATAGTTATTATAACTAGACATCGCCAGAACCTATGTCAACCATAACCCAACCTAACCTAACCTAGCCCAAAATGGGTTTTGGGTCCAATTCTATAACCTATATGGGGACCTAATGGGTCCCTATTTTGGTGTAAACAGAACAAATATACTAAGCTTTTAAATACTTTCTGTATCAGGTCTGTTTTTAGGCCTTATATATAGATATTTTTAGTTTTTTATTTAAAAATATTATTATTTTTTATATATATATATATATATTACAGATTAAAGATATTAAAAATAGTATATTAAAAAATAAATAAAATTACAGAGTTCTATAGTAAAGATAGTGGTATACCCTACTAGATTATATATATATCTTTATATAAAGTCTTACTTTTTTAATAACCTTTTTAATACCTAATATTTAGATCCTAAATTTTAAATATAGGATAATGAATACTAGATAAATCTATATATAAAATAATAAGATCTAAATCCTTCTAGAAAAAAAAGATATAGAACTAGTATTCAAATACAGTATATAAAAATTATGAAAGAATTATGCTAAAATAAGTTAAAATGGGTCGAAATAGGTTACCTATATATAACCTACTGGATTTTGGGTTAGGTTAGGTTCTAGCTACTATAACCCAAAACCTACTGGGTTAGGTTTTAGGTTGATATGTTCAACCTAAAATAGGTTATGGCGATGTCTAATTATAACTAAGCTCTTCTATTAATAGCTTAATAACTAGCTCTAGCTTAAATAGAATAAAGCTATATATAGTAAATATCTTATAAATAGTCTTAATCTCTTAAAAAAAGAAGCTACTACTATATATACCTCTACCCTAGCTTATAATCTTATTATTTTTAGCCTTAAAGCATTACTTTAATATACAAAAGAGGCTTTATTAAGTAGCTAAATTAGATTAGTAGTATAGGATGGGAAAATATACTTCTAAAAGAAAAGTATTATACTTTATTAAAATAAAGTAATATTTTTAGATAAATTTATAATTAATAATATTTATCTCTACATAGATATTAATATCTATATATATTTTGATATTATTTTAGATATAAGTTAGAATATAGAGATAGATAATTATTTCTACTTAAGGCTAGACGTTAGAACTTACAGAAATTAGCTTAACTTTAGTACTTTTTATAAGCTTTTTAACTAAGTATTATTATAATAATTTAGAATCTTAGATAGATCTTCTAGATCTTAGTTTCTAAAGCTTTTAGTAGTTAATAATATTTATTTATCTAATAATCTAGCTTACTATAGTTAGAATAAAAATTAGAAGATATTTTATTAAAGAAGCTAGATATACTAGTTCTAATAATAGAAATATAATTAGAATTATCTTTATTTTTATAAGACTGTAAAGGCCTTACTAGGCTTAGGGGAATATAGATAAAAGAGGAATTATTATAGATAGTTAATTACTGAGTAATCAATAAGATTAAGGACTTAGTTGCTTGATTATTGAGGATTCTGATTATTGTATTATTTTATTTATCTAGGGGGGAGAAGGCCCTATATATAATCCTTAGTGGTATAATTAAGCCCCGACAGTATAATTAGGCCCCGGTAGTATAATTAAGCCCTGGCGGTATAATTAGGCTCTGTCTCTAGTATACCGAAGATCTGGTGATTTTTAGGGTTATTAGCCGTTAACTAGATCTTAGTTGATCTTTAACTAGATCTTAGATATTATAGGATAATATTTATATTCCTCCTTAATCTTTATATATATATAATATATAAGGATTAGCTTTAAATATTAGTTATTATTTTTAGTATATATCTTTTAAATATATTTTAAATTATATTTTTAGTTAGTATATCAGCAATATTATCTTTGAGGGTATTAGTACTAGTTTTATTTGGTTATCTTGTATAGTATTCCTAGTAAAATAATATATTATATTAATATACTTTGATCTCTTATAGAATTCAGGATTTTTAGCTAATTTTTTAGCTCCTTTATTATCTATTAGTATTATTAGTATAGTATTAGTATAACCTAAATTTAGATAATTATGTATATATATAAGTATATTATTTAGATATATTACTTCCTTTATAGCTTCTTTTGATACTATATATTTAGCTTTATAGCTTAATAAAGCTACTGTTTTTTAAAGCTAACTATTCTAGGATATAGGATTAGTTAGGCCTAGATTACTACCTAGGCTAAATATATAGACAGTAGTAGATCTTCTATTATTTATATTATTTACCTAGTCACTGTTATAATAACCTTTTATATAAAGATTATTACCAGAGTAATTATATATTAGGCCCTTATTATTATTTTTTAGTATATAATACTATATATAGGATATAGCCTTAAAATATGCTTTATTAGGATTTAATATAAACCTAGTATAATATAAAACAGAAAAGGCTATATTAGGCCTTGTTTTTAGGGCTAAATATAGTAGAGAGTCTATTTCTTTTTGATATTATTTTATATCTATATTACTAGCAGTAGTAGTATTTTTTATTAATTTTATTCTGGTTCTCTAGGTATATCTTTTAGTCTATATATATTATTATTATATATATTAAATTTTGATAATAATTTATTAATATAGTTTGTTTAATATATATATAGCTTTTTAGCTTTATAGTTAATATATATATTGTTACCTAAAAATGTGGTAATTTGACCTATTTTATCTATAGATTTATTTATATTGTTTTTTAATGCTTTTATATAGGATAGATCTTTATATAATACTAATATATTATCTACATAATATATTAGTATATAATTATCCTTTTTGTTTATATATATTCCTTTGTTATATAGAAATACCTTAAAATCTAGTAGTTCCAGTACTAATTTTAGGTATTGATACTATAGTCTAGGGGATTATTTTAATCTGTATAATGCTTTATTAAGCTTTGCACACTTATTATTATATTTAGGATTATTATATAATCCTATTGGTAATATAGTATATATATTAGTATCTATATTAGTATAGCAGAACGCGTTTTTAATGTTATATTACTATATATATAGGCCTTTATTAACAGCTATTAATAATAATATATACTATAATTCTGTTCGGTATATTGTTAAAAAGGTTTCTAGGAAGTCTATTCCTAATCTTTAGTTAAAACCTTATATAACCTATCTAGCCTTATATTTAATAGTATTATTACTATTAGTAATATAACTAGTATTATTGGCTGTTCTGCCTATAGTAGGTTTCATCTTAAAAACCTAGCAGCTATTTATAGGGATTATATTTATAAGACTGATAAGGTCTTACTAGGCTTAGGGGAATATAGATAAAGGAGGAATTATTATAGATAGTTGATTACTGAGTAATCAATAAGATTAAGGACTTAGTTGCTTGATTATAGAGGATTCTGATTGATGTGTACTATTATTTCTAAAGGAAAGAAGGCCCTATTTAACCTTAGAATAGTTATACCGGATAGCTAGTATTCCAGCTATCCGGCCGGTTATCTAGTATACCAAATATCCGGTCGGATACTAAGTATACCGAAGATCTGGCCGGCTACCTAGTATACCGAAGATCCGGGGTTTTCTAGGGTTACTAAGCCTTTTAACTAAATCTTAGTTATATCTTTAACTAGATCCTAGTTATATCTTTAACTGGATCTTAGTTATATCTGTATAATATTCATAATCTTCTTAGATTTTAGATTACTAATAAGTAGTTTTACCTTATTGAGGTATTACTCTATAGTATTAAAATCTTCTAGAGTAGTATTAAAAAATTCTTTTAATACTAGAAATTTAGTAGTAAAACCCTTAGGATTAAATAATTTCTTTAGGGTATTCTAAGTCTAAATAGTACTAATTTTATCCTTTATATATAATAAAGAATTATTATTATATAATAGCTTAATAATAGCTAGTATCTTTTTATTTTTTATAGAAGTTATAGTAGTTTTATTAGATATTATTCTATCTAGGTCTAGAGTATTAAACTCTAAATTCTCTTTAGTTAATAGAGTATAGATCCTAATTAACTATATAATATAATTTTTAATATCTAAAAGCTTAGGTACCTTAATTTTTTAAAGATTTACTATAGTATATAATATATATATATATATATTAGTAGACTTTATATATTTTTAAGGTTTATTAAGATTTTAGCTAAAATATAGAGTTATCTTAGATTTAATATTTTTAGGCTTTAAAAGTTCCTAAATATAAAATAAAATAAAAAGAGGGTAAAAAGTATATATAAAAAGATAGTATAGCTAGATATAGATAATCTAGGCTTATAATCTATAAGACTATAAAGATCTTACTAGACTTAGGGGAATATAGATAAAAGAAGAATTATTATAGATAGTTAATTACTAAGTAATTAATAAGATTAAGGACTTAGTTACTTAATTATTAAGGATTCTAATTATTATATTATTTTATTTATCTAGAAGGGAGAAGGCCCTATATATAATCCTTAGTAGTATAATTAAGCCTTAGCAGTATAATTTAGCTCTAACAGTATAATTAAGCCTTAGTAGTATAATTAGACTCTGTCTCTAGTATACTAAAGATCTAGTAGTTTTTAGGGTTATTAGCTATTAACTAGATCTTAGTTAATCTTTAACTAGATCTTAGATATTATAGGATAATATTTATAATAGTTTTTATTATATAACTTTTATTATATTTTCTATATAATTTAAAGCTTTCTTAAAGTCTTTTTATAGATATTTTAAAAATAAATTACCTATTCTTTAGTACTTAGGGCTTCTTTCTTAAGTACTTTCTCTAGAGTTTAGACTTAGAAATTAGAATTATATTTTAGTAGTATACAGAAGGAGATTTTATTAGTAGATATATTAATAGTATTATTATATATAAATTAAGCTATCTTAATAAGTTAAGCCTAATTTAATTATTCTCTATTAATAAAATATCTAAAATAATCTTCTAAAACTTAGTTAAGTCTTTTAGTCTAGCTATTAGTTTAGAGATAGAATACTATAGAGAATTATAGTTTAATCTTTAAATAGTAATAGAGTTATAACTAAAATCTGCTTATAAAGATAGGGCCTTAATTAGAGATAATTCCTTCTAGATTCCTATATTCTAGTTTAATTTAATTAAAGAAGAGTTTAGTAAGGTTTTCTATAGATATTATTATTAATATAGAGAGAAATTAAGATAATTTTATAAGTTAATAGATAATTACTAAAATTATACTATATTCTCTTTCTTTAAAGATTATACTTAGAAGTTCTATTATAAAGTCTATACTTAGCTCTATAAATAACTAATAGAGAATTAGAAGAGATTAGAGTTTACTATAAGGTTAATACCTTAGTACTTTAACTCCTTAGTATATTAAGTATATTTTAATATATTCTTAAATATCTTTTATTAGCTTTTTCTAGTAGAATTTTCTTTTTAAAAACTTTTCTATATAGATTCTTCTAAAATATTCTATAAGTTACTTATTATAATAAAGCTTAATTAGTTTTCTTCTTAATTTTTCTTTAATAGAAATATAAAGATAATTCTTATAATATAATAGTTTTTTAGAGTTAATACTTTAGTATTTTTCTTTTAAATTATCTATAATAATTATATTAGTCCTTTCTTAAAATATCTTATTATTTTTTTAGAGCTTTTTAATTAATCTTTTTAGTTTTCTTAAGGATTTATCTATAAGTAGATCTTTATTTATAGCTATAGTAAATAATATTTAAAAGAATATAAATTAAGAGTAACTTAAAACCTTATAATATAATATATTATAGCTCTAACTTAGGAATACTTCTTAATTATCCTTTAGATCTAAATAATTAGCTTTACTAGACTTATCTATAATCTTTCTTAGATTCTTCTAATCTATAGGGATAGTAGTATTATTTTAAACCTAGTTTAGCTCTAACTCTAGGTTACTAGATAAGCTATTTATAGTTAGAGAGAGAGATAGTAATAGACTTCTATAGACTAATATAGTTATACTTATTAATCTCTACTCTTCTCTGCTTTTCTTTTAGATAGTCTTATACTAATAGTAAACTACTATACTTTTATAAATTATTTAGCTATAATTCTCTTATAAATTAGCCCTAATATCTCTTCTATAGACAGAGATTTCTCTTCTTCTAGAGTATAAGATAATCTATCTATAGAATTTATCTTATCTAAGTAGTAATATATTATAAAATTAAAAGAGATAAAGAAGAGATACTAATATATCTGTCTCCTATTAATCTTTAATTAATTTATAAAGAGTTTTAAATTATAATAATTAGTTAGAACTTTAACTTAGTACTAACTTTCTTTAAGGTATTAATATTAATATTTAAAAAAGTAAATAATTATAAATAGTTCTTAGTTTAGTATTATATAGTTCTACTCTGTTAATAAAAACTTCTTTAACTAAAAAGCTATAGGGTACTATATTCCCTAATTATCTAGTGTAAGATAGGAATGCTCGTAGGCTGTCTGCGTTGGCAGACGGGTTGATTGCAAAGAGACAACACCACCACACTTGCAGAG
This sequence comes from Penicillium cosmopolitanum, assembly GCF_028827165.1. Taxonomy (NCBI): domain Eukaryota; kingdom Fungi; phylum Ascomycota; class Eurotiomycetes; order Eurotiales; family Aspergillaceae; genus Penicillium; species Penicillium cosmopolitanum. The sequence goes on along the minus strand of NW_026622678.1, from coordinate 3,433,156 downwards.
TGCAAGAAGGCGATAGGCAAGCGTGACGCTATAGAGAATCAACAGAACGAACAACAGAACGAATGACAGAACCTTTCATAAGCAGTATACCGATACTGCTACCTCAGCAGCCTCAGTAGAACATTTTTCATAACAGAAGGGGGAACATCTATGTTGAATTAATAGTCTAGAACGAACGCTACTTATTCTCCTGAAACAAAGCAGAAGCCTTGTTACTAAGGCTTCTGTCACCTAACCCTAGGGTACCAATGTTGAGAGCGGAAATCCCTATTACAATGGTTAATTAGGGCCTACACTCTATTAGTCAAAGAGGATTTAGGGTTCGATACCCTAGACCTGAGATAGAACAATATCTAATAAAACCACTATAACTCCTATAAAAAACAGGAAGATACTAGCTATTATTAAGCTATTATATAACAATAATTCTTTATTATATATAAAGGATAAAACTAGTGCTATTAAGGCCTAGAATACCCTAAAGGAATTATTTAATCCTAAGGGTTTTACTACTAAATTCCTAGTATTAAAAGAATTTTTTAATACTACTCTAGGAGATTTTAATACATTAAGGTATTACTCTATAAAGGTAAAACTGCTTATTAGTAACCTAAAATCTAAAGAGATTATACTACCTAATTAGGTAGTTATTATCTAGATTTTAAATAGTCTAGATAAGGATTATTCAGGATTTATACAAAATATTATGTAATCTCTATATAATAATCCTAAGGTATATACTATTGATTTACTGATAAAATCACTTATTGATAAATTATATGGTAAAGAAGATAATACTATTTATAGTATTAATAATTCCTTCTTTAAAAATAATATAAACAAAACCACTAAAAAACTATAGAAAAAACAGCCTTATAAAGGTAAATTCTGCAAAAATTATTACAAAACTAATTATAATATTAATAATTATTATTTCCTATATCCTAATAAGCGTCCAGATTAGTAGAAATTAATTAATACAAACGATATAAACACTACAAACAATATAAACAGTAAAAACAACAAAAACAATAAAAACAAAATCCTACAAAATAATGATTAAGTTGCTGTTATTAATACTATTCTGTCTGATTCAGATAATTTTGACACTATACCTATTCAGGATATCGATATAGAGATTAATAATTATAAGACTGACAAGGTCTTACTAGGCTTAGGGGAATATAGATAGAGAAGGAATTATTATAGATAGTTGATTACTGAGTAATCAATAAGATTAAGGGCTTGGTTGCTTGATTATAGAGGATTCTGATTGTTGTGTTATATTTCTAAAGGAAAGAAGGCCCTATTTAACCTTAGAATAGTTATACCGGATAGCTAGTATTCCGGCTATCCGGCCGGTTATCTAGTATACCGAATATCCGGTTGGATACTAAGTATACCGAAGATCCGGTGTTTTTTATGGTTACTAAGCCTTTAACTAGATCTTAGTTATATCTTTAACTAGATCTTAGTTATATCTGTATAATATTCATAGTTTTATTCTAAATCTGCTATATCTCCCTTAGCTATTTAATAACCTAAAATTAAATTAATTCTAGATTAATCTAGAATCTCTATTAAACCTAAACTAGACTAGATATCTATCTATAAAACTACTAAATATAGTATTAATATATTATTACTCTCTTCTCTATATAGAATATAGATCTAAAGAATTATAAGTAAATCTATAACTAAAAGTATTATTATAAATATTATCCTAATCTAAGATCTAGTTAAGAATATAACTAAGATCTAGTTAAGGATTCTAAATATATATACCGAAGTATAACTAAAATCTAGTTAAATATCTAGTTATACCTATATCTAGATATAACTAAAGTCTAGGTAAAAAGCCTAGTAATAATACCGGATTATCAGTATACTAAATATCCGACCGGATATTCAGTATACTAGGTATCTGACTAGATATTCAGTATATTAGATAGCCGGCCGGATAGCTAGATAACCGGCTATCTAGTATAATTATTCTAAGGTTAAATAGGGCCTTCTTCCCCTAAGAAATAAAAGTAATATATATATATAATAATTAGAATCCTCTACAATCAAGCAACTAAGTCCTTAATCTTATTGATTACTCAGTAATCAACTATCTATAATAATTCCTCTTATATCTATATTCCCCTAAGCCTAGTAAGACCTTTTTAGTCTTATAATTATAGAACTTACTTAAGAAAGCCTTAAGTAAAAAAAGTATAAAATTAAGTACCTTAAGGAGTTTCTAATTATTTATATATATCTTAAGGAACTTACTACTTAAGTTTCTAAAATTTATATAGAAGACTTTTTAAATAATCTATTTATAAATTATAGATAAATTAAAGCTAAGAAATATAAAAAAGTTAGAGAATTTTAAAATTAATAAGTTTAAAAAATTATTTAGTATTTAGAAATAAGAAAATTAGCTCTTCTAACTTAGTTATATTTTTTAAGATAATCCTAGAATTTATAAGGATAAGAAGATAAAGATTTTTATAGAAGTTAAATATCTTAATTCTAATTATAAAAATAATTAGACTATAGAAAAAAAATATCTTAAGAATAATAATAATAAATATCTTAGTAACTAAGAGTACTTTAAAGAATAGACTTTTACTCTAATATATAATAAAAATATCTTTACTAGAGAAGTTAGTAATAAAATAGAGTATTGTTACTAATAAATTAATAAAAAACTAAAGACTTTTTACTATTATCTTATAGATCTAGAGTACTATCTATTCTAGATATCCTAAGATAAATAAACTTACTATTATATATTAAAGCTATAGTAGTAGTTAACCCTATATATCTACTACTTATATAGAATAGATAGAAGAAGTATAAAGTATATAGAAATTTAATAAAGTAAAGATATAAAAGTATAATCTATTTAATAATAATTTAAATTTAAGCTTAAAATATCTATAACTTAATAATTTATTTCTAAACTAATCTAATAGTAAAGAATAAGATTAAAAAAGCCCTAAGTATTTATACTTAAAAAGCTTTTATAGTTTTAGATTAAATCTAAATTAAAATAACTTTAATTTAAATCTAAATCTCTTTTAGTTTAGAAATAAATCTTATTTATTTTCTTCTTAAAATAAAGATAATTCTAATTATATTTCTATTTATGAATATTATACAGATATAACTAAGATCTAGTTAAAGATATAACTAAGATTTAGTTAAAGGCTTAGTAACCCTAAAAAACACCGGATCTTCGGTATACAAGGTAGCCGGCCGGATCTTCGGTATACTTAGTATCTGACCGGATATTCGGTATACTAGATAACCGGCTAGATAGCCGGAATACTAGCTATCCGGTATAACTATTCTAAGGTTAAATAGGGCCTTCTTTCCCTTAGAAATAAAAATAATACAACAATCAGAATCCTCTATAATCAAGCAACCAAGCCCTTAATCTTATTGATTACTCAGTAATCAACTATCTATAATAATTCCTTCTCTATCTATATTCCCCTAAGCCTAGTAAGACCTTATCAGTCTTATACTATTATTAGAATTAGTCTATCTAGCTTCTTTAATAAAATACTCTCTAACCCTTATTTTAATTATAGTAAACTAAATTACTAAATAAATAAATATTATTTACTACTAAAAACTCTAAAAACTAAAATCTAAAAAATCTACTTAAGGTTCTAGTATTATTATAATAATACTTAGTTAAAAAACTTAGAAAAAGTACTAAAGTTAAACTAACTTCTATAAGTTTTAACTTTTAATCTTAAGTAAAAATAGTTATCTATCTCTATATTTTAATTTATATCTAAAATAATATTAAAATATATATAGATATTAATATCTATATAGAAATAGATCTTATTAGCTATAAATTTATCTAAAAATATTACTTTAATTAAATAAAGTATAATACTTTTTTTTTAGAAATAGTAGACTAATAAGATACCCCTATCTATAGTATATAGATTATTTTAATTATTATATATAATTCTTAAGAAACTAAATAAGAGTTCTTATATTATTATATTATAGTTAATAAAGATCTTTATCTATCTAGATTCTCTATACTATTATTAAATATAATTATTTAGAAAATATAAATTATATTAGTTCTATAGTAAAAATAATAATAGTTTAAATATAAAAAAAAAAATAGTTAAAAATCTTACTAGTTTTTAAAAATATATAAAAACTAAGCTTATATATTTATAGTTATTAAAATATCTAAAAAAGTCTAGCTTTCTCTAGAAGAAAAGAAAAATTAATTATAAACTAGGATTAAATTCTCTCTAAGTTATTAGTATTTTAGAATATATTTAAGATATAAAACTCTAAGATTATATTACTATAGAAAGAAACTAATTATTTAATTAATCTTAAAGAAAATATATTATTTCTATATAGTCTAATCTACTTTCTTTTATAAGCAGAACTTATAGAGTTATAAAAGTATCTTAATAAAAATCTAGAGAATAGTTAAATCTAACTTTTTAAAAGTTCTATAGATATATCTATTTTATTTATACCTAAAAAAGATAATAAACTATATCTCTATATTAATTATTAAGAATTAAATAAAGTTTCTGTTAAAAATTAGTATTCTTTATCCCTTATCTTAGAGATTCTTAACTGTCTTTCTAAGGCTAGATTTCTTAATAAAATAAATATATAAGATATATACTATTAGATTTATATTTAAGAAAGAGAAAAATAGAAGATAGCTTTCTATATAAGATATAGCTATTTTAAATATATAGTTATACTCTTTAGCCTCCTTAATACTATTTATATTATATACCTTAATAATATTCTTATTTTCTTAAAAATATATAAAGAGTATATAAAATACCTAAGTCTTATACTTAAAAGGCTACAGAAAGTATAATTATTTATTAAAGTATTAAAATATAGCTTCTATAAGCTATAAGTTAAATTCTTTAGCTTTATTATTAGTTAAAATAGTATCTTAATAAACCTAAAATAAGTTTAAGCTATTTAAGAATAGAAATAACTAATATTCTATAAAGATATTTAGATCTTTCTAAGATTCTATAATTTCTATTAAAAATTTATTAAAAAATACTTATTAATTATATTACTATATATAGAATTCTTTAAAAAAAATAAGAATAGAAAAAACTAGAAAGTATTAAACTAAATAATAAAGAATTAAAGATATTTTAAGATCTTCTCTATATCTTTTTAACTATATTTTTTCTTTATTACTTTAATCTAAAAAGATTTATTTAACTTAAAACTAATATATTAGATTTTAGAATAACTAGAATTCTCTTATAACTAGATAACTAGAGAATATAGTATTCTATTATATTCTAATCTAAGAAGTTTTTATCTATAGAATAAAATTATATAATACTAGATTAAAAGCTATTTATAATTATTTATTTCTTTAAATATTAGTATTAATACTTTAAAGAAAGCTAGTACTAGGTTAAAGTTCTAACTAATTATTATAATTTAAAGCTTTTTATAAACTAACTAAAGATTAATAAAAAATAGATATATTAGTATCTCTTTCTTATTCTTTTTAATTTTATAATATATATAAGACTGCAAAGGTCTTACTAGGCTTAGGGGAATATAGATAGAGAAGGAATTATTATAAATAGTTGATTATTGAGTAATCAATAAGATTAAGGGCTTGGTTGCTTGATTTTAGAGGATTCTGATTATTCTGTTTTTTATTTCTAAAGGAAAGAAGGCCCTATTTAACCTTAGAATAGTTATACCGGATAGCTAGTATTCCAGCTATCCGGTCGGTTATCTAGCTATCTAGCCGGTTATCTAGTATACTGAATATCCGGTCGGATACTAAGTATACCGAAGATCTGGTGTTTTTTAGGGTTACTAAGCCTTTAACTGAATCTTAGTTATATCTTTAACTAGATCTTAGTTATATCTGTATAATATTTATATCCTCCCTTAATCTTTATATATATGTATATATATATAAGGATTAGCTTTGAATATTAGTTATTATTTTTGGTATATAGCTTTTAAATATATTTTTAAATATATTTTTAGTAAGTATATTAGCAATATTATCTTTTGAGGGTATTAGTACTAGCTTTATTTAGTTATTTTGTATAGTATTCCTAGTAAAATAATATATTATATCAATATACTTTAATCTCTTATAGAATTCAGGATTTTTAGCTAATTTTTTAGCTCCTTTATTGTCTATTAATATTATTAGTATAGTATTAATATAACCTAAATTTAGGTAATTATTTATATATATAAGTATATTATTTAGATATATTACTTCTTTTATAGCTTCTTTTAATACTATATATTTAGCTTTATAGCTTAATATGAATATTATACAGATATAACTAAGATCCAGTTAAAGATATAACTAGGATCTAGTTAAAGATATAACTAAGATTTAGTTAAAAGGCTTAGTAACCCTAAAAAACACCGGATCTTCGGTATACTAGGTAGCCGGCCAGATCTTCGGTATACTTAGTATCCGACCGGATATTCGGTATACTAGATAACCGGCCGGATAGCTAGATAACCGGCTGGATAGCTAGAATACTAGCTATCCGGTATAACTATTCTAAGGTTAAATAGGGCCTTCTTTCCTTTAGAAATAAGAATACACATCAATCAGAATCCTCTATAATCAAGCAACTAAGTCCTTAATCTTATTGATTACTTAGTAATCAACTATCTATAATAATTCCTCCTTTATCTATATTCCCCTAAGCCTAGTAAGACCTTTGCAGTCTTATAGGTTATGAGCCCGGATTGTCTATATCTGGCTATACCACCTTTTTATATATACTTTTTGCCCTCTTTTTTATTTATCTCCTATTTGGGAACTTTTGAAGTCTAAAAATATTAAATCCGAGATACCCCCATTTTTCGGCCAAAATCTCAACAAACCTCAAAAAATATACAAAACCTATTGATATATATATATATATATATTATATACTATGGCAAATCTTCAAAAAATTGAGGTGCCTAAGCTCTCAGGCATCGAAAATTATACTACATGGTTAATTAGGGCCTACGCTCTATTGGTCAAAGAGGATTTAGGGTTCGATACCCTAGACCCAGATGGAATAATATCTGATGAAACTACTATAACTCCTGCAAAAAACAGGAAGGCACTAGCTATTATTAAGCTATTGTGTGACGATAATCCTTTATTATATATAAAGGATGAAACTAGTGCTATTTAGGCCTGGAATACCCTAAAGGAATTATTTAATCCTAAGGGTTTTACTACTGAATTCCTAGTATTAAAAGAATTTTTTAATACTACTCTGGGAGATTTTGATACTATGGAGTAATACCTTAATAAGGTAAAACTGCTTATTAGTGACCTAAAATCTAAAGAGATTATACTGCCTAATTAGGTAGTTATTGCCTGGATTTTGAATAGTCTAGACGAAGATTATTCAGGATTTATACAAAATATTACGTAATCTCTGCGTAATGATCCTAAGGTATATACTATTGATTTACTGATAAAATTACTTATTGATAAATCACGTGGTAAAGAAGATAATACTATTTATAGTATTAATAATTCCTTCTTTAACAAAAATAATACAAACAAAATCACCAAAAAACCATGGAAAAAACAGCCTTATAAAGGCAAATTCTGCAAAAATTGTCACAAAACCAATCATAATGTTAATGATTGTTATTTCCTATACCCTAATAAGCGTCCAGATTGGTGGAAATCAATTGATACAAACGATATAAATACTACAAACAATATAAACAACAAAAACAACAAAAATAACAAAAATAAAAACCTACAAAATAATGATTAAGTTGCTGTTGTTAATACTATTCTGTCTGATTTAGATAATTTTGATACTATACCTATTTAGGATATCGATATGGAGATTGATAATCTTCTATTAGATCTTGATAATGATGTAAGTGTTAATAATACCCCTAATACTAAAAATAATAAAAATATACTTATAAATAATAAAGGTTATCTAGGCAAACTGCCCTATCAGATTGGACCTATTTGTAATTTTGTTATTGATACTGCTGCTACTGTCTCTGTTATTATAAATTTAAATTATTTTTGTTATAAATAAGCAGTAAATGAATCAGTAAACTGGGGAAAAGCACTAAAAATACTAATAAAATATAAAGGAACTGTTATTATACAGACTAATCTAAACTATATATATATAATGCATAATGTGCTATATATGCCTGAATTAGGTATTAATATACTAAGTACTAATAGACTAAAAGGTATATCTATTTTCAAAGAAAATAGTGTATATATATATAATAATAAAAAACCAACAATAAAAGGATATAAAGATACCCTATATAAAACCAATACTAATATACTATATCCTAATAAGATATATAATATAAAATATCAAAATAAGCTACTATATCTAGAAGATAAAGATATAGAGATAAATAACTGGTATAGAAGATTAGGCTATATTGGTCCTAAAGCTCTTAAATATATACTAAGTAATATTATAAATATAAAAATATCAGACAAATACTTATATAAAATAGTTAAAAACTGTGATATATGCCTAAGATCTAAGGCAAAAAGATATATAAATAAAAGGTCTAATAATACTACACTCTATAGAAGAGGAGAAAGACTATATAGTGATATAGGTGGTCCTATAACACCAAAAATATATAATAACTATATATATTATATAACGTTTCTAGATAAGCAAACCCGTTATCTATTTACTATATTATTAAAAAATAAAAACCAAGCAATAACAGCTTTAAAAAGGATAAAAGCCTTAATAAAAAATCAAATTAGTATAAATATAAAACAACTATTTACTGATAATGGTAAAGAATATATTAATAAACTAATTAAAAATATAACAAATAAATATGGTATTATACATAATACTAGTCCTGCTTATACAAAGGAGCCTAATGGCCTAATAGAGCGTATAAATCTTACCTTATTAGATAAGGTAAGGGCAATGCTGGCCAATAGTAATTGTCCTAAATACCTATGGGGTGAAGCCTTATTAGCAGCTACCTATTTATATAATAGAACACCACATAGTGCTCTAGGGTTTAAAACACCCTATGAGTTATATAATAAAACAAAACCCTCTATCGATATATATAATTAATTAAAAATATGGGGTTCTACTGCTTATTATACTATTAATAAGCAAATAACTAAGCTAGAACCTAGGCAGGAAAAAGCTATATTAGTAGGCTATACTGATTATGGCCACTATAAGCTTTATATACCTAATAAAAGGACTACAATAATATCAAGAGATATTACAATCCTAGAAAATAAATACTATAATTTTGATAGTATTAAGGATAATATAACTAATATATATCCAAACAATAATAAAAGGGTTACCCTGAAAACCCTAAACCCTAAACCTTTAATACATAAGATGAATACAAGAGCAACAGAATATATAAAAATAGCAGAGGATCCCTCTCATAAAATTGAGGTTCAAATACCAATAAAAAATAATATATACTATAATAATAACAATAATAATATACTCTATACTCTGTCTGATATAGCAGTAGAAGCTATATATAGGCCTATATATAGTAGTGTATTAAACTTTGTTTTAACTACAACTACTATAAAGGAGCCTAATATACTAAAACAGGCCCTAGAAGGCCCTGATAGCCTATATTAGCAAAAGGCCTGTATAGCTGAAAATAATGCCCTAGTTAGCCAAAAGACCTGGGATATTGTTGATATACCTAATAATATAACCCCTATAAATGGCCGATGGGTTTTTAAGATGAAACCTACTATAAACAGAACAGCTAATAATACTAGTTATATTACTAATAGTAATAATACTATTAGATATAAAGCTAGATGGGTTATACAAGGTTTTAATCAAAGATTAGGAATAGATTTTCTAGAAACCTTTTCAATAATATGCCGAACAGAATCATGGCATATGCTATTACTAATAGCTGTTAATAAAGGCCTATATATATAGCAATATGACGTTAAAAACGCTTTCTGCTATACTAATATAGATGCTGATATATATACTATATTACCAATAGGATTATATAATAATCCTAAATATAATAATAAATGTGCAAAACTTAATAAAGCATTATACGGGTTAAAATAATCCCCTAGACTATGGTATCAATACCTAAAATCAGTACTGGAATTACTAGATTTTGAGGTATTTCTATATGATGAAGGAATATATATAAATAAAAAGGATAATTGTATACTAATATGTCACGTTGATGATATACTAGTATTGCATAAAGATCTATCCTATATAAAAGCCTTAAAAAACAATATAAATAAATCTATTGAATTAGATGAAATAGGTCAAATTACTACATTTTTAGGTAATGATATATATATTGATTATAAGGCTAAAAAGCTATATATATATCAAACAAAATATATTGATAAATTATTATCTAAATTTAACATATATAACAATAATACATACAAACCAAAAGATATACCTAGAGAACCAGGAATAAAATTAATAAAAAATACTACTACTGCTAGTAATACTGATATAAAAGAATATCAAAAACAAATAGGCTCTCTGCTATATTTAGCCCTAAAAACAAGACCTAATATAGCCTTTCCTGTATCATATTGTGCTAGGTTTATATCAAATCCTAGTAAAGAACATTTTAAGGCTATACACTATATATGGTGTTATATACTAAAATATAATAATAAAGGTCTAATATATAACTGCTCAGGTAATAACCTATATATTAAAGGTTATTGTGACAGTGACTAGGCAAATAATATTAATAATAGAAGATCTACTACTGGCTATATATTTAGCCTAGGTAGTGATCTAGGCCTAACTAATCCTATATCCTGGAATAGTCAGCTTCAAAAAACAGTAGCTTTATCAAGCTGCGAAGCTGAATATATAGTATTAAAAGAAGCTACAAAAGAAGCAATATATCTGAATAATATGCTTATATATATAAATAATTATCTAAATTTAGGTTATACTAATACTATACCAATAATATTAATAGACAACGAAGGAGCTAAAAAATTAGCTGAAAATCCTGAATTCCATAAGAGATCAAAGCATATTGATATAATATATTATTTTACTAGGAACGCTATACAAAATAACCAAATAAAGCTAGTACCGATACCCTCAAAAGATAATATTGCTGATATACTTACTAAAAATATAACTAAAAATATATTTGAAAGCCATATACCAAAAATAATAACTAATATTCAAAGCTAATCCTTATATATATATATATATATAAAGATTAAGGGGGGATATGAATATTATACAGATATAACTAAGATCCAGTTAAAGATATAACTAAGATCCAGTTAAAGATATAACTAGGATCTAGTTAAAGATATAACTAAGATTTAGTTAAAAGGCTTAGTAACCCTAAAAAACACCGGATCTTCGGTATACTAGGTAGCCGGCCAGATCTTCGGTATACTAGATAACCGGCCGGATAGCTAGATAACCAGCCGGATAGCTAGAATACTAGCTATCCGGTATAACTATTCTAAGGTTAAATAGGGCCTTCTTTCCTTTAGAAATAAGAATACACATCAATCAGAATCCTCTATAATCAAGCAACTAAGTCCTTAATCTTATTGATTACTCAGTAATCAACTATCTATAATAATTCCTCCTTTATCTATATTCCCCTAAGCCTAGTAAGACCTTTGCAGTCTTATACTTAATAAAGCTACTATTTTTTAAAGCTAACTATTCTAGAATATAGGATTAGTTAGGCCTAGATTACTACCTAGGCTAAATATATAGCTAGTAGTAGATCTTCTATTATTAATATTATTTACCTAGTTACTGTTATAATAACCTTTAATGTATAGGTTATTACCTAAGCAGTTATATATTAGACCTTTATTATTATATTTTAGTATATAATACTATATATAGTATATAGCCTTAAAATATTCTTTACTAGGATTTAATATAAACCTAGTATAATATAATACAGAAAAGGCTATATTAGGTCTTGTTTTTAGGGCTAAATATAGTAGAGAGCCTATTTCTTTTTAATATTCTTTTATATTAGTATTACTAGCAGTAGTAGTATTTTTTATTAATTTTATTCCTAATTCTCTAGGTATATCTTTTAGTTTATATATATTATTGTTATATATATTAAATTTAGATAATAATTTATTAATATATTTTGTTTGATATATATATAGCCTTTTAGCCTTATAATCAATATATATATTATTATCTAAAAATATGGTAATTTGACCTATTTTATCTAATTTAATAGATTTATTTATATTGTTTTTTAAGGCTTTTATATAGGATAGATCTTTATATAATACTAGTATATTATTAACGTAATATATTAGTATATAATAATACTTTTTATTTATATATATTCCTTTGTTATATAGAAATACCTTAAAATCTAGTAATTCTAGTACTAATTTTAGGTATTAATACTATAGTCTAGGGGATTATTTTAACCTGTATAATACTTTATTAAGCTTTGTATATTTATTATTATATTTAGGATTATTATATAATCCTATTAGTAATATAGTATATATATCAGTATCTATATTAGTATGGCAGAAAGCGTTTTTAATATTATATTGCTATATATATAGGCCTTTATTAACAGCTATTAGTAATAGTATATGCTATAATTCTGTTCAGTATGTTGTTAAAAAGGTTTCTAGGAAATCTATTTCTAATCTTTAATTAAAACCTTGTATAACCTATCTAGCTTTATATCTAATAGTATTATTACTATTAGTAATATAACTAGTATTATTAGCTATTCTGCTTATAGTAGGTTTTATCTTAAAAACCTATTGGCTATTTATAGGGGTTATATTATTAGGTATATTAATAATATCCTAGGTCTTTTAGCTGACTAGGGCATTATTTTTAGCTATATAGGCCTTTTGCTAATATAGGCTATTAGGGCCTTCTAGGGCCTGTTTTAGTGTATTAGGCTCCTTTATAGTAGTTATAGATAAAATAAAGTTTAATATACTACTATATATAGACCTATATATAGCTTCTACTGCTGTATCAGACAGAGTATAGAGTATATTATTATTATTACAGTATATATTATTTTTTATTAGTATTTAAACCTTAATTTTATAAGAGGGATCCTCTGCTATTTTTATATATTCTGTTACTCTTGTATTTATCTTATATATTAAAGGTTTAGGGTTTAGGGTTTTTAGGATAACCCTTTTATTATTGTTTAGATATATATTAGTTATATTATCCTTAATACTATCGAAATTATAGTATTTATTTTCTAGGATTATAATATCTCTTGATATTATTATAGTCCTTTTATTAGGTATATAAAGCTTATAGTAGCTATAATCAGTATAGCCTACTAATATAGCTTTTTTCTGCCTAGATTCTAGCTTAGCTATTTACTTATTAATAGTATAATAAGCAGTAGAACCCTATATTTTTAATTAATTATATATATCGATAGAGGGTTTTGTTTTATTATATAACTTATAGGGTATTTTAAACCCTAGAGTACTATATAGTATTCTATTATATAAATAAATAGCTACTAATAAGGCTTTACCCTATAGGTATTTAGGATAATTACTATTAGCTAGCATTACCCTTACCTTATTTAATAAGGTAAGATTTATATACTCTATTAGGCTATTAGGCTCCTTTGTATAAGCAGGACTAGTATTATATATAATACTATATTTATTTATTATATTTTTAATTAGTTTATTAATATATTCTTTACTATTATTAGTAAATAGTTATTTTATATTTATACTAATTTAATTTCTTATTAAGGCTTTTATCCTTTTTAAAGCTGTTATTACTTAGTTTTTATTTTTTAATAATATAGTAAATAGATAACGGGTTTGCTTATCTAGAAAAGTTATATAATATATATAGTTATTATATATTTTTAGTGTTATAGGACTACCTATATTACTATATAGTTTTTCTCCTTTTCTATAGAGTATAGTATTATTAGACCTTTTATTTATATATCTTTTTGCCTTAGATCTTAGGTATATATTACAGTTTTTAACTATTTTATATAAGTATTTGTCTGATATTTTTATATTTATAATATTACTTAGTATATATTTAAGAGCTTTAGGACTAATATAGCCTAATCTTTTATACTAGTTATTTATCTCTATATCTTTATCTTCTAGATATAGTAGCTTATTTTAATATTTTATATTAAATATCTTATTAGGATATAGTATATTAGTATTAGTTTTATATAGGGTATCTTTATATCCTTTTATTGTTGGTTTTTTATTATTATATATATATATATACTATTTTCTTTGAAAATAGATATACCTTTTAGTCTATTAGTACTTAGTATATTAATACCTAATTCAGGTATATATAGCATATTATACATTATATATATATAGTTTAGATTAGTCTGTATAATAATAGTTTTTTTATATTTTATTAGTATTTTTAGTGCTTTACCCTAGTTTACTGATTTATTTACTGCTTATTTATAATAAAAATAATTTAAATTTATAATAATAAAGATAGTAGCAGTAGTATCATTAACAAAATTATAAATAAGTCTAATCTGATAGGGTAGTTTGCCTAGATAACCTTTATTATTTATAAGTATATTTTTGTTATTTTTAGTATTAGGGGTATTATTAATACTTATATTATTATTAAGATCTAATAGAAGAAATCTCTATATCGATATCCTAAATAGGTATAGTATTAAAATTATCTAAATCAGACAGAATAGTATTAACAACAGTAACTTAATCATTATTTTGTAGGTTTTTATTTTTGTTATTTTTATTGTTTTTGCTGTTTATATTGTTTATAGTATTTGTATTATTTATATTAATTAATTTCTACTAATCTGGACGCTTATTAGGATATAGGAAATAATAATTATTAATATTATAATTAGTTTTATAATAATTTTTACAGAATTTACCTTTATAAGGCTGTTTTTTCTATAGTTTTTTAGTGATTTTATTTATATTATTTTTGTTAAAGAAGGAATTATTAATACTATAAACAGTATTATCTTCTTTACTATATAATTTATCAATAAGTAATTTTATCAGTAAATTAATAGTATATACCTTAGGATTATTATACAGAGATTATATAATATTTTGTATAAATCCTGAATAATCTTTATCTAGACTATTTAAAATCTAGATAATAACTACCTAATTAGATAGTATAATCTCTCTAGATTTTAGGTTACTAATAAGTAGTTTTACCTTATTAAGATATTACTCTATAGTATCAAAATCTCCTAGAGTAGTATTAAAAAATTCTTTTAATACTAGGAATTTAGTAGTAAAACCCTTAGGATTAAATAATTCCTTTAGGGTATTCTAGGCCTAAATAGCACTAGTTTTATCCTTTATATATAATAAAGGATTATCGTTATACAATAGCTTAATAATAGCTAGTGCCTTCCTGTTTTTTACAGAAGTTATAGTGGTTTTATTAGATATTATTCTATCTAGGTCTAGGGTATCGAACCCTAAATTCTCTTTAACTAATAGAGCGTAGGCCCTAATTAACTATATAGTATAATTTTCGATACCTAAGAGCTTAGGCACCTTAATTTTTTAAAGATTTGCTATAGTATATAATATATATATATATATATATATATCAATAGGTTTTGTATATTTTTGAGGTTTGTTGAGATTTTGGCCGAAATACAGGGTATCTCGGATTTAATATTTTTAGGCTTCAAAAGTTCCTAAACAGGAAATAAAATAAAAAGAGGGCAAAAAGTATATATAAAAAGGTGGTATAGCCAGATATAGACAATCCGGGCTTATAACCTATAAGACTGCAAAGGTCTTACTAGGCTTAGGGGAATATAGATAGAGAAGGAATTATTATAGATAGTTAATTACTAAGTAATCAATAAGATTAAGGGCTTGGTTGCTTGATTATAGAGGATTCTGATTATTCTGTTTTTTATTTCTAAAGGAAAGAAGGCCCTATTTAACCTTAGAATAGTTATACCGGATAGCTAGTATTCCAGCTATCCGGCCGGTTATCTAGCTATCTAGCCGGTTATCTAGTATACCGAATATCCGGTTGGATACTAAGTATACCGAAGATCCGGTGTTTTTTAGGGTTACTAAGCCTTTAACTGAATCTTAGTTATATCTTTAACTAGATCTTAGTTATATCTGTATAATATTCATAATATATTACTACTTAGATATAATAAATTCTATAGATAGATTATCTTATACTTTAGAAGAAAAAAAAGCTCTATCTATAGAAGAAATATTAAGGCTAATTTATAAAAGAATTATAGCTAAATTATTTATAAAAGTATAGTAGTTTATTATTAGTATAAGACTATTTAGAAAAAAAAGATAAAGAGAAATAAAGATTAATAAGTATAACTATATTAATCTATAGAAGTCTATTACTATTTTTCTCTCTAACTATAAATAACTTATCTAATAATCTAGAGTTAGAATTAAATTATATCTAAAATAATACTACTATCTCTATAGATTAGAAAAATCTAAAGAAAACTATAGATAAGTTTAGTAAAGCTAATTATTTAGATCTAAAGAATAATAAAAAAGTTTTTCTAAGTTAGAGCTATAATATAACTAAGTTTCTCTTAAGTTAGGGCTATAATATAATATATTATAAGATTTTAAGTTACTTTTAATTTATACTTTCTTAAATAGTATTTACTATAAATATAAATAAAGATTTACTTATAGATAAATTATTAAAAAAACTAAAAAGATTAATTAAGAAGCTCTAAGAAAATAATAAGATAATCTAAAAAAGAATTAATATAGTTATTATAGATAATTTAAAAGAAAAATAAGTATTAACTCTAAAGAACTATTATATTATTAAAAATATCTCTATATTTCTATTAAAGTACAACTACTATTTGTGCCGACAGCGCCGGATCCGGCGCCCCCCCTCGATGCGGTTTGGCGCCGCGCTATCCCCTAAAGTGGTGTCCCGACCCCTTACACCCCTATTGGGTTAAGTACACCTATATCCGGTTTAGTAGCACCCGCTTGCCTTAATTTGGTATTTGCTGCTCTCTACCGCCCGTCGGCCCCCACCGGCGAGAGTATATAACTCAGTGCGTTGCTCGACGTCCTTGCCTTTGTCGTGCTGTACTTTACTCTCTTACCCAGCATATTCTGGTATACTTGCTGCACTAAAATAATACCGTATTTCCGGCTTGTACAGTATTCGTCCTCTGTTTCAGCTGAGCGCCATACGCCCTAAGGACTGTACCTTCTCTACCAGCTTACCTACAAACCGATCTATCTCTTAAGATCGACCAAGTTTCCAGCTATAGCGGCTGGACTGTAAGATTATACTTAATAGCACATTAGTGCCTGCCTACGTATTGCTGTACTTTGCTGTACCTTTACCCTCGCTTACGTACCTCTGTCTTACCGTTATAGCCGTATCGATGAAGCCTGACTATTAGGAGACTGGATATAAGCTATTTTTCCTATAGTATTTTTAATGCGGCATTCTCCGAGACTATATTGTCCGTACGTTCACTACTCTACGTATTATTATACTATTGGCTGCTCTTTATCTCCGCCTGTCTATCATTCTAAGACGGTAACGCAAAATAAGCAAATATCTTAGTTATCTACAGAATCCTTTGGCTTAATAGCTCCCCAATAGGGCCAGTCCAACTAGGATAAGCATAAAGATTTACCCGAATAGACGCCGGTGCTCGCACTAAGTAACTCTCGGGGGGTAATCCTTTAGCTCCGGCCTCTTTTTTAGCAAGGCGCAGTAAGGCAGATTAACGCTTTTATTGTCAAACCTCGTCAAATCCGACGATACAACGTTATTATCCAATAAGAAAAATCCCTTATAGGGTAGTCCCTGTACATATGGCTCCCTGGTTATTCTTAAGGGAGTTATGCAGACTACATTGCCGACAGACAGTACCCTTCTCCGTAGCATAGTCTATACAATTCTATAAAACACCCGGAATAGAAAGTTAGAAAAGAGAACTAAAGGAATAGGGGCCGCAGAGTGTATATATAAAGAATCTTGCCAGTACCTCTGAACAGAAGGAACCTAACCTTCGACACTGGCTTATTTCTCTTTAATTTATTATAATATACCTCCTATAAGTCTCGACGAAATCATCTACTATCGTCCGCCTACCGAAAAGACGTAATTTCAAGCACTACAGTTGATCAGTTTATACCCTCATTATTATTCAAATCCATTATCTAAGGGCTGTCCTTTCCTGCCGAATCAAGTCGGGCCATTAAGCTTTCCTTTATCAGCAAATGCGCAGTATCACCAAATGATTTTTCGTTCACCTGTTGAATCCGGGCAGTTATTACCCCTCACTGATAGGGAGGTAGCTCTAGATTTCTCAGATAAGATGGGTATGGATTTTCCGAGTGTGACTCTAGAAGAAGACACCAACGGTCCAGTATCGAACGTCCACGGGACTAATAGCGGCTTATTGAATATTTTCGATGAGGCGTTGCCTTCAGGCCCCGGTGACCATTATAATAAGAGTATGTCTCTGGGATTGATTTTCTCCATATCGTAATCTCGCCTGGAAAGCGTGTTAGACAATTAAATAGCTAACTTAATGCATTACAAGCAGAGACTCAAGATGATAGGTTACGCTAGGGCACCCATATATCTCCTTTACAATATCCTCGCGAATCGGACAGTATTAAAGAGCCTACTGTTTTAAGCTTAGCATCGCTCAGAGATAAGCCTTTTCCTTTCAGGCCGAAGCGAACAGAAGTAAAAACAAAATATTGCCTTCTAAATTTGCAGGTCTGTCCTTATTATCGTCTTACTATTAGCCTATTACCTAATTTTGCTATACAGACACAGCCAAAGTAGAGGACAGGATTTTACAAGATTTCAATATCACTGTGTCCACAAACAACAAGGAGCATCTTAATACAACAACCAACGAACATACTTTAAGCTCTACAGATAAAAAGAACCATAATCCTCTATCTGGTCTATTATCTAGCGATATTGCCTTATCAACTGGCGATGTCGAAGTTAGAGCAGATAAGCTTAGACTTAAGTCACTAGTTTGTACGAACAGTGAAGAAATCCCCCCCCTAGGGATACAGTAGCTACTCGATTACAGAACGCTGTAAGAGTATTTAAGCTAAGGCAAACGAAGCAGTAGTAACCGATACTGAGAACAAGATTCTGCATAAGGAAATCGAAATCCCGTCGGCATCATATAAACCTAATCGAATCAGGTCATTAGGGTATCCCATCTTAATCTCACCTATATTACAGCGCAGTAGGGGGCAGTCAATATACAACCGAACCGATACAGATGCAAATTTGCCTTTAGTGTCGGAGCTTCAATCTGTCGTCATCATTAATCCACATTCCAGAGAGCGAAACATAAGGAAAACCACACTGTCAGCCCTAACGGCCTGTCTAAAAAGAAAGCGAGGCCCATCAGGGTCGTCACATAATGACAGCTGCAGCGACGGCTCTAGTAACGTAGATGACGCAGACTACGTCAGCGAGAGCTCTATTTTATCCTGCGGATCGAAAAGAGCTAGGCGGGCGGCAGTAAAAAGTTCTCCTACTCATCTACAACCTAACAAAAACCCTCGTTGCAACATCCCCTTGCAGCGCAGCGTTTCTCGGGCCTCAAAAAATAAGGAGTCCCACCCCTAAGTGCTGAGGGATCGACGTCCTATATCTAGTCTATCCGATATGGAGACGATTCCTATTCGAGGTTTCCTGACACGGGAGATACTTCTGTCAAAGGTCGTGTATTTAATTACCTTTAAGGAGCGAAATAAGGGTACCTGCTTGCAGGAGCCTGGTAGAACTCTACCAGATTGTAAACGTGAAGCTCAACGCAGAAAGCTTCCCCGGCAGAAAAAGTCCCAGGTTAGAAAATCAGTTAGTCTACCTCGAAGTCTGTCCAAAAACGACGAACTTTTGATCGAATTAAAGAAAGAGAGAGGATTAACGTGGAAACAAATCGGAGAATATTTCCCTAAAAGATCAGTGGGCTCACTACAGGTGCGGTATTCTACACAACTTAAGAGCCGGCATAGAAGAAGACTTAAGTACAGTGAAGATCCTAAGAACCAGACTGCATACAGCAGATCATGTCGGGAAGAACCCTGTCAAAGCAGTGTATTTTCAGCGACGAATGTCAACAGCCAGGCTACCGAAAGGTCGTTGAGATAGCGATACGGTCTACCTCAGCGCAGGCAAACTGTCGACCGTTACTCCCCAGTTTGAGATATCAAAATTCTCGAATTCTTATGTACCACTTATCACCCAGAAACACCTTGAAACACCTGACTACTTAGCCCCAACCTCTGTATTCTGATGCCCAACGATTGAAACATAATCAACAGTGGTGCCCCTTTTAAGATTTGAATGTAGAATCTAGTAGAAGCTTTGTTGTTTTGACATTACCAGCCCGCACAGCATACATCAATAGTGTCTCCCCAGTAGAATTAGTCATGTCTATTGGCTAACCGGTCCTGAGGTATGAGACAACTAGATCCTCGAGGCCAAAATACGCAGCCGTATGAGCTCGGGTAGATCGCCAAGCAAAGGGGAAGTGCTCATAGGCATCATAATAATGCGCTATCCAGGTCATACGGAGAGCTTTTCTTTGTTCGAGAAACTTCAAAATAAGATCATGTATTTTAAATAGGCCATTATACATCTATACGCCTCCCAGTCCAGTGGACTGGGCTTTTACCACCCCCACAAATCGAAATTCAATGCATACCCTTGTGCTCTGAGAGTCATGGTCACCCGGCAAGCCATCTTTGGCCTGATAGTCAAATATGGCCACCGATCACCCCCTCGAAGAAAGCCTATTTGGTTGTTGAGATCACGGCCATTTGAGCCTAGGTATCGATGGTATTCTAGGTTTTCTATGTCTCTCGGTTGAGAGTGGGGAAATACATCGAGAATCAGCTTGAACTCATAGTTGTCGCTCTTGACTAGTATTGATTGGATAGTCTCCTTCCGCCGAAATCAACTCAGTAGGGCCCCCTTTGCCGCTTAGTAGGTGCGATCTGAGGCCCTATATTCTCCTATTCCTTGGTATCTTTGGTATAGCTTTTGTTCTTTTGACGTCCTACTTTCTATACAAAGATAATTAATTGGACTAGTTCTGTTTAGATTACTAGTAGTGGTTTAGCCTTTATAATTTATATAGATCCTAGAATCTAGACTCCGACCTACCTAACAAGCACAGGAACCGACTAATTACAAGCCAAGGTTAAGATAGTTTCGAGAGAAGTAATTGGACGATCGGGGAATTCACATCAATGGATGTATGATGAAATGCATTCTGAGTAATCCCCCCTACACCATATCGTATCCGGAGCACGACCTCGGGACCTTCCCCACTATGTGAGGTCGTATATATATATCAAAGACACTCAACAAAGGAAAGTAGCGAAGTAGGCGACGGCCGTAAGAGCCTTGTCCTCATCGGTTGATGTCTCTCTCCTCTTCCCTCCCACATCCAGCCAAACGAAGGTGACTGAGATAAGATAAAACACAATCCTCTTAAGGCTTTCCTCAGTCGATATCGGGCGCGATAGTTTACTCTAAATCGGTTCAGTCATAGTTTAAGACGTTTAGAGAGATCATGAAGTTTGGATAACTAACCGGCTTTCTTGATTGTGAAGAACGAATTATCCATGTTGGAGGGGTTTTTCACTAGCTTCAGAGTGTTCTCGTCTGTCCAAGTGAGGACCGATTGGGAGCTTATCTCACCAAACCCCCAGGTATCGGAATTTTTCTGATGGTACGGGTGGAAGATCTGAGCCTGCCGCGACTGCGTACAGGCGGATCCTCCAGAGCAGTAGAGGTATTTACCGGAATCGGCATTCTGGATAGAGTGGCCCTGGTTGTCAGAGTCTTCGATAAAAAACCAAGTTTGGTCCTCCTCTCCAGTGGGACTCTCAAATGTCAAAGGTTGTTTGGATTTCGATGCAGCTGTCAGGAGGGAGTTGCCGTTGGCTTGAGCGATTGTTTGGGGTCCCTTGCCCACTCGGGACTCCTGGCTGAAAGCCTGGCCACAAAGGGCGACAATAGTGCCGATGGTAATGTTGGAGAGACGCATGTTGGGATGGTGTGGTGGGAAGGCTGTAAAGAGATTGAAAGGTTCGAGGTTGAGATCGAGAACGTGAAACCTGGCAAGAGACGTGGCTTATATACCTGGTCGTTCTCGGCATAAACCTAATTATCGCAGAGATTGATTTGAAATGGATCAGATGATCGACCTTGAAAGCGGGTCCATATATTGATGTTGATGATTCCCGAGGTCCAAGGCTGGGGGTGATCCTAGGACTATTCACGATGTAGTTACTCCGTACAGGCTAAGGTATATCTCCTGTGGAGCTGAGACCAATTTTTGAAAGTGTTTATAAACGATTGGCAGTTCTCATATCCTACGATCCCGCGCCCCACTGATCAGCGAAAAATCGAAGAGATCTATTTTAGTGTTTTCGATAGTATATATGCTGATTCAATAGTTGCTCAGCCGCAGATCCACTTTCCTGTATTTGAATATCCACCCCAGCTCGCTCAAGGTGTACCGCCGGGGTGAGAAAACTACAGTGAATCTACGGAGTAGTCATGGCTTAAATCTGCCATAATTGGCTCTTAACTTCGGGCATACAGCCAGACGGGTGTGGCCAGATCGGCCAGGAATTACGTTATAGGTTATGGGAAACCCCAAAAAGGTGGGTCTATCCAACAAATTTTAGTACTAAATGATAATGTGTGCCTAGTATGCCGAAAACGGGAGTTAACTGTAGTGGCCAACGAGAGAATGCATTCACTACTGCCTGTAAGGTACCGCAAATTCTCACTATAATCTGTCAGTAACAAAAATGATTATTAGCTTTTCCCTACTGAACCAATATTCAGTAAGAACTTTGAAATTCTAAGATGAATGTACATGCTAAACAGCAAACAGCTAATATAGGTATATACTAAAAACCTTACTTCTTGCAGATAGCAAGTTAGTTCGCCAACACATAAATACTGGTAAGTGGGTCCGATTCTTACCACTATTTCTTGATTTACCTGATCAACGATTCCCGCAGCACTTGAAGACCTTATTGCGCTTCTCCCTTACTTTATAGGGAGCTAGTAATCCGTTTTGTAGTTCGAATTTATCCACTCTTTGCATACCCCACCTGGTCACATTGATTCAAGAATCTGTATAGATAATTCAATAAGGATTTTACACTTGCGAGCTCTGCTCATGCCTTTACAGGAGTTAACAGCATCCAATAGATGACCACGGGAGAATAACACAAGATCTAAGTCAAGCAACTTTCTTAATAACTTGCAAAAGTTTATATACTAACCTAATCTTAGGAATTTTCTCCAGCCCGTAATAATATATCGATACTTCTATTCGCCACTAGTTATTACCACCACCACTATTTGCCGGAAAAGGGGTCAACGTCTCTATTGTTGCGAGTTTTTTCTTTACGCCCTTAGTATAAGATTCAACAAGCTCTCTATTCAGTATCCAGATATAAACTTCTTTCCGGAGCAACTCTAATAGTTTTATAAAGTAACCATTCTGGTTGGCAGCAAGTCCCGGGGTACTAAGCTCACTTTTCAACTCTTTATTTATAGCTTTGCTGATCTCCTTTTTGAGGCTAAGAAGGCCTAGGCCTAATAGAGCTAAATATATCTCTGTCAGAGTATACTCGTTGCAGGAGACGGGGAAGATTTTAGTATATTCGATGGCAAGATTACGTTGAATCAGAATATACTTTATTCCTCTTAATATATTCTTTTTGATAATAACAGTATCTTAGAAAGTAAGCAGGTACCAGAATAGCAATATTATTCAATAGCCTACTATCAGAAACATTTTGTATACTTAGCATAATGTGTATTAGAAGAAGATATTTCTTCGGATGGCTGTCAGTGAGTTAGTACCGAATATATTTATAGAGAATCGAAATAAGGATACACTAAACAGCAGACTTCTCTAATTCTAGCTTAATAAGTTTAGAATTAGTTCCCGGTTATATAGGCTCTTTATAAAGAAAATAAGTTATCAAAGGTTGTAGAATCGCTACATCAGTCTGTACGAAAATTACTTAAGATATCCTAACTTAGTGTAATTATCAAAGCTAGTCTTTATGTTCTGATGTTCTGACTAAAATTTCTGCTGTTTTTTATCTTATCCTAAGCACTATGCCGACTCTTTAAAATATAGAAAAAATATAAATTTTAATATGAAAAGGTTTTTTATTTCTTACAGGCTGTTTCTATTTATAAGTAATTTATAATAGTATTTAATCTAGGTACTTATAATAAAAACTCTATCTCTTTTGTTAATCAGATTTATTCATCCCAGTATATTATTTTCCTAGGGCAATACTGCGTAACGCTTTAGGCTTAGACCTTAGAGAAAGGTATAATATTTTTAAGTTTCCTAGCGCAGAATCAAAATTTAATGTTTGAAATTATTTTTATCTGTTTCAAATAATTTGTTAGTAGGGATGTAATTAAGCTAAAGAGGTATAACGAACTGAATTACCCCTTTTCGTAACTCAGCTTAATTTTCCTAATAGAAAGTATATATTTAAGCTCTTTAAGCTCTGATTCTTCAAACGTTTTTCTAGTATGCTCTAATATATAACAAAAATATTCTAAAGGCTCTTTACGTAATTTTTTATCTCGTTATACCCAGTTTTAGTTATTGCTTCCTGCTCTTTAAGAAAAGCTATTAGCTCTCTCCTATATTATATACGGTAAGTCTTACTAGCTCTATTTCTGATAAACTCCGGTTACTTCAGTTGAATGAAAAGTATATATTGAGTAGTTTCGGAAAGTTTCGAGAGTATAGATCGATAATATTAATCTAACTCAGCCGTCTTACTGTACCAGGTAGTTTTAGCTAAGGAAGCTATCTTAGAATCAACGGTAAGAAGTAGATTATAGGTGATTAATTTATAGTAAATAGCAGCGCTACTTATAAAATTAAAAATACCTAGTACAAATAGGAATAGTGGCTTCTTTAAGTATCTATATGGTCTATCTATAGAAGAAGTAATATAAATCCTAGCAGATCTAAAGGTACATTCATTAGAGTATAAAAGATATACGCTATTATCCTTTACTTTAATCTTCGTTTGAAGCTTAGTTAAATATAAATATTGATCTATTCTCTTTTCTAGATAGCTAAAGTAGCCTTCCTGGAGATCTTTGCTTTGCTATCTGTGCATTACTTCTAATACTTCTGCCTTAATAAATGCTACCAATATCTTAAGATTTTTTCGAGTATATTCTTTTCCTTAGGTTGATTAAAAAATATCTTAGCAGTAAGAGAAGTTCTAAGCTCTAACGTAAACATCTTAAGTATACAGTAATGTAAGCCGGAAGGTGGAAATTAAGCATAAATCAAACAGCTTGTAAGGGCGGTAAAGTAGGCCAGATCTTTATCTTTATTTTTTTTCAGACTCTTATTGAGAATTTTAAATATAGATTTATCTGCTACCTTATCGATATAGCTCGCAAATACTTGTAGCCGAACGGAATTAATACTACCTATTCTTATATTATTGTTTATAGAAATATTATAGGAATACGAGAAATTATACGTTCTTTAGAGAAGTAGTAAGGTAATTCCTTTTCTTTAGAAATAGGGTAGAAAAGGCTTTTAAGCAATATAGTTATTACTAGCTTCTGTACACTGTAACGATCTTATATCAAATTATAATAGTTGTTAGACTTACAGAGAAAATATACTCGGAAAAAATTCTTATCAGAGCCTATTATAATCCTTAAAAGGGAATTAAACGTTAAGGTCTGTTCCGTCAAAAGATAGAAGATATAATTTACTGCTATAATATTTATAACTTCGGATCAGAAAACCTAATATAACCTTGTGTTATGTTCTTTTAATATTCAGACTTTAGTATAGATCCTCCTATTACAGTCTCCTTTCTAGCACTGTAGCGAATCTTAAAATTATAGGTATAATCTTCTATATTCTAACTCATAGTTGGCTAATCGAAGCATAGCCTTAAATTCCTTGCCGTATTCCTGGTAAAGAAATTTATTTTCTGACTTAATAAAAGGCCTAATTCCTTTTCCGTATTTAATTAGATATATAAGCAGAGCAGAATTATATACTGTATTAAATAAGGTAAGTCTGAGGTTTTAGATCTCTGTACTTACCTTTCAAACTTCTTAGAGTAATATATAGCAATATTCAGAGAAATTCTGTCGACTTCTGCCTGCGTTACTTATATGACACTAAAATGTTAAGTTGAGGATTTACTGGTATATTAGGTATATAGCAGCAGCTTTAAAAAAGTAAGGTAATGAGTATATCGATCTAGTGATTTTCGGGGTTTTATAAGTGTCTAAGCAAAATTGTGCCTCCTACTCTTTAGTATCGAGCTGCACTAAGCTATTAAACAGCGTAAGAGTTCTACCTTATGTTCCTAGCACAGGCAAAATCCTAATTCTATTATATCTAATCTACGTACGTTGCTTTATCGCAATTACTAGCCAGTTTAATATATCCTCTTCTGTAGATAGGTATTCTAAATTAAACACATAAGCCTATATAGCATTGTAAAGCCATCTGCGATCTAGATGTTTATAGAAAAGTACCGGGGATATTTCGAACATAGTTATGTATACCCAAGCCGGGCTTGCTCCTGCCTTGATACTGTATCTAATCTTAAGTATCTCTATAATAGAATCTTGATAGCTGAAAATATTTCTGTTTATTTTGTCTAACGACAACACAACTAGAAAACAGTTAGCTAATTTCTTAATAAGTAAATATATTATAGCTCACCGGATAGACTCTGTTTAAAAAATAGGTAAAGATCAAACGGGTCTATTTTTTTCTAGGCTGCCACTTAGTTGTAATTCTTCTTGCTTGTTTTACTAGCAGATAGAATTATAGGATTACCAACAATAAATAAACTTTGACTGATGATAGGATAAAGGTAGCAATATGTGGGATTTACACTCTTTATATAGCTTCCTTAGCTAGGATGTTTATTCTGGGCATATTTCACACTTATTATCTATATATACTTCTAACGTATCCGTATAACCATCTATCTCCTCGCATTTCTCTAGGTTTATCTATATCTCTTTAGGTTGCATTGTATTCTCTTTAAGTTACGTCTCAGTATCTCTTCGAATTATAACTTTTACTTATAATCTATAAAACGAACCCTCAGAGTGCTTGATACTTAAGACTTTGGTAAGTTAAGGGCTATCCGGCCTCTGAAGACTGCCTGACACATTATAACTTTTGTTGTTTAGCTTATTAAAAATACCAGAATATATTATATGCTCTCGGCCCCCTACTGAAGCCTGATTCTGTAGAAATGTAGGACTATTTAGAGCTAATAGATTTATATCTTTAGTCTCCTAGAAACGGTTAGTTTTATCTATTTATAGTACCGTAGGACCTACTTATAGAGAGCTAAAATAATTATTTAAAAACTCGAAATTACGGAAATACTTTAGGAAATAAAATATAGGCAGAATTAGATTATAATAAATATATACAGATAAGTGGGTAGGCTGCGCTAGGTGGAATATATATAAAAGCCCCCTGGAATATGCCCGGGTATTACTAAATTACAGAAGTAGATAAATCTCAATAGCTAACCTTTCTAAATGGTTTATTATAATAAGATATTTTTTTAGCTCTTATAGTAATCTATACGGCTAAAATTCCTAGAGATAACCTTATCTTTCCTTACCAACCTTTTCTACCTTAGTAACCTCTTATAGCTATTTTCTAGCTTATTCTTATAGGCTACAGAGCTAGGGCGCCTAATTTGATTTAAGGTATTACAGTATTGGATAAATTAAATAGTAGGTAGAAGATGTCCCGAATTATCCAGAGAATGTAAAGCATTGCTAATATCTATAATAAGGCTATAATTCTGTATGTCGATAAGCGCTAGATTAAGTACCTTATTAAATATCAGCCGTTTAGACCTTTAATAGGCCCTTAGTAGGGGGTTAAGGAGTAGGCTTTTAGTATAGGGATGCAGTTTAAGAATAAAGTCAGTAGAAATACCTTCTGAAGCTCGAAATAAGAGCTGTAGAATTATTTAAATAAAACTTATAATATAAGATAAGGTATTAGAATCAAAGTCCTCTAAAGAGTACTTATAGAAGATAGATACAGCAGACGATAAATAAAACTTTAGTTAAGCTGTTATTAGCCTAACTTACTCCTATTTCTAAACTAAAGCCTAAATTTATATTATACTAGTACTAAAGACAAATATTAGTATAAGGCGAAGGGGGCTATCTAGAGCATTAGTACCTAAGGCTAATTAGGGACTAAATTATAAGAGAATTTCAGATAAGTTTGAACATAACTTTCTGTAGAATAAAATTCTATTATATCTTAAACTTCGGGAAGATAATCTCTGCTAATATTGCTGTAGGGCGTTATAGATTTCAGAACTTTCTTAGTTTAGCGGAGAAAGTATAGATATTCCTCGGCTATAGAACTGGTAAGACTTACGGTACAATCAGTGGCTTTAAGGCTTACAGTACCAGATTAATACTAGATAGCTTACTAGAATAATTACAGGATATTTCTTATAAAATAGATATATTCTAACAAAGCTAATAGGGTATAGCAGAAGATATAATAGAAAAGATAATTAATGCAAGCTTTTAAGATAAAGAGGCTCCTTATTATAGGATATATGTACTGCTGATTCTGTTAAGCCCCTAAATAATACTTAGTATCTTTTAATTTCTCTATAAATCTAAGTAGTTGTTGTTCGGAATTAATATAATTAACCTTTTAGTATAATATATTCTAGTTAATTAGATTAAGTTTAGTATAGCTTATAGCTAATTTAGAGAATATCTTAATCTAGAACCCTATATTATTAGGAATCTATTTCTCCTTAGGTATCTGAGAGAGCTTGGTATTTAGCGAAAAAAGTATTACTACTCTATCAAAGATGTCTCTCTTATTTATTATAGTAATCTCTAGTCTCTTAGCGACTCTCTATACTATTTATGCTAGGGTAGGGATAGAGCCTTCTTGATATACTCTGATATATAAGAGTAATAAAAGAGCTTTTAATACAGTAATCGAGGGATTATTCTTAATTTTAACTTTAGTAAAATATTTCTACGTTTCTTATTTATATTAAACAGAGAGTATCTGATATAATTAGTCTGAGACTAGATACCTAAGTAAGTCATTAAGATTAAGATATATATAAAGCAACAGAGTTATTATAGTCTTAAGAATAGCTACTTAAGCTTAATATAAAGAAAACTGTTGGTTGCCCCTAATCTTAGACCTTAAGTAGTTTACTAGTATAGGGCGGGGATTAACAAAGAATTAGGTAATATATGTCGGGGATCTAACTACTAGGATAATATCAAATTATTAATGCAGAATTAAGTCTCTTAGTAGCCCAGGCCAGTTGTCTTATTAATAACGAGATTAAGGTAATCCAGTACTACAGAGTAAGTCTGTCTGTTCTGTCTAATAGGGAGCAGATAATCTATATAATACAAGACGTAGACTTTCTGCTTTAAAGTAATAGTAAGCTAGGTAAAAATACCTAGCTTGGTTTTTAAGAACTCAGGATCTGATATCCTGCCCTATAAAGCGCCGTATAATCTCCGCCTGTACTTATGACTATAAACCTAAAGCAGATATCTCTCTATTATTACTATATATATCTAATTAGAAGAGAATAGCCTAGTTTAAAGAGAAAGATAAAATTTATCTTAGCAAGCATAAATAATACTTTGCTAATAGGGTGTTATAAGTATAATAAAGTCCTTATCGACAGTGACCGCTATAGCTAAGCTTAGTATTTAAAGATAGATACGTAGAATTAGCTTACAGCCTTTAAGGCCGAAAAAATAAGGGTATAGGTCTATCAGGTTTATCGTGATTTAGAGAAGGCTAAAACTTAGTATAAATATTGTCGCTTTTCTATATCTTAGACTTGTATTATACTAGGTTTGTATAATTTTAATAAGCAGGTAAGTATAGGAATCTATAGATAAAATAGACTAGGAGTAATTTATTTTATTTAAAAATATAATTTATACAAAAAGCGTCTATTGAAAGTTAACTTACTTTAAAGTGATAAAAATAACTTTTATTTTCTAAGTACTTCTTAACTTTTTAGTTATTTAGGTATTTATTTTTAGATTATAGAGAAGTATAGTACTCTTTTATAATAATTAAACTAGTTCTGATAATTATCTTCTAGCCGAGAGATTTTACTAGATATACTTTAATTATCTTTAGCTCTTTCTGCAGGATAATAGTATTTAGTAGTTAGAAGCTATAATTTTATTTTTAGGATCTACTAGGATATATAAGCCTAGGAATACGTCTGCCACCCTAAAAATACTAGGATTAGCTTGCCTAATATACTTAGCCTACAGCTAATAATAAGGTCTATTTCTGCTGTAATTTAGCTACGCTATTTAATTGCTTACTTTATCAGTCTATAGTCTGGGCCGGAAACAGCAGTAAAAATATAAAGTAAGCCGATATTATTGCGAAAGTAGCAGGTACTGCTTATTCTACCGCCTATATTAGGTATTGACTGAGCAAAGTATTATCAGAAGGTAGATTAGATTTAGTTATTATTACCCCTTAGGGATATAATTAGAGGAGAGCAGTAACGTAACCTTCTTACCGCCTTACGTAGACATCGCCATAACCCATTTTGGGTTGAACATGCCGACCCAAAACCCAGTGGGTTATAAATAGGTAACCTATTTCGACCTATTTAGACCTATTTTAGCATAATTCTTTTATAATCTTTCATAATTTTATGTACTGTATTCGAATACCAGTTCTATATCTTTTTTTTCTAGAGGGATTTAGATCTAAATATTTTATATATAGCTTTATCTAATATTAATTATTCTATATTTAAAATTTAGGATCTAAATATTAAGTATTAAAAAAGTTATTAAAAAAGTAAGACTTAATATAAAGATATATATATAATCTAGTAGGGTATACCACTATCTTTACTATAGAACTCTGTAATTTAATTTATTTTTTAATATACTATTTTTAACCTTTCTAACCTGTAATATATATATATATAATATAAAACAATAATATTATTAAATATAAAACTAAAAATACCTATATATAAGGCCTAAAAACAGATCTAATATACACCGTATTTAAATGCTTGGTATATTTGTTCTGTTTACACCAAAATAGGGACCCACTGGGTCCCTATGTGGGTTTTGGGTTAAGGGTCTCAACCCAAAACCTATCAATAGGTTATAGAATTAGACCCAAAACCCATTTTGGGCTGGGTTGGGTTGGGCTGGGTCATGGTTGACATGGGTTCTGGCGATGTCTAGCTATAACTAACTTATATAGCTAGATAAGCCTATACTAACTAATAAAGTTACCTCTTAGATACCTATCTCTATATTCCTTACTCTTCTATAACGTCTTCCTCTAAACCCTGTATATTAGACCGATATAGATTAGCAAGATAAATTAATTAAGGTATAAGAATAATAACTTAAACAGCGAGAACCCTGACTTAAGAAGTTTATAATTATACTTTTAAAGAGAATATAATAGATAAGATAGAATAAGCTCTCTAAGGAACGACTTTTCTATCTATTTATTATAACTCTAAGATAGAGTAAATACTCTCTTCTCTTAAGATTACTACTATTAGTACAGTAGGATTCTATCATTATATTATTAAAAAGGGTACTAAAGCCTTTATTACTATACTAGATAAGATTAACCGAATTATAGAGGATCTTACTCTAGATAGCCTCTATCTAAATAACCTTAACTTAGGACCTCTAACCCCTAAGGATATTAAAGCTATATAAAATTATACTAAGATACTAGAATAATATTATAATAATATAGATATATTCTCTGTAATCTGGTTAGACTAGATACCTAAGTTTTAAAAAGATATAGAATATACTATTAATAAAGGTAATAAAATCTTTAATCCTAGTT
This sequence comes from Penicillium cosmopolitanum, assembly GCF_028827165.1. Classification (NCBI taxonomy): domain Eukaryota; kingdom Fungi; phylum Ascomycota; class Eurotiomycetes; order Eurotiales; family Aspergillaceae; genus Penicillium; species Penicillium cosmopolitanum. The sequence goes on along the minus strand of NW_026622678.1, from coordinate 3,401,131 downwards.
ACTATCCTCTCTATAAACTCTTATTTAAAGAGCTGAAGATAGTAAGGAATATATTATAGAGAAGCTAAAGTTAGGCTTTATTATACCTAGTTTAGCCCTATTTATATTACTAATTCTAATAGTATATATATCTAATAGTAAACTATACTTCTGTATTAACTATTGTAAACTTAACTCTATTATAAAGAAGGATTATTATCCTCTACTACTAATTAATAAGTTACTACAGTATATCAGTAAGGCTAAGATCTTTATAAAGCTTAATATATAATAAAGATTCTATTAAATTTAAATATACCCTAATTCTAAAGACCTTACTATATTCTAGACCTGCTATAGATCTTTTAAATATAAGGTTATATCTTTTAGATTAACAAATATACTAGCTATATTTTAGAGGTTTATTAATATAACTCTTGCTAAGTATCTTAATAATTTTTATACTATATACATTAATAATATCTTAATCTACAGTAAGATAATAGAGAAATATATTAAATATATTAAAAGGGTCCTTTAACATCTATATAAGGTAGGATTATAAGCCTCTATTAGTAAATATAAATTCTAATATTTATATATATTACTAGTACTTAATTCTTAGGCTTTATTATCAGTACTAAAGGTATCTCTATAGATCCTAAAAAGATCCTTATAGTCTAGGAATAGAATATACTATCAATAGTTAAGGATATATAATCCTTCCTTAGCTTTATAAACTTCTATCAGTAATTTATTAGGAACTATAGCTATATATCTAAACCTCTTTACTAACTTATAAGAAAAAAGGTTATCTTTAAGTAGGATATAGAGTATTAAGAAGTATTTAATAAGATTAAGAGAAGACTAACAGATACCCTAGTCCTCTATTATTATAACCCTAAATATAAAACTAAAATTAAGACTAATATATTAGAAGGTTGTATAGGTATAATACTCTTATAATAAATACTCTCTAATAACCCCTAGTATCTAATTATATCTCTATTAAAGTCTATAGATCCTACTGAATATAACTACTAGATATATAACTAAGAGATACTTACTATTATCTGTATACTTACTGAATAGTAAGCAGAACTAGAAGGACTATAGTAAGATAACTGCTTCTATATCTATAGTAATTATTATATACTAAAGTAGTTTATAATAAAGAAGACCCTAAGCTCTTAATAGGTCTAATAGACTAAATTTCTCTCCTAATTCTATTTTATTATCTGCTATTAAACTAGTAAGTTAAATACTATTATAGATATTTTATTCTGTAAGAAAAACCTCCAGAATTATAATAAATAACCTTCTATACTAATACTGGAGATAATCAAACCTTATATTATATTAGAACTCTTTTATCTGATAACTAGATTAGTAGTTAATCTAGTAGTTTAGATAATATTCTCGCTAATTAATACCTCTAATATAGTAGAATAGGTTCTATCTATAAATAAGATATATTCCTTACTTAATAAGTACTGTAAATAGGCTGCTATTAAAAAAGAATCCTAATAGACTATTAAAAGTAATTAACTACTATTTAAGAGATAACTAGTTATATCTAATAATAGTAATCTCTGTATATAGCTTCTTAATAAAATCTATTATTAACTACTAACTATATACCCTAGTTAAGGGAAGATACTTAAGCTTATTAGCTCTTAATATTACTAGCTAGGCTAGACCCTAGATATTAAAAGATATATAGATAACTACCTTATATATAAGAGAACAAAGTAATAGCAGAATAAGCCTCTAGATTTACTATAACTACTCTCTATATCTAATTAACTAGGATAGTATCTTTCGATAGACTTCTGCTCTTTTAAAAAAAAAATACAGATATAATACAGTTCTTATCTTTATATATCGGCTTATAAAATAACTAATATCTATCCTCTGTTATAAGACTACTATATCTAAGCAGACCGTACGACTGTTTATCTGTTATATTCTTCTATATTAGAGAATCCTAGAGACTATTATCTTAGACTAAGGAGGTTAGTTTATAGCAGACTTCTAGCAGAAATTTAGTAGGATTCTAAGTATTTAATATAAACCTTTGATAGTATATTATCCCCTAACAGACGGTTAAACTAAGAATATAAATAAGTAAATAGCTTAACAACTACAGATATTAGTAAACTATTAACAGAATAACTAGTTAGACTATCTCCCTATTATTAACTATACTGCTGTCTTTCTTCTATAAGAGAGTATAGGATAATCTCTCTTCTTTACAGAGAGAGGCTTTAAACCTAAGATATCTTTTAACTAGATTATAAATATCCCTAAGGTTAATACTGATAATATATAATATACTCAGATAATAATAGATAATATTTAGAGAGTATAGAAAAAGGTCTGTAAAGTAATAGGAAATACTTAATAAAATTAGAAATAATATACTGATAACTAACGCTGTAAAGATACCTTAAAATTATATCTTTATATCTTTATAACTACTAAACTCTAGAAGATAGCTTAACCTAATAGAAAGCTATCTTATTAAGCCTATAGACTATTTAAAATTATTAGAAAGGTCAGTAATTCCTAGAAGTTATAACTCCTAGAAAGTATAAAGGTCTATCTAGTATTTATACTAGAGAAGCTCTGCTATACAGTATATATAAAACCTCTAATAGGCTAAATACCGGATATTACCCCTCTGCTAGTTATTAACAAACAGAAAGAATTTGAAGTTAATAAGATCAAAGATTTACGCCTATACTATCGATAACTATAGTATCGTATATTATAGATTAGCAATAAAGATATAAATTAGTATTCTGCCGGTAATTTTAAGAATATACTGGAGAAACTTACTGTATTCTATTTAAGATATCTGTATAAGGCCGGCCCCCTAGTATATCTACTACTATAGCTAAATACAGTAAAGAAAGACAAATTTATAGAAGACTATAATAACGATAATAAACTAATACCTAATTATTTAAATCAGCCTAGAGACTAGGCTTCTTTAAAGAAGGGGACTATATAATGATATACCTATCCTCGTACCCGTTACGTACACTACATAACCTACAGCTGCCTATTCCTTTATGTACTATGTAGATAGCTTCCTCTCTTTTCTTCCTTCTCTAGTTTTGTTACTTTCGTCTAATACTACATGATCCATGTCATCCGAGTTCCTTACAATACCTTAGATACTCAACGCCGATCTGAAGCCGAATCCTCTTTGAGTTACCTGCATATCGAGGCCTACCCGAACCCTAATATATTTAAGATCCTATAAGTATTCAGAATTCTTGATCTCTTTAAGAATCAGTCTGTATATAAACTGTCTAATCTAATCTCTACTGTCCGATATCCTTACCTAGTTACAGGTCTCTAGCCTGACAACTTAGTAACCATTACACATTACACAGGTCTAAGGACCACCGTTTTGTTGACTAGTAGACCAGTTGGCGCCCTAGTATAGCAGCTTTAAACTTAGCGAGCTTAGGTACTGGATAATTAAAGAATTGATTGATTGATTGATCTTTAGCCTATAAATATTGAAAGCTATATTTAAGTCTTAGCTAGAGTCAAAGCTCAGGATACTGTGGTGAATAGCGGTTGAGGTTTGCAGCTGTGCGCTATGTGGGCAGCCTTATAGAATTGGTATTTAGCCACGACAGGCCGTGACGAGACGCTAAGCTCACGTAAGAGTATGGGTCATTCTAGGTGTACGTACTTGGATATATAACTTGTTTCACTAGCGACTCGGACAGCCATGCGGGTCGGCCAGCACAAAACACCATAGTCAAGGCAAAAAATTAACTCAACAACCTTTGTTTATTAATGAAATCTATTAAAAGGATCGTATTCTTTATATTTTTTTGGTATCCCTGAATATTTTTTGGACTTCTAATTTCGATTCCCGTAGTGAATATATATATTTTCGCGATATTTGCTGAAAATTCTCCGTAATTCCAAGAAAACAACAACTCAAGACGTAAATCGAATTTTTGTTATATCTCAGAAACCACACCAGTTAGCAACTTCTAATAAACGGCAAGTTTTAAATAACTTCACACGCTACATTTTGAGCCTAGATTTGTATAGGCAAGCTTAAAATACTAGTCCCGCATATAGATAAAAGTATTTTGCGGCTAGTAGGGCCGTTCTGTACTATAACGTACCGAAACTTATAATCAAATAGAGAACGTGTTATAAACCTTAACTGGGGTGCTATAGAGCTGCTATATAAACTGAGCAGTAGTCCGAAGTTAGTCTAGTCCGATAAGGTTACGATACTTCTTAAAACCGTAAGGAGCGTAACTAACGACCTTGTTTAACTTCCCCTGTACAACTAGTATAAGGAGCTTGAGGCGCTGCACTAGGACCTCTGTAAGAAGATCTAGGCGGTTAAAACGGCTATTACTAAGCCCTTAACGTACTTCAGTACTGTATTATTTGTAAGAATAGTAGCTAGGGCGCCTATACTAGTATACTAGCTCTCTATACTAGGCTTGTTAACGTCCCTAGTACTGCCTAGTATTGTAGTACGTAATTATAAGGTTATTATGTATCTGAACGATAAGGATCTTATAGGAGAATAGAAATATAAGACTAATAATAAGATTATTTAGTTCGCTAATAAGATACAGGTAGCCTATACAAAAAAGGCTAACCTACTAACCCTAGCCTCAGTAATAGTTAAGGCAGCCTACTAGTTAAAATCAGGCGATATCCGTTTTGTTATAAGAAATCCCCGGGAAGCCGAGGTTATACAAACTTATTGTCTTAGATAGGCTTCTAGCTTTAGTACGGCAGCCTTTATATACCTGCTAACCTAGGGGGTAATTATTTATAGGGTATAGTAGAGGTTATTAGTAGATAAGCTAACGATTAAGGTATTGCGGGTAGTATAGGAGAAGAAAGGTAAAGTAATTACGGCCGAAAACCACTATTAATAGGGAAAGATAGAGATTGCTAAGATTTATTTTCTATAGGTACCGAAAAGAAGGGAATAAGATAGTCTCTATTATCCTAGAATTTACCAAACCCTAGTATGTAAATAAAGTTATTAAATAGAAAGTATTGTAGGACTTAAATAGCTTTTTAGCCGTTAAATATAACCGGGCTATTTAGATACGCTAATACTACTATTATCAATAGTTTAGATATATAGGAACCTCCTACGTTAATAAGAAGTAATATATATATTATACTGCAGATTATTAGTCTTAAGATTACCCTATATACCTATACAGAATAATAAAGTATACTAATTATAAAGGTATATACCTAGCCTAGGCAGAGGAATATAATATAAGGGTTACTATTATTAAATACAGTATAGCCTTAGCTCAGAGCAGCAGCCTCTACTACCCGGTCCTAGCACCCTTCAGCTATACCGATCTGTCGGTCTTACTTACCCTATCTAACTCTAGTTTGTAGGGGTCGCTACAGACAATAGAAACAGAAATAGAAATAAGTAGTATAGCTACAAGTAGCAAAACTACTACTAGCAGTACAGTAGGTAGTGCTGTTGTATCGGCTGTATATTTCTATAACGGGGAGTATACTTCCTAGAGCACTAACCTAGGAAGCACTAAGAGAACTACCAACAGTATCTAAGATATCCGTTAAGGTAAAAGTAACTAATCAGAGACAAAGGGATCTTTAAGACAGGGGTAATCAATATATAGGGCCTAGGTTTAGCCCCGGTAGATAAGGACTAGGTAATAGATATAGAAGAGGATTATATTAAAGAATAGCCTGCTACCGAGGAAATAGTACTAGAGTTACTATTAGTACTGGCCTTAGAGCTACTATTAACTCTGGCTCTAGCACTATTAACAATACTAAAAGCAGTAACAGTACCTACTAACTAGTAAGCATTAGTAACTAATAAAGCAATAAAGAAACTAGTATTTGTTTTTAACATACTAGTAAGATACTGCAACCCTAACACCGGTAATATTAACTTCTAACTGGCTATACCTACCTCTAAAACAACAGTAAGTACCCTAGAAGCTAATAACGTTTAAGCTAAGGCTGCTAAAGCCAGAACTACTAAAGCCTATAAAGCTCTTATAAAGAAACGCTAATCTAAGAGTAATTTAAGCTATTATAGTTATAAGAAATTAACTAAGAGGTTCCGTTAAGCAGAGATTATAGAATAAGCTAATAAGGAAGCAGGATAGAATAAGGAATCAGAGCTCAGTTCAATAGATATAGAAGCTATAGAGACGCTTATATAACAGAATCAGATAAAGGATAAGGACTTTTAGCTGTTGTTAGTACCGGAACAGATCTTCTCCCTACCTGATATATTACGTTAAGGTCTGAAACAGAAGACTATAGATAAGGAAAACTATAATCTGTACTAAATTACTATAAGGATACAAGTAAAACCCTATAATGTTAACCATAGATATAATAAATAGTTAACTAAGCTAATAAACAGTATAGAAACTACTCTTAATATATCAGTACAACATTAATTAATTAAAGGATATTGTAATAGCCCAGTTTATATAGAATCTAGAGATCCTAGAAGCAGAGATTATTATAATTTAAGAGCTATAGAGGAATAGATTTAAGGATATAACTTACTACCCTGTAAAGGATATATATAAGCTTCTCTATTCCCTGTCTTAGGGAGACCAGCAGGCTTAAGTATACCTCTTTATATCTAAGAAGCTAACCGGATAGACCTATACAGTTTATTTAACAGATTATTAAGAGCTATAGCTTAAAGAGGAAGCAATAGAACTATATATTATTAATATATATAATAATTAAAGTACCTACGTAGCGCTATACCTCCTACCTAACGTCCTACCTAACGAGCCCTACCGATATACTAAAATAAGCTAGATTGTAGTAGGTAATTTTAATCTATACTACCTATACTAAGGAGAGGAGGCGGTAATACAGGATAATAAGGCAGAGGTACTTCTTAATATTATAGAGGTAAAAGCCCTAGACAACTGGTTACCAGAAGGGATAATTATAAGAGAGGGCTACAAGGGTCTAGGGACTATAATTAACCTGGTATTAGCAACAGCAGACCTAAGGGACTAAATAATTAACTGCTAAATAGATAGGTAGGTTTATACTAATTCTAACTACCTTCCTATCTATACTCTGATTAATATACGTACCTAAGCAGCAGAAGCAGCCCTACTACAGCAGAACTAGAAGGTAATCAACAGAGGCAAAATAGCAGAATTTATCGGTATAAACCTGCAAGAATAGAACCCGGGGGTAAGGGAGGAGCACTAGATTAAGGCTATAATAGAGTATCTGATAGAGGTAGTTCGGCAGGGCATCTAGGTATCAATACTATAGGTACACCTATTATAATATATAAGGGAAGAATAGAATAAGGAATATACAGAAGTAATTAAGGCCTATCAGAGAGTATTTCAGTAGTCAGAAAGGAGTAGGGAGTAGAAGGATCAGAAGGTATATACGTTACTTTAAAACAGAAAAGAAAAGAATATTATATATAGATCAGAAAAGCTACTGAACAGAGCCCCTGCAGGCTCTAGAAGGTATCGAAATAGGCCCGGAATTAGCAATAGAATAGCAGCGGTATTATACTGACGTTAGAAGCAGAGGGAATTAAGGCTTAAAGTAATACAGAGAAAGTAGAACTACTCCGTAAAACCTTCTTCCTATAACCCCCAGAGACAGATCTCTCAGATCTCAACCAGCGTAGCTTTTAGTAAGCTAAGCTTCTGTTCCCTAATATAACAGAGTAAGAGATACTTAATGCTATCTAACAGATATCTCTTGACAAGGTACTAGGTAAGGATAGTATCCCTAACCGTATATAGAAGCTACTAACAGACTAATACTATAATATATTCGTACTAGCAACTGTAAGGATCTTTAACACATATATACAAAAGGGCTATAATCTAAAGTACTTTTAATAATCTATTATAGTTACGCTATATAAAGGAGGGTCCTAGGACTACTAGAAGCCGAAGTTATACCGACCTATAGCCCTAATCAATACCTTCGCAAAGCTCCTAGAAGCTATTATAGCTACCTAGATAGTCTAGTCAGTAGAGGAATATAAGCTACTCCCTAATACCTACCTTAGCGGCTGTAAGGGTATCTTAATTAATTATATTATACAGTTACTTCTAGACCGTATTCAATAAGCATAGGGGATAAACCGGATTACCTTAATAGTATTACTAGATATAGCCGGTACTTATAACAATATCTCTTATAAACAACTACTTTCAAATATCTAAAAGCTAGGCCTTAGGTAACTTACCCCCTGGGTAGCCTCCTTCCTAATAAATTAAAGTACCTAGATTAAGCTCTTAGGATACCTTAGTAAGGGTTTTCTAATACTGACTAGTATTCCCCTAGAGATCCCTGATCTCCCTAATCTTATTTTTATTATTTAATACTCTATTAATATAGGTATATTGTTAGATAAGAGGAGAGAGAAGGACAGAGGGATTTAGGTAGGTAGATAACACAGTAATTATAGCTATATTAGAATCCTACTATATAAACGTATAACTGCTGTAATAAGCTCTAGTTAAGGCAGACCTCTAGGTAAGACAGTATACAGCTAAGTTTGTCCCTAATAAGTTTAAACTAATCTACTTTAGAAACCTGTAAAAGAAAGATACTGATTTCAATATAGCGATATTAATCCCCTTAGATATTGATCTGTACAACTATAACGCTAACCATCTTTAGGAGAACAACTAAATACTAGTTTTAGTAGACGCCAGAACGCAAATTTAACTATTAGAATACGCAAAATATCTTAGAATCTGGCTTAATAAGACCCTCTTATTTAATATGTCACGGGATTCTGAGTATACAACACCTCAGACACTCGACGCCGATCCGAAGCCAAATCCCCTTCGAGTTACCTGTATATCGAGGCCCACCCGAACCCTAATGTATTTAAGATCCTATAAGTATTCAGGATTCTTGATCTCTTTAAGAATCAGTCTGTATATCAACTGTCTAATCTGATCTCTACTATCCGATATCCTTGCCTAGTTACAGGTCTCTAGCCTAACAACTTAGTAACCATTATAATTCTGATTCTTCTTCATTGACTACCTAAGGATTAAAGATAGTGCCCTCTACGCGTCGAAACCCCGCATCCTCTTGCGATAGCACTTGTTCTGAACCCGCCACGCCTCCTCCGGCTATTCGACAGCCCGAAGTTGAATCGATCCCAGATCAACCTAGAATCCCTATCGAACCCGAACCAGACCAGATATCTATCTATAAGACTGCTGAACGCGTCGTTGATATATCGTCACCCTCTCCCCTATACAGGATACAGATCTAAGGAATCACAAGCGAACCTACAACTGGGAGCGTTACAGAACTTAATCGAGAGGGCCTAAAGGAAAAGAAGCGTAAAATTAAGCGCCTTAAGGAGTTCCTAGCAGTTTATATGTATCTTAAGAAACTTACTGCTTAAGTCTCCAAAATTTATACAGGAGACTTCTTAAATAGCCTGCCTACAAATCGCAGGCGAATCGAAGCCAAGAAATACAAGAAAGTAGAGAGTTTCGAGGTCGATAAGTTTAAGAGATTATTTAGCATTCAGAAGCGAGAGAATTAGCTCTCCTAACTCGGTTACGTCTTCCGAGGCAATCCTAGGGTTTATAAGGACGAGGAGATAAAGATCCTCACAGGAGTTAAGTACCTTAATTCTGATTATAAAAATGATTAGACTACAGAAGAAAGATACCTTAAGGACAATAACGATGAACGCCTTAGTAACTAGGAGTACTTTAAAGAATAGACTCTTACTCTGATGTACAACAAAAATACCTTTACCGGAGAAGTCAGCGATAAGATAGAGCACTGTCGCCAATAAATCGACGAAGAACCGAAGACTTTTTACCATCGCCTCGCAGATCTAGAGTATCATCTACCCTAGGTATCCTAAGACGAATAAGCTCGCTGTTATATATCGAAGCTATAACAGTAGTTGACCCTACATATCCGACAATACGTAAAGAATATACCTACTACCCGCGCAGAATGGGTAGAAGAAGTATAGAGTACATAGGAATTCAATAAAGCAAAGGTACAAAAGCGCAATCTATTCAATAACAATTCAAATTCGAGCTTGAAATACCTACAACTCAATAACTCGTTCCCGAACCGGTCTAATGGCAAAGAACGAGATTAAAAGGGTCCTAAGCATTTGCGCCTAAGAAGCTTTCATAGTCCTAGATCAAACCCGAATCAAAACAACTTCAATTCAAACCCGAATTAAAATAACTTTAATTCAAATCTGAATCAAAACAACTTCAATTCAAATCCGAACCTCTCTCGTTTCGGAAACAGACCTCGCCCGTTTCTCCCTCAAAACAAAGGTAATCCTAATTATACTTCTGTTACTAGAACTAGTCTATCTAGTTCCTTCAATAAAATACCCTCCAGCTCTTGTTTTAACTGTGGTAAGCTAGGTCACTGGGCAAGCAAATATCGTTTGCTGCCGAAAGCCCTAGGAGCTAGGATCCAGGAAACCTGCTCAAGGCCCTGGTACCATCGTAACGATACTCGGTTGAGAAGCTTATAAAAAGCACCAGAGTCGAACTAACTCCTACGAGTTCTGACTCCTAGCCTTAAGTAGGAACAGTCGCCCGTCTCTATGTTCCGATTTGCGTCCGAAACAATATCGAAACGCATACGGATATCGATACCTGCGCAGAGGTAGATCTTGTCAGCTATAAATTTGTCCAGAAATATTACTTTGATCAAGCGAAGTATAATGCTCCCCTTTTAGAAGTAGTAGGCCAACAAGACGCCCCTACCTACGGCGTATGGACTATTCTAATTATCATATATAACTCTCGAGGAACTAAACGAAAGTTCTTACATCCTTATGTTGCGGTCGACAGAGATCCCTGTCTATCTGGGTCCCCTGTACTGTTATCAAACACGACTATTCAGGAAATACGAATCGTGTTAGTCCTATAGCGAAAACAGTGGTAGTTCGAACACAAGAAGGAGACAATAGAGTAGTTAGAACCTCACCAGTTTGCAAAAGCATACAGAAACTAAGCTCACGTATTCGCGGTTGTCAAAATACCTAAAGAAGTCTGGCTTCCTCTAGAAGAAGAAGAGGAATTAACTGCGAATTAGGATCAAATTCTCTCCGAGTTATCAGCGTTTCAGGATATATTCAAGGCGCAAAACTCCAAGATTATGCCGCCGCGGAAAGAAACTGATTATTCGATTAACCTCAAAGAAGACGCATCGCCCCCGTACGGCCCGATCTACCCCCTCTCGTAAGCAGAACTCACAGAGTTACGGAAGTATCTTGACGAAAATCTAGAGAACGGTTGAATCTGACCCTCTAAGAGCCCTGCAGGTGCACCTATTCTATTCGTGCCTAAGAAGGATAGAGGACTACGCCTCTGCGTTGATTATTGAGGGTTAAACAAAGTTTCTGTCAAAAACCGGTACCCCCTACCCCTTATCTTAGAGATTCTTGACTGCCTTTCTAGGGCCAGATTCCTCAGTAAAATAGACGTACAGGATGCGTACTATCGGATTTGTATTCGAGAAGGAGAAGAATGGAAGACAGCTTTCCGTACAAGATATGGCTATTTTGAATATATAGTTATGTCCTTTAGCCTTACTAACGTACCTGCGACGTTTTAAAGTTATATCTATACTGCGCTCTATAGCCTCCTTGACACTATTTGCATTATATACCTCAATAATATTCTTATCTTCTTAAAGACACGCAAAGAGCATACGAAATACCTGAGTCTTGTACTCGAAAGGCTGCGGAAGGTATAACTATTCGTTAAAGCATCAAAATATAGCTTCTATAAGCTATAAGTTAAATTCCTCGGCTTTATTGTCGGTTAAAATAGCATCTTAATAGACCCGGAACGAGTTTGAGCTATTTAAGAATAGGAACAGCTAACGTCCTACAGGGATATTTAGGTCTTTCTTGGATTCTGTAACTTCTATCGAAGATTTATCGAAAAATACTCGTTAATTGCGTTACTGCTTACAGAACTCTTTAAAGGGAGTAAAGACAGGAAAAAACTAGAAAGCGTCGAACTAAACGACAGAGAATTAAAGGCGTTTTGAGATCTCCTCTATGCCTTCTCGACTGCGCCCCTTCTTTGTTACTTTGATCCAGAAAGGTCTATTCGACTCGAAACTGACGCGTTAGGTTTCGGGATGGCCGGAATCCTCTTGTAACCGGACAACCAGGGAATATAGCACCCTATTACGTTCTGGTCTAAGAAGTTCTTGTCTACAGAACGAAATTATGCAACGCCGGACTAAGAGCTATTTGTAATTATTTATTCCTTTAAACACTGGCGTTAATACCTTAAAGGAAGCCGGTACTAAGTCGAAGTTCTGACTGATTATTATAATCTAAGGCTCTTTATAAACTAACTAAAGATTAATAGGAGATAGGTACGTTAGTATCTCTTCCTTACCCCTTTTGATTTTATGATATATCACTGCTCGGGCAAGATAAATCCCGCAGATGGATTGTCTCGTACCCCAGGAGAAAAGAAAGCTCTGCCTGCAGAAGAGATATTAGGGCCGATTCGTAAGAGAATTACGGCCGAATTATTTGTAAAAGTACAGTGGTTTACTATTGGTACGAGACCGTCTGGAGAGAAAAGCAGAGGGGGAGCAGGGATCAATAAGCGCAACTGCATTGGCCTGTAGAAGTCTATCGCTATCCCCCTCTCTAACCGTGAGTAGCTTATCTAGCGACCTAGAGTCAGAACCGAACTAGGTTCAGAACGACACTGCCGCCCCTATAGATCAGGAGGATCTAGGGGAGGCTACAGATAAGTCTAGCGAAGCTAATCATTTAGATCCGGGGATAATCAAGAAGTTTTCCTAAGTTAGGGCCACAATATAACGTATTACAAGGTTTTGAGTTACTCTTAATTCGTATCCCCTTGAATGGTATTTACTGCAGCTGCGAATGAAGATCTACTTACGGATAAATCCCTAAGGGAACTAAAAAGATTGATTAAGGAGCTCTAAGAAAATAATAAGATAGTTTAAGAAAGAACCAATATAATTATCGTAGGTAATTCGAAAGGAAAATACTAGAGTATCGACTCTGAGAAGCTATTATATTATAAGAATTATCTCTATATTCCTGTTAAAGGAAAATTAAGAAAGAAACTGATTAAACTTTACTATAATGAACAGCTTACAGGATATTTTGGAAGGACTCGTACAGAAGAGCTGTTAAAAAGGAAATTCTATTGGGAAAAGCTACTAAAAGACGTTTGAGAATATGTCAAAATATGCCCGATATGCTAGAGAGTCAAAGCTCTGAGGTATCGATCTTATAGCGAACTCTAATCTCTCCTAATTCCCTATCGGCCATTTGCAGAGCTAAGTATAGACTTTATAACAGGACTCCCGATCGTGATCTTTAAAGGAAGAGAATGCGACGCAATCCTAGTAATCGTCTGCCGACTTACGAAATTCTCTTAATTCCTCCCTGTATCGATAACGATATCTGCAGGAGACCTTGCCGAACTCTTCTTTAATCGAATCAAACTTAAATACAGAAACCCAGAGGGAATTATATCTGATTAAGGCCCTATCTTTACGAGCAGATTCTGGTCACGACTCTGTTACTATTTAAAGATTAAACTACGATTCTCTACAGTATTCTACCCTCAAACCGATAGTCAGACAGAAAGACTCAACTAAGTTCTAGAGGATTATCTTAGGTATTTCGTTGACAGAGAGTAATCAAATTAGGCTTAACTTCTCAAGATGGCGTAGTTCGTATGTAACAATGCTGTAAACACATTAACCAATAAGACCCCTTTCCGTATGCTGCTAGGATATAATTCTGACTTCTAAGTCTGAGCTCTAGAGGAAGTACTCAAGAAAGAAGCCCTAAGTACTAAAGAACGGGTGATTTACCTTCAAAATATTCGTAAAGAGGCCTCAAGAAAGCTTCGAATCGTACAAGGAACACAACAGAAGTCGTACAACAAAAATCACAAACCGAAAGACTTTGAGGTCGGAACTCTCGTATCCCTTTCGACAAGGAATATCTACTTCAAAGCCAAAGAGAAGAAGTTATCTCCCCGACGAATTAGACCCTTCTGTATCCTTACAAAGATTGGCGCACAGGCGTATCGCATTGCATTACCAGAGAAGTACTTAAGATTATACAACGTTTTCTCTGTCTCCCTCCTCGAGCTATAGAACAGCCGAAACAAAGACAATTTGCAGATGCTAATACCTGAACTTAAAGACGAAGAGGAATAGGAGGTTGAAGAGATTTAAGATAAAAGAACCTTTAATAGAACCTTACACTATTACGTTAAATAGACCGGCTAGCCATCAGAATATAACTAATAGGAACCTGTAGATTACTTAAAGAACGTATAAGGTATGATAAATTCATTCAGAAGAAAGAAAACAAAGAAAACTGTATTATAAAGACAACGAAACCCCTAGGATACTACTAGGAAACACTACCGATTCGACAACGATCACCTCACACATTACGCCAGTTACGAAAAGAAAGACAACAAAGGAAAGGCCTATAGGCCTAAGATCGATACCGAACGAGGCCGTTCGAACCTCGGAAGAGGGAGAGATAAACCTAGAAGCTCACTAAGGCAAACCATACATATCCGCCAGAGCTCGAATATTAGCAGCAGTTTAGACTACAGCCGGAGTCAAAGCAGCTCCTCCACCTAGAGCGATATCTTACAGATAACCAGCCACAACCCCCCAGAAGAAAGATCGAATACTGCTCTGCCAGAGGCTAAAACCCGTATCGCTGATCTGCAAGCACAGAAGATTATCAGGATAGCGAGAGGGCAGAGCAGAAGGCAAACCGGCTTTAGCATTCAACTCCTTCCGTCGCCTATCCACAAACTTAACATAACTCAACAAGGCCTGGTCTGTGTTTTTAGTATCAAAATAGAGCTTGTGCTCAGAGAGATAAACAGAGATCATCTTACGGTAGGAGACCAGAAGGTAATATAATCCTAATACGGCTGCAGCCGTACTTGCAACACCCTAGGCAGGAACAGCAGCCCCAGGAACAGAAGTAGCAGTACCGCCAGCTTTGACCTCACGCACCCAGTCAAAGATAAGTCGGAGCTGGTACGAATTACTATAGATTCTACAGGGTACCTAAGCAGAGTTAGTATCGAATCGAATTCGAATCGAATCAGAAGAGGCACTATACCTAGAAGCAGGACTTACCGTTACCCTTGCACAGAGCACAGGAAACAGAATTAGTACAATCCCAGTTGCACTGAATTTCAGGAATCTTATCCACAGGAGGACGAAGAGCTACCTCCGCCACACACTTCACACAAGCAGCAAAGAAAGGACGTACGAAGTAAGCACAAAGAGGACGCAAGTTATCACCGGACCTATCATCTCCTGGCGGTCCATCATCACTATTACCTCCATCTCCTCCATCGCCCCTATCGCCTCCATCTCCTCCAGCAGAAACAGGAGCAGGAGCAGCACAACCCTTACCTTTCGTACGATCTCCACCTCGACGAGCAGTACCCCTAGTGCCTCTAGAAGGACCTACAACCGTGATCGGAGCGCCGGCGGTACTAGCGGCAGCAGTAGTAGCCGACATAACGAAAGGATAACGAATCGAGGACGAGAAGGAACAGATTAAGATTAAAGAAAATAAAGATAAGAGAAAAGTAAGGATTGAGAGAGTGCAGGAGGAAGCTTTTATCATAGAGGCAACAAAGAGAGTATATTGCTTTGTTTATATCTACGTACAAACGCACCGAATTAGGGTATGCCTGAGAGCCTTTGATCGAGGTGACGCTATCAAGTTTGGTCCGTTTGATCTAATTCTTACCTTTGTTGATACCCGGGTCGGTTATCACTCAGAGGGGAGGATGAATTATCACGGGATTCCGAGTATACAACACCTCAGACACTCGACGCCGATCCGAAGCTAAATCCCCTTTGAGTCACCTGCATATCGAGGCCCACCCGAACCCTAATGTATTTAAGATCCCACAAGTATTTAGGATTCTTGATCTCTTCAAGAATCAGTCTGTATATCAACTGTCCAATCTGATCTCTACTATCCGATATCCTTGCCTAGTCACAGGTCTCTAGCCTGACAACTTAGTAACCATTACATAATAAGTATCGGAACTATACTATAGCTAAGGCTAATAGAAGCTTGGAGGCCTCCCGGGGGATTATAGGATCTATATAGGGGATCTCTCTATTAGGTATGCACAGAGTATACTAAGCGGTGGTTATCCTCTAATTACTATACAGCCTGTTAGTATAGTACTGCCCTGCTATAGGGATAATACCGGTAAAGCCTAGGAACTGGGTAATTAAGACCCTAGAACGTATCTAGAAGCGGGCTATAGTGATTATTAGCGGGGCCTTTCGTAGGGTAAGCCGTAAGGTGCTTAATGTAGAACTTTTCCTATAACCTATCTATCTACAGATATAGTAATTAATTAAGAAAACAGCTATTCGAATCCTTACAGGGCCAGCCTAGGCTCGCCTAGCTATACTTCTATAACAACGAATACTAAAAAAGCAACGAAAGCTAGGGGGCTAGTGCCCCCTAGAAGCCCTCTGCTAGAAGAAAAACCAGGTTTTAAATACCCTTACTCTGTCCTCAGGGGTATAGGAGAGCTGAAAAGCCTATATCTTAGTACTATAGGAGCTATAGATTCTTTGTATTATTAAAGATACAGAGGTAGCTAAGGCCTTATATAACAGAATTCAGAATAAAATACTTAATTAGTAAATTAAAAAGATAATAGAACTATACTTACAGCTTCGGCTAATTAAGGATTAATGCCTAATAATCCCCTTTTTTACAGATAGGAATGGGTATCAAGGTTTAGTAGGTACGGCAGCAGCTACTCTAGAAGCAGGTATCTACCTATAAATCTATCTTAGAATAATAGAGGATTCGACGGTCTATATAGCCAAACTTAATATTATTAAGATAGCGTTTGCTTACTTCCTTTAATAGAAGAGCTAAAGTACAGAGTTAAGGTAGAGTTCTCGCCAGTTAGGATAAAGTTCTTGCTAGTTAGGACAAAGTATTTGCCAGAGTATAGGTTTAGAGCTAAGTTAAGCCTAGGGACTGTATCCGATTAAGATAGTTATCTTCTCTGATAGCCAGACAGCTATCTAGGCTATTTTAAATCTAAATTAATCCTCCGGCTAATATATAATAGACCTAATATATCAATATATATAAGCCCTCTAATCGCTTATACCTACGTCCAGCTTAATTCCCGCTGAGGTCCGATAGATCCCTATATACGTAGGTATATCTAGCAACAAAACTGCAGACGTTGAGGCTAAGTTTGTAGCAGAGAACCTAGGTAGGGCGGATTATCGTAGTGCTAAGATCTGATTAGCCTTATTAGTACAATACTAGGTACGGCAGCGAATAAACGGGAGATAGATAAAGAAGTAGGCAGTAAGTAAGATAGTAGTTCGCTATCACTAACTAGTAGAAATACTATATAAGAAGGTTCTGTAGCTATACAAAGGGCTACCGAAGCTATATACCTTAATTATTATTCAGATACAGACGAAGCACATTAGCTTAAACTACTTCCTATTTAAGTATATTAATTAACGTAGATAGAAAGATCAGTTTAACGCCGGTCGGTATTATTACAAGGAGGGAAGCCAGATACCCTAGTATATCCTTCTCTAATATCCGTTATATACTAGCCTCTGTATAACGCTGATACAGAAGCTCCGGTACAAAATAGAGCTAGGGAATACAACCGATTATAATATAATTATATCGGACTTACAGGCTATCTGCTACATAGCTAAATTCATACACCAAACAGGACTCCTCTATTAATTCTGTTATATAGATAGGGAGGAAGTCAAAGCCAATATAGAAGCGCTGGAAGAGACCACCGGCGGACACTAGGAGGCGAAGACACTAGGTACACAGATTAGACGATGGTCAACGGCTACGAAAGATCGGCAATCGAGGAATTATATTAAATAAAGGAACAGCAACGGAAGGAACCAGGACGTAACTGAGGTTGCGACTAATAGGGCAGGGATAGGGAGAACGAACCTGCAGAAGTAGTAGTGGCCGCAGGGGGCGCTGTAGGCTGGCAGTAGCCGATTACATTCATTGTAGGAGTTTCGTTAAAGTTTAGTGGGAGTTATTACTTGTTTTTCTATGGCAATACGCTGTATCTCCTTTGTCTTTTGTTACTATGGCGTGGCGTTAGGGTGGTTCTGGTTCCCGATGGAGGGAACGCCTACATAGCTATTACGTTCGAATGTGTGGCTGAATTAGGTTATAGAATCTTGAATTGAATTGAATTGAATTGAATCTCCGTAATTCCAGAGATTTTGAGACAAAATCACTTAAATTTCTCCAAGAAAAAGACAGCCTATTACTTTTACCGATTTCATCCTCTGAGCAAATTTTTAGATAGAAAGAATTCGTTGTTGTTAAGATAATTCATTTTTTATTTAGTATGGTATCCCTATATTTTTGGCACTGCCCGACCCACATAGCTGTCCGAGTCGCTAGTGAAAGACGTTAGTTGCTGTATACTGTATATCGCTTCGGTGAGGGGATAGTGTAAATAATATCTACTGCTGTTACTCTCTAATTAAATTATCAATCAAAATGGCTATTTAACATTTTAATAAGAGTAAAAATATTTTGGGCATGAACAAAGACCTCGAATCAGTACAGATGTTTTCAATGACCACATTTATAACTAACTGTCCGACTTGATGTACCCCAAAACAAGACCTCGCAGAAGAAGTATGTAGTTGTCCAGAGATCAATTCTTTTCATGAATAGAGATTTTCAGTAAATTTGGCGTTTAGGATACCTTTGAGCAAGGCCTATCGGGTTCGAAAAGAGGAAGTCAATATTATTCGTCGACATCGCGAGGGTGGGATTCCTGGTACTTTGCAATCTCCCGGTCGGTGATGCCTGGTACAGCATCGTACCTGGTTAGAGGAACCAGTGGAATGTCGTGCTCTTTGAACTGCGCCAACTTTTGTTGGGTGAGCTTGTGGGTTTTGTTGACGCTGTAGATCTTGATGCGGTGTGCTGAGGATGTGACATGTAGGCCCCAGTTCCAGGCTGCTCGCACATTAAGTGGTTGGGTATTCAAAGAATTATCCCAACATCGGCACACGATCTCGATCCAACCTTCTACATCACAAGGGAGATCGATTTCCCATGACCTCCAAGTCCATTTTCCCTTCTTCGATAGATTCTCCTCTGGGACAGCGTACCAATTGAAACCCCCATCGGCTGATAATTCCACACGCTCAGGCCACCTGCCACCACCAGAGTAAGCCCAGCCCTTGCAACGGATCTTACCACTGTGCATAATCACTTGATTTTGCCATGGAGACATAATAGCAGAGCTTACAGGCATCTCCTGGATCTGGATTCCATCCATGGGGCGTTGGTTATACTTCCCCATCTGTTGGTTGAAGTACAGATACTCCCTGCTTTGAACAGGTGCCAGGGATGGACTCTTAATGGCCTTGATTCGATACAGCCATTTCACACTGCGAGCTCCAATATACCCCATCACGATCACTCGTAATGGAAATCCATGGATCTTAGGAAGTGGTTCACCATTCATTTCCCAAGCAAGAATGACCTCATTGCTCTTGACTTTGGACCATGGGACACTCACAACGTAGTTTCCAACACTAAGGTCTTTCACATATGTGTCAACACCATAGAATTCAAGGTGCTTGGCGTTGCTGATCAGCCCTCCACAATCTTTGATCAGCTTTTTGAGGCTTATGCCTTTGTATCTCGCAGTGCCTATGGCACCCTCGGCCCACGGTGCCTGGGGAACTTCGTCGCCTTGACCAGCGTACAAAGATATCTGCTCGATCCGACGAGTCCCTGAGCATTGCATAGTAATTGTCTTCTCCATCTGTGGAAAAATTGACTCGTCCATCAAATCTTTCATAGTATATGTTTTGGGAGACTTGACAAGACCATCGAGTTGTAACTCGAACTTTTTCTCCTCAATAAGCGGGATACCACCGTGGTTACGCACAAAGTGGAGTGAATTTGGAGTAATAGCTTTGTCTGTAACCAATCGTTTGGGTGGCTCTCCATTGTACGGGAATTGCAGCAGATGCAGCATTTCAGGATGTTTCTCTTTCAAAACCGTCTTCCAGGAATCATCAGGGACTCTAGTTAGCTCTCCCCCTAGTGCGGTATGCCATGACTTGAAATCATCGCCGGGTAACACAGGGTTGGTAGGAGGTATAGGTCCCCATTGAAAATCGGGACAAGGGGCAAAAGTTTGCGATGTCAAAACTTCGTGTGCTTTGGCTTTCTTTTCGGGATGAATCTCCCACTCAACGTAGCTGGACAGTCCCGTCATTGATTAGTCGAGTTACATTGAATCATACATTGTCATCTCATGGAAGACTGTACCCTGTCCAGCCCGGCTTTTCACGGGCAAAAAGTTTACTTCGGTCACCAATAGCGCGAATGGCCTTTTCATTTTTTGTGACCTGTTGTTCCGCGGGTGGAGCAATGAAGGAAACTGATTTTCCACTTTGATCAATGATGGGAAGTTTGTAGGCAGCAAGGCCTTGCTCAACCTTCCACTCATCAGGACGGTTATTGATCGGTTTTGTATACTTGGTTCGGGTTTCCATAGTGGAACGATGTGGGGTGGACATGTGGAATCAAAAATAAATGGGCACTTCTTGACAGATGATTTCCAGTCGAGTGGTCTGAGCCAGAATTTATACCTGGCAGACTATAGGTCTTACAGACCGACATTTCACCCCTTTCTTGTGATTTATGCTTGGGTCGAGTCTAAACTGTTTCTGGTGATTGCCATACATGGGCCTCATTCAATCCTTGCCTTGAGCGTCAAAATCAAGGTTTGTGTACAGCGTCATGCGGCGGATAATGTGTTTTATGTCACAGGAGCGAAAAATACTTTGAATAAATGACTGGTGAATGGACGATAAATTACTCTCTTCTTTCAATGCCGACTCGATTCGGGTTAGCAGCATGGAAAGGTTTATAGAAGACGCCGATCGGGCAATTGACATCATGACTTCTGAAGCGTACCCGGTAACCTTACGACAGATACAACACGCCGCCAATCGCATTAATGACCATATAATGATAGGCCTTCTTGCAACTTGTTTTAATTGGTATTAGTAGTTATTTCGTGATAGCCAATTGTTTGGGATGCGGTCCACATCGTAACACTACCAAGGTTGCAAGGCTTTCAGTTAGACGGTCGCGTAAATACCGCCCTCTTTTTACCAATCTGTCTTTGATCTATTTAGAATACAATAGAAGGTCTATATTCTGTTTATTATTTTTGCAATCGTTGAATTCCCTTTGTGATTGGCGTGCATAGCATCTGGTGGAGCATCTAGTTGAGCATCCACCCGAATAGTCATAGAGCGTGTGTCTGCTCACACAAGACGCCTCATATATTGCATCATTGGAGAATACCGACATTAATCACATTCTCGTCACGAAAGCAGAAAAGCATGAAGAAATTTTTGGCAGAAGTCATCTCATGAGTAGAGTGGGTAAACATGTCGGACTAGTGTAGCGTGAATTGACACATTCCTTAAGCTAGTTATTGTAATGAAGACTGTTCGCCTTGTCTGGACCCCTCGATTTAGACTAAAGTACAGGAAGTAGTCAACGATGAGCAAAGTGTGGAGGGACCTATGCGTACATACCCCTTACCGAATCGTCTGCATCTGCGTTATTGGGCATGACCGCTCAATCCCTAACTGATTTTCTGTAGTCATGGCTCAGCACAACACCCATTCCTGTCTCTTCAGTTCTGATTTGGCACTTTGGAACACTTTTCGTGGTTCGACGCTAAGCAATGCATGTCTCAGCCACTGAATGGTAGTATGGCCGAGGTCAGACTAAGCGTAATCTAAACAACCAATTACCTTTCCTGTATTATGAAAGCCTAGATTGACGAAGTCTGGTTGTTTTGGGCCCTGAGGGCTCTCGTATTTCAGGCCTCCCTACTTTCATGAAGAGCTAATTCCCTTGCTTGGAGGATCGCCCCATTTTTACTCACCTTCTCGCCCATGCATACCTGCGATCAAAAATCCATTATTGACAGTCGCAATTCCATCCGTCATATAACCCAATATATCTTATTCTTTAGCGCTTCATTTAGTCCAGATGGTGTCAAATTGCCATCTAAATGGTTCCAATTTTCCGAGACTAGTATCGAATTAGGGATGCAGATCGTAAGTTCCTCATGAATTGTCCCCAGCTTTCTCTGTAGCATATCGTCGTGCTGAAGTCATATAATGTGGGATATGACGACTGCTCTCTAGAATATCCCTTGCACTCCCAAAATGTATAAATATATTTCGAGGCCAGGGCCACAGCACATCATAGAATAATCTGTCTTCAGGTTTCATTCAATTATAATGCTCCAAAGCTACGAATTACCACTGATTCGGACTTCCATTGCTCATCCAACTACATTGTTAACCAAGGACATCAATGGTCACAGACACCTAGCAGCCCACCGAGCACAAGGAGGGTGTCTTCGAGTGGACTTTTTATTCCCACCATACGCGTGGGTACGAGCGCCAGGATCCCATAGATAGGCTGCAGGGCGGCGAGGGTGGCATAAATCTCGGTCTGAAGAAGGATGAGGCCGGCTTCAAGCAATAGCTCAAGCGCTACAGGGGCTTGATGTGATTTTTCTCTACAGTAACTGGGGCGGTGGCTTTTTCTTCTTTTTTTTTGCTTCTCTTTTTTGTTTTCTATCTTTTTGACGATGATATGCGTCTACTGATAAAAGGTAAACAGGGGACTACTTGGGACTTATATTGTCATCTATCAATAACTAATTCTTGTTGCTGCGTCCCAGGAATCTCAAAGGATTGAGATGACACGTTTCGAAGTCCTCGCGTGCTTTCAAAGTCAGTGTTGGAATTAGCGTTTAGACCGCGTCCAGTTAAGGTCATTATCCTGTGGCCTCGGCAGGACGGCGAGGTATAGAATGACCACACGACTTCGGATGAACTATTATCGTATGCAATTGTGAACTATCTCGAGAATTGAAATTTCTTGCACCCACGAGAGGCACTCGAGGAGATTCCTTCTGTTGAAATATCCGATGGAGTCATCGTCGAAGACCAATAAATCAAAGTGAACGCATCACGCTACAGCTTTGAAATTCTGTCGGGTGGCCATGGAGGATGCGCACCGGTATAGGCGGTGTGTTGTGCCAATTATCCTGTAAGCCACTCAGGTAACTTGATTCGATCCTTTCTCTCAAGAAAAAAAAATTTGACGCCACCTAGAGGTCTGATGAAAGGGATATCTGCATCATGCGTTGGCGCTGTGCTCAGACCTCGCCCGAGGCCAACCGAAATAATTGCCGCTTCGCCTAGTAAGTTCTTTTTCCTAGGACATGATGGTGTGCATCATGGCCCAGCAAAATTCAAAAGCTGGCAGCGTGTCTCCGTCTATTCTCTTCGAATGTTCGCATTCAACGCCCTTTCCGAGTCGTGGAGGGAGGGCGACGATGCTTACAGACATCAAGTGGAGCACCTCCCGTGCGTCCTGTTCATAAAGACAATCTAGCAGTCACATGATCTGACCAAGTTCTGCATCACAGCCCCCGCGATCGTCTAATGGATGGACGGCCAAGCCGTTATCAGACTTTCTCACAGATCGATTTCATCGCCAGCATGATTACCTCCGGATCAGCGTCACAGAAAGGTGCAACCTGCGATGTTTGTACTGTATGCCCGAGGAAAGTATCGAACTGTCACCACCGCCCCAGCTGTTAAGCACGCCAGAAATACTGTACCCTTTCATCACTCTTTGTCTCTCAGGGCGTCAAAAAGATCCGCCTGATTGGTGGGGGGAGCCAACAGTCCGGAGGGGCATTGTACCGTTGATGCAAGGAATTAGCCAGCTCCGGCAAGACAGGCTCCGCGAACTTTGTTTAACCACAAATGTTGTCTTACTATACCGGAAGCTAGACTAGATGGTAGAAGCAGGCCTGACGGGTATAAATCTGAGCTTGGATACCCTAGATTCATTCCGCTTCCAGATCATAACCCACCAGAGCGGGCTCGAGGCTGTGATGAAGAGTATCGATCGCATACTAGAAATGAACCGAGCCAGCGCTAGAATCAAGCTCAAGGTAAACTGCGTCATAATGCGCGGATTGAACGATCATAAGATCATCCCCTTTGTCAAGATGGGTCGTGAGCTGCCCCTCGAGGTCCGCTTTAACAAATACATACCATTTGTTCGGAATAAGTTGAACAGGGTGAAGATGTTCTCGTACCAAGAGATGCTAGCAGTTATTAGACGAGAATATCCGGGATTAATAAAGATCGCTGATCATAAAAATGATACTAGCAAGACATACAAAGTCCCAGAATTTGAAGGCCGCATAGGCTTTATTACGAGCATGATGCACAATTTCTGCGGCACCTACAATCGACTCTGCATCACCGGTGACGGCAACTTAAAAGGTTTGTCTTTTCGGCACCGCGGAGATATCGCTACGGGATATCATCCGCAAGGAGAATTACGGGCTACCCATCGATAGCGAGGCCTTGAAAAACCTTAGCATTCGAGAGAGTATGAAAACCTCGTCTCGCCTTAATGGCAATAGGGAGCCCATCCGTGCAAGAGAGGGCGAGATTTTAAATATCATCGGTATAGCCGTGAAGCGCAAAAAAGCGAAACACGCCTGCATGGATGAACTGAAGAATATGAAGAACCGCCCCATTATTCTTATTGGTGGGTAGACATGGAATTTCGTGTTATGAGAGAAAAGATTTACGTCCTCTCTATTTTTCATCAATCTGCGTAGAAAATACCAAGTTCAATTCGCGAGATCATGTGTTCTAGACTTGATCAAACCCTGTTTCAAACGCATGGAGTGGTGGTGTTCTACGATACCTGCGCTGATTGCATAGTACAATGCTTGTAAAGATATTCTATCAGAGCTATTTTTCCTGTCTTCGGCCAGCCGGTCCCATATCAATGAGGATGGATGATCTATGGAGGCCAGAGATGCATCATTCCTTATTTCCAACCTTGAGCCACATGCCAGTTCATCACCCTTCCTGCAACATGAATAAGAAGTAAACCAAATGATTGTAAGGTGTCTATACCAAGCACTCACGTAGGACCTTTGAGCCAGTTACGGCAGAACTATTGAACAAATCACGTCTCGGGTAAGAAACAGTATGCCCCGACGCAAGACATCCAAGTTAAGAGGAGCAGATAGTGGCGGCACTGGCGGGAGATACCCAATTACCACTCGAAAAAAATGGCTTGTACGGATCAAATATACCTAAATACTACCTTACACCAGTGATTTTAACTTCGGGAGACCCGAGCGAGAGCGGGGTAAATTTCTCCGATCCCAGCATATTATTGGGTTGTGCATATTTCATCTTGTGTCGAGCAAAGGACTGGGTCCAGGGAAATTCCATTCTTGGATCGTGGATTGATTGAGAAACCCCATGTATCTAGCTTGCTTCAGAAATCCCTTTTTGTTTCTACCCACACTAAAATCTCTACCTCTTAAATGGATGGTGATACCATGTCTTTACGAACTATGTCATAAGCAAAACGTGATAGGATAGCCTCCTCGAATAGAAACAGAGTGTGTCGACCAGAACCTTGACGTCCAAAGCGAAGTCTCCGCCATCATCCGACTAGTGGTGAAATTGACTTTTCGCTGCATCAAACGGTGGGTGTTAGCATCCCCCGCACGAGGCCAGCGATTCATAAAGTTGGGACACCCTGGGTAGTAGCATGAAGTGTACTATACGCCTTGATCAGTAGCCAGCGAGGGCGAATGCTGTCTACCATGTCTCCGCTCATGACACTAACTATTGTGGCATTCCTGCTCCTTGCAGACCTGAACAACGCAGAACGGGTCCTGGGAGCGTACGTCTTCCAGCGCCATGGAGACCGGACCGCAAAAGCCTGGCCACCGACCAAGTTGACCGGTCTCAGGTACAGTCAGGAGTATATGACTGGGACCTTTTTTCACGACCGCTATATCTCGGCAAATTCCTCTTACCAGATTGATGGGATCAGTACCGACATCGTCAACTTGGCCCAGGTCACTGCGAGCGCGCCGCAAGATAATGTGATCGATAACTCCGGAGAGGGATTCCTACAAGGTCTTTACCCTCCCATCGGTTCAATTTCCATGGAGACACTGCGCAATGGATCGATAATCGAGGTTCCGTTGAATGGCTACCAGCTAATCCCGTTGTCAGACGTGCAATCTGGCAGCGGGAGTGAGGACAACACGTGGTTGCAGAGCACTTCCTCCTGTAGCAAGGCCCAAGTGAGCAGCAGTGACTATTCCAACTCGAAATCCTACGAAAGCCTGCTCTTAACCACGCGTGGGCTCTACCAGTCTCTCGAGCCGTTGGTGAATGAGACATTCAGTCCCAGTGAGCTGAGCTACAAGAATGCATATACTATATGGGATTTACTCCACGTGGCTCTGATACACAACTCCACCGCAAATTTCCCTTCATCAACCATTCTCACCGATTCGGTCATGCAAGAGCTGCTTGTTCTCGCGAATCAGCACGAGTTCAACCTAGCATACAATACTTCTGACCCCATCCGTGCTATTGCAGGTATGACACTGGCAGGCGAAGTTCTGACAGCTCTGAACGAAACAATTACATCTGGCGGTAAATCCAAGCTGAATATCCAGTTTGGTGCGTACGCCTCTTTCCTGTCATACTTCGGTCTGGCTGAGCTCTCAAATGTCAATGTCAATTTTACCGGCATTCCTGACTATGCTTCATCCATGGCGTGGGAGCTTGTGACAGATGACGAAGGGACCGAGATTCCCGCCACTTCAGACATTAGAGTGCGTTTTGTGTTCCACAATGGAACTGGCATCGAGGGCTCGACACAGCTGCAAGCTTATGCACTCTTTGGCCAATCGACGGTGGAGCTCCCGTGGGCGCAATTTGTGGACGGGACAAAGAAGATTGCCATTCAATCACAGGAGGAATGGTGCAAAGCGTGTGGAAATAGCACTGGAATCTGCGCCTCGAGCTCTGGTGCCGGTGATATTTCGCCGTCTAATTCCTCAGCTGGTTGTCCCTCGGGCGGAGGAATGAGCTTGGGAGTGGCGGGTGTCATTGGGGCACTGGTAGCTCTAGGTGTTCTTGTTGGGCTACTAATCTTGAGCATGATGGTCTTTGGCCTGCGATTTGGACCCAAGAGCGCGCTCGCTGGTATCCATCGAGGATCGGACGTTTCTACAGCTTCCGTGATGAAGACGACTGTGGTGTAGAAAGTTCCAATCGAAGGAAAAGGTCACATTTATGATGGACATTACTTTCGGGGCATTTATTTACGCGCAACGTCTTGTCTATTACCAGCCTCATTGTCAGATTCGCAGTTACAGTTCTCTTGAGGAAAATACGTATTTTGATACATGAATGTTTATCATTAATATCTGGCAATCACTCGAGACGAGCCTTTCGCCAGTAGGCTCTGTAATGCTTTGCCAAAATGAGAACATAAATCATTAGAATTTTTGAGCTGTTGGAGGTTAACGATACCCCGCTGTCATTGGGAAACGTCAAAGTCTAGCTTACTCGAATCACTTGAGTCTCTAACATGGGAACGGCTGCCTAGATCTGTTATTTCCCACACTTTGACGCTTTGGCCTCCTGCTATCAATGAAGTTTGAACATCCATAGTAGAGCACCATGCGCCACATGCACATATAGATCAAACGCGCCAGTATCAAGTCTCATTAGAAATCATAACGAGACGGTTACGAAGTGTCCTCTACAAATACCGAAATGTTGATCACTGGACAAATTATCCCAGCGTCATTAAGAGGATATGTAGTCTTCATGGGCAGAATCATATTCTCAGTTTTCAATTGCGGTGACCAATCCAAAATTAGCTCTCATCCGTCTCCATTTATCAATTACACATACTATACAACATGTCATGATGGCGGCTATATATAAAGGAGATTGAATTTGACTTTTTTGTCGGTGGTGCTACTACACTTCCTCACATTACATTCCGCTGTCCGAAAGTCATGCTTGATAATCTGAGTAGGGCGTTACACGGGTTAGAAAACAAAGTTTCACCAGTTGCTCAACATATTGACTTTTTTCCCGGGGCAAAATGGGGCAACGTTAGAAAGAAGTATTCCGTAGGAGTATTTGATACACTACGTTACAAAACCAATATGTATCTGGGCACCCAAGGACACCGTGCTGCTAGGAATTACTGGGACAAAATTGCATTGAACTGATGAAAATCGTTTTTCCTATTTGCCAAGAGTTCAATTTTGGTTAAATATACAATTAAACAATGA
This sequence comes from Penicillium cosmopolitanum, assembly GCF_028827165.1. Taxonomy (NCBI): domain Eukaryota; kingdom Fungi; phylum Ascomycota; class Eurotiomycetes; order Eurotiales; family Aspergillaceae; genus Penicillium; species Penicillium cosmopolitanum. The sequence continues at coordinate 3,372,782 of NW_026622678.1, read as the reverse complement.
TAAAGTTTTCGAGGAACTTCTCATTTTTTGATAAAAGCCTCAGTCGTGCGCTTGACTCTAGTTCCAAGGTCCAGGCTGACTCGACCAAACAAATCTATTGAAGGGTCAGTGTCTATTATGCACTACTTAAAGGGTGAGAACAGACCATATACTTCATCTCGTAACTTGGGTGATTTGACCTCTTTAACACTCTGGGCGATGTTCTCGATAGTTCGCTCCTGGTGTCCAGGTTCACGGCCAATGACTTCCCACAAAGCAGCAGGCTGAACAAAATCATCTTTCTTCATGTGACTGGTGTAGGTGGTGACCTCACCAACCCACTTCTCATGCTCAGTGTGTAAGCTCAGCGAGTTTTGACTTACTCCCTTGACTTCGGGATAGAACCTTGTTGGCTGAAGAGAAGAATTCACATAATTTGGATCACCACCATAGTTTCCATCGAACCTCATTTTACCATCTCTCTCAAATGGGCAATAAACAGGTGCCTTGGCTGCGTTGGTTGGAAGTTGCTGGTAGTTGACACCAAGACGGTAACGAGCCGCATCTGGATAAGCAAACAGTCGTGCTTGAAGGACTAAAGGGGATATGAGTAAGATAAGTACTTCCCTTTCTTCCCTTTCCAAACCTCAGTGGGCTACTGACCTGGATCGGCAGAAGCAGCAAACCCAGGCACCATATTAGATGGGGAGAATGCTGCCTGTTCAATATCGGCGAAATAATTACCAGGCTGTAATATAGTCAACAATTAATATATCAATATATCACAAGGAGGAATTGTTCACGAACGTTCTGGTTTAGGGTAAGCTTGCCAATATTTCTCAGCGGGAAGTCTTCATGTGGCCAAACTTTGGTCATATCAAAGATATTCCAACGATAGTTTTCAGCCTCTGAGGGATCCATAACCTGTACAAAGACATCCCAAGAAGGATAATCTTTTCTTTCAATAGCTTCAAACATGTCACGAATCATATAATCAGGGTCTTCACCAGCAATTTTAGTAGCTTCTTCTCGAGTGAAGTTCTTAACTCCTTGTCGGGTTTTAATGTGAATTTTGATATACTTGAAAGAACCATCCTAGTTCCCTATGCTTAGCTAATGTGATAGTCATATGCTGGAAGTCGAACCTTTTGAGTAAACTTATATGTGTGACCACTGTAGGAGTTCAGAAAGCGGACAGATCGGGGAGTCCCACGGTCACTGAAAAGGACCAAGAGCTGGTGGATTCCTTCAGGATTGCCCACATGGAAGCTATACTATGTAAGCAATGAAGAGGTAAATAAAGCTACCGAGACCTACTCCCAAAACTAAGGTCATGTCAGTCTTTCTATGTAACTGGAGCTGGATCACTTTAGCTTACCATATTCGCGTCGGGAAGGTGGGTCCGTGGATGTCTCTTGTGAGAGCGATTCATGGAGGGGAATTTGATAGGGTCGCGAATAAAGAAAACAGGCTGAACCTAGTATAAGTAGGAAGTTTATCGATAGATTTTAGTATTCTCACGGTGTTATTGAAAACCCAGTCAAGGTTGCCTTCATCGGTATAGAGTTTCATGCCCCATCCATGAACATCTCGAGAAGTATCAGCCGAGCCTGCTTCGGGACCAACAGTAGAGACACGGAGTAAAACAGGGGTTTTTTTGCCGACTTCGCTGAGAAAGCTGGCACAGGTCAGGTCAGAGCAATCGGCGGTGGCTTCGAATTCTCCGTATGCGCTGTGAATGGGAATTTCGATTAGGACCTGATCTACGAAGAGACCTCTTAAAAGTCTTACCCGATAGCTTTGGCATGAACAACGCTTTAAATTCCCTAGTGTCAGCCAATACACAAAATCTTTTATCTTGGCGATTTACCGCTCCGGAATCCTCTCCCGCGAGAAATGCGCCAATGTCTCGATGAGCTGGGTATCTTGGAGAAGTCCGAGGCCGCCTCCATCTCTGTTTCGCATAAGCACAGCAGTGCTACTGCTTGCAAAGGGGCATCCTTTTTGTCTTGGTAAGCTATGAAAATGAAGACAATTCAGGCAATTCTTTTATTATTTGCGTCACTCACCTTCGGCGAGGGTATAGTACTTGTCTGCGGACATGATCAGATGTGAGATGGTAAAGCTTCTGTAATAGAAAATTCATAGAACTTGGGCATTAATCGTGGGATCTTGTTTCAAATTTATAGGCATCATAACCATGCGGCTAGTTATCGTTGTTGGCGAGTTAGCTGAGTGGTTACCAGAATTACTCCATGTGTCAGATGTAATACGTCATTTACCTTTTGCATAAAAGAAGGCCCTTTAAAGCGGATAATTTGAAATCAAATTCGAACCATTGGTATTTGTTGAAAACCCAGCGGGAATGGATTTCGTTGGTATTACAGAATCCTGGTCTTGAATCCGAATGTCAGCTCAATGTCCCATGGGGGTGATGAAGCCTCCCCACATCCCCGATATGTCCAAGCAAAGCCCAAGACGGAAAGGCGTCCGTCAGATATTACCGGCATCTCTACCATGTATTGGTATCCATGAGGCTAGTGGAAAGCTGCTTATCCCACGTTAACACCACGCTCGACATAATTTGTCAGCTTTTACCTTGATGTTACAAGCCTGCCCAGGTGCATTACCGGCGAATCAAAGTGACCGGGATCAAAGGAGGCCCAGTAAACAAAATTTACAAATGGTATGTTTTAACTAAGATCATTGGACAAATACTATTTCCCAACTAAGATTTTATCTTTGATTCGCCCTTAAGTCTTGCAACCGATAGAGTCGATTGTCCAGACAGGCTCTTTTCATGGATAATTTTTTTTCCTCTTTTTTTTTCATTAAATGCCACAAGGTAAGATCCCTCACAATATTTTTCGCTCAACGTGTTTTCGCGCATTTGAGTTTCTACATTTGAGGTTTCGTTATTCCTGGCCAGTGCATTCCCAAGAAGATAAGCTTCTGTTTTCTCTAATAACTATGTATTTAACATTTGCAACGACTGCCCGGGCGCTGATTTCGTAGAATTAAAATTTGGAAAAGAGCTGTGATGTCACTGGTTAACTTTTCATACTAAAGATGACAAAATATTCTTGGAAGAAAGATAGCAATATTGGCTTTAATAGTTGCTCCGTTCAAGGAATGCTTTGCGGCGTTATAGTACCGTAGATAGGATTAAATTCTTTTGATTAAGAAGCTAACATTGGATCCTCGTTTTAGATGTCAAAGATGTCGTCGACGTCATGGTACCGAAATCTGCCCAGACTTCCAAATATAAGGAGGTGTGTACACCAACGAAAAGATGGCAAATAGTTCCGGACATCAAACTGTGGTTCAGTCTTTTTTTCACAAACCTCTTGATTTCTAAGAGCAGCAACAACCAAAGGAAAGATTGTAGACTGTCAACTTTTCGCCATGTCTGAAAGTCCGTTCGTACAGTCCAATTCTGATATACACGCAGAATCTAACGATAGCCCAGACTCCCACGAGAATCCAAATCGAAAAAAACCTGTGATCAAAAGGCTTTTAGCTCACTTTTCTCGAAGTCATCCTTCTCGTTCTCCTAAAGACAATGACTCGCATAGTAGTCCGGCCAAACCCAAGACATATGAAGACTACTTAAAAAAAGATGAAGAAAATTTGGAAGAGTACTACAAAGAGGAGCAAGAGAAAAACACGAAGGAGAATAAGAAAAGTAAAGATGAACCAAGCAACCTTGGAGAAGTAATCGACAACCAAATATGACTACTGCTGCCCGGGTTGCAATGAACAGACAATTTGACAAGCGGCTTTATATCATTTAAGTACTCGGTTAGATGCAGTTTTTAAATTTTCAAATGGAAATCAAGAGCCATCCAAGCTCAATGCAGTTCATACTCCAAGTAAAATTCTCAATCTCATCATCGTATCAGCGAGACCAAGTATCTCCCAAAGGCCAAATTACTTGACTTCAGTTGAAATCCATCTGTCCTTCTTAAAAACCCTTGCTGGGAGTAGGAATTAGGTACCTTGTACAAAATACTGCGTTTTACTTTCCAAGTATTCACAATTATCAGTGAAATATGTGCTTGAAGCGTGTACCTGCTAATGGCAGCTAACATGAAAAGATGGCAAAGCACAGATATTCTAGTTTACTATGCAAATCTCAATGACTGTCATGATATGCAGATCAATTGGTCTACCATTGGTAGAGGGGGTGGAATTTTCCATATGCTCATGAATGGTCAAATCAAAGTTCACCCAACTCAATTCAAGCCGGCGGAACCATAAACTTTGTACCAATGGAGATGATGCAATTATAAGATTTTTCTGATTTGGCTCCTCATACTCGTGATGTAATGATACTAAAGCTTGACATCATACTTTCAATACTCAGCTTTGTTCACTCAAAAATATAAATGTACTTCTCTCAAGCCCATATGCGTATCAATTATGATAATTTCGATTATCATCGGCAACTTGAAGTGAACGTTGAAAACATTGAAGCAACATGTCCCAGTCTCAACGTAAGTTGAAATTTTCGTAAACTTTTTGGTATCCTTCACTGAATAAGTACAGAAAATCAATCCAACCAACCACACCATGAAGGCATGATGGAAAGAATTTTTGAACATCACGGTCAACACCACCAACATGGTGATGACAAGAAGCAGGAACTGCCAGCAGAACCGAAACCGAATACGCCGCAGAAGGAAAGTGAGAAAGAAAAATATTTGAACTGGTATCACAAGGAAGAAGAAGAGGAGGAGGAAGGAGATACGTATGGTGGTCTGATGTAGGATCTTCAGGGTATCGAATATATTTTGGCAGTTTTGTATATGACAATACCACAATGGCTCTCCGTGCCTTTGGGCTTCGATTGAATATTTTTCTTATAGCATCGCTTATACTATTTTGTTACAATTGATGAACTGCGAGTATATACACGGGTCCTTTTCATTCTCGAGCCCTAATTTTAGTTGGCAGTGGCATCGGGTGACTTGAATTAAAAGATGGAGGGCATTTTTCTATACTTGAACATATATCTTTTTTCACCGGCTTCGAGTGTACATAAATTGGAAATGGACACATATTTTCAGTCTCTACCTACACTCTTCACTCGTATCGAAATACTACGACGAGACAGGGCCAGATTTAGAGTAAATTTACTAATTTAACTAAGTTCAAAAGGAGGTTTTAAGAAAGAATCTCTGTGTGCAAGTGATGAAATCAATTTACATACACCCTATAATACATGAATATCTAAAATAGCGAGCGTGCTGTACTATGGTAGAGGAAAGAACAAGTTTTTGACTTGTTGATATTTTCTTCAATATAAAACTAATGTAATTGTATCACATAGAAGCTAATGCCGGACCGTTGGCAGACCCACCTGTGGGAGGGCCCGGCCATTCTATTAGAGATGGAAGAAACCCATGCCAGCTTCTTAGTTCAAGTTTTCCAGCTTTAATTACCTATCGATGCAGCCCAGATCGTACAGAAAGGAACAAGAAGTGGCGAAGCCCACACACCTAGCGAGGTCACAGGCCGGATCACCACCGCCAGAGAACTCCTTCACACTGACCTCTCATTAATGTAAATTTACCATTAGACCAAAAGCAAATCTATACTCAGCCTGGTGGATGGGGTATATGATTAACTATTTTCCTGTAAACCATACTCGGATCTACCGTATATGGCAAAGCAAGTCTGTTTTGTAATTGTGGGTAAATAACGAGTCAATTAAGTGAAATTATAATTATGTTACCTTTATACAGGTCTTAAAAGACAACAACGATAGCCTTTGCTTTAAATATATTGTGGTTAAGCCTTGAATCTATGTTTATCATACATATGTCGCCGCAGGCCTATTTCCTACGCAACAACCTTATTACACTGGTCACAGTAACGGTTGTTCAAGTATCAATTTCTAAAATAACACAGAAGATACTTATAACAATAGTTGTATCTTATTCTCTAGTATTAGAAGTATTTCAATAGCTTCGTATCTTCCCTTATTAAAGTTCCTTCTTCTAATATTCTTCCCTTCTCTAATATAGAGTCTACTTTATTTTATAAGATAGAGAATAATTGATACCTGTAATTATATTGTTTATTATAGGATTTAGATATTATCATATTTAGTATAACATTAGCCTTAGTGTAGCCCCTCTTTATAAATATTATAATATATCTAACAGTCTCTATAGTCATATTTTACCATATCAACTCTACTTTAATAGATAGAGTTATAGGCTAAGCTATTGATTTATTTATTAGAAAAGTTTGGTTAAAGAGTTGTATTCCTCTATTTAAAGTATATCTTTTATTTCTTGTTTATAGAGTATACTTCTAGTTAGTTATCCTTCAATATTAATAATAGTCAGTTAACTACCAAATTCTTCCCTTGTATACTTCTTAAGATTATAAAGTAGTATGTTATATATATCTATAATATTTTTTCTTAGCTATTTACTAATTAAGGCCAAACTATGCACTCCACATGTAAAGTTTTCCGCCAAAGATCTTCCATATCGATACCTACATTTTGGAAATGGCCTCTTGTACTATATTTCCTTGTTCCGAACTTATCAACACACCATCTAAGGAAGTTATCAAATAATTGATTCTGATTATCGGTGTAAGACAATAACACCGAATGAAGAATTTTAGCTCCGTAAGGAACTTCTCCATCGGGTTTATACCAGGAGAGTATGAGCTAAATGTAGTAGCTTGGCTTCTTTATCAAAGCACACTTATTCAATCCTCTTAGAGCAGTAAAATAATCCATTATCCATAGATAGAATCAACTTAGGTATAGCATATCTTCTACAGGGATATAACAGTTCCTCAATAAAATTTCCAAAGAATAAAATATCTGTTAAGCCTGAGAATATATAGGATCTTGACGAGGCGGCTTCTTCGACAATGCCTCCGAGCATAAACTTTTTGGCGTTCCGTCGATTTATGTCTGATGTGAGACCACAAGGCATCCAAAAGAGTACCCGAGATATTCCCATGCAGCCCGAAAATCCGCGCTAGGGTCTAATTTTGAGCATAGCCCGGACCCTTCGACTGGAGCTTTCATTACCCTTTTCCACGGTAGGACTGAATACTTGGGACTCTAATATTCTGATCTCACTTATTAAGATTTACAAAATCATTATGTTATTACTGTTATCTAGGGCAGACCTAGATTATAGATATGTGGTTTTTTGGGGTTGGGGTGGGGGGGGGAAGCAGTATCCACACTAGCCGTTATCCTATCCTGCTTTTCACTGGATATGATTTTGAAGATAGGGCTGCAGACGTGTCAAAAAAACTTATAATTGGTACTTTTGTGGCTTGCTGGATTCTCTTCACTGGGTGCTGGATGATGCCATGCCGCCAGGCCCAGGTGAGGTTGAAATCGATACCAAATATGTTGGCCTAAGCTTCAAGGTACGGGCTCTCTACGTAAAGCCTTGTCTTGATAAGAAACTTACTTTGTCTTAGATATGGTGTCTGCTATGAGGTTCATTGGTCAAAAGGATCAACTCAGATATGAAAGAGCTGGTATTGTAAGGAGAATTGGTTCAGGCCCTCATCACCTATAATGTCGCGCGAAGGAGATGAAGTTTGCGTTATGCACGATGAACTATTCCAAATCTCGATGACACTCAATAGTTCTCATTGTTTTCAACTAAATTCTCCATTCTATCTTGACTCATTCTGTATACGATGGGTGTGGTTGAGCGTCGATTTAGCTTTGTCAAGCTCTCGATGTAGGGGTAAGTATTTTCTTTGCGTGTCAGGGCTTAAGCCTCGGCTGGCAACGTAATTTATTTGCAACGATTGGCAATGAAAAAAAATGGCAAAGGAGTCGACATTGTCCTTAATCTTCTGTCAGGCGAGAGTCTTCATGCATCCCGGGAAGTTGTTGTAGAGTTTGGTAAATTCATTGAAACTAGCAAAAGGGATATTATGAGCCATGGAAATTTAAATATGTCCCCCTTCTTAACCAACCGGTCCTTTTTTGGTGTTTGTCTGCACGCCTTAGACATGAAATGCCCAGATGAGTTCAAGAGGTATGCCCCAACCCCCCTAATTTGTTGTGAGCAGTGACTTGCTAGCATTGGCCAGTTCTAGAATTATTGAACAGGCCATGCCAATGATGAAAGAAGAGAAATTTAAGCCTACTCCGCCAACGAGTAAATTTGACGCTCATAATGCAGAAGATTTATTTCGACGCATACAAACTGGTCAGTATATAGGTAAACTTGTTATCAAAATTGAAGTCCCTGATGAGAATTCCGTCGCTAATCATGGTCGGCCAGTTTCCCTATCCCAAGGTTGTTGATAATGTCCTTATTGGTGGGACTAGCAGTATGGGTCATTCCCATTGGGAGATAGATGGTTGAAAATGGAGCCAGAAGCACGGAGTAAGAACTCAAAGAAAAGTTTCCAAAGATGCAAGAGATAGAAAATTCACCGGGAGGAGATAATTCATTTGTATAACATGGTTGGGTGTATTATTAATGATATTTCAATTATATTCTCTGTCTCTTTCTCTCTACAAGTGTCCAAGGTATTGATCATAGTTCTTAATCAATATCCATTGGGTCGTCATCACAGACATTAACCGAATCCGAATCCGAAATCGAGTATAATGGGGCCAATTTCAATGGTGATATATCTGATATATCGTTCGAATGGGAATTCTGTTGCTGTTGAATCTTTTTGGCCCTCGCTCTGGCTCTTGACTCAATTATAGCCCTTCTTACGCTATCCTGCTCTATCGGAACCGAAAGAGATGATGGATCGGAGTAAAGGACCAACTCCTTCCCCTGTGAGGAATCATCTGAAAGGACCGAATCGGGTACGGCGAGCATACGCTCCGCTAGAGGCAAAAGGACTAGAGCGCCGGGCGGGGAATCGGAATCGGCCAATTCTCGATCTAGGTCGTATACATAGGTGGTGTGTGTAGTGTCGTCCAGGATCATCGACTCATGGTCATCGCCTTGGCCTTGAGGTGTGCAGAATGGGAGGGGATCTTGGGTTGACGTTGGAGTTGGAGTTGTAGTTGGGGTTGGAGTCGGAGTGTCGTGGTATTTGGCCCGAGCACCGGGGCTCGGCTTAACATTGTCTGCGGGATGGAAGACATGTCAATTGAAGATCCATAATCGCAACCCAGTCGCAGTCGCAGCGCAATCGCAACCCATTTGACCTTGACCTGGTCAGCCCCGGGAGAGAACATACCTAATTGAAGTCGACCAAATCTCTTGGTTAGTGGTTGCGCGCCATCCGGGTCACCCTCTGCGGCGCGCTTTTTGCCGTGCTGCGATCTTTCATCACTCCGCGCCATCCACAACACCCCCCTGTTTTGGTTATTGAGTACGAGCGGCAACTCAAGAGATCTTGGATGGTAGGAAGGAGAACTGTGTGTGTGTGCGCGTTCTGGTATAATATAGATCAGTCTTGAGAGGGGGGTCAATGTGGGTTGCTGGGCTTGGAGTTGTTCTGAGGGGGGAACTGGCTTTGACCTTGACTCATCTTCCCTTTGCGCGCCAACTCCAAATTCCCAGAACCTTCCATCCTCGCTTTGTCCACTCTTCCACCTCCACCAAGCCACCAACGCTTACCAGGATGGCGTCTGACAATGGTCCTGAATGGACCGCTCCAAAAGTTCGAGAGACTTTCCTGAATTATTTCAAGGAGAATGGTCATACCTTTGGTGAGTGACCCCACGATCGTCTTGTGCCCCTCTTCTCCCCCCCGCCACACCTACGCCCACGCCTATACAACAACGACATTTACTGATCTGGGGTTGGTTTAACCTTTTAGTCCCCTCCTCGGGCGTCGCGCCTCTCTCCGACCCAACCCTCCTCTTCACCAATGCTGGCATGAACCAGTTCAAGTCGATTTTCCTCGGTACCGTTGACCCGCAGTCAGACTTTGCGAAATTAAAAAGTGCGGTGAACTCGCAAAAGGTAGCAATTCCCTGGATATTTTCTTTGGTGAATATTGCGTTAACACTCCCTATCAGTGTATTCGTGCCGGTGGAAAACACAATGTGAGTCGGACAGGAGCATTTTATCCGTGGTAAGATATTGTTCAGTTTGTTGACCACCCGCTGTAGGATCTGGACGATGTCGGCAAGGATAGCTACCACCATGTGAGTATTGGCCTACTGAGTCTTCATTGGTGACCATGACCATGACCATCTGGATTCCAAAATCTAACCTTATGCGCCAATCTTAGACCTTCTTCGAGATGCTCGGTAACTGGAGTTTCGGCGACTACTTCAAGAAGGAAGCCATCAACTACTCGTGGACTTTGCTCACCAAGGTCTATGGCCTGCAACCCGACCGCCTATATGTCACCTACTTCGAAGGCGATGAGGCCAGTGGAGTGGAACCTGACCTGGAGGCCAAGGAGCTATGGAAATCTGTGGGTGTTCCAGAGGCCAACATCCTCTCGGGTAACATGAAGGATAATTTCTGGGAGATGGGTGACCAAGGCCCTTGCGGTCCTTGCAGTGAGGTGCACTATGACCGCATCGGTGGCCGAAATGCCGCCCACCTGGTTAACATGGATGACCCCAATGTGCTGGAGATCTGGAACAACGTCTTCATCCAATACAACCGCGAGGCAGACCGCTCCTTGCAACCTCTCCCCAATAAGCACGTCGACACTGGACTGGGATTCGAGCGTCTGGTTTCTATCCTACAGGATAAGTCATCCAACTACGACACCGACGTCTTCACACCTATCTTCCAGACCATCCAAGAGACCACCGGAGCTCGGGAATACCGCGGCAAATTCGGTGCCGATGATGCCGATGGTATCGATACTGCTTACCGTGTAGTTGCGGACCACGTGCGAACTCTCATGTTTGCTATCTCCGACGGTGTCGCCCCTAACAATGAGGGTCGTGGCTATGTCATCCGTCGTGTTCTACGCCGAGGAGCTCGCTTCGCGCGTAAATATTTCCAAGTCGAGATCGGCAGCTTCTTCTCCAAGCTTGTGCCCACTGTTGTTGCGCAGCTCGGCGAGATGTTCCCCGAGCTGACGAGAAAGCAACAGGACGTTATGGAAATTCTGGATGAGGAGGAATTGTCATTTGCCAAGACTCTGGATCGTGGCGAGCGTCAATTCGAACAATACGCCCAACAGGCCAAGGTTAAGGGTGACGACAAGCTCCACGGTGCTGATGTTTGGAGACTGTATGACACTTTTGGTTTCCCCGTTGACTTGACCCAAATCATGGCTGAGGAGCGTGGCCTTCGCATTGACGATGTTGAATTCGAAGAAGCACGCCTGAAGGCCAAGGAGGCCAGCAAGGGACAGAAGAAGGCGGCCGCAAGTGCCGTCAAGCTTGATGTCCACGATATTAACAAGCTGGAGAAAATGAGCGGTGTTACGAAGACGGATGATTCGGCCAAATTCGGCAGGGAAAACATTACTGCCCATGTCAAGGCCATCTACCATGCTAGGAGTTTCCATGAAAACACCGATAGCATCCCCGAGGGCGAGCAGCTCGGGTTCATCCTCGACAAGACCAACTTCTACGCTGAGCAGGGTGGCCAGGAAAGTGACACCGGCAAGATTGTCATTGACGGCCAGGCTGAGCTTGAGGTTGGTGATGTCCAGACCTATGCTGGATACGTTCTCCACACCGGTTTCATGAAATATGGTAAACTGTCCGTGGGCGACTCTGTCATCTGTGAATATGACGAACTCCGCCGCTGGCCGATCCGTAACAACCACACCGGTACTCACATTCTCAACTTCGCCCTGAAGGAAGTTCTGGGCGATGGAATCGACCAGAAGGGTTCCCTTGTCGCAGCCGAGAAGCTCCGATTCGACTTCTCTCACAAGGCCGCGGTTTCCGACGCCGATCTGGAGAAGATTGAAGCAAAGGCCACTGAGTACATCCGCCAAAATTGCGCCGTCTATTCCCAAGACGTCCCTCTGGCCACTGCTCAGCAGATTTCCGGCGTCCGAGCCGTTTTTGGCGAAACCTACCCGGATCCCGTCCGTGTTGTCTCCGTTGGCGTTGAGCTGGAAGAAATCCTGCGTGATGTGAAGAATCCCCACTGGAACCAGGTCAGCATCGAGTTCTGCGGTGGAACCCACGTCCAGAAGACCGGCGATATTAAGGACCTGATCATTCTGGAAGAGAGCGGAATCGCCAAGGGCATCCGTCGTATTATCGCCGTTACTGGCGAAGAGGCCCACGAGGTCCAGCGTCTAGCCCAAGAATTTGGACAGCGCCTTGACCGATTGGATGGCCTGCCTCTTGGAGCCGAGAAGGAACGTGACGCCAAGCAAATCCAAGTGGACCTCAACCAACTTGTGATCTCTGCTGTGCAGAAGGCGCGATTCCGTACCCGTTTCACTGCTATTAACAAGCAGGTCCTTGATGGACAAAAGGCTCAACAGAAGCTTGAAGTTAAGCAGGCTGTTGACGCTATCAACTCCCATTTCCAAGACCCCGCGAACAAGGATTCCTCATGGTTTGTCGTGAAGCTGCCCAACCCAGCTAGCGCAAAGGCTGTCAGCGAGTCTATCAACCACGTCAAGTCGAAATTGCAGAACAAGAACGTGTATGTTATGGCTGTTGACTCTGAGCACACCCGCGTTGCTCATGGTTGCCACATGTCTAAGGTGAGTTGCTTTATACAAACAGAAACAATCATTTTTGATAGGGCACTAAACTAATACTTTAATTTTAGGAACTTGGCGACCAAGGCGCATCTGCTACAGAATGGGCCGCAGTCGTTTCCGCGCCGTTGGAGGCAAGGCTGGAGGTAAAGGAGCAACCTCTCTTGGAAATGGTACCAACCCAGACAAAGTTGACGAGGCTGTCTCGCTTGCAACTGAATATTTGAGCAAATTCAAGATCTAAATTGGTTTGGTTCGACAATGGTATTGAATGGCAATATGCAAGGCAATATGTTACTCTAGGACTCTAGGGGGTATTTTATTCTATTTTCGAGAAATATCAAATTGGAGGCAAAAAAAAGTCTTGAGATTTCGATTTTCGAAAGTTCCTGTCGGTGGCCTGCCCATCCCAGGCCAGGGTCTCTTAAGAGGTGGCGTTTTATAGGCAGAATAGATCAAAATGTTTAGCATCCCATGAAGTTGTATTTCATTTCACAAATATCGCCACCTGATTTCCCCCTCCAACTTCTTTTCTTCTGTAGGGCTATGTTTACATCTCTCCACACTGCACGATGGAAACATCTTGGTTCGGCTTATCTCTGGTGGTCCGAGTGTGTTCAATCATACGAACCACATCCATTCCATCAATGACTTGGCCAAAGACGACATGTTTGTTGTTTAGAAATGGAGTTGCGGTGGTTGTAATGAAGAATTGACAGCCGTTGGTGTTTGGACCGGAGTTCTGATCGCGTCAATAGATGCAAAGAAATAATCAAGAGGAAAATAATAAATGGGGATTTTTGCTTACAGCCATACTGAGCAGACCAGGCCGATCATGCTGAAGCTCGAAATTTTCATCGGCGAATTTGGGAGTGCCGTAGATGGTACAACTTCCCGTGCCATCACCGTTGATGAAGTCACCACCTTGGATCATGAAATCTTTAATCTGGAAATGAGGCACAAGAGGCGCATGGTTAGTTTATCAACCAACCATATCTAGGCTAGCGATTTTTGAAACCCAGAGGAAACTCCAGAGGTTAGAATAAAGGGTACACGTACAACGCGGTGAAACTTGCTCCCCTTGTAACCTTGTGGTTGACCCTTGGGGGACTTGGTTTCGCCCGTACAGAATTGGCGGAAGTTCTCTGCTGTTCGTGGAGTTTTGTGGGCAAATAGCTCCATCTTCACTGGGCCAAGGGCCTCGCCTAGATGATTGGGGTTAGCGATTTATGCAATAGGGAATTTAAATCCTGCTTAGGATTGGAATTGACAGCACCGCCCTTACCTGCAAGGGCAATATCAAAGAAGACCACAGGATTGGTGGCTTCTGATGGGGTGATGGATTCGGCCATGATCAGTTTTGAGGGAGGGCGAACTGTATTGGAGGGCTTGGAGGTAGATAATAAAGCAGAAATATAGCCGAATGGTGACCCTTCGGGGTGGTGGCGGAGGTGCTGGTAAGTGATAATGGTGGTGGTAGTCGAGTTGGATCTTCTTCCCGACGAGCATCACCACACACCACTTCACATCGCCGCGCCGAACCCGCACCGCATCTCCACTCCACTCCCTTATCGCAACATTTTTTTTTTTCATATTGATCTACATTTAATTTAATCTTATTCAACTGGCCCCTTACAATTTGCCTGAACTTTCTTTTCTTTCTCTACTTTCGTATTTCGTATTCTCCTTTCCCTTTATTGATTGCCAGCCCCCTCTCTCACTCCTCTCAGCCCCAGCCGAGTTCCCGTGACCGACACCCTCCTCTTCTGCTCCTCCGCATGCGTCCAGCCTTCTTGCTTTGCTTTCCCGACAAGATCCACCTTACGATGATATGAGTACTTCGCTTGGCTGATCCCTTTGGTGGACTATTCGGAGCCTCTTCTCAAAATTCTTATCCCGCAACGCCTCTACCCTTCCGTTGCCTGGTCTGATCGGCTTGCATGCAGCTCGCATTGACCTAAGCGTCGGTCACCCTCACCCAACAACCAACCTCCTTCTCCTCCTCCTCCAATCCCCGCAAACCCAAACCCCCCTTGGAAGCACGACAAGTGAACATCTACGCATCGTGCGCTTTCTCGATCCAGCACCTGGAGGAATGGTTACGGACGCCCTGTAATCCTAACACCTAGTGGGACCTAGCATTTGATTTGCATCCCTACGTCCCTACGTCTCTACGATCCCATCGCCAACCCCCTGCCTTGTTGATCAGAATGGCACCTTCTACCACCACGGCAGCCGCCAGTGCTGCGACCACAACTGGCAGTAGCGGAGGCGGCGGGGGCTCAGGCGCCACAAGCTCGCCGCTACTATTTTTCGTCGCGCTCGGATTCGGCGTCGTCTTCACCAATTTATGGTATGTTGGATCATCACTAAACTGCGCCGTTGCGCCCTCTTAGCGTGAAGAACCGACTGATCCCAATACTGACACGGTTTACAGGATCATTGTCGGTGTCAAATACTGTTTCCGATATAATCAACGGAACCGCCAGCTGCGCGGCGAGGAGACAGGCGACCCAATCGATCTGGTAGCCATGCCACGTCCTCATCGGCGACGACGCGAAAAGAAACTGATGTCGATGGATGAGGTCAATGAGCGATTCCCCTTGGTGAAATACAAGGTGTGGAGGTCATCCCGTGCTAACCAGGGCCTTCCAACCGAGGGGGGCATCACGGCTCCGAACAGTAGACCCCCGAGTATGGCTGATGAAAGTGGTGTTATTTCCGCCACTACTTCGACTGCAACTGCGCCTGCGCCCATGACGGATGAAACCTCGCCGGCTTCGGTCGAACACGGAGAGCGTGGAGAAACACATAGTGATTCTTCACCTACTTCACATCTCGAATCAACCTCACGACCAGCGGACGAGAAAGCTTCTCCTGCAACGGGCTTGTCCGTAGTTCACCACGACGATGCAGCCGATGCGGAAGAAAAGTGGCGGCACTCTTTAGTGAACGAAGGTATCGAGGCCGAAGAGGACGAGGAAGACGGCGATCAAATTCGAAAAGCCGTTCCTTCCGAGTTATTGCCAAACCCTGGTGATACCTGCGCGATCTGTTTGGATATCATCGAGGACGATGATGATATTCGTGGATTGACCTGTGGACACGCTTTCCATGCCTCCTGTGTCGATCCGTGGTTAACTAGTCGAAGGGCTTGCTGTCCTTTGTGCAAGGCCGATTACTATGTTCCTAAGCCTCGCGCACAGGCGCCCGATGGGGCTGCTGGTGCAGATCGTAACGGACGTCGTGCTGCGACAAGTCGTATTGATCTCCTCGCCAGGCCTGTTCGAGCAGCACGACCTGGGGGCCCGTCGAATCTATTCCGGATGCCGGTGGCATTGCCTGGCCGGTTTTTCCAACCGTCCCCTTCACCTGAATACCCACCCCAAGATAGCTCCCCGCGAGCAGGAACTCGCCCGGAACCAACGCCGTCCGACATGAACCAATCACAATCACAATCACAGTCGCGATGGTCGCGTTTCATCCCCTCTCGTCTGCGTTCGAATCCATCTTCGCAGACACAAACATCTTCAACAAATGAACATCAACCGCCTTCCAACAGTAGCCCACAGGGCTTCGTTGCCGGAGATAGTCGAACCCCAGCCCAACTTGAGGCTGGTACCACATAATGAATTTTGCACCCCGATTTTCCTAGTCTTTTGGACTATACGATTTTACTGATATTAAAAAACCTTTTGCAATGCTGGATCAACATCTGGAATGTTTGGTCGAAGTAAAGCAGCTGCTTCGTTGTCCATGTCTTTATCTATTTTATGTAATTAGTCGGTCTCGATCTCGATCTCGATCTCTCGGTCCTGTACGCGTTTGCAAGACATCTCAATACCCATCTCAAAGCCCTATGACCGGGTCTGGTCTCGTGTGAGCAGAGTGGCATTGCAGAACCTTCCTCCTTGTGTTTGATTTATGAAGAGATTTTGGGTGTATTTGTTTTCCAACTCTGGGAAACACACCCTTTCTTTCTCTGGCGCGCAACCTGTAATGATGATTTACGCTACATACTATGTCCAGCTTTTTTTTGCCAAAGGAAAGTAAATATTAGCTACTGTAATATATGAAAGTTAAGTTCTTGTCTCTATTATTACGTCCAAGAGACTAGGAGCTGTCACTTTGAAAGGTGACACTAGTTAACGCTCCTATTAGTAATTCGACTTCGAAAACAAAAAAGCATGATATCAGAAATCCCGAGTTTAAACACTCGAATGATAGGATAGATTCTAAGCAGTTGGAATACATGTCATGTCCAAAGAAGCAATTAACAGAGTTCACATACAAGATAATAAAAAAACCAAACACCGAAATTCCCCATCCCATTGGGGGATATGGGGAATGGATGAGATCAGATCAGATGAGATCAGATCACGACTGCTGTTTTGAAGTTCCCACACCAGCACTAATAACACTGGGAAGACTCTCATTGCCCATGCTAAAAAGCATTCCAATAGCACTGCCCGCGAGAAGAATAACCAAAATGGTAACGCTGGCAATAAGGAAGAATGGAGAACTGATATCCTCCTTCTGGCAGGCAACACCTCCCCACTGGATTTTCTTGACAGAGCCATCACTGCCTTTAACGGTCGTTTGTCGGCATTTGCAGGCGTAGCAGTTACCCTTGGCATCCTCGTTACCGGGTCCGAACTTCAAGAAGCAGGATCCGTGACCGGAGCAGTTATTTGTTGCGTCTTCACATGAAGAGTTCGAGGCGTGGCATACTGGTGCGAGGTTTGTGTGCTCGAAGCTCGCTGATGCCGAGGACCTTTGAGATACAGTCTCCACGGAGCGTCGTTGGACTGGCGCGGATTCCTGGGTGTGGTCGATTGCTGGGAGAGCAACGATTGTGATTTCAATGTTGGTTGATTGGGCTGTCTTGGCCAGGTCGCCAAAGGTAGCTTCGAGAGACTTGGCGATTTGGGCAGTCTTGGCGGATTTCGTCTGTGATAATGTTTAGCTAGCTGCCATTATTCAATCTGGGCTGCGTATGTGTGTTTGTTTTTTTTTACCTCGAATACCAGTCTTGAACTAGTCAATTTTGTGTTCTTGCTGACGAATGTCTCCATTGAATCCACCAGGCCGAGGATGTCATGATCAGATAAGCCGCTGCCGTGAGAGAGAACGGGGTTGTAGGCGAGGCACTCTTGAATAGACTAAAAGCCAATTGTTAGCAAAGGGAATTGCATATATTCCAGTAATGGAGTGGAAGCTTTCATACCCGAGAGTTCTGGGATGCGCCGTCTTGCTGGCTATATGTGCAATGCTTTCCATTGGCCTTGTTCATAAGAGGCTCCAGGGCATCATTGACCAGGGCTGACGAAGCATGGGGCACAAAAATGCTATGATCTTGACTCTTGCGAAGAGTTGAAACTATAATAAAAGGGCAAAATGGTGAGCTGATGAGTCGTTTTAAATCGGTTTACGAGTTCCAATCAACATACCAACTTCCTCATCAAGTCCCTCTAGGAAGATGATGCTCCGGCCGAGCTTGTCCCCGGCATCCGAGCCTCCAAAAAGAGAGTACTGGGAGTCCGCATACTGATCAAGATTGTCCACAACATCAGGTTCCATGCTTCCCAGCTTTGAATGTAAAGGCGACCTCATGCGGAGCTCTAGGATAAGTCGAGCAACATCTTCCGAGACGGTCTGTGATCCGGTGGAATCGGCGGAGGCCTGGCTGTCCGCATGGAATGTGAAGATTGAGGACTCGAAAGCATTCGTCCCCACTGCACTCGTGGCCGCCAGGGCCAGGAGTTTCGAAAGCCAGTTCATCACGGGAGAAGCTCAAGTGGTTCGAGACGGATAAGGGTTGGGTTAGGTTGGGCGAGGAGTGGTCGTGGTCGTGGGCGTGACAGCCATACAAGAGCCCTTATTCACTGAGCCGACAAGAGACTGTCTTGAATGGGGTCAGTCGAGAAGGTCAAAGACAGAACGGAGACAGCAACAACGTAGCTCCCTCCCGAGCGGGAACTTGTCCATTGCGATAACGCGTCACGTGGCCGTGGCCACAGCCGGCGCCCGCGATCGGCGTGTTCCTTAACATTCGACCCCAAGACTTCCCACCCATTCCATGTCAATATCAATACCCCGTGGTGCTTCTTGTGGCTGAGGATCTCTTCTGGACGGATCTTCTCAATGCTTTGGCTACGGCAGATACTTCGAAGTAAAGCACGTCCCTCACGCTTCTATACTGGGCCTCAAACGATCACCGCTCCCACGCCTGTTCGACATGTGAGATTTCGACGACGCTGGCTCAGGTGAGTCTAGTGCTTTCAAGTTATATCTTTGGGGTATTGGAAGATGGTCTACTGGTGCCCGGTAATTCTTCTCGGCTTCAGACATGCTGCTCTGGGTTCCTTCCAGCGCAGGCCTTACTTGAAGAGACACCTGTGTCAATGGCAACAAATCACAGCAGCCCCGATGGAATTCGCCGGGCGACCAGAAGCTCATGTCTATATCGGTTTTCTCACAAGGATTTTTCCACTGACTATTTTATGAAATAGGTCCTTTATCGGAAAATGTTTATTATACGGTGTTACTTTCCATGCCTGGACTCTCATGGTTAGAGTTTACACCAACGATAACTGGGACGAGGACCCCGATGAAAGGTTGGAAAGAAGTAAAAAACTTCGAGTTCTCAAAGAAAAGGAACTACTTGAATCCAAGCGCCAAGATAAGGAAATAGCAGAGGAGGAGGTAGAGGAGGATGAGCCCGTATTCATCCCTCTTACTTGGTACTTGGAAGAACAGGAGGGTGAATTCTACACCGCATCAGACCCGGAGTGGCAGGTGTATTCGAAGATATCAAAGGATCGCGAGAAGTTGCAAAAACTGAGAGGTTCGTTTTGTTTCCTTTATTCCACCGGAATCGAGCCAACACTAACAAATGCCAGATGAACTTGCGGCCATTATCCTCCAGAGTGCCTCTGAGCAGATCTCGCCATTTCTTGGAAGTCCATTATCCTTAACTGGACTTTGGCTGGTACCACAGTTTCCGTCTCGTCCTCCGCCGGAATATGTGCGCGCTGGGTATGCTTCGCTCCAGTTACATCATTTATCATTGATGAATCCGCGCTAATCATACACAGGATGGAACTTACAGATGACGGGATATCGTGGGCGACAAAACCGATGAATCCTGAGATCGGTGATAGACTGTCGATATTCATGAGACCAACGCACGTGGCACTCGCAATCTGGGATGCCTATTATGTCTTATACCGGAGGCAAATGGACCGCCTAATGAACCCAGACGGTCAACCGAACGATGTACAATTGTTGAACGGGAGGTTTACCCTATCAAGCCAACCGAATCCCATGACCACCCGTGAAAAGTCTCAACTGCAGCCACCAATATCCGACCGTTCTACGGAGAACATCCCATCCAACGCTGAACCCGAACTCCACCCATCATTTTTCATATCGACACTGCAGCGGCTCCCGTTGCCTGACCTCGGCCCAGGATCCGATCTACATTTGGCATCTATAGCCTTCAAGTTAAGGCTGCATGACCATGAGACTCAATTTCTTCGAACTCCGGTGCGAGGTTCATTCTTCCTTTCTGGCCCCGTGGGGGTACAGGGGCCGCATGGGTCTTGCAGGTTTGAAGTGCGGGGCGAGTATGATCCAGCGAAGCCTGGATGGCGAACTGTGGATGTAAAACTCAAAGACTTGAGTTATCATAAGCAACGGCCGCTCAGGTGAGGTGACTGTTGACGGGTCGGCTCGGCTCTCTTGTGTTGCCCTCATTATTCGAGCTCGAACTCTTTTGACCGCATGCCAAAGGACGTACACAGAATCTGAAAATAGCCAACAATAACTCTTATACCCATTTCAAGCAGGTTGCATATCAGATTAAAAAGATAATCTCAATATCATTGTAAATTTACTTCACGTTCAGGTATCCTGGTGATAATCACTGTACCAAAGCAAGATGACCCGTGAAATTTACGTACCTGGGCATGAAGCCGAGAAAAACTTGAATGTAGTTCATGGTGTCATCGGAGCGGGTCATGAGTATATATGTACTATGTACTACCATTGACCCGTTATAAGCAGGTATAGCTCGGCGGTGCTGGCCCAGATCTCCACTGGCGGGGTAAGGAAATACTAGTATGACGCCAGATCCACGACCGCCTCACGACCATCCCTTTTACTACTTCCTCCACCATCATCACTACTATCACCATCACCATCACCATCACCATGTCTGTTCCTCCTAACTTTGCCGGTATCAAGCTCTCGGGCGGTAAGAAAGAAGAGACACAGCATACTCTTGAATTGTGTATGTATGATTTATATCCTCTTCGTGGTAAAATATGCTGACCAGCTTATCTAGACCTTGACTATGTGTGCCCGGTTAGTCTAATCTAATCCTAATCCTTGCTTTACATGCCTCCTAAGGTATCACCTTTGGTTTGATATGATATATCAGCTAAACCTCAAAACCCGCTATTCAGTTCTCAGCCAAAATGTTCAATACATTCTATTCCCTGAGTCCCGAAATCACCCAACGATACAATCCACGACTCCAAGTAATCTTCCGCCAGCATATTCAACCCTGGCACCCATCCTCGACACTCACCCACGAAGCCGGCGCCGCCGTTCTCCGGCTCGCACCCGAGAAATTCTGGGCCTTTAGTGCGGCACTTTTCAAGGTCCAGGGTGAATTCTTCGACGTGAGCGTTGTCAATGAAACCCGTAACCAGACATACGAGCGCCTGGCTCGGGTTGCAGGCTCCGTTGGTGTTGATGAGGGGAAGGTGTTGGATCTATTGAAGATTCCTGATACGCCCGGCCCGGATGGAGCGCTGAATATGGGTAATCAGGTCACGAATGATATCAAGTGGATAGTCAAGGTTTGTTTTAGTTTTGTTTTTCAAACCCCTCCCCCAATATAGGAAGAACCTCTGGACGTGGAAGAAACATCCCACTGACACAAATCTAGACGGGCCGAGTGATTGGGGTGCACGTATCACCAACTGTATTTTTCAATGTAAGGCATAACCCCTCTCTCGAAGAAAAGGCAACCAAATCACTGACACCGCCCAGGGAGTGGAAGAGCGTGGAATAAGCAGTGGTTTCAGCACAGCTCAATGGGAGGAATGGCTGGCAAAGAACGTGGTCTGATGACCAGAACAGAAATATTCAAAGGGCCGCGCATCTGTGTCTGTGTCTGTGCTACCTAGGTCTTGGGAGCAACCCCATCTCTGCCCAATGCATTAGATATTCCAGGCCGCTGCCGCTGCCGGTTCATGTTCATGTTCATGCTCATAGAAAATTGAAGGAAAATGTGAATCATATCTCATTCCGGAACTTCCATTACGAAGCTGCCGTGGGCCCTAGTGAACATAACAAGCTATGCATGTTCATGCGATCATAAGAAAAGGAGAATAAAAAAGGAAACAAAATGGGGAAGACCACAGTCGAGCCTAGCATTTGAAGTGAGAACGGAGGAGGGGATGGTATGGTATGGTATGGTATGGGAGGGGGAGTAAGGTAAGATTTCCAACTGCAACAGCATCAATTTGTGAGGAAAGGGAGCTTATTGAGCCATCGGTGGCTGGTAGTTGAGAGGACGCCTAGGAGAAACAGAGACTTAGGTCAGCAAATATATTTGGGGGTTGAGTTGGCTTGAGTTGGAGGATGACGGACTTGAATAGCAAAATATGAGGCTCTGGCTCATGAACTTCGTAATGCTCCCAGCCCAGACTCTAGAGTAAACGAAACGTGTCAGTGAGGTCTGCAGAGGAATATTTCCATTTCCATTTCCACCTCCATCTAAACGCACCTGTGTGATCCCCAACGCTCGCCATTCTTCCTCCCAGAGCAACTTCAACGTCCCCTTCGCACTGTCGAAATAATCTTGGGGAATCTTCTTGAGCATGTTCTTAGGCAGCTGGACATGGCGATACTCGAATGCGTCATCGGAATACCTGATACCGAGTCGAGTCAGTAAAGAATGTAAAAATAGTCGGACCTCCGAGCAACCGCCGGGCATCAATTTCAATATCATACCGGGCCGAGTAGTGAATGGAGTCAATGAATTCGTCAAGACGCTCGCGCTCCGACTCCAGCAGGAGACGGGGTTTCTTGTTTCGCCGGATGGGATCGATATCCATTGTGAAAGGTGAAAAGTGCAGGTCTTAGGAGAATGGGTGGTGGAGGAATCCGTAGCTGCACGTGGCGGAGGTCAGTCGGGGGTTCCGCGAGAAATAATTTGGAGGGTGGGTGTCGCCGGGCAGCTTACGAGAGTAGACACGGATCGGAATTGATTGAGAAATCGAAGTTTTATCAAAGTGTCCTTGGAGTGGAGACCAAGATGAAAGAGGGAGGGGGAAAGAGAGAAAGATGGGGTCGCGTTTTGAAGAGCGGGTTTGTTTTCGGGACGAAAATGGAGGGGTCGGCGTGGACTTTGTTGATGCCTCAGGCGACGAGGGGATGGGGTATAACTATTACAAGGAGATATAGTAGTGGGATATCTATTTCGCTCGAATGGAATTTATAAATGAAAGTACTAGTAAAACTAGTATCCAATTTTATTAATAATTACTGGTATCCAGCACTTCTCGAGACTTGCTCACCTTGACTTTTACCTTGGCGTGATTATACTCGGAGTATGTGTGAAGTGCATATATATCACATGGTTCATCCTGCTTAACAGCGATAGTATGTTAACTTAAATGCCTTAACCAATACTATTATTAATTACAATTAATACATCTAGAGATATTATTGAACTCCTAAACTCATATAGAAGCTACCATATATACTATTACTATTTAATAACTATCTAATTGCCTACTCATCAGCCAATGCCAATGCCTGCTAGACTTACCCAAGGCGGCGAGCCGGCGGGTGGGCCCTCCGGGGCAGATCGCCGCGCGCGCGTCGGTTGCACCCCTCGAGGTATGAACTGGGAATCCCTCGTCCAAGACTACTTTTCCCTTATCCAGTCCTTGCGCTTCAATTGCCCGACCCAAATATGAGCTCAAAACGGCGCTCAGCGGCTGCGGCTTCCCCAGAGCTCCGCAGACAAAAGCGGCGCAAAGTTTCTGTAAGTAATCGTGCGCGTTCCTCCTGTTTAGATGACTGCCTGTACCTGCGATGCGCGTCTGGAAGCCCGCTTCTGCGGACAGTCTAGCATTGATCTTCCTCCAAGCAGGGATGCTGGGCTCCGCTCATGCGACTCTGCTTTGCGACGGAGCTGTGCGACGAGCTCCGACCGCCACGAGCCAGAGCCCGCACCCCCTCCACCTCCATCTCCATCTCCATCTCCATCTCCATCTCCACTTCCTCCCTTCATTCGCTTCTACGTCGCATGGGCGAATTGAATTGTGTCGCTAATATTTCGAGCTTTGGGACAGGATGACGATTTACCGGAACAGGAAGACACTCAGCTGGCAGACGAGGCGGACGATGTGAACTCGGACCCTGAAGAGGAGGAGGAAGAGGAAGAGGAGTCCGAGGCGAACTTTGAGGGCGACACTATTCAATCGGCACAGGATAGGATCATATCTGAACTGTCCAGATTGAAGGACTCCGAGTAGGCATCTTCGCTTCCCATGGAACGTGGAGGATGACGCGAAGCTAACCAACCTTCCTCCGCAGTGGTGAAGAAGTGGCATATCCGTTTGTCGGAAAGCCCGACCGAAATCTATACCGCGACTATTACGAGCTCATCCATCACCCTGTGTCAATACGAAGTATTCAGCAGAAGGTGCGCGGCACTGAAAGCCGCAAAAATCCTTCCAAGACGACCGCATTTCCTACCTGGCAATCATTCGAAGAAGAGGTCAGCTATCTTTGGCGAAATGCGAGGGAGTATAACGAAGACGATAGCGACATCGTAGTTCTGGCGGGGATTTTGGAGGTTAGTCTTTCCTGAATCGCATCACATCATGTAAATCTGGTCTGGTCTTTGTGTTAATGCTAACGACTACCCAGGAGTATTTCCATCGGCGCGTGACTGAAGCAAAGAAGCTGGTGCCCGATTCCATTCAGGTAGATGGTGCCCCCGAAATGCCTCGGATTCGATTGAAGATGGGTGCAAGGGATTCAGAGCCCGCAGCGCAAAGGTTAACATTGAAGATGTCTGGACAGACCTCCGAGACACCTAAGGATGTTCCGTCATCCGGCGTTGCTGTTGATAACGACTCCCTAAAACGACAACAAGAGCTTGTGAGGACTGGATCGGCCAGTCAAAGTCAAGATGCCGATGCACCACGTTCTCCTCGAACAAGATCTCTTCGACGACAGATCGGCAGTCCCCGATCTAGTGTCGCCACCACTCCTTCTGCTTCTGAGCAGCCGCACGGGCTACATGTCAAGGATGAGACGCCCGTAGCACCGTCTCAGCATCCTGAGAGACGCTCTTCTCATGCTCTCCAGGGCGCTGCCCTCGAGTCTACCGGTGGAGTCGCTCCGCATGATGGTGTGGCGCTACCCCTCGACCCTACCATATGCTATTAATTGCGCTGACCTTGTTTAATTTAGTCCCAGCTCCTCCTCACCCGCCCCCCAATCATTGTCACCTCTCGACTCAATATGGAGGCGCCCAGATCAAGGTGAGTGTCTGCCCAAATCGAGAAATCGGGTGAGTAGATTGAAAATAGTCACTGATAATGATACAGATGCAAGCTCTGCTTTGATTCAGAATGTGCAAATTTCGACCCACCCATCACTTGCTCTAGAACAAGATCTGTGCCTGGACATCCCTCCATCGCCAACTATCCGCCAACAAGCTATCACAATCAGCCTTCCGCCATCGCATCGCATCCTGACGGTCAAGCCTACACTGGTAGCTAGTACGTCAGAGAAACAGACCAAATTGGTCGCTGTTATGGGCACACATCGACTTCACCCATCTGGGGATACAGCTACGCTGGCGTACGACATCCAACTCCACCCGGGTACTACAAAGGTTGATTTGGAGGCGATTGCCGGGCCGCCAAGGGGGGCACCGAAATCCGGCCCCCCAGGCTCGGAAGTGGACTATGAGCGGGTTACTATTTTTTTCAATTTGTTGCGATGAGGTTTATTGTATACCATTTGGATAAGTGTATTCTTGCATACTGCATTTCTTGGAGGGTATGATAGAGGACGGTGAAGCACGAAGCACCCGAGGTATCATCCCCTTTCTATTTCTTCCTTTTGCCTCTTTCTTCTGTTCTTTTTTTATTCTGGTTATTGTCTTGGTCATTATCATAATATCAAACCAATCATCTCGCCCCTACTCGGAGATTAAGCCTTCACCTAAAGTTTTTCTATATCTCATCACCTACCGTATCGGGTAAGCCTCCCTCGTTTCCGCCTCCCCCATAACACGTGACCTACCGCTCCCGAAAAATTTCTGCCCTGCCGAGTTGTGGCAGGCTTTTATTAAAAAAATTCGACCCCTCCCCTTCCCTCTTCTCCATCCTTTCCCACTCTTTCATTCCCACCACTTATCTTCACAATGGCCGACTCTGAGGTGTACGACGGTGCGATCGGTATCGATCTCGGTATGATTGTTCCAATTCCATTCTTCCCAAGTTTCGTCCGCTAACCAATTTTTTTTCTTTTGTGCGCAGGTACCACCTACTCTTGCGTTGCCAACTATGAGGGCACCAACGTTGAGATCAGTGCGTTCTCACTCGACAAACCACCATTTCGGTCCATTACCATGCTAACATTCAATTCACCCAGTCGCCAACGACCAGGGTTCTTACACCACCCCTCGTTCGTCTCTTTCACCGAGAAGGAGCGTCTGATTGGTGAGGCCGCTAAGAACGCTGCCGCCATGAACCCCGCCAACACCGTCTTCGACATCAAGTGAGTCTATCAAGATCCATTGATATTCTTTCTTTTCTTTTTTTTTGCGGGATCCACTTGGATATTCCTGAAGAAATGAATTTTTTCTTTGAACGGAACAAAAATTCTGACCCAATGGATTTTCACAGGCGTCTGATTGGTCGCCGTTACGACGACCCCATCGTCAAGAAGGATGTTGAGTCCTGGCCCTTCAAGGTCGTCGCCCAGGGTGACCAGCCCGCCGTTCAGGTTGCCTACCTCGGCGAGGACAAGACCTTCACTCCCCAGGAGATCTCCTCCATGGTCCTCATGAAGGCAAGTTTTTTCCTGAAAAAAAACCCCAACAGAAACACATTGCAATATACTAACCAATAAAACAGATGAAGGAGGTTGCTGAGACCAAGCTCGGCAAGAAGGTCGAGAAGGCCGTCATCACCGTTCCCGCCTACTTCAACGACAACCAGCGTCAGGCTACCAAGGACGCCGGTGCCATTGCTGGCCTGAACGTTCTGCGTATCATCAACGAGCCCACTGCTGCCGCTATTGCTTACGGTCTGGGTGCTGGCAAGTCTGACAAGGAGCGCAACGTCCTCATCTACGATCTGGGTGGTGGTACTTTCGATGTTTCCCTGCTGAACATCCAGGGTGGTGTCTTCACTGTCAAGGCCACCGCTGGTGACACTCACCTTGGTGGTCAGGATTTCGACACCAACCTCCTTGACCACTTCAAGAAGGAGTTCCAGAAGAAGACCAAGAAGGATCTGTCCGGCGATGCCCGTGCCCTTCGTCGTCTCCGTACTGCTTGCGAGCGTGCTAAGCGTACTCTGTCCAACGCTACCCAGACCACCGTCGAGATTGACTCCCTCTTCGATGGTGAGGACTTCAACTCCTCCATCACCCGTGCCCGTTTCGAGGACCTGAACGCCAAGGCCTTCTCCGGCACCCTGGACCCCGTCCAGCAGGTCATGAAGGACTCCGGTATGGACAAGTCCAAGGTCGATGAGATCGTCCTTGTTGGTGGTTCCACCCGTATTCCCCGTATCCAGAAGCTCCTGTCCGACTTCTTCGATGGCAAGAAGCTCGAGAAGAGCATCAACCCCGATGAGGCCGTTGCCTACGGTGCCGCCGTCCAGGCCGGTATCCTCTCCGGAAAGGCCACCTCCGCCGAGACCGCTGACCTCCTCCTTCTGGATGTCGTTCCCCTCTCCCTGGGTGTCGCCATGGAGGGTAACATCTTCGCCCCCGTTGTCACCCGTGGCCAGACCGTCCCCACCATCAAGAAGCGTACCTTCACCACCGTTGTTGACAACCAGAGCACCGTCCAGTTCCCCGTCTACCAGGGTGAGCGTACCAACTGTGCCGACAACACCTCCTGGGAGAGTTCACTCTTGCTCCCCTCCCCCCCATGCGTGCCGGTGAGGCCGCTCTGGAGTGTGTTTTCGAGGTTGATGTCAACGGTATCCTCAAGGTTACCGCCACTGAGAAGACCTCCGGCCGTACCGCCAACATCACCATCTCCAACGCTGTCGGCAAGCTGTCCAGCACTGAGATCGACCAGATGGTTGAGGACGCCGCCAAGTTCAAGACCAGCGACGAGGCTTTCACCAAGAAGTTCGAGTCCCGCCAGCAGCTCGAGTCCTACATCTCCCGTGTCGAGGAGATGATCTCCGAGCCCACCCTGGCCATGAAGCTGAAGCGTGGCAACAAGGAGCGCATCGAGTCCGCTCTCTCTGACGCCATGGCCCAGCTGGAGGTTGAGGACTCCACCCCCGAGGACCTCAAGAAGAAGGAGCTGGCCCTCAAGCGTCTCATGACCAAGGCCATGGCTACCCGCTAAGCGAACAAAGCGAAGCGATAGCGATGAACATAGGATCGGCCAACATATGAACCCCTTCCTCGGATAATGGAAGGTCTGCCGCAGCCTTATAGATCTAGGGGCAGCGTTGGCCCTTGCTTTTTGTGTTTGAAGCCGGGCACACTTGGGCGCAGTATTTTCTCTTTTTTCACCCGTCACCCGTCACCCCTTTCCATTTTGTCTTTAAAAAGTACGGTTCTTGTAGACGAAGATTTAACGTTGCAAATTTAATGTGTGACGACCTTTTCTCTGCGTGTCATTGGTGCTGGTAGTATGAGTATAGTAGAGTAGAGTAAAGTAGAATAACGAGTAGTCATACTTTATACGAGTAATCAACTTGATGCTCAATATCTCTCTATGAGTGGTATGATTGAACTGCCCAAGTTGATGCTTTTGGCGCTTGGAGCTCCAGCTGCAGGCTCTCCGCTTTCCCCAACTTTTTTTGCCCTCTAGGGCCCAATAGCAAGACCCTCACATTCTCTCTACTCTACTTCCTCTACTCTACTTCCAACTAACACCTTTAACCCCGCCCACAATGCTACGCCTTGCAACTCGCCTACCAACCAGGCTTACAACTCAATCCCGCCCTCCATTCAAGCGTTGGCAACCAGCTCTCCTCCCTCACCTGACCACGCCCCAATCGCATCCGCACCAACGCACCTTCGCCAATTCACCAACCCTATACAAAAAGAAAGACAAGGGCAGCAGCAAGAAAACACCCACCTCCGCCTCGGACTCACAACCAAGCCCTTCCACTACCGGCTCCGAAGGCCAAGGTCCAGACCCATTCGATCTCTCCCACCTCCAAACCGGCATATCAACCGCCGTTTCACGATTGAAAGATGATCTCTCGAAACTTCGCGCCGGGGGCCGATTCAACACCGCCACATTGGAAGGATTGAAAGTCCAGCTTAGCAAGGATAGTGCTGATTCGTTCAAGTTGGGTGATTTGGCTCAGGTCGTGCCTAAGGGTGGGCGGATGGTTACTATTTTAGCTGCTGAGGAGGAGGTGAGTTTCTGTTCACAACCATGGAAGAGATGAGATGCGACTCGACTCGACTGAATGCTAAGTGAAGCTAAGCTAACCACTACTCTACTCATAGCACATCAAACCCATCTCATCATCAATCATCTCATCAAATCTATCCCTAACCCCACAAGCAGACCCCCACAACCCACTCCAACTCAACATCCCGATTCCGCCCCCGACAAAAGAATCCCGAGACCAAAGCGTGACAGTTGCCAAGGCTGCTTTTGAAAAGGCAGCTACTAGCGTTCGTGATGCGCGAGGCTCAATGCACAAACGACTACAGGATATGCAGAAGAAGAAGACTGCGAGACCGGATGATGTGCGCAATGCTACGGTTCAGATGGAGAAGGTTACGGAGAAGGGTCATAAGGAGGTTAAGGATTTGTTTGATGGGGCTAGGAAGATGTTGGAAACTGCATAAGCATAAGCATAAGCATAAGCATAAGCTTCAGCGGATTCCTTAAGAGCCCGAGGAAAGGAGATTTTTGCATGGTGATGTGATGTTATAGTAGTAACACTTTTCAAATGTAAAATGTAAATTTAGATACAAGAGAGTCTGAGAGCCTGTGAAGGGCGCCATAAAAAACATGCCCAGGCCAGGGATTTAAAAAAAAGCAAGCAAAGGAAAAAGGAAATAAAAACCCCCCATGTATAATACAAAATCCACACGCTTCAATGAGACGATCAAATCAAGCCCATCTCATCTCAATATTCTCAAGCGCGCTTCACACGACCAGAGCTGGAAGCGAGTAAAGACTCAACCTTAGCCAAAAACTGAGGCCTCTTACCAGCCGTCTCATAAGTACCATTGTTCCTCAGATTCCGCACCACATCACCCATCGCAGCAGGCTGATCCTTACCAACCGCCTCCAGGGCCGGATATTTCCCTTGAGCATACTTCTCCATCAAAGTCTTCGTACCCTCAGCATTAAGGGCACCGAATTTAACCTCAGTAGGCTCAACAAGCTCACCCTTTCGTTGCGAAATCTTATCCGCACGCAATTGAGAAAGACGCTTAACTTCCTCAAGCGCCTGAATCCGCTCACCCTCATTCTCAAACAAAACATTCTCACCCTTCCACATCCGTCTCCCCAATTCATGAGGAGGGATATACCCATTCGCAAACCGACCTCCAAGACTCGCAAGCTTTTCAAGAACAGCAGCAGAACGCGAGTTTGCATCCGAGGGAAGCGAAGGCCATGTAGCCTTCAATGTAGAGAAATCAATATCACGCGGCTCATAGCGAACCGGCACAGGACGCTCCTTTAATGCCTGTTCCTGCTCGATCTTTTCAATGGCGGCTTCTTCGGCGGCTTCTTGAGTTTCGTCGCCATCGTCCCTCTTAGCGTCGCGGGGTCGGCGTTCACGACGGCCCTTGGCTTTGGCGAGGGGCTTTTTGTTGAAGGGCTTGCGTTGGAACTGACCCTGGCCCTGGCCCTGACCCTGGCCTTGGCCGCCGGGTCGGACGTTGCGGGCTCGCGGGCTGCGGATGATGCGAGGTTGATCGGATCCTGCGGCGGGAGCGGCGAATGATCGGGCATCAACTGCTTTCAAATTGGTCGGGCGTCTGTTCGGGGCGCCGGATGGTGGGCCACGCGACTGTGTTGGAGGTCTGCGAGGTTTGGTCTGGGCATTCTGTCGGGGTTGTGGGTTGGCTGGAGCTGTCAGGGGAGGAAAGATGTCAGTAAACTTGGATTGTGGGTAGCATTGGTAGTCCAATTCATGGATTGGGGCCTTATATAGCCCTTAAGGTGTAGATTGTATGTGAAGGACCGGATTGAACCTACCGGATGGCTTGCTCTCGCCTTCTCTCGCAGCGCAGGAAACGGAGAAGGGACGCACGGGTGCGGAGAGGCTAATTCGCACGGCTTCCGTGTGACGGGCGAGCTGCCTGAGCTGAGGCCGCATCATCTTGTGGTGTGAGGTGAGGATGGTGGAAAGTTGAACGAACCCACTGGCCGGGACCAACTCAACTTTTGGGAAAGACTCGATTGAACTCGGCGGGCCGCGTCGAGATTCACCGCTTTGGATGCCGCCTTTCTATCTTGAAGTTATGTACTTTGTAGATTGACTGTATCAATGTCCAGGAAGCTGCTTTTATTTCTGCTCAATGATATAATGACTGAATGCTAGATACTAGTTTCTTTTATCTTTTTCTTTGCGAAGAAAGAAAGAAATAAATAAAGCATGAATGGCCGAGAGGTACCTTGCCAAGTTCTATGCTCACCCCCGTGTATTTATTCTTCCGGCAGAAAACCGCACCTGACCGCAACGCGGGCTACCACAACCACAACCTCAACGATTAACGACCACTATTTCATTCTTTTTCCCTCTCAATCTTAGAAAGAAAACAATACCCCAATTACACAATCAACATGCTCCGCCGCAAACCCACCGCCATAACAGTAACGATGGAAGACATCGCTTCATTCGAAGAGTCTCGACTCCGCAAACAAGAAGAACAAAGCAGACACGCAACATCCGAGCAAGGAAGAGCAGCTCCAACACCAACAACAACACAGGCTTCGATCCAAGTGATGAATTGAAACCGTTACCCGGTGATAAAGCGAGGATTGTCCGTTCGCGCGAGGAGAGGATTGGTCTTGGACGACAGGGGTGATGTGATGGATGGCCTGGATGATATACAAACTCGTACGAGTACTATGGCGTTGTGCTGGGTGGATTGGAGGCATCGTATCGCATCGCATTCCGTCATTGACAAACGAACTTGGACGCTCCTCTTTGATCTTGGCCACGAGCTTTCCTTTTCCGCTTCAGCAAACGCAAAATGTCTGAGAATAATATACGAACAACGATAACGATGCACGGCCATATAATTGGGGTTGGGGTTTCATGATGATTGGGGATTCTATTCTATTCTGCCATCTATTTATTTCATTTAATTGGTTATGTTATTTCACGACTGAGCCGATGAACACGAACACGAACACGAAACCGAAACACTGCGCACGCATTACACAACACAACACCCAAGCACTCTCACTCTCACTCTCACTCATTCGACTGGCCTGGCCCCGTACCTGCAAGGCTTATTTACATCTATCTATACACGAATTGGAAGCGTTGAGTGGAAGATTTATATGAACCAAAAAGGCCATCCGAATCTCATTTCCTCAAGATAAAGGAGATGAGATAGGGATTTGGAAGCATAGTTTGTTGTCATGATATACAAGGGGTGGATTTATTGAAATCCAATTTTTTTCGTTTCAGCCAATCGACACCGACATCAGTGAATAAATCAAGAATGATTCGTAGACGACTCGGACCTGGCCACATCACCATAACCATAACATTTTATACACGAGTCGTAGTCGTAGTTCCTGGACACAGTACCGGGGGTAGTAGAGTAAGTAGTATGGACACCAGACCAGAAAATGAAAATGGTAAACATGAACAAAGGAAGGAAAATGTAGATGTGGGTGGATGTGAATATGGTATGGAGATTGTGAAACTATCGGATCGGACAGGTTCGAAGCTCATCTCATCCTCTTTGTCGTTTAGCCATATTATTATCGGCATTCATATCAACAGAGTAATTCCACCGCCTTTTCAATCCCTGAGGATCGAATACACTGGCCACACTTTGTTGCCAGTCCCTGGCGCTAAAGACGACAGGCGGGGCCTGGAATTGCGGAGGAGAAACGGAGACGGACTGGGTTGATGGGACGGTTCTTGAAGGCGACTCGTACTGCATGGGATATTGCTGATGTTGATGTTGATTCACCATGTTTCCGATTGGTTGTGGTTGGGGGGTGTTCATTGGCATTGGGGGGTGAGTTTGTGCTGACGGTTGATGGGTTGACGGAGAAGGCCATGTCCCATTGACTGTAAATTTCAAAGAAAGGAGATATTAGCATTCGCACTCAACAGTATGGGCAATCGACCACGCAGACATCTAGACCTGGGGTGAGAACCATTGGGAAGACGTGGGGCTAATTACTTGATAATGCGCGTAGGGTCCCAACTATTTTCGTCCACCAGGGGAGCGTCAAGGGGATGCGTTGTGGGCGGTTGATGAGGAACCATTCCTAAGGACTGCAACTGAGAGGAAGTGTCGGACTTGGAGTCTTCAGCACCAGCGGAAATCGGAGGGGTGATTGGATGTGCGTTGAGACCCACTCTGGATTGGACATTGCCTAGATGCGGATGATAGTGCGCGTCCATGGGAGGACTGGGCTGATATGGCTCCGACGGGCTTCCGTATGGAAAACTTGGCTTCAATTCAAATGGTCGATGGGTGTCTGCGGAAAATGCGAGCCTTAGTGAGTCGATTTGGGCCTGGATCTCCGGCATAGGCCAGGCGGTTGAGCAGCGTTCCAGTATGCGCATGTGCCGCGTGAAGAACTCTCGCGCGTCGGAGTTGAATTCGGGATCTGGAGATGTGATAGCAATCTGTTTTGGATTTGGATTAGGAAAGAGTCGATTGGGTTGGGTTGGGTTGGGATCAAGATTCACGTACCAAGTGTAACATGGTGCAAGTGAGAATACAGTAGATGGCAAAGTTGATTCCACGCTGCATATAAAGAAGGCCAGAAAGGCCGAATCGTTCAAGAATGGCTTCCTGCAGACGGCAGATACTTTTTGCTGAGGAATAACACAGGGAAAAGTGTATTTTCCAGTCACCCCCAGCCGCAAAGGACTGGGAGGCCACGAGTTGCGGGCGATGCAACAAGATAATGGCCAAGTGGCAATGAGAATGCATATTGCCTACAAAGTGAGACGGAATCCATGGCGGAGAGCCATCGGTTGGGTAATTGACCTGAAGATCGGGCGGCAAGCTGCGAAGCCAATCTGCAAATAGCGGATTCTTCTGCGCAAACTGGGGATTGGCTCCCCAGTCTTTCTGCTTTTTGATTTTGTGATATATGTCTGTGATGATTCGAATATGGCGCGCGTTGCGAACAAAATATGCATATTGCCTGGAACGATCCGATTCATATGCATCAAGGCCCCTGATGTCCAGGGTAGGGCGCATGTCCACAGTTTCGATGTCAACGCCGTAGTCCGAGCGACCTAAGATGGTAAGTAACTGAATTCTTTCAAGCGCATTATCGAAAGATAGAAAATGGATACTTACCTTGAGGAGCACCAATCATGACCTCGACTACCAAGATAGCCTGCCAAACCCGAGTATGGACCAGGCATTCAATCGGACTCAGGTCACAGGGTCTACCTTCGGCGTGAGTGCTGTAATGTTCATGTATGTCTAAATCTTTGGCCATCGATACGATTGTTTTGACGGTTTGCCAGGACCGGTAGTAATAGCCCTTCTTGGGCAATGACTCCCGTGCTTTCAATAAGAGTAGCAGTGCCTGGATCGTGCTTAAGCGCGGAACATCCATGAAATTGGTTTCGTGCCCTGGAGGAGAGAAATTAGCCAAAGGTTGTGTTGTGTTGGGTCATGGTGATGGACTTACTATTTGCCAAAGCAAGCCATTGGGCACCTTCGGCCGGCTCATCAGACAGTCGTCCTGCACATGCGAACAAAGCTTCCAGTAGGAGGGGAGAGATGGAGCGACGGTCATTCTGCCATTGATAATACAGATGCGCACGTGGTATGACGGGCAGGTACGGATGGATCTCATCGAAATAAATTTTGAAGTAGTTCATCACGTCGTCTTCGTCGGGCATAAGTTCGGGTGGGATTCGGATCAACGCGCCAGCGCCAGTGCTGAGAGGCGGGAGTTTTTCTTCTACGTCATCTTGAACCGGTACATCGGGCTCGGCGCGATCTGCTCTTTGTCTCCTTATATATGGAGCTGTGATCGATTAGTAACCTCGTAACCTCACTGGGATACAAGAAGAAGAAAAGCCATACCAATTCCAGTTTCATCAATCTTCAATTCTCCAAGAACATCACTCAGGTTCTCGGCTGTGGATGGCTCGCTCTCAGCGTACACTCCTCGGTCCGCGGCACCAAGCGAAGGGTGCTGCGCCCCCGGATACAATTGGGGTTGATGTTGTTGCTGATAGGGTTGGTGTGACATGACCATTGGAGAAGACCGCATGTCATTATACATCGCGGGCTGATTTGGCGGTGCTTGAACAAATTGCGAATACATGCCCATTGAGTCATAAGAAGATAAGGGTGTCATCGTCGGCTGATTGCCATCTCTATACGTCGGAGGTACCGGGAATGAATGATGAGAGGCTTCGGGGGCGCTGGAAGGGCCTCCCATATCGACAGGCTCTCCACCAGGACCGTCAAGGAATTCACCGTCCTGGCCGATAGTGGGAGGGACGCAGACGAGTTTCAGACGCGTGCATGCCGAGCAGGGCCATGTATTTGTGGTCGCAGCATCACACTTGATTTTTCGCTTCCGGCAGCCATTGCATGCTCGCATCACTATCAATTATTAGCATCTAAGTCGAGGTAGAACATGGAACAGATGGGAGTGGGATTACAAACCCTTCAGTCTCTTGTGTCGGTTATGTTCATCAACAAACACATAGTCTAAAACGCCCAAAGATCAGCATGCGTTTCATATCGGGCTGCGGTGGGGACTAATATCCGGGATAATCTACTTTTTTGGCCTTCTCGAGGAGGCCCCAACGGAGGGGCGAATGAGTAACCCTGCATTGCTCCAAGCTCTCTGAAAAGGGGGGTGAGGAAGGTCGAATTATAAGTATAAGTTGATGGGTCACGTCACGATTCAAAAAACCCGCGACCTGAAGAAAGCGATCGGAACTTGCAAGGACCTGCCTTGGGAAACCGAAAACAATAGTGTGTGTGAGAGAGAGAGAGTGAGTGTGTGAGGGAGCGTGTGAGGGAGTGTGTGTGGTATGAAAGGAACAGAGGTTGGAGCTGAAAGAAGATTCGTGAATATCACCGAATGAACTCTAGGCCACGTCGCGGGCGGCAGCTGGCGGAAACGACACAGGGGATACTTCGAGAGGAAGCAAGCGCGAGGATCGTCCGTGCAATATCTAACAGCAGGGGGGGGTTTACTGTTACTGGCGAATAGTGGAATCAGACAATGCCGGCGCTATGGGCCGGCGCAAGTCGCGAGTTCGGGGTTATCGCACCAGCCTCTCCGCACGGCGGGTTTGATCACGTCCGGGATAGAGAGATTGGGCGGATCTGTAAGCGTGGACCATGCGCGCGCGCACGCAATTGCCAGTTGATGGGGGTTCGGGTTGACAAGAAGGAAAAGGTTGTTTGGGCGCGAGAGAGAGAGAGAGGAAAAGACTCTTTGTGTAGACTGCGCGCAGGTTAGCGAGTTATGCGATCTGGAAGTATCGAAGGATTTCCGAAAGACGTGGAGACGGTACTTAGACTTAGTAGATTCAGAATAGAACAGTCAGTCGGAAATGTAACACGGCGACACCGGCAATAGGAACAAGCATGATGAATGCGCAATGCGAAAAGGTGGAGACAGGGGAATTTACTTTGGATTAGGGAGGAGGAGGGGGAGGATCGAAAATGGCGGAGGAAGCTGAGAGGTGAGAGGTGAGTGGTGAGTGGTGTGTAAGAGGGGTGCAGGTGCACCTTTCGACTGCCAAGAAGGTAGTGGACATCCTTGGATATCCAATAGCGCCCACTCCTCCACTGCAAAGTGGAGAAGGGGGGCGATCAAAGATTGCCTCGTGTTCCGTAATAATAGCCCTACCTTTACCCGGAATACACTTAGTGGCTAGGGGGGTTAATCTACGGATCCCGAACTCCAGGGTTAAACACATGGCCAATTATTGACTAAGTACGGCCCGAGGTGGAAGCAGAGAGGTTAAGTGGATGTCATATATCGAGACTCTTCCTAAGGTTGACTCTGATTCTGTCGTAATCTGGCGATTTGTATGTATCATACTGGTATACTCAGTGTAAGGAATAGAGTAACCCACTCAATTAGACATTGCTTTATCTACTCCGTACTCCATGATGCTCCTACACGTGTAGTGTATTAGAATCAGAATCAGAAGCAGAACCCATCCCACTGGCACTAACCCCGGCCAAGAAAGACAAAGCAATGACCAGACATAGATAGACCTCGGTTGAGGCAAATCAAGACAAAAAGTCAAGGCAAAGCTCATTCAGTTGAAACACCCCCAAACCCTCTCCCTCCTCCCGCTCTTCCCTGGTTCTCGGGATTGGTGCCCTGGGTTTCACAAACCCTAAGAGCGCGAGACATGCAGAGCTAACGACACAGGGGTGGGGACCAGGAGATTCTGGAAGCCCACGAACTGGAACGGCCATGGTTACAAACTGCGTTGCTGGGTTCTTCCGGTGGAGGCCCATGCAGTAATCCTGATCGACTTCGGTAAGTTGCCCAAGTGAAAATACCCGACCTTGCCCAACTATGCCAAACCTAATCCAAGCTTTCGGGACGTGGGGAGTTTAGGGGGTGATCACTACGAGTGAGGAGTGATGATGTGCAGTATGTAATCTTCAGCTCGGGATGGACAGCTGAACACATATGTAGAGAGAAAAAAAAAAAAAAAAAAAAGCACCACAGATAAAAGAGAAAAAGCAAAAAGCAAAGGAAAAGCAGGAAAAAGGAGGCAAATTGTTGTCAGTCAGCGTGGAGCCGGGCGATCAAATTCGACTCGATTGAGCCGAGGTTCTTCCGAATTCGTACCTAGTGAGTCCTCGTACACACGTACTCGTACACTTACACTGGCTACGCAAGGTTGGAGAATTTGGAGAAGGTTTATTAGGGTCGACTGGGAACCTTAACGGGAATAAGGATAAGGGTAGATGGAGATACACACAGAATGGAAATTCTCCGTAGAAATTGCCAAGTACCGAACTGAATATTAAGAAGCTTTCCATTTTCTGCCGTGACCGGAGTCTAATCGACGTAATGTCTCAGACTCTGGCCATGCAGTCCCCTCTCTCTCCCTCTCCCTTTACCCCTACAGGATCCTACATCCTGCAGTCTCCTCCACCAAGAGTACCCTGTAACTTTGACTAGTCAGTCGATCCAGTCCACCGGGTCCATTTATTTTCCATTTGTCCTGGTCACGTGATTATGCGTGTATCCATTTGTCCCGCTTCTTCTCACGTGATCTCATACCTCATATTGGATATGTTCTGATCACGTGAACCCACCTGATACGCAATCGGTCCGAGTGGGACGGACTGCCAAATCGGGTCGACTCTAATCTTCAATT
This sequence comes from Penicillium cosmopolitanum, assembly GCF_028827165.1. Taxonomy (NCBI): domain Eukaryota; kingdom Fungi; phylum Ascomycota; class Eurotiomycetes; order Eurotiales; family Aspergillaceae; genus Penicillium; species Penicillium cosmopolitanum. Next base: position 3,334,374 of record NW_026622678.1, on the reverse strand, counting down.
TGCCCCTCGTCACTTACTTTTACAACTTGCTCGTATACTCCTCACATCACATCACTCACGATGGCGGAGGTACAGAACTCAAACCCCACGATCCTAAACGTGGCCGATCTTCCCACAAGATCCAGGTCCACCAAGAAATCCGGCGACTACGATTATACATCCGGTATCTTCGCCGCCGTCCCCAACCCAGCCGATTTCCTCTCCTCCGACTCAGAAGACGACGATCTGCTAGAGGAGCCCATCGACGAGCAAGAGATCTTCGGTAAGTGCCCCCAACTAGTGTGTATGCGCATGCGCATTTATATGTATCCAGTCCAGTCCAGTCCTAACCCCATCCCATCCAGATCTAATAAAATTAATCTCCGACCCGGAACACCCCCTCTCCCTCGGCGAACTAGCCGTAGTCTCCCTCCCCGACATATCAATCAAACCAACCCTCCCAAACGTCCCCAACTCTCCCCTCCAAACAGTCACCGTCCTGATCACACCCACAATCACACACTGCAGTCTAGCAACGGTCATCGGCCTCGGTGTCCGCGTTCGACTGGAACAATCTCTTCCCCCGCGCTTCCGGATGGATGTGCGCATTAAAGAGGGGACTCATAGCACTGGTGATGAGGTGAATAAACAGCTTGGTGATAAGGAGCGTGTTGCGGCTGCGCTGGAAAATGGGGCGCTTATGCAGGTTATTGCTAAGATGATGGAGACTTGTCGATGATATGATTATGAATTTGAATATGAGTGAATGTGAACGTGAATTTGATACCGATGGATTTTACTGTACCCAAGGATATGGATTTGGATATTTATAAGGGCTGGGATTTAGGACTTTTTGAAATGAATGACAAAATCAAATAATCCAATCCCATCCAAACCTGAACCGTCTCTGCGAATTCGCCGGTCTACGACAATGAAGAAGAACTTGGATGAACTTGAAGCAAACACTCATGCGGTGTATAATTGACTGTGAGACCATTACCTAGGGTAGAAATACATAAAGCGATTGCGCCACGCCACGCCACGCCACGCCGCTCAGCGCATCGGTGATGACTCCATAGTTCTCCAAACCCTTCTCGTTGCGTTTCTTTTTCTTCCTCGATGAATGAAATTATGAGTCCAAAACACCACTCTCCTTCAATCCCTTCCACAATTCCGGTTCCAGGAACTTGCTAACAGTAACATCCTCCGCCAAACCCTTACGACGTCTCGTCTTGAGAACAAAGTCGCGAGCCGTGGCCATAGCACCGGCCTGCTCGAGGGGTTTCAGCTTGACATCACGGTCCAAGGGATCACCGGGTACAACACTCCACTTATCAAAGGCCAGATTCACTGAGGCTTGGCCCTGGGTGTGGATGCGAAGATCCGTTTCGAAACCGAAGGAGTCAATTACTGGAATCAAACCGCGGACCGAGTATAGCGGTGTACCCGCGATAGGACCGTCTGAGAGGACGTGTCCGCGTCGGCGAGAGAGGACGGTGTAAACCGAGGCCACGGCGTCAGCGGGTCCGGTCATTGTGCAGGAATAGATTGGCTCCATGAGACGGGGGGAAGCCATTAGGAATGAAGAATAGACGGCGCGACGAGCGGTTGGGATGATTTGACCTCCTCCTCGGTAGATTGCTTGCTCGGCAAGGGAGACGTCTGTGAGTCGGAACTTGGTGTTGCGAATGGCTGGAAGTAAAAACATTAGTATCGATGCCTGTAAATGAAAGAGTAGTGAAGACTTACGTTCTTCGCATAGTGGCCCTTCTCTGGTTCCCCAGCTGAAACCCTGAGTGATCGAGTCTCGGACGGTGCCAAGAAGTTGCTTGTTCACTTGAGACGGTAGGGTATCATCTTGGAGAATATTGGGGCCCATCTCGTCCGGGCCGAATGCCCAAATGCTGCGAGCGGCAAGCTTATCCCAGTCGTAATTATCCTCGAAAAAGCGCGCGACCTTTCGGATAGGGTCTTTGATGCTGACCCGGCCGCTTTCAATGTCCTCGGCGATTCCTTCATCCAAAGGCTCGGCAATCATGGTGATTTTGTTCTTCTTGTTTGGGGTGATCGAGTAGCACATGATCGCAGAGGTCTCAACGACAGTCTCACAGAAACGTGTCACCGGGTCGGAAACCTTGATTTCCATCTCTGAGTACAGTCGACGAAGATCGTGCAGCACACAGTCCATATAAAGCTCACCCGTACCCAGCACGATGTGCTCGCCAGACTCTTCGACCTTGGTTGAGATCAAAGGATAGCTCTTGTTAATTTTGCGCAGACCGTCCAACATCTTCGGCAGTTCAGATGGGTTGACGGGTTCCACAGCGACCTTGAAGACCGACTCGGTCATGTGCTTAATGGGCTGGAAGATATATGGTTCTTCGTCTTCTTCGAGCTTGAGGGGGACCAGGGTGGCGGTTTTAACAATAGAGTTATCCACACCACCCAAGAGAACCCAGTTACCAGCAGGAACACCATCTGTGGGGATGTTGTAGCAAGTCTCTGCGATCCATGTGTCGGAAATCGTTGCGACAACCATATCTTCTTCATCTTCGGGGGTATAGCCTTCACCAAGGACACGAACTTGCTGACCGGGTCGAGCTGTACCACTCAGAATTCTTCCAAACGAGTAGAAGCCAGTCGCGTCAGTGGTGCTGAAAAGCTTGGTGACATGAACCACAAGGGGTCCATCTTGGTCACAGGCTGCCATTGAGCTTGCAACCTTTGAGTCCAATGGACCGGTATAATACCGCTCCAGCATGCGCTGGGCACCCTCGACTGGCGAAGGGATGTGTTGCACCGCCATATCGACGAAACCACTAGGAGGGCCGAAGAATTGCTCACAAACCAGGTTAAGCAGCTCCTTTGCATCCGACTTCAACTGAGATGGCTTCAGGTGGACGCCCACCGAAGCTAATGTCTCCTTAAGGTCCTCGGGACTTTCACTAAGGGTGTGAGAATAAAGCTTGTAAATAGGCTCCAAGACGAATTTCACGAAAGCCCGTTTGGAGTTCTCTTCCACGCCCTTGCGGGTGAACTTCCGGCTTCGGGGGTTGTAGAAGATATCTCCCCAGAGTCGCGCGGCGAACTCTGTGGAGTCAAGTCGGGGATAGGTGTCTGCATACATCCTGGCGAATGATTGCAATGTGAAGCACCAGTTCATCGAACTAGAAGCGAACGCAACATTTCCCTTCTCAGGGCTCAATCGTCGGCGTTCACCTTGTCCTGGCAAGACGTTTTCAATAACTGTGTTGATTTCTTCAATCACATGCTTCAGTTTGAAGTAGGCATCGTTGGGCGGAAGCTTGAGTTCCAGGATAAGGCGGTCCATTTTGTTCACAACCAGCGTCATGGGAATATCTTCCAGCACTGCATGTTTGATGATCTGCTCAGTATTGGCCTGAACACCCTCGACAACATCCACAACGAGGACTACACCATCTGCCAAGCGAACCGATGCGGCAACTTCATCCACAAAGTTCACATGTCCGGGGGTATCGATGATGTTAAGAAGATGGGATTTGCCCTTGGTGCCCTGGAGAACCAAGCTCATCGGAGCTGATTTGACCGAAAGACCGCGCTCGCGTTCCAGAAAGTGAACATCAGTGTATCGCAGCTGCTCCTCCTTGCGCTTACCGATGCGCTTCTCGAGACGTTCCGTCAAGTCGTGTGTCTGTCGGACCAGCATATCCATAAACGCAGTCTTTCCATGGTGCAGATGGCCTACAACTGCGACATTTCTTATTTGATCGGGGAAGTTGAGCAGATCTGACATGAATTCGCGAGAGAAATGAACGGGAGGGAGCTCTGTTTCGGCGATTGCAAATTTCTTCTGTTGGACGGGGGCGATGATAGGTTCCGATAGAGGTTGCGCATCCTCCTCTTGGACCATGGTCTCGACATCGGTACCGTATAGTTGTTGTGCGCTGGGATAATATTGCTTGTCTTCGTGCAAAATGACGGCGTTTGAAGGTCCATCTGTCGCGACACGGGGATTAGCGAATGGGGAGCGGAATTGGAAATCGAAGCGCGGCGCGGCGCAGAGCAGCAAAGCTTACCATCGACCTCCATTAACTGCTGGTCATTCACATCCTCTTCCTCCTCTTCATCATCGAATGCTTCATCGAACTTAAAGGCCTCGGGGACCTGCTCATTCTGCTCCTCGTCGGAGTCGGCCTCGCCGATGTAGTTACCGAACCTAGGCCCCTGGTTAGAACGCGTTGCGCATTTGGTAGAGGGGAATAGAAATTGAAAACGCAGTCAGGTAGGAGGGGGAATATAAAGAACATACTCGTCATAAAGATCCTCCATGGTGGGTATGAATGGCAGGAATGGGCGCAAAGTGAAGATGATCCGCCCGATTCGGTGCTGGCGTGACGCCGGAGTGGAAAGTTGGAAGATTCTCAACTTTCACTTGGTCCGAGCGTTCTCAAGTACTCCCCGCCTACACCGTACAGCTCCTCACTCCACGGCTGCCCCCCCCCACTATATTAGAACCGCACCCCTCGGTGGAATCTTCTCCTTTTCATCAATTGATCTCAGTTCCGTTCAATCCTTTTACATTGCACCATGTCTTCCCTTCCTCCCGTCTACATTGTTTCCACCGCCCGTACCCCTGTGGGCGGTTTCCTTGGGTAAATATATACTTGCCCCTCAATATTTGGTTACCGCTTCCGATAAAACTAACAAGGAAGCAGCTCTCTTTCCACCCTTGCTGCTCCCAAGCTCGGTGCCCATGCTATCAAGTGTATGTCCAATCCTTCATGACAATCATTAAGACACGCCTTGAACCCATTGCTAACAGAGAACTATAGCCGCTGTCGAGCGTGCTGAGGGCATCAACCCCGCCGATGTCGAGGAGGTCTTCTTTGGCAACGTTCTGTCTGCTGGGTAAGTTGAGGATACCGGAGCCAGGATAATTGCTCCCATTTGACAATGTTACTAACGAACTCCCTCACAACAGTGTCGGACAGAACCCTGCCCGCCAATGCGCTATCGGTGCTGGCCTCGCGGATTCCACCGTCTGTACCACCGTCAACAAGGTCTGCGCCTCCGGCCTGAAGGCCGTCATCCTCGGTGCCCAGACCATCATGACCGGAAACGCCGACATTGTCGTCGCCGGTGGTGCTGAGTCCATGTCCAACACCCCTCACTACCTCCCCAACATGCGCACTGGCGCCAAGTACGGAAACCAGAGCCTGGTCGACGGAATCCAAAAGGACGGTCTGCAGGACGCCTACGGCAAGCAAGAGCTCATGGGCTTCGCTGCCGAGGAGTGCGCCGAGGACCACGGCTTCAACCGCGAGCAGCAGGACGACTACGCCATCCGCAGCTACCAAAAGGCCCAAGCCGCGCAGAAGGCCGGAGTTTTCGACTTCGAGATCGCTCCCATTGAGATCCCCGGTTTCCGCGGTAAGCCCGGTGTCACCGTTTCCCAGGACGACGAGCCCAAGAACCTCAATCCGGAGAAGCTGCGCGCTATGAAGCCCGCTTTCATCCCCGGCACCGGCACTGTGACCGCCCCCAACGCCTCCCCCCCTGAACGACGGTGCCGCCGCACACGTCCTGGTCTCCGAGGCTAAGGTCAAGGAGCTCGGTCTCAAGCCCATCGCCAAGATTCTCGGCTGGGGTGAAGCCGCTCACGCGCCTAACAAGTTCACCACCGCCCCTGCCCTGGCTATCCCCAAGGCTCTCAAGCACGCTGGCGTGACTCAGGAGTCCATCGATGCCTTCGAGATCAACGAGGCTTTCAGCGTTGTCTCCCTTGCCAACATGAAGCTGCTCGGCCTCTCCGAGGACAAGGTTAACATTCACGGTGGTGCTGTTGCCATTGGTCACCCTCTTGGTGCTTCCGGTGCCCGTATCCTGTCTACCCTGATCGGTGTCCTCAAGGCTAAGCAGGGTAAGCTCGGCTGCGTTGGTATCTGCAACGGTGGCGGTGGTGCTAGCGCCCTCGTCCTCGAGCTCCTCTAAATGGATATTAATGATGTATGGATATGAACTGATTTTCAACACTGCGTGTGAGATACCACTGCGTGAATAGCTGGTAGTAGATACCTGGGTTTACGAACCGAATAAAATTTCGAAATACAAAACTTTAATTTTTATGAATATTCAAACTCGACTTAAGTACTAGTATACTAGTATATTGTGTGGTAGTTTAAGTGTCAATGCAAACTAGTTGCAGTAGTTGCTATATAAAAGCTCAAATTATTGGCTTTGCTATACAGAAAGCATACAAAGGTTGATATCGAATTGGGTTATTCACATGCAAGGTGAAAATATTTCATTCAAATTGTTCTAAAGGTAAAAAGTAACAGTAACAAGGCATAAGATGGCGTAAACTAATGCTACATTTTCATTTCCAAGGCTCTCAGGCAAAAGCACCAACAAGCGCCATCAAAATGGCACCACATGCAACAGACACACAAGCCTCAACTCGCCGCCTACCCTGAAGAGTCTCATAACTAGACTCACTAAGGAAATCTTCAGCAAGAAGCTCAACAAGACCCGCAAAAAGAAGAAGCCCGCTACTAATAGCATTGGTGATGCCCACCATAAGCAGACCCGTCGCACTCGCAGGGTCATAAAAATTATGCAAAATGAGACCAAGTGCCTGGCCAAGAGGTGTAGTCGTTCCATAAGCAAGCGACATGAGCCAAGGCTTCATGGAAGAGGGACCAAAAAGGTCAGGGATTAGCGACGCAATGCGCGAACCCAGGGCGAAACCTTCAAAAGTTTGATGGAAACTGATAGCGACGAGTAGAACGACAAACGATGTCCCCGTTGCAACGCTAAGCGCCATACCGATGAAAATGCTGTGAAACAAAATCCCCGCTTCCAAGAGGAGACATTGCAAAAGTTGCCGTTGGGGATTTTGCATTGGCATGTTGGAGTGCTCGCTCAATCGCGGCCGGTGACGGCGAGCAGTAGTAGAGTGCACTGCTGAGGGACGGGAACGGGGTTGTCCATTGATAGGGGTAGTGTCGTCTGCATATACGTCAAGACCTTCAATATCAGCACCTTCGTCTTCCTCCCCTTTATCTGATTGGGAGCCGATAGCATGTGGGTGTTCGGATTCGTATTCGAGCGAGGCAGCAGGCTCAGTGGTGTCCAACGGGTTATTTTGTCGTAGGCCTTCCATGCGGATATTGCCCGATGCTTCCCGGTCATGGTCGAGTAAATAGTCCTGAGTCCCATGGCGGAAGTCATCGAGTGATTCACGGCCAATATCGCCCATTAATGTATCATAATCGTTTCCGTGAACATGGCCTGCTCCTTTCATCGCGAAGAACATTTCTACCAGCACGACGGCAAATACAGACATCATCGCGACAAACCCGGCCATGGCCCGGTAGGAGTGGCTCCAAAACTTGGGCAGACATGGATCTGTCAATGACATGAAGGCTGTAGGAAGCAGGTGTACGAATGCTGTAGCGATCAAAACGCCTGTCCCGAAATGTCTGGATATGAAAAGGAATCGACGTGGAATAGGTAAACCGGGGAAACGGCGAGCAAGGACTGGGAAAGAGCATGCTAATATAGAAAGAGATTGTTAACTATTTGACGATCTCTTGCTGGACACTATCCTGACGCAGACAGAAAAAGGAGGTGGTACGTACCAAATGTACTCAAGACGAGAATGAGGAAGAGCGCCATAACATGCAGAGGCGTGTTATACGCACCCCGCTGCCCGGAGCCACATGTTGATCCATCATCAGTGTCCGAAGCTCGTACAAAGTTCCCATTTCGTCGTTTAAGCTCAGCTTGTAGGAGAGATTCGGGGAGTTGCGAGAGGGCGTCGAGGGCGAAATCTGATAGACAGTCAGAAGCAAGTTCTCTCACCCGGTATGGTGGGGCTGGTGTTGGGGCTGGAATGGATTGCTCACCAAGAGATCTCCCGCCTACATCCAATGCCTGCGCATTCTGCATTTTTGATCGGGGTGTGTACTCGATGCTGCTGGGCCCGAGCCACATCCGCAAGCTCGGAAGATCAATTCGGGGGGCGGAGAGGAGAGTTCCGCCGGGTGCCAAGGCTGGAATCACGCAATCAGATTCGCGTTACAATATCCTGCAATGTGCTAGCACCGTATAGGCGATCCCGATCCCGATCTCGGGCGCATCGTTGAAGCAAAGCAAAGCGGAGAGTTTCGGGCCACCTTGCACGCGTGTTATCCATCTTATCTCGGCAGCTTACTAACCGCGCGGATCCCGGGGCCATCCCGCAGCCTTACCGATGGAGGTGGAGGTGGAGGATGTTGAGTTACTCGTAAGAAGGACGTTCTGCAGAATGTAATTGTATTTAATATCTAAACTAGCAAGTGTGGTTGGAATATGTTCGTTGTTGTTGTCGATGCGCATATTTCTATCTATTGTTGAGCTTCATCCAGCCGCTATTGCCTTTCGAGCGACGGCCTTCATCTGCGCCCTGGCCCTGGCCCTGGCTGGATGGTTCATTGTTTGCCCCTTCATTTGGTTGGATGGGGACTGAAGGTGAGCTCGAGATGTTGGAACTCTGTATGAAAGGTGGCTGATCAGGCTCTGTAGGCCCATCGTCCCATTCATTTTCTTCTAACAGTTCCCATTCTGCACTGGTCATCTCTCCAAGTAGATTGGCCTTTAATTTATCCACGATCTTCGTGGGCGTTGGTAGCTTCCAGGTGCGCACATACTCGGATCCTTCGGATCCAGCTAGAAAAGAGTGCACCGTGCCGTGTGAATAGTGTCCAAGCATGGGGAATGATTTCCTGCGTTGTATCGTCGTTTGCGGGGAGTCCTTGGTGGACTTGATCTTAGTCTGTGTATCGCGACTTGCAAAAGCTCGCATCAGAGAGGAAGGCTGGGCTGGTGGAGCAACTAGTAGCTGGTACATGCTCTTTCCCATGTCGCAAACTTCTTCCCAAGAGTCGGATGTCAGGTTGATGCCTTGGGTTCGGCATAGCCAAGCCACATCCCAGGCCAACAATGTCGCTCCCTCAAGAAAGAGCGCATATGTGCCAGGGTCTTCTTTTGCCAGTCGTTGAAGAGACTTGTCAATGAAAAGTGGCCGCGGACGAGACTGGGTACGTGCATCTCCCGTTCTCGAGCTGGCTTGACTCGACAGTGAAGAGTGCGCGGTATTCTTCCCAGTCATTCCACGCGAATCATATGAGGAGGCAGGCGGGTATATGGTCGGGGTCGGATAATCTCGATGAGGCAGGGTTATTTCAGCTGGTAGCCTGAGAGAGAGGTAGTGTGAGACTAGGACAAGAAGCTGAGCAACGTTCGAGAAGGAAGTCGATATTTGAGCGGGCGTGGCACCTTCAAAGATGTCAGTAAACTGTGGGCGCACAATACTTGTACCCATCGTGGAGGACTTGCCATTCATGTCCCTTAAATCCACTATGGGCATGCCTCCTAGCACGTATAGTTGACGAGGATCGCCCTTCCTCGCCGTCTTCTGTCGTAAGCCATAGAGATGGGCAGCTTCTCGACAAAGAAAGATCCTTGCCTCCGCCGTCTTACTATGCAAAGAATGCCAAAGATGCTCAGCTCTTTTGGTTGCATTCTGAACAGCCGTCAGACTAGCCGTTTCCCGCTCCACAAGCTGGTACTGGGCAGATTCAGCATCGGCGCGTCTCCGAGCCAGAGTTGCTTTTCGTTCCGCCAGGTCAGCTTTTTTAACCCTAATATCCTCTTTCAGGGCTGCGGTATTTCGGGACAGGTCGTCCCTCCTTGAAGCCGAGGCGACTTGTTTGCTGGAGATCGTTTGGAGAGACCAAGTACTCGTACTCGTACTTGGATGGCTCAATCTTGAAGACTGCTCTCCAGGCCCGAGGTGTTGATCTTTCGGAGCTCCATGGGAAACGGCTGTTTCAATCTGGTTCGCTAGGGTTTCCTTCTCTAGAAGAGCCCGTGTGGTATCCAAGCGCAGAGGATAGAGCCGATTGCGGGCACATGTCGGACAGAGGTGTGGGAGGCGGGAGTGGGCAGAGTCGCATATATGGCAGCTCATCGCAGATGGTTGATAGCTCTCAACGGAAGTTCAGAGGCGGCATTTCCACGGTATGTCGAAGGAGCTACCAGAGCTGCCGCCGAGAACCATGAGGATGAGGGGTGAGGAGAAGAAGGTGGCAGCGGTGTCGGAGAGGGCGCGTTGTGATGTCGTCACCTGACGCTCGGGCGCGGACCCAGCCATGTAATCTCACGGGATCTGCCTATGCCCTTTTAACGGTTGTGTACAACCAGGGGAAGTTCCGATATGCATTGATTGCCCACCAACTCATTCAAATACTGGCCATTGTGTTTTCTTGAACTTCCAAATTTCGAACAACCAGTGTCAACCACTTCAAAAGAGTCACCATGGAATCGCCGGGCGGTGCCCAATCTAATATGACATCTCAATCCATAGGGGTTGGCCAAACACACAGCCCAGCTGCAGTGGAAGAATTTCCCATCGTCACCCGTCTTACCCAAGGACTCGCTGAATGTGACTGGGACCAACTGCAAGAAAAATACACGGATGCCATGGATGAGCACAGCCGGGTAGAGGAGGAGCTTCGCGTCGAGACCGCAAGATTGCTAGAGGTAATTGTTCATCCCTGCACCCGAATGTGATATATGTAAATATTGACCATGAGATAGGTTTTCACAGCTTGGTCCCAAACGACTGTCTTACAAGACGAGAGGCGAGCTTTAAAACGGTATGAAACCTTTCCCCTTCCAGGAAACTGCCTCCAAAGGCCACGGCCATGAAAATGATAGCTAAAAATTCCATAGATTCAAGACGCAGATGCAGCACGTACAAAACTCCGAAGTGAGCGTGGAGAATAAGAAAAAGCACTGTAAGTGAGACGATGGTGCTTCAGTTGTCTTGGAGAAAGGGCTAATTTTTGCATGCAGACAATGATGTTGTCAAGGCGTTCCAGAGCGCCCTAGCCCTGCTCAACGAGCAGATGAAGGCTTAATCTTGATTATCTTAAACTACAAGTCTCTGGCTCAGGCTCCGCTGGCGGATGCCGAGTCACCCTATCAATTGATATGCGGCGGTGATCAGTTTCACCAGATGGAGATTTCCATGTATTCCTTAAATTTGTTTAATCAATTTCTGTGAACGCTCAAACATCGTATACATCACAGAGTTAACACATTAATATGATGAAAAGTCTCAGTTAGAATTCCAGAAAAATCAAGATCCCGCCCGATTCAGGCCGCAGCTATCAGTCACCGGATCGTCCACCCCGGGCACTTCTTCCAGTAATATCCTGCCAGTTAGCGTTGATTCTTCGTCCAGTATTCGCGAGGAGACCCTCTTCTTCGGCTTCCTCGGCATCTTCATCCAGCTGTCTCTCGTCCAGTTTCGGCGATCGGAACAGAGTAGTAATGAAGACGATTAGATATACACCTGAAGACAAGGGGTGTTAGTCCAAGAAGCAAACACATTAACAAAGACCGTGGGATAGGGATACTCACCGAGGAAGAAGAATTGTGCCCAGAAAAACACCACACCAAAGAAAGGGAAATTGAGAGTGATGCGGTTTAGGAACGTGCTGACAACACTAGGGGGTGCATACCCGCTGCGCGGCAGGGTTCTTCGCCAGTTCAGAGCATGGCTTGATGAGCTCCTCACTGTTGGAGCAGTCTGGCTGCCCGAAAGGCAGAATCGGTTCCCTGTCGCAGAACGTCTGTGGGCCAAAAGTTGCATACTGCGGAGCGACTACCATGGAAATGGAGTAATTCAGCGCTAGTGTAATCAGCATCAACATGGAAGTTGCCATGAGCAGAGCTTGCGGTGACGTATGACCCTTTCGAATTTGGAAGATTCTGATCCAAAGGAACCGAATACCAACCACGGCAATTCCAGCGACAGAGCTGCAGAATAGCAGTAACACCAACGCCGTAAATATAGCGTAGTCAACTGGAAAGACCTTGGCAGAATGAACCAAAGCCCAGTTCACGGGATTGAAGATGTTGACATGTCCGAGGATATATCCACAGCGGTGCTTGCAGATCGAGTTCTTTGCTTTGTCGATGGCCGTAAGGAGCATTGAGACCCACACTAAGAGCGCTACCAAGAGTAGGATAATACCTCCAAGCAACTTGAATGGACGGAAGACGGCCTCGATCTTGAACCAGAACCGTATGAGCCAGCTTCGTCCTTCGCCTTGGGCTTCATCGACTAGACGTTGACGTCGAATTAGAGTTCTCTCCTCTCGGATGAGAGTGTCAAGTTCCCGACGGTCCTTGGAGGATAAGAGTTCCGGATTTCCTCCACAGCGACCCTCCAGCTGGCGTTGTCGTTCCTGATTTGTCTCAAGTTGGTGCGCAGTATTCGCACGCAAAGTGGGGTTGGATATCGAGGGAGCCGTCTTGATCAAGCCAATCGGGAGCAGCGCGAGCCCGGACGAAGTATATAGAACATAAAGACAGAGGCCAAGAGTCATAAGCAGACCAAGGGCAAATGTCAATGCACGCTCCCCATCTGCAGCAATGTTAGTCTCGTTTTCAATTTCGTGGATTGTGACCAAGACCCACGGTTCTCAGTGAGCAACTTCTTGAAATAATCAAAGTCCAAGTCGCTCTTATTGTCAGAAATAGGAGCGAAGAATCCCACGAGGAAAAGGATAATCACGATTGCAATGAATGAAAATGTGTACTTGAAAGCGCCCCAGAAGCGCTGCCCCAATGTCTGCTCTCCACTCTCAGTGGCCACTTCATCGTATTCTTCGTACCAGAAGTAGACAAATGGGATGACCAGGAGACATAAGAGTGCATCCAGGGAATAGAGAATATAATAAATGATAGTCAGAGCATAGGTGATGCGGTCGACTGCCTCTTGGGTTGCCCACTCTTTCCGTTGGCCTAGTCTGGATGAAGTAGTTGACGACACCAGTGCGACATCCACCGGAAGCAGAAGCACCGTAGCAAGGAGACTGGTGATTGCGATGATACAAGTCAGAGTTACAGACGGCGAGCGATCTCGAGGAGTCTGATAAACATAAATGAAAACCGAAGCCGCCGCAAGCAAGACAGCTATCACGGCTCCGTAGACGATCCAGATCAGAGATGTCTGAAGAAGGGCCATGTTGAAGTGAAGTGATTCCGCATGAGAAGCAGAAATTTCAACTGGCGTGAGACAGATAGAAACCACCGGGTTTATTGAAACAAGCTTAGCATTCAAGTCCAAGTTCAAGTTTCATTCCCAAAGGCCGCGAAGTAAACTGACACCGCGTCTGTCGTCATAAGCTAACCCGGTTTGGGAAAGCAGATAACGTGACTTTGTTTGCTCTGGATCACGTGCCATCTCTTTCGACCCGCCCTGCGACAAACAATCTGAGAGATATCCAAGTGACATAAATCTGCATTTCCCAAATTCACTTCACTTCCGACGGGAACGGAGAAGCTTTGAATCTGGTCAGAGTTGAAGCTGCAATGCTTATCGACAATATCAAGCGCAGAAAATAGACCATTGGAACCACATCTCCTGAAAGAGAAAGACCATTTCCAATGCAGTGCTATACGGAGCTGCTACCCCCAACGGGGGTCACCCATGCATTGGCGGTGCCCTTTATCTCCGCAACAGCACAAAATTTGATCGTGGTGCGATCTTCCCTGTTGCAGGTGTTCTCCCTCATCAAAGCCTCCACTCAAATAGAAGGCGAAGTCTCAGAGACCCACCCGTCAACATCTCACCCATCAGGAACGAAGCTACTCTTGGAAAAGGAGTATCAATTGCCTGGAACAGTCACAGACTTGAGCCGCGTCAAAACTTTGAACTCGAAAAGTGGCGGAGAGGCCATTCTTCTGGCGGTCCGCAACGCGAAGCTCTCCTTGATCGAATGGGATCCCGAACGCCATGGAATCTCTACCGTCTCCATTCACTACTACGAGCGAGATGATCTGACGAGAAGCCCCTGGGCACCTGATCTGAGCCGATGTAGCAGCATTCTCAGCGTGGACCCGAGTAGTCGCTGCGCGGTGTTCAACTTCGGGATCCGCAACCTCGCAATTTTACCCTTTCATCAAGCGGGGGATGATCTGGTGATGGATGACTATGATTCAGAGTTTGATGGAGAGCGCCCGGCTGTTGGGAAGAATAACGACGGAACAACATATCAAACCCCTTACGCAGCTTCATTTGTCCTGTCCTTGACGGCTTTTGACCCTTCTTTATTACACCCAGTCAGCCTTGAATTCCTCTACGAATATAGGGAGCCGACTTTTGGAATCTTGTATTCTCACATTGCAACTTCGAGTGCCCTGGTTCACGAGAGGAAAGATGTGATGTTCTACACCGTCTTCACTCTGGATCTCGAGCAACGGGCTTCGACGACCCTCTTATCTGTTTCTAAGCTACCCAGTGATTTATTCAAGGTAGTGGCTCTTCCACCTCCTGTGGGAGGTGCATTGCTCATTGGTTCGAATGCGATTGTGCACGTGGACCAAGCCGGGAAAACCAACGCAGTGGGCGTGAACGAATTTGCTCGCCTAGTTTCGTCATTCTCTATGAGCGACCAATCCGATCTAGCTTTCCGCTTGGAAGGCTGTGTTGTGGAGCGACTCGGAGGAGACAGTGGTGATCTAATTCTCGCACTTGCATCGGGGGATATGGCCTTGATCCGATTTAAGCTTGATGGTCGATCCGTTTCAGGAATGTCAATTCATCGCCTACCAGCACCTTCAGATGGAAGTCTTTTGAACTCAGCAGCTTCTTGCTCTGCATGCTTCGGCGACGGGAATGTCTTTATTGGCAGCGAAGATGCGGATTCAGTTCTTCTTGGGTGGTCTCATTCGACTGCTTCCTTCAAGAAGGCAAGACTAGAATCGAGACAAGGAGCTGATGGCTTGGATGATCTCTCTGACGATGATGAGATCGAAGATGATGATCTTTACTCCTCTGTACCGGAGCCCATTCGAACCGATCAACGCACTGGCTCGGATAATACAACCTCTGGATACTATCACCTCCATCTGAATGACCGACTCTCTAATATTGGGCCTTTACGAGATGTGACACTGGGAAAAACCTTCACTGCCACCAAGAAACTGGACCAGGATCAGGATCAGGAAAATCCATCCGATAAGGAAGTCTCCGCCGACTTGGAGCTAGTCGCATCACAAGGTTCCGACAGAGCTGGTGGCTTGGTCGTCATGAAGCGTGAAATAGACCCTGTCGTGGCAGCTTCCGTGAACATCGATGGAGCCGACGCCGTATGGTCTGCTACCATTCTCACCAAGGAGGAAGCTGCCAATCAATATGTGATAATTTCATGCCAGACAGAGATCAATGAAGTGTCCGAGGTCTTGAAAGTCGAGGACTCAGCCTTGCAACCCTACAAGGCCCCCGATTTCAACCCTAACCAGGATCACACCATCGACATTGGGCCTTTGGCCGGATCATCCCGTCTCGTCCAAGTCCTACAGAACGAAGTTCGAAGTTATGACTCTGGTAAGTTTTAACCTTGGAGTATTGGGGCAATCTGAAATGGAACGCTTACAAGAGAAACTTCTCCAGAACTGGGCTTAGCACAGATATATCCGATCTGGGACGAAGATACCGATGAAGAACGAGTCGCTGTCAGCGCTAGCTTAATGGATCCTTTCATTGCCATACTTCGAGACGATGCTTCTCTTTTGCTCCTTCAAGCAGATGAAAGTGGCGATCTAGATGAAGTTGCGCTACAGGATGACATTTCGAATCTCAAATGTCGTTCGATTTGTCTCTACAAGGACAAAAACCACACATTTACTTCGGCATCGGATTCTGTGGATGGTGGTGACACGCTTCTGTTTGTTTTGACTTCAGACTACAAAATTCTGGTAAATTATTGATGCAAAACGCGATGCTTCTTGAGCTCGAGCTCTGACTAACACTCATTCTTTCAGATCATCCATCTTCCTGACATGAAGCAACTGTTTTTGATCGATGGCATTGACTGCTTACAGCCGATATTGTCAGCCGAGCCACCACGACGATCCAATACGAAGGAAACCATCAACGAAATCCTTATTACCGACCTCGGTGATCGTTGGAGTACTTCACCCTACTTAATTGTATGAACTGTCACCTTAACTAGACATTTGACAAAATCCTAATCTGAAGAATAGGCTCGAACCGAGAACGACGAAATCATCGTCTACAAGCCCGTCACAATCTCCACAACAACCGGGGACCAACCGACCCAAGAGCTCCGATTCTTCCGAGAAGCCCATCACAGCCTCTCGAACATATCTTCCAAAACACCATCAGAAGAAATGCAAAGCCGCGCAAGGCCACTGCGCAAATTCAACGACATATCAGGGCTCAGCGGAGTTTTCCTACCCGGCGTCTCTGCAGGATTCATCCTTCGAACATCAGCAAGTTCCCCACATCTAATCCGTCTCCGTGGAGATTTCACGAAATGGCTCGACGGCTTTGACAGTGCATCACTCGGCTGCGAGAAAGGCTTCATCTATGTCGATTCAGAGAATGTGATTCGCGCATGCCAATTCGCACTGGAGACCCAATTCGACCATTCATGGACGACGCGCAAAGTTCCACTTCATGAACAAGTGGACTTTTTAGCCTATTCCACCGCCTCGGAAACCTATGTCGTGGCCACCAGCGTCAAGACCGAGTTCAAGCTTCCCGAGAACGACGAATTGCAC
Source organism: Penicillium cosmopolitanum (assembly GCF_028827165.1). Taxonomy (NCBI): domain Eukaryota; kingdom Fungi; phylum Ascomycota; class Eurotiomycetes; order Eurotiales; family Aspergillaceae; genus Penicillium; species Penicillium cosmopolitanum. Next base: position 3,317,769 of record NW_026622678.1, on the reverse strand, counting down.
CCAGAATGGCGGACCGAAGGCGTATCATTCTTGCCCGAGGTCCCGCAGAGCTCGATCAAAGTCATAAGTCCCAAGTCGTGGACTGTTGTTGACAGTTACCCGCTCGAGCTGGCGGAGCATGTAACAGCCGTAAAAAACATCAACATCGAGGTCTCGGAGAATACGCACGAGCGTAAAGACCTCATAGTTGTCGGAACGGCCATGGCCAAGGGCGAAGATATCCCCGCACGCGGATGCATCTATGTATTCGACGTGATTGAAGTGGTTCCTGAACCGGACCGGCCCGAAACAGGTCGCAAGTTGAAGCTAATTGGCAAAGAGACCGTCAAGGGTGCCGTGACTGCGCTATCGGGAATTGGTGGTCAGGGATTCGTGATCGTGGCCCAGGGTCAAAAGGCCATGGTTCGAGGCTTGAAGGAAGATGGAAGTCTTCTCCCTGTTGCTTTTATGGACATGCAGTGCTATGTCAGTGTTACGAAGGAACTCAAGGGCACGGGTATGGTTTTACTTGGGGATGCTATGAAGGGTCTTTGGTTTGCGGGTTACTCGGTACGTTCCTCACTCTTTTAGCTTAGGCCTTCTTCTCTCCGCCACGACGCATTTGAACACATGAGCTGACCATCTACACTACAGGAGGATCCATATAAAATGGCCCTCTTCGGCAAGGACCCGGAATACCTCGAGGTTGTCACCGCGGATTTCCTGCCGGACGGGAATAAATTGTATTTCTTGGTTGCCGACAGTGACTGCAACCTGCATGTGCTGCAATACGACCCTGAAGGTATGTTATCACCACCGCCATCGCCATCGTTATGATGCATCTAGCTAGCTAGCAGCCCAGCCAACCCAAACCCAACCATCAAACTAACCCACCACCTCTTATAGACCCCAAATCCTCCAACGGCGACCGCCTCCTAAACAGAAGCAAATTCCACACCGGAAACTTCGCCACAACAGTCAACCTCCTCCCCGAACAGCTGTCTCATCCGAACTCCTCAAATTCACCAACAACACCTCATCCAACTCCGACTCCGACATGGACATGGACCTAGACACCACCACCCCGCAAACATCCACGCACCAAATCCTCCTAACATCCCAAAACGGCTCTATTGGCCTAATAACCCCCATAACCGAAGATACCTACCGGCGCCTCTCAGCGCTGCAATCGCAATTAATCAACACAATCGAGCACGCGGGCGGATTGAATCCGCGCGCGTTTCGCGCTGTTGAGAGTGATGGCGGTGGTGGGCGGGGAATGGTTGATGGGACTTTGGTTAGACAGTGGTTGAATCTGGGCAGGACGAGGCAGGCTGAGATTGCGGGACGGGTTGGGGCTAGTGAGTGGGAGATTAGGGGGGGATTTGGAGGTTGTTGGGGGGGGATGGGTTGGGGTATCTCTAATGTGATGATGATGTGAGAGGAAGGAAAGGGGGGGCTTAGAATGAATGAATGAGAGAGGGAGAGAGTACTACATAGTTGAAAATGTATGGAAAGATCATGATTTCTTCACGGAGCACTTATGTTCATAGATCTAGCCTAGTCTAGTAACTATAGTCTACTAGTAACTAGTCTAGAGGAACGACCTCGTTCTCGTTCTCGTTCTTGATCAGCAGCTAAGATACGATATCTTCCACCTCCCAGTCTCATATACATGCATACTATCAAAAACCACACAATGTATGATGAAGAAAAGCAATGGAAAAAATTGGTATCTTTTTGAATTTATTCTTCTTGAAAAGTATTGATCCAGTTCTGGCCTCCCTGCTGCTAGGAATAGAGTAGAGTAGAGTGGCCTCTCAACATCGACCAGATCAAAACGCAGTAAAGTAAATAGCAGCATAGCATCATAACACGATTGTGGGATATAACCAAAAAACCGATCCGAACCGAGCATATAGAAATCAAATCAAATCAAATCCGTAGAAATCAAATCAAGTCCATCCAGTGACCGTGACCAATGAAAGAATCAAAAGCCAAAGCCTGCCTAGTTTCGACAAGGCCTCCCCCACAATGGGGGGGAAAGAAAAAGACTTGTTCGAAGCATCCACAAGGATATGGCGAATCGCCCAAAAGAAAAGACAACTCCAAAACACCGCCCTGGATCGCCGATTTTGCTGCAAACCTGGCAACATTGATATTCGAAAAAAAGACACCCCCAAACCCTGAACCCCTCCTCCTGAAAAAGAGCAATGAGCAAAAAATAGATCCAGATCAACACCGTGAGTGATCCGATCTCCAGAGACGATGCTGCGAAGCCAACCAAAAGAGAGAAAAAAGACTCGACCCTAGCATATTATCAGGAAAAGGGGAAAAAAATCCATTTCTCCCGAACAGCCAGAACAGGGGGGAAAAGAAAAAGCGTCTAATAACATAACGAGAAAGCTCAAAGGCCAAAAATAACCCCATCCAAATCCCAGTGTAAATGCAGATGCAGATCCCAAAAAAAGCACGGAAAAAAACAAAACGCCACTTTAGCGCCGGTGACCTTGCCAAACCCAACCCAATGGTATAATCTCAACTTTCAACTTTCATTCAAAACACGTCCTCAGCAGCAAAATACCTCTTACTGCGACCCCGGGAAGCGACGAACTTCATCTCAGGCATATTGGTATGATGAACGACGTGGGGCCTGTAAACGGCGTCCACGGGGGCTTGCCAGTCATCCAGTCCGAGAGGGAAGTATTCGTACAGAAAATCGGTACTCTCATTTGGGAATGGCAGTGACGACACGAATTGTTGGGGTAGGTTGGCCGTCTCGATTAGGGGTATGGATGAGGAGGCGCTTCGAGAGGGAGTCTGGGACTGCTGAGAGATGCCGTGGGAAAGCTTGCGCATCTTTGAAGGTGGTGCGGCGGATTGGTCGAGGCTTATGGATCTTTGTTGAGGGATTTCCGGAACGTTGGCGTAGGATGTCATCATCTTTTGGTCTAGCTGTAGGCCTCCAACATCACCTCGGTCTTCGTCGTCCAAGAGGGATAGATTAATCGGCGCTGCTGATCCGGCTGTTGGGCCGCTGACGCGTCTTTGGGAGTCGGCCGCTTGTGAAAGCTGTTGCTCTGGACTGGAGTGGGGGAAGATGGATTGGTGGGCGTGGGACATCATGGCATTGTTGGATTGCGGGATAGGGGTCCAGTCGGTGGGTTGTTGCATCATTGTCGGGGGTGGAACGGAGGTTGTCTCGGGGGAGCTACTTTGCACGGTCGTTGAGGGGGCCTTCGCTTTCGCTGGAGTCACGCTGGCGCGGCGTGGTACTGAGTCGCTGGTCGGCGTGCGGTTGAGCGCAGCGGCCGAGTTGGCTTGGTTCTTTCGCGAGGCCGCGGCACTGCCGCTTAGTGGGAGATCCTTTCTGGACTGGAAGTTGCGCGGGCTGCGGCCGCGAACAATCACAGGACCCGACTGAACCTCGGAGATGGAGATCTTGGCACCAGTCGAGAGAGTTGCTACAACCTTGAGCCTAACGACGAAGTGTTGCTGCAGCTCCTTGCGCCGTCCATTGTTGGCCGTCGCGACGCGGAATTGCAAGCGTTTCCAGGCAATCGGGAAGGTCGCGTAGTCGGTATCCAAATCCTGACCAGCCATGATATCGAGGGGAATTGGTGGGGGCTCCTTCTCAATCTTGGCAGCGGTGCCAGTGCTCGTCTCGTCGAGAGCAGTCCCGGAGTTGGCAGCTGCGGCTGATGGCGTCTTCCACGGCACTGATATGATCTTGACTGGGTTTCCTTCCACTGATTCCGTCGCCGACACGGTAAGCTCTTGTGCGAGAATCGGGATCCGATCACCTTGGTCGGTCATAATATAGCGCATTCCTCGGGGTAGGGTTACGGAGCCAGTGATCTGAAAGAGGTTCCGGCGGTAACATGTTAGCTCGGCACCTTGTTGAGGTGGGGCGTTCTCCGATGGGGAGGTTGTATATGGAGATTCGGCCAAAAAGAACATCCCATGAAGTTGCGCGGAAACCGACAATGAGGTGCGTCGCATGGAGTAGTCGAGCAAGGTGAAATGGTAGGCGGGCAATGAGAAGCTCAGTAGTTTATTGTTGTGATCGATGGAGGAATCCTGAGGCTGCTCAGGTGGGACGGGATCAAATGGGGCGACCATATCGGTGAAGGTATCATCATAACCCGAGGGGAAGCGGTTCAATGTGTGTGGTAGGCCATTTTGAGTGGTGAAGGCAAGATCATCGCTAGAAGCAGGGCGGAAGAACGCGCCTTAGATTAGTCTCCGACCACGAGGTGAGTAGGCACGAGGAGGATCGATAGATCATACCTAACAAAAGTCTCGGAATCAAAGTTGGAACGGTGATCGGGCAAATCGAGACCGGGCATAGCATTGAGATAATCGGTACCCTGAAGATTGCCGAGGGACAACGGGCTAGCCAGATAGGGCGGCATGGCCATGGTGTCGAAGCCCTCCATGGCGAGGGATATAGACTTGACGAAGCTGGTTGGAGAGGAGGAGGAGGGGGGGGAGGGAGGGAGGGAAAAGGGAGGAAGAGGAACAAGAGAAGCAGTGACAAGAATACAAGAGTAAAGAACAAGGGAAAGAAAGCTAAGGGGGGGTCAAGCAAGAGGGGAGAAGAGGAAGAGAGAGAGAGAGAGAGAGAGAGAGGTGGAATGGAATGCGTTGCGGATGCGCCGACGGATTCGGGGAAAAGTGGAGCCGCGAGTTTTTGCGGAGAAGCGACGAAGACGGACACAAGAGGACAAGAGGTGAACCAGAGACTAAGAAATCCAGATCCAGAACCAGAACCAGAACTGGGTCTGACGGGTCGACGCGAAAGTAGTTTACTTTCTGGGTTTAAAGAAAAATTGGCCGTTCCTCAAATGGGGCACTCCAGGGGCGATCCACCGGCTCTCGGCACTAAAAGAGGAGGGGAATGAGAAAGAGGGGAGTGTGTGCACTCTAAAAGGCCCTGAAGATCATGCAGTGCAGAAGACTGAAATAAGTCGCCAAACCCTGAAAAACGCCACGGATGACCGAATGAGGAGGGTTAATTAAATTAAAGGGAATTAATCAGAGGAGGAGGGGAGGTGGAAGAAGTGGAAATAGGGAAGTGGGAAGAGGGAGGGGGGGGCGAACGAAAGTAGAACGGAGGCAAATCAAAGCCGGAGGGGGTACTCGTATAGTACGGAGTGTAGCTATGATGGGAATGATAATTATAATTTAATTACGAGGGCGGAGGACGGAGTCGGAGTACTAACTACGAGTATTTGTACTTGTATTTGTACTATCATATCATATCATAAAGGATTCTTTTATCATCCACTACCAGTATGGGGAATGGTATCTCTCCACTTGCACACATCGAGTACGATACACTACTTCACTACTTCACTACACTACACTACTTCGATCATGCTGAGGGTCTTCTTTCACCTCACGGTCCACACCCCCTCGAAAAAGGATCGATGATCAACATGGGCCCCGTCTGACATGCAGTGCCTTCGCGAAGACACTTAGACCAATGATAATAAAAGGGCCAGGGCCCCGAGCTTGCGTGACTGCGATCGTGTTGCTCCGCTCTAGAAATGCTAGCGGATGCTAACGATTTCACCAACCTGATTGGTCTCATCGGGGTCCCACTGTGAACGGGCGAGTCCACATCCGCACGCATCCAGTCGGAGTCAGGAGTCAAGTAAGTCAATCAGTCAGTCGGGACAGTCAGGTCAGATCAGGTCCAGTGTGAGTGAGGACAGAACAGGACAGGATAGGATAATGGGCGAGTGGTGATGTGATGCCATGCATTGCCCTGCTTTGCCTTGTCTTGCCCTGTGGTGTGCATACGATATGGAGTGTGCCTTTGTCAACTCACCCAACTGGCAGACCTGAGGATTGTGGGCCTCCTCCCTCTCCCTCTCCCTCGGCCTCGGCCATCTCCGTCCTCGTCCACGTCCTCTCCTCTCCTCTACGCAAAGACGTAAAAGGACCATGATCTGCTGCAGGTTCGCGACATGATGCATCCAGGACATTCGCTTGTGTAATTCCGAAACGGCATCACGAGCATGTGGAACACTCAGCGGGATCCAGTCGACCAGACTGAGTCCACTGTTAACCACCTTGACGGGTGTGGCGGGGGGCCAAAAAGCCAAAGAAAAGAAGCTTGGGAGGATCATCTGTCGAACTCACCCTTCATCTCCCTTGTGCATTTACCCGATTCGACCTACGCTAGTGATCATAGCCAAGCAAGGCCAGGCAGTTTAGGCTGCCAGTGCTCAGTGGCTGGTCCGACCTTTGCCTGACCTTTGGCCTTTGCCTTTGACCGTCAGTGTGGATCCTCAGGGTCTTTGACAACTTGCTTCGGTCCACAAAAGTCCCCATTCATTCCCCCGTCCCATCCTATCCATCCACTGGATCGCCTTACTCGATGCGTCGCCTACGTCGCCCCTGAGAACAAGTTCAGTCCAGTCCAGTCCAGTCCAGTCCAAGTTCAGTTCAAGCCCCGAGAGCCTCTCTCAAGCTTTACTTTTGGTTTGGCTTTGATTTACTTCCCGACGAACAGGAATACATGTACTCGTACATGTACCTCCCGGTGATCACCGAGGTCGATCGATGCGATCTAGATGGAATGAATTAGATACGCCATTGACTCTTTTCAGTATCAGGTCTTTTCAAGTTTCCCCCCCTCCCTAAAGGTTCCGTGCAATCATTGAAGGGAGTCAAATCAAGTCAAGTCAGTCGTTCCAAGACCGGCCCGCATCTGCGACCGTCCGCATCCGCTGGGAGCTCCCAGAGCGGGCGGGCGGGGATGGGATGGCCTCGGGAACCCAAGGATCGAAGATAAGGAATGTGGAAATCATCTCCTTCTAGGCCATATACGGATCCAATTGAGATTAGTGGGGAAGATGGGACCAGAAGAAGGGAAGCTGTACGACTTGCGGGATTTCCCACATGAAAAAAAAGCGCCTGGAGACCAAGACCAACAAAAATCTCTCCACCTAATCCAATCAACCCACCCAGAATAAACTCTACTAGATTGAAAACGCTCCCCTAAAGGCAAACCACGGCCGAGTCTCGAGTCTCAAGTACCCGAGTCCCCCAGTCCTGCTGGCAGCGGCAGCTTTAATGGGTCCCCCCCGGATGCAAATGTGGCCCCGACACTCCGGTGCTAGCCTAGCGTCCTTTTCTCTTTCTTCCATTGCGTCCCTTCTGCGTCCTTCTGCATTCCGCCCTGCATCCTTCGTATTGGGAGATCACTCTCTTCTAGAATCTGCAGAACATGCACAAACTAAAACTAAAACTAAAACTAAAACTAAAACGTCGGCCGCTTCGATAACCGAATTTGAATTCATTGGAAACGAGTGTCGGTCGGTTCAAGTTCCAACCAACCCGCTTTCCTTTCTTTGCCTTTCCTTTCCTTTACCTTGCAAAATGTCTCTCGAGCCTCTTTTATTGTTCTCCGTGCGAAGAAAAAGTGGATGCTTGACTTTTAGCCTCTTCTCCCTGATACTCCGTACGGAGTACAGGTATGTCCAGTGTTTCCAGTCAGTATTCTTTTTCTTCGCCTCCGGCGCCAAGCGGAGCCCAGTCCATTCCGTCCGCTCCGTCCAGTCCACATTTCTCCCCGAAGATAGTTTGATAAAAAGTACCTACCTCCTTCTCCATAAGAACCAAGACGAGCGAGTTTTAGCTTCCAAACCCACTGGCAGTACTCCGTACTCCAGTAATGTACGGAGCAGGTAGACGCACCAACGGACGTCCGGCCCAATCATCAGCCATGAATACTCTGGTGCCTCGTTAGGCGCTCCACTCCTCTCCGCGCATAACATATGTGCATGATGTTGGGCTGGGCGGTGTCGGTTGGAGCCGAGGCTGGCGCTGGTTCGGGTTTACTATTGGTGAGGTGTTGGTGATATTTGGTGGTGGTCAAGGTCCTGATAATGAAAGGCAAAAGATAGGATACGAATTAAAGGGGGCCTCGCGGGTTGTGAAAAAAAAAACCTTAGGAATAAAAAGATAATAATAATAATATCATGAAAATAAATAATAATCATAAATAATAAAAACCTTGAACTGAAAATCCAAATCCACATCGATATCCTCCCGGGCGCAAACAGAGTGCGGATCTCCCGTGATCGACAAGTTGTCTCTTGACCACTCACACTCACGCTCACGCTCAAGCTCGACAAGGCCGACTCCCACTCCCACTCCTCGACCGAAAAAAAAAAACTACTATGCCTAGTGTATGCCATACTCATACCATATATCCACAAAAAATGATGTAAGATTGGTCCAGATGACGCCGTGCAGCCTGTCTGTCCTACCCACCAACAACCAACAAAACGACCTGGGCGCAACGGCCCCCATTGGGGCCGAGTCACACGAGAAAGAAAGGGCAACACAAAAGAAAAAAGAAACGAAAAATAATAATAATAAGACACGCCAATCAGGAAACTCCTCGAGGGAGTGCATGTACCTGCATCACAAACCCTAGACCCGGTTCCAGAACGAATAAAACAGGCACGACCCGGGCCTATAGCCAAAATGCCAGATGGATATCATAAATGCAACAAATCGGAAAGCAGAAACAAAGGAAAAAGAAATAAAAATAAGCAGCTGCAGCAACAGCAGCAGCAGCAGTTCCTGTCCCTCTTAAAGGCCCAGAACAAATGAGAAATGAGAGGGAAAGAGAAGAATTGCGCCCATTGCGCCCATTCATACACACAAACCACACATCTATCGTTCACGACGGATGCATCATCGACCATGTGGCTGCATCACAATTCACCTCTTCAAAACTGTGTAGCATGGTGAATCCCATGGAAGAAAGACAGTCAAAATTGCCGTCGCCATCCACCTAGTTTCAATTAGCACGTGATTCAAATCAGAAAGGGGAATGGATATAGACCGTACACAATCCATGACCACAGCATTGGCATTTAGCTTTCGAATCTGACGAATAGCCAACAGAATCAAGCCCTGCATCACAGTCGAATAATCATCCGCAATTGGGGAGATAACAGGCGACGAAATACCACCGACAGGAGTATTAGTAGCTCGTAAAGTCGGCATATGTTCAGCCAAAGCAGACCGCTCATTGTAAACAACAACACTTCCCAAAATCATATCATCAGTCGAGCGCTTCGCACGAATAATCCCACAATTCGGCGCCCCGCCCAAAGCCATACGGTAGATATCCGCCACGCCCTGCCGAGCATTGGTCTTAATGTGATCAAGAATCGTGCGAGCAAAGTCCCACCCGTAAACCAAGTCGTATACAGCATCGGCATTCTGCAGCGTTACCGTCAACCCCTCCGGCGGAGTCCAGCTCGTCAAATTGCGCAGCACGACGCTGCACACCGGACGCGCGAGCGAAGTGTTCCATCCGAGATTGGCAAACCATTGCCGTAGTCGTTTGCGCTCCACGGGACTGACGGTAGGGATACCTGAGAGAGATTCCGGGAAGTCGGGAGCCGAGCTGGAATCTTTTCATTCCTTTGCGCTGGACTAGGGAGCGAATTGCTCGGCTGTGGAGGGAGTGTCCAATTGATAGTTTGCGACGGGCTGGGTCGACGATCAAACATCCAATTACGCCGGTGCCCGAGGATTGAAAGAAGTAGGTTGCACAGAATCCGTACAGGGCTTGTGTGCTGCTGTTGCGAACGACGAAATGTGCTTCGTCGATATCTTCTTTCCGTAGAAGGAAACTGCTAGAGGTAGCACCGAGGAGCTCGGAGCGTTGACCTTGTGTACAGTCTTCCCGCATTGCATCTAGTAAGGCATCCAGGGCATTACCGTCACGCTCTTCATTCCAGTTCTCGACCAGCCAGTGCTGTCGGGATTGATGGATTTTTTGACTGCGACTGATAGACCCGGGCAATGATCCAGAGGGGCCTAATTCACCATAGAGAACTTTGACGAGCGCCTGGAGTGCTGTCTCAGTGAAGTCATATGTGCAGACGTAAGTTCCAACCGAAGAGTCCGTAGCAAAGTCGTAGGGTGAGCTGACAGAGACCACAATCAAAGGCTTTTCCAATCGTTCTCCGGTTGAAGAATATTGCGATTGACAAAGTAATGAGATATGCTTCGAAAATGATTGTTGATACTTGTTGCGATATCCATCTGCTGTGACAACAATTACAGCACTCGCGCGCTTGACGAGATCTTCGTGGATGGGCCGTACGCCGTTGGCCGTATAAGAAGTATGCAGCACACGCCCATTTCGTTGGCGAGATAGTGATCTGCCGAGTTCCTTAAACACACTTTCCCCACTCATCACCGAAGAGGTCTTTTCCCAGGATGACGAGTCGAGGCCACCATGTGCTGTCTCATTAACAGAAAGAGTAACTGCCGAAGCTGGAAGTGGTTTGACCAGTGGCGTGAGGAGCAAAAGCTCCTCGCTTGGATTAATGATATTGGACAAGGGAGGAGATTATTCTTGTCTCGCATCACGGTGATCGAGTCGTTATAAGCACGAGTAGAGAGGTTGGTATGGGAAGGCTGCATCTGTGTGAGCGAAAGAAGACCGGGAGGATTCAGTGCTTGTTCCCAAGAGGTACAGCGAGCCTTGAGAGCCAGAACACGGCGCAAAGACTGCTCAATGCGAGCGCGGCCGATGATTCCATTCTCAACGCCCAATTTCAACCCGTTGATCGCCTCTTGCTGCACGGGAAATGACCGGCAAAGAAGAACGACATCACAGCCGGCATTTTTAGCCATGACTGTTCCGCCACCGACCCCGATATTATGCGTCAGTGCCTCCATCTCTAAACACTCTGATACAACGACTCCTTGGAACTTCAAATCTTTCCGCAGAAGCTCGTCGACAACTTGGTCGCTCAAACAGGCATGCATGACATTCATCCCAGCCGATGACATGGAGACTCCACCTACCATCATCGCGTCTAAGCCGTGGTTGATCGCATTACGAAAAGGGACCAGTGCGCTCAAGCTTAGCTGCTCAAGAGACTCCGTGATGATGGGCACATCGGAATGGGAGCCGAGGAACTCTAGGTTTCCGTAAGATGGGAAATGTTTGCCGCAGGTCGCAAGCCCCGCTTGTTGATATCCCTTCATAAATTGGACACCATACTGGGAGGCCTCCTGGGGATCATCGCCAGTGGTTCGAACACCCAAGGGTTGATTTCGGACATTAGTTAGTACATCCAAGACAGGACCCAGGATCCAATTAACCCCAACAGCCTTGAGCTCTTGAGCCGTGGCAACGGCAACCTCATGAGCCAAGGGTTTTGACCCCGTTGCCGCGATCCCCATGGCACTGGGGAATTGGCGAATATATATCTCATCGTATAAGCTGTTGACGCCGCCATTCTCCTGATCCAACGCGATCATCAGTGGAACTGGGTGACCAGCATCGCGGGCAATGGTCTGTAATTCGAGGACCAGTCGGGTAGCTTCCTCCGCAGCTGTGGGTGATGAGATCAGTAACTTATATTAGGATAGGGTCCAGGTTGTGCCCGGGCTGGGCTGATATAGAGTCCCTAGGAGAAGAAGTAGATACATTTAAGGTTTTTGGCCGATAGAAGGACCGATCCCAAATGGTAGTTCTCGATGAGTGACCGAATCTGAGGGCTGACCGTGGTGCCATCGAAGCCCATCATAAAGAGCTGGCCCATTTGCCTGTAGGGTGGTAGGTCAAGGTCAGCATTGGTGTGTTTAGTGTTGCACGCAGCACCAGCAGCAGCACCACCTCCACACGTCCTCACCAGCACTCGCCAGCCCTATGGCCTCTCCTCTGCAGATGTCAAAGCTTCCCGAAGGGGAAATAGCCTAAATGGTCCCGAGGAGGGGGGCATGGCGGGGGATCGATGGGGTTCCACAGCGCCCGATGGGCATGGTGATAGAAAGGGGGAGAGGTGTGGGTGGTGGATGTGGTGGTGCACCGGTGACTGGGATAGGTGCACCGGAAGAAGGCGATCAACATACCTATCGGGATCCTCCCAGCCCGGGGGCAGCATGTCCTCTTTCGGGGCCATGGCCCTGGGGGGGAGGGGATGCGGAATGCCAACAGAGCCCAACTGGAGAAGGGCGGAAGGGCAAGGCGCAAAGATGTGTTCGAAGCTCGAGACGGTTGCCGCAAGCAGAACTGGAGGATGAGATTAGAAACTCCGAGTTCGCAGTCAGGTGACAAGGAGGAGGAGAGGAAAGAAGGGAATGCGAATGCGACAAATGAGAGCAGCTCCAGGCCTCGGGGAGCCGCAATCGGGGGGGAAAGTCAGATAACCAGCAGCGGGTCTCTCCGCCCGTCAAGTAAAGTCTATAGGTACGGTATACTAAGACTAGTATTGGTATATTGGCAGAATAGTATTACTCTACCTAGTAAGTATGCTGTATCTGGGGTTGAGCATGAGCCACCGCCACGCCACACCACGTTTTCACCTTTCCCCAGGTCTTCCCCAGATGCGCGGAGTACGGAGTACCTGTTGATCTTTTTTTTTCAATTTTATGGGAAACACACTGACCCTACTCTATGCCCTTTCCTACATTGTACTAGTAATGCGTAGTAAAGTAATGATTGGGAGGGGAAGCTGGAGTAACCATGACATTTGTTAGTCAGCATCACGTGGGGCCTTATTTTACCATACGTGACAAAACCAAAGCTGGTTGCGACGCTAAGGTTGCACTCTTCTCTTCCTCTCCCCAGCTTTTCCACTTACCTCGTCCTCTTCACTTTTGCCGATTTCACCGGATGCAACTTCTTCATCGCCCCCGATGGCACCTTCATGCCAGCATGACATCCAGGCTCCGCTCTATCTGGAGACTTGGAGACTTCCCAGGAGGGTTATCTGCCAATCATAATCTTAATTCTTCGTTCTTGACCACCTTACCACTGCGTCATTCCCCATTCCTCTGCTAGTTGGCCACATGGTATAGATGTTTCCAGCAAAAAGATCGACCCATGTAGAGGGTACCTGCTTCCTTGTCCAGATACGGGCCCTATGGGCCATAGCCATAGCCATAGCCCCATCCATTGGATACACGTACCAACGTGAACAGCCTGCCCACATGGCCCATTACAACAATGACATTTGCGGAGGCCATTCTTTGTACTTGACACCTGTTAGCGATGTGGGATGTAGTAACCGTAGTCGATCTGGACGTTGAGAGCGGAGCCACATCTACTACGACACGGTTGATCTTTTGTCACTGTCGTACACCCAACCCCGACGTAACCAATCCATGGGAGGCGTCTCTCTTTCTCTTTCCTTAATCTCTTCTTCCTATCTTCCTCTCTTCAATTCCTTCTTCTCTTGACCTTGACCCTCCCCAATCTCTTTATCCTCAAGAGGTTCACAATCCTAATACACCTCAACTCTACTCAACTCTCATCTACTTCTGACCTCTGACGTAACTATCCACCATGTATGGCTTCCTCTGATCCTTTGCCTTCCCTTCCCTTCCTTTCTTTGCAAGGAACGAGCTGACCCCATCACAGGCGTGTTATCATTCGCGAGGACCCTCAAGAGGCGTCGGTGTATATCGCCGACTACATTGTCAGTGAGTAGGCACCGGTGGGTCTGCTGGCTCGCATTGCAGACCATATATCCAGCAACAAGACATACTAACAAATCTCACCCAGGCCGCATCAAGGCTTTCAACCCTACCGAAGCTCACCCCTTCGTCCTGGGCCTTCCTACCGGCAGCAGCCCCGAGATCATCTACAAGATCCTCGTGCAGCGCCACCGCGCCGGCGAGATCTCTTTCAAGAATGTCGTCACCTTCAACATGGTATGTACCCCATCGCCACCGCGGGCACCTCGGCATCCCAAAATACTCAATATCCTAACAACTATACAGGATGAATACGTGGGCCTACCTCGCGACCACCCGGAATCCTACCACAGCTTCATGTACAAGCACTTCTTCTCTCACGTCGACATCCCACCCCAAAACATCCACATCCTAAACGGCAACGCGGAAGACCTGACCGCCGAATGCGCCGCATTCGACGCCAGCATCGCCCGACACGGCGGAATCGAGCTATTCCTCGGCGGCGTCGGACCAGACGGGCACATCGCCTTCAACGAACCCGGTTCCTCCCTCGCCAGCCGCACGCGCGTCAAGACCCTAGCCTACGACACCATCCTAGCCAACTCGCGCTTCTTCGACAACGACGTGAACAAAGTCCCCCGAATGGCAATGACAGTCGGTATCCAGACAATCATGGACAGCCGCGAAGTCGTCATCGTCGCAACAGGAGCCCACAAAGCCTTCGCCCTCCAAAAGGGTCTTGAAGACGGCGTAAATCATATGTGGACACTTTCCGCACTCCAGTTACACCCTCACCCATTGGTTGTTTGCGATCGGGACGCCACGCTTGAACTTAAGGTCAAGACGGTGCGATACTTTGAATCGATTGAGTCGGCTGGTACGGATGCGAGAACTCAGGGGCCAGCGCTGGTCTATCGTCCTCGTACTTATATGCCTGCGCCTATTGTTACGAAGAGGACTGCGGCTCCGCCGCGTCAGCAACCTACTCCTGACCGTACACCTGTGAAGGTTCCTAAGGATTTGCGGATTAATACGGAGCTCCATAAGACTATGGAGGATGATGAGCTTACGCCTGATAGTATGTCTTCGCGAATGGTTGACTCGGCTATTGGGGGGTTGGATGGTGCGCTTAAGAATGACTTGATCTTTGATCGGATGGGTGCTCGTATGACTGCTCAGTGAGAGGTCCATGAGGTCTTGACTTGATTCGAGTCCGCTTCTTTCCTTTTCTTTCCCGCTTTTCCTTTTCCTCATCTCATAATTTCTCGGGTCATCGCTTGCATTGTGGAATTCTCTCCGTTTCCTGGAAAGTTGTGGCGTTTGTGCTTTTCCCTTCCTTTTTTTCAAGTTTTCTTCACCTCAATCGTTAATTGATAGATGGGATGCAATGGGCTGTGGTGGATATGATATCCTTCTTCTCTGTTTTTGAATCTGCATTCGATATGTCATTTAGGCGTCTGCGAATAAACGGCATCACATAATTCGGGGCGCAATAGGGTATGGCTAGATTGATAACTTTTAGAATTCAATTTGTTCAGTTTTATGTTGTGTTGTGTTGTAATGCGTAGTGTAGTGTAGTGTATACTTCGTGTAGGTGCCATTTTCGTACTAGTATCATGCATAGTAACATCATGCATGACTTGGCATTTCTGTGATCCATGCACTCCGAGTCTAGGTTACACTTTAGTTAAGTAAAATACACTAGTTCTAAAATGGGAGGAACTACTACTCATAGTACTAGCTGTACCTATACCTTTAGAATTAAGAGAACAGAACTTGAACGAATCCATGTGCTAACTTGTCATAATTTTTTAAATGCACCCTCTATCCGACCTTTTCCGGTCATGTACTAGTAAACTAAAAATCACGATCATTATTATTTACAGCTTGGCAAAAACAGTAGCCACAGCCCCACTCATATCAACAAGGGTGCTCTTATTCTGCACCCAAGCCTCAATACCCCTCCGACCATTCTCAACACCCAAACCACTCTTCTTCCACCCACCAACCGCCATCTCCGCAGGACTCTCACCCCAAGTATTGACCCAAGTAATACCCGCCTGAAGCTGATCAATAAGACGATGAGCCTGATTCAAGTCCTTAGTAAAGACACCAGCCGCAAGACCAAGCTCAGTCGCATTAGCCCGCTGCAAAGCCTCCTCCACGGTATCATAGTACAAGATCGACATAACGGGTCCGAAAATCTCCTCCATAACAATCCGCATGTCATCAGTACAGTCCGTGAAAATGGTAGGCTTTACCCAGAATCCAGCCTGTAGATCCTTAGGCACGTCGTCAGGCTTGCCAAGACCACCAGCCAAAAGTGTAGCGCGGTCATTCTCAATACCATGACGAATATAAGCAATAACCTTCTCCTGATGAAGCGACGAAGAAAGCGGGCCGAAATTAGTCTGCTCATCGAAAAGCGGACCCGCACGAACGAAAGAAATCTTCTCAAGAAGCTTCTTTTC
The DNA here is from genome assembly GCF_028827165.1 of Penicillium cosmopolitanum. Taxonomy (NCBI): domain Eukaryota; kingdom Fungi; phylum Ascomycota; class Eurotiomycetes; order Eurotiales; family Aspergillaceae; genus Penicillium; species Penicillium cosmopolitanum. The sequence continues at coordinate 3,301,846 of NW_026622678.1, read as the reverse complement.
AAAAGCAGACTTGAGAGATCGGGGCACGAAGACACGAGTTCCATTCGTGCAGACTTGACCCGTGCTGTAGAAGTTTGCCATCATCGCGCCGTCAACTGCGTTTTCTAGATCTGCGTCTGGGCACACGATTAATGGGCTCTTACCGCCTAGCTCCATTGTCACGTATTTCATGTTACCGGAGGCTGAGCCGGCGACCTTTTGGCCTGTTGCTACTTGGCCCGTGAATGAGACCTTGGCAATGGATGGGTGGCTGGTTAGGTAGGCGCCGACATCACCGGCTCCGTTGATGACGTTGAAGACGCCGGCGGGTAGGCCGGCTTCGGTGTAGATCTCTGCTAGAGTTTGGGCGTGGAGGGGGGGTGAATTCGCTGGGTTTGTAGACCATTGTGTTTCCTGCGGCGAGGCAGGCGGCGGATTTCCACAGGGCACTAAAAGAGGGTTGATTAGCAAAGCAATCCCTTTAAAAAATAGACTGTCCTTTGAGAAGGGAAAAGAGGGCGCACATTTGAATAGGGTAGTTCCAAGCACCAATACCGGCACAAACACCCAGAGCAGCCTTCTTGGTATAAACCCAAGCATCCTCACGGAGCTGTGTAGTCTCACCATTCAGGCCACCACCACCAATGAAGTTGGCATAGTACTCCAGGACATCGGCACCGGTCACGACATCCACGGTGCTAGTCTCTGTGAAAGCCTTGCCGGAGTCGAGAGTCTCGACGCGGGCGATCTCATCATTACGCTCGCGGAGCAGAGAAGCGGCTTTGTGAAGGATACGGGCGCGGGCAATAGCTGGAGTCTGGGACCATGAAGGGAATGCACGATCACCGGCAGCAATGGCAGCGTCGATATCCGAGTTCGAGGCGATCTGGATATCTGCCAGCGGGGTTGCGGTGGCGGGGTTGATGGTTTGAAAGGTCTTGCCGGAGGAGGCGGGACGAGTCTGACCGTCGTAATAGAGCTGACGGGGAGGGAATGAGAGGGACATGATTGCGAAGAGGGGGAAATGAATTAGACTCTGATAAGGTGAGTGCAAGTAGGAGGCCAGTAAGTGTATCTTAATCTTTTACTTTTACATCCTACATTAGCATCCGAGGCCCTCAGCACACCGCCTTGCCGGACTTGGGCCGACGAAACGCGAGTGGAGCAGCGCTTGTACGTAACCAGCCTCATTTCCTCTGGATTTGCGGGGTTGTTCGACTGCAGATTCGCTAGAGCAGCGCGGCATCGAACATCCGTGGTCAGATTCCTCGAGAAGGACCCACCGGGAAAACTGCACTAAACACGGGCACGATGGGCTCTTTTCCTCCCCTCGCGATCCTTGGTGACGTATAGATTCTCGTGTCCTTTGACGCCTCCTTTGAGATAGCACCTTCGGTCTCGTCCGGACTCAAGTCAGCCCCCTAATCCGGTTGGAATTTCCCTTATCTTATTCGATTCCCCTTCTTCCCCGCTCATTTATCTTTGTCTCAAAAACTATCGACGAAACACCGTTGGCAGCCGAGTGGGTCATTTGTTCTTTTCTCGACTCCACTTCGAACGATCGCCACCACTCATTCGCCCCAGTCCCAACGCAAAGAAGGCAGAAAAAAAAAAGAAAGCGAAAAAAAAAGTTGAACCGCGTCTACACCGAATCAAGGCACTCGATTGAGACGGATTGGCTCGTTGGATCATACCACCGGCCCCAGTCTTTCTAAGCTTCCTCTTCTTCTTTTTACTTTTAAAAATAGAGAGATCTTCCCCTTCTCTCTCCCCCCTTCTCCTCCGACCTCATCAATCTCCAATCTCCAATTATCTCCAATATGGCCACCACTAACGATCTCCCCGGCATCGATGTCAACAGCTACGACTACATTGTCGTGGGTGGCGGCACCGCCGGCTGTGTCATTGCTGCTCGTCTTGCCCAGTATTTGCCCAACAAGCGCACCCTCGTGATCGAGGGCGGTCCTAGTGACTTTATGGATGATCGCGTTCTGAACTTGAAGGAGTGGCTCAACCTCCTCGGCGGCGAGCTGGACTACGACTATCCCACCGTTGAGCAGCCCATGGGTACGACAGCTCTCACTTCATCTCCCTTGCGACAGCCTTGAGCCTGAATCTTTCCTTTGCATCATTCATCCCAAAGCACACAGCCCACAGCCCTACAGCCCACATGCTCCGCCCTTATAAGATGTTCAGTCAAATAGAATGGAAGAATACTAACACTCCCCGTAGGCAATAGCCACATCCGCCACTCCCGCGCCAAGGTCCTCGGTGGTTGCTCTAGCCACAACACTCTGATCTCCTTCCGTCCCTTCGAGTACGATTGCCGCAACTGGGTGAACAAGGGCTGCAAGGGCTGGGACTTTGAGACCTTCACCCGTATCATTGATAACCTGCGCAACACCATCCAGCCCGTGCACGCCCGCCACCAGAACCAGCTCTGCAAAGACTGGATCTCCGCCTGCTCCAGTGCCATGGACATCCCCGTCATTGAGAACTTCAACGACGACATCCGTAACAAGGGTGAACTGACCGAGGGTGTCGGTTTCTTCAACGTCTCCTACAACCCTGACGATGGCCGCCGAAGCAGTGCCAGTGTGGCTTATATCCACCCCATCCTGCGCGGCGATGAGAAGCGCCCCAACCTAACCATCCTCACCAACGCCTGGGTCTCCAAGGTCAACGTCGAAGGCGACACCGTCACCGGTGTCAACGTGACCCTCCAGTCCGGCGTAACTCACACCCTCCGCGCCAAGAAGGAGACCATCCTTTGCGCCGGTGCCGTCGACACCCCCCGTCTCCTCATGCTCTCCGGTCTCGGTCCCCGCGAGCAACTATCTTCCCTCAACATCCCCGTCATCAAGGATCTCCCCGGAGTCGGCGAGAACCTAATCGACCACCCCGAATCAATCATCATGTGGGAACTCAACCGCCCCGTCGACCACAGCGCCACAACCATGGACTCAGACGCAGGAATCTTCCTCCGTCGCGAAGCCCCCGACGCCGCAGGATTCGACGGCCGCGCCGCAGACGTAATGATGCACTGCTACCAAATCCCCTTCACCCTAAACACAACCCGCCTAGGCTACGACGAACCCATCAACGCCTTCTGCATGACCCCCAACATCCCCCGCCCCCGATCCCGAGGCCGTCTCTACCTAACCTCCTCGGACCCGAGCGTCAAACCAGCGCTTGATTTCCGCTACTTCACCGATCCCGAGGGCTACGACGCCGCAACCATCGTCGAGGGACTCAAGGTCGCTCGTAAGGTCGCCCAGCAAGCCCCATTCAAGGACTGGATCAAGCGCGAAGTCGCTCCCGGCCCGAAGGTGACTTCCGACGAGGCTTTGTCTGAGTATGGTCGTCGTGTCGCGCACACTGTGTACCACCCGGCTGGTACGACTAAGATGGGTGATGTGGCCAGGGACCCGCTGGCTGTTGTTGATCCTAAGCTTAAGATTCGCGGTCTTAAGGGTGTGCGTATTGCTGATGCGGGTGTTTTCCCGGATATGCCTTCCATCAACCCCATGCTTACTGTTTTGACTATTGGTGAGCGTGCTGCTGAGCTTATTGCCGAGGAGGCTGGCTGGACCCGCTCTCAGCCTCGTCTGTAAGGTGCAGAGCGAAGCGAAGCCTAGCCTGCCTAGTGCGGGCGAGGGCGTGGGAACATACAGCACAGTTGACTGTGTCGACTTGAGTCTCTGTTCCCTCTTCTCATGACCGTATGTCTGAAAAGTTGTATTTTGGAAATTTTTGTTTAGCATCTCAGCGAGCGGCGCAGAGCAGAGCTCTAGCTCCGTGAGATTAAAGTGGTGGGAGGGGATTTTATAACCTCACCCCCCTTTAGTCAACGTGATTGATCTAGTATAGTATAGTGGTTAGTAGGCCCTGGGGTCCAAGTCTTGGTCTTCTTTTTGGATTCTTGGATACATAAACTTGAATAAATATTACTGAGTATATTGACGTTAAAATGATTCTCTAAATGTTTTGACGTACTAGTACTGCGCTAGTTAGTCAGTAGGCTGGGATTGTCTAGTACTAGCAGCAGTATACGCTCTTAGACTTTTGATACATACCGCCCCGCTATATATACTAATTTTGGATCAATACAAAATTAAGAACTACAAAGAATAGCAAATCATCAGTTTCAAGTGAATCTAGCATAAATTTCAAGTCTATCAAAAGTAAAGATAAAGATAAAGGTTCGATGCGATGCTCGGGATGCGTGTACAATGCGTAGTAAGGTTAGATGCTTGCCGCAGGAATCGATGCAAGGAAAAAAGATAAAACATCCTCAAACGCCCAGACCCTCGCCCACCAGTAGATATCATGAGAAGCAGACGCAGAACAAAGCAGGAGATAATAAGACAACAGGAAACAAGAAAAGCACAAGCAGACACAACAGACGAAAGCAAAACCACCCACACCAGCCCTAATCTTCAGTCAGCCGTCCTCAAACAGCAACAGCACCACCACCCTTAACCTCCGAATCAAAAATCTTAGCCCCAAACTTCCAAACCTGATCAACCGTCAAAGTATTCCCCGAATAATCATCATCACTCTCTCCCAAAACAACCAAATCCGCATCCGCCCCCGCATCCAAAGACCCCTTAACCCCCTGCATCCCCAACAATCGCGCGGGAACAGCCGTAGCAGCATTAATAGCCTGCGCCGTCGACGCACCTGACCACCGTCGAAAATTATTAACGCACTCAATCAACGTCGCAGAACTACCGGCAATTTTATCCGATCCTTCAAGCGTAAGTCTCGCGCCCGTTTTGACGATTCGTTCGCCGTTTGTCCATTCATAAACACCATCGGGCAATCCACACAGGCGCATGGCATCAGTGACAAGAACAAGTCCCTCAGGATGGGCATTGTATGCGATTTTAATCGAGGTAGGATGTAAATGAATCCCATCAGCAATAACGCCATAATAAGGACGACGACGCTCGCTCTGGCCCAAAAGGCCAAAGATACCCGGGTTGCGGTGGTAGAATGGTCGCATCGCGTTGAAGAGGTGTGTTATCATTGTTGCGCCTTGGTGGGTTGCGCTTACGGCTTGTTCGTATGTTGCGTCTGAGTGGCCGATTGCGTAGATTATGTCTCTCTTTGCGATTTCGGGGATCTGAGACATCATGTTGCCTACTTCTGGCGCGGCGGTTATCATTTTGATTGGACTGGATGAGTCCAGATTGTCCTTTCCGTAACAGGTGATTAGGTCTTCGAAGGTTTGGGCTGCGCGGAGGACTTCGGATTTGTGGATGCCGTTTCGGCCGGGGCTTATGAAGGGTCCTTCGGCGTGGGCGCCGAGGGATTCGGCGCCGTCGGTGGGTTGGTGGGTTTTTGCTGTTGGGCCTAGGGACGGTAGGACCTGGGTAGGATGTTAGCTTTGCTGTGCTCTGATCTGCTTTGCTTTGCTTTGGGACGAGAGAGAGTTCCTCTCGGGATGTTTGAAAGGTTGAAGTAAACCTACCTTGTGATAAACCTCGGCGGTCGAGCTAACGAGGGTAGGCAGGTATGAGGTAACACCAGTGCGTGCGAGGCCGCGGTTAACCATTCGCAGACCTTCATCATACTCCTCCTTTGTATCACAGGGAACGGAGAAGTCGAAGCCCTGGGCACCATTCAGCTGAACATCGATGAGACCCGGGGCCAGAATGCGGCCGCCGAGATCGATGATTTCATCGGGGGAAAGATGTAATTCGTAGAAGGCTTCTTGGTCTTTGAGGATTTTGCCGGTGAGAGAGTCGATCCAGAGGTCTTGTTCGATGAGGCTTGATCCGCGTACCAAGCGGCAGTTGGTGAACTTGGTGATGCGGGGAGCGGGGGTGGTCTTGCCCGGCATGGTGATGGTGATGTTGACGTTGATGTTGAGGTCAAGGTCAAGATCAGATCAGGTCAGGTCAGGTCAGGCCAGGTCAATGACGATGGATAATTAGGAATAGGCACCAGGAACAGGGGAAAACAAGAAGTTAATAGATCTGGCCGCGCCGGGGAGGAAGTAATGATGTAACGGTTGATTGTTTGCGAGGTGACATTGGACATTGGGTTCGGCATACCGATGTGGTAGGTACCAAATTCGGTAGTAGTAGTACTTTAGTCATTATACTTTGTACTTGGCAGTATATACTACTACCACTGCAGTTATACTCTGCAGTAGTGACGGGTGTGGCTAATACTGGCTGTACGCAGCCCTCCACAGTCTACAGTTGCAGTCTACCGCGATCACACTGTGGAGTGTACTGTCATTACCGTATTAACCGCATGCGGGGATGTAATTCAGTACCGGGAGGGTATCTTTGGTATCTTTGGTATCTGGTGGTGGTTGCAAGCGGATGCAACTCTGTTTTCGGTCGCATTTAGAGCGGGTATCGCATGTCACTGCTTGTTACTGGTTATCACTGCCCATCCTTGGTTATTCTTTGTGGTTCGTTCAATCCTTCTCCAGAGTCTCCAGCGGCTCCAGAATCTCCAGAAATTCCCCCCATCATCGATATCCCCGCAACTGCCCACTGCCCACATGACGAGCAAAAAATATCGTAATAAATCCACTTTCTCCCCATTATCGTGCCATTCGTCTCCATTACTTATAATTACCTTACCCCACGGTCAGGGTATACTCCGTACTCCCCGTACTGATTGTGTTATCTGTGAAACATCGCGATAAGCTAGCCTCGGCTACTATAGGTCCACGGGATATAGTCTCTTTTTTTTTAGAACTAAAAAAAAAAGTCGGCCCCCCGAATTCAGCTCTGATAAATTTCTCGCTCAGCTCAACTCAGCCTTTTTCCTCCTTCATTCTTCCCTTCCTGACGATCCTGGTTATCTTCACGTGGGAAAGCATTCCATTCCATTCCAACGATCGCAATCCCATTGGAGCCACCCCTTTTCTAGATCGTTGATCTGACCCCCCCCATCATCTCCTCCAATCTCCGATCTACACTCCTCAAAACCCACTCGCACCTGCTCTTCCCCAGATCATGTCCCCCGAGCCGGAGCAGCAACCGCCTGCACCGGCGACCACAGAGTCCCCGGTCGCCCAATCATTGGAAGAAAAGACCATGCCTTCCGTCCAAGGCGAACCCGCCGTTGACGACGCCGTCGTCGGCCCAGACTGGATGTACAAGCCAATTTTCAAAATTGGCAAATGGCAAGCACCCTGGTTCGCATCGCCAGAGACACAGCTCTATCTCGTCTCATTCGTCTGCTTCCTCTGTCCCGGCATGTACAATGCGGTCAGTGGACTCGGTGGCGGTGGCCAAGTGAATGCGACCGATGTGAACAACGCCAACACCGCGTTGTATAGTACCTTTGCCGTTGTGGGATTCTTCGCCGGTTCTATTGCCAACCGGATTGGTCTTCGCCTGACCTTGTCGCTTGGTGGCTTTGGCTACTTTCTCTACGTCGCCGCTTTGCTCTCGTACAACATTAATCAGAATGCGGGCTTCTTGATCTTTGCTGGTGCTTTGCTGGGTGTTTGTGCTGGTTTGCTGTGGTGCGCTCAGGGTGCTGTTATGATGAGTTATCCGTTGGAGCATGAGAAGGGCAAATATATTGCTATCTTCTGGGTTATTTTCAACTTGGGTGGTGTTATTGGCAGTTTGGTAAGTCGCAGAAGAGACAGAGAGAGAGAGAGAGAGCGAGAGAGAGGTGCATTGAACTAAGCTAATCACCAATTGCCTTTTCTCCTTTACAGGTCCCCCTCGGTCAAAACATGCACTCCACCGCTGGAAACGTGAATAATGGCACCTACATCGCCTTCCTCGTCCTAATGGCCGTAGGATTCGCACTATGCTGGGCCCTAGCCGATTCCAAATATATCAAGCGCAGAGACGGCTCCCGCGTAATCGTGATTAAGAATCCGACCTGGAAATCCGAATTCCTCGGCCTATGGGAGACGCTCCTCAGCGACTCGTACATCGTGTGGCTATTCCCCATGTTTTTGGCCAGTAACTGGTTCTACGGCTATCACTTCAACGCGGTCAATTTGGCCTATTTCACTGTTCGCACTCGTGCCTTGAACAGTCTGCTTTACTGGTTGATGCAGATGGTTGGTGCTTTTGTTTTTGGCCAACTTCTTGATATGAAGTGCTTTTCGCGTCCGATGCGTGCTAAGATTAATTTTGGTATTCTTTTTGCTATTACGCTGGGAATTTGGGGTGGTGGTTATGCTTTTCAGACGAGGTATACGCGTGAGACTGTTAAGGCCGATATGGATTTCACGGATAGTGGATATATTGGGCCGATGTTCTTGTATATGTTCTATGGGTTTTATGATGCTGCTTTCCAGACTTGCACCTACTGGTAAGGAACATCCGCGAGAGCTTTGCTTTGCTAGCTAGCTTTCTGAAGATTATCTGCTAACCTTCATTTGTGATTCTTCAGGTACATGGGTTCCCTTTCCAACAACGCTCGCAAGCTGGCCAACTTTGCCGGTTTCTACAAGGGTATCCAATCTGCTGGTGCAGCTGGAATGTGGCGGTAAGTTTTCCTCCTTCATATGCATTGACCGAGTTATGTTTCCTTACTAATGATATCTTAGCCTGGACGCCGTCAAGACTCCCTTCATGACCGAATTCGCTTCTTGCTGGGGTCTTCTCCTCGGCAGTATGCTGGTCGCAACACCTGTGGTCTTCTTCAAGGTGAAGGATAGCACCGACGTCGAAGAGGATCTGAAATTCTCCGACGAAACCGCCGCCGATATCCTCGGTGAGACCGGCGAGGGAATTAATCTCCCCGAGAAGCCTCGCGCACACGAAGATGCTTCGGATAAGGCGTGAACGTGAACGTGAACAATTGATTATTGATATTGATATATACGGTATACCACAGCAAAAGGTATCAATCAGTTGTACTGTATCATCACTTTTGTTATTTTTTTTCCTTTCCTGCATTTTCTTTTACCTTTGATGGGTTCGACTCCTTGGCTTGATTGCCACGAACATATGCATTTACGAGGCGCGTCCTTTCATGTTCTAGGTCTAGGTCCGTGTCTGCACACCGTGGGTGTGGGACTCGTGGAATTGTTGTGCGATATGAAACCCGGATAGACGATCCATACCTACCTACCCTACTATGAATAATCTGAACAGATTAGATTCAAGTGAAATAATATTGATTTGTATTTACTTGAGCATTCAGATGAGAGAAGCAGTAGGAGTAGCCCTGGAGCTTTATACAAATCTACTCCATATAAATCCTCCATGCAGCCATATATATATGCACTGACACACCACTACCACTACACCGCTTCAAGTTTTGAAGTTGCCAGCTCCTCACATCCACGGAACAGCCCGAGCAGAACCAACCGCCCCCGTAGAAGTAGGCAACGCAACAGAAGCCTGCGTATGCGTCGCAGACTTAGGCCCACTCGACCCAAAATCCGGCTTAACCTTCTTCTCACCCTTCGGCAACTCCCACCCATTAAGCGTGCGATTAAAAAGCTGCAGCGAAGCCTCAGGCTGGTAGTAGGGAACCTCATGACCAGCCTCATAAACCCTCGTAAACGAGAAATTCCCATACTCGCGCGTCTCACCATACTCCTTCCCATCGACCAGGAAGGGTGCGTACCCCGCAGCGCGGAACTGCTTGCTATGCGTGTAATTTGTAGCCAGGGAGACAGCCTCACCGCCGAACCAGTTACAGATGTAATCTGCGTCGCCGTAGATTAGGGCCACGCGGACGGGTCGGGAGAGGATATCTTCTAGGTCTTCGATGAAGTTGGGCCAGACGAAGTCGCCGGTTTGTTGGAAGGCGTAGTAGATTTCGGAATTGGAGGATGTGTAGTTTAGGTCTACGCCTAGGGCGTTCATTACGCTGTCTTTGGCGAGGTATTTTTCGTAGTAGCTTGGTGGGGTTGGGTCTTGGGATGGGTGGCGGATGTCGTAGGTTCCTCGGCCGCTGAAGACGTAGTATGGACCTTCTGTGGGGGTGGATTAGTGGGTTGTTTGTGATTTGGATGTATAGAGGAGGAAGGGGGGGGGGGAGGTATATAGGAATTTCGACGTACCGACGTTGTCACGACACATGTTGCCGGCTTCTGTGCAGATTGCGTAGTCTGTCAATGAGGTTCGGTTGGTGGATTTGCAGTTCTGGATCATGTCCTGGCATCCGTTGGGCATTTCGTTTGCGAACTTCATATAGTTGTAGACAGTTTCGTTGACCTATTTAGCTCGTATTAGTATGTAGCCATGGAATCTAGGAACGAAAAAAAGGATGATGAACTTACCGCTTTGATGCCGTAGGTGTTGTGAACAGCAAATTCGGGGTAATGGGGAGCTTGGATAGATTCATCAATGATTCCGTTGATGATTCCAAGTGTGTTGAATTCCAGCTCAATGCCGTCCACAGAGCCATTGGCGATCTTCTGGTTTTGCTCATAGAAGTGGTCAAAGAACTTTGCTTGTTAGTGACATTGTCGGCATTTCGTTTTGATGATTAGTTGATACTCACAGCTGGGCCATAGTGTCTATTTTAATTATTAGCATCAGGTATTGAAACAAAGGGAAAAAGATCCCATCTTCGGAACTGCTTACCCTCCATAACTCTCGGTCCACAAATTGAAGCTCTTCGATTTGATCTTCGAGTCCATCTTTGGCAGTCCGCCAAGGAATCCCTGCAAGACTTCCCAGGTGGCTTCGGCAGCGAGGTTGGTTGTGTCTTGACCGCAATTAGCTAAGTTCCTCCAACGCAAGTAAGCAAAGCTAACATACCAATCATAGTAGCATTAATAACAGGGTAGCGACCCTGAACACCGGCGACATCTTCACCCTGGAAGGCACCTGTGAATTGGTTCAGGGAACCTGCCTCCTTCTCGGCATATGAGAATCCTGAATCATCAAGGTCAGTGATATGTCACATTATCAGAGCACAAAGTCATTACGAACCGGTGCCAAGAGGCTGCGAGATAAAGAGCATATTTGAAACCTCACTCCACGAGTGGGGATTAACATAAGTCTCAAACTTCTCATTAACATGACAAGGGCCCAATTCTAAAACACGATTCGTCAGTAGAGTTCACTCCATACAGTTGAAAAAAGCAAATCCTCAACTGTCAGATCGATCGTCTCACCTTCAAACAAGCCAATCAGCGAATCACTGCCCGGACCACCATTAAGCCACAGCGTGATTGGCGCGTTCTCCGGATCGTGGCGCGCCTCGAAGAACCAGAAGAATGTATGTTCTGTCGGCGACAAGTCCACATAACCTGCATATGATTTCACACCGGGCGTTGTTTCACAAACACCTTCCTTCCCAGGCTCCTTGTAGCGAATCGTAACATTGTTGGCCGTTTTAATTGTCTTTACACCCGTAGGCTCGTTGGGAAGTTGTCGACGGGCGAACTCGGTGCCAAAGGGGATGAAGCTGGCTGCCGCGACGGGCACCAGGAACGGGATCCACGTGTTGATGCGCATGGTGTGTCTGTATCTCTGTCTCCACGTTGCAATGAAGAAGTGAAGAGCAGCGTCGAAAGTGGAGGAAAACGCTTTGTTTGTGGGCCAGGGGCTGCCGACTGCTACTTAAAGAATCTACCCCAAATGAGGGGACAGCTCGCTCAGGCTACATTGTTTAGATCGTATGCCATGGCACGGCATATCCAGTCAGAGAACCAGGGACCAGGATGCTGTACCGGAGATAGCCGCCCCGGGGCGAGTCGTGATCGCCAGTCATCATTCCCCCTGAAGTAGAAGGAGGATAAGAGGAGTCGATGGGCATGAGCCAACGAGAACGCTTGTGGACAGGCTCAACGGCTGCATATCGTGGGGACACCAGCCATCTCCGCAGGAGCTCCGGGCCAGGGTCACATCCACCTCCCTCATACGAGGGTCTCAATCAATCATGACAGCCTGGAGAGGCTTGGCAAGGCTCCAGGAGGCACTGCAGAGGATCAAGAGTTTTGATTGCCCCGATCCATTATTGAGTGAGGGGAAAGATCGGCAGCGCTAATTGATGCATGAGGCGGACTGGCTGACTGGTTGGTTTGGGTGGGGTGCGTTCAGGGATGCTCAAACACCAGGGAATTGCCTGGCGAGGGAAAATCGATAGCTTCAATGGACTTGTAAAGAGGCAAACTGAACTGTGTGGAATTCAGTTGGGTTGTAATTTGTGATCTGGAGGTAGATTCGGAGTACCGAGTAGAGTGAATGTATGAAGTAGAGAGGTCAAACTTGAGGTGGGATTCCCCGCATCTTCCGATAGGCAACTACCGACGCATCTCAGATTCGTTTTGCATAATAGATTACTAGCATGATAACGCATACGCGATAGCAATTCAATGCTACATATCATATTTCTGCATGTTGTTTGCCGAACGAACTACTTGTACATAATAAATCCGGTGCAGCAGTGCTAAAGATATATCCACTATGTCGTCATTCTAACTAACCTGGAATACTACGATCGATAATGGCATGGATAAATCCGGCTGCAACATTGGCTTTTTTATGAGGTAATCATAAATATACGAGATACTACTAGGTCTATATTCTTATCCATTTGGAAAAAAGATATCTTGAATTGGGTGCTGCCTAATCAGCCCCAAACTGTGCAATGTGACATCCCAGACGCATCATACCAGCAATTACCACGAATTTCTACAGGACACAATATTATCTAACTGATATTGTTATTCGCTCTTAAGATTGACTTTGATATGGCGTGGTTGGGGCTATGCTTTTGGACTAGTATAGGTGCAACTTGAACTTGAAGTTGGACAGATAGTTCGGCGATGCTAGTGGGGTAGTGTACAGTATACTAGTGCTTGTGGAGACTACGCTGCAATATATATCCCAATCGCCTCTGAAAAATGAAAGTACGCGAAATAGACCTTTCTTTTTGTAGATCTCAATCCAATCTAGATCTCGCTAGTAGGAGCCGAGCTACGGCGCTCCATAAGCGAAGGGTGTTCAATGGTTGTATATAGGGCTATTTTACCTAACCGTCCCGAAGGCTGCCTGAGGTCAATAAGCAAAATAGAAGTTGCCGAATGAGGGCTTGGGATTCTATTTAGTAGAAATTTTTGCCCGTTTACAAAGGTAGACAAAAAGAATATATAATAAAGCTCACCCAAGAGCGGTCAAAAAGTCCTAAAACTTCCGATAAGAAACCGTTCTTCATAAGTCCTTGTTCGGTGGTGAATTGAGTGTGCTTGGTTGTGTACCGGGTAAGATTGACCCTACTGCGCCCGTAACTTATCTTCCAAGGTGTTTTGCATATCCTCAAGATAAGTCTGAATATTTTCAGGGTCACCAGATGCCTCATTGAAGCTATAGATTAATCGAAGTTGGTCCCGGAAGGTGAAGAAAAACATGCTATAGCCTACCACGACCTCGATGCCGAATTTGAAATCACGGATGACAACATTGCCATCACCAGCACCATACGAGTGCTGTATATGACGCTCAAGAACTCCCAGACTGCTGACCTGAGCATCGCGAGGAACCGGGCCAGCGAGAACTTCTGGGTCCTGCATCTTTTCATAGTGGGCTCGAGTTATAGAACCACTCAATTCAACATTCTCAGGGTTCAAAGCGGTTTTTTAGGCACTATCTAGCGCTCGAACCGTCTCACTGAAAGTCTCTGGCGGATCAAGGCTGAAGGTCCAAGGCGTGTAAAACAAGGCGGCAGCATAGTCGCTCGAGCTGTAAGGTTCGGGTAGAATATCGCGGAGGTTGTAATTGGTTGCAGTGACATATTTGGACTGATCACCGGCAGGATATGCGTGTTTCACGAGCGTTTGAATGAAGACTGCATGGACGGCAGCAGTGACACTATACCCATTGTTCTTGCAGGCTTGAATGATAGCTTGCGTGGAGTCCACAGAAAATGCCAGCTCGCGCCTTTGGGTAGGACCGGGTAGCACCTTGCCCACCTCATTCTTAGGCCCAACGCCTGGCGTTGTGACGAAAGTATTGATTATTTCCTGTGCCCTGGCCATCATTTCTGTCCGAGGCGGCTCAGGGTGGCCAAGTAGGGTCTCCAGCGAGTCGGGCAGGCGAGTCACTTCGTCGCCAAATGTTATTTCGCACGGAGAAGTCAGGGCAGTGAGGTAACTATACCACAGCATTATCATCCCCAAGGCATCAATGACTGAATGAGGAGCTCGGATTACGAGCTCGGATGATCGGGGCAGATAGTAGAGAGTTGCCTGGAGAATAGGAGATACATCGCGACTCAATTCTTCAGCATCGCCGGCATTGGAAATGATAAATGTTTTCTCGAGCCAGCTTTCTAGAGCCAAATTGTCGGGAATCTCATAGATCTTTTTCACACCCTCAACTGTTGCTGTGACCTGCGGTTGCAGATATCTAAGCTGTTTCCAGGCATGTCGCAAAGTCTTCTCCTTCTGAGACAGCGGAAGCTCGTAGTCAACCTTCAACCGGGAATTGATCGTGTATTGATGACGACCCTCAAAAAGCGAGGCTGTGAGGTTTTCTATGGAGATAAAAAAAAACTCTCCATTCCGTTTGCTGGGCGTTCCCATCGGGATTCGGAGACTTTAACCTAGGACATGATGATATGGCGAGAAGTAAAGGCAACCTGGATAGGCAAATGAAAGGGAAGAACAGGACAACAATTGGCGTATAGGTTGCAGAAACAGTTAGAATGATTTAAGTTCTGCGAATGCATCAGCCTATCTATAGCAGACCCATCAACCTAAGTACTAACTGTTGTTGGTGACGATTCCGAGTTGCGGGCTAAATGAACAACCCACACTGACCCACCTTTGAACTGCACGAATGACAAATTATAGCAGTGCGATGATCTCTAGAACAGGATTGATTCTTGGAGGTAGATAGACTATGTGATTGAACTGATTTTTGACCGTTTATATTCCAAAATAGCTTTTTGGGATCGAAAGTAATTAGTTGGACTTGATATCATCAAGAATAGTAGCAGTCGAAAAGACCCAGAACTCTGTTATTGTACATAGAGAAATTTATGATAAGAGATACAAATATGTATATTGTTTTTATGAAAAAGAAAATCCATTATATGAAGCATAAAGCTGTCGCCACAATCGCAATTGTGTATACATTTGGAAATCTTGCAGTATATTTACGTACTACGTAGCTTAGTCTGACGATTATCCCTGGCTCGGGACGGTTTAGATTCAAGTTCAAGTTGGTGCGGCTGAGCCGGCCCGCATAACAAAGCGGTCACCAAGCGATTATCCTCAGATGCTCCGACCAAGAAATTGCTTGAGGGTCACAACATTTCGGGCTCACTAAATTCACTTTTCAATCATGCAGCAACAGTCTTTCTACGAGAGCAACATTCCTATCGCCAAATCTGATCTCCGGAACGATGGGCAAATCCCTACCATGCATCAGTATTTTGACGGTGGTCAATGTCGCGTATTCAGGGTAACGTTCATGGATGGCGAGAGCCGGGCAATAAGAGTACCTCTTTTTGTCCGTCATGATTCCCAGGACATTGTTATACAGCTTCTTGAGTCCGAAGCTCGAATTCTCCAGGAGTTCGAATTGAAAGGGTTCTCATGGGCCGCAAGGCTTCGGGGCTGCAGTCTGACGTTCGACAATGCCATCAAATACCCCTTTATCGCATTGACATGGATTCCGGTAGTCAGCTTATATGTCCGATAGCTTTCCGACGCAAGCTCTTCGAAATAAAATCTTGGATCAAGTTGCGAAGATGCACACATCACTGATTGAATGTAGCAAGCAGGCTCGTATGTTGAATACCTCGTTTAAATTGAACCCTGCTTATAAGTCCAGGGGGTTCTTCTCTAAAGCATTTTACCCGGATAATTCAAAACAAGACCCGTCGGGTTCGCGAGGGTCTTCTTCCAGAAATCACATATCAGGATTGCTCTGAGCAGATGAAGATTCTTTCCGATGTTCTTTTGCTTGATCTAGATGAAGCACCTTTCGCCATTGCCCACGGTGATTTATCACCACAAAACATTATCATAGATGCATATTACAATGTCACAGGGTCAGGGTAGGTAAGTAACGATCTTCGCAGGTCGACTTCAAGGTACTTACCATTGAAGTATAATCGATTGGGGGTTTTCATCGAGGGTACCTTTCCAACAGGCAGCCTGCTTCCCCCGTTTCCTTCAACTCCAGAACATCGACATGTCGGCATGCTCTACTCTCCTGAAAGACCGAGAGACATACATCACCTCCGTTCGATGTCAGAAAGATCTGGCAGCATCTTCAATGATGATTCAAGTGCTTTCATCGGCAAATGTTGACTTCCAACACTGCTTCCTAGAATCGATTATTAGCAAAGGAATGCATCGCCGATTGGCACGTAACGGATGGAGACTTTGATCCGATGGACGGGGCGGAGACGGAGAAGATGATAGCCGCAATAAGAACGAGTGACTTTTATGAGAGATTTCAACTATCCACCGACCATCTATACAGTTTTGCCGAATAACGCATTAGAAATATAATTTATCATTCCCAGACCTATTCTGGTAAAGCAAGGGCTGATAGAGTTCAAATGCTAAAAATCGCGGTCCGTTTCAAAGTTTAACCGTGGCCAAATAGATAAAACAATAAAACATAAATACTAGAACAAACTGATTGCAAAAGCAAATAGAATCCTACAAAATATTCTCGACATCATGTCCTGCAAGTTCGCCCTGGCCACCGAACAACTTTTCTTGAAGATCACGACCCTGAGCAAGCCCAGAGCCTGATTCGACCTTACCGATAGGCCCATAATACTGCCCGTGTTTCGCCTCGGGGCTTACAGCCGCAAAAATCCGAGAAAGTGCACCTTTCTCAACCGGAGTCGCAAAAAAAGAAACCCGCGGTATAGAGAAATGGGTTGAGAAAAGTACCCGTCGATCGTCCAGCCGACGAATCGGCATCTGCAATTCGATCCCCTCTGGCCCTGTCGGCGGGGTGTCTGAAGAGGTAGCGATCATGCTTGTGACATCAAATGGCGATAGTTCCTTCGACTTCGGAGCGCGTTGAGTCGATGGTCGTCTTTATGTTGAACGGAGAATGAGGGCAGAAACGGCCAAGCAGGCAGTTTTGCCACATTAAAGATCGCCGAAACCTAATACCATTGTCACAACTCTATTTTAGTCAAGATACATTAATCCTATGGTATTTAATAACTATATACTAGTGCTATAGCTATTGAGTGTTAAATGAACCATCTATCCATCTCACGCTCTAGCCTTAAATACCAACAGTGTTTGTAGCGTGGTCCTCCTAGTACCTTCAAGTTGTGGTTGTAGTATATGTTGCTTCTATACTTCAAACACCCTCCGAGTCTTTTGCAAATATTGATAACCTACTTCAAATGTATATAAAACCAGTCAATGTATTTCTCATGACCCAGCAGAACTTCAGCTAACAAGGGTATCTGACTAAGATATGCACAAATCGTATATAGTACTGATCAGATCAACAATCCCATCCCACCCACAGCCCTAGGGCCCTTAAATCACTGCCTCAAATCCACCCCAATACTAGCCAAATACTTACACCTCTCCCTCTGCTCCGCAGGAACACTCTCCATAGCAGTCTGATTAGTCCTAATAAAAATCCTCCTATAATCCCCCCAAGTGCCCCACTCGGGACTCCCCGCCACCCGAAACGTATTCGGATTCAAATCGCGCACAAAACTCGTCCAATAGCCCTGCATAAGCGGGACAATAGGCGCATTCGTCGTATAATACGAATCCGGCGGAACACCACTCACATAATCGGGTCCCCAGATTGCATTTACCTCGACGGTATGTGTTGTCCCTTCACCAATGGATTCGTAGTGCGGGTCTTGGACGGCGAAATGGTAATTCCAGCTCTTGACGCCTGCGGCTGCGTAGATCGAACTCATCTCGATGCCTGGGCATATGTAGCGGATTTCTCCGTATGCGGTGGATGTTGGTGGCCAGTAGGCTGATGAACCGGGGTAGATTTTTGTTTGGTTGGGTGTGAGGTATATACTATTTACCCTTGACATTTGGGACGCGGATATACTGGGGAATTGGTCCTTGATGAAAGTATCCGCCGCAGCGAGGGAGGAAGTACTTTTCGGAACAAAGATTGTTCCTTCGTTCGTGTCGTCGCCGAAAATAACGGGGACTTTGATGAATTTTCCTTTGCGGAAGAGAGTGAGTGTGTGGTCTTGGACTAGGTCGCCATCTATGGTTGGACTGTAGAGGTATAAGGGTTTATTTGTGCGGCCGGGTAGTGGGGTGCCGATGTTTTGATTTTGTAGAGTCGTTATGTCTAGACTGCGGAGGCAGGCGAGGGTGTCGTCTGCGGAGGCACATCCTGTTCGGGTTACTAGTCTGTCGTAGGCGAATTGGCTTTCGGAGATATTGAGCATTGTTCCGAAACTTTGGGATTCGGCTGCTGCGCCGATGAAGAGGCCGTCGTTTCGACCGCCGTAGGCGGATAGGAGGAGGGTTACGGATGCGCCGCCGGCACTGTCGCCGCCGATGACGATGCGGTTTGGGTCTCCTCCGAACTAATTGAGTCAAGTTAGTAAGTAAGGCAAGCGTGGAAGGTGGTTGGAAAGCTGTGTTGTCGATCTTACATTGCTGATATACTTTTTGACCCACCGCAGAGCTTTAATTTGATCTTTCAGACCATTGTTGAGACTACCTCCGCTCTCCACTTCATCACCGGCGAGAAAGCCGTAAGGACCCACGCGATAATTGAATGTGACCACAATCATGTTTCGACCGGAGGCTTGAACCAAGCCCGATCCATTATAGTTTGCATTGGAGAGGTCGGCAAAGCCTCCACCTTGAATGAAGAAGTATACCGGCAGTCTGTTGGTGCTTGCCCTGATTGAATTTGTGGGCGCATAAACATCTAAAAAGAGACAATCTTCGGATCTTTGTTTTGCAATTGGGGTGTTTAGACTGCCTGCGACAGGGATGCAGAGATTTCCATGCTATAAGCAACAACGAAAGGTTAGCTTAGGTCAGTATAAAGAGTCGTTTGATTCTATAGACTGCGTAGACAGTGTCGTTCAAACATACGTTGGTTGCGTTCTGAACCCCTTGCTGAGTCCTCGGATCTTGAGGAGCAGCAAAACGCAAATCTCCAACGGGAGGAGCGGCGAAGCGCATTCCTAACCACTGGGAAACTCCGTTTGGCAAGGAGCGTCCTTGGTAGCTGGCATAGTCTAGGTTGACGACGGGGGATTGAGCGACAGTCAAAGACAGACAAAAGAAGAGATAGAAGAGCTCCATGACGAAGTCAATTGCAGATTTGAGGGATTGAAAACGGCAGCATAGCCAGGTAATAAAGGAAGAACGGAGAGTAGAAGAAGAGCCGAAATCAAAATCACCAGACAGGGCGCGAAGCAGGGCGAGAACGAGACCCCAGGCCTCGCGGAACAAAGGAGCGACCATCTTGACTGGACAAGGGCCAATGCCAATACCCAGAAACAAATGAAATGTCCGGATTCTCCCCTTGCGTGCAGGGGGAGTGCAGGGGGAGTTGCCGGATGGAGGAGAAAACAAGCAAAGAAGCGGGAAGGGAAGTCAGTAGTGTAATGCCGGGTGTGGTACTAACCACACCACAGCTTGCCCGCAGCAGTCCACAGCTTCAGCTCGGGCCCACCTTAATTTGTTCCCCGCAAAAAGTTCCAACCCAATCTGGCTTTTCTCATTACGGCAACTTGCATCTTACAACCATGTCGCCCAATCATGGAGACACCGATGAGGGGGAAGAGGACGATTACATGTCTATGGTAATCGAAGAGCCGAAGTTTAAGGAAACTTTTACCCAAAGGAAGCGTCGGGAACAACGTGAGGTGAGTACTGAGTGAGAGTAGTAGCTCTCTTCCCTCCCCCTCCCCCTCCCTCTCCCCTCCCCTGGTCGCGCGCCCGCATGATGATCTCCGCTGACCTCGTCACCCTCACTAAATCCAGGCAGAGGCCCGGGGAAAAGTCCCCTCCAAAGCCGAAAGAGCAGCCGAAGAAGCAGCGCGCCGCGAAGAAGCTCTATCAAAGAGTACCCTAGACCCAGCGAATAAGGGATTCAAAATGATGGCGAAGCTAGGCTTCAAACCGGGACAATCTCTTGGCAAGCGCGACACCGACACCGACAAGGCACCAGGTGATGAGAACAAAGACGACAAGGACAGGCAAAAGGACAACAAGCACACCAAGAACTCAGCCACCCGATCCGAGCCCCTGAATCTTATTTTCAAAGAAGACCGCGGCGGAATCGGAATGGATGAGCAAAAGAAGCGCAAAATCCGCGAACAGGCCGAAGAAGCTACGAAAAAAAATCAAACGTGATGAAGGCGATTATCGCGATCGGGTCCGAGAGGAGCGGGAATTGAAACGCACTGAGGCGCAAGTACGAGCGGCACAGAAAGTTGTCGAGAGGCTGGATACTGAGGAGGAGAATAACACTAGCACTGGCGCTAGTGCTGCATCTGCAGATGCATCTGCATCGTCATCGCGGGACTCAGCCCGGGACTCAGACGCAGACACACAGACGCAGTCCAAAGCAAACGACCAGGATGGTGGTGTGACTGATAACGACGCTAAAACCAACCCCAACCCCAACGCCGATTACCCGCCAAGCACCGGGCCCAAAGTACAAAAACCCAAACACCAACAACAACACAAACCAACCGCCCAAATCAACGTCCTATATCGCGGTCTCGTGCGCGAAAGAGAAAACCACGAGCGGGACAAACAAGCCCGTCACGCGCTCCACACATCCCTCCCATCATCATTCTTCCCAAAACAACGTCTTCCGACATTCTCGGAATCAGAACTAGAGCGAGATCCAGAAGACGAACAGGCTCTTGGCACACGACTCGGACTCGATTTCGACCCTTACACCGCTGCAGTGGAGCAGGAACTTGAAGAGGAAGATCCGGAATTGGAGGCGTTTAATGAACTGCCGCCTTCGGAGAGATTGCATAAGTTAGTGCTGTACTTGCGGGAAACGTATCGTTATTGCTTTTGGTGTAAGTATCGTTATGAGCGGGATGATGAGTTGGAGGGTGTCCTGGTCTTACGGAGGAGGATCATGATTGATTGAGTGTAGTGCATATAATCTAGTACGCGCTGTTCAGAGATGTGTTTCTTTGGATATACCGCTGAAGTCAACGTCTTGTCTTATCCCGGGCTGGTTTCTCTCTGCGTATGGACATGGGAACTGTCTTTTCGTCATGCACACCTCTCACACCTCTTTTCTCCCAAGCCGAGAAGGCATACATGACGAAGATGTTCATGACGAACAGATAATTCCGTGCTCATGCGCAGAGGAGAGGAGGCCGGATTTGTATCCGCCTCGCCTCACTTCGCTACGCCTTACGAGTTTTCTTTTATTTTCTACAAAAAAACCACCACGAGACAAAATAACATGATAAACTGAATATACAAGTCTCAAGATATCAATTTGCTTTCCGCAGAGACATAACATAAAATTGACTATCAATATGCCCGACTCCCACCTTATCCTCCGTGGTTAATCCTAGTATACACAAAACTTTGTTCCTTGGTATCATAAAACAGAAAAAAACAAAACAAAACACAAAACAACAACGACAATAACAAAAGAAATGCAAAAACAGAGTCCAGTCCAGTCCACCTTCACTAGTATACATGCAGACCAATTTCAACACGCCCAAGTCATGAGGCATGTCACGGTCCATTTCACTCCACACAGCACCAACAATGTGTAAAACAAGCTCAACGGTAGAACTTCACTTCACCACAAGAGAAAAAAAAGCTCATTTCTCCACATCAACCGTCTTCAAAAACACACCCAAATCCCTCCGTTTAACCTTCTGCAACTCGCGAAAGCACCCCCCACAAACCCGTAACGAACAAAACACACACCGATGCCGAATCTCCTGATCCTTCTTATGACACGTCATACACGGAACAGGACACCATACATTCTGCGCAATCGGCATATTCCGATGGTCTTGGAAACAGGCGTAGTGGACTTTATTTAGTGGTGGGGCTGGGATATCGACGATATCGTTCAAAGAGGGTGGCTGCGCCGGGCCTGAAGCCGCGGGCGGGCCTGCTGCTTCGTTGCTGGACATTTGTTCTAGGTCTAGTGGGGTGCTGGCGCCATCTGGGGTTGGAATGAAGTCTTCCAGTGGTGTTAGGGCGTCGGATTCTTCGTCTGCTTCTGCGTTTGCGTTTGTTGGGGGTGGGGAGAGGGTGACGGGTGGTGGGGTTGGTGGGAGGTTTTGCTGGATTGGTGGTTGGTGGGATTGTGTGGGGAGAGATCGGGATGCAGTTGGAGCTGTAGCTGGAGCTGTCGGTTCTGGAGACCCTGTACTTTGGGGTCCGACTGGGGGAGTTGGTGGGAGTGGTTGCTGTACTTGCTGTACTTGTACTGGTGCAGGCTGCGGCTTGGACAGCTGAGGCGAGGTAGGTGTGGCAGTAGAAGAAGAAAAAGAGGGCTCCGCGTGTCGTAGACCCTGATTGGGAGCCTTAATAGTAGCAGGCGACGCAGCTTCCTGCTCTGGTTGAGGTGAAGTCGGAGCTGGAGTGGTAGTAGGAGCAGCTTGGCGCAGACCTAGAGACGGGGTCGGCGGCAATGGCTGATCTTTATTTGGCGGGGAAGATGGAGTGATAGAAGACGAAGCCTGTCGAATTCCTTGACCTTGACCTTGACCCTGAGATGTGGCAGAGGTAGGAGAAGTCTCACTAGGACGACCTTTGGTGCTTCCGACAGCTCGGCGCGGAGGAACTTTGGAAGTGATGCGCGGCCGCGGCGGGAGCTCCTTCTTAGGACCGGAATTGCCCTGAGGGGGTGTTGGCAGTTGCTTTGATGGAGGAGGAGCAGGTGCAGGCGCAGGGAAGCCAGTGGAAGAGGGTACTGGCACTTGCACAGGCAGAGGAGGAGCAGGTTTCTCTTCCGGAGTTTGCGCTTCGTTGGACTTTGTTCGGTGGAAAGAAAATTGTGATACTGAGGCGGCAGTCCCGGCTTTCATAGCCGTGAGGGATGGGACGCGCAGACCACGGGGGCGTTTTTCGGAGTCGAAGATGGCCATTGTGAGCGGCGCAAATAGCCAATTGACCAGGAGCGCGCAGTCCGGTGGGCTAAATGAGGTATGTACCTAGATTGCCTAGAGTACCTTAAGCCTAGCTGAGGTTATCGCGGGCGCCACTGGGAGATAAGAGGACGATCACGATCTCCACGGGACGTGGAAAGGATGCAAATAGATTTGTGAGAGGTCAGATGAGATACGAAGAGAAAGAATAGAAGAATAGAAAGGAGAGTTCAGTGAGAAGAAAAGAGAAAAAACTTGAAATGAGCCCCCCCCCCTCCTCTTCTACCTCCGGTGTAATCTTAATTCGGGGGAAACGCAGCAAGTTTTCGTTCGCAGTGCCTGAACCAACGAACCCACTCTTGGATCCAAACTTCTTTTAGTCCGATCAGGGATCAACAACGAGTCAACGACCGAATGCTATCATACGTCCGTCCATTTGTTCCATGCCCAATGATGCATTCATGCAAATCGGCCGATCCCAGTCATGGAATCTGACTGGGAATTTGACATCTCATCCGTTGGCCGCGATCAGCCATGGCGGCCGGAATGGGCAATTTGATTGATACGATTGTGGTGGGGTTGGGGGCACTCACCACCCACTGGTACTTACTGGACTGCCTCTTCATTAATTCATCGTGTTTCATATCTTCAAGGCGCAGTGGGGGCGATTGGACCCATCAGAAAATTGGCTTGGGAGGAGCGCTAGTGTAAATAGATCGGTGGATGGCGTCCTCCCCTGAAACCATTGGTACAACGGGGACAACTCGGGACTTCATTCGCTTTATCCTCCGGCATTCCACAGGTGCCCAATGACGCCAATCTCATTGGAGATCGCCTTCCTAGCACGGACTTGGCCGAGGATATCATATCTGATATCGTCATTGTCTCTAACTTGAAGGTTTACTGATTTTTGAGCTGGAGTCTGAACTTGAGCTTCTACGGAGTACAAAGTACATATCCCTGGATTACAGAGACTCTACTCTGGAGTACAGGTACTCTATTGATATACACAATAGCCTCCATTCAGCATCAACCTATCTATCCTCACTAACAGGCATATACGATCGACGCTCTCGAGCTGCCTGTACATCCAATACCGTTAGTCACATCCACGCAGATCAAAAGGCAACCGTTCACCCGTGCCCGGGGCCGTTCTTACCTCGAGATATCGCTCAATCCAAGGCTTGCAAAGCGCCCAAGCGAGCAATCCACCAGTCGCAAAAATAAAAATAAAAACAACTGCTTCGTCTTTTCGTGAATCACGCTCTGTCGTACATGATGGTTTCAATAGTTAGTCAACTAGTTTAATTCACTTCGAGTTCGTATTCGTGGTCTGTCGCATCGCATCGCATCTCAACCTCGCCGATCCTCCCCGGTGTGATGGACGGAGTACTCCGTCACTCCGAAGGCAAATAACCGTATTCGTAGGCAGGACTGCGATGCGAACCACCAATACGATGCGCTTGTCGCGGGCGGATCAATCACTCACGGAAGCAAGTAGTAACAACATCATCCTCCTTAGCACCCTTACACGTCGGCAATTCGTAGTCAAGGCAGAATTTGCGATTGCAGTCGTTGCAGTTTAGTTGGCGGTATGAATTGGCGCGTTTGGATTTAGGTAGATCGTCTGTTTCTGCTTGTTTTTCGGACTCCGGCACGGGCTCGGAGCTGTCGCTGTTGCTGTCGCTGTCGGTGAGTGCGCTGTCAAATGCACGATGGTACAGATTCACCACACTGTCTAGAGGATCGGAGCCGGATTTCTCGGGATCGAGGGGGATGATCGTGCTATTGGAGAAACATGTGCATTTGCAGAATGATGTTGGTGCTGAAATGTAAAGAAAAGGATCATGTTAGTCATGTGCTGTATCGTGTTTTGCCCATCTGTTCATCACACCACGACAGTACTACGGGGGAAGATCCTCGAGAGGTCGGAGTCGCGAATCGTGAGTCTCCGCGCCGCGGGTTCGTTTCGTTCCCATCTATGCCTGGACTTACTGGATGCTGCTGTTAAAGATGTGAAGGAGAGAAGCGCAAGAAGCAGAAGCAGCCAGTGCATTCTGCCACTTTGCGCATTTTGTAGAGGCTGCATCGCGACTGTTGTTTGTGATGACGCCAGCTTTGATCGGTCCTATGTTCATTGCGTGGCTATCACAGCTATCCGTCAGCACGTGACTTCTTACGTAGATATCAACCAAGTCAGCTCCGCTTCGAAGTATACGGCTCTATTTAAAACATGTCTACATTAGATTATAGTAATTGACAGCCTAAGTCTATATCAACTTGAATCTTATCGTATAACTAGGTATGGTACCATTATATAGATTATGCTCTATGCTCTATGCAATATACAACGGAGCAATCGCTCCGGAAATGCTTTGCTTTTGCTTTTGCTTTGCTTTAAATCACCAACATCAAGACTTACCCTTCATTCCCTTCTTCCTGTTCTCTCTCTGTCTCTGTTCCTTAGCAGCATCACGCCGCCTCTTCTTCCAAGCACGATTGTTATCACCACGATTCTCCCAAAACCACTTCGTAAACTCGGTTTCCTCCTTAGTATCCAGCTTCGTGCTCCGGGATTTGGAAACGGGAGTATCGACGGCAGTATCGTCGTCCATCTCGTCATCTCCCTCATCTTCCCAATTCATGCGCCGATTGATCAGGCTGGTGTCCGGGGTCGGAGCTGCGCTTCGCAAACCACGGTCTTGAAGGTCTCGTTTGGTGAATGGCGTGAATGGTGTTTGAGGTTCAGTAGCTTGGGCGGGGCTCGTCCTCGGACTCGATATCACCGCCGCCGAAAAAGCTGAAGCCAACATTTGTGTCCTCGACGGGCTTGTTTTCGGAATCAGTTGGAGCGGCTCGCTTGAAAAGAGCCTCGAGAGGGTGGACTTCAGTAGGTGTAGGTTCCTCCACGACTCCCTCCTCTTTGCTTGAAGGCTTCGGCTCCGACTTCGTCGCCGATTTGGATTCCGAGTCTGAATCGTCTGAAGTGGGTGGCGTGGCCTTAGAGGGCTTTGTTTCCTTTGCGGGTTCTTGGTCCTTGGAGGCCTCTACGACGGAATCGTCCGACGAATCATCGGACGAATCATCAGAAGAGTCGTTATCGCTTTCGCTCTCGTTTTCGCTTTCAGAATCAGAGCCCTCATCAGATGAACCACTGGAAGAAGTCCAATCTTCAGCTTCAATTGGCGCAGGTGAGCTTTTTTCAGCTTTGCTCTTTTTAGCCTTCTTCGGTGCTTTCTCCTTGGTTCCAGCAATTTGACCCGGTCGATAATTCTCCTTCCGACTCTTTTTGCTGGCAGCTTCCTTCACATCCCCGAAGCATCCACCCAACCCTTCTCCTCATCGAATGCAGTCGAGGGTTTAGTCTCTTCTCCACTCGACCGCAAGAAACTCGGCTGGGTATATGTCTTTTCAAACTCATGCACAACGGTTTCCCGGGACGAGGAAGACTTCTTCTTCTTAGCCTTTTTGTCGTCGGTTTCGTTGGCGACTCGGTTTGGTGGAAGCGTTGTTCGAAAGAGAAGTTCCGACTTGTCGGTATATTTGGACTTGGGTTGGGGTTTTTCCTTCTTGTCTTCCTTGCTTCGCTTCTTGTCCGATGACCGATGTTTTTCCTTTTTGGAAGATTCCGTCCAGCCACGCTTTACTTTACGGCCTGGGGCTAGTTCATAGCCTTCGATAACGCCATCTTCCGGGTCGGATTTCTTTGATTTTTTCTTCTCCGCAGGTGCGT
Organism: Penicillium cosmopolitanum; assembly: GCF_028827165.1. Lineage (NCBI taxonomy): Eukaryota > Fungi > Ascomycota > Eurotiomycetes > Eurotiales > Aspergillaceae > Penicillium > Penicillium cosmopolitanum. The sequence continues at coordinate 3,275,151 of NW_026622678.1, read as the reverse complement.
CGGCGTCGATCTCGGCGTCATTTCTTTGTCTTTTGGATGGACGGGCTGTCTCGATTTTGAACTTTTTGCCTTTGAGTATCTTGCCGTTTAGCTTCTTTTGGATCTTTTCGGCTTCCATTGTTGGCAAGGTGATATATCCGTAGTCGTTTTCGGGGAATGTGGGAATGTGGTGAAAGGAAATGTCGGTGGCCGAGGGTCGGACTGATGGGGGCAGGACCGAGGGGAGGATGTCGGGAGTGAGAGGAGTGATGTGTAGTCTTGTTGTTGGAGTTGGCTCGACCATCGCAGAGAGGATTTGAATCTCCCTGATTTTATGGAAGGGGGAGATCCGACTGTTTGTAGGACATGGTCTATATTGTAGGCCTGCACTTTTTTTTTCTTGGAACCTCCGCAGAGGAGAGAGAAATACTGCCACCGCCTGCCTGAATGGCCACTAACAAACGGAGGTCACGCGGGAGTCACGGGACACCGGGGTCACGGTCAACTGCAGGCAGTCCCAATGGAGTTTAGCGGTAGTCAGCATAAGAACGCTAGTCTACAACGGAGTACTGGGTACTACACTGCTGTGCCTTACTGTACAGAGATTAGCGCAGATGTACCCGGTACTAAGGAACTGGCCCCAGTCAGTCACTTCCGTCGTCGGTACATGATACCTTGATTACAAGTACTCTCCCCTCCAGGGTGCCACAATAGCTTCTGTCGTTAGATCGACAACAATGCAGGTCATGCATCATTCTACAAACCTAAGTACCGACCTACCTCTCTCGGTAGGTACCACTGTAGATAGCTGCAGTAGCTCATGAGGTCTGAGCTGATGTAATCGAGTAAATGATCTGGTGATGACGAGAGACCAGCACACGACAACACCAAATGAGTCCAGGGCCAGACCAGCCTTATTTCCTTCACTTTAATCTGGACGAGTAAGTGTAGGGGCAGTGCCAGTGCCACACTGATAGTCCCTCAGTTGCTCGAGACTAGAGAACACTAGCAAAGGGTCAAAGGTCAGAGACACGGGCTCTCTAGTTACTCGTACGAGTATCCGCCACTTCCGATCCTGGCAGATCTGGTCTCTTTTACTTTTACGTACCCGATTTAGTTCATCCCCATCCCCATCCTCATTCCCGTTATCCTTCCCTCCCTCTCTCTCTCTCTTCCGTTCCCCAGATCTCATCCCCCGCTTCCAAACCCTCTTTCCTCCACCCCTCCCCCCCAACCTATCCGATGTTTTCCCCTGCATTCGTGCGGTGTTTCTCTTTAGCCTGATCAACATCCCCACCCTCCTCCCTTCCCCTCCCCCAATATCAAAGTATCCACCTTGACCCTCCCCCTTCGGGGCCCTTTCCTCTCCGCTCCGATCGGAGTTACGCCGCCGCGTGTGCTCTGGGACCTGACGTCGGCTAAACCCCTCCTTCCATCAACCATCCCATATCGCCATGGGGAATTCCCAAACCAAGGAGTCGCGATCCTCCACACCGCGCCATCGGAGTCAACAATGGTCATCGGGCACTTCCGATGCCCCGCGCGTGCTCCATACCAGGGACCTCGGTCGGGCAGAAGCAGTCGGCCTGATTTGTCCCTGCTGGGCATCGGCAGTAGCAGCCATGATCGTGACGTGGCGACCCTCGAGCATCGACGAGAAACCAAACAGGAACGTGAAGCACGTCGTTTAGAGAAGGAGCGCGTGGCTCGGGTCAAAGAAAGGGAATGCAGCATGCGAGACGAGCATGTCGATGGCGGATATCTAGTCACACAAGGTGTCTACGTGGGAACCGAGGACTTCAATAAGGCAGTGGTTCGACAGTTGATGGTGAGCTTCCGGGGAACCCCCCCGCAGTTCCTATATATGAGCATTGCGATTCTGACAATCCCGGTCTTAGATCGAGCGCCGACTCGCGCCTTTCTGGAGAGGCTTGAATGACTTCTCCGAATCATGGGCCGAGCATCAGCTAATGGCCGCAGCTCGGGGGATGACTATACCTCCAGCGGATGAAATTCCGCCCGAGCTAGAATATACACCTCCCAAGGCCACCGAGAGGAAAGAACCGGTTGATATGGCTAGCATCCAACATCTCACCGTTCCCATCACATCCCGCTCGCAGTCCGACAATTCCGATATATCCCAAGCTTCGAATCCCGCCCAATCGCTACCGTCGGCGGTATCTCCGATTGCATCCGGAACATCAGCGTCACCTCTCTTCCGCACACGCGCAAAGACTCTAGCAGCTCTCACCACATCGAAACATGGCTCGCAGACCGATCTCACCCCCGGGAACTACAGCTTCCACGAGACCCTTTCGTCAATGGCCAACCAATCGAAGTCAACTTATACAAGGACGCAAGCGAATGTCCGATCTGCTTTTTGTATTACCCACCTTATCTAAACCGCACCCGATGCTGCGACCAACCTATCTGTTCCGAATGTTTCGTCCAAATTAAGCGGCCGGACCCCCATACCCCGGAGCACGGAGAGCCTGGCTCGAACGCTCCCGAAGCAGCGAATGGCGGCGAACGACCCGAGCAAGAAGAAAGCCAACTTGTCTCTGAACCCTCTGCCTGCCCCTTCTGTGTCCAGCCAGAATTTGGAGTTACCTACGCTTCGCCTACATTCCGGCGAGGTCTGACCTACGCAGCTGACGCCAGTGCCCGCCCATCTCCCAATATCACCTCTCCAGTATCCTCCACCTCCTCTCTCGCCTCTGCGACTCTTGCTCCAATACCTGGCCGCCGCCGTGCGACTTCACTATCCGCTACGGATCCCACTGTAGTTACAACAGATAGAATTCGTCCAGATTGGGCCCAGAAGTTGGCCAATGCTCGAGCACATGCCGCACGTCGTTCGGCGGCTGCAACCGCCCTTCATACTGCAGCCTATTTGATGAATTCTGGCTCTGGCAGCGACTCCCGTGGCATTGGTCTAGGACGAAGGGGTCTTCGAAGAGCTACCCACGGGGACTCCGGCCGGTCCGGATCCCCCGCTCTCAATGCGCTGGCGTTTTTGACTGAGCGACAAGACCGAACACCTAGAGCTCCCGCCCCGGCCCCGGGCACCGCCCCCGATACCGATTCCGCCGAGGAAGGGGCAGGGCAGGGGCAGGAAATATTGCGCCCCCTCGTGACAGCTCAAGGCGCACCCGAATCGATGATCTTGAAGAAATGATGATGATGGAGGCAATTCGGCTGAGTCTAGCCAGTGAAGAAGACCGACGAAGAAGGGATGAGAAGGAGGTGAGGAAGGAGGCCAAAAGGAGGGAGAAGGAGGCCAAGAAGGCTGATAAGGTGGCTCGCAAGGCCGGCTTATACAGTAATAATACTAGCACCAATGCCAGTAGCGCGGCATTACAAGTCCCCGGAGCTGGAGAGACTTTCTTTGGAAAAGTTGCCAGCAGCTCCTCGTCCATTGGAGAAGAGCCATCAACATCCACGGCCACGACGGGCAAGGGCAAAGGCGTGGAAAGGGGACCTAACTCTGCAGTTGGCGAGCAAGATGGAACAGCCCCTTCGAACAATTTATTAAGCGCAGGCGAACCATCTAAACAGTCTCAGCTCCGACACGTTTCGAGCGCAGCTTCCTCAGCCTCCTCTCTCATGGAACATACTCCAGAAGAACTGACTCCTGGCCACGGCACTGCTGACGGTAGCAACACGTCTTTGGAGCCTATGTTCAACTTCCGCAGTCTCGCCGCTGTCATCGGCGACGAGGAGAAGGGTAATGAATCCGAGCATGTGGAAGATACTTCTCGCCATCGTGGAGAGGGAGAGGGAGAGGGTTCTTCGAGTGCGAATCCCTCGTTACACCAACCCTCATCTGATACCGGAAATGTCGAGCCGATAGAACCGACGGCTGTTTCGGATCCTCAAGTCGAAGATACCGAAAAGGAGGCCTCGAAGGATATTTCACCCAAGGAGTTGGAGACCCGCTCGGTTGAAATTACAAATACCGCCACGAACACAGAGACTACTTCATAAGTTGTGGTTGTGGTTGTGCACGATCATTTTACCCTCTCTTTTCTTATTTTTTCTCTCTTACATTCTCGCTCTTTCAATTTTTTCCTTGATTGTATGTTTGTGTTTGTGTGACACAATGGGTCGCAAGGAATCAAATCGATTAGCTGGCGCAGTTGGAACTGGTAGTAGCATTTCATTCTCTTGCTTTTGTTTTGTTTTTTGCCTGCCGGGCCTCGGTGTGGTGTGAGTGGAGTGAAGACGGTTTTCCTCTTATTTCTTTTTTGTGATTCCTTCAACTGCTCGTGTCGGGACTATTCTGTCATCCATAGCATCCAATCTTCAGCCCCGAGATCATTATAGAGACTTTTTTTTTCTGCTTGATTTGATACTTTCAGGTTTGGACTCGAAATAAATTAGCTTCAATCCCGTGGTTGAATTGTCGGTCTGAGGGTACTCTACTCCGTATTCGTACATTTGACATGGAGCATTAGGTACTTGATTCTTCTTTCAAGTCCTGGGAATACATTTCCGCAGTAGTCTCAAAGTTCCAAGGGTGCTCGCATACCACTAGTACTAGTACAAGCAAAGCCAGGAATCTGGAGCTAGCTCTCTAGGCTATAAGCCGAGCCTAACCTATATCAACGGTGATCTTGTGATTTCTTTCCACCTCTGCGGGAACCCGCAAGGTTCCCAAGGTTGTGATTGGATGATTGGTGAATAAGAAACCCACCAGCGGCCGCTAAGTAAGTACAAATGTGGATAAGCGCGGGGAGGGACTCAGAGGGGGAGGGCTCAAAACAATGGATCGCGTGGTCTGAGGTGCGTATTCCTCTTATTTTTTTTTAGAAATAATTTTCGAAGAATCAATTACCTTTGCCCTTGCGATGTACATTGCAAAATACTAGTATTTTGACCATGTTCATGGCATGCATAAATCCCCGGAGGGCGCCTAACACCGAAGTATAAGTCAAGTGGTCCGAGCTCGATGCAACTTAAACATTTTTTGTGCCTGAGTCGCCACTAGAACTTTCCATCCAAGGTACCACATGACAGTGCAGATTTTTTTTTTTGCCTGCACAATGCATCGGCAGTTACTACTAGTGAATATATTCGATCTCGGAATAGCCAGATCAGTATTAGGGTATGCACTACTACTATATTAAATTCCCCCTCTCTAAGCCTAAACAAGGGATATTCACCGGACTCGGCGACATGCCATGGCCACGGCTGTCCTTATCAGAGGGGGGGCTGGGGTCTTAGCGCCGCTCCCGGTCTAAACCAAAGTTGGGTAACAGAACCCGCCGGTAGGAGATTTATACTTGGGTTTGGTTCCGAGTCGCTGGCTTTTCTATCTACCCTACCTTACCCCTCTTCTTGTTCTTCTCCTTCTACCTACCTACTCCCCCATCCATTCACTTACATCTCCTTGATTGCACAACGCGCACGGAGCAAGTCCTCAATCGTTGTTCTGTTCTGTTCTACTCTGCTCTGCTCTGCTCTGCTCCACTCTGCTCAGCTCAGCTCCGCTTGCCCTCGTGCACTCGCCACTGCCAGAAGTTTGCAAAACACCTGCACAGACAGATTCGACTTTGACTTTTTACTTTTGCTGGGGCGGATTGTCGTAAGGTCTAAATTGTCTCTATAGGACGATGGTATTAACACTACAGAAAAGATCTCATTCCTCCCACGATGGCTTCCCTACCACGCAGCTATTTCTTCTCTGTGAGTCGTCTGCATCCGCACCCACACCCTATCACTCCTCCACCATCTGCTCGCCATCTCTTGCAAGGCCATTCAGCTAACCCACTCCTCTCAGCGATATGTCGCGTAGCCGAACCAATCGCCCTAACATCCATCTTCCCATACTCATGGGTAATGGTGAAAGACTTCAATATGGCCAGCGGGGCCGAAGCATCCCTCTACGCGGGAATTCTGATATCCGCCTTCTCGCTCGCCGAGGCCCTAACTGGCATGTTCTGGGGTAGTCTCTCTGACCGACTGGGCCGGAAGCCGATTCTACTTTCTGGCTGTTTCGGGACAATGCTCTCGTTGCTTATGGTCGGGTTTGCGCCTAATTTTTGGGTTGCACTCGCTGGGCGCGCTTTTGGCGGCGCGTTGAATGGGAATATTGGCGTTATTCAGACTATGGTTGGCGAGTTGGTTAGACGGCCTGAGCATGAGCGTATGTTTTTATCCGATCCGAGCCTGGGAAGGAACCTGGGTTTATCAGGGCCATTACTGACAATTTTATAGCTAGGGCTTATGCTGTTATGCCGTTTGTTTGGTCAATTGGTACTATCCTTGGACCTGGTACGTTGCGAATATCCGAGTCATTTCATGCATCAACACAAACGATGGGCGTTATACTAATTGGTTTACATAGCTATTGGAGGTCTACTTGCCAGACCAGCAGATGGGTTTCCCTCCCTTATTTCCCGCCGACGGCCTCTTCGGCCGTTTTCCATACTTACTACCCAACCTCGTCTGCTCCGTTCTCCTATTCTTCAGCATCATTGGTGGTTGGCTATTCCTCCAAGAAACCCACCCCGACATGCAACCCGGCAACACACACCGTTTCTTCGAGCACACATCTGCCGAACAGCCCCTGCTGGCCACATCTGGCGCAACCGCTAATGCGGGAGTTGATCTCCGAGCCGAATCATACGGCACCTTCAATCAAGTCCACCTACACGAAGACGAGATCTGGAATGTTCACTCCGATGGCACGATGCCTGCTTGGAAGAAGCCACAGAAGCCGAAAGCATTCACCTGGCGGGTGATTATGCTCGTGCTTGCGCTGACTATCTTCACCTACCACTCAATGACATACGACCATCTTTTACCCATCTTCCTCCAAGATAAGGGTCCGCAGGGATTAATGGCCCTTTCGAAGTCTCATTCGCCCTTCGACATTCCCGGTGGTCTGGGCCTTTCAACCCGCACCGTGGGCGTGATAATGTCTACGGACGGCATAATCGCCCTCGTCATCCAAAGTCTCATCTTCCCCGCTTTGGCCGGGTGGCTAGGCATATGGAAACTATTCGTCGTCGTGACAATCCTGCACCCAATTACCTATCTCATCGTTCCATTCCTGGTCTTCCTCCCGCAAAACCTCACCTTCACAGGCATCTATTCTTGCCTAATTATCCGGAATCTTCTCTCTATTATCGACTACCCCGTGCTCCTGATCTTACTCAAACAAGCCAGTCCCTCAGACTCTGTTCTTGGCAAGATCAACGGTCTAGCTGCCTCCGCCGGAGCCGCTGCCCGTACCCTTGCCCCCCCCGATTGCTGGTTATCTGTACAGCACTGGTGCTGGGTTCGGATGCACGGGTGTGGCTTGGTGGGCGAGTAGCCTAGTCGCTATTATGGGGGCTGCTCAGCTTTGCTTCATTCAGCAGAAGAAAAATTCGACTGCGACTGTTGAGGCGGCGGCTCCTTGTCATTATGTTCCTATTCCGGAACCGCCTAAGGAATCGATTCACATTATTGTGACTGATGTCGATGCTGGTGCTGGTGCTGGTGCCGATGCCGATGCCGCTGCCGCTGCCGCTGCCGCGGCGCAGGAAGATGCGTAGGGACTTTCAACTGAATCAGTTAAATACTGATCATACATTCACTGAACATACATAATTTGTTGCAAAAAGCAAGAGGGGGAATTGCTGGTTTATTCAATCTGTTTTCAAGCGTGTTGATGCTCTGTTTGTTAGTGTTTTCTTTTTTCACTGGCCAGATTAGCGATGGGCATTTCAGCGATAGCGAGCGCGAGCGCATCATGGCATTTGTTTCTGAGCAACTTAATGAAAATGAAATTAGTTATGATTTAATCGTTCCTACTATTTACCCTGAGTAAGTTAAGAGTATTAGTTGACTTTTAATAACTCAAGTGGAAGGAACGCTGTTGACCCCCACACCTTCCCAATCGGGCGCTATACTTCCCCCTCCCAATCGGGGTTAGCTTTGTTTACCTAGCAACGCCCTCCACAATCGCCGGCCGTCCAGACCCAAACAGAAACAGAAACAGAAACACAAGACTTTTGTCTCTAAACTCCGCTCCGCACAACACAACGCTGAGGATTCTTAGCACACCACCCACCACCATGTCAAATCCACTATCACCCCTTTCACCCTCCTACCAAAATTCACGAGCCCGATCTTCTCCAAAGATGGGCTCATCACCTTTCCTCACAGAACCCTCGGCCTCAGCCTTGGCCCCGGGCCCGGAGACTACAATTCCTTCAAGTCCTCTGAAACAAACCTGGACCGATCGCAACACACAAAGCCCGAACCCGAAGCAAAACTATTCCTACCCGAACGAGATCGAGAACGAGAATGAAGAAAACTTCCACCCTGACGACTTTCACGCGAATAATGACTACCATGACCGCGACGACTTCCAAGAGCAGGAATTGGAACTGGAGTCGGAGATGGAACCTGCTAGCTCGCCCTTCCGGCCTGATGCCCGCGAAGATACTGTTGATTTTCAAAAGTTACGTGAATATCAGCAGCAACAAGCGACAGCGACGACACCAGCAACAGCAACGACACCACGGCATAGATTTGGCCTCGCGCAGCCGGAGGATCCAATGAGTTCTCCCTTCCGACCCAATGCGCAGGACGAAAATGATATCGAAAACGAAAACGAGCACGAAGCGGTGGATTTTCAAAAACTACGCGAAGCGCATCCTTTATCGCCAGGTCTGGATAAGAGACTTGCCGTTGACGATCCGGCTAGCTCGCCGTTCCGACCTGATGCGCGGGATGAATATGAAAATGAGAATGAGACGGTTGACGGCGACGCTGACGCTGATGCTGACTACCACCGACTGAGAAACGTCGAGCCCTTGTCGCCGGGCCTGGATAAGAGATTTGCGCTTGAGGATCCGGCCAGCTCACCCTTCCGACCTGATGCGCGAGATGAAACTGTTAATTTTGGGAAATTGCGTGAGATGCAACGTCTTTCGCCTGATGTTGGTGGACAATTACAACCGGAGAGCTCGCCGTTTAGAGCGGATATGCAGGAAGATGGGGTTGAGGGTGATGGTTTTGATGAGCAGGAATATGATCGCCAGGACATGCGCCGGTCTATTGGTCGTGTCCAACAATCACTATCACCTTCTCCAACTCCTGCTGCTGCGTATGAGTCTCCGGTTCAGCTGGATGCTCAAGAAGATGCTCGGGAGGATGATGTCGAGCCCGAAGAGCGTCCTCACGAATCGCTACGAGAGTCGATCGGGGAGATCAAGCAACACTCGCCGGTTGGGGAACAAAGCTCGCCAGTCCAACGCAATGTGGAAGATGATTCAAACCAAGCTCTTCCCGATTCCGAAGAGCGGTACGAAGCTCCTCGCCCTCGCGAATCAATTGGACGCGTCGAGAACTCCCCTCCAGTTCCAGCTGCCGCACGCTCCTCACTATCTAAACAAAGATCTCCCGAGGAACCGCTTGAGGTGCAGAAGCTCCGTTCGTCGCGCCGCTCACTACACCGTACATCGCTTGGCCTTGAAGGGCGACAATCATTTGCAGCTACTCCTCGTAAGCGATCTTTTGATGAGACCCCGCGAGGCCAGGAAGAAGCGCAAGCGCAAGCCCACGAGTCATGCAAGAAGGGCATGGTCAGCCGGCCAGATGTACCCGATATTCATGTCGATCTCGATGACGAATCTAGCGTCATTCACAACGAGAGTCTGTTGTCCATGACAAGCGCCACGCGAGACCAGTCTACTATCGCAAACAGCGTGATGGAAGATAGACGCAACGAGGGAATGTCAACGTTTATCCAAGATGAAAACGCTGGTGCGGACGAAAACTCCGCGCTGGGAGATGATTATCATGACTCTATGGATGAGACCGGCTTGAGTAACTTCTCGGTTCTGCCCGACATGACTTCCTTCGCAAAGCTACGATCCGATTCACCTCTTAAGTCGATGCGCGGCAGTATCGGACACAGTCAATCTCAGAGAAACGAGATGTATCGACAGAGCGCTGGTCCTGGTACTCCTGGTACTCCCGGTACTGCTCGACGACCCTACAACAGGGCGAGTGCTATGCTTGATACCGGATCCCCTGCTGGATCCCCCACCCCCAGACGTCGGCCGTCTCGCGATTTTGAGAACTCCCGCGCAGGGCCCAATCTGCTCGATTTTGGCGATTCGGTGAACTTCTTTCCTCATCAGTCCGTGCAACAAGGTGGTCGCTATTCCCCGTCTCGACGCTCGCCAATGAGACCCATGCGACAATCTATCAGATCTCCATCTAAGTTCTCCTCACTGTTGGACCTGGACTACGACATGGCACCAGCGCCGACGCCCCGCTCCCTTCCAAGCATCACTCCGCGAGAGCTGGAGTCTCTCAAATCTGGATTCATGTCAGAAATATCCTCACTGAAAGCTACTCTGAGCGGCAAAGATGCCGAAGTTGCCAGTTTGAAGACAGCAATTTCAGATGCTGAGCGTCGTGTCGGCGAGGCATTGGAGGAAGTCCGCAATGAGGCCGGTCGCAGGGAAGCTCTGGAGATGGAGCAGGCTGAATGGGACCGCCGAGGAAACGAGATGGAAAGCGTTTTGCGTTCAGTTCGGTCTGAACTAGTCGACGGCGAACGTGAGCGCGAGCGTTTAACTCGGAGAGCAGACGAAGCGGATAAAAGCAAAGAACAGCTAGAAGGCCGAGTTGTTGAACTTGAAAGCCAACTTTCCGCCGCACGCTCTGCGGTATCCTCGGGATCGAATACCTCTTCCAGTTCCCGCCAGGTCTCTCAATCGGCAGAAGCCACTGCTCGGGAAGTGCAGGATGCCGTGGAGAAGGTTGCTCGCGAGCTTCACACCCTATACAAGGGCAAGCACGAGACCAAGGTTGCAGCACTGAAAAAGAGCTACGAGTCTCGCTGGGAAAAACGCCTACGGGAAGTGGAGAAGAAACTCACTGCCGCAAATGAAGAACAAGACCGTCTACGCGGTGAACTTGATACTGCTCAAAATGACAATATGGTCAATGCCAACGCTAGCATGATTGCGCGTGAATTCGACGAATACGATGCTGAGAAGCGTGTCTTCGAGGCTCAGATTGAGGGTCTGCAGCACGAGATGGCTTCACTGAAGGAGGATAGCGAACGCCTTCGCTCTGATCTTGAATCCGAGCGCCTTGAGAAGGGGGAACTTGTTGCTGCTGTTGATGAATGGCTTGCTATTCAACAGGTTCAAGCCCAAGCCCAAGCCCAATCCCAATCCGCACCTCCTCAACGACACGAGGAAACTCGCGAATCTCGCGAACCTTCCGTCTCGTCTGCCGGTGGTTACGCTCATGGTCATGGTCATGGTCACGGAGAAGAATATCTTTCATCCGCCGAGCCTGTCGACAATTCTCGCCGTAGCGTGAGTCGTTCTGGATCAAGTGGTATTCGTCCTCCTGTGACTGGTGAGAAGAGATCCCGCTTTGGTGCACCGGCTGGCGCTGGCCACTCTCGTGGAAATAGTGGTGGGAAGTCCGGTATTGCGATGTACACTCCTGGTCGTGGTGGTATTATGAGTTCGATTGAGAGGATGGGTCGTGGTGGTGTTTAGTTTAAACAGATGCTAGACGCTATTTGTGTTTGTGTATGGATATGGAGGGGATTTTGTTCCCTCTGCTTGGTTGTTTCGGTTTTGATTCCCCCTATTCGCTGATGTGATTATCTTTTCTTTTTCTCCCTTTCTTTGTTTTGTCTACGAGGTTTATGTTTATGTTTATGCTTATGTCTATGTTTTGATGTGTTATGAAATTCGAGTCCGGATTTGGACTTGAATTGAGACGTGTAATAATTCTATTCTTATTGTGAATATAGTAATATTCGGGTATTGTGCATTCAGGTGTTTTGGATAGTAAGGTAGGTGGAAGATGAGTAGCACTACTAGTATAAAAACCCAGGACTCATGTCGGAGACTCGAGCCATCATCGTCAGCCTCGAACCTGAACCAAAAACACAACTTGAAGGGAACTGTAAAAACACTCAATAACGTAGCCCCAATTCCACTAGTACTACAGCACCTGTGAAAGACCAAATTTGCTGGAATCTTTATTTGTGCTAGGTATATCAAGAGGCCAGGCTAGACAAGGCCATACCAACCCCCTGTCGATCACAACCATCACGACCAAAGCCATCCGTTGGTACGGGGTACATACAAATTCGATGACGAAATTGACCTCGTGCACTCGAAAAAAGAAACGAAACTAGGGTAAACTAACTAAACTAGTGGATCGCCGATGCAAGATGACAGTGCGGTGTGTGCGATGGAATGGATGCATGTGATACCGATATTGACCATCGGAGACGGAGTCGGAGGCCGGGGATCGGTCTGAACCGAACCCCGTCGATCCACGGGGACGCCGATGATCCAGAGAATCAAACCAAACCAAACCAAACCAGGATCGGAGAATTAATTAAAAGGCTAATTTATAGTTCCACCGGCATGGTAGCGGTGTGCAGTACTAGTACTGAAGACCCGGGGTGGTGGAACTGAACGGCGTATGGATGGAAAGGGACTAGTTATGTACATTGCATAGCTGGTGTAAGTACTGGCGTACGGAATACTGGAGGTTCGATCAAGGGACGAAATTTAAGAAAAATCTCAATGAAATTGAGTTAATTGAGAATAAACCGTTATTCACATGGGCTCATGCTTTTGGGAATCCAAATCCAGATCCATCTATCGATAATATGGACGTTTGTCGTGGTTGGTCATCAGAGCGGAACAGTAAACCAAAAAAAGGGAATGAAAAAATGAAAAGAAAACCCTCCCAAAACACCGATTGTGCCTTTCTTTCGAATCTTCAGGCTCCGTATTGCCAACAATTAGTAAAAGGGGTAGAGAAAAGAAACGGAAAAAGAAAAAGAAAATGTGCCCGCTAATTCCCAAAAGCATAAGCATAAGCATAGCATAAGCATGAGCATAATCTGGAAATGAAGTACATGAAAGAACAAAACACGGCCACATACACTGGTGCATGTGTTTATTCATCCAGATTCATTCCAAGATCCGTGTCAAGATCGGCCGTCAGACCGGGCCGCGCTTGAGCCTCGGCCGAGGCACCACCCACATGGTGATGATCGGCACGAGATTCAGTCATTGCGAAATCGATTGCTTTAGGATCCGTGTCGAAACCCATCATATTGCCATTATCGATATGGAAATCGAAGCCGGATTTTTCCTCAGGCGGAGGCGGAGCCGCGTTCTCCTCTGCGAAGTAGTCGTTGCCCGCGTCTTCGAAGTTAATTAGCGCGTCGAAGTCATTTTGCGTTACTTCGGCGTCGTTGGCAAGGTCCATCAGCTCAGTGAGACTGAGGTCAGCATTCAGATCGGGAATCGCGAATGCGTCGTGGCGAGGGTTATATTTTGTGTTCAGGTTTTGAGTGCTGCCGTTTTCGCTACCATCGGACTGTGGTGGTGTTGAGGCGAAGAGGTCTCCGATTCCTCCGGCGGCGGCAGCTCGCCCGCCTGCGGGGGCCGCCTTGGGGTAGGTCAGATCAGGGATTTTCTGGGCGAGAGAGTCTGGAGGTGGTGTAAGGGTGTGGCTGCGCATGAGGGCATCGAAGGGGTCGTTACTGGTGGATTGCTGCTTCTGGGAGCGGGAGCGGGAGGATGAGGTTGAGGATTGGACATCTTGCGGTGCGACGGTGAGTTGAATACCTGCTTTGCGGATTGCAGCTTCTAGGAATGATGTGGCGAAGTCGGCGGAGGCGTAGATCTCACGAAGGCGTTGCAGGATGCGCATGCACTGGTAGAAGCGTTGAAGACTGGTCATTCGTACGGCGGGGTCGCTGGATTTGATATCTAGGAGGTGAATGATCACTGCGGGGAGTAGGACAGTCACGCCCGTCGTTGGGTAGTACCGAGTCAGGTCCAGGATATGGAGGTCTTGCGCGATACTGGTGATTTCCACTGCGGCGAATCGCACCTTGTTGCGGGACAATTCTTGCAATTCGGCATCCATTGATGGGTATGGGATGGCGGGAAGGACCTGCGGGCGATGCAAGGCACTGGATGTAGTGAGGTAGACCATCTTCAACAGTGCACGATGCGAGTGAAGCACCTCCTGGGCCTCGGAGAGCTTCGCGCCTCCGGACGGCGTATATTGGGTTTCCACCGGGAGATTGGCCAGCCAATTCTCCAGTTCCTGGTCGCAATGACGCACCTCGAAGCTCTCAGCCGTTGATTTCTTCGGTACCAGCATCATGGTAGTCTCCATGGTACCGCCGAATTTGTGGCTGAGAACGGAGTATTGTGCGGAGAGCACATGGCTCACACCGAGGCAGAGCTTGGCCTTCTCGATAAACATCAGTGCTAGCTCACGCTGATAGCTGACGTTCTGCAGAATCTCTGAGTCTCCCACCATCTGAACGATTTCAGGCGAGAAGGACTGAAATTCGAAGTCATCCAGCGTCAACATCGGGACATCACAGTCGTCATCCTTCACACGCATGGGTCGTCGCATGCCTAGGGCAATCAGTCGGTCGCGAGTATACGTGCTCCACCAGATGCGTTTCCACATCCGCTGGCGCCGAAGATCCATCCGCGAGTTACCGGGATCACGGTGGAGACCAATGGTGTGGGCCAGAGACAGACTGACGCCCATCCAATGCCAGGTGTCCTTCTGGTCATCAGGGGTTTCGTACCAGTAGGTCATCAGAAGAAGCGACTGCACCAGAGAGATGCGGTCGACCTCGTAGTCGAAGTCGTACAATAGCCGAGCCCGCTGGAAGAAGATTTTCCTCGCGGCTTTTCGAGTCTGGTATCCAGCTGCCTGCAGATGTTTCATATCCACAAAGGCCATTCCAGCAAACATGACAGCCTGGAAAAGAAGAAGACTAATGCGATGGATGCCATCGTTTTGCACGATGGTTTGCAGAAATTCTTCGAGATCCAGTAGAGGCATATATGTGTGCACATAGTGGATATAGGCCTTGAGCAACTCATTTCTCAGAGTCACGTCAGGAATCGATAGAGCACCTTTTGCGGCCAGATAGTCGATATCTTCTTTTTGTAGTCGAGCGGGAAGGCCTCGGATATAATCCGGCAAGAAGCCGCTGGCGGTGGCACGTGGGCTGCCAAAGTTGGGATCAAGCAGCTGTTGAATTTGCAGAGTTGCATTCGCCAGAGGCATTGTCGAGGGAACAGCTGGGTTTGGAGCCATACGACGACGATAGCGATCATCGGAGCCGATGCGGGTTGCCTGCGATTGATCTGCCATACATTGTTAGTGGTAGATCATTGTCAGCCATTGGCAGCTGTGGCAACATACAAAGCAGATGCGGCATATGCTGAGCATTGTCAGCATCGACGGAGGCCTGCGAAGGAGACGTGGGAGCCATGTCAGGCATGCCCATATCGAATCGGTGCAGCGGATTTTCCTCCGACGCCTCGGGCGATTCGGACGGAGCTGAATTTTCAACTTCGACACGCGACTTTCTGCACGCAGATTTTACCATTAGTATTTTATTCGGACACGCAATAAAAGACTATTGTGTTTTTTGTTTCTTTCTGCAGCTAAGACGAACTTTCTTCGTTTGCTTTCCGTGACAACACACTCGACTTGATCCAGTCGGCAGTTGGTACACGGAGAGCCATTCTCTACCACATCACAGCGGACTTTGCGGGCCCGACAACAGCAGCAGGCCTTGGAAGCTCTGCGTTTCACGGGGCGGTTGGCGGAAATACCGGCGGCGGAGGCCTTTCGTTTTCCAGACTCTTCAGTCATTGTCGCGGTGGCGCTACTCATGATGTGTGTGCGGGGGGCGAATGGAGGGACATTCGAAGAATCGAAGAATCGAAGAACAAGACGAAATCACAGACAAGAAAAAAGAGGCATGAGATGCCACAAGGGCGAGGAGAGTGGAGAGGGTCAAAGAACTACAAGAAAAAAACCGGGGGAGGCGCGCGCTGATGAGGGGGCACATGCATTTTAAGTATGAGTCGCAAGACTGACTCTCAATGGGTTGTCTTCCCCCCCAGGTCCCACTTGACGAACTCCAGTTGGGGCAGACCCAGCCAAATTAACCCCCCAAATCCAGTGGTGGTCATTCGTCCAACCGGGGCCGCCTTCCCCACACCAGAGGCATTTGCACTCCTTTGTGACTAAAGCGTTAGTTCACTGTAAACTGGATGGACCGGGGGTGGCAGTACTGCGTCACTGGCCGCGAATTAGGGTTAGCGTTGGTCCTCGGCCCGGTCACGTTACTGTGCCATTTCGGAGAGAATTACCATGTATAGAGCATGAATAGTATGATTATGGCTATAGTACTACATGGTATCTGTAGACTAAATTCTCTGCCTCTTTATCTTTTTTCAAACTGATTCTACTATTTAATATGATGTATTAGATCTTGCAAAACAAGAAATCCCCTGAGTCTGAATTTTCTGGAGTGGAGCCCCCGTCAAGGAAATGCGACCGGGTCCGGTACGGTATGTAATGCAATACCGTACCGATGGGGGTGGCTACAGTCGGCTATATGGAACAGACAACGAAACTAGTTCCATGATAATCCTCTTAGGGTGAAACTGTTGGGATTCTCCTATCTGAGTTTCATTGCCATTATATTTTCTCTTCACTATTATTATATTTAAACCAAACTTCACACAA
The DNA here is from genome assembly GCF_028827165.1 of Penicillium cosmopolitanum. Lineage (NCBI taxonomy): Eukaryota > Fungi > Ascomycota > Eurotiomycetes > Eurotiales > Aspergillaceae > Penicillium > Penicillium cosmopolitanum. Next base: position 3,258,594 of record NW_026622678.1, on the reverse strand, counting down.
AGAAGAAAGGGATACAACATAAATAATCCACAGAAAAAAATCTCCACTACCCCAAAATTCCCCGAAATACGCCGACTCCCCAAGGTCCCGCGGCACAGTAGCCACCGGACCGCTGGTCCTGAGGGAAGATCACAGCCGCTAGTGAGATTTGGGACGGACGAGGGACTATTTCGAAGAGGCAGTCCAGCAGTCCAGCCAGGACTGGAGCATTCTACGGGTGTCTCCAGTCGCCGATGGCGGAGAAGAAGCGGGCCCCCAGGTGGAGGCGTCTCTCGCAGGCTTACCTATTTCAGGAGGCCTGGAGAATGACTTGATCTGCGCCTACCTATTCCGCTGATCTGTTGTGTACTCCACTGACTGCGGGAATAAAACCGTCGAAGCATTGATTCCTGTGATGATCGCTGTGCATAATGGTTACATTGAATATGCTGCATATAGGGAGTACTTTACAGAGAGAGGAGAGAGACAGAGCTGTGAAAATTCTAGTACTCTAGACTATGTACGACAAGAAATCCCCGTCGTGGTTATACTGCATGTACATTACTACAAATTTGAGGATTAGAATAATCTTATTGGAAAATAAATCTTCAATTTCTAATTAGATTATTCCAGGCTTCCTCAATCAATGTCGATTATTTTATTATTAAGAGCGGGGTCTAGCCCAATGCAACCGACGGCACGACTGTCTCACCCCCAGACACGAACGCCAATGCCAACGGCCTCGACGGAACTCAGAAACTCCCCACAGAGTCCAGAATTCCATCTTACCCCTGATAGGCCCCCGTGACAAACCGAAACTGCCGAGGACCGGAGCCCAACCCTCACTTGAAAACTTTAAGAGCCGTGCGGTCCGACGGTCCAGATTATACTTCCTTAAGCCTAGGTACATTCCTGTGAGATGCCTAGGCAAGAATCAGCTGGCTCGGCCACCGGCCCTTCAACATAATTTCCGACCATTTCGGGATGTACGCTTTTGCTTGATGCTCAATACTTGTGCATAATTTGTGTGATTTAAGAGAAGTGCCGATTGTCGGATTTGGCGGATAGCAGGCACTTGCAGTTCATAGTTGCAGTTCCGATCGTGAACATCAAAAAAACAGGTCTGGAAACAATAATTCTTTAGAAAATCAATGAAAATCATACCTCGTCTGGATAGATCCACCTAGGAGGCTCATCCAGAACCACGCACAATAATATTTCCTGGTGGATTTTCCCCCTTAACAACCCAAGTCAAAAAACTAGAAATGACGAAATTCATTATGGGGAAACCAACAACAGCCACAATCGGGGATTTGCGGGGACTGCTAACTTTGTCGAGGGCTGAGAATGGAACCAAGAGTCCACTCAAGTCAGCTTTGCTGGAGAATTCAGATACTCACGCGCTCCAAAGCGGATCCGGTGGCCCCAATCAAGAACCTGGGAAATGTCAGGGCCCGAAATCCTGCCACCGGCTCTGTTCGTATTGTACTTGGTCCAGGTACTGTACTCCGTGTCGCTATATCCGGACCGACTCAAGGGACTGAAACAAAGCATACGTGCGGATATATTGTACTCATTCATCTGGGCGCTTTGTGTGGCGGCGATATTTGGGCTAGCCTTGTGACTGCAAATCCTGCAGACGTTGCGGGATTAATTATCGCTGCCTTACGCTTGCAGCAGGATCACGTATGTATGTAAAGTCAGAGTAATCTAAGGGTGTCAGAGCCCTGCAGGAGCTGGCGCTACGGATGTACCAATCTGCCACTCGCAGGAGCCGAGCCGGGAGCTTAGGCCAACGCAACACTTGCCGAGATGGCCTCCCGATCAACGCGAGGCTAACAAGGGCTGTGTGGTGTTGGTGGGTTTTCAAACATTCCTGCAAGGAGTGTTGTCCACAATTATTGAAATTACTGGTCTGCGTGTTCTCCGCGAAACCCATAGAACAGGGGGTTTCGGGTTCTCGATGGTGGTTAGTTTTCCACGCGATTGCGGACACAATAAAGTCCGGAGTACCCAGTGCGATGACATGCAGCCAGAGCCACGGTATTGAAATCTTGGCAGCGAAAGGAAGACTCCGTAGGGCGGCAGGATTGTGGAATGCGGAGTGTCCCACCTTCGGTCATCATCCCGGATGTTGGCGAAGGAATACGGTCCGAGCTCAGCTAAGAACAAATCAACAGTGTTACAGGGATTTTCTTGTGGCTTGCAAAGCTAGAGGGGGAAGACAGCACCCCTCCCCCACGTCCGGAGGAATGCCGACAGTCTAATATTTGATATTTGACCTCTCAGCGTGGCAGAAAATGGCCGACCGGTGCTTGCACCCCTCGCGAGATGCCCAAAGAGTCGTTGGGAGCGGGCCTGCCACGAGGAGGGGGAAGGTCGATCGAGCAGCTAGAGCTAGAAGAGGGGGGTGGGAAGAGTGGATAATTCGTCATAGCGCAATGCCCCTCTAAACCGGCCAAGTGCATTTACATTTGCATTTGCAGTTTCATTTGCGCAATCTTCAAACTCGCGTGACTCCAGAAATCAAAAACATAAAAACATAAAAAAAAGAGTTTCCTTGGATCCGGGGCCGGGCGAAGGGGATCGGTCCCGATTAGGCACAACGCTCCGAAGATTCGGCACCCCGGAAGATCTGGTAATTTGCGGTTTCTGCTGGGGCAAACCCGGGGTTGGTTCTTGTACCTAGGCGGGGTTTATTCGGGCTTCAACCTGACCATGACTCGCCTGGTTATGGCGGACAGTTGTGACTGGATGTGATTGGATCGTTTCCAAGTTTACGGTCGACACCTGAGGATAAAACTTGAACTACATAGTATATATATTTCTTGGCATCATGATGTTTCACATCCTATAGTGAGACGGGTTCTAACAGCATGCCAAACGCGATATCTTTCACAGAAATCAAGTGCTCATCTATAGGTCCCGGACCACACGCCGCAGTTCCAACTCCCGCGACCTGCTGATCCAATCTGACGAACAAGACACCTTCATCGACCAAGTCACAAGGATGCCGGGCATCTTCTATTTGCTTGTCAGAGTGCCAGCTGGCGGTCCAACTCAACCCACTAGCACCTCCAGTCAACCAAGTGCTTTCCCGCGGGGTTGCACGGAAACCAGTTCCATTCGACGAAACGAGCTCTACCCACGCTGTGTCCACACGATTGCCGTTCTCCTGGGGAACGTCATATTCAGTCCGTAGAGAGTCAATGCTGTCAACATTCCACAGACCGAACTTCTGCGCCGCTTTCTTGTCAGGGTAGGACTCCCCAGGTCCAAGCCCGAGCCAACGTGCAGATGTCAGATCAGAGCTGGCGCGAAGATTCAAACCAACTCGTGGGACAGTGGTGGGTGCAGCACCCTTAGGTTGTAATTTGATGGATACGGACAATGACCCGTCGGGATTGACCAGGTATTGTGCGAGACATTTCCAGCCCCAGGAGAGAACCGGCGGCGAAAGGAATGTGTCGCTGTTGACACAAACACCGCCTGTTTCAGACGAAGTGACTTCGAATGAGCGAAGTTGATTCGTGATATCGTTCACCCCGAACCGCTTCCAGTACGGCGCAGCGGAAGGCACATCATTGTCCGTGGGAGGACGCCAGAAGGCAGGGATCATGGCTGGCCCGGCATCTGGACTGGACTCGAGAATCGTGTTCGACTTAAAAACCCACTTCCTAAGATGTCCGTGGATACGATCAAACTCAAAGGACCAGTCCGCTCCGCTGATGGAAACAGTGGTCTTGGCAGTGTTGATATTGATGGCGTTTTGCATCTGACTAGAGCTCACGCCGATGGCAGAGGGCTTCTCAGAAGGGGCGGATACCAATTTTTGCGTCCAAGAAACCGTAAAATGATTCTCATCCCATTCGACTTTCTCTCGCTGTTGCAATGTAATGGTCAAGAAGGCAGGGTGAAAGTTGTGCTGGAAGAGCTCTTCTGGGATAGGAACCTCCGCAGACTGCCCGGCTGAAAGATGAGGTAGTATAAGTATTCCGGTTGCCAGAGTTTTGGCTCTAAGATAGCGTATTAGTCTTCTCGATATCATTTAAGTAAGAACCGTGACACTCACTGTTCGCCAAATGCCTCAAGCTGGTACGAAGCTTGAAGATGGCCTAGATCCAAGAAGTCGTATTTGTTCTTCAGAGACAAAACCTGTCCCTTGATTTCCAATTTGACGGGCTCGAAAGCCTTCTTCAACTCCAGGAGGCCCGGGAGCGGCTCATGGGCACTGTTCAGGAGCCCATCCATCACGAAGGTTCCGTCATTAGGATAGTCATCGAAGTCTCCACCGTATGCATAAAAGCCGCCCTTACCGTCTTTACCCTTTACCCACAATCCATGGTTGGCCCATTCCCAGATGAAGCCACCCTGCAAGCGGGGGATTTCATCAAAGCATCTCTCGTAGTCTGCCAGCAGACCTGGCCCGTTGCCCATGGCATGGGCATATTCGCAAAGAATGATCGGCTTGTCAAATGTACCGTCATCGGCAACATCTTCAGTAGCTGCGAGTGATCGCAAGCGTTCAATATCAGGATACATGAAGCTGAACATATCGGTCGTTTCTGCGTGAATGTCACCCTCGTAATGAATCAAACGCGTGTTGTCAAAGGCCCGGGCAGTCTCAACCATCGAGCGATGGCAACTACCGAAGAACGCTTCATTTCCCATGGACCAGATGATGACGCTGGTATGGTTCTTGTCTCGTTGGATGAGTGCTTGCACCCTGTCAACGTAGGCTTCTCGCCAAGCGGGGTTGTCCGATGTGTGCATGCCACACTTTGGGAAAGTTTGGGCTTTGCGCTCTTCATAGCCAAGCGTCTCATCCATGTCCATCGGGCGAGCTACTGCATCATAGAAACCATGGCATTCAAGGTCGGCCTCGTCAATGACCCAGAAACCCAGCTCGTCTGCCATGTCTAGAAGACGAGGGTCAGGAGGGTAGTGGCTGCACCGAAGGGCATTGACATTGTGGGCTTTCATAAGAAGCAAATCTTTTCTCATGAAATCCAGCGGCACCGCCCGGCCCAGAAGAGGGTGGTGATCGTGTCGGTTAACACCACGAAGCCTGATGGCCTTCCCATTGACTGTGATCAGACCACCTTTGCGTTCTACTTTGCGGAAACCAATTCGCTGAGTAGTCTTCGAGGTCTTGTCAGAGCCCGGGGCTGATAAGATCATCTCCACCTCATATAAGTAAGGCCGCTCGGCAGTCCACTTCTGAGGAGCAGTTACTGGCACTTTTAACTCGACCTTGGAAATTTCTGGCTGCAAGATTCGTTCTGCTGATGATATCGTCTTTCTCGCGCCATCAATCGAGTCGATCAATCGGATTTCAAGGCTACTTTGCTTGGATACCTGGTAATCGATCGTTGCGAGCAGTGTTGCGTCTGTGTAAGTCGGATCTAGGTCTGCCCGAATAAACCAGTCATTCAACCGATCATTTGTTGGGAATGCAATCAACGTCACATCACGGAATATTCCTGTAACATAGTGTCAGTGAATGCTCCTCTCCTATTACATATGATCGCAATGTCATTCTAACCGGACAGCCACCACTGATCTTGATCCTCAATGTAAGTCGCATCTGACCACTGATAAACACGTACGAAAACCTCATTGTCGCCGTTCTTCCGAAGATAAGGTGTAACATCGAATTCGGAGGGGTTTCTGCTGCCTTGTGCATAGCCCACCAAGTTCTGGTTCACCCAAACGTGGTATGCACTGTCGACACCATCGAAGCGCAGGCGAATCTCGTCGGTTGCATCCCATTCCTTTGGCACTTGAAACCGACGGCGGTAGGTTCCAGTAGGATTCTCGGTAGGTACGAATGGAGGGCACACTGGAATTGGGAATTGTGTGTTGGTGTAATTGGGCTTACCCCAGCCCTGCAATTGCCAGTGACCCGGAACACTGATCTTGGACCACGTCTCGTCGATATCTTCTTCGCCGGGTACTGGGGCTACCAGCGGGGCCCTGGCCATGTGGAATTCCCAGTTTCCATTCAGCAGCATCGATGTTGGAGGGATGTGATACGATCGCGCAGGGAGGCAGTTTCGTCGAAAGATCCCAGGATTCATGTAGTCTGGCCGCTCAGAGTCGGCCTGGAGAGGCAGCTGTGTGATCTGTTGAGACACCATTGTAATTGAAGATCGCGTCCAATTCCTAGGGAAGTGGTTCACCGTTGGAGTGGATTGAGCTTGTGAAATCAACGGGACTGCATTCTTCTTATACCCACCGGACAACCTGAGAGAAGAGAATTGCCCTCTCGGAAAGCGAGTGGAATTTACATGATTTTTATTGCATTTTTCTTTCTGGTCAACGAAAGTCCGGTCATAGAGAGGGGCAATATTTGCGATATCGTGACGATCCTAGGATGTTTTGCTGAGCCGGGTCAATCGGGGCCGGCAGGTGTTGTCTGAGTGACCAATCAGAAGTGCCGGGGCTAGCGGCACCGGGTGTATCGGGGCCGGAGGGTCAATTTGCTTTATGGACCTTTCCCGTCTGCGCTACACCAGTACATTTTCAGCAAAGTGCAATGTGCGAACGAACTAACCTACCCCACGCCTCTGCTCTGATCGGCTAGCTTCCCCAGATGCAGACCTCCCGATGACCAGTGGTGGAGATTCTGGAGGCCGAATTGAGAAATGCGGAGGAATAAGAGCAATATCAGACGAGATCCGAAGTGCTTAAAGCCCCTGTTTCCCCGAGACTCACCATTGAGCAATATCAGATTCTGACAAGACAAGTCAAATTCATCTATCCTACATTTTTTATTTTACTCCTCTTGGGCCCGCGGGTCTTGGTCGTCATGGATCCCGATAAACAACAGGTGGACAGTGCCCACGTGGAATCCACGCCGGTCACGACGGGTCTGGAAGATGCAAAGCTCGCGCAGTCCAGGGCAATGCAGAACCGAGAGCATGACATCGCCATGAAAATCGCCATTGCTAAATACTGGAGGTCCATGGGCTACTGCATCTTCTTCTGCATGTCTGCAGTCCTATGGGGCTACGATATGCAGGTCAATGGTGGCCTTCTTGCAGCGCCCCAGTTTCGTGCTGTCTTTGGATACACGCTCCCAGATGGCGAGACCATTCTTCCTGCAAGATGGCAAGCTGCCTTCAATATGATTGCAACGGTGGGTGGCATGATTGGAAGTCTCCTGTGCGGGCCTCTCTCGTTCTACATCGGCCGAAAGTCGAACTTGGCTCTCGCCTGCGTCATATCCTCAGGTGCCATCTTCTTGCAGTTCTTCGCCTTCCATCGTGGAGTCCTCCTCGCTGGAAAATTGGTCAATGGTATTGCACTTGGCATGTTTCTTGTCACTGCATGCGCCTATTGCTCCGAGTCCAGTCCTGTTGCGATTCGAGGTCTCACAACCGCTCTGGTGAACTTTTTTGTCGTCATTGGCCAGCTGCTGGGAAACTGTCTGATCAAAGCCTTTGGGGATAGATCGGACACATTTGCCTGCCGCATCCCCTTTGCCTTCCAGTGGTTTTTCCCGTTGATTTTATTCTCCGGGGTGTGGTTCTGCCCCGAATCTCCCTACTGGTATGTGCAGCGAGGCCGGATTGAAGACGCCAAGAAGTCTCTCCAGAAATTCCAGATTGGCGGGAATGTCGATCAATGGCTCTATGAGATCCAAGAGACCGTTCGAATGGAAGAAGAATCGGCAAACTCTGCAGGTTACATCGATTGTTTCCGGGGAACCGATCTACGTCGAACCCTGATTATCTTCGGCGTCTGGACAATCAACTCTTTCAGTGGCGTCAACTTCGTATTGAGCTACTCCACTTACTTCTTCGAGAGTATGTCATTCATCTTGATATCCTATATTACCTAGCTAATGTCTCTTCTCTGATCAGTTGCCGGCCTTCCGACCTCCCATTCCTTTGATATGGGCGTAGGTGTGACTGCTGTTGGTGTGGTTGGAAACATCTGCTCGTGGTATGTCATCAACGTTATTGGAAGACGGTCTCTCGTCCCAGGAATGGCTGTTTTGACGGTCATTGTATTTGTAATTGCTATTCTGGATGTCGTCCCGGGCTACAACCACTCGATCGCTTGGGGCCAATCCGCTCTGATTATTGTCTGGAACTTCTTCTACGATCTCACTCTTGGCCCGTTGGGATACGTGATCTGTGGAGAGATGTCTTCTACTCGATTGCGGTCTCATGTAGTGAGCATTGGATTCTTCACGCAGAACCTGTGGACACTGATTATGACCATCACCGTGCCCTATATGATCAATCCCGACGAAGGGAATCTCCGAGGCAAAACTGGCTTTATTTTTGGTTTCTTCTCCATAATTGCCACCATCTGGACTTATTTCTATCTGCCCGAGACGAAGGGCCGGTCTTTTGAGGAGCTTGATCACATGTTCGAGCAGAAAATCCCTGCTCGCAAGTTTCATACTTATCGTCAGAGGACGGAGGAATGATCAATATCTTAGAAAGAATAAATGAATATGCACCACCGTCGTTGAGATATCTCACGCTTCTTTGAACGAGATAACGAACGAAATTTACCTTACTACGCTTCTAAAGATACAACAATCTTCACCTCCAGGGCTTGACATTATGAAACATACCCCGTAATGTCTACATATAATTTAAAAACATATCTGTCCTTAGCGTAAATATACACGCACAACTCTTTTAGATCCCGCATGGGCATTAGCATCCTCAGCAAACTACCGCGCTCCATAAGCTCGGGGTGGTCAGTAGTCGTATATAGTACTTTACAATGGCATTTCAAACGTTTGAAACTCCCTACTGCCCACCAATTTCGACCGACTTCAAATGGCAGACTAGTAGCTACCTGAGATGGAATAGATTGGCTAAAGTATTCCATACAAGGTAGCTAGTCTGGCATCAGAAAGGTGGAGACCAGGCGTCAACAAGGGCTTGGAAACTTTTGCGTCACCACTGTAGAATACCCCCATATACAACTACTGACCACCCTGCACTTATCGAGCGCCGTAGTTCTTGAAGGCCCTTCAACCATTTCACCTGTCCAAATCTTAACTCTAAAATTAAATATATTGGGGAAAGCAAAACAAAATGATGAACATTTATTTAACTTGATGTATAGAAACTCCGCCGATTGAGCGTCACGTGCAACCCCACTTTCAGCTCCGCGTGGGTTTTTACGACTAGTTTTCTACACATTCTACACTCTAATCCATATACTGCAGCCGATGAAAGCCATTGCCTGACTTTACAAAGCCTTTGCGTCCAAGACTGTTCGCAGACATTGGAAATGAAGAGGTTCCGGGCGGCACGAGCGGTCTGTCTCACGATGTCCTGTCCTACTTCTCACATTCCAGCAAGTCCACCCCAGGAGCGGGGACTAACATGACTCGCAGTGCGATTCATGTCGCCAACGTAAAACAAGGTTCGTTGAAACCAACTACTAACAAAATTGCTGCATAATTAGTAACATATTTTCCAGATGTGATGCCCGAGATCCCTGTGGACCCTGCATTAGCTTGGATGTAACGTGTTTATATGGCACGGAAGCTATTTCGTAAGTGTTTGATCCCAATTTCTTGATGACCAGAAACTCATTTTAAATCAGAAGAGGGAAAAGTGAGATGATATTGGATACAGTGTTACGGATGGAAAATTCAATCGATGAGCTCAAGAATATGATGGTAAGCGCATGCCTGTACCTCCTCTCTGTGATTCTCCTCACTGAGAACAAATCCCAGGTTTTCAATGCCAGAGGATCCAATGGAGTGAACGAAGCACAAGCAAGCTCGACATCACCGATGTCAACACTTGGGTCAATGTCTCAAGATACAGGCCATCCTCCAACTGTTAGCAATTCCAGGGACCTCACTGAGAGTGCCGTCCTGTCATCTGGCCACCTTTCTTCCGCAGAGTCGCTACTGAAGTGGCCTATCTTTCTGGACCAACCGTCAATCCGAGAGGAGGTTAATAAATCATTGTTGGCGTTGGAGTATAGCCGGTCGCAGTTCCAGAATGCACGCTATGCCGTCTTTCCCAGCATGAGCATGTCCGAAGTCAAAGCGATAGTGAGCATATTTCAACAAACATACAACTTTTGGTTTCCGACGATGAGCTTGGATAACCTCAAGTCTATCCAATTGAGAATATCACATGAAGACTTGGAGCCTAGTTCCCAATCGTGCCTATCATTACTGGTAATGGCCTTGGGATGCATCGGGGCTTCAGTGATAGACGAAGACATTTCAGTTGACGAGTCTCAGAAGCTCAAACAACGAGGCTCGGCATGGTTCAATGCTGCCATGAAGATGCTGCATCTGGCACATATCGAAATGAGCGTGGAGGCGTGCCAATGTCTTCTACTCACTGGGTAAGATGGGAATATACCATCCGAATGCGCTAGCTCGAAACTGACATCAGCATATTATAGCCTTTATTTCTCTTTCCTTCAGAGACCATTGCAAACATGGTCCCACGTTAATAGCGCAGCGACTCGATGTCGGTTTTTATTGCAATGCACCTTCGACAACTCAGAGCGTGACGACCGTGAAATCATCATCCGAGTATTCTGGTCGTGCTTTGTACTAGAGAGGTGTGCAATCTCCCAAAGCTAAAATTGAATCCGCCTACTCACAAAACCTTTTACAGCAACTACATCTCAGAGCTACCATCGCTCCCGCAAAACTACAATGCGGAAAAGGAATCCATGATCTCCCTCCCCGGGAAATTCCGCACTCACGAAGACCCCGAAGAGGGCGAAAAGTCCACATTCTACCTCCTCGCGACCATTGCCCTCCGCCGGCTTCTCAACAGAGCCCACTACATGATGTACGATCGCGAAACTGGGCTCCAAATATACTCCAATCATTTTCTTTCTGTCAACCAAGAATTGGCTCGCCAGCTGCAAGATTGGTACCAAACATTACCGCCCAGTTTGCAGTTCCCACAAGATGCGAAGCCCGCCGACGACCCATACAGCGAATACCTCCGACAGTGGTATCTTAGCTGTCGGAGTGTGATATACCGACCGTACCTAGAATGGGCCCTAGCTAACCCATCGTTTGACCTCAATAACGATCTCCGTGTGTTGGATGGATGCCGCATTGCCCTGGACACTTGCCTCTCCAAGCTGCAGCATCTGAAACAGATCCCGTATACAGTGATGGTTGACACATGGCTGTGCTCGCTATCGTAAGTTATAGAACAAGAGTTTTGACTGTATTCTTAAGGCTAATAATTTGGATATTTACGTGCAGGCTAGCGACCGCAGTGTTGACTCTTATGGGTGGCTTCTGCCACCCGCAACTAATGGCACAGCTCCGCCGAGCTGCATTGGTAGAACTGGGCCCGCATCTGCATGCTCTACTGCAGCGATGGATACTTATCCATGATTCTTCGCCTTCTCCGGGAGTTGAGAAATCTTTAAGGCTGATTATGAAAGCGCATGCATTCTTCGAAAGTAGGAGCGTGGAATGTGCCCCCTCTCAGGAAGAAGAGGGGCGCCCCTTCTCTTACGTTTTCTTGGGCTCTCATGGATGAAGCTTTGGAGATGGCAATTGCCAATGAGAATACATATAAGATTCCTCGTCCTCGACATGCCACTCACGTTCTTGGGAATTAACTGAGGATCTTGCTTTCACTGGCTTCACGGTATGCGAGGCGGCCTTGTTCTTCCACATGAAGGGCTGGAAAATAGTGAAATCAGTACGGAAGATCTTTCGGATCGTCATTACAACTACACCGTGCCCAGGTGAAAGCATGATTTTCTCTGTGATGGACTAATGGCTTGATGTCTTATCGATTGGATAGTCGGGCTATTCCCCCATAAGAACTCGATTTCCGAATTAACGCCACCAAGGACGCAAGAATCTTCCCGGGGAAAGAGGGGGGCTAATTCGTACGATTATTCCCAGCAGGTCGACATTCCAGCAAATATAAATGATGATTACAAGGCTATTCGCTAGGTTCCATAGGCTTACTTCTCATCTCGTGCCTAGGTAAGCCACTTAGAGATCACAGAGGATAAATAAAAAATCTTCTTGTCTACTATCTTGATCCATCTCTTCTCTGTTCTCACCCGCGACGATAAAAGCTGCATGTAGTTTTAGTGGGGCATTGCAGGCTTGGTAATGGCCCATGTTTTGCTCTATGTCACGGTATATATAAAAAAGAAGTTAAATGTGTAAAGAATTGAGCACGAACTGGTGGTTTTGAAGGGATCATTATTTTGATGGTGTGGTGCCCTACCGCGGGTCGCTTCCGATGCGTTGGCTAAATTGGATCATTTTTAGATAAACCGATCTAGGGGTTGACCTCGGGACTTCATAGAACCGCTGAGCTGCATGAATATGAGGACTATGAGGCGGGTAGGCTGCGTGTACCAGACCTGCTTTTACCCAAACTTGTTAGACACCACACATAGTGTGAGCACGGCAGCGCGAATGTGTGGAATAGGGTTGGCTGTTTTCGGTTTATTCCGCGGAATGCCATTGAAACCTTGGAAGGAAACATTGTATTCACTCCACGTTTAGCGCTGCTGCGGGGTTCCCCACAATGCAGTATAAGTGATGCTCACAGCATATAAATACCGTGCGCGAAGACAATCAAGCGTATATATTCAGCGTCACAATTACTAGTACGCTGAAAGTTTGATTTTGAGGATATCCACCATGACCGCACCGAACCTCGAATTTGAAGGGCTGCCCATCCCCTGGGTTCCCACCATTCGCCCTGAAGATGAGACCGAAATGTATCCCTACAGAAAGCAGAACAGAGGCACCACAACTCTTCCGGTAGGCTGGAGGTTCAACAAAGGAAGACGCCCGCTGCACCAGGAGATCATATTCGACGAACACGTCGCAGTGCCGCTCAGGGATGGAGTCAAGGTCAGTCGGTGATCTGCGATAAAAGACAGGGTGAATAAGAGAACGAATGAAACGACAGACTAACGGGCGAGTCAGATCTACTGCGACATATTCAGGCCTGTCACGGATACAAAGCTTCCAGCGATATTGGCCATAAGTCCATATGGAAAGAACGGAAATGGTAGGCGATTGCTCACCTGACTTGATACCTAGGTAGAACAGCTTTAATCGTGGTACTGTGGCCAGGCTTCCGTATTTTTGACAATATCCCCTTCCGGCTCGGGCTTCCCGAGAGCTCTACTTCGGGGTTAGAGAAGTTTGAAGGGTACTCATCGCCCTGACTTGTCCCGTCCCTATGTGTGCATTTAGATGTGCTGACCAGGTAGTGCAGACCCGACCCTGTAGAATGGTGCCCACGTGGCTACGTGGTTGTCAATGTGGACATTCGAGGCAGTTGGGACAGTGAGGGCGATCTTTATATCGAAGGAAGCCAGATGGGTAGGCTTAGCTCTTGCACCAATATACTATCACTTACTAACAATAGCAGGCATTGACGGTTTCGACACGGTTGAGTTCATCGCTGGGCAGCCATGGTGCAACGGTGCCGTCAGCATGTGCGGCAATTCATGGCTGGCAACAGAACAATGGGCAACGGCAATTCAACAGCCTCCTTCGCTTAAGTGCATTGCGCCCTGGGAAGCCTTCACGGACAAGTACCGTGACTTGGTTTGCCGTGGTGGCGTGCCCAAAACCAACTTTGCTAGCTTCGTCTTCAACAAAACTATCCGCGGACGAACCCAGCGCGAGGACATTGCAGGAGCGCTTGCTAAATGGCCTTTGTTCAATGCATACTGGGCGGACAAGGTATACGACACTAGCGGCATTACAATTCCCATCTATGCGTTGGCAAGCTATTCCTCTGGGAATCATGGGTCTGGAACCGTGAGAGGATGGAGAAATGCCGCATCAAAGGAGAAATGGATTCGCTTCCATGCAACCCAGGAGTGGTTCGATCTTTACACCCCTAGGTATATTGATGACCTGCAACGCTTCTTTGACCGTTACCTAAAGGGAATCGAGAACGGCTGGGAGCAAACTCCACGAGCAAGGATTTCCATTCTTACATACGGGAATCGATTTGAGCCGGTACGTTGTCAATTCTCCAGACTTGTAGTACTGATAGCATCGGGGAAAAAAAAAGAAAAAACAAAGACTAATGGGTATCCAGGGTCCCAAATTGGACGTCCCGTTTTCGGACTACCCTATTCCATCCACCGAATACCAGTCGCTTTATCTGCACGGGGAGGGCAGGCTGGCGCCATCGCCGCAAGCCAACGAGGGCTCTGTTGCGCACAAAGCAGACAGCTACCGCGCAAAGCCGTCCGAGTTCATCTTGAAATTTGAAAAAACAACCACACTCGTTGGCCACTCAAAGGCCGAGCTTTGGATGTCTTGTAACGAGAAGAACGACATGGATGTTTACGTATCCATCCGCAAGTTGAGCAAGAGCGGCGAAGTTCTTGAGCACGTCAACGTTCCTTGGGAGGCCCTACCGGAAGGAGTCAATACACAACACGACGTACCAATGACCCAAACCGTGAAGGTGAGTTGTTCAGCCCAAGTAGAAAATATTAGGACTAACCGCCTGTGGCACAGTACACCGGCCCAACTGGCATTCTACGCGCGTCTCGTCGCGCACAAGATCCGAAACGTAGCACCGAATTGATCCCATTCCACCCGCACAACGATGAGGAAAAGGTACCTGCTGGGGAGATTGTGAAGCTTGAAATCGCACTTTGGCCCATGGGCATACACTTCGAGGCCGGCGAGGGTCTTCTCTTCCGTGTACAGGGTTTCGTCGATACCAGCTCGGACTTCCCCAGCCATATCGAGCAGAAGCTGGACAACCTTAACGAGGGTCAGCACATCATTCATTTTGGTGGCAAATATGCTTCGAGGATTATTGTTCCTGTTGTTGCTCTACCGGAGCAGTAGGTCAAATCTAGAGCTCAGCCAGACAGTTTGAGAACATCATATATGTTAATCCATTCTATTATGTGTCCTGATCTTAAGTCCATTTCAATATTTAAACACTATGACCCGAACCATTTATATGTGAAAGGTAGACTCTTTAGTGAGTTCCCTAGGTTAAAACACACGTGTTCCGACTTCTTGATAGACGTAGATTGTGTGCGCAGTTAGGGGCTCTTATCCTATTTAAACTGCTTGCTTTCGTTCTTACCCTGAGTTAGCGCCTGAGCTATTAGATGCATTGTAGAGCCGCAATTTGCAGTATAGAAACTGAAAGTAGACGCAGACGCTTTTTCGTTATGCTACAGAGTAATTTATCTCTCGATCCTCGTTACAAGTCCTGCTCACGCTACTTTCTCTCAATAAGCTTAACCTGGATTTTTTGTTTGACAAACCATCCGCTGCTTGTTGTCCAATTTTTGTTCCCCGCAGGCACAAAGTCAAACCTCCTCACCAACTGCGGCAGAAGTTTTGTCATTTCAAGGAGAGAGATATTCTTCCCTATGCAAGTTCTTGCCCCAGCCCCAAACTATATAATAAGTTAGGACGAGTATTATGCGATCAAAAAGCGGTATAGACTTACTGCAAGGAAATTCTGTTCCAAAAGTGCAACTTCCTCCTTCGGAACCAGCCAGCGCTCCGGTCGAAACTGGTCCACATCTTTACCCCAGATGCTCGCATCGCTGTGAATCACCCAGGCGTTGACCCCGACGACAGTCTATGACGGAAGAAAACAGTTAGTGGCGATGACTCCGGCTGTAGATCTTGTCTGGCTGTCATGAATTGGAACTTACCCCCTCTGGAAAATGCCTCCCTGCAAGTTGAGCACCCCCTTCTGGAACAACCCTGCTCAAGATCTGACCAACCGCCGCATGCATTCTCAGCGCCTCCTTAATACACGCCTGCAGGTACGGAAGCCTCTGAGCTTCCTGGAAACTGACCGGATCCGAAAGATTTCCCTCCTGCGCCGCCCTCTCAATTTCGCCCCGGAGCTTCTCTAGACAATGGGGGTTCCTCATAAGAAAGTAGATGACGGCAGTCAGGCTAATTCCAGTGGTGTCTGAGCCCGCGCCTAAATTGGCGCCAAGGACATTGTTCATGACAAACTCATCCATCTTCCCGGTCTTTGTCAACTCGACACACTTCTCCAGGAAGTCCTTACGATTGCTCAAACTTGTTCCTTGCACCCTCGCTCCGATCTCGCGCGTTATCACCCGCTGTATCACCCGCCAGTGGCTGTCCACGGGAACAGTCTCTGGTACCAAAGATACCACGGGTGAATCTCTGGCACCAACGCAACCATTGACCCGTAGGAAATCGAACCCACGTGGGCGGCATGTAAAAGACGATCCTTATCATACCCGGCTTCGATTAGACCAAACGATCGGCCAAAGGTAATCTCTCCAATGACATCAAATGCATAGAACTGCATCCAAGTAAATAGGTCAAAGTCAAGCCCGTGGCTTGCATGGTCCGCCAGAGCAGCGATGAATCTGGCGTTTACTTCGTCTACAAAGGGTTCGTAGGTGACCATGGAGCTCATGGCGTATAGATTCGAGGTTTTACGGCGTTCCGTGGCGTGTTTCTCGTTGCTTTTTTGAGTAAAGACGTCTCGGTGCGCCATGGATGGGGAACCAAATGAGTCGTAGTAGTCTGACTTGGAAAATTTGGAACCCGCACCGTATATTGTGCGAATCGCCGAGGGATCACTGATGCTGTAACGATTTGGCGCCAGGCGCACTATGGGGCCTTTTCGGACAGAGTAGTTAGGTTTTCATACTCATATGACCGATTTTGCATCACGATAGCCACGTACCATATTCCTCATGCAGAGCGACCGTGACATGCTCAAGTTGACCGCGCCAGTTCTGGTACAGCTCCCAGAGACGCGTGTAGCGTGCAAACGCCGGCCCTTCGATGTCACGTAGCGGGCTGAGAAGGGGTCCGAGTAGATAGTATAGAATTAAAAGGGCCACAGAGGCAACAACAAGCGTAGAAACGCCGTAGGGCACGGGTGTGAGTTGCGCAATCATTGTTGGTGGAATATTGGTCAAACTAGAATGCAGCTGCCATCCGTGTTTCGTCCGAGCTAGCGAAATATGTGCCTTGCGGTTTATGAGTCTGCATGTCAGCAAGTGAGTTTCCGCTTGTTCCGAGATGCGGTGGAGAAGCCAGTAAGGTTCGGAAGTTCCCGCGGTGCGGGAACCTGGGGAAACCTTGACGACCCAAAGCACTGACGGATTGGGAAATCCTGGAAATTCTGGGGACCCTGAGCGTAAACAAGGGCGATGCCCGGCCCAAGGCACAGAATCTCGGCGCCAAATGCATCCGATGTGGCATAATTGCATGCTTCCTCGACACGACACTCTCCTGTGAACGATGAATTTCAAGGCGAGGGAAATCACGACAGCAACAGGGCTCACAGGAGCCACAGCCAGGATTCGAAGCTGCCCTATGGCCGTATTAAACTCTAATCTCAGAGTATCGCGCGATGCATCGCCTGGAATTGGTTGCGTGTCAAATGAGTAAGTTCCCCGTTGGGAGTGGATTGTATAATCGCAGCTAAAAGATATGCCAAAATATGCGTAAGAAATACTAGAACTACTAGTAGTAGTGGTCATGGAAATGCTAACAAGTGCGTAGTATTGTATGTGGTGTGACGAGTGACTATTCATGTGAGGCTATGAGATATCAGGTGACCAGGCCACATGCCCCGGTACGAACGCAAGCAACTGATCATTGAGTCGTACTCTTTCTACAAACGCCTCAATTAAGGCAGCCTATGCAGCTGAGAGTACTTTATGCTCGGGATGACCTCTTTGATGGGTCCTGACATAAATGGTAGGGGCTGATCAGGGTGAGGATTTGGCACCCAGTTTCCATGGACCTGATTACGCGTCTTGAAGGGCAACTGCGCGATTGCGACAGGCTTCAAGAAGTCGTTTGTGTCGAGGATGACTAGTTCACCCTTGGGCGACGAGTCTCTCTCCAGGTAAAATATGATCCAGCCGTCGCCTTCCTCGCAGTCTGGGCCCCGAGAAATGTAGGCTGGCTCCGCCACGCCTCCGTCATCCCCAGCGTAAAAGGTGGATTTTTCGTTAGTCTCCGTGTTGAACTTGATTATCGTGTTGAACTGAGGTCGGAATCCTCCGTCCGGCGTCACCATGCCGCCCAGATACAGGATTTTCGTTTTGCGACCAGTCATTCTCTCATCGAAGATGGGAAAGTCGAATATGCCCGTCAACAGCGTCTCTGGTGGTGGCAGTGCGGTTCCGTCCGGCTTGGAGAGATCTAGCGTCCATTGCAGCCAACCGCCACTGGGCTGCGGGCTCTCATAGTCCTCCGGATTGAAGAAGTGGAATACGTTGAAGCCTAGGAAGTGGCTCTCGAGTTTCAAGACCCCGCCTTCCTGCTCTTCCCAAGCGTTGCCGGTATGGATAATTAGGCCGTGCGGCGCGGTGTACTTGCGAAGCTCGCCGGGGTTCCAGTCTGGGTGGCTCGGCGTGTTTGCGTAGCGTGGACTGACGAGAAACTCGGACGGCTGGTCGGGGATGAATCTCCAGTAGTCACCGCCAGCCTGCATCTTCTCGTCGCTATTGACTCCAAAGGGCATGTTGGACAAGATGATCCAGTTGTCCGTAATCCAGCCATCGTGCGGCCACCCAGGCTTGTCCTGCTTGAACCAATGTTCGTTGGCGATGCGTCCCTGCGTATCGATTGAGTAGGTGCAGATATCGGGAGTGCTGAGCCCTTTTGCAGAGTAGCTCCAAGTCACAAGCTCGTTCTTATGCGGGTCAACCTTGGGATGCGCCGCAAATGTCTTTGCGATTGTCTGGCCCCCAAACGGATCCGCACCCCTAGTCTCGAGACTGTCTGGGTCCAGTGCGTATGGCAAACCCCTCTCAGCCAGCGCTAAAAGGTTTCCACCCCAATAGATAATGTTGGTGTTTCCCGTGCTGTCGTTTGCAAACCGTACACATGGGTGTATGTCAAAGGGATTCCTATAGCGGCCAAATAGACGGCGTCCAGCCTGGCGCTCTAAAAGCCATCTTTCGGTGTGTATATATTTGATCTTCATAGATATTCTCCCATTCTGTATTCTGAACGCGCAGACATGCCCGTCTCCATCAACAAAGGGGGTGCGAGGCTGCGGGCAAAAGTGAGGGTCTACGAGGATGCGGTACCAGGTTCCGCTGATCGTCGTGGGTATGTCACCAAAAACAACCATTTCATCGAGGTCGCACTCGAAGCGGCCCTGCGGTGTGGTGTCAATGGGCTGGTAATAATGTTCCCATGGCGAAGTGAGCCCGTATGGGCTCTTTTTTGGTCGGTACATGCAGTGCATTCTGCACAGGCTTTGACTCCAGCACTGCCATTTCTCTCATCTGAACTCAAGGCTGTTCGGTGTAGAGACAAATGTGTAAAGGAGTTATGGTTGAATATAAGCCTAGAGCGGCGCTTTCTTCACGTTCAAGCTATGAAGGATGCAGATCAAAGCTCTTGGTCTGGTAGTATATTATACCTTGTTGGGGCTTGAACCAAATTACCCCACAGAGCTTTGAGAAATCCGGGGATTGCGGCCATACAACACTTTCCGCGGAATCTTCCTGCAACCCTGCATGATATCTGAATTGTTGCGCCACGATCCAGGCAGTTGGAAGAACTTGTAAAGTTACACCGCGGGTACCAGTTACCGCTTTTCCGAGGTATCAAGACTGCGGCACTCAGTGGAAAATGATCCTCTACGTACTTCTTCGCCCATCCAATCTTTGGTAATTAGCCACTTTGCAGTTTATGGACCTATTGAGAGGGAATACTTTATTGTGCACAATTGTGCATCTGGTACACGGACCTTGGAGGCTTCGACAAGGCGAGTTTCTTGCTGCGTCTCCTTTATTTCTCAATCCGCTTCCCCGAAGAGTTTGATCCAATGGATTCCTGACCATTTCTCACTCATCTCTTCGTATATGATTTCTTATGGGGTCCCAAGGCGAGTGGTTGGGTCAATTTGCACTCTATCGGAGCTTTGCGGGACTTCAGGTTGATTATTACGGTTACTTAAACCACGATACACTGCTCTCCTTCACATATATTCAAGTTATGCTTTGTGGCGCAAGGTGTATTTCCTACCATTAACGTGCCGGCAATTATCGTCGTCAGTTCGCTGAGCAATATACTTCTGGCTAGCCCCTCATTCGCAGGCCAAGTCACACATTCTCAGGCTCACTTGTGATGCGCCACCGAAGCGTCTGGATCTATACAGGCAACGCAATGCCTCCGCGGAACGTCCTTCGCTAGGCCTCATATTGTGGGTATATCACTTCATCTTCCGACCCCAGCATTGTCTGATACCTGCATCCCCCGCACTGATCTACAATCTCCCAGTCTCCACAATGGTAAGCAATCAACCCGAAATGGCGGGTCGCGTCCGGCTTCAGGATGGCACCGGTGCCACGCTCCTGGTGCCCCAACCATCGTCCGACCCCAACGACCCCTTGAACTGGTCGGTGACAACCATCCAATCTCCGTGACCGTCCTCGGATCTAATATATTCAACAGGTCGAGAGCCTTCAAGATATACGTTGCCCTGCTCACCTGTACTGCGTTGATTTGGGTCAATTTCTTCGCAGCTGGCCCATCAACTGTGTTGATCGAAATTGTCATCGATCTCTTTGGCACGTATCCCCCTGACCCTACCAATCCCGCCACACTGTCTCCATCTTCCATTGCAAGTTTCTCGTCCGCGGTAACTAAGGCCGCGCTACTTTTCTCTACGGCCTCCGCCGCTGCTGGTGTGTCCAACCTCTTGTGGGTACCTCTTGCTCTCAAATATGGCCGTCGAGTTGTGTATACTTGTTCCTCTCTGGCTTTTGGGGTCTGTTGCATTTGGTCGGCACGGGCGACGACCTACGGCAGTCTACTTGCTTCGAGAATAATTGGAGCGTGGTTTGCTGGGAGCACCGAGTGTGTTGCTCCACTTACGATTACTGATATATTCTTTCTGCACGAGCGAGGGACAATGACTGCGTATGTTAACCATTATCATCAACGATCTTCTGGTTCCGGTCATGCTTACGGCTCTCTGACAGGATGTATTCTGCTTCGCTCTCTACGGGTGCTGCCTTTGGATCGTTCATTGCGGGCCTCATGTCTATCTCGCAGAGCTGGAGAAACTTCCATTACCTGTGTGCTGCGTTGGTTCTGGCCACCACCACCTTGATGTTCTTCACCATGCCCGAAACCGCATTCCAGCGAGAGGCAAACAGTCCCGAGACAGCAACAACGGAGTCAACATCCAAAGCGTCAAATGTATGTGAGGTGGAGCACGTCCCGCCACAGTTCGCATCCAACGTGTCCAAAAAATCATCTCTCCAGCGTCTCGCGTTCCAATCCACTCCTCTGACCCAAGAATCGATTTGGAAGATTGCTTTCCGTCCAGTGGTCCTCGTGCTTCTTCCCCTGTCCTTTGGTCCACCGTCTCCTTCGGTGTCGGGATCGGAATCTTCGTTGTCATGGGCACGACTGCGGCCAACGCTCTTACGCAGGTATACCACTTTACCGTCTGGCAGGTGGGCTTGGTTTGGATTGCGAGTATCATCGGGAATCTGCTCGGGATGCCCTTTGGGGGTTACTTCTCCGACTATGTCGCGAATCGCTCAACATCGAAAAACGGGGGCATCCGCGAGCCCGAGATGCGTCTTCCCGCTGTGAGCGTGGCCATGCTCTGCTATCCGGGCTCACTCCTCCTCTACGGCCTTGGAATCTACTACAGAGTACACTACATGGTTCCTACTCTTGGTCTCTTTTTATGTAAGTAGGGCGGTCGTTGCTTTCTTCTCCGCATGCTTGGATACTACGAAAGCCACCGGTGCTGATTAACCTGTGAAACAATACAGTTTCCTTTGGCAGTAGTGCGGCAATCGGTGTGACTGTCACGTACACGATCGATAGTTACCGAGCCATTGCAGGTGAGGTTGTCGTTAGCCAGGTTGCCTTTAAATGTATGTCACCCACCTCATCTCGCCCGCCTCCCTGGCACGGACACATTTCCACTTTCTATTATTACTTAATTTTTCTTTCTATCTTCTTTGCTATCTCAAAGAACTTGGTTGCTAATCAGTGGATCGCGTACTAGCCGTCATCGCATTCCTCATGTCCTTCTACACGAACCCCTGGGTCGACCGCGATGGGTACACAGGGGCCTTTGGCACCATGGCCGGCATCAGCTTCTTTGTCCTTGCCTTGTGGATTCCGCTCTACGTGTGGGGAAAGAGGATCCGTCATGCGACTTTCAAATGGCGAGTTATGAGGCTTGCGCACTGGGCTTCTGATCGGGAGATGGGGGAATAGGGATCTTCTGCGTAGATATCTAGCTGGAACCACAGGGGTTAGCGCTAAGTTCTTCGTAATAAATTGTGCTTCATTAGTCTTGTTTAGTAAGGAAATGCCATTGATATAATGCACGATTTTGATTATGTCTTGTTATCCAGCAATCAAGTTTACCTTTTTTCCCCTCTTCTTCTTCTTTTTCTCTTCTCTTTTTCTTCTCCCTTTAATGGTGCAGGCGAGCCATAGAGCTTGTCTGTATGCTGTTACTGTTCCAAGCGCTCAAGTGCTCACTAGTTACGGTTCAAGATGGTCTCTTATTCTAACGAATCGAAGCAACCTCTCGCTCGTCCGACTCTTCATGCAGTACTCCGTAAAATAGGTTATACAAAGCCTGAAAGGAAGTACAAACCGTCTGTACATGTTCGGCAGGACACCCAAAAAACTTTCAAATTTTGCAGTTCTGCCTAGTATAGCGGGGTGCTGTTTGCGAACCAGGTCCACTGCTGGGGGCAGTGGGGGTATAGAGAGGAGACATATGGATAGAAGAGGAGAAGAAGTCTGATTAACCACTATCTGCAAGTTGAATACTCTTGTACAGATGAGTCCTTAGTCACGCCGCTATTTCATACCCGCGGACTAATCTCCCCATTATACTAAGTAGCATGGCTAGCGAGAAACCTCAAACCCGCCGCCACGAGCTCATACTTATGCTCACCTGGCTTCGCCCCGGCATCAAAGCCATGCGGTGCTCCCTCCTCAACGACGAGTTTGGTATCAACGCCCTTACTTTTCAATTCCTCAAATGCCCTTCGAGAGAACTCAACACCAACGAGTGTATCCGCCGTCCCGTGCAGGAAGTATGTTGGAGGAAATGAAGGGTCAAAGAGCGCTGCTGGGTCAATCCCGTTATAATTCCCATCTGGTACGATAGATCTCAGCCACGTTCCCTTTTTGAAGGAAGATAAGAGCCAAGCAACGCGGTAATTGCTAAGGTCGGGCCCATTTGGTCCCATGGGGGGGGGCCGGCACTTGGCGCTGGAACATCTTCATAGATTTTATTCACCAGTGCTTGGTCCAGGTCCGGTATTTTGAGGAATGCGGGGTTTGGCTTGGAATAGAAATCATCTTTGAAGTATTTGAGACCGAAGATGTCAAGGATTGCAAGTGGTTTATGGGGAAGCGAAGCCTGTGGCTGGCCGTTAGTACCGACATCCTTGGAGATGACAGGAATGGTTTCAACGCACCATTAAAAGGGCCAGGGTCCCTCCAGCAGAGTGGCCCAAGGTCACGATCCTGTCCCCATCAAGACGAATGTTCGTATCCTTGGCTAAAATTTCAGGCAGCTGCGTCTGAGTCCATAGGTAACTATCCTTGGCATCCTGGACAGGCCCTTCCAACGCAGAAATCGTCGGGGCAAGTCGGTAGTTTGGCGAGACAACCGCCCCGAATCCTAAGTCTAGGAGTTGCTGAATGTAGCCGTTGGAGAGCATGTCCTTGTGACCGAGGACCAGGTTCCCTCCATGGAAATAGAGTGCTGCCTGGGTTAATTATGTGCCGATTTCGGCTTAGGTATGTGCTCACCGATGGGTTTCGCCGCCTCTGAGGGCCCTAGCTTGTACCAGACACTGGCGACTAGATCGCCTCCTTCCACTTGCTTGTATGCGTACTCTCTTAGACTCATGGTGGATGTATGGAGGATATTCTTCGTCTCTTTGGAGGATCGTCGACAGCCAAAGCCGTCTTGTGCTGAAATTGGGCGGGAGAACAATATGAGGTCTTACTGCAGAAGAGAGGAAGGGCGCTGATCAGGTGAATTTCGCATAGCAGGCCACAAGGAACTAGAAAGCCGAATTATCCCTCAGCTTCAGGTAGATGCTTATTTGAACATACCAGGTAGCATGCAGGTCGAGTAGATTGGTTCCATCTATGGGGCCTCGCGCCGGTACGGAATGGTCCGCGGAATGCTATCTACCAGTAAGCCTCAAGCGGCCCACCTCTGCGTTTCCACTTGCCCCTCCAACAGAATATTTTTACAAGATTCTGTCATGGAATGGCCAGACAAGATATCATTGTTACTGTTTATTTTACCTTACTGGTGTTACCCAGCGAAATCATGTTCTTCTACTCCTTGATTTCCGTGAACAGCTTGAACCATCCTATGCTAGACCTATCTTTTAAAAAAATAGTAAATGAAACCGCCCGTTAAATGCTGTTTTTTAGGGCTACCGGTAGAATAGTAGTAGGTTGCAAGGGCTGGTGGGGCTTGCACCAGTCAAAGGGTAACAATACGGGCGTTAATTTTGAGTGGATGAGTTGCTCAGCATTTTTTATAGAATTTTCCCTCGAGACTGATGATGTTGATGAAGAGCCCAATTTGACGCGGTTCAAGCTTGGGCACTGCCTTTAACTAGCGGATATGTACATTGATCCCTTGCTCGATATAATGAAGAAGCCCTATAACTCTCTTCGTCCAATACCTCGCCTTCACACGTTCTCCCAATCAATCTCGGTCACGGCCCATTGGTCCAGTATAGACCTATGTTGTGGCCCTAATAACACCTATAGTCTAGGCGATAATGCTGACCTGCATGAAACAGACGATCTTAAGAATGGGTATTGTTCAAGTAACTCTGATTCTGTTTAGGGCAATTTTAATATTTTCGCGGCTGCTCTCTTACTGGATAACCTTGGTCCAAGGGGGACATTTGCTAGTGCCATGATCAAACCATGAGGCAGTAAACGTTAATGAAAAAGCCCTTAAGCCTGAGTGAATTTCGAGCTGCAGCTGCATGAAGCGTCCTTATAGGTGACGGAATAAATACGACACAAAAAGCCATCCTATGTGAAAATGGTCCTAAGTTTTGCTGTTCTAATCAGCTTTCACTTGGGTGCAGTTCTCATGTAATCAAATTCCGATTCAGCTCTTCTATAGCGATTCCTCTGTGTAGGCTTTCCTTCTTTATGACTGGTAGAACTAGCAGTCGGATAAAAACTACTGTGAATTAAAGCTTCCCAATCAGTATAATACTTTCAAAAATCAAGATTTGACCTCTCCCTCAAGGGAATGTCCTAATCTATAATCCGCCGTCCAAGCCAGCGGGTCCTCTTTTTCGGCTTCTCGCCACGCCTCTTCAACTGCCAGGTGTCTTTGCTCCGAGCGCGCCTCAAGGTGAAACAGGAACGGCTTCGGCTGTGCGTTGAACCCAGTGGTATAATCATACGACGGCGGTGTGATATCCACACCATCAGCAGTCTTTGCTTTGGTAATTCGGCAGGCCCACATGATACGCGCTGAGAGGATATACAGCGACCTCTCGGCAATGTTCATTCCTGGGCAAATTCGTCGACCAAAGTCGAAGCTGGAGAAATTTTGCAGCGATGGATATTTGCTTAGTGGTTCTCGGAACGTAATGTACTTGGGATTAAGCCACCGGTCCGGGTTGAATGTGTCGCCGTCCGGGTACAGGTCGGGGTCTCGGTGAATGGCCCTGGCACCGTGAGTTAAGAATGAAGCTTTGTGCGCCAGGTTGTGCGAGCCAAGACTTACCATTGATTTGCGTGGACCGTGGTCCCCTTCGGAAAGAAGTATCCGTTATAGACATCGTCATCTGTTAGTTGATGTGGCACACCTACACGAGGTCACTTAGCCAGGTAAAGCAATGAGAGCCGTGGGAAAGGCACTTACCTCCACTAGTAACAGGCCTCCACCGGAGGACTTCCTTGATAACTGCCCGACACGTTGGGAGTCTGGGTACATCCTCGAATTCAGGCATCCGGTCACCCACAACCTCATCAAGCTCATCCCACATTGCTTGCTGCCACTGGGGAAAGAGAACTACAGCAAGTACAAAGGACATCATGGCAGCAGCTGTAGTGCCTGTCCCGGCCTCAAAAAGGGTCCCAAAGACGTACGATGCTTCATCCTCCGCCATTGGAAATGATTCTTTGTTCTCCAGCCAGGTGGAAACAAACGACGGACTAGCTGTACCAGCATTAACCTCGGCCTCGACATCTTTTAGAAGCGCGCGGAAAAGCCCAAATTCGGCTTCATGTAGCCGTCGCCCTTCTTTCTTGAATGGTGCAAGCCACTCTGGCAGATATCTCAGAATAGGCCAGGAGTCCACAAGAAAGATACCCGGGGAGGCTATGCGCTCAAGATTATGGTTAACATCAATAATCCTTTGCACGTGGCTTTCCTCTCCTGTTCGAATGGTCTTGCCATACGCAAGTCGGAAGATCAGTCCACTAGCGTAACGCTGGAACCACAGCTCGTAACGAGATGGATCTTGAAGGAGGTCATGTAGCATCCGTTTGGACTCCAAGGACTGCATTGGTTGATACGAATTCGCATTGTTAACCATTGTGAGATGGTGCATCATTTTTTCGTCCGCGGCGCCACCGGTCTATATCATACATAAGAAAGCATATTGATTAGCTGCCACGAAAACCCTTGGAAGGAGGCTCTCTTTCGGGAGATGGGAATTACCCACCACCGTAGCCCAGCAGAAGCGGACGAAGATTCGCAGAGAGATACTCGGACGCCATTATCAAATGTTCTCGAGAGGAGTAGCGCGATCCCCGCTCTCGTAGTAGATCGTTGGCCACTTTCTCGGATGAAATTACTATGTTCTCCCTTCCAAACATGCGGAACCTGACAATGGGCCCGAGCTCGTCTGTCCAGATCTTGAACTTGAGCCATGAATGCACCGCTGGTATTTGCAATATATGGCCGATGATAGGTAGTCCTGGACGTGTGAACTCATTAGCCTGGAACGATTCATGCCAAAAAAAGAAACAAAGTCTAAAGAGTCTTCTGTCTACCATATCTGGGGCTTGGGGGGCGTTTCGACCCGCTTGGAGGACTTTTCCCTCTGCCATGGCGGATAGCAACTGCCAGACCGAACACGGCGAGCAGAACCAGGGTCCATACAGATGCCATTCTTCAAGCAATGAAGGATGATTTGAGGGTGGATAGGTACGTGGATAGGTACATAATATGATAACTGATACCCCGCTTAAATATTGGCTAATACCCCACTTAAATACTGTGCACGGATGACCGCCGCATGCTCAGCGCCATCGCGATATTGTGTTTCACCCACATCCATCATATCCGCCCTTGATTTTTAGCAAGCTGCCACATCACCGTTACAGAATTCGTCTCTCTGTACGCCGATAATAGCTCCATGCGGGGCGGACATCCGGAAAGAAGCGGAATATCAAAAGCTATGCAAGAGGCAGTTCTGGAAGTCAGAGGATCTCCTGCCACAAACCGCATGCTGCCAGGGCGTTTGATTGATTCCTGCCGCATTATCGGCGACCGGCAACCAGACAGGAATCCCAGCAATGCCTATGATTCAACCAGTTTACGAGCCAATGCCACCATTCCTCGGGCCTTCCGCGGAACGAGATTGCTCGAGCTTGCAGTGCCTCTCGCTAAGCGCCGCGTCCCCACAAGTGACCTCGTCAGGCCCATGAATATATTTTCAGTGCCCATGTAGTGCATAATTATTGTCGCTGCTGGAAGGTATTTCCGGTGTTTGGGCAGTCGATATGATCTAATTTTCACTAGCATCATGTTTCTTCCTCAGGTCTCGTCATTTGGCAACAAAATCAAGCTTATAAAACACCCCAATCCTCGGCGAGAAAGCACTGTCAATATTTCTGCCGTTTATTGTGTAGAAACTCCCGTGGACTGTGACAGGGATGACTTAATACTAAGTAGCACACGGTGCTGCGGCATTCATTTTGACTTTCCTAGTAGGACCACATCGCCATTTGGACTTGCAATTATTTGAAAAGAGGAATTTTGAACTATGATGGTCGAACTTTGACGCGTTGGATGGAGAGGCTAGGGAGTTCGGGTGAAAACCCTCAGCACGACCGTTTATTACGCTAATCAAGGAGGTAAAACAAGCCTCTCCATCCGTCCCATTTTGCCTAACCAAATATGTTGTCCATATATAACATATCTGTGCTGATGAGATTAGCGTCATCCAAAACAGAGAAAATACTCGTATCGGGCGTCTGCAGGCTCTGAAACGCGTCAAGGCCCGCGGATCCCTGCTGCTCATCGTCTCCCAAAGTCAAAGGCAAAGGCAAGCTGGGAGTTGAACGCTTGGGCGGCGGCGACGGGAAGTGGATACTATCAGCAATCCGTTGCAACTCCTCTAATGTACCACTAATGTCAAGATCGGGGTCCTTTACTGTGTCCTGCGCAGCTATAAGGATCTCGATGGCTGTATAGAAGGAATCACTGCACAGCGGGGCGTATTCGGCTGTGTAGTGCGAAACGGCGAGGAGCATGAACGAGACAGAAGAGAGGAGTATCTTGATTGCCGAGGGGAGGATAAGCGGGCTCGGACTGACGCTGGGCCCCGAGTTGACCTCGCCTTCTTGCGCAGCGGCGCTCATCATAATTCCCTGCTGGATTTCAATGGACTCAGCTGCGGAGGTGAGGAGCTTGCGGGCATCGTGCGGGTCTGATAGTAGATCTGTGAGCGACTTGAACGAGCCAATGTAGTTGAGTAGCCTGATGTGTTGCACTCGGAGTTGGCAGAACTGCTTGAGTTGCAGGTCCAGCCAGGGTGGCGGATTGACGGACGGATGAGGTGGCGTAAATCCCGACATCGGCAGGCTACTGACGACTTTCTGTAGTTGAAAATTGAGGAACTCGGCGTGTTCGCAGGTCTTCTCTGAGTGTGGCGTTGGCTTGTTGATGATAGCCCAGGACTCAGAGACGCTTCTGTCAATGGCGACCATGGCTGATAAGTAGGAATCAGGCGGTTCCTAGGAGGTAAGTGGTGTCAGCGAGCGGAATCTGAGGGCAATTGTTGTTTGTGGCGACGGACTACTCGTAGGGTAGACAGGTCGATCTCTCTGTCATGAAGGGTCCAGGGAAGGCCGGAGTAGAAACTGCATTTCCTGTTGATATCATACACACAGGCAAACAAGCGTCTACAATCAGCAATCCGGTCTGGGCATAATTGTGTGTCGGAGAAGAAGCTCTCTCGGTGAAGGCCGAGCTCGAGGCATAGCTTAGCAGCGACTCCAGACAGACGCCACGCCTTGACCGGTCGCTGTTTGAGGTCGTAGTACAGGGCCTGGGTGAGAGAGCCGAGGTTAGTTCTGGTTGATTAAACAGGGCTTGGAGCCTTACTAGCAGGGTTGCCATTATGATATCCTCGATCTGGGGGAGGTCCTGGTCATAGCACGAGTCTACACTCCACAACAGATGGTCCTCCAGGTCTGCAGCCAAGGTACTTTGGGTGTCATTTTTCACCAGCATGGCAATAGCCACCATCGTCTTTGTGAGCTCGACGTCAATCACTTCAAGGTTCCACGTCGCTTCGTGTTGAATACGGTTCAGGAGAGAATAGAGGATATCGACAATATGATGCCCCAATTGAATCCTGACGCATGGGAATATGGGATAAACCTCGTCTTTGAATATTGTGATTAGCTGAGTAACCTTTGTGTGGCCTAGCTCTAAGACTGGGTGGGCAGCCTGGAGCAAGGAGATCAAGACATCTGCAGATGCCAGCTCGTCTCCGGCATGGCAAGGACGCTTAGGAGGGGAATTTGAAGAATGCGACAGCACTCGCCCTCCGGTAAGGGTGAAGTGAGTAAGACTCAGAGTGTACCTAAAGTTGGTTGGTGTCTGGGGTTTAGGGCGAAGAATTCCGTTATCAATCGGCAGCTGGCGTTGGAGACATGGTCGACCCGGCTGCGAGTCAGCGAAGCGAGCCAATTTCTGTTGCATCTGTTCGCAGATTTTATTTACTCGCAAAATCGACAGGTCTAGATCAAGGCGGGTCGAGTGCGGAAGGTTGTTTCTATATGCCGGTTAGTTGTCACAGGTCGTCCCGAGCTTCCAGTGGGTGGGACATACTGTGTGTCGGGGTGGGGAAGGTCATTGTAGACACACTCGCCCTGAAGTTCCTCACACCGATTACAGGGTTGATTGCCGCTGCATCTCACCTTGCGTGTCTTGCAGGAGGTACTGTAGACTTTGAGCGAGGTGACCAACGCGAAAACCCTAGATGAAAACACCTACCAGGCCATCCGGGTATATTTCTCCCGCTTGCGAGGCCGAGACTCCATGGCAGTCCCTAGGGATCGCTTGGTTCCTGTCGATTGTTGCTGATTTGTTGAATTCATACTTAGGGCGCGTAGATTGGAGGGAAATGGGCGACAGATAGATGGCAGCTCTGGGGTTCTTGACGACGAGCAGGGGTTAGCTGAGCCTGCTTCCCCGCAGTCTCCACAGAGGCCTCCGCATGATCGTCCAATTGGTAAATCCGGATTGGCTAGGTCTGAGACTTAGTGTATACTTTAGGGTTTCGAATGGAGTCATCGGAAGACGGAGATAAAACAGCCCGCTTACTAAGAAAACCGGACCCGGTCGTGTGCACCTATGTACTCGAGCGAAAATCTGGGCATTCTCCAAGTTTCTCCAACAGGGGCATAAAATACTGTAGGACAATTTGCGAGTGGGATGGCCTGTCGGTTTTAGTTTTAGTTTAGTTTTATCTTTTACCACCGAGAAACGATGAGTATCACATATATTACCCTTTTTAGGTCGCTATCGCGATCTGGCTACCTGGGCATCATGATATATATAAAATGCAGGACACTTCCAAGGTTGGCGCTTCAAATACTTCGATCCTGCCCAATTAAAATACGCTGGTAGCCTTCTGAGAGACAAGAGGCGGTTACGGTCACACTCGATGTTTTAGCCGTATGTGCAAATTATCCATCTCGGCGAACCACGACGAACGAACACTCCAGGGATTCGAGGGGTTAAGTAGCTCAACATCGTACCGTGTGATCAATTGCGCGACGAACTTATATACCTCAAAGGTAGCGAGGTTTCGACCAACACAGGTCCGAGATCCATAACCAAACTATCGTTATTCGTCAGCAACTCACAAAGCTCCAGAGGGACCAGCTTGAGAGATCACCCACCGTCGCGTTCTGTTTATCCATTTCCTTGATTTTTTCAGCTGAAGTACCCTCTCCAGGGATCCATCGCTCCGGCCTCCATGTGTCGGCATCGTTGTCAAATATTGCCTGGCAACGGTTTTGAGCAAGTGGACTCATGGATATGGTGGCCGAAGGAGGGATGTAGTAGCCCTCAATGTTGAATCCATCTGTTGGAGCCAACCTTGGGAGCTGGTATATAATGCTTGGATGCAGCCGCTCTCCCTCCTTAATGCACGCAGTGAGAAATGGGAGGTCCTTAATTACATTGTACGATAGTACTCCACTTCCTTCAACTGGGCCATTGTTCGCCTCAAACACTGCGTCCACCTCTTTTCGAAGCCGGGCGTACCGATCAGGGTCTTGCAAAAGCGGACCAAGGACAGCCTTGATGGCTACAGAAGTTGTGTCGGCGCCTGCGGCAAGAAGATTTCCAACCTCGGCGAGAATATCACCAGGGGGTGCAGGGTCCCCGCTCGGGCCCTTCATGTCCACAAAATGATCTAGCATGTCCCGATCGGTGCTCTTGTTGGAACCCTCGTGTATCCGCTGAATGATTTTGTCGATAGAAAAGTTTGTGAACGCGCGAGCATAGTCGGTAATGCGCAGATGGAGGAGACGTGCCATCTTGTGTATCACCGGATTCAGCAGCCAGCTGCTCTGCAGGGGAGATAGCCCATATTGGATACCCAGTAAAAGGCTCTGTGGATCCCGGAAATGAAGCCCTTCTTGTCATACCCATCGCGAAGGAAACCAATGGGCTCACTGAGGCACAGTGTACCAACAACATCGTAAGTGAAATACGATGTCCACATGCTCAGATTAATGGGCTGGTCCAGCTTGGCGAACTCGTCGAATCTTTTCCAAGTAGTGCTGAGAACAGGCTGGATTTTGCCCTCCATCGAGACCACGGCGGACATGCTGTATACAGCGGAGACGCGCTTTCGGAGAAAGCCATGTTGCGCTGGGTTCGTAGCCCCAAAGAACTGGGTCATTCACCAATTAGTTGCGACCAACATCAAAGGTACCAGCAAGTAGAAAAAAGGGAAGAGAAGAAGAAGAAAGAATAAATAAACAAACAAACGGCCCACGGGCAGAGGTGCATACCGAAATAGATGAACCGGCTTGTGTGCCTCCTAGAGTTATCCAAGTATGATACCAACTAGTCTAGAGCCCTGATTAGCAGGTATTCCCCTTGATCCTTGCGTTATATCGAACTCGACGCCGCCGTGCTCACTTTGACGGTCCCCGTGCTGTAGCCAAACGCGGTCTTGATAAGATCGGGGCTGACAATGCTGACTTCGTTTGGGGAGAGCCGGACAACAGGCCCATGCTTCCGATGACACTCGAGAATATCCTCATGCCATTTCCCTCGAAAATAACGACCGGTCCGCCATAGCTCTGTTATCTTTGCCAGCGTCGGCCCGGGAATTTTCCTCAGTGGGTGCATAAACATTCGATAGAACAACCTTGTGAAAATAACGAGTAACAAAAAGCCGGCCCACCATATTGTTGACACTTCCGCTAGGCGCGAAATGGTTGCCGTAAGGAGACTGTGAGTCTCTCCCATGATTGCTGCTGCTGAGATTCGAGATGAGGCTGCCCAGCGGTGGAGGGCCTAACCGAATAAAATAAAATTCCTGATAGCGACAACTTCTTCTGCTAAGACTGGCTTCTTTGGGAAACTTTAACTTGCTTTACGTCATTCTCCACCAGCAGAATATCGAAAATGTCGTCGGTGGACTTCCCTACTTAACTTGCTTGTGCTGGGGTGGATTTCATTTCCGCGGAAGTTTCCGTGGAACCGCAAATCAGTCAACAGAAGACTCCCACGCCAACACTGTATTGTATGTGTACTTTGCCTTCCTGGATTCCTCGGGGGCGAGTCGAGCGATCAAAAATAACGCTATCATTTTCCTTGTAATTTCTCGAAAGGGTGCTGGATCCTACTCGCGAGTGGTGGGAAGAATGTCAGAAGCCCTTACTAGTAAGTCTAAGTGGGATACAGTATGATTAGCTTCATAGCTCAAATAGTTTTGCAGCGACTTACTTGTAGGATAATACTCGTGGATATATACAAGGTCTGGAAGATCTCTTCTGGAAAATTCATGATCAATACCGCTGATAGTGATCTCGGAAACCTTTGCTATGCCACTATACCATACCTAGCCTATTCTACCGGCTGAAATACCCTGATATACACTTTCTGACCACCCTGCCCTAACGAGCGCCGTAGGATAGCTCATTTACATCTATACTTGTATACCTACTGGCATGTAAAAACTCCCGCAGCTTCGACATTAACGGACTCTGCGGCGTTTGATGTGGGTCTCTGGGTCGGCATCTGGTGTGGGTCTTCGGCATGTCAGATTCTTCAAAGGTTAAAATTTATCACTCTGATTGGTTTGATGATTTACTCAGCAGTGCATGCAACCCGTCGGAGAAGGAACAAAATCTCTAATGAAAGATCTTTCTGCTCCTGGTCCTGGGTTAGTAGATGAAGTTATGGGTTCGAATTTGAAGATTTCGTTAATCCCTTGGGATGCTGAATCAGTAACGCATCGACGATGGCTCTATGACCAGAGGATACAGTGCAATTGGGACCATGAAAAGGTCGAGGAAGAATGGAGGCAGCAACAAATTAGAGGTGAGAAATGCATGTACTGGATTGTAAGTTCAACCAATTATCTCCTGCTACATAATTGAGCAAAGGATATCTGCTAATTGAGCTAATAGGTCCGTCAGTCAGAATTGGGAAGTGCAAAATCTCCCAATGTGAATGAAGAAGTGCTTCATGATACAGCAGAATCAGTCAACGGGAAGACACGCCGTGCATTAAGGGTAGCCTTTGTCCCAATTGGCCACATCTCCTTGGATCCCAAGAACAAAGATGCGGAAAGACTTGGTATTGACATGCCCTCTGATGGAGTGTATTGGATTAAGAGCTTTTTTATCTTGCAGTCACTTCAGGGTGGGGGGATTGGACGTGCAGCTATGGACGCAGTCGAAGATATGGCGACTCGAGAGCCACTCTGGGCTCAGACTCTTATGCTTGACACGGTTACGAAAGAACATCAAATCCGAGAAGACTTCGCATTATCTACATACGGAAGCATTCCAAAGGTAAGAACATACATTCGAGGCACATATTTGAAATCTATATTAAATTACTCCTTCTCTACAGATCACAAATGAATCTTGGTATGCTCGCCGGGGATACACGCCTATCAAGACTGTGCCAAACTACTATGACGTGTGGGATGGAAATGGAAACAGGTGGGATATAGAAATAGTCTTTATGAGAAAGAATATTCAATGATTATTGTTGTTTTTGGATCGGAACCCCCCTAGAAGTGGAATATTCATACGTGCTATTAAATCATTTTCGTCACGCCATTAGTCTGCTTTTACCTAGAAAATTGTGCGACAACTTTGTATGAGCATACCACGACCCACATACTCGTACCACCCATAAACTGTAGATTATTAAAGTGCTATGTAGTGAAGAGAAGGGCGTTCGAGGCATCACGCGCTGTGGCGTGAGGGTCAATCCAGTGGAGAAAAACCACCACACAACCACACAACCTCGCAGCTAGAACAAAGAAAGAGAGTCTCTTTTCAAATGGGGGAATACCATCTTAAACTGTGTGCAATTAGTCTAGAAGAAAGAGAGAGCCTCACTAAAATTTCTCTATTCGAGCTTGCTTCCTTTTAGTCATTTCCGCTTCGGCCAATATGATACCACACACTAGGTACTACCGTACTAGTACGAATGCAAATTAACCATCACGTGCTCTAACTTCGATGGAAAAATCAGCTACAGTGGACTACAAGGTCTACGAGATCTAGGTGATGTAGAATAAATTAGCCAACCTATTTCATCTCAGGTAGCTACTATTGCTCTGTTTAAAGAAAAGTTAAGGAACGAATATGTTAAATTTCTTTTTACGATATTAATTAAGATAATTAAATATAGTTTAGTAGGATAGCAGTGGGCGGGAAGTACCTCTATATATCTATGAGACCTCTTAAACAAGAACATATATGTATCGTCGGGGGTACTTGGACGTAGTGGAGGTGTATGAAGATATGTAGAAGAATACATATAATCAAGGATCGAAAGGTTCCCTGATTCATGTAGCAAAATATGTGCTACGAGTGGACCAATTAGCGAAAAGGGTGGTCCTTCTAGAATCCCTCCAAACAAGGATGGTGACCTAATAAAGCAATACCACAGGCAGTGTTGGAAGTGTGGCCAATACTAAGATCTCATCCAAATGACTTATGGCCAGCCCTGGAGTATTTCTTGACCTTTAGGGGTATTTGGGGAGGGAGATTTTGTCCGATGATATTCGTTGAGTTGAGTCGAGAAGGACACTTGAGTCTAAAGGGGAGGATAAATCACTGGAGCGGAATGCACCTCGAATTGATGATGTACTTAGAATCACCGTGAAACATCAGACCATAAAGCTGAGGCATTTAGATACATTGAACTGAGAAAGGATCTGATACAACTTAGAATTAAACGATGGATAATCCTTTCCATTCAAGGATAAAGGACGATAAATCAAAGTGAAACAAATACCCCAGCAATGGAGTTGGTGTACCTTTCTGAATGAAAGTGGATCCCGACGTTCAGCAGGCCCGGTTGTGGCTCAGGTCTAGCGAGGAATAGGAAGGCTAAGGACCTTCCAAGAGGATGATAGTTTTGGCCCCCATTGCCGTAAAAAGGGGCCTCGTGACAAATCTCCGCGCCAAGATCGTAGATCTTCGGCCATAAGAACAAGAATTGTCGGCGGTGAATACTATCTAATCTCGTCGCTATCAGAAAGATGTGTAGGTGATACTATGACAGTAGATCTATGAAGAACTTTGGATCCGTAGCAATTTACTCCATTCCAAGGTTGTCCGATTCGACATCCACGAATATTTTAAGTCGAGGTTGTGACAAATGGCAGGTTTTTTTTCCAGTTTATTGAGTGTAAATTGAGTATTCAGGACCAAACCGACAAGCCTGTTTGGCTTGCAGACTTTTGATGTCATTATTGAGCTTGAGCTGCCCCCAAGTTGCTTATAGTGCATGTGTTAGCGCTTATTCTTCAGTGCCCCATTTGGGGTCTGAAACTAAGTCGGTTATGTGAATCGCTTATGCAGATCCTACGTCATAACCTTGAGCGCGCTCATCAATAGATCGAGACTTGCGAATTTGGTCGGTGAAATTGTCAAAAATTATAGAATTGGGCCATGGAGAGACTGCGCTGAGATGAGGGCTGAATAATGCGGGATAAGTCCACATACAGGGAGCCCTACCAGAATATTAGCTGTCTATGTTGTTAGAGGCAAACAGTATACAGCCCCAAGATAGGTCAGTGATCGACATTTCCACTTCCCGGGTGTCATTGGACAGGTCGTATGTACCTGAACTCTTGGCATCTTTGAATTCCGCCGTTGATCAGCGATGTATTATCCATGTCAGTTGCGTCACAGTCAGACTCGAGTCATTAGGGTCAACTTACAATACTTGGCCCCATCCAGAGTAATCTGGCCCCATTTGGTGGAGCTATCAAAATTCCCCGACATGTCGTAAGTTTCGTCTCTCTTGGCCTTCATTGACAGTCGCTGGTCCAGTTGGTGACAGGCAGTGCGTTCAACTACTGCTTGGAAAATGAACAAGAGAGTATATGTTCTTGGGCCATTCATTGAAGAGCTCGGCGATTATTTGGGTCTTGATATACTACCTTGATTCCAGTCGATGTGACGATAAGAAGGCGAATTTGGAAGGTACTAAGATGTGGAACCCTGCTTCAATGATCCATCCTTCGAACTCTATACTTTGTTCCAAGGCTGTCAAGTCTCCACTACTCCTACTACATTCCAACAAACTGTATCTGACCCCTGTAAAAAAGGCGCAAGCTTCTTGGCGTCAGATTTTGGTGGCGCAATCTGATATCGACGAGGTATAAAAGGCCGTCGAGAAGCTGCCCCAAGGACAACACAAGCTCTCAATTCCATTCCATCAACAAAGCCTCAACTCCACAATCAAAACCATGGCTCCTCTCTGCACTTTCCTCTATATGCTGGCAGCTGCCGCACCCATTTATGCCGAGCACCTCAAGGTCGTCTGGTCGGCTGGTGACTTCTCTACCATTTCCGGCCCGGCCGGCGGCAACCAGAACGGCCATTACTCTGGGTTCGCAATCATCAACGACGCTGGTGATGCAATTTACGACCAGGGCTTCCCCGATGACCACTCACCCTGCTACAACACTGGCGACGGCCGCACTTTCACCATTGAGGGCGACTGTTGGGCCACTCCTCGCAAGTTCCACTGCAAGGCTGACTTTGCGGGTCACCCTGACAGCTGTGCTGTGCAGGATAGTGATGGCAACGAACTTGGATCTGGAGACGGACAGACAGACACCAATTTCATTGGTATTGCTATCGGACAAGACGCCAGCTGCGTTGTCGAGTTCGAGTCTGACGACACCGATACCGCATGCCCCAAGGACGATGGCAACGGCCCTCTTCACGTTACTTCCGGTTAGATTTATAAACCAATAATTTGGAGGAGACAGTTTTGACACATGCCAAACGTTTGGGATCTCTTTGTTACATATTCATGCCAGTATATATTCATATTTAAATGAAAGCAAGCTCTATATGGATTCTTGATGCAAGTTCACGTTAAGTACTGGTTAGTATGTACAGAGTAGTGTCGTGCGTATCAGGAAAGAAAAGGGAGAAAGTCACGCGACCCGTGAGAAATGTGAATTTCGAGCGCTCACCTAGCTCTGCTAGGTGAGTTACACTCACCAGTGGGATGTCATGGGATAGTTTAGGAGGTATGTTTGTTCATGCATATAATGTATCGTTTTGGTGCCCGAATAGGCTGTTGAAGTTGTGATGATAAATGCCCGTAATTAATCTCTTATATGAAATGAAATAGATAGCCAGATCGAAAAACTGCTGAGGCACTTATGCGGTTATGCCTCAGGCATAGAATATTGCCTTCCTCCGTTGCTGCCTGGCTCCCAGATAGCTTTAGTTATTCGAATGCACATACATTCACGTCTTTCATGGTTTTGATCTTCTGTGCAATAAAGTGCTGAATACTGCCATTCCAGGGATCTTCCTACCTTGCATAGATATGGTAATTATTTGCCTACGACAGGCTTGGAAATTTTGCCCCGCAAAAAGCCAGCGGGACCATCGGCACATCGGGGTTCTCCGAAAATCGTGCAAGGTCGACCTCGCAAGGTTTCGACGATAAGAAAATCTACAACTGCATTAGCGTTGAATGTGAATGACACGAAGGTCTCAAAGTGAACGCTCTCGAATACTTTTCCAGCACTCACACCAACAATTTGAAGGGTCCATTTCGCAGATCCTTATTTATTGCGGCCCCAAAGCGCCTTGTATACCGCTTTTCATTCGCCCACAACTTGATCCGATATACCACAAAACCTGGGGCCCAAAGCCGGGAGAGGCTAAACATGCAACCCTTCCACATTGCCGCCACTGGTTATAGTCTCAATTACCTCCCAGAGTACATTGCTCTTCGGCATGGGTTCTTCCGGGAACAGGGACTTGACGTGAAGGTGCAAATCCCTACACCTTGGGACGGTGTGCTCGACGCACTTGCCGATGATTCTGCTACAATGTGCCTTGGGGGAATCTGGGTGCCGTCTATGTACCGCAACAGGTTACAGAACTATACTGTATTTGCGCAGATTGCAAACCGGGCACCTCTCGCCTTAATTCGACGTGCCAGTGACAGAGCTTTCGAGGTATCCGAAGTGGCCGGGCGCACTGTCCTAGTAAATTCGAGTGGTGGAGCCAGTTTTGGTCTTTTCTTCAAGATGCTGCTGCGTGAGAACGGCGTTGATGCGAGATCAGTCGACTATATTCAGGATTTGGGTGGTGAAATGCTGGGAAATCTATTCCAAGGCGGCATGGGCGACTACTTCGTTACCGACAGTCTCTCTGCCCAGGCTATGGTCGCGCACAACCCTGATGTGGTTATTGCCATGCAGATGATCACGCAAGACGACGTCCCATGGAGTGTGTATTACCGAGAAACTGCCACAATAACATCAGAGATTCTAGATGCACAGAAGCGGTTCTGTATCGCTCTTCAGAAGGGTATAGACTGGGTTCTCCTGCACAATGCAGAATCATTCCAGGATGAGCTCTCCGAACTCTTTCCGATATTCCAATTGATGTCGTTGTCTCTGTTACCAACGACTTTCGTCGGAATGGCATGTGGACGACCACTTCTGTGCTCCGAAATGGTTACAACCGCTGGCAACTGGGACTGCGCGATGCACGCCTAATCACGGAGCCAATTGTTTATGAAGATCTTGTTGATAACGCACCGTCAGCCGCTGCGCAGATCTTAGTGAAAGCCTCAACGAAGACAAAAGATGGCACGATCCCACAATGCCGACATACACCGTAATAACGACGAGAGCCTCACTGTAATCAGTTTCTATCCTTTCCTAGATTCGAATTCGAATTCGGCAATTATTATGGTTGAACTGCCAGGTTCGATGAGCTAGTTCTTGAATAATATAATTAGTGGCCTCAGGCACCTCCTAAGAGCTATCCAATTAGATGCCATAATTGTTCATCCAATCAAGGAAGTCCAGTAAGCGCAGCCCGAACACAGCCTCGCGATAATTCATGCGCCCATCAGAGTTGATCATTCTCTTCAAACTGCTCTTGGTGAATTATCGTATATTGGGTTAACTCCATGGAATTCTTTCGTCGCAACAAGATAGACTCAACTTCATCCACAATAACCCGCGTTCAGCGGGTTGATAGGCCATTCAGGCAGGTATTCTGTTTTTTATTTCACAGAGGATCTAAGCACCGCTCTGGGATATCATCAACATGAGTTTCTTTGGGCCTTCAACAACCATCATTATGCACTGTTCCTTTACTTCACGAAAAAATGGGAGAGAAGACTGTCATAGCACTGGCATGTCATTTCCGAGATTAAGCGATGGTAGCAGCCACAATTGGGCTGATATTCTTATGGACTCTCCGAATCCCATTTTTTCTTGGCACTTGGCTCTGTTTGGTGTGGCACAGGATAAGGGTATTCCTGAAGCAAATAGGCTCCAGTTTTGCCTCGAACTACTCCGGAGAATGGCAGATCGTTCTGCAGAAGGAGCCAGAGATGCTCTTGGGATGGCTCTAAGGCAGGCGAGATTGAAAGGGCACATGCTCAATTTTATGCTTGACGTCGACAAACTGTTCTATCAGGAAGAGAGGGTCGTGAATGAGAGACTCGATAGATAACTGACCGATGACTGATTCGACATGGTTGGCCTCGAGCTTGAAGATCCTATGCTAGTCACAGCTACTCGCAGGGGACATCGCGAAATGATGACGCTGATTTTGGACTCAGACACAAAAGGCGATGTCCTTGGCACTTCCGGTGAGACAGATCTTACTTTATCCAGCGAATATAATCGAATTAAGTCGGTAAGGACTTTCAGACCTGTTGGCGTAAATATCGATTTGGAAGATGACCAAGACCAGACGCTGCCCCGCGCCACGGGAACCGCGATGCGAAAAAAAAATCCTTCAATCAGCAGGGAAATGAGAGCGATTGTCAATTGTTTCTGATAAACAGCCAACTTTTCGTATCCGAAACCAGGGAAACTCTCGAGGTCTCGGAATTTCGAGCCTGGCGTGCCAGCCCCGCGTCTTTTTATGACCAGCGAAATCGAGGCCAAGAACTTGAAAAATCACCCTATGGACAAATGTTACCTACCAGTACCTATTCGCATATAATACTAGGAGACTGCCACTTGTTAAATGGCAACCGCGGGCTAATGAACATACTACCCGGCAAACTATGAATATAGAGCACTAGATATAGCGTTCTATTGTAACAAAGAGATTTAATACTGATAATGTGCGATGTATTTCGACTTTTAATTCCCAACCATGCACCAGCCCAAGGGCAAAACAAAGAGAGTATATACCTATCCAGAAGATGTGTAAAGAAAACAAGACATATGCATAAGCATCCACCAAGGTATCCTGGCAGAAAGAGTGAGACAAGAAGAGAGTCCGGGCTACAGAGTAGATTAGCGCTTGCCCTGACGCAGTCTCTTCTCCTTCTCGTAATCGTTCGCCGCACGACCCTCCTCGCTCTGGATCTCGGCAATAAGCTTCCTGTACTTCTTCTCGTACTCGGAATCGCGCTCCTTCTTCTCGCGCAACTTCTCGCGTGCAACGAAGCTGGCATCCTTGCGCAGCTCGCGCATGGCACCCTTCTTCTCGCGCTTGTACTCCTTCTTGAGGCGGTTGGTCTCGGCACGCTCGCGGTCTGGGTCGTAGTGCTTGTCCGGGTTGAAGTTTTCCTCGAACTTGGGGATGGCAGATTTGATAGCTAGCGGCTTGTGGTCGTGGAGGAAGAGTGGGCGGCGGGTGAGATGGGCTTGGGTCAGGTGTGCGTTAATCTTGTCCAGAGCAGATTTGACGGGCAAAACCTTGTTCTTGAAAGATTTGGAGATATGCTGGAGGACGACTTGGGCCGGTGCTGAAGATCTCGGTAAAGGCAGACTTTTCGCACCAGATGTCCGAAGAGGAGCCGAGGAGAGCGGCGAATGTAGTAATAAGGGACAGCTTGAGTTCTTCCTCGCCCTTGGGGTCGTTAGGAGAGTTGATGACATCGTCGAATTGCAGCTTCCGCGAGGAGACCTTTTTGGATGATTCCAGGCGGAGAGTCTCTGCAATCTTGCGAGGGGGGGAAAGCTCTAAGCTCGGCGGCCAATTCTGTAGGAGCCAGATTGCAGAGGGCATTCAACGCGTAGTTAATGAATTCAGGCATGTATCTCTTTGAGACGGCCTGGTACTGAACAATCAGGGTTGCAGCGAAGGCACCACTTGCCAGGTCAGTCAAGTCTTCGACGTTGCACTGTCCCAGGTATCGCGCAATACACAGATGAGCAGGGGTGGAGACGGCGTGGAAGTGGTCTGAGGTAGGGAAGATTGTCGAGATGCCGGACAGAACGACGAGGTCACCGGGGATGAGGTTTAGGGGGCGGACCTTCGATATCTCACGAAGGCGCGCACGGAAGGCTGTTGCCACATTAATGGCGTGTGTCTTGGCTAATGAATGGATGTGACGCAGAATGTTCTCGATGACAGCGAAGGAGGGCTCCTCAGTCTCATCGGCCATATAAGCGATATGCTCCACGAGGATCTCAGCAAACTTGCCGAGCTTATCCTTGTTGCCGGGCTTGAGACGCGGGTGATGCAGAGCACGAATGCGCTGAACGATTGTCGGAACATCCTGAGCCGGCACATTCTTGATAATTTCAAGGAAACTATCGTGATCGGCCGGGCAAGGGTATGTGAAAGCCAATTTACCGGTGGCAGATTGAGTGATCCCCACAGCTGTCCCGGTTGTTGATGTTGGGAGAGTCATTCCATTGATGAGCTCATCCTCCTGCTCGGCC
This sequence comes from Penicillium cosmopolitanum, assembly GCF_028827165.1. NCBI lineage: Eukaryota > Fungi > Ascomycota > Eurotiomycetes > Eurotiales > Aspergillaceae > Penicillium > Penicillium cosmopolitanum. Next base: position 3,215,958 of record NW_026622678.1, on the reverse strand, counting down.
ACATCGGGCTCGTCATCATCTGAAAGCTCCTCTTCCTCCATATCGCTGCCATCCAAAGATAGACTGACATTTGACCTGGTCTCAACAAGGTCGTCGTCGATAACGAAATCATCCTCATCCTCGACGCCCATATCGGGGGCACGTGGCACAGTCGAAGAGGTTGGAAGACCAAAAGCCATCGCATCATCCTCTTCCTCCTCCGACTCATCTCCTGCGAAGAAAGAATCTTTATCGTCGTCTGCCATGTCTTCATCATCACTGACGTTCTCTCCACGCATTCGCTTGAGTCGATCATCCTCCAATTTCTTGAGTCGTTCGGCTTCCTCCTCGGCCTTTTCTTCGACCGTCTTCGTACGATCCGTAGGTGCGGACCGCTTGTCAAAAGTGAATTGCTTGAGTCGTTGATCGTATTGCTTTTCTGTGTCTTGCTGCTCCGGTACTTGCATCATAGCCGCGCGCTCTGGGTTCATAGCCGCCAGATCCTGCTTGGCAGGCTCATCTTGCTTGGCCGGGGCCTTCATACCGCGGAGAGCCTCGAAGAGATCAGGAAGTTCCTTGTCCAGCTCATCTCGTAGATCATCGTCATCTTCCTTGGCTTGTTGCCGCTCATGCTTGTGGAACTTGGATTTGGCAATAACCTCCTTCATCACCTCGGCCTTAGACTTCTTGCGTTCGGGGTGATCACCCTCAGCTCCAAAATCAATGAAGTCCTGGTCTTCCTCTTCTTCCTCATCTTCCCCATCTTCAGGGAGGACTCGTTTCCGTTTTCGCGATTTTTCGTCGTCAGATTCTCCACCGTCCAGGCCATCGGCATCGAAATCGTCGAGGGTCTTCCCGTCGAGGGTCAATGACTGACCCATGTGGGTGAGTTGGAAATCCTCCTCTTCATCTTCAAGGTTGAACATCGATTCCTTGCGCATTTTCTTCTGGCTTTCTCTGGCGAATCGTTCGGCGGCTCGTTCTTCGGGGGTCATGGTGGGATCATTTTCACCAAAACGGCGATCGACTAATCCACCAGTTTTGTGGCGATCCTTCATTTCCTGCAGTAGGGTGGCACGGCGCTGTTCGTGATCGTTAGCTATGAACATTACCAGCCCAGAAAGTATCTAGATATGCAACCTACCCTTTCCTCGCCCAAGGACTTGGTGACACCTGGACGATACCCCTTCGCGGCTGTTGAGGGTCCATCGCGAGTTGTCGCTTCAAATTTGCTTCTGTTAGTAGGAGCCTTGATCTCGAAAGGGTTGAATCGATCTCGAATTGCTTGCAGAGCGGCATTGCGCTGGTTCCGATTTTGCGCCGAGGCACCGGTCTTCGCATTTTCGCGCTTTTGCTTCTTAGACTGCTGGGGACGGATCACACCGCTATCCCGAAGCGAAGCCTTCAGCTGCTTCAATTGCGAAGGCGGCATTGTTGTCTGGCTGGACTTTGCGGAGTGGGTTCCTTTTTTTTTCGTTGCTTTCACGATTAAGAAAAAAAATGGATCCACCGAGGCGGTGACAATTCTGCCGGCCATCGAGCGTATCTCCGCATCTCCAATTATCACCCACTTACACTACACATCATGGCTCCTTTCTCGGGGACGGCGTGCTTTGGCTATGCCTAGGTGAGAAAGGCTGGGTCTGCTTTGGAGAAGGAAGAAGCTGACGTTCTTAGGCATATCGCTTTTCTTCGCCGTGCGTGGAATCGCCACGGACTTATGCCAAGTCGTTGATCTCACCGAGATCAAGCATATCGAACGAGAAGACAAGATTATCAGTGAAGGGACAGAGGAAGGTGAGTGCTATTTATGCTCAAATATATCTCCGACTGCCTATATTAACATATTCTCAGTTCTCAAGCTAGATACCCTCTTAAAGCTTTCCGAAAGCACGAGCCATGACCTCCGAGCCGCGTATGACAGACAACCCCGTCGAGTCAAGCCACAAGTCACTAACTAACATTCAACAGAGCGCTGCGTATCATTTCAGAGCGATCGACTAAGGGTGGAACGCGTGATTTGTTACTGGACGATCTGGCATCCAAAGACAAGCTCCGGCAAGGCAGGGCATTGACCGCACTTCACTTTCTGGTCTCGAACAGAGCGTGTATGTCCGCCGTAAATACATGATTGCTGGAGCTGCTGCTTATTTACCGTTATTAGTATCTCGAACTTCCGTTTGCACCCGACTCCGAGACATCCAGACATACACAGCCTTGACCAATTGTCTTTGCAATTTTCTGGACGAACATACCGAGCAAACGTCTACCACAAGTTCGCCTATCCTCCCCAAAACAAGACCCGTGGGCGAAAAGAAGGCACTTGCTATCTTGAACATCCTCCTACCTGAAAATATCCATGCTGCAATCGAGGCCGGCATTGTCAGTCGCTGGCTCTGCAAATACCCATTTCCCTGTGCGTTGCGCGAGCCTTCACGTCGACAGGACGTGGCTATTCTCATGAAAGCATGGTGGGCAGATGACGCAGTCATGAGTTCCATATTTGGAACATTGACCTCGCATCCCGATGGTATCAAGCAACTCCGCAAACATGGTCTTATGGGCAGCATGATTGAGGAGAATGACCAGGATGACGATGAAGATGATGAAGATGGCGACGATGACGACGCAGACAGCGATGTGTGGATGGTGGACGGAGAGGATACAGCTGGTGCATACCCCGAATCCTCGCCGAGAAGGCATCGAGAAAGCAACGCTGCAGAGCAAGCACTTCGTCGACGGCGGAGGGAAGCGATGGTATTAAGTGAAGGAGGACGGCCGCTCGGAAGAGCTGATATCATTCAGAGACCAGTCCAAGAATGATACCACAAAATTTGCTACATTTTTCAGCCAAAGAAAGTCTGCGCATGTGCAGGCTATGCCTTTTTACTTTTGAAACTCGACTACATGTCTATGATACCCCATCCCAGATTAGGGAATATGATTGATTGATGTTTGAAACTCGTTGTGGTAATTGATATCCCTAGAAAATAGAAATTCATCTAGAATATAATATCTTGACTATAATCCTAGCCATGCCGACTTCGCCAAGTGGTCAGCCTTCTTGCGGCTAGCATTCTTGACCATGCCGAACATCTTGAGATCAGACAAGGCGCCATAGAACAAAGCCATGACAATACGCTCGTCGCATTTCTTGCCTTCTTCACTTTCAAAAACCGCAAGAAATGCCTGCCAGAGGTCATGAACATTGACCAACGCACCGGATTCCAGATAAAGCTGGTATAAGATAGCGGCAGCAGGCTGCTTAGAAGATATCTTGGCTTGGCCTTGATCGGCGTCTGAGGAAGAAATCAAATAATCGAAAGGGCTGCCCATTGCACGCTCGATGGCAAAACGTGGACGAGGCGCAAAGTTATCCTTGAGTGGGTTGCGCAGATCAAACAAAAATGCTTCATGCATGAACAATTCTTGTGGTCGAATCAGAATTTCCGTGAAGTATTCTTGCAATGCAGCCACTAGTCGATCAATGATTTTGGTATACTCGAGATCTTGCCCAGAGAGATTGGCCTTGCCTTTGCTGAGCTGAATGCGCTGCTGAACAACAGTTGTCTTGGTTACGGAGCTGTTGATGTTATATTCACTGCGTAGAGGCTCTTGGTCCGGACAGGTCTCCAGCAGTGTGCCAAAGTCCGCCTTGAGCTCCGCAAGGGTTGAATCGTTGGATAACGCTGCCGGGAGAGTTGCAAGAACACCCTCAAGTTTCTCGGAATCCATAGCCCTGACGGTAGCCAGCATATCATCAACGACCTGAGATTCGCCGAGCTCTCCAGCTAAGGCACGGACTGAAAGATCCGATACGGTTGACTTTTTCGTGCCTTGGGTATGTTGGAGGCAAGCATGGATGAGGGTCACTGCCTGGAATATATCGCGCATTCTTTGCTGGCCGATTTCAAGGTGGTTGAAAACCTCTCCGAGCAAATGCCGATCATTCTCAAGTAAATTCCGAACTTCCATAGGCGAGCCAGCTTCCACCAGGTCTTCACAGTACCTGCGAGTTTATTAATAAAAGGATTTTGCGCCACCATATCAATCGTGCTTACATTCGGAAAGACGGCAGATTTCTGATAGCCTCGATGAAACGGCCCTGGAATAATTCGGGTCGTTTGGAGTCTCCGAGTAGCGCAGAAAGAGGGTTGGCGAAGAAATGCGACATGCACGCATACTATCATATATTAGAAACTTGACGCTCCATACGATGGAAAGATATGGCATTTCTTACCTTGACCATACGACTGAACGCTTCTGGGGTTTGGAAGTAATCGCTTGCTCTTTCAAATAGTGTGCTCGTGATGTTACGCCCGATCCACAACTTTCCATTTGGATTGGTCTGAAGGGCCTCATATATCCGGTCGACACAGTTACCAGCATCTTGAACCTCAAAATGCTTGCCCTGGAGTAGAGAGACACAAGATCGAGGAAGCCGGGTTTCGAAAAGTTCAACAGATGTTGAGATACCAAGTAGTATAGTAAACGGGATACGATCAAGCCAAGATCTAGGAATGCATTAGCGGTGGTCAGTCTCAAGGCGGTCTTGGTATTATTCTCACTGGAATAACGACAGCAGGTCTGTTAGGAGAGCTGGGTCAAATGCCTCACTATCCCGCAATGCAATAACCAGCTTCTTTGTCCCTTTTCGTTGAACGTAATCGTTAAGCAAGTCCAAATCATATCCGAGTACTCGAGGCCCCTTATTATCTATCAGTATGGCATGCGTGGATGTCGTGGCTTCAAAAACCTACTGTTCGATCTGTGAGGAACTTTTGATATCCATCATTGCCCTCGGTGTTTGTGACTGCCGCACGGATAACGTTCTTCAATGAATTCTTCAAATTGGTTGCGTCGCCCGACTCCAATACCACAACGCCGCCTTCCCCGCTTGAGGTTAAGTGATCGTTGAGGCGAGATAACAATCTGCTAAGGGACGAGACATTGGATCCCACTGTCACAAGAGCCGTCGGTATACATCCATTGCACCTAGATAGACATCAAGTTAGACAGAGACCATAACTCCGAGTGGTTAGGGACCGTACGTTTGTGGTGACGTCTCTCTCACGAAAGACAGCACGTCTGTGAGAACTCCCGCATCCACGTCTTCCAAAATTCCCTACATGAGAATTGTAAGCTGGTGTATTCCAAGCACCCTTGTTGTTCGATTTCCCACCTGGATCTTCTGTTCTTGTTCGGACCACAGCTGCTTGTAGGTGTTCAGTCGTTGTTGTACACCTTCGGCGCTCTCCTCTCCATTCAGTAGAGGTATAAAATGTTGCGAGTCGGATTTTGGGTCTTGGGCACCGGTGGAGGAGACTTTGCGACGCTTCTTTGGGGGTTCATTGGCGGATTTCCCAGGCTTTGCGGGTTGGTAGATATAAACGCCCTTGTTTGGTAGCAGGTTAGCCTCGTATTGCAGAGAGCACGGGAAGTCAAAACTCACTTGGTACTGAGACCTGTCCCGAGACAGGTCCAGCGCTTCTTCGAGGCCGTCTGGATCCATTGCTAGGCTCAATCTTGTTGAAGCGCGTCGAGGGATGAGTTGATGCTGGCGCAACTTCGCGGAGGGCGGAAGACGCTAAACCCGAAAAAGGGGAAAATCGACGGAAGTCGTGCGGCGAACTTCTGCGACTCTTATCAACTTTATCAACCCACCTCCCACCTTTCCTCCTCCCCCCATGATCGATTAATTAATTCCATATGCTCCGCCAGGTTGTTCGAGGAGCTCGGTGGTATTATACGGCTCGCAGCCCGTCGATTCCCCGACGTTCCTTTTCCGCTGTGACCGCGCGCCGTCTCGACTTTGGCGGGCCAAACGACAAAGTTAACTTCTACGAACAAGATGGCAAGAAGCGACGCAAGATTGACCCCGAAGCCGAGGATAATGAGGAAAGAGAAGAGGTTGAGCAGGAGCTGGCGAAGCTTGAAGAAGAACTCAAGGAGTTAGAGAAAGGGCCTTTCGACCCCGACAGCCCTTTTATCCAAAGTTTGCCAGAGAACGACCGGAAGATTGCCCTGGAGGCCCTACGGAAATATGACGAAGAGAACCCTGCAGAACCGCAACCTTCGCTAAACGATGTATTCGATGGGGAATTGGATATTATGCTGAAGGAGGAATTCCACGGAATGGCGCTGGAGGAAGAGAATTGGCAAGATGGCGCCAGACAGCGTCGGAGGCTGGCTACCAAGAAGTTCGCTGAGGCAAAGCTCGAAGGCCCCGATTCTCATCCTTACGCCATTCGATTGAAGAACTCGCTACAACGATATACTGCAAATGGAGCGGACGAACGCGCCAGGCAGGAGGTATGGAAGTGCTATCGCCGGTGCAAACAGGCCATTCCAGGCTTCCTCGATGCGCTTCCAGCAGAAGCTATGGACATAGTATGGGAATCACAAGCTACCGACAATTCAGCCAAATCCGCGCGATCAACACACCTCCAAACCCTCGTTCAAGACGCAGCCGCTATCGACAAACCTCTCTCCACACCCCAGATCCTCTCCTATATCAAAGTTCTGAACGATGGTGGTGATCCTGGAAAAGCATTGGAACAGTGGGAAGCTTATCAAACCAAGTTATCTCAAACGAAGGAAGACCTGGAAGAATACTGGATGCTTGGTGTACGATTATTCGCGGCTGAAAACAACCCTCAACGAGCCCAGGATATCGCATTGGCTTTTCTTTCGAATGACAACACCCGCCAACCACGAGTGCTGATACCAGTCATTACAGCCTGGGGAAGGTTCCCAGGGGCAGAAGCCGAGGTCAAAGCATGGGCCCTATATCTACAACTGAAGACATTCTTGGGTCCAGACATGACAATGGAAGACTATGATAAAGTCAGCATTAGTCTTCTTACAGCCGGTCGATTGGATACTGCAGTCGCCATTTTCAAGGACATGATGGTGACTGGGCAAGACCCAGCCAACGATTCCACGGCTCTTTACAAAGCAGCTCTCGGCCTGGCTGGTAATCTCCATGCTTCAAGCATCGACGAGAAAGCGGTCAACAAGGTGTCTCTTTCGGCACTCACACTCTTACCCCGTCGGTTCCAAAATCGATTCTTTTATGCAAGCTGGATGAAAAAGCTTATTGGAATGGGCCAGGTTGACTCGGCTGCCCTGGTAATCGAGCTTATGTACGAGCGTGGGATCAAGCCAGATAACAAGCATCTGAATGGAATAATGGCCGGTTGGCTCCGCGAGGGCAACGCCGCTTCGCGAGACAAGGCCGAGCGACTTGGATGGGCCATGATCCAACACCGAATCGATGGTGTTTGGAGCGATTCCAGCCAGCTAAACCAGCCCCTCAGCTTGAAGCGAATCAAGTGGTGACCGATCCCAGCCGGATACCGAAATTCCTGAAGCGGGAAGTACCTTCTGCCGGTATCGAAACCTTTTCCATTCTGCTTCTTCACTATACCCGTCGAGGCGATGACGACATGGTGAAATACCTGGTCAAATGCCTTGGGGATGCCCAAATCCAGCCAAATGCATACTTCATGAATCATCTGCTCTATGCGGATCTCCGGAAACAAGACATCAGATCTCTGTGGTCAAAGTTCCAAAAGATGTCTGTCAGTGTCCGACCCGATCTCGAGACATACGCTTGTCTATGGGATTGTGCCAAGATTCAATACGATCGCGGGCGCACTGCGTTTGATGCCGGCTTCCCATCTGCTCGTGAGCTATATGCCAATATGATCAAATGGTATTCAAAGCTTCCTTCGCGTGCCCGACAAGAGACGATGTCGCAGTTCTCGAAGGATCTATATGACCAGATTGTACGCTGCTTCTGTCTGTCAAAAGATGTTTCCGGTACACTCGTTGCTTTGCATTCTATGCGAGCAATGTTCGGTTATACACCAGATGATACTACTGCCCGCATGATAGTCTTGCAGGTAGCCCGCTTAGCAAGCGTTCCAACTGATACCCCCAAGCGCCGCCTTCGCCGCTTATCCTCAACACCCCGAAGCAAAGAGAGCATCACCCAAGTTACCCGCCTACTCGAGATGCTTGGCGAACGTAAATCCATGGCTTTGCGTACGCAAGGATTGAGTGTTGATCAGCTTGACCCTCACGAAAAGCAACAGTATCAGCTTGAGATCATGGCTAATCTGCTGCGTATTGTTCTGAGTCGTGCAGAAAGTCTTGATCCCGCTCGAGTGGAAGAAAAGCTTGCCATTGCTGCAGCGGAGATGCAAGTTGGAAATATCGATCTCGGTCCGCCTCTCGGGGTGAATGACAGCCAACTGCTTTAATTTCTGAGGCTGGGTTTGTTTTTTTATTTGGAAGTTCACTGCATGGACTGGCGTTTTCTTAATTATTCTCTAAGCCTTGCATAGAAACAGGCCTGTATATTACTTCTTGTCGAATCTTGAATCGGAATGTACACTTCCCTCTCTTAACTTATGCTCAATCACGGTATACCCACTCGCATGCATGAGCACTCTTTTCCCGAGATCTGTCAACATGAATCCTAGTACTACTAAAGCCATACAACACAACCCCAGTCTCTAAATAAAAACATTGAAAATCCCAAACAATACCCAGATGGTAATTCTATATGAAATAACTATTGGATTAAAGACAGGAGCAGAAAGAAATAATAGTACAAGCCCGTGCGCCATTTATTTCTTGCCCTTGCCCTTCTTCTTCTTCCCACCACTCGGCGAAGCCTGGTTACTCGACGGGTCTGCCTCAACCAACACTGCATCATCATCACTACCCTGTACCGAAGCTGCCGTTTTCGCGGGCGTCGCGGGTGCGATCTCAGAAGCCTTAGCAGCGGGGGACTGGGTCTGGGACTGAGTCTGTGGCGACGAAGTCTCATCCTCATTCAGCTCCTTCATGAAGCTCTCCTTCACGCTGGTGCGCTTCTTCTCCCACCAAACGCGCTCCTCGTCGAGCTTATCCTCATGCTCTTTGATCCTTTGGCGGTAGATTTCGTTGTTCATCATTTCGTTGGCGGATTGGAAGATTGTCTGGCCCCAGTTGGGAGTGTAGGCGTTTGCCTGTGGAGAAAGAAAGAGTTAGTCAGTAACGAAGTTCACAGCAAGGCCGAAGGTGAAGAGCTAGCTCTGAAAGCAATCTCCGAGCGAAAACTCCAAGACCCCCCCATAGCGGTTGAAATCATACCTCGGAAACAACATCGCGCACCTCCTCCTCCATCTCCTTCTCGGCCCGCATAAATCGCTGCCACAGGTCATCACCGACACTGCCGCGCTGGAGAAGTACAGAGAGCGCTTGCTTCTGGTTACGAAGAGTCATGACGCGGCGAATATCCTCAGTCGCGCGGCGCAGGAGCGCAGCCTTCTGAACGGACTCGGGGACATTGGGAGTCTTTTTCTCGGATTGGGAGGAGGGGTCGAGGTGGAGGAGTGAGAAATAAATATCACGTTGGAGGTGTGCTGGGAACCAGGGTTCCAGGGACATAGCTTTTTCTAAAGCGAAGGAAGAAGTGTTGTTAGCTCGGCGCTTGATTCCATTCCCACATAGTGCGAGGGGTAAAGGGCAAAGACGGGATCGGGACACAAGTGGATTGGATTCCAAAGAGAGATATAGAGACGTACGGGCCTTTCGCTTTCGGTATAGAGAAGAGAATGTTGCGAGAGAACCAATGAGTACACCCAAGTAGGCCAAAGGCACGGCGAGACTGAGCCAGTTCACCATGTTTGCGGTGCGGGTGTGGTAGATATGCGGTAGAGAGTGTGTATCTTATGAGAAAGGGGGCGCCGGAGGTCGAAAGGGGGTTTGTAGATAGTTCAAGCTCTGGTCATGATCTCAGGAGAGAATTTCGGAGCGAATTCGAGGTTGGTGGTGGAATTGTTGAAAGAAGGGTCTCGGAAACAAGGTGCAGGACCGCAAAGGCCAGGTGTTTAGTGGGTCGAACGTCACATGTCCACGAAGTATAAGATTCGAGGTCAGCACAAAGACCTGTCGACAATAAGATTATGGGAACAATTTGGACATTTCTTTGAAGTTATGAAGATTCTTCTACAGTAGTTTGATAAAATTCAGATCGTGTTTCCATTTCTTTCTAGATGTACGTGTTTGGGACCTCCCATAACTCTCCCATTTCGCTTGTACCCACTCTCTCTCACTCACACTCGGCCTCGAAAAAAAAGAAAAGAAAAGAAGGAAACGAAAAAGTCGGTATAGTGGAGAACAATTATTCATGACAGAATGAAACGCCGGGCCTAGACATGACAGTAGGTTTGAAAAAACAACATAAAATGTATTAACAGGTGGAAAGAAAACGAAGATGATCGCAAAACAGCCTCTAAACCGTCACCAGCAGCAGTTAGTATGGCTGATTGGCCATCTGCTGCTTGGTATTATGGCTAATTGGCCCGACCTCCTGCATGGACTGCATATCCTCCAAGGTCGCATTGAACGTTTCGGTGATACCCTTGGCCACAATTGTCCGGTTCCACTCGCCGCGCATACGCCAGATGTAATCCATCAACCGAGCATTGACCTGCTCGAGCTGCGCCACAGAGCAGCCGCTTGTTTGCTGAGTCAACTCGGTGTGCAGGTGCATAATGTACTCGTGGTCAATAACAAGATCAGGCGTCGGCTCACTATTCAGCAACGATTGAAGATTGGCGGACGTATTCGCTGTGGGCTTGGAGGCATCAAATAGAGGAGGCTGTGGCTTTGGCTGTGACTGCGAGTGGCTGCCATTCAAGCCGCTATGCTCGTCTGCTTGGGTCAAGGCTTGCGAGTCCCGCGGTAGCGGGGAAGGCTGGCTGCTACCTCCTTGCTGGGTATCGGGCAGATGTTCCTCCTGCGAGACTCGATCGGGATATTGCGTAAGGTCGGGGTACTCGTGCCGTGAGACCTGAGGACTCTGGGTCTGATTTTGTTGGTTGGACAATTGCTCGGAGGACTTCTTCTCGGAGGTTGTCTGAGTAGTAGACGCTTCGTTTGTGTAATCAGCTGGTTGAGACCCAGGAGCCATGGGAGTCATGGGTCCCTTTTGTGAAAAGCTGGATAGACCAGACTCTCGCCGAAGCTGCTGGGACGGCGCAGTGTGCGAGTATGCTGGCTTCGGCTGCGCGGAGGGTCCGAACGAGCTGTGTTGGGTATCCTTGCTGCCAGAGTGATCGCCAGAATGATCCTCAGAGTTGGTCATGAAAACGTCGCCGTCACCATCGCCATGGGAGCCATTGCTCTGAGCATGAGAACCGGACTCATTCAAATCTGAGCCACCACCGTTGTGGTTCCCGTTAACAAAGCTGACATTTGACAGTTTGGTAGGTGTAACTGGACGCGAATCATGGGCAGAGAAAGCCTTTGATTCAGTATTACCAAGGAGTCCGTTAGAAGAGACGGGTCGTGAAGCTGCCTTCTCCGCTTCTTCAGCAGCGAGTTTGGCACGCTCGATCGCCTCTTTTTCACGAGCCATATCACGAAGATAAAGATTCTCACATTCTGCCAGGAGCGCTGGCTCGGCCGATTCGATAGTAGAAATATCAACTTCGACATTAGATAGAAGTTCATTCGCACGCAACAGTCGTTCTTGGTCACCCAATTGGCGTGCATCCTTGGCAATTCGCTTGATGTCCGCCAAAAAGTCAGATGGGCGTTTGTAGTAACCATTGGACAGGCGCTTCTCCATTGTGACAATCTCCATATTGTAGAAAAACTTCCCGGACACGGTCTCGCGAAGACCAGGAACGCCGTTTTTATCGTAATCCTTCTCGAAAGGTCTGTAGGTATACGGATCGTCGACAGGGACATCACTAGTCACAATATTCGGATCCGCCTCTTCCCACAGGTATCGGATTTGTGCTTCATCGATCACTCCGGCCCGGAAACGCTTGTATTTCTTAATCTGGTCCATGATCGGCTGAATTCGGATCTTCAGGAGATTGAGGGTCTGACGATCCTTCTTCTTCTGGGCTTTAATCTGTTCCTTTGTCATTTGCGATTCAGGCGTGGGAGGTGGCGGAGGTGCAACTTCGAGCTCCTCGAGTTTCCGCATTTTGCGCTTTGCAGGATCAGGGAAGTCGGTTGGGGCGGTTTGAACGTATTCGATCAATTTCTCAAAGAATTCATGTCGTGCTTTGTTCCCAGGAGCTTCAATATCGAACATATTCATCTTGGAGAAACCGAAAAGTTCCTTGAGTAAGGCGGGGTCCGTTTCCCTTTCGCCTGACTCAAGCACACCAAGTAGTAGAACTTGATCAGTGGGCGGTATTGAGTCAAGTGAATCCAAGAACGTGGATATTACAGCGTGGCCAACCGTTTCTGACCAAGAGTGAAGGTTCGGGATGTAGATTACACTTGGCTTGTTTCTTTTCACTTCGGAGAAAAGCTGGATTACAGTCGCCTCTGGCGACCTTGTTGAATCACTGAGAAGCGTTTGAAGATCGAATGCTTGAACGTGAAGACCCTCAAAATGATGGAGGAGGGCCGCTGCGAGATATTTCTGTCCCATTCCTCGGGAGCCACGGAGAAGCAAGCGCGGTTTGAAGATTCGCGAACGATCAAAGTCTTGCATGATTTGTTCTCGTCGGAATCCATTTCCATCTGCGGGCTCCTCGTACTGAGCTTCCTCTAGAGCAGTAAGTCTCTTTCGCTGCGGTAAGATCTCAGCGAGAGAAGCCTCGATATCGGCAAGCGCCTGGCGCAGCAGGGGTTCGACCTTCTGCGGCAATGCGGTTGCGCCAGAGGAAGTTGTTCTTTCAGAGGACGGAACCATCTTCTTGACTGCCAGCATGAAATCCTTGGGGATAACATCGATTTTTTTGGGGTCAATGATGAGCTTTTTGTCTGACTTGTAGATCTGGGGGTATTCTCGCTGAACAGCATTGAGAGCAGCTTCGGTACAGAGAGCTCGCAAGTCGGCACCGCCGTAGCCCTTGGTGATCTTGGCTAGCTCATCTTTGATATGGAGGGGGAGGGCAGGGTCCCACCCCTTGGTGTGGATGTCCAAGATCGCACGTCGACCTTCAAGATTAGGAAGTGGGAAATAGAACTCGCGGTCGAAGCGACCAGGGCGGCGAAGAGCAGGGTCAACAGAGTCAGGTCGGTTGGTTGCACCGATCACTATGACTTGACCACGTCCATCCATACCATCCATCAATGCCAGGAGAGTGGAGACAATCGATGCATGGATTTGTTCCTGTTTACTGGAACGCACGGGCGCCAGACCTATAAAAAACCGATTAGCAAAAAAGGTTTTAACAATGGGGAGAACTTCTTACCATCAATCTCATCGAAAAAGATAATACTGGGCTGCGTTTTGCGTGCTTCTTCAAAAAGAAGTCGGAGTTGACGCTCGGCTTCACCAACCCATTTGCTCAAAGCATCTGCGCCCTTTCTCATGTAGAAAGTGACCTTGCGGCCTTCGGAGCTAACACTGTTTGCCAATGCCCGAGCCAAAAGTGTCTTACCGGTACCAGGAGGACCATGGAATAACACACCCCGAGGAGGGGTGATATGGAACCTTTGGAAAATTTCTGGATACAGCAATGGAAGCGAGACCATCTCCTTGAGTTGATCAATGTGTCCCTGTAATCCACCTACACTGTCGAAGTTGACGTTCATATCCACACCAAGCGGATCCGCATCAGCCAGTGCTTGCTTGTCCTTGACCTTGCCGAAGTTGGCTGGTGTGCCAGAGGTATTTTGGGCCGGGTCGCCTGAATGAGTTTGAGGTACAAGGCCGCCGGTAGCTAGGCCATGACCCTTCGGATGGTGAGGCTGAGGAATTTCGTCATCACTACTGTCGCTTTCCACGCCACCAGTCGCAGCAGGGGCTCCAGGAGGGCCAAGAATCGCAGCAGGCCCACCTCCGCCGAATGGACCATATGTTGGGAACAAACTTCGTTGCCAACCTCCACCGCCACCACCACGCCCACGGCGAGATGGAGACTCGGTGACTAAATCATTGTCGGCATCATCGGCTGCCAGGACCAAGTCAGGACGGATGATGCGATAATCAACATCCTTGCGGCTCCGACGAGGCTTTTCGTAAACTACCTCTTGCGCCATACGACGGCGAGGGCGACCGCCTCGCAGATCTTGCAGTTCTTCGGCAAGTTCCTCTGCGACTTCGGACTGGGGGCGTGAAGGTCGTTTGCGCAAACCTGCACGCCGGCCAGTGGCGCTGTCTTCTTCTTCTTCATCGCGAGCCTGGCTTTGTTTTCGAGGCGAGGATTTGGCAGAATGTGAATCCACAGACTCGTCGTTGGAAGCTTCTTCCTCTGGTTCGAAGTCGCTCTCGTCGTTCTTGCGCTGTGAGGATGGCTTCTTGCGGCCAGACCGACGGCGTTCAGGTTCTTCATTTTCAGGCTCCTCTTCGTTATCTGCCTGGTCCCGATTCGGCCGGCTTCGTCGCCGAGAGATAGGTCCTTCGTCATCTTCATCTTCGTCCTCGTCCGCGACATTTTCGACCTTCGCGTCACCATTCTCGGACTCTGGGACGACCCCATCATCATTGGCCATGTCGACATCACCATTATTATCCTCGGCGTCGGGGACAGCTGGCGTATCACCTTCGGCAAAGCTCTGAGGCGCACTTTCCATGACCTCCAAGGTTGTCTCCATAACCTCACTCAAAACAGGTTGCTTCGATGATCGGTGGCCCCGTGAATTCCGGCGCAAACCTTCAGCTTCTGGGCTGAGAGTGCCACGTTCAACGGTCTCCATATGGCGTCCAGAATTGGTCAAGGCATAAATGTCCTCTGAGGCGCCACGGGTACGACGAGTCATTCTTCGAGTAGCGAATTGTGGTTGTTGTAGGATTTCGGGGTTTAGCTTTAACGTAACGATAGCAGATTTCTTCTTGGGCGAAGATCCATCGATAGCGTCTTCAGCTTCTCCGTCGGCATCTGAGTCGGCATTCTCGTCTCGTTCTGACGACTCCTCGTCGGAGGGTTCCTCATACGTCGGTCGAGATTGAGTTGTTGTTCTTCGACGCGCAGTGCCTCTTGCATTGCGCGGGACATTAGGGTCGTCTTGTTCCTGTTCTGATTCGCTGAAGGATAAATCCTCGTCGCTCAGATCGAGGCCATCGGACACAATATCATTGTTCGAATCACGACGTCGCCTCTTCTTGGCGTGTCCGTGTCCGGGTTTCTTTCTGGGGCTTGACTTTGATCTTCGTGGGGCGGGAGAATCGCTGTAGTCTTCGTCGTTCGAATCGGATTTGTTGGCGAGCTCCTCGAGGGTGCGCTTGCCGCCGCGCATGGTGGGCGAACGAGGCAGAGGGAGGGATCAGACTAGTGGAACACTTGGGTCAGCCAGGGCTCAGAGGAATCGCGAAAAAACAGCAAGCTGGGGATATATCGGTTGAAAATGGGCTGAGATTCGATGATTGTCTCGATAGTCGAGTGCATCGCGATAGCAAGGACACGATGGGGAGCTTACAAAGGATAAGACAGATCGGTTGCGGCGACGAAAGAAAGACTGGGGTAGGAGGCGCGCAGCCCACAGAGAAGGGTTCCCTCAGTCGCAGTCGATGACCCACGGGACAATTGCTGATCGACGAGTTGAAGATGGCGACAGGAGGGATGGTGAGGCGCAACCGGTAACAATCGGTAACAATCGGTGGAGGTCTCACGGACTCAGATTTGACGCGTCCAAACTAGAGGGATCTAGACAAGGAGAGACCTCTGGGACAGCAACACAATGCAAGATGTGACAGATTGCAGAGCAGTTAGAAATACAGCCCATCTATCTCGATCAACACGAGCAGTGAATGACCCAGGGCGGAAAGGACTCGCACTTGGGCTGAATGGTCCACCAGCCACAGGGGGAAAGTGTGGCTGGTGGTTTAGTCATCCCCGCACGGACCACTCGGCCATCCTCAGTCGAATACCTTCGGCTTCACCCTGTTGGCCCATGCCCAAGTTCGACCCCCATAAATGATGAATGGCGAGCTGATTTGAGCTCATCATTCACTTAAAATAATCATATCCAATGCGATAGACCCCCGATTGCAGTGTATCGGGCCCCAGGCGCGATGGGGAGGCCGGGGGATCATGACGGTGAAAGGAGGTGTCAGAGGACAGTTAGGGACTTGGAAGAAGCACTCCTGGGCGCTTTCTAACATTTGGGTTGTGGCTCCTTCCTATGCCTGCCCGCCAGAATTCAACCGGACCTGATATCATGTGACTGCTGACTCATCTATAGATCAGGCAGTGGCTGTGCGCCAAATGGAGCGGAGGCCAGAATCTGTCCATAATAGTCAAAGAGTGCTGTAGATATACTCAATGGTGGATGTTTTGAACATTTAACTCTCTTGGTGAAGCTCTATTGGCTGCTTCGCATGAAGTCCAAGCTTGGTTGAAATATATTCTCGCCGGAGGCAATTATGGGCCAGCAATATATACCAAGGGTATAAGGTAATCCAGTCATAGATAATGCTAATAGTAGTACTAGCCCTGGAGTACAATAGTAAATGCGTGACAGGCAACAATTGAGTATTCCTCACAAGGTACACTTCTCATTTAGCATCTCCTCCTCTCAGAACAATTACGGCCCTAATTTATCCAAAAACCAAGTCCACTCCGTCACTCTCAACCCAGTGCCAAGACCACGCGTGCCGACCCAAAATCAACGCTAAACCCCATTCGTCATATCCGCGCTCCCTCAACCCCCAGCCAGCAACGCAACACTTCCAGACAATCCACAATACATCATACATCAACTCAGAAGATGCTCCTCCGTCAATCAGCCCAAAGATTGGCTTCCGCATCCCGCCTCGGGCTCGGGCTAGCCGCCCGTGCGCCAGCCAAGCGCTTCCTCTCTTCAACGCCGTTACTGCGCAACGCCGAAAAGCCCAGTGCCTATCGGGAATCGGTAAGTGTCCTGGGAAGGACTTTCTAAGGGTCTTCAAATGTCTATCGCGATACATGAAGGCATATTTTGAATATAATGATGGACTGACAAGTGGCCAGATGTCCAAATATAAGACCTTCATGGGCCCCTTCGGCAAAGTCTTCCTTGGGGCAGTCCTCACCTATCAAATTATCTACTGGAGCTGGCTGAAGCTTGAGATGGATGAGTCGAAGCTGGAAAAGAACGGTATTTATTGTTTCTAACTTCATGGTGTTTGAGATTCGATACTGATGTTTCCTAGAAGAAATGGCTGGACTGGAGAAGAAGGCTCGCGAGTTGGCGGCCGCGCAGAAATAAAAGTCAGCGACAACCTGATATATCAATTGTACATTATTTTATCTACATCTAGATCTCGAATTTTCATTTCCTTGCCATCACAGAGGGCAAAAAGCAGAGCAAATCATAGTGCAGTTCATAGCGCCGTCAAGTCATGTGACGGTGAGGCTGATTGTTGCCCCTCACCCACTGAAGCGCCCGACTTCATATTACGCTTTATACCCTTCAGGAGATGTTGCTTTAAGATATTTGCTATGTCATAATGTCAGCCAATGTATCCTTTGGTGACACAAACTCAGGATGCCAAGTCGTGACTAATAATGGTACTATCAACTATTCAAGTTCGACCGGTCCTTCTCCAGGTACTCCAAATATCCCAAATTCGCTTATACCCATTAAAAATTCGAATGATCGTGAGACTGATGATTAGAACTTGGTCAGATGACGGTGACAATGAATGCCTTTCGGCACTTTTGTCTTCGTATCCTGCAGTATCAGATCCCCATCACCACATGAAGAATATTGAGCACGTAAAGGGCGGACTCTTGAAAGGCTCTTATGAATGGATATTGCACCATCCAAACTTTCTTCAATTGCAAAATGACAGCGGAAAACAACTCCTTTGGATAAAAGGTGATCCTGGCCACGGGAAAACGATGCTATTGATAGGCATCATTGAAGAGCTGGAGCATTCGGCCCCGGAGGCTAATCTTGCCTATTTCTTTTGCCAGGGTACAAATGCGCCCATGAATACTTCCAAAGCTACTCTACGAGGCCTGATCTACCGACTCATTCGGAAAAGGCCTCCTTTGATAGCCCACGTTCGCGAGATATATGATCGCCACAAGAGCATATTTGAAGACGGGAGCTCTTTTTTTGCATTATCAGAAGTGGCTGCTCGCATACTACGTGATCCCAATATCGGAAGGGCATATATAGTCATTGATGCACTTGATGAATGCGAAACGAATCAGGATCAGCTGTTATCGTTTATTGCTCAAAACGTATCGGCCTCGCCTTCTGTGAAATGGATTGTTTCCAGCCGCAAAGTGCCAACCATTGTTAATAAACTCGGTCGAGCTGAGCCTAGCAAGCAATTGCATTTGGATCTTACAGACAACCAAGATGATATGGCTAGTGCCGTGGGATATTACATTGAAACCAAAGTTGCGACTTTAGAGGCCTTGAGTGACGACGAAGAGAAGCGAGATGAGGTCCAAAACACCATGCGTGAGAAGGCAGCTCATACTTTTCTCTGGGCAGCTCTCGTCATTCAAGAACTCGAGAAGGCCAATGAATGGGATGTTCTCTTTGTTCTCAACAGTCTACCCTTCGGGCTTGAAGGGCTCTATGGCAAGATGATAAGCCAGATCAATCATCTCGGTTGGAAAAACCCGGAATTCTGTCATCGAATCCTTGCGACGGCTACTCTCGCATATCGCCCCCTTGCATTGGGAGAGATATCGGTTCTGGCTGGATTACCCACCGAAATATCGAGTGCTTCTAGGAATGTCAAGAAGCTTGTGACTATGTGCGGATCATTTTTTAGGGTTCAGGACGATCTCGTGGAATTCATTCACCAATCAGCAAGAGACTACTTGAGCAGCACTGCAGAATCTGCGATCTTTGAGGCATCCTATGCTACTACTCATTTCGATCTCTTTTCACGCTCAATTGAGGCCATGTCAAACCAGCTCAGCCGAGATATTTACCAGCTTTATTGTCCTGGAATCCTTATCAAAGAAATCAAAGCCCCAGATCCTGATCCGCTGAGACAAATTCGCTACTCGTGTATCTACTGGGCTAACCATCTTTGCGAGGCAGGCAAAGAATGCAGCGAGGCTGAATATGCACTCCGAGATCATGGCGAAGTGCACCAATTTTTCAACAAGCATCTTCTTCACTGGATTGAAGCTTTGTCCCTGATTGGCGCAACTGGCGATGGAATAATTGCGGTTATCCAACTTCAAAATCTGATGAAAGTCAGTTAGTCTACGTGAAATCTTGCTGCAAAAAGTTACAAGCAAACCTAACATTGCATAGGGATTTTACGGGTCACGGTGGCCCATGTTTTTGGATCTTCTTCAGGACATGTACCGCTTTCTTCTTCACAACGCCCCCCTCATCCAAATGGCCCCTCTCCAAACATACGTTTCTGCACTGTTATTCTCCCCCCAAAAAGCTTGACTCGCAAGTTGTTTACCAAGGATGAGCCTAAATGGATACTGAAGAAACCGCTTGTCGATGGAACCTGGAGCCCTTTGATTCAGACCTTGGAAGGTGTATCAGAATTCAAGGCTGTGACCTTTTCACATGACTCCAAGCTTCTGGCATCAATCTCGGCAGACAGAACGATTTCAGTTTGGGATATGCCCACAGGGCTTCTCAGAAACAAGCTAGGGATAGCGTCTGCCGAAAATATTAATGGCGAAGTTCCCTTAGTATTCTCTTACGACTCAAGACTGCTGGTATCATCTCACGGGGAAGAGAAAGAAATCTCAATCTGGGACGTCGTGACAGGTAATTTGATGCAAATCCTTCAATGTGGCGACAAGATCGAATATTTAGCATTTACGCACGATTCCAAGACTTTGCTAGCTACCTCCACTT
Organism: Penicillium cosmopolitanum; assembly: GCF_028827165.1. Lineage (NCBI taxonomy): Eukaryota > Fungi > Ascomycota > Eurotiomycetes > Eurotiales > Aspergillaceae > Penicillium > Penicillium cosmopolitanum. Next base: position 3,196,233 of record NW_026622678.1, on the reverse strand, counting down.
GGAGCTATCATGGTATCTACACCTGGGAAACAGAAACGTGGTTGCTCACAAATACCTTCCAAGAATTTCACCCAAAACTAAATGGCCGCCAATCAAGTTTGATATCATTTTCACCAAACTCGCAGTTTCTGGCATTGGGTAACAGGTATGAGGTTAATGTTTGGGATATCTCAGCAGCTCGCCTTAGCATATCATTACCAGGAATCGGAACCGAAAGATTTTGTTCGATCGATTTTTCACATGACTCTAGAATGTTAGCATGCGGCAGATCCAAGGGTGCCGTCTCGATCTGGGATACTGCTTCATGGTCGCTCGAGAAAACCCTAAATGACCACCACGGACAGGTTAACTCGTTAAAATTCTCCCGAGACTCGAGACTATTGGTATCAGGAGCAAAATACGAGCAGATAAAAATCTGGAGCACTTTTGACTGGTCTACAATCAGGACGCTGGATGGTTCCGCATCCGTTCAATTCTCACTATCGCATGACAGCAGTCTACTGGCATCAGTGTCAGATCTACTCGTCAGAATCTGGGATATGACTATGTTGCTGAACGAGGCAAACAAGTCCCATGATCAAACGTCCCAAGGCTCGCCGAATCGTGTTCGCGCGGCACTTGATACTGAACCGATCTTTTCAACCGATCTGGAGCGAGTTGCACTATTGAAGAGACATAGCCGCGTCATAATCAGTCAGACTTCCACTGGGGTTATTGAGAAGCAACTAAACATAGCATTTCCTGAATTACCTGAACTATCCCACGATTGGAGTCTATTTGCCTATATCACTGCACCATGTCGGTCGAATATCCCAAAAAACGATGCTTTTGTCATAGGAGAAACACTCTCTGGGATCACAAAGCATCGCATACCCTCATATGGTGGTTTAAAGGGCAAATTTTCATTTGATATGGAATCTTTCGCTTTCATCGGAAGTAAAGGTCACATCAGGATTTATAATGTGAAGACAGGAGCACGAACTCATTCATTGAATGCCGCGGAAAGCCGGCATCTATCACGCGAACGAGCGGGAGGAATCCTTTTCTCGCGCGACTCGAGGCTGGTGGCTATTGAATATCCAAAACGTGTCATAATTTGGAACCTGGAACTGCACACTGTCGAGCCCCTATTGATCGAGGGTTCTTTTGGGCGGGTTAGGTGGGTTGAGAAGGTCGCTTTTAGCGATGATTCAAGCTTAGTGGCCGTCTCATCGCGGGCCTTTCGACCGGACGGATATTCAAACCAATCTCTTGAGCATTTGATTTTCATATGGAATACACATACTGGAACATCCAGTCACACCATCGCAATTGTTGATTCTCGACCAATCAGTTATCAACCCAGCAGGTTGTTCTTCGATCCTGATAATAGGTGGCTGGTTGCTGGCTTCCGCTGCCTTGCTATGCCAACCAGTGATCTAAACCCCCAAGATGATAGTGCCACAAGGATTGTCGTTAGCAATGCCGAATACCTAGGCTTTTATTTTAACTCAATAATTGACCTATCATGGATTGAGTTTAAGGGGAAAAGAGCGTTCTACATACCACCAGACTATCGGCCATTCTACCGAGGTTCTTGGGCAGGCGGCGATGTTTACAATATCGACATCACCCGATCAGCTTCAACATCACCCGTCGCTACTACAACGATGGCCGTGCGGAGTAGAACTGGGAGGATTTGGATGACGAAGCTTTCTGAGACGGAATTTGAGAAAGAGACAATGAACGGTGTGAACAGCTCAGATACAATGAAGAAATCTTTAGCGGCACTTGATAAAAAGGCTGAGCATGAGAGAAAGAGGAGGAGGCAACTCGATACAGGCAGATCTGCAGATGCCTAGGCACTACTTAAGACATCCCAAGACAACAAACATGTTATTTGTTACAAGCGGGTGAAGTTGAACATCATATCTGTGGAGGCGGACCGTTGCTGTTTCGCTCTCTCCCAAACCTCTAGATATTCGCAAATATTCACCACTTTCGGGGTTCTGAGCTTCTGTCACAAATCCCACATACCATCGCCCTTTCATTCGTACCTCCTTACAGACAATATTTCTAAATCTCGCCCTGAACAATATCAATCATGAAAAAAATGGTATAACATTATACAAAATATTCATAAACCATCCATACCCCATCAATCTATCCCAAAATAATCATATCACATTAAAGAATTAAAGACCAGGACACCTCCTCTTCCTCCTCTGACCTTCCCCCTCATCATCCCCACCCCCAACTTGAATCCTCGTCCTCGAAGAACTCGGAAAACGCCAATCCCCCCCCCACGCTCCCCTTCTTAAAATGCTCAACATCAATATGATTAAACCTCTCATCCAACGCCGCCGCACCAGTCACCCCGGCAGTCAAATAAATGGACCGATTGCAAAACCCACACCAGAACTGTCGTGAATCCGCAAGATCGAGACGAGTCGCGTTCAGTGTATATTTTAATTTCGCTTTCGCGATGCGGTGGCCTTGGGTTAGGTGTTGGATGTAGGTTTCTTCGCGGTAGAAGATTCGGCCGCATGAGTCCTCCTCGTTCTCGTGTAAACTTGAATTACACAACCAGCTCGTGATGTGGAGGTGTTGTGAGCTCTCGTGTCGTTTCCAGTCTGCTTTGCTGCCGAATGATTTTGCGCAGTGGGGGAATGTACAGCCGTATGGTCGTTCGTGGCGTTTTTGGTGCTTTCTAGTTTGGAATTGTTAGATATTCGAAACGGAAATGGAACTTGAGAGTGTTTTGAGCGATGACTTACTTCATTTCGCAGCGGAGACGGGTCCGTTTAGGACAGAGATCACATTGGAACCCTTCTTGTTTGATTTCGGTCGGTGCTGGGATTGGGGCTGGGGCTGGGACTGAGACTGAGACTGGCGCGGGTGGGACTGAGATTGAGGCTGAGGCTGAGGCGTCGTCTGATAATCGGTCGAGGGCTGCTAATAGTACTTTCTGAAGAATCTGACGCTGAGGTTGAGATAGATTTGGATTCTCAGGCTCGAGCTCGATTCCTTCGTCACTGTTGTGACTTTGTCTTTGGGGGCGGTTGTTCATTTTCTTCGTCATGGCGGTGATTAAGTTGTCTGCGGCATCGGAGACGAATGTTTCTGGGTTGGAGTTGCTGCGCTCAACGCGGGTGTCATTGACGAGTGGCGGGGACAAGAACTGTGAAGATTGTTGGATAGGAGAGACTTCAAAGTCTTGTGTGCTCTGGAATGGTCTCGGGGTTGGGTCTCGAGAAGATGGGAAATCTACTGCATCGTAACTGCAATATGACTCGGCAATATCCCCATCAGCATCTAGATCTCCAGAATGCGTGGACATCATATCATGCGGGATGTCCAGCATCGAATCATCTTGCGTGGAGTCTTCGATTTTCTGGCCGCGATGACCAGTCACACTCTCGTACCAGTCCATAGACTTCTTGAGTAGTGCGTCCGCGTCTTCTTCGTGGTGCATGCGGCTCAGGTGTTGTTTGAAGTTATCCAGCCGAGGCCAGCGCTTGTTAGGACGTGGACAGTTCTTGCCAAAGCAGAGGTACATCATCTTCGGCCCTCGCTCGGGTTCTTTATTATGAACGCATTTCTTGTGGCGGGCAAGGTCGTTGATGGTCCCGAAGCCCTCTTTCCGGGGACAGTTTGGCTCGTCACATTTGAAGGATTTCCGGTGGCGAGCTTCGTGTTTCCTGCATTCATCTATTAGTACTGGCCCTGCTAGTGATGGTGAAGAGGACTCGAAGACAACTTACCTCTTATCGGAAGGACATTTTCCAATCCACGAACAAGCAGGATGATCACACTTAACCGACTCAAGCGAAAGCGAAGAACAATCATCCTTCATAAACATATTCCCAACACCCATACCATGAGGCTGCTGTTGCTGATCATAAAAAGCCAAAGCCTCACCGAACTTAAACCCATGTTCCTTAGCACTAAGATGCGGACTTGAGTCCATACCGTAAGAAGAAGCAACAACAGACTGAGGCGCGCCATTATTACTAGCATACCCGGAGTCACCCGAGATCAAGCTGCCCATATACTGACTCCCGCTGTCAGACGGGGTTCGATAGTGGGGTTTGTGGAAGGCATAGTCATCACCACCCGGTGAGACGTTTAGATGAGAGGACATCCCGGACGATGGAACGCCGGTGACTTGTAGCGGATTCCAGGCATCCTGGGCGCTTGTGAGTCGGGAGGGGTAGTGGGGGTAGTAGAAGTTTTGTTCAGTGGATGAGGAGGACCACTGGCCCAGGAAGGAGTTGTTGTGAGTGGGAGGATGGGCCTCGAGAGATGAGAGGTCTGTGTTTAGGTGGAGGTCGAGTAATGTTGAGGCTGAATCGCCCATGGTTAGAGTTGGTGGGTTATGGGCATCAGAGCCGACCATGATGCCTTGAAGGACATCACCTGAGTCCTGCCAGGTCATTTGAGGGTCCTGTGGAAAAGAAAGGAACCGTGTCAACAAGTTGAACTTGAACCTGAACCTAAGGTTCTTTGGGATGACTGGAAGATGGAGAGGAAAGGTGGGGGTGGGAAGATGACGGATCTTCAGCTAACACGAACCTCCATGTAGATGATGTGATTGGGTCAAGATCCCACCGCCAGTTTAGTTTAGTACGAGTAGTACTAGTAGAGACCAGCAAGTATAGAGAAGTGGATCGATGGTGGTTCGGGTGGATGTGGATATATGGGGGAGGGGAGTATATAGATCGGGAAGATCAGGATCACGAAGAACTTGAACGAGTGTGTGACATCTGGCAGAAAGAGAAGAACTTGAAAAAGCGACTGATCGAATCGGGGATGACAAGGTTATATGCAGTAGGCCCCTCGTTGCCAAAAAAACGAGGTACATGCAAGCCCAGCGCACGCGAAAATAAAATAAAAATAAAATAAAAACCTCACGAGAAAGACACACACAAAATAACTCCACTTTTCGCCCCGAGCCGGTTAACCACGCGGACAATCAAGGGCGGAATGTGTGGTGATTTAGGAAGAAAAGGGAGAAGGAAAAAAAAAAGAGAAATAAGACGAAACAAGAAAGAGCAAAAGCGAGTTTCGTACACTCTCTCCTCTGTACTCGTACTCAGTTTTCCATCGTGGAATGTGCATGTCATTCATCCCTTGATTGCACAGCCCCGCTGCATCTTGCGACGATTCACCCGGGTTGGGAGGTCGATCGTCCCCATCCCCTCCCCTCCCTTCAGTCTGGATCGACTCTGTGCGCTTGACTTTTCGCGCTAGAAATCTGGCGCTCCAACGCTCCCACTCTATCGGAGTCATAGTTCATGTTAGGGTCGCACAGCTGGTATCTGGATTCGATGAGTTGTTGGGATATAACTTCCGGGAGGACCCTATGAACAAGGCATGAACACGAACGAACCTATCCAGACCCAAAGATCGACAATAGTACTGTAGTTAAATTAGCTGCTCCATACTTACCTATTCTACGAAGGCCACAGCGTTCAAATTTCCCAGAGCTGAGGCTGGAACCACAACCACCCAACCGCACCACCTACAGACCTGGTACTCGTACAGCTGCAACTGCCACTGCCACTACAAATAGAAAAGCGTGGCTAAATCAAACCAAACCACAAACTTGAACCAAACTGGACCCTCACTAGACGCAAGGACCAGATCGGGCTGTGACAGGGACGATCGACGCCCTCGTTCCCCGACGCCATGCCGTTTAGCAAGGGATAGACGTGAAACATCCTGACACTTGCCATCCACGCGTCCTTCTCTACCCTACCTTCCCCAGCAACGTAGGGAACCCCTTCTAAGAATCTAATCTTCACAGGGCTCAAACATCCGAGTCTCCTTATTTCTGAGCCCTGAGCCCCCCCTTTTGAAACACGCGAGCACGGCTAACTTCCGATCAAACTCTGAGAAAATATGATGGCTCATATGCCATGCATTTCGTACGGATTGAGTACGCCGTGCCGCGCCACTGTCCGCCTGAGACAAAATTCCCCAATGCCAGTGCCCCTTAAAATATGTGTACACAATCCCAATCCCGCGATAGTCTCGGCTAGGCTAGGCAGTAGGTCCATCATCATTCCACGCATGCGGGAAATCGCTTAACTCCGATTACGTGACCCCCGTTAAGAGGGGGTGGAACAGAAATGGAAGCCTGGCCTGGGCTGGAGGAAGGGGAAAAAGTCTGAGACTATCGAGGCGTGAAAAAAAGTAAACATGCAGAATTGGAATGAAATAGGAAAAAGAAAACATACCATGAGGGACCCGGGAAAACTGAGATTGGCTACTAGTACTAGTACTTTTTCAAGGTCTTGGTCTTGGTCCATCTGAACTAGTAGGAAAATGGCAGCCAATACTATGTACAAAAATTAATGAAGGTTAAGCTATGTACTACTACTGTGTACTATGTATGCATGTACATATGTAGGTAAAAAGAAGCCCAAGAAGAACTCGAAGAAGAAGAAAAAAGATTCATTGTCGATAAATTGAATACCAATACCAAAAGAAATAAAATAGAAATAGAAATAAAATATATCTCCAAAAAGAATCTGCAAAAGTTAAATCCTCACCCTTCCTTCCCTCATGCACGACTAATAAAACGTGACGTACGGAGTACAATCAGCCGACACGGGGTAGGAACGGGTAAATGAAGATCACGACTCGGATTCACAACAAAACGAATGGGGGAAGGGTATATGTAGAGTACTGTACTCAGGTAGACACGTAGACACACGCCCAGAAAATGCAAAGTGCATGCCAATCGAAGCCAGGAAAAGAAAAAGGCACAACATAACGTCACGTTAAAAAAAAGGGAAAATTCGTAGATCATTTCATCACATCTGAGACGAGTAACTGGTTGTATACGCGGATGTATACGAGCCGTTGACATTAGTGTTCGGCGCCACGGGTTGGTATGCCGGATACCCAGCAGGGCCAGCTTGGCTCGGATCGGAGTACAACGAGGCCGGCGGTTGAGGGTGAGGGTGAGGTTGAGGCGGGAGCTGAGAAGTCAGCGATAGGAGCCCTGCACGATTGTAGGGTTCGTTTCGGGAGTTCGGGCGCGTGGAACCGCGTTGAAGGGCGGTGGATACGTTGACGAGGAAGACGATTGTTGATGCAGGGGGTGGGTCTGGGTCGGTGGGTGGAGCGTGGCTTGGTCATGGTATTGCCCCATGCCTCCGTAGCTGGGGAACTGATCGCCGGGAAGGTCGATCGATTCCGGTTCCATCGATAACTGGGTGCCCGAGATAGACGGATAATTGGACATGGGTATGTCGGAGTAGTTGAAGAAGGCGTGGTTGTGGCTGGCTGGGCCGCCGACATCGTTAGTGGAATATTGTTGCCGAGCTAGTTGTGCTGATGCACTAGGGTCTTCTGTTTGGTGTGGGTGGTTCTGGAAGGGTGCAGGTGCGTGGTGAGACTCGGCAGACCCGCCCACCATCGGGACTTGGACTTGGCTTTGGATGTGGCTAGGGGTGGACGAGCTTTGTTTTGCTAGTTCCAGAACCGGCATGGCTAGCTGTTCCATGTGCTTCCCCAGGTGGACCGTTAGCTTCTTCCAGGAGCTACAAACGTTCCCACAGAAGCGACAGGGCTCCTTGCTTGGAGTCTGCTCGGGCTCATTCCTGCAGTCAGCGACTATCTGCCAGAACTCCTGTTCCCGCTGCGTAGTTGCAGATCCTTCTGCCGTGGCCGTCGATCCCTTTGTCTTCTTCGCCCGAGGTTCGGGCATCTTGTGCTCGCGAACTAGGTGCTGGACAAAGTTATTTTTGCGGTAGCAGATGTGCGAGCAGTCGTGGTACGAGCACGTCCACCACTCAAGCTGCCGATGTCGCTCACTCTCATGTCGAACCCAGTCTGCTTTCCGCTTGAAGGACTTGGGCTCCATGCACTCAGGGAAACTGCACGTGAACGGTTGCACATCCTCGTGGACGTGCTTGGTCCAATCAGAGGGTTTCTGGAACTTTTTCACTTGGAAGCAAATCGGGCACTCAAACTGAGCCGGCAGTCGAGCAACGGGCGGGAGAGGAACGCCTGGAGGAAATTGCGCTGCAGCGATGGCTCCTTCGCCTGTGGCATTTTGTTGATCGCCACCCTGACTATAATCCGTGATGCGGAATTGAGTCTGCCCAGCTTCAGCATCAGCGAGCGATATCTGCTGCTGCAACAGCACCGGCTGACCCCCAAGCGCGCTGCAGAACTTGACAGATTTGCAGTTTCGATTGGCGACTGCAGCGGAATGCTTCTGCTGCAGCTCGACAAGGGTCTTGTACCGCTGAACCTGTGCATGTGCGAATCGATGAATCAGAGCAGGCTCTAAGCCAGGGCTTAATTGCATGATCTGCGCCTTGAACCCTTCGAACGTGGGCACCGGCAGACGCGTGATGGGCGGGAACTGCATTACCAGGCCCTTGTCTTCGGCTAAATCAATGTCGTCTTCATCTTCACCACCGGCCATTTCGGGCTCCGGTGCTGCACTGGTTGGTGTTGGCACTGCGCTGAGCTCTTGCTGTTGGTATCGGGTAATACTAGCGACGGGAGGCCCACCATGAGTGGTCATCAAGTCAATGAGTCCTGGTGTTGGGGCTCTGGGAACTTCGCTCCTACTTCGCCCGCGAGCCTTGATCTGGAGACTGCTCCGGCCTTGAAGACTATTCCGACCCTGGAGACTGTTTCTGCCAGCGCTCGGCTCAGCATTGGGAGATGCGGCCTGAACCGAACTACTGCCGCCGACCGCAGCTAGCTGGCCTGACATGGACAGGAGAGCGCTACTCAAACTTGGAGATCGTGAGTGTTTTGTGGACAGACTCAATCGATGTCGGTGAGAGCCACTGTCCTTGCGCTGCGTTGGCTCTGGGCTTGCGTGGTGAGAGTTGACCGCGGCAAGCGAAAGATCCGAAGCCTGACGCTTCAACATATTAGATGCCTGTTGGTAGGAGCGCTTCAAGAAAGTGCTGTTGCGCTTCTCTGGCTTCTTCGGCACTCCATCATAAATGCTCATTCGTTCGAAATTCGCGCCAAAGTTAATAATGCTGTTATTGTCGATAGTCGCAGCGAGAGAAGCCGTCTCCAAATCTCTCGTGCGCTTTTCAAAAGCGACCATGGCTGCCGTCGAACTGTCGGGCTGCATCGCCTCTGTTCGAATGGGACCTTTTGGATAGTCGTTCCAGGGATAAAGACGGGATTCGCCTTCTACCGGCGATTTCTGCTCCAGGGAGGAGTATACCTCTGGTGTTGATCGGTCATATCGGCCCGGTTCTTCTGCGTCGGCAGTACTTTTGGACGTCTCGCTATATTCATCCTCGCTACTTTCATGCAGCATGAGACGAGGCGGGGGGATAGCCTGACCGGTGGGGCCAAATTTCAGGTTGAAATAGTCTTCTTGTTGAAGGGGACGGTCTCCCGTGCTCCTTGCGCGAAGTCGGTTATTCGGTACTTTCCTTCGAGACGGGGAAGAGTAGGGTAATCGTCATCTCCGGCTTCACTACCCACGCGCTCTGACCAGCGACTGATGGCTTCGATCCTCTGCTCGCGCTCTCGGTCGCCTTTGAGATCATTCGGGCTTGGGACGTAGTCATTTCCTCGCGACGATGGATCAAGACCGTGCCAATGGTGACCGTTTGTTCGTTCAATAGGAGTGTATGAGATAGGTTGTTGATCGTTCTCATATCCCTCCTCGCTGGAATCGTCTCCAATTCCACTCACGGAGAGGTGAGCAGACGACCGGCTCGCACGTCGCACGTGTCCACTAGGTTCTTGAGTTGGGGAATCACCACGAGGAATATATTCCACAGTGACAGTTGGGCTCCGACCTCTACCGACGGCGGGTGATGCATTATTTTGCCTTGGAGCGTGCTCAGAGGAAACGGAGAGTCGTGGCTGTGTATAGGGTTGGTTCGAGATGCCGAGGCCTGGTTGTGTTGGGCTCATAAAAGACGCCGGGGTGATATGGAAGTCATTATTCTGGGCCGAAGAATGTTCCGTTGCGGAAGCTGGACTCGGGATGGTAATTTCTGGGTTGAGGTACTGCGAGGAGGTATTCATCCCCATGATCGGTGTCCAGGGTTGGTGTTGGTGAGTCGATGTTGGCGATACCGCCGCACCAAAGGGAGCCGCGGCCCCATTCGACCATGTCCCAATGCCACTGGCAAGATCAATATCGGAGGGAGCGAGAAACTCGGCATTATTGGGGGAGAGAGAGGCGCTGGGATTGATATAGTGGTTATTCTGCGGGGACAGATAGTCTTGAGCCTGACCCTGGCCTTGAGCAGAGTGACCCGAGACCGAGACCGAGGCAGCGCCGGCCCCATCAGGTGGAGACGAGACGCTGTGGCCTGGGCTACCACCGACTGGAGTCAAACGGATTGCGCTGGCCTGAAATTCCGACTCTTCAGGATCGGAAGGCGCCGAGAGATAAGGGTCCGAGGTGTTTAGTTCCAACGGATGGGTATGCCCCGCCGGCGAGTGAAGAGTGTGGGGACTCGACATTTTCAGATGATCGCGGGTTAGTTTCGCCCATGCAGAAGCAGATGCGACAGGTGGTAGTTGGGGCGAGCCACCATCCGAAGGGGGCGAGAGAGGGCCAGGAAGCGGGAAGCTGAAAGTTGAATTGGCATTGGGGTACAGATCACTCCGTCGCTCAGGGGGGGTTATATAGATCCAAATACCCGGTCATCGGTCATCGGGACCCCGTGCAGGAGCGAATAAATAGTGCGCGTGGGCAAAGAAAAGATGCGCGCGACCCAGCTGAAGAGGGGAGTCGAGACGAGTTGGAGAGTCAGCTTGCGGAGTGTCAGCAATTGGGGGCCGCGCCAGAGGGAGAGTGGAGGGAGCGGAGGGAGTGGAGGGGTACAAAAAGGATTTAGAGGACGAGGGAGATGAAGGAAGTGGTCGCATGGGATGATCTTTTTTTTCTTTTCTTTTTTTACATACCCAGGGTCGATTGTGTCATGCAAGAGAGTCGAGGTCAGCCTTGTGGGAGTGGAATGTGGTGAAATACTCGTAGGAGTGGAAATGCGCAGGTGGAAATGGAAATGAGCCTCATTTAGCGCCCTGACGGCCCCGCGCGCTCGGCTGGTTTACGCGCTGGAGTTGCGAACACATGAACATGAACACTCGGCCACCACAAATTAATTATTACAGAATAATAGAAAGTATTTAGTATTCTTCTTTCTATTCTCTCTCAACAATATATTATATACTTCATTCACATAAAATTTCATCCTATCTCGACCCCACGAGGCAGACTACTGTGAAACGACCAAACAAGGCTGTGCGCATATTTGCAGTGTTTGCAGGCTTACTGAGCCACTTCTGAGAGATCCTGTTAAGGTATTGGGGGCCAGAGTATGGTATGTCCAGTTCTATTAATATATTCCGTGGGGTCCATTTTGGCAAAGCCACAGAGCAAATAGCATATAGCATATAGGGCTGAAGACTAACTGCAGCTTGTTTGCGTTCCTGATATTTGGGGTGGCGCGGTATGCTCCATGGTTCACTGTGGTCCTGCGGGGTACGCCAGTGGGCATATTTGGACAGTACAGTATGGGTAGATTCAGGGTCTGAGACAATCTGATACATTCCACACGTCATACATGGCAGTGCTACGGAGTACTTATGTACTGTGTACTATGCATTACTTTTACTTGTGCTTCTCAAGCTGATCCATTCCTATACATAATACACACTACACTTTCACTGTCACACACGAAGTCACCGAATCGCTCAATAGTTCAATCGCTCAATCGCTGCAAACAGAAACACCCAATTCCCTATATCCAACAATTCCAAAGGAAAATACAAGCCAAGGAAAAAAAGACAAACAAACAAAAGAAACAATAGTCCTGTCTCAGAAAGGGAGGAAGCACCCTCCCATCCCGCTCCGCTCCGCCCCCACCCCCACTCCTCCCCCCCATCTCATCAAGTCTTCATAAACTGTCCCTTCGGACTATTCGGCGCAGACTGCACCGTCAATTTCGGCGAATTATGAATACCAACCAACTTCTCAATCCCCCTCAGCGGCAAATTCTCCTGGGAGGGCGTCTTAGGCGGAGACAAATTCAACCCCAACTGACCCCCCCTCATTAACCAACGTATCCGTAGATTTCTTCGCCACCTCCTGCAACCGCGCCATAATAACCGGTGAATCGGAGAAAAGAACCTCACCGACCGAGTAAACGCACGAATTCGCCCTCTCACCCGATGCAAAAGCAAAGTCCTCATGCGCAGCCTCTCGCACCACACACGGGAATGTCCTTAGAACGACATGCCGAGTTGGATCACTCTTCTGCTGAATCGGACTGCCAATAACTTCCTTCGCAACTCCATACTCCAACCACCCCTCATTCGAGACGTCTTCCGCATCTGGCGCGGGTAGGAGTGCTAACACCAGTTCTCGCTCAACACGAGCATGTCGCCACGTTTCAGCCGCAAGTTTAACAATCTTGCGAACGGTGATGAGTAGAGAATCCAAATGTTTAGGATCAGCGAAATGTCTGATATGATCGATAATTTCATCCACGATCACCGCCGCAGCGACGTTAATAGATTGTTTCGCGTCCGAAGTCGTATATGCTGCTTTTAGAGTCTGCTGGCGCCAGAATGCCTCACGGCGGACGGATTTACGGCGAATATCCATCGACAGCATTTGGAAGAATGTGTCTGCTTTGTCGTAGCGTCTGCCTAGGGTGAATAGGAAGGGTTGGAAGACTCGGTAGGTTAGGGTCTTGGAAACGACGTGGCGGATGTAGGCGCATCGGAGGTCGCGGGAGGCCGGGCTGTTGTCTAGGAAGGAGGGGAGTTCGGAGGGGATTTTGGAGAGGATGTCTTTTGGTGGATCGATGGGGAGGTAGGCGAAGTGGTCTTGGGAGAGGTCGTGGATCATTTGGGAGAGTTGGTTGAAACAGTCGGTACTAGAGAGATGGGTTTATTAGAATCAGACTTATACATTCATGTTCATGTTCATGTTCAGGTTTTATGGCGATATCGACATTCTATAGACTCGGAGTAAAAGGAAATAGATCGGTCATTGCTTGGACAAAAGAGATGTAATAATGAATGACATGGACGGACATGGAGATGCCCAGGTGAACATGATCGTGATCGTGATCATAAATCATAAACATGAAAAATATAAAAAGAAGGAAAAGAAGGATAAACTCAGACTGCTGGCTCACTTACAAGAAACGGTCGCCCTTAGTCTTAAGATCGGTGGCCTCACCAAGACTGTGGAGTGTCTTCCTCAGCCGGTCGCAATCACCATCCAGATGATCAATAGTCGATTTCATCTCATCCACCGCACGCTGAAGTTGCTGTTCCTTGACGAGACCATCTCCCTCCAATCTCTCCTTCTCCCGCTCAGAGCTCGACAGCTCCCCATCTTTCTCAGAGATCTGCAGGGCCAAGCCCGCCTTCTCAGCTTCCCAGCTCTTCTCCTTCTCGACAAGCTGGGCCTCAACAGCGGCAATCTTGTTATTGAGCTCCTGAGCAGCGGTAGCCAATTCCTTCGCGTGGCCCTCACGCATGTAGTCCAACTCGCCCGCATGGGTGTTTTGGATCATCTCGATCTGTTTCGCGTTCTCGTCACGAGTATTCTGGAGCTCTTTCTCTTTAGCTTCGAGCTCGGCTACTTTACCGGCAACTTCTTCGCGGATCGAGGTGAGTTCAGCAAGACGAGACTCCAATTCGCTTTCCTTGGATTCAAGAGCGGCGATTTTAGAAGCTAGTTCTGTCTTTGTCGCTTCGAGTTCGTTACGGTGAGTTTCAAGAGTCTCCTGAATCAGTGTCTTTTCCTTCTCCCATTCACCCTTGTCAGTCTCGTGTTGTTCACGGAGATCCTTCTCGCGCGCTTCAAGAGTCTCAGCAGCAGCCTTCTCGTCTTCATTCTTGATCTCCTCGAAGAGTTCCGTCAGTTCTTGCTTCTGCGTCGCAAGAGCCTTCGTATGCTCATCCTTCTGCTCATCGCGCTCCTTCTCGTGCGCGGCCTTGGATTCTTCAATGCTGGTGTTCAACGTGGCAAGTTCTGCTTCGAGATCACTCTTGCCTTGAGAAAGCTCTTCGTTGGACTTTTGGTGCGTCGCCAATCCATCTTCAAGATCTCTTTGCTTCTCTTGTAAGTTTCCGAGCTCGAGACGCAGTTCGTTGATAGTGTTCTTCAGCTTGGCGCATTCTTCGGCACTTTCATTGGCGGTCTTCTTCATTTGTGATTGAAGTGCTTCGATGTAGAATTCTTTGTGCATTAATGCTTGCTCGTGCTGGTTGCCGATCTGCTTCATTTCTGCCTCGCGGCTGTTGAGTCGGGTGTGAGTGTGTTGGAAGCCATGCAGTAGACGGTTGATGTCTGGAATTGCAGATTGGATGCGCTGCAGTAGCTCGATATGTTCGGCGTCATTATTATCAGGGGGTGATATAGTGCCGTTCTCGTGTGTTGCGCCATTGCCCGGTAGGGGTAGGTCCCGGAGGGCTTGGAATGAAGATGCATATGGCTGATCAGAGACACTGTAGCTCCGGTGCATGTATTGAGGGCTTGGCTGAGGGGGAGGATAATGGGCGTATGGTGGAACGACCCGGGCAGAGCTCATGACGGGCGAGTGAACAGCGGAGGTATAGCTCTGATTGGTTGATGGAGGGGGTGGAGGTGCCATCATAGGAGGAGCTGGTGCTTGAGGTGGCGGGGGTGTTGCAGTGGGAGACATTGTTGGAGGCATGGCGGGAGGCATATATGGATAATGAGAACGAGCCAGCGGACTGCTGACTTTGGGTATGGGTGAGACGAAAGGTGATGCAAAGGGCGACGCAAAGGGCGATGCGAAAGGTGATGTGTATGGATGGGGCGGCGTATATGGCACGGGTGAGGCGTACGATCCAGGCGAGGCGTATGGCACAGGTGAAGCGTACGGCACAGGTGAAGCGTACGGCACGGGCGAGGCGTATGGCACAGGCGAAGCGTAGGGTACAACTGCCGGAGACGCAGGGTAGAATCGGGCCTCTGGTGAAGCGCTGGACACAAACCGGGCCTCCGTCAGGGAAGGTGATGGTAGTGGCACTTGCGATGGCACGGGCGAATATGGGACAGCTGGAGCCGCGACAGGCGTCTGCTCTCTTGATTCCGGCTTGGCAGATTCTTCGACAGGCTCAGGCTGGTGACTGTCTTCGATTGATGGTTGGCTCTCTTCGGGCTCAATAGGAACCTCGGTCGTGTCTTGGTCGGTTGACACGGGACCTTCGGTGTCAGTTTGGGTCTCCTTCAGAGAGGGTGGTTGATCTGAGGGCTCTTCAAGTTTAGATGAGACTTTCTCAGGTTCCTCATGGTCGACTGGAGTTGGAGAAGGTTCAAGTTCAAGTGGCTCGACGGCTTCTGAGATTTGTTCAAGTACTGGTTCCGATGCTTGGCCGAGTTCGGGTTCTTGTACCACAGGGGCCGGGCTGTCAGGAGTCGAGGATTGAATTGTCGTCTGGTCTTCTGCTGTCGCTTCAGGACTCTTGGTGTTCTTATTTTTCTGCTTTGCTCCAGCCTTCCCATTCTTATCTTTGGCTTTCGCCTTCTTGCCACCGGCTCCCATGGTGATTGAGTGATGCGTGCCCAAGTCTCTGGGTGGATGGGTTGATGATGGAAAGACGTGTTTCCAATAAGATCACTGTGAGCAATAAATATAATAACTTGATGAGTAAATTTCCGGGTCTGGTGATACCATGGGTCTTCGGTCTGCACTGTACATTTGCAAGTTGCCAGGCGGTGCTTCAAGATATAGCCCAAACGCTAGCCAGACTAAGGGGTACTAGGGCTCAATTTGCTAAGAATATTGAGTCAAGGCCGCGTCGAATACGCGACAATCGGGCAGGGAGTCAATGACTGGGCTATCCAGTCAGACGAGTGGGCACAAATCGGTGCGATACACGAAGGCAAGGCTGCCCGTTCCAGCACGCAGACAATTCGGGCAAGTCCAAATTTCAATTTCAATATCCAGTAAGAAAGGAAGAAGTCAGAAGGGCGCAAAGGGTGACAAGGAGAATTCAATTGCAAGCGACTATGGAAGACTTGAAATGTGCGACCCTATTGGGAAGACCGCAGCGGACCGAACCTTAGTGGGCGTTGGTACCCATCTTCAGGCCGAATAGATGGAGATTGTAGCGCAACGCTGATCCGCAGACCCAGTATTCGGAATGTGAAGCGAACAGATTCAACTTCGGACCGAAGAGAGACCAATTGTTGTGCGCCATGGGGGCATTGGGCACCAACAAAATCAGGCGAGGACGAACAAGTAAACTGTAGGGCCATAGTGGGGACCCTCTCAAAGCTGACATGTTCAATCGACAGCCCGACACGACCTGCAAAACCCGCAATGATGGGCAAGAAACGATGGGTCCAATGGGCCCCTGCTCGAAAATAGTGCTGTTAGTTCTGTTAGGGGGGAGGAGGGAAGAAGAAATGAGGCATTGTCATCTCAGCCCATCACATCCACCCCCAGGGACCCGGCGCTTTGATTCCCGATGGGCTTGCATATGCAGGATGATTTCTCATGGCAGCGGGGTTCACATTGCATTGCATAGATCTAGAAATCAATAATAGAAGAGAGAGGGGAAGATGTAAAGAACCGGAATGGGTTCTGGAATATGGAAATCTAGGTCCCGCCCAGGTGGTCAATGTACACTCCACTCCGACTCAACGGCCCAGACGCTAGCAGTACTAGCGAGACCAATCTACACCGCCTCGCGATGTCAAGGCGGTATGGAACAGCAGTTCCACACCCAGTCCCAGTAGAGTGCTCAGCACGTGATCTCCAAACACGTGATCTTGTTGGCACGCAACCTCATCCTATCATCGCGGCGGAAAGGGTCATCACCAACCCGACTTTCCTCAATTATCCCCCAACAGCCATGTTCGCCGCCAGAAGCTGTGCTGCCTCGACGCGGCAGGTGCTGCGCACCCAGGCTCCTCGCCGTTTCGGCTCATCCCACGCCCACGCTGAGCCCGTGAACGAAGGCCTCGGTGTAAGCTTCCTCCCCGCCAATCCGAACCTCTGAAGACTCAAGAGTCCCAGTCTCAACAGACCGCCAATGCCACGAAATCGGATTGCTAACATTGTGGTTTCCACTGAACAGCGCAGCTTCTACGTCACCGCCGGTAGCATCGTCTCCGCATACCTCATCTACCGCTTCACCAAGGCGCAACAGGAATCCGGCTCCGAGTCGTTCATTTCCGACCTCATTGCCAAGTGGACCCCTTCCCAAGAGGTCTTCGAACAGCGTAACGCCATTCGCACCGCAGTTATGGAGAAGGCTGCCGAGGACCGCCACCTGCTTCAAAGTGAAGGACCCCGCGAATTCGTTCCCTTGAGACAGAATGAGTATGTGATACCGCTATTTCCCTCCCGCTCCGGGTCCGACCTAGGTGTGACTAATTTGACTGACTGAATTTCCCCTCTCTCTTCTAGTCTCTTCAATGTTGCCCCCATCATCAACCTTGCCCCCGGCTCCCAGGCCGATCTGAGCAAGGTCATTGCCCACTACGAGCGCGAGAACCAGGAGACCGAGAAGGCTCGGGTTGCCCGGACACAGGTCTAAGGTATCTGCGATGAAGAGGATGGAGTCGAGTCTTATTATTTTTTCTCTCTGTTTGGGTTGGCTGTCTTGCACTAGACATGCGCAATGAGGTAAAACATGTACATATACGTTAGGATTTGAAAGTTCAATCCGACATCTGATCCCTTGAATTTCATTTGTTTGAATTCTTCACACTGGTATTTTTGTACTCCTTGGTTGTTGCATTCAAAAGGCTCAATTTCAATTGACTTTACTGTAATAAATCTACTGCGCGCCACTTCCGACTGGTGTAACCTCCAATATAACTCGGCCAACACCTTCCGACTGGATGTCCACCTTCTGCTGAGCTTCCAATTCATCAGCACAAACATTCTTCAGAGTGGCAAGGAACTCATCAACGCCCCCTCCCACGCCGAAGTAGACCTTCTTAGCAGCCACCAAAGCTCGAGTCTTGCTTGAAGCGGTGCTAGAGCGACGCAGTAGCGCCAGAAGAGTTTCGGAAAACGCAACCAGTGATAGAGGGGAGTAGATCGTCTCGCTGGCAAGAACCAAGGTTTGACAATCGTCCCCACTTCCGAAAGGCGAAGAAAACACAAGCTCCACGAATTCAGGGGACCAGGCACCAGAAATGAAGCTCAGGGAAATACCCCGCCGCGTAAGGTCAGCCTTGAAGGTATCCAGTAGCTCGGGCGTGATATCCAGTTCTTCATCCTGGGTCGTATTAGCCGGGAGAGCACCATCCTGGCTTTCAACTACCGATGTAGCATCCTGCGACTGGGTAATAATATGCCAGGTCAAAATGAGATTAGGCAGTGTGACGAGACGCAGGACGGAGTCATTGTAGTCTGCGAATGTGAAATGGGTTTTCCGAGTTGGAGTCCCGTTCTCCACTGCCTCTGTCTGGCTCAATGCATGCGCGAATAGAGCCAGTGATGGGACTGCAGTTCCTGCACCAAGCTGCGTGCAGGGGTATTGGCGTCAGCTATGCGGTCCACAGTCAAAGGTCACGGTAAGATGTTGATGCAGGGATGTACGAACCTCGATGGTATGGGTAGTAGTGGTAGTAGTTTGTGATACTGGGGACTCGGTGGTCGCGTTTTCACTTGTGACTAGTTTTGCTAGGTCCAGAGCACACTCCCACGTCTTGAAACCGCCTTCGTAGAAATTGGGCTTCAAGTCGCCTTCTTCCAGGCCGGAGATGAGTTCCTCGTTGTCGTGTCCTTCGTTATCTTCGGCCATCAATTGAGTGCGGATATCGAATATTTCCCGACGGGCGATGACTATCTGTGTGCCGCCGATTTCTAGTCGGTTATAATATATTTGCGACGGCAGAATGGAGAGCTGTTTGACAATTAGACTTGATCCAGAAGTGATAGATAGTATTTCGAAGACGAGAACGCGGGATGTGAATCCGAAACATCAAGAACAAAATAGCTTAAAATTACACTCAGTCACAGAGACCATTTCAGATTCCACAACAGAGTAAATTGCAAAAAGCGATACAAGATACAAATTTCTCGAAAAGACTTACCCATTCATCCATGTCATGCTTGTTGGCCTTCACCAACTCAGGAAGAGAATTGCCTGCCCCTTGTCCAGCGGCAGCAGGAACAAATGGAGACTCATTATTAACTTCAGTATCATCGATGTCGATATCATCTCCAGCAAAGCCGAAGCTAAACGCCATTCTCAAAGCTGGTTCAGAATGAGCGCTGTCCCGGGACGATTGGAGCGGACTGGTGGCGGAAGAGGCCGTTCTCAGAAGACTGGTACAATTCCTGGTGCCAGAAGTCTAATTCAACACCTTTTCGAGACGTTCCGATGTCAAAAAAGCCGTGAGTCTATCTATTCTGGGATTCTCGTTGCCGCATACCAAAAATTGCGGCGGGCGGAAATGATGACTAATCTTCACCCACTTGCCCGATTGGGCATGCAAAAAACTATCTACAGCTACGGGGTATTTGGGACCTTGGAATATTGTGCTTCAACTAATATTTGACCAGTTCCGTATCTGGAATATATCCGTTAGTCTGGTCCATTCGTGTTCTCGGAGCAAGGGGAGATTACTAGCTTCAAGGCCGAACCGCCTCATCTCGTCTCAATTCGGTATAGTAGCTTGATACTACTAGTACTGTTCCATGGAAGAATATTTTAAGCAATGCAACCTAAATATTGGAAATACTAATCTAGAACGGCTGTCAAGGAAGGAAATATGACTCATCAATATAAAACTGGGGTAGCAGCCTGGAATTTGAAGTTCAAGTTCTTCATTCTTCCTAATTCTTATCCTCGATACCATACATATCTCGTATCGTGCTGCATGATCCTGTGAGACAAACTCCATAACCAACTTGAAAACAGAATGAAGAAAAAAAGATGACAAATCCTCACCCACTCATTACCCCATACCCGGTCGGAGGACCTGTGAACATAAACTACAATTTCCCTCCATCATGCCATCACTGCCATACATTACTCCGCGAAATCAATGCCCTGAAGGCAA
Organism: Penicillium cosmopolitanum; assembly: GCF_028827165.1. Classification (NCBI taxonomy): domain Eukaryota; kingdom Fungi; phylum Ascomycota; class Eurotiomycetes; order Eurotiales; family Aspergillaceae; genus Penicillium; species Penicillium cosmopolitanum. Next base: position 3,176,222 of record NW_026622678.1, on the reverse strand, counting down.
ACGTCGCGGCCATCGAGCAGAGACCTCCCGAAGTGAGCAAAGAGGATTTTACCAAATTCAGACATGCGATAGAAAACAGATCCAGGGCATTCGAGAAGCACATTCTAGGGCACCTTATCAGTTTCAGTAAATTGATAGATGGACATATAAGGAATCTGATGAAGGAGCGGGACAGTCTCAATAGTCATGCGGAGGAGGAGGAGATGCGCTCTCTGAATGAGAAACTTGATGATTTTTTCAAAGCGATGGGGGTTATGGATCGGGTGGTTCAGAAAATTGTTGCTGGGTGGATTAGAGAAAGGGGAGCTGACAGCTGAATGGTTCAAGTTTGAAGGGAACCAATGGCTTTTATGAATGCTTGAAGTTCGAATTGGGTATGCCATTGCTTATGGCTAATGTGGTATGGTATAATGATGAGCGTTTCGCCTTGGCTCTTTCTTCCAGGCTTGATGCAGGTGCTCTCTGAGAACGGCAGGGGAAGATGGATTGTTCAAATACTAGACTGTGAATATAGCGAGCCCCAAGGGTTCTAATTTGTATATATCAACTTGAACTTTGAATACTATGCTATCCGTTTAGCTAATACCTATTTTACCAAAATTTTCAGTAAAAGTCTAAACCACAATAGCACTACCCAAATCATTAAGCATCGAATCCCCAAAACGTTTCAATCCCCTCAACCATTTCTTTAAAGAATTCACATGTCTCCTAGTAGTATCACCTTGATACCGATCATACCCAAACCCATCAGAACCAACCCTCTTCAGTGCCAACCTCCGGCATTTATGAGACTGCACATAAACCGTCCGCGACTCATACAACCCCCACAATTCCCCAACAGCCCTCTCAACATCTCTAACCCCAAACCCAGCCACGCAAAACGCAGCCGCAAGATACCTTACCGGTTTCAAATAATACAGCACCGCATGTCCATCCTCACCAGGAGGAATACCCAGCAACCCCGATCAATAATAATAGAATAAATGCGTTGGAATCCCTCCCGACTAAAAAGAACACCCAGATGCGCAAGTGATCCTTCACGCCATACTTCAATCGGTGGTAGATAATCGATACCTAGTATCTTGACGTATTGATTTACTCGGGTATGGAGGTCTAGACGTGTGCATAGGATGTGTCGAAGGTTTTTGCTTTCTCGTGAGGACATGGTTCCTGCGTGGAAGTTGGATATTAGGTTTATTAGAGCTGTTGAGTCGTGGGTGGTGTTTTCGTCTTTGTATGGTCTGGAGGGGCGCATGTAGGCTTTTATGGCGCGCTCTGTGCTTGTTGTTGTGAGGAGGTGGTGGCCTTTTTGGCAGAGGGTGTTTATTAGTGCGGGTTGAGTGTGCATGGTGATAGTAGTAGTAGTAGTAGTAGTAGTAGTAGTAGTGGTGGTGGTGGTAGCCATGGAAGATCGGTCGAAACAATGTATGGTAATAGAAGTGAGAAGTTTAACTAAATACCAAGTTGTGTTTGAGATCATTAAGGTACTCTCAATGGATTATACTAGTCCTTTTCGGGAACTGTGAAGTTGTTGGTCTGCGGGACGGGTATGCTACATCCATGGATCTGCCTCGACTCCAGATTTGTAGTTTGCATGGCGCTGCTACTAGGTAAGATACTTTACACCACAGCTGATCACATAATTGTCTCCCAAGCGACAAGACTAATCATGGAGGCTCTGCTACGCCAAAATATTCTACACAGGAAAAATATTTGAAGAGTAAACGGGGTATCAAAACAACACCCCTCAAGGAAAATCGTCTATTATCTAATTTCGTCACAATGCATGCAAAAGGCAAATGCAATAAACCGCATCATTTAAGACCGGCCATACCCATAAAAAAAACAAAACAACCCGAACATTTTAAGCACTGCCATTCTTACCAGAAGCAGCAAGTTCCAAAGCCTTAAGCACATCATCCTTAAGATCCTCCGAATCCTCAATACCACAGCTCATGCGAACAAGATCATCATAAACACCCGCAGCCTCACGCTGATCCTTAGGGATACCAGCATGAGTCATGCTAGAAGGAACCTCACACAAAGACTCAACACCACCAAGACTCTCAGCCAGAGTGAAAATCTTAGTGTACTTGCAGAAGTTGTGCGCTGCGGCCTGACCGCCCTTGATGCGGAAACTGAGCATGCCGCCGCCCATACCGTCGCGGTGCTGCTTGAGTGCGATAGCGCGGTGAGGGTGCGAGTCGATGCCTGGGTAGTTGACGGAAATGACATGCTGGGATGCTTCGAGGGCCTCGGCGATGGTGGTGGCGTTTTTGGTGGCTTCGCGGGCGCGGAGGTGCAGGGTCTTTAGACCACGGTGCGCGAGCCAGCAGTCGAATGGCGAGGGACGGCGCCGATGGCGTTTTGGAGGAAGGTGAGACGCTCGTTTAGGGATTCGGAGTTGAAGGCGGCAACGCCCATGAGGACATCCTGGAGAATGTTAGTTAAAAGGATTCAAAGTGGTTGGAATTGAGGAAGAACTAACAGAGTGGCCGTTGATGTACTTGGTCACGGAGTGGACGACAATGTCGGCACCGTGGTCGAGCGGGTTCTGGACGTAGGGGCTCATGAAGGTGTTGTCGACGACGACGAGAATGCCATGGCGGTGGGCGATCTCGGCAACGGCTTGGATATCGACCAGGCCGAGGGTGGGGTTGGAGGGGGTCTCGATCCAGATGAGCTTAGTCTCATTGGGACGGATGAGGTCCTCAACGTGAAGCTCAATGGTAGGAGAGAAGGTCACATGAACGCCGTGGGCGGCGGCGACCTTAGTGAAGTAGCGGTGGGTACCACCGTAGACATCGGAGACCGAGACAACGTGAGATCCCGCGGCCAGGGATTGCAGGACAACAGCAGTAGTGGCAGAGCCAGAGGAGAATGCAAGGGCGTACTTGGCGTTCTCGAGAGCGGCAATCGATTGCTCAAAGTTGTCGCTGTGAAGAAGTTAGTTATTTGGTACTGCTGTAGGGTGGGATTTACATGAAATAAATGACTGACCGGTTGGGGTTGGAGCTACGAGTGTACTCGTAGAGACCGACAGGGCTACCGACGCTAGTCTGAGCGAAGGTGGTGGACAGAGAGATCTGTTTGCCTCATTGTTAGTGAAAGTGGTTGGATCAAGGGAGAGCGCATAACATACGGGAGCGATGACCGCACCAGTCACAGGGTCGTGAGGCGCACCGGCGTGGACGGCCAATGTTCCAAAGCGACGCTCGGTGGTGTGAGTGTTTTCAGTAGATCCCATGTTGACGGATGTGTGTGTTGCAATTAATGCAATTGTAAGAGAAGTAGAAGTCGAAGAAAAAGCAAAGAGGCGAGTTTAAAAGAAAGGCTTGCTTGGAGAGCTGTATGTCGTGATTGATGTAGGATAAGATGAGATTTACCGCCTTTGGACAAGGTAACTCAAAAGGTTGAAAGGGTTTTTGATTAGCAAGCACCGAAACGTGGGAGGCGTTGGAGTGGCCGGATTGGATTGAAACAATGCTTTGTTGGGCCCTGTTTGGGAAGGTCACAAAAAAGTTTGAAAGCTCTAACTATGGAACTGAATCCAGTGGACTCAGTGGACTGTCACTAATTTTTCTTACGTTGCCTGCAGCAAACTCAGGTGGGTTGTGATCGATCGTCTCATTGTGAGTGGTCGTGAGATGCAGATTACTCCACAATTGGCCTCTTTTGGCCGGATGGAGCCGCGACCGCCTTGTCGGCGAAAAGTCTGCTTTGCCCGATCACTCGGAGTCTTCGGCGTAATTGGTCATACTAAACAGTTTCGGATTAACAATCATGATACTAGTATTACTAGTGTTAATATTATCAATATACCTATATCCAGGGATGTAGCTTGAGTCACATTGATGCGAGAATCTTCTTCTAACTCTATTGGCTAAACGCTATTTTTAAAAATTTCGATCTCGACTGTGGTATGCGCACTGTACCCGATCCGGAACTTGCCACCGGAGCCGAGGCAAGTTGGGATAGGGTTCCCAGCATTCACCATATCTGTTCTATATGCAAGACTGCTAATTATTGGGGAGAGTGGAAGGGGATGGCAATATTAAGAAGGAACCACGAATCGGCATCGCAATAAAGAAGGATAGCTAGGAAGGCGAGGCATTGGCATGTATACTAGGTAGTACTAGTTAGTAGAAGACGTAGTCATGTCTGCAACACTATATCAAAGTCACTCCAGGGACATTCAAGTTCCAATACCATGGGGTGAATTAAACGATACCGATACTTTGCAATTTTCCAATGATTGGGGAAGTATCAGAACCCACCCTTCATCCTCATGAAGGCTACACCAAAGTGGACAAGATGGGCCAGTCTGTTCGTTTGCATCTCACCTTGGCATCCAGAGCAAAGCGAGACCGGGATATCAGGGTTGGTGATTATTCAATGAGAAAAGACGCGCATAGATATCCTTTTCCCAGAGATCAAGGATATGGTTTCTTCTCCTTTCCTCGAAAGATCTCCCGCCCCACAACGGGAGGATTGTGGGGAGCCGAGATCTGCATGTCGGCTCTCCGCCCAGGGCGACGACGCGTCGTAGCCCACCCAGCTTTCCAGTCAACAAATCTTTCCATTTTACCGTCATCTAAAATCGCTTGGCAAAGTAACAAAGGCCCATAACCTAAATCCTGGGATATACACCACCCGGAAGCAAATATTTGCCACATGGCCGATCAACTTCATATCGCCAGCCTCGGAAGCTCCTTTGCCGCTGGCCCTGGCATCCTACCCCCAAGATGAGCCTCCTGCAGCCCGGCGTTCCACTAAGAATTACCCCCCCTCCTAGCAGGTGCATTGAGCGCCAAGCTCACTGATTTGACCTCATCTGGAGCGACACTGCTCAATATCACAACGGAACAACAATCCGCCCCATTCTCAAAGACCACGTTCGCGCCACAAATATCGAAAATACCCAACGACGTGGATATTATTACTATAACAGCCGGAGGAAATGACCTTGGCTATATTGGCGAAGTTCTCAAGGATACATGGGATAATACCTTGGTGGGAAAAACCATGAATTTCTTTATATGTGCTATCAACGCCATCAAGGCCATCGTCACTCGGGCCTTTAGAACCCCCAAGCATGAACCGGCAGCGAGTACCATTTCAAGCGAAGAATTTATCGACCGTATGGGCGGCGTTATCGATGAAATACACCAGAAAACTCCTAACGCTCATATCTTTCTCGTGGAGTATCTGGCTCTCTTCGGCACTGAGACAACGCCCGGACGGGATGTCGCGTTTGGCCAAGAAAGAATTGATCATCACCGCAATACTGCTTCTGGACTACAATTCGCTTACGAGAAAGTGGCCTCCAGTCGATCTGAATGGTGTACCAGAGTGCCAATGCACACTATCAGTCAAAATCATGCACTTGGTAGCCAGGAGCCTTGGGTAGAAGGGCTTAGTATGCGGTTGCTGTTCCAACGTGGTCCGATGTTTCATCCAAATCTGAAAGGGATGGAAGCTGTAGCTAGTGAGCTAGTGAAAATGATCAAAAAAGATAATTGATGATGATCTGGGAGTGGGGGAAATTTGCTATTATCTTTTTCTTATTATTCCCTTTCTCTTGCTTTCATCATGAATCACTCCTTGAAGTGCTAGCCAGTCTATGTTCTGACGAGCATGTCTGCCGGCTTACATACAGTTAAATCAACAAGGTGTTTTGAGGATACACCGCATTAAAAGAGTGGTAAGCAATTTCCAATAAAATATTCTTGTCTTTGTTGGTATGGTGTCGTTGTGTCCTGATGATATGCTGCAAGACCTGCAGCCAAAGAACAATGGCTAGAGTTAGTATAGACTCTAGGGCTTGCATAATATACTAGGTTGCAATATATGCTGAGATTGGATGAAACAGGGCATTGTTGGTCATACTTGAACGTTCTATATATTTCTCTATTCAGCTACTAGTATATCTGGCCAATGCTAGTACGACCGGTGGACGTGAAGAGTAGGACTCCCTGTCTCCTCGGGCGCACTTATTGTGACTTGTTTGTGGCTAGTAGCCGGGTAGGTGCCTCCCGGGTTCCAAGGTTAGACATAGGTTACGGCTGCTTTAGTGTCACGCGATAGGGGTGGGAAGGGTGGATTGGAATTCTAGTACGACTGCCACACTGATTTTTCAAGCTGAGCGAGAAAAATAATATCGGATCACAAACCCACTTGCCCAGGTTTGAAATCGCTAGATTGCTTTATATCTCCGGACTACCTTTCAGGAGCCTTATCAACGTGTGAATTATAATAACTAACTTAGGATGCATAGTGGCATATTAAATGTGTCACAGACTTGGGAGTACTAGGTCCCGGGTAGAGCGACACCCCCTTTGGATAGAGCGACACCAATGGGATCAAGGTCACTGGTCCGCTTATACCTCTGCTACTAAATTTGCATACACAAATTTATCACGACAGATACGATTGCTCTATCACAAATCGCAAGTAACTTCCCGACGTGACACTGTCCATCCGATAAGACACATAAGCAAGAAATGCCAAATTCGTTAGCAGGCTAGTTAACATCCTAAAATAAGATGTATAAAAAGGCCTCGGTCTGGGTTTTGTTGATGATTAATTTTGAACAGCGCATATTCAGATAAACTCGGACACTATTTCGTAACATGCTGCTCACGCACGCCGTCCTCCAAATTCTGTCAATCAATGCTATATTAGTCGCAGCCCTTCCCCGGACAGAACCTGCCGGCGTTCAAGGTTGGAGTTCTTCCGATCAAAGGAACAAAAATGCAATTTCTCTTTTTAACAGGGCTTATATCAGCTTCGCTAGCATGTCGGAGCACCTTTGAGGCCGCTCTATCACCGGATCTATCCGCGGACGATCATCCTGTTCCCGTTATATCGGATGGAAGAGACGCAAATAAATCTGATGGAATATTAGGAATCAACAAAATATACCGCGGCGTACCTTTACCCTTCATACCCAAGCGTCCTAGAACCAATAAAAAAGCGCTAATTATAAACAGTCTTGTTCCGCAGGACGTCAGCAAAAATGCAGTTTTTCAATCAACGGATACCGCTACTGGACAAAATGTGACGAGAACCACCAAGTGAGCCTATCGCCCCTATTGCTAAATTATGGCTGAACAATTACATTACAGTGCACTCAGAATAGTAATCCATGTACTTGGTCTGATTCTACTCGTACTTCTGTTTGCACTTAGGTAGGAATCTTATCAGCTTGGCCGTGGACGAAATCAAATTTTTGTTTATTTTATTATAACGTATTCCGGACACCAGAGCATGTCAAGATAAGCCCAGCCCCTGTATTTGTACCTGAAATTGTTTTCTTTGAGAAATGGGAATCACTTTGTCGAGAGTGGTAACTATACTAGGGCCAGATGACGGCTCGGTAGTTAAGTTAGATAAAAACTCGATGTTGTGCTGAAACTGGCTTTGAATTGATCATAACCCCAATCAAATGACTAAGGGCAAATTAACTTCATTAATTACAAGTCCCCGTCGTCCTCATCGGGCAGCCGGAAATCCTTTGCTGCCTCGTCCATCTCAGCCTTGTATTTTTCTAATTCCGGGTTATGGGTTGGAGCCGGAATGCCGGTGCAACAACCTATGAATATTTCCTAAGGTAAAGGTAAATGAATGCTGCCGCAATAGAGTCACAGCGAGGGATAAAGAGGTTCAAATAACATACCACCTTTTGACCGATAAGTTGCTCCAAAATCCATTTAATAGGTCTTTCGTCCCGGCTACCCCTCGGGGCCGCCTCCATCTGGTTCACTTCGGGTCCAGCAAGATCTACATATGATTCGTATAAAACTGGCATGTTCCCCATTTCATCGGACCCAAAGATTTTTGTTGGATCTATTGCACGTTTATCGCTTTTTTTATAGGCCTTCCGGCAATAGATTAACACTGGTAGCGATGTCAATTTATCGGAATGTTTCCGAGATGACAGAATCTCTCCTACAAGATCAGATATTAATGAACCGTGAACTCAAAGCCAGATATAAATATGGCGCAAATGAAACTGGGAGAACATACTATACCAATATACTACATTTTCGATACTTGCCCGGTCGGCTAGATCAACCATAATAATAGCGGCATCACTATCATGGATCCATTGAGCCCTCTCCTGAGCAGTAGTAGTATGGGATCCAGATATATCCCATATATTGAGAAAGAAAGTACCAATAGTCTATCACGAATATGTTAGAGCGGACTGGCACCTAGTAGAATGATGCTTTAGATTAAGCAAATGAAACATACAGTTGGAAAGTAGTACCCGCGACGCTTGTAGCCAATTTCGGCGGTCGCGGTGGCCCTGGCAGGTAATTCCGGGCCAATAAGTTCAGATACCCAGGTTGTCTTAAATATATGGTCAGCTATTTTGATATGAACAAGAAAATGTTTCTTACCTTCCCAACACCTGCATCACCCACAAGTGCTAGTTTGATCTCTTTCTTGGAATTCCACACTTCGTCGGAGGGCGCCATGATTCAAGAGAGTAGAACTAGAGTAGAACGAGAATCAGAAATTTTATGTGGAAGAATGGCGCTGGCGCATTCTAGTGGGAGTGGGTGTGAACTCAAGAGGATGGAACTCAGGTGAGCGACTGGATGCTTCAAATACTCCAGTCCTGAATTATGTATGGGTTGCCAAAGAGCGAGTGGGGGCCAACGGAAAGGAGGGAGTGGGGGCGAGTGGCGAGTCAGGCCACGGCACGCAATTATTTTTGGGCTTTTGGATTGTACTTTTTCAAGGCTATTATTTCAATTTTTCTTTTGAGAGACTATTTACTACACATGTGACACTATGAAGGGAATATCTAGATATTATTTGATTGAATGATTGGGTCACGTTTATGGCAGCCGATAGCGTCCAGGGCGGACTAAACTAAGGATTCTACACACATCGCCGCTCTCTCTATCTCTCTAAGTATTACTGTTTTTGCTGCTTAAATACGTCTCAGTTAAATATATACAATTAAGTATAGTGGTGCTCTTAGGCGAGTGATTTTTGAGGACCGAAAATGTAGTATGGTTTAACTTTGGTTGAAAGTTATGGTCCTGGCAGCTCAAAACTACCCCGACCATTAACCTGCACTTTTCAAGAAAAATGTCTGCAAACATGAAGTGGTAATTTGGTATTTTTGTAGTGAATATCTTGTTAATGAAATGAAATGAACAAACAATGGGAGTGCAGTCTTAAAACCCTACCTAGGTAGGCTATATTTGTACGTTTGTATTCACGTTTTCTTGTCACTTAGGCCACTGGGACCGTTGACCTTGTCTGGGCGCAGTTCCTTGGGAAGCAGCTTCATCATTCTTTCATCACTGTAGTAGTTGTTCATATACAATGCTATATATATCTTTGAGTTAGTCAGAGTAATAAAGTGACTACTGAGACCACAAACTTACCTCGAGTGATGATTGCAAAAGTATCACAGTTCCTATGATTGTTTTTCACTTCTCGAGATTTTCCACTTTTATCAATGCTACAAGTTACTTTTGATCTCGTCCTGAAATTTTTGCATTAAAGTGGGAGGGAACAGGTTAAAAGGGAACCAGTTAAAGTGAGGGAATCTAGATTGCCGAACTTCATGGCTTCAATGCAGTTATTACCAATTAGGCCCATTAATCCTCAATCCATAGCCTCATCATAAACATAACGATCTATGATTCTAACGTTTGGCTTCACTTTCGTGAGGCAGATGTATAAGGGGAGAGGCTCTCAGTAGTTAATAGATGTCAGTGTATGCAGTGACTATCACGTGCAGCGACATGGGCAATGTAAGAATCACTGTAACGAATTAGCTGTCTCATATATGCGCCCGGCTCACCTGTATCATTCCTCAGCCTCATTTCCCCCACGGAAATCACTGCCCCTTGGTTACCACCTAGATCCTATTCTTGATTATCCAATGAATATCCCATTCAATCCGCTTCAAATAAAATACATAACCCAACTCGCAACCAAGCCAAGACATACCAAACCTTGCGGCTATTGAAAACAACAGAGTCCAAGAATGGAGTCTTCGAAATCGTCGAATTCTGGGACGAAGATATCCCAGAATACGCCATCCTTTCACATACCTGGGTCAAAGGGCAAGAAGTGAGCCTTCAAGAGATGAGCGGACCCGACGCAAAGAGGAAAGAAGGGTACAAGAAAATCGAACGATGCTGCGAGATGGCAAAGGCCGAAGGTCTGGATTATGCTTGGGTGGATACTTGCTGCATCGACAAGACCAGCAGTGCAGAGCTTTCAGAAGCCATCAACTCGATGTACTACTGGTACGAGCAAGCCGCTGTCTGTTATGCTTTTCTCGCTGATGTACCGACCGAGAAGCCCTTTGAGAAGAGCAGATGGTTTAGTCGGGGTGGACGCTTCAAGAATTGCTCGCTCCGTCAAAAGTGGTGTTTTTCGACGAGAATTGGACGATGCTAGAACTCACAGCCGACCGTCAAAAAGTGGTCGCAGAGTCTACGGGTATACCTGTTGATATTCTCCTTCATGAAAAGGATCTTGATGAATTCAGTATCGCGCAACGAATGTCCTGGGCATCAGGGCGACAAACCTCCAGGATTGAGGATCGCGCTTATTCTCTAATGGGATTGTTTGGGATTAACATGCCTTTGGTCTACGGAGAAAAAGAAATAGCTTTCATCCGTCTTCAGCAGGAAATTATGAAGATTTCGAATGACCACAGTATTTTCGCTTGGCGATCAAAGAGTAGTATTGATGGCTTTCCCACTTCTCCTGCAGCCTTTGCCAACTCCCATAATATCGTCCAGGCGAACCCGCTCGGATCTCTTGATGACCCCTTTACTGTGGATAATCGAGGGGTCCATCTATATGCTCGCTTTATGGGTATAGGGCGAAAAGGACTGGGAATGGTAATTCTCAACTGCAAAGAAATCTACAGCGCTGAATACATTGCTATCTTTGCCCGGGATATTTTATTCTCAATAAAGCGGTTTGAAAGGGTTTGGACGGATGAACTGGAGAGGATTGATCTGGCAAATTTTGAATCATCTGAACGCCCGTTTCGAGATATTTGTCTTCAGGTCCGTCGCGCGACGCGGATACGAAAACGACAGGGAGAACACGATGTCGTCATATCAAAGGATGACATTTACACAGAGAATTCGTTGAGAGACATCATGAGAAACAATAATTCAAAACAGCTCTCAGATGCAGCAGCACATGGACGTCATGATCTCGTATGGTTACTTCTGACACGGAGTGACGTTTGGGCCGACCTAAGAGAAAGACATGTTGACCCAACGCCATTAATGTTGGCATCCGGGGGTGGGCACGAATCTACCATGAGACTGCTGATTGAAAATGGGGCAGATACAAAGGGCGGTGCGCCAGGTTGGATAGGCGTTGATGATAGCACACCACTCATATGTGCCTCTAAAAATGGACATTACTCGAGTGTCAAACTACTTCTTGATTATGGAGCAGGAATCGACTTCAGAAGCAGCGGTAAAACAGCATTGGAGTACGCTGTTGAGGTGAGACATGTGTCCATAGTCAGGCTACTCATTCGGGGAGACGCGGAAGTCTCTGAACCCTGGGAGAGGCTTGGTGGTGGTTTATTTAAATGGGCTTCTCGAGAGGGATATGCAATTATCACTGAGGTGCTACTTGATAACAATTGGGACGTGGATTACAAGTCTGGACGTTTTTTTAGAACGCCGCTGTTCGATGCTGCTGGATACGGTCGTGAACAGGCAGTCGGACTGCTACTTGACAGGGGGGCGGATATAGAAGCCAAGGATTCAGAAGGGAAGACACCACTTTTTCTGGCTGCCAAGCATGGTCACGAACATATCGTCAACCTGCTTCTTGAGAGAGGGGCGAATATCAACGTGAAAGATGAAACGGGGCAGACGCCGTCAACTTTGGCGGCTCGTTTTGATCAAATGACGATTGCTAAGCTACTTGAGCCTAAAGCATAGTCATTTTCTGCAACATTGTACGTGGAGAATACTAGGATCTACTACACACAAGATGCAGTGATATTTTGAATTAATTTTGCGCCGTTGGTCTCCGCTCAACCGCCGACATGGGTATCTAATTTTGATGAAAGAAATGTAAAGTGCCCGCGCATCCCACAAGTAGCAACACAGATATGTGAAAAATGATATGCCCGGGTGGCCCTTCCTCACCACCAGGTAATGGGACCCAAACCAGCCATTTGCATCGAGCCCTGAAAATTGATTAGCACGTGAAGGCAGAATACAAGAATGATGCTAGTTTCAGTTTCCGTCTGGTGAAAACATACAATAATGGAATAAGGTGACTTTCGCTCTGATGTAGCACCGTCCGCCAGCTCGGGAGCATTGGGGATCTGATCGTGCCATTCTTCCGCTTCGACGCGGAATCGGACGACTTCGCCGACATCGAAGTAGAAGCTTGAGCCTTCTTCGTTCTCCCAGATCCATACTTGATCCACATAATCACTGGATTGAATTAGTAATGCGTTGAGGCGGAGATTCTAGTTGGATCCTAGATCGGTAATTGGGGAATCAACTCACAATCTGGCGCCCGGCATAAGAAGCTCCGGTGGAATCAAGATATCGTTAAAGAACTCGACGGCAACTGCAAATGTAAATGAATTGGTTAGTCCAGGCTCAAAAAAAATTAGTTTGTGACAATGATCGTTCATACTCTTAATACCGTGCTCGGTTCCACTGGAGATCTTGCCCATCACGATTTCGCCCTTGAAAGGCCGGAAGACAATCACTCGGAATTTCACTATCAAGAGGTTAGCCGCCGTCACCAGAACAAATAAATCTAGAAGGGGCTCAAAGTACCATTTACATTCACCAGACCAGTTCCATGACCAATCAAGCCATCTGAAGACTCCAAAAGATCATAGAAGCTAACACATAGACCGATTTTTTGAATTACCTAGGAGCGGAGTCAGTACAATCCGGAAAAGCGGAAATTGACCGAATTGACCCAGACTGGGTACGTACTTTGTTGGCATATTTCTCATTAATATTGTCCTCAATAGCCACAGCACTGAGCTTCGAAAAGTCTTCAGGTGAGATCTGGATCAGATCGGAGATGGTGGTCTAGTGCAGCAGTCAGTGAAAAGATATCCCGTTTTCAGCCGCGTCCTCAACATACAAGGATAAACATGATTGCAGCGACCCAGCGGAACAAAAGGGATCCTTATAAAACGACCAAGGATATGCGAGTGTGGAAGAGATCCAAATGAAATATCAAACCAAGGCCGTGCGCGATGCCCTCTTGCACAGAGAATCGGAGAACCAAAAAGCCTGTCGCCAATCAAGCCGGTGGATCCTCTTCCATCACGTGACCCGGAGCTGTCAGAAAGAGCGAAAGCTAAGAAAACTTCAAGCGCAACTCCGATTCAAGCTTTTTTTTGGAGCTGCTTTTTTTTTTCGGCGCGTGATGGTGTAAATCGATCTCACGGTGGGGCTCTCCGAGGGATCATGAGTTCCCAGGGATTTTCGTTCCCCCCGCCACCACCTCCTCCGCCAGTTCCCCAGGCTTCTTCCACTTCTTCCTCCGCCTATCCAGCGCCGCCGCATGGTCAACACTGGAATGCTCGTGGCGGACGAGGACGTGGAAGAGGCCAGGGAAATCGTGGCCGAGGAGGAAATCACTCGAATGGGAACCGCCAGCAATACCAGAATCAGAACCAGAACAACCACAGCAACATCAACAGCAACAACAATACACCGGGCTACAACTACGCGCCTGCGAACTACGGCTATCCATCTCAACCAGTCTCGGCGACGTCGTACATGGCCCCGCCCCTCCCTCACACTCACACCCAGTCAAATTTTCAGCATCCTCAAAATACACCTACCTATCAACCTCCGCAAACCTTTCATCAACCCGCTGGATCGGCCTATCAACCTCTCTCCCACTACAATGCGACTCCCGGTCTTACGCCCTCCGCATCCTACCCTCCGCAATCTACACAACCATACCCGTCAAATGTCCCCCATCAACATGCGCCGCAGAATGGTCCCATAGTCATGGGGTCGCCCTGGGGATCTGATGTACCACCCGCTACCCCGGCACCATACGGAGGAGCGACACCCAACCATGGACATGGACATGCACACACACACGGACACGGACGAGGATCATGGCCTTCCCACCAACCCAACAACCACAATAATCACAACCCGAAACCAAGACCACCCCATAAACGCGACCATTCCGCCGCATTTAATAAACCCCAATCCACCGCCCCCCGAACCCCCGCCGCACCCGCAGTCCCAAGTTTCGGCAACCCATTGCCCTGCAAACCCCCACCAGTCGCAGACCTAAACGCAAACACGACTCGGAAACCAAAAAAGCGCAAGCGGAAACATAACCAGCTCGGTCTAACCCCCAAGACAGAAGACCACGAGTCCAGCGAGGACGAAGAAGACGTGGATGAAGAGTCAAAGTTAGCGCAAGGCGGCTGCGGCTCGGAATCTGCACCGCTCCAATTCTCCTATAAAGGTCGAACGGCTACTTTGCAATCATCCGCTGATATCGCGGCGTGGATTGCGGAGCGGCGGAAGAAATTCCCCACTGCAGAACGGGTCGAGGAGAAGAAGAAGGTTGCACAGGAAGCTAAGGATGCGCGTGAAGCAGTCCGGCGCGAGAAAATGAATGAAAGGGCGAAAATGAATGGGAAGCCTGCAGCCGCAGCGGGGCCAAGCGATAATAACAAAGACAACAAAGAAAAGTCAAAGGGAGCGTCAAAACCTACCAGCGATAATCCAAATGCGGACCCGGCATTAAATGCCGCGATGAAAGCGCAGCGAAAGGCCGACAAGATCAGGCGCAATTTGGACCGGGAACAAAAGCGCTTTGCTAAAGCCGAAGCTGAAGCCGAAGCTGCTCGGCTCAAGGTCGCCGCTCTACAGAAACAGCTGGGATCGGATCAAAATCCCATGCAGAAGGACGTCGGTGGCAACGAGGAGACTGGGGCTGATAGTCTTGTTGGTGGTGTCGCCGAACCGAATGTTGCGCTACTGCCCGAGACAAAACTGCCCGAGACAAAGACGCCAGCTGAAGTCCCGGATCCCATGACCATCGATACGACGAACAAGCCTTCAGAGCCGGGGGCTTTGACCGCTGCCGCTAAACCTGTTCCTGCGGAGGCGGACATGGGGACGACTATTGACGTGGCGGATCAGGTGGACGGACCCATGGATCTCTTGCCCGAGGCTGAGGCTGAGAGACATGTTAGCGGCGATTGGACCTCATCTAGTGGTTCTGACTCGGGCTTAGACTCTGATAGTGATAGTGGGGGTGATAGTGACAGTGACAGCGACAGCGCCAGCGAGAGCGGGAGTGACGGCGACTCGGCTCCCGAACAAGCGAGCAGCCGACGACAGGGACCCGAGAAGGTTCTCCCGCCGCCTCGCGAAGGCAAGAAGCAATTGTGCCGGCACTTTGCTCGCAATGGGAAATGCAATCGCGGAGATCAATGCAGTTTCTCCCATGACGTGGGCGAACGACGAAAAGCGAAGCCGGAAAAGAGGGAGAAGGGGCGCAAGGGACTTCTGTCTGCTGTGAGTAATAGTAATTCGGGCTGCATGAGCTGCATGAGCACCAACACCAACATCCCCGGACCCCGCCGGGACTCCTCCACTCTACTCTACATTTCGAACGATTTACTACGAACGATATACTAACTCGTACTCTGTACAGCTACTGGACCGGCAAAAAGAAGACGAGGATCGGCGGGCAATGGAAGTCATTGCCTGGATGGGCCAAAATGGTCTTTTGGAAGAGCCGAAAGGTTCGACCTCAGAGACTGGAAGTGGAAGTGGCAGTGGAACTGCAACTGGGACCATTGGGACAGACGCCCCGCAATCGGATATCCCTATCTAGCGCACCATCAAGCGCAATGCGATATGCATCTTGTAGTAATTGTTGAGGATGATTCCACGTTTTCTTTTTTTTTTTCTTGAGCTTCCCCATTTGTACGACATGGAACCCCTGCTGAAAAGAAGGGGTGAAATAAAAACAAAAATAAAACAACCCAAAAGGAAGCAAAAAGGGGGAAGAGGAGGGATGGGGAAGGGAAAGCAGTCCAAATGCCAACTGGGCCGTCCCGCGTGGCGGGTGAGCCCCAAAATGATAAACATTCAGATGCGCATCCTCATTTCGAAGATTTCAAGTTCGGGAGTGGCGGTAGTGCTCCGTACCAGTAGTCAGAACTCAGTACACCGGAGTAGACTCGGGGATAAACAACCAACACCAGCTAGCAAGAAAAGCACTAAGAATAGGATGCTCCATAAACGAAGAACGGAGCAGGGTCAACAAGAGAAAACCGTCCCTTAGTCCCTCCCTTAGTCCCCTACGTCGTTCATAAAAATAGGCCCTAATATTTCCCCCGTTGTTTTTCCGGGCAAAGTCTCCTCTCCCCACATGATTTTGTGCCCGAAATGACTGCCTAGGCTAGATCCTACTGGACACTGTGGTTGTGGCACTAGGCTGCCAGGCACTAGCCAACTTGCAATCTCCTCTTTTCCTCTTTTCCCCCCCCACTTCATTAAGGTACTTTGCAAGCGAGGGCTCTAAGTGGCTGGCACCACCGCCAAGCAGCACCCCAGCCTCGATTTCGGACCAATGCGAGGCTCGTGGATACTCGTGGAAGGGCTCGTGGCGGCGATCCACGAGCAAAATTCACTTTCCCTTGGGTGAAGACTGGCCAGCCTCTTCCTGATATCCCCTAGCGTCCTCCCACAAAGGGATTAGCATGGCTTCCACTAGCTAAGCCTAGACTAAGACTAGACTAAGACAAGACTAGTCCAGGTGAAATCCAAGTGATTGCCAACCTGCTAGTGCCGGCGCCTTCCTAGCTCGGCACCAAAGGGAGGTCACTCGCCTGTTCGCTGTTAGTCTGTTATAATGATGGGATTTCCCTGGCCTTCCGGAGGGGGCGAAGCTACGCCTCTTTTTGCCCTCTTTTTGCCCATCTTTTTTGCCTTTCGCTTCGCTTCGCGCGTACACTCCTTTTTTAGATCATTATCTTGGACTAAAGTCCCTGCCTCTCCTTGACTCTTAACTTCCACTCTTTCGCTCTTTGAGATATCAATCCCTTGTACCTCTAAACCCACTCCTACTCCACCTACACCTAGTACTACTACTACCATCAACATGCGCTTCATTATCGTGACTTCGCTCCTCGCCGCTCTGGTTGCTGCCAAGAGCACCAACAATGACTTCAACAACCCTGCCGGTGGTTATACCTTCACTGCTGGTGATTCTACTACCGTGACCTGGGACCACAAGTCTGGCAGCACCATTTCCTTGCGTCTGCAGTCCGGCTCTGTCACCACCGCCACCTCCGGAACTGCCATTGCCTGTAAGTCAAAGTCTCCGAGTCTGAGTCCGAGATTCATATGCGAGTGATGTTATTTCCCCCTCCGGGTCGATATATCATAATGCCTCCGAACCTCAACCCTTAAACGGAAAAGTGACCCGTCGGAACTAACATGCGCCTCACAGCCAACATCGACAACACCGGCTCCTTCACCTGGACCGTCCCCACCGACCTAGTCAAGGGCAAAGAATACACCATTGAAATCATCAATGACGAGAACACCGACGACTACAACTTCCTCCCCTACTTCACCGTCGTCGGTGCCACCGGCTCGGCATCCACTTCCACCGCTGCCCCAACAACCACCACCTCAGCCGAATCCACCAGCACCACCGAGGCATCAACTACCAGCACCACCGCCGAGGCCACCACCACCACTGAGGCCAGCACCACCACCGATGCCACTACTACCACCACTTCCAAGGCTGCCAAGACCACCGCCACTACCCTGACCAAGGCTTCCAGCTCTGCTGCCACTACTGCTACCACTTCATCCGAGACCCAGTCCAGCACTTCTGCTTCCAGCACCAGCGCCTCTTCTTCCGCTTCTGCTTCCTCAACCGCTGTGCCTAACGGTAACGGCGCTGGCGTTAACCGCGTTTCTGGCGCTATGTTGGCCCTGGTTGCTGGTGCTATTGCGATGATGTAAGGTGGTTGTTTACGAGGGTTATGGAAATGGATTAATTGGTTATTGGTTATTATATTTGCTATTTATTATTTTCTTCACGTCTTGTACAGCCCATGTCTTGATATCTTACCCTTTTTCTCTTTCTTTTTTAACTTATTCCCGGTCTGGCATTGCACAGAATTACGTCCGGTCGGTTTAATGTGTATGTGTTTTTATGTGTGTGGAGTGGATGTGGACCTTGATAACCTAACCTTCTTGTGAGGGATGGGAGGCTTTGAAATAAAATCAATATTACATCATATTACTACTATTACTACTATTACAACGAGTATTTTCTCAAAACTCCTCTGGCCTGCGAGTGTGTGGTGGTAGACTGAGTATTTTAAGTTGGCCCCCAACCCAACCCACACCCAGACTCACCCGTGAGAATAGTCAATTTCCCCGACTTTCCTTTCCGCCCCAAAACGGCGGTCTGGATTAATCCAAGTTCAAGTTCAGATACGAGTTTGATTAGACCCGCGATCAACGTGGGTCTCGGAAATGAGCTTGACTTATTGACCCTC
This sequence comes from Penicillium cosmopolitanum, assembly GCF_028827165.1. Lineage (NCBI taxonomy): Eukaryota > Fungi > Ascomycota > Eurotiomycetes > Eurotiales > Aspergillaceae > Penicillium > Penicillium cosmopolitanum. The sequence goes on along the minus strand of NW_026622678.1, from coordinate 3,157,663 downwards.
ATCGCGGCACTTTAATTGAATCGGAAGAAATTGTGTTGCGGAGTAGAGTACGGTACGGTACGGATCCAGCCCGCACCGATATCCACACAAAGAAAACGAAGAGGACAAAAGGGAAACCTGTCAAAATCCCTCAATGGCCTTCCATGGAACCAGGCACCAGACAGCACCGAAGCAGTCTCTAGCCTGCAATGCATGCATTCCCACCCTTTCAACCAATAGTCCGAACAGAGCAAGGGCGGGGAAATATGGGTAATGAGGATCAACATAAGTGGAGACTTAACGGTTTAGCGGGCAAGGAGTGTCGAAATTAGTAATCTCTACTCCGTACACCGCCGATAGTTATTACTTCTCTGCCTAGGCCTCCGATCTGAACCATCTCTCTCTTCGGCAGCCATTACTATTTAATTATAATCGTCTAAGTGGTCACCATTTAATTATACTGCCTAGGTCTATAGGCAATTGCTCAACCTGGTAGGGCTGCTTACGATACGATATAGGTGTATGGGATGATCATTATCGTATATCGTCCCATATTGTCGATATACCCTAGGGTGAGCGGGAGGCGGTTATAGGATAGGATGTATCAACGTGTCCGCTGTGGATTCTCGCACACGATACGAATACTCGATGGCTGTCTGTGTTTTTCTAACGGGTAGTTACATGAGGCATTTGATATCAAAGTCAAAACAATACAGTAGAATTCGAAAATAGTTGTAAACGAGCCGTTAATCGCCTGGTCCAGTCAGTTTATCTGTATTACATAGGGTTAAGCATCCCAACACGCCATCACGTAACCTGTCTCCCGAAATGTTATACCATCCGTCCTCTATAATCGAAAGCCGAGGCTCTCTCTATTATCATCTTGTACACGAGCGTACCTGTAAATCTGATTCAGCATGCTTAATGATAGGAATGCGGGTAGGGGAACTTACTCCAAAAGAAGTCGAAACATGTAAACCTCTATATCATCATTTCTAAGGGTCCGAGCTGCCCAAGACTGGCCCTCTTCACCGATGGATTTTGTGATCTCCTGACCTGTGGCATCTTCCTCGAAGAAACGAACTAGCTCAGCAAGTTCATTGCCATCCTTGTTGACCGGTACATAGTGAACCCATGGGATCAATACGTTTTCATGCCATTCACGGGAGAAAGTCATCTTGAATGGAACACCCTTGCTACGCAATAAGGCGTAGAACCTACCGCTGTATGCATGGCCATCCATATCCAGCAGATACCGGAATTTCCAGGCATTGCTCTGAGGTTCTGGTTCCACAACATCATCAAAGAACTCTCTTTCCTCATCGCAGTCTTGGTCGCAATCGATGATATCCGTGAAATGGACATTGAAGTACCCCTCTAGTTGGGACTTGTCCGCTTCCCGGACCTCCCAATTTGTATTGGTTTTCGAAGTACAAGCCGACTCAGTCTTCTGATGCAGGACATAATGAGGTGATTGCAGGTGGGCCATATTCCCAATGCTACGTTGACGTTGCAGGTTGTGCTAGCTGCTACTCTGACTGTGGCCCCCGGTGGTTCTCCCACGCCAATAGATCTGGGGCTTCTTCTCTTCCCATGGCACCGAGCTTTCTGGGTCAAAACTCGACATATCTCCATAATAAAAGGGCGAAGGAACACCAATGTCTTGGAATGAAGATGGATGGGACATGGAAAACATTGGGACAAGTTTGTTCGTCAACTTGAAAGAATTTGGGCGCTGAAAGACCCCAAGGCGATGTCTTAGTGACGGGCTACTGCAAATATCACTTGCCGCAGATTGATTGAATACGAAACCCAGAGGCTCCATAGCGTAAGCGGCTGTGTTGTCCGGTGCATTGCCATCTAGCGCCATAACAGGTGTGTCTGGTGGGCATGAAAGTCGCGAATAGAGCCATGTCTCTTGGAACTCAATGTTGTTCCACCTGCTTGTAGAAGCCGGTACTGGCGGCACTGGGTTATCCGTTTCCCCCGGTGAAAATAGGTTTGAAACGTCTGACTGGGATTTTAACCGGGATTGCGCCACTTGGCCCTCAAGGACGAATCTATGCAACTGTTCATGAGGAACTACGACACGCGGCTCGTCGTGAGCGTTGAATTGCAAGTTTATATCCGGTAACCACTGAGAGAACTTCTCGAGGATCTTTATTGTCGCATCTCTCTGGAATCCTCCCTGGCCCTTGCCGAAATCAAGGATTCTGCCTTCGCGGATGGCGATTCCCATGAGATAGGTGGTGTTTATCCGACCAAGGTCTTCTCGGACACGAGAGCGCATCACGCTAGGCGTAAGCCCCCAAAAAGGCAGCAGAGTATGGTATATCTTATCGAATTCGTCAATCAAAACGGTGTTGCGCGACGTTGCAAAGTGATACCATTCGTCAAAATGAGGAGGCGGAGACATCTTATATCGTCGTTGGTATTCTGTCAAGATTTGGATTGAATGGGAAAAGTTCTATACTATCCTGTAGCAATGCAAGCCTAGTGGATCGATTGCAAAGAAAAGGGAAAAAAAGGAAAGACATTCATCCCCAAGTACTCCTTTCTCCCGGATTCATTCCTATCATATTTGCTCCCCTAGATCGCGGTATCTGACTAGCTGGATTTAGCGCTTGTATTTCTGATTGTCTGTTGCCTGCCCGGACCAGGCTAAGTACCGAATCCGAACAAAATAAAGAATTATCACAATGTCTGTACAGCGCGACGCGGTCTTACGGTAAAAAAGACAATCCTCTATACCGCAGTATCGGCGGCAAATGAGATATTCAAATAGAAAGGGACTTAAAGCAACACAGACCATGATCCTAGACGACAATACAACATGAGTGGTCCGAAATGCAAAACTGAAGTGGAATGGGGGCTCGTACATGGCATTGTACTTGTACTCAAAGAACCCGATTCTCATCAAACAGCGCTCCAGCCATGGGTTTTGAGGAGGGAGAGGATCATCCTCCACGGTCTTTGTTTCTTGGACTGATGCTTGGACGTGATCGGAAGATTGTTCTGAGTCCATCGTGAATCTTAGAACGCTCTGTGGACTAGGGGAGGCTTGGAATAGAGGGTTGCTGGAATCGGAAGTATTTTTCAAAAAAAAAATTGAAATGGAGCTTTGGGAAGGAGTTGAAACTGGAGCGGGAGGCTACATTCACCAGGCTGAATTTCATTAGAAAGAGGGGCGTCGTTTTGGCAATTCTTAGCAATTAATGGGGCGGATCGAAGATCTGCGAACGCATGTCGAATCCCAGTGTGAGTAGCTAAGGTCGGCGGAGACTCAGGAGTAACCCTAGATCCACCACATCTTGGCATAGCCTTTGTGGGTATAGACTTAAGGATGTGGATATATCTCACCTAACCTTGGAAGATATTATATAAGAAAATTACTGACATAATTAGGATGTGGTGGTGCCAAGATGTGGTGGCTCTAGGGTCACCCAGACTCAAGGGTAGCCAGATTATTTAGTAATCTACCACACAAAAGCATGTACTATTTTAGAATATCTAGCAATTCAGACTTTTCATTACACGAATGGCCTACCGCCCTGTTCCCTACTGGCATTATGCGTATTCACTGTTTAGAGTGAGACATTTATGAATCCGGATCTCTGATATTGAAAAATATTCGACAGTTATTTGTTATTCAACGGTTTCAGCACTGTTGCTACTAAGCGGCGGCAGGATCGATAATAAACATATCAAATACACCAAGCTCTGTAGACCTTTTGGGTGTTCATTATTCATGCATATTTGGTTGTATTTTTGAGTGATTCAGCGCGTTGTAGTAATATTGAATAGCTATTATAGGAGTAATATACTCTATCCTATGACTGCCTCCTACTTATCCTAGGGTACATTGCCAATATGGGACGATATACGATAATGTTTATCCTATCCACCTATATTGTGTCGTAAGTAGCCCTACTAGGCTGAGCAATTGCCTATAGACCTTGGTAGTATAATTGAATGGTGACAACTTAAACGATCATAATTAAATAGTAATAGCTGTCGAAGAGAGAGATGGTTCAGATCGGAGACCGGGGCTAGGCGGAGAAGTACTATCGGCGGGGGAGATTACTAATTTCGATACTCCTTGGCCCCTATCGTCCACCATAAGTATGGTGACTCACAGAAATACATTATGCTTTTTACACTGTCCTTGCTTATACTTTTCACATTGGAATTGCATTACAGTCGGTCGGTTGGTTGGTTGATGTCATTTACTGAAACGGAGGAACGTAGTGAAAGGGGTATACTACCCTGCGCGAGCTGTCCGTAAACCTACGCTGCCCGCCTACTGACGAACGTCTTGCGGTTCTGGCCACTGATTGGTCCGTTTTCTTGCCAAGTAATACTCGAAGACTTTAGCGGGCAATAGTTGCGGAAATTCTTGTCGTTTTGATGTTTTTTTTTTCGTTTTTGCTTTTCACTCTCCCGCTGGTGTTAGCGCGCTCCACTCGCTGATACGATGTCGGAACTTTGGTTGATTCGTATCTGATATCGGTAGATGACGTCGGATGTTCATCTTGTCTTACCTTTGATTCAGGGTAGTCACTGTGTGAATCTGGGCTCGTCTTGAGAGGAAGGACAGTATTTGTACGATTTACTTAGTCATATTTATGCATCTACTGCTATACTAGTATGTATGTATGAAGTGTCGGTCCGGAGCGAGGACTGCAATGGCCGATCTGACGTCTCAGTTCAGGCGTCCAGGCACACAACAACACACACACCGCAGGGCTAGCTGTGCCTGACTTGACTCTGACTCTGACCTGCTGCCGCTACTACTGCCACTGCCACGATAAAATGTCAATTGTCGGGTCCGCACTTTCACGTCATTGGCATCTCGACCAGCTCAGCCTCGCAATGCCATCTTTTACATGTGTACTCCGTACTTAGGATCCGTATATACGCAACCCCATTGACATATGCCCGTGGTCTGCTGCCCCGCCTCGCTAGGCAGAATAAATCTCCCGAAGGATTCCGAGGGTCTAGAAACCAGACCGGTAAGCAGTAAAATGCTTCTACAGTTTGTACTGCCCAGTGTTCTCGTTCATGCAATTCTCACCGCATACGAGCTGGTCAGTCTCGACCCTCGCACTCCATCTCCATCTCGCACCTCGCATCAAGGGATCCCCGTCATCCCAGCACACCGTCATCCGCGATCCAAAAATTTTCCCCTGGAAGCAAGGATCATCGATAAATGGGCTTGGAACGAGCACCTCGTGCTGACGCCGCAAGGGCGGATGAACATATGATGCAGCCGGCGACTATTTACGGAGTACCGAGAACTGGAGCGAAGGGATACGCAAGATGTACCCAGTAGTGGATTAGATGAAGGGCTTCCGCTTCATGCTTTATTCCTCTACTCTGATGAGTCGAAGTGACAGGAAGGAAAAGTGACAGCCTACATGTGAGATATGCAGTAGATCCGGACCCTAGATCCCAGATTGAATTGTGATTGGTCAATGGGCACCATTGCATGGGCTTAGGGCATGACAGACTACCTTTACTACTTCGTATGGATACATAGCCCTGCACTCACCTTGCAGCCCAGCCCAACCCAGGCAAGAAACATGAATCGGATGTCCCCTTCCATCTCCACCCCTGTACAACCATGCGACAGCAGTGCCAACGATGACAGCTCGGTTTGCAATGATCGACCCGCCGACCCTCCCTCTGTGCATAAGCCGGAGATCCGATGGACGCGGTGCGGTGTAGGTATGTGCAGTGTTTGCCTTTGTGAAGGGCTGGCTATAAATGAGCTCTGCGTCCCGATTGACATTTACGATGTTGATCAGCAAGCGATTCTTTGACGAAAGAAAGGAAAACCGTCCTCCTCCTTCTCCCCATTGAAGCGGTCCTAGTCTTCGAATTTATCTAGCTAGCCCTTTTGCCCAATCGGATCCTTCTAGCTTCGCTCTCGTCAGGCCTCATCACATCACATCACTATGCCATCTAGCATGCGATACCTCGCCGTCTCAGCCGCAGCCCTTCTGGGCTTCGCGCAGATCTCCCAGGCACAGACGAACATCACCTCTCACGCCTGCGCCTCTGGCTCGGACTACACCTCCTGCAACCGCAAGGTAGCAGATGACTGGAGTTCCTGCATCCGAAACTGCAACGGCAATGGGAACTGCATTGTTGATTGCGGATGTAGTTCTCACCAGGACTATATCAATTGTATGGCGCAGACATGCTGGAATCAGGTACGTCCTACCCCTCCACCCTCACCTCGCCACTATCGAAGCCACACGCCCATAGCCATAAACTCGATTATTGATATTAACCCAATCACGGAAATAGGTCTACTCATGTGAATACCAACTCTTCGTCCAACAATACTTCGCAATCTGCCCCAGCGCAACAGAGCCAATCCCCTTCTGGCCCGCACCCGACAACGCGCCAAACCGCTGCTCCTGTGATCTAGGAAAAGTCCTCCAGTCGACACTCACAGCACGCAAGGAACAAATCTCCTGCATCAAGAACGTCACTAGTCAAACCCTGAACAAAATCCCCACTAATCTGGGTGATCTTTCGGATTTGCCGAATGGATTGGATATCGGGAAGCAGGCTTCTGATTGTGCTTGCTGTGGTGCTAGTGCTAGTATCTCAGCGTACGTCCGCCATCCCCTCCCCCCCAAAAAGAAAGTTGGATAAAAAAGCTAACAACCCCCAGATCCTGGGACGTCTGCCCCCACACCGAACCAAGACTCGCCGGCGCAGACCTCTGGCCCATATTCTTCCCCTCCGACCTCCCAAACCTCTACACCTCAGTTCCCAACTGGGCCTGGTCAAGCTGCGACTCCACCCTATCAAATACAGACTGTCAAAAAATCGGGTTCACAGATTCGGGTGATAAATTCTATAAACCGGGCGATCTCCCTTCCAACGGAACTTCGACTTTGCACAATGTTGCGGGAACTGTTACCGCGCCGCCATCCGGGACTGTCTTGACTTGGTCTCAGTCTTCGACTTCTTGGACTGTTACGGCTACCGGGTATGATCGGAAGGCGGTTTCTAGTCAGAGTGAATATCGGGCTACGGCGACAGGGACGGATGTTTTTCAGACGCAGACGGGGACTAATGTTGCTAATGGGTATGCTGCGACGCCGGTTGCAGCGATGCTTGCTGGGGTTGGTGTTGTTGGTGCTTTCATGATTTGATGTAGCCAAGTTTCTCTCTGGTTTGTTCCCCTCTTTTTCGCCGTATGGGGGATGAAGGAGAGAGGGGGGACTTTATGTTTTATGGGTTTCTTTTGTTATGGAATATCATGATGTGGTTTAGGGGGTGATGGTCTGGTTGGTGGGGGCTAATTGCTTATTCGTGATGCTTTACGTTCTTCTGAGTCGTGGGTATGTTTGGATGAGTTTGAGGGAGTGAAGTGTTGATGTGATGCCAATGAGGATGAGGATGAACGAGCTATGGGTATGGGTTATCTGATGTATTGATGATTACTTGGTAAATTGGATTAGGTTAAAGAGCTGATTTATGAATGGGCTCGTGAACATATAATTTTGTGAACAGATTATCGAAATTGATATTTATGTTTATAACTACCAGGCTGTACTCTACCTAGGTATTGATGACCATCTGGGCATTGTTCAATTACTAGAGGCAGGGTATTAGAACCGCCCGGCGTGAGCTGCTAGTTCGATTTGGTACACTCGTCGGTTGAATATGTTGAAGAAATGTTGGTTTGCAAGATCAACGCTGTCAAGCAAACCGTGTATCCACATCGGTAAAAGCCCTAGCGGAATCAGTATAAGGAAGTACTATGATATGAAAACCCCATTGAGACCTAGTAGGAGGACCAGAATTGTCAGGCATAAAGCATTCTGAGGCCCTAACTCCTCTAGGTCGGGTACTAGAGCCTCCCCATCTGGGATTGATATGACGTTTCGCCCGTATACTAAGATGAGGTCTGATTCGGATTTTTGTGTGGTCGCAGGATCCAGCAGCAGCTTCTCGGTGTCATCAAAGTCGGCAATATCTTGTGCCCATTTATGTTCATTCTCTTCTAAGAGATCTTCATCATCGAGCTCGTTGACCTTCTTGAATTGAAGAATTGTAAGAAACCATGTCCACATCGCGTCTTTTCTCCACCGCACTTCGCGTGCCGTTAGAGGAAGATGGACCCTATAGGTTCTCAGAGTGGTATATGCAAGACCCCAGTCTGGGTCTTTACACCAGAAATGTCGAAAAAAGTAAGCAAACAATGGTATCAATCCAGCATCCGGTTCATCAAATCGATTCTCAGCCATTAAAATTCGCAAAACAAGAGTCAGACAGAGTACCAGCGCAGCACCATATACAGAGGACGGCTGCGAGCATGGATTCTCATCCATAGCAGAAATTATAGACAAGGTAATGTTTTGGGCAAGGTACTGGTCGAAGCTACTGGTCGCTGGGATATCAAAGAAATCAATCGAGAGTGTTAATCTCGTAAGAACGAACATTTCAAAATCGAGTGATCATACAGGAACATGCCCTGAAACGAACGAAGTGAGAGAAAGGGATTCTCCGCGGGCGGGGATACCCCTGTTCTCTAGAACTTATTTTTTGGCTGTTGTTAGCCAAATCATGGATTCTGATTCGCAACTCTGATCCACTGCTCGTCTCTGATTCGATACTTTCTGATTACTTCTTGTTCCACGCCCTCTTATGATTGCTTTTCAGGAATTCATCATTTTGGGTTAGTGTCGGCGTTTTTTGACCAGGTCTACTGGCTCTTTCCTCCATAACCCTAACAGCTGACTCCCTAACCCTAGCGCCCCTGCTACATACTTGCTGCTTATTTGTTATACCCTCGCAGTCATTGCCTGCATACTTTTGCTACGCACCCTTTAGAAGTCTTTCTCTCATTGGTCTGCCACTTGTTTGCCGTCTTGTGGTCGATTATATATGGGAGCGGGGTCAGGCCGCAATGTGTCAAACCCCTACCGTCTGAGCATGGAGCGAATCTGACTTCTACTTATTAGGTTCTTTCGGCTTCACAGTAGTGCTCTGCTTTCTTTGAGTGGATATCCACAAAACGATCTACGCCTAGCCATGAAATAGAAACAACGCAAGCTTTAGTAATCTTTTTGGCATTGAGTCTCAGGAAACAAGGAAAGTGTGCAGGTTGTGACAAAGATTTCCGGAAATTCTGCACACTTTGCTTTCTCAAGTTACCCTGGAGATCGGGCAGAGCTGTACAAGTAATAGCTGCTTTCAATTACAGCGTTATGGTAATAGTGTCTAGCACCCAAACAAAAATAACTAGTAAGCTCTTTCGATTACCTAAAATTTTTGCTTCCCCGCTTCCTGGAATTATCGCCGAGTTTAGATAAATAAAGTGAGCTCTACATCTTACCCCATCGATCACACGCAGCTGGTTTTCGAGTGGTGTCATTTTGGGATCACTTTTGCGCGAAATGCGTTTGCCATCTTTTTTTGGCTTCTTTTGCCTTTCCTTGGCTGGTTCCGAGACGCAAAAGACTCTTCAAGGGCATGAATACCACTCCGCGTCGCCCTTGGATTTGTCTTTCGACGGGAAAGTCGAGTGGGCACTCAAGCATTTCAATATTCCAGGTCTGGCTGTTGCAGTGTCTCACGGAAAGACATATTCCAAAGTGAGTAACCGAGCGATTTAATGGTCAGCTACGAGCTGCTTTCCGGTGTATGAACTAACAAAAGAAACATGGAGGGCTACGGTGTGTCAGATACCCTCACTTCCCGACCAGTGACAGAACACACTCTCTTCTTCACGGGAAGTACGACGAAAGCCTTCGTTTCTGCTGCTATCTCACTTCTCGTTGATGATAATATCAATTTTCCAGCCGTCAATTGGGATACACCGGTTCACACTCTACTCCCAGCAGATTTTGTACTCAAAGATCCGTGGGCTACGTCGCAAATGACGATTATCGACATTTTGTCGCATCGCTCTGGCATACCACGCCATGACTGGGTTTGGCTTGCTAATATAACGCTCCAGGAAGCAGTACAGTCAATGAGATATCTTCCCTTTACGGCCTCTCCGCGATCAGAATGGCAGTATTGCAACCTTATGTACAGCGCAGCTTCCCACCTTATCGAGACCGTGACGAACCAGTCCCTGGAGTCTTTTCTACGAGATAGTATCTGGTCGCCACTGAATATGACCGAGACTTATCTCTCCCTCAATGAAGCGCAAAGTGCACAACGAGATATTTCACAGGGTTTTTATCTCAACCAAGATGGCAAAATTACCTCCACTGATCGTGTGTTTATCGAAACCATTCGCGGCGCAGGTAATATATTGTCGTCCGTTTCGGACTATGCGAAATGGGCTTCAGCCATGCTGAAACGTGGGCCGCCCTTCTCTCCATCAGGTTATGCGACATTGTTCGGCAGCCATTCTATCGTATCACGAAATCCCATTGAGCCATTCCAAACTCCAACGCTTTATGGTCTAGGATGGATGTCACAAGCATATAAGGGCGAGGTGATAGTATCCCATGAGGGATCCCAGTTCGGGTACGGAGCGTGCGTTATGCTTTTACCAAAGCGGAACTTCGGACTTGTGCTGTTAGGTAACAATATGAACGGTGTTAATGCTGCGGCAAATTTGCTTGCTTATCACCTGATCGATAAAGAATTGGGTGTTCCTGCGGAAAGCCAGTTTGACTGGGCTGCAAGGTATGCAACATCATTTCCCATCAGTTTGAGGTATTGAATTACTGGTAGTATTGTTTCTGACTCCAATATAAACAGAGGAGATGCCTTGATCAACGACACACAACTTTCCGACGACTTCCTATCAAAGCTTTACCCAAAGATCCCTTGTCCTCCCTTGCTAAGCCCTCTCAACTTCTCTACTTTGGAAGGATCCTACATACACCCAGCTTACCCGGACTTGGTGTTAACAAGCAACTGCACTGGGGACGATAGAATCTACAAGGGGCTGAATCGAACAATCCCCGATCTGTGTGCCTCCCTTGTAAATTATAATGAGTATTCAAAGGATATGGCAATTGATCTTTTTCATATAACCGGCACTCATTGGCTTCAAATCGCAGTGCGGTGGGGTGTTCCCAGTGCCGCTCGAGTCGAATTTTTGGTGAGTCCTGACAGCTCAGCGAGATGGCTCGGGATTGGGATCGAGCCTTCAATGGCAGAACGAGAAGAAAAGATCTGGTGGAAACATGTGTTGTAATTAAAAATTCGGAATCTGTCAGATAGTGAAGACGCTGGCTACTGTTCGGTTGCTATTTTTCATGTACGTCCCTAAAAGTGGTGCTGGTGCTGGGAGCAGCCTGGAAAGCGGAGTGGAATAAAAACACATATCAGGACATGCAGGTAGATTTCTACGTTACACCGATTTCCGCATATCGAATCCTAAAGTTTCGCTAGTAACATGACTAATTCCGAAACCTAAGACTCGACTCTCTCTCACGCGATCCTAGACCTAAAACTGGCAATCTCGACGAGGACAAGATTCTCACCGGCTATACTGCTCTCTTTACGTTCAGCTTTCAAGGCTGCGGTCTTTTCATGGCCTACATTTACTCGGAATATTAGTCTTGATGATGTCCGCTTTTCTCCCGACCTCGAACCTATGGTTGAGATGAGTTAGGTTGCGTGCTTCAGAAGCCAAGACACTTGCGGCTTGGGCTTGAAATTTCTAGTAAAGTCTCTTCGCCTCACATACCTCGTGTTTGTATTTCCACCCTCTATAGACAAAGTTCCACGAATGCCACGTCGTTTCAGGGCTTACAGCGTGCCCCAGCGCGCGTCTTCCAGTTTAAACACGGGACGTACGTGTGCGCGAGACGTTGCAAAAGATTATGGCTTAACTGTATATGGACTGTTCTACCACGAGCGCCTGTCATTCGCCTTCGCGGTCCGTGGTACCTGCCTTATTGTCGCTTTCTTCGGACTAGATCCTCTTGGCTTAGGGCTGTAGGGTTTGCTGTGCATAATTATGCACCTCCCGCTTCTTTGATTGCTTCATCATCTGATTGTTGCCATCCAGTTTATTGCAACCCTATGCCGCTTATCGCCACTGTAGAGACCTCTTACAATAGAACGCTGTCTCTTCCGTTGCCCCTCACCTCACCTTTGTCTACGTGCCCCGGAATGTTATCTAATCGACTTTGCTCTGGCTGTAGGCGTCAACTACGTCTGTCTACGACTATTCAATCGCCAAGATGTCCCGCTTGTCGATTTTCCCTGCTCCCTCCTATACGGGAGACACGCCCCTGCTTGCGCTGCTTTGTTCCTATTCCCGCGGATTCTCCAAATATTCGCTGCATGCCTTGTGACGCTTTACTCTCTTCAAATCCGCATTATAGTCCATGCTATGACCGTCGACTTCCTTTCGCCGCTCGACCGGGTGTTATGCGCTGTCGTAACTGCAGGTTGAGGAGATCGAGTGTGGTGCAGCGTCCCTCCGATTTTCGCCAGACTATTGGTATATCTTTTGACACTAACCTAAATTCATTTCCTCCACTAACTACAACCACGAACCCCCCTCAACTCAAGCGTCGAAGATCCATACATCCAGCTCTACTATCTACAAGTCAGTCTTCCGTTATCGACCGGGCTATTGAATTCCCGGTCCAGGAACATGAGTCTCGCGTGCTTGCTTCCGGGTTGTTTCCCCCGAACATATCCATCCCACTCGTGCGCCAGTCTATAGCTCGATTTGAGAAGGAGATGACTGTCTCTAGCCGAGACATTTCTTGTTGCTCTTGCGGCATGCTTATTCCTAGTAATGACACACGTCAATTTCTTGACAGGGATCCCGTGTTAGAGCCATTGGCAGGCTTCCTCGATCGATGCGGCTACATTGACGGCTTCTGGAACCTATGCTCAGGATGCCATGCGTCACTTCTACGTGGTTCTGTTCCGAAGTTCTCCGCTGGTAACAAAATCAATGTTGTTCTGTGCCAGCATTACCCCGACGCTCTTAAAGATCTTACTCTTACCGAAGAATACATGATTGCTAAGTCCCATCCAGTGGGGGTGATTTTGAAGCTGCGCCCTGGAGGCCGGTCATCGTCGGCAAACTACTCTGCGTTACGCGGCCATTTTATCGTTGTACCTTAAGACCCAAAACCTCTCCTTCAAATATTGCCAAGTCCTGACCTGCATTTCGGTGAACTCATCAAAGTCTTCTGGTTCGGGAAAAATTCCCTGACCACCATTGATCTGCAACTATTTTTCACTGTTTGTAAGCACAAGGTACTTGCTGCTCTTCGCTATCTTGTGGGACATAATCCTTTATATGGCGATGTTACTATTGATCATTCTGCTGTCGACCACTGACCCGATGAGTTTATACCTTCAGACATACAGCAGTAAGTAATATATATAGACAACACGGATCAGCACGAACAGGCGGGCTACAGTGTTAATTTGCAACAAGATAATTACGAAAAATAACTAGCAAACTACAGAGCCCAACTATAACCAGTTTATCGATGATTCCCTTCCAGTCACTGGTTCTGTTACCACTGACTTGAATAGAGACCGGCAGAACCCTGACCTACGTCTGCTGAACACAGTGTATACCCTTGTCAATAACCTATCGCTGGGAACGCAACCTTAAGTTGCCCCCACCAGCCACACAATCCATTCTGTTCAGTAAGCTAATGCTCATTAACGAGTCTCTACGATCGAGTACCGTATACATAGCCAAACATTACTTCTAAATCAATGGGAGGATCCTTATTATCTTATATCTACTTTTCCTACGCTTTTCCCGGGGGGGGGGGGGGGGGGGGGATTAGAGGTGATCTGGACGATTGCGCTATATCTGTATCCCTTATTGCTTTCGTAAACTAGGCACTCCGTCACCATTGCCAGAGGTAGGTCGTTCTCCAGCCATCTGTACAAATTGTTAGTTTAATTTTCAGATTCGCTTGTTACAGGACGTTCATATACTTATTATATGACATTATACAGCTGTAGAATTCGTATCTTAGCAATTCTCTTCTCATCAAACAATCCCAGTAGGCCTCTGTAAGTAGGAATTTAGAGTTACTTAATATAGATCGCCTACAGAGGACGGCAAAGAAGCTTAACACCAATCAAGTCGCCTCAGCTCCGCTAATCCGATGCCTACTCAAAAACATCACTGCTATCGGTGTCCAAGTACCAGGATCCTTTTTTCAAAAATTACAGATACGGGCAGAACTTCGAGGTCTTCTCGTTCGTAAAGGTATGCCAGCGTTCTGGCTAACAATCGCCCCTTCTAATCTTCAGAATCCTCTTGTTCTGGTTCTTGCTAGCGTCCAGTGTTTATCCTGCCAGAACCACCTACATAGCTACCTACATGAATATAGATCATCCTCTATGTCTTCCTGCATTTGTCTCCTATTTAACTATTAACCCTTATATCCACTACTTTTTTAATCTTACTAGATTATCAACCTCCTATAAAACCGCTCTATCTCCATTATACCTTCCCCAAGTTCTTTCCCAGCTATTCTTCATATTTATGATTTCATCAACCATATTGAACAAGATCTAACGCACCCCGGTAAAAGCCTGTCCATACAGTTGTGTGTATCACTCAATATACTAGACAAAGATATACAATCAGACGACATTAAACTAGATAACATTCCCACTTTGATTCGGTTTTTCAATGAAGGGAATCAACCAGACCTCTACCATCCAAATGCTTTTATTTATATATAGGGCTCTTTTCTTGCTACCTCCTCTGATAATAAGAGCTTCCACATTCTTCTCCATACTAATAGTGTTAACAGGTTAGTAATTTTCACAATCACCTAACACAAAAACTGACCTACTCTAGGCACCCAGGCAACCAAGAAGATACCAATACATATTTTATATACTGCCCTAAAGCAGCTCTGCCCGTTATAACTGTTCTTATAACTATTCTTAATCAGAAAGGTTAACTAAATACTAACATAACTCTCCTATACTATATCCCCCCTTACTATATACTTCAAGAACAGACAACATTAGGTAAACTTTCTACTACTGACCATCAACACCAACATTTTTCTGACCGAGCATATTTTCAGCGTTACCAAGAACAACTGCCAGCTAGCTATGATTACAGACGACATATATTTCCTTCCAACTCATCTACAGTCATTGCCATCCACGCCATCTCTGACAACTAGTAAATATAAACGCTAGGACCGCTGGCCCCAGAGACTAATACTCATTCTTTACCTAAGCCAGCGGCTGTGTTGGGAGATAATTCAATCTTAAACCCCCAATAGTCATACAACCCTACGGGAGAAACCACTTCCCCGAATAATGATGACGAGGGAACGTTAATGACCTGGCCGGACATAACCGACGATGGTCAAACCTTACCACAACCTCGCCCTCCTACACCAGAGAGACGTTCCCAGAGATCACGGAAAATACCCCGACACTTACTTACTCATTCAAAGCTCAACACATAAAACCCCTTCCCTTATTTGCACCTCATTCCCACTTCCAGGATCGGTCGTACGAACAACTTCCCTTCATTACTTCATCATCAGTAGCGATATATGTTCTCTCCAACTTACTGTTTAACCACTCAATATTCGCTTTTAATTTCTATCTTATCCATTCATTACAGTTCAATGGGGAAAAGGAAGAACTTCAGCAAACCAACATTAGTTTCTCCCAGAAATATTCTATTCCTGTTCACCAAGAGTATTATGGTTCTTTTCAATCAATTCCTTTCATGTAAAATTTCCATAAAAACCCGATATTTATTACTCGTTACCTATGGGTGGTCCTGCCACGCGCGCCGTTTATTCGCCTCCTTCCTCACCCTTATTTTGCTTTCTTCGGACTGGCCTGTCTTGGCTGTAGGGTTTAACGCACCTTTCTGCGTGTGTATGCATGTTTCTCCCCCCCACCAAACAATGATTGCTTCGTGTCCTGCTCCTTGCCCCTCATTTTTATCCAACGCTCTGTTCCTGGGTCCACCGGATTGCCTCTGCGAGCTTACTATTCTCCTTTGCGCTACACGCCAAGACGCGATCTGGTTCGCTCGAGTCTATCATTGTATTGCTCCATCCATCCTAGCTCTTAGGGTTATAGGGCTTCGATCTACGACTTGCTCGTCCTGGCTCGTTCCTACTCTCTTCTTAACTAAGATTTCTTAAGACTTTGTTATTGAATTTCACGTTCGGCGTCACTGATTTGCTGACCTGGCGATTATCGATCATAATGGACAATTCTATGCGTCTGCTGTACTGGGCACCCTGACATTGACAGCGCCATGTGACACGTAACTTCCACTGGGGCATTCTGAAACGTAAAATGCATGCGACTAGGAATAAACTCCAGATTTCCCGCATCTTCAGCTTACGTACTCACATTTCCAACTGTCATAATGAATATTCACGTCATACGTAATGTCGGAGCTCATCCAATTATTCTGTCATACAATTAGCTAGTCCCACTTACATTTATGGAGGATTTAGGCAAGATCTGCTTTTTCACGTCTTTCCAAGGTACAGTACAAGCGAGTCGATCGGACCCATATCAGTCGCGCACGAGAAGTTTCGATCTCGATCTTGTTCACCGCCACAAACGATAATTGACATATATCAGCCCCCATACTTGCCGAGAGATTTTGTGCTGACGAAACACTCTATCTAGAAGCACGTTTCATCACCATGATATCCACGGTCGCACTTGCTATTAAAGAGTTCACTTGGAAAAAATGGAAAAAGCTGAGCTTCACAAACTCCTCCGAAGTTACTATCCGCAACTCTGAGCTTATACCAACTTCCGAACACCGAAAGTACGGCACCTTTACCAATATACCTGTTCGCCGTAACGTGACATACAAGCTTGGTGATCTGGTCGCCGACCAGCTTTTCGAGCAATGGGAGAACACTATCGGTGATGGCCTCACGAAGACTCGTTACGGAAATAGTAACCCTATAGCTGGAAGCTGGGACGGTACAATCTACCCCGAGGCAAAGCCTGAGCGTCTCAGGTACGCCTTGTGGTTCACTGAACTTTTCTTCCTGGTTGATGGTAAGTGAATGCGGACCCTACATTACATGCCTGGCTGACTTGTACTGTCTTACAAATTCTCTACAGACAAAGCGGACACGATGACAGCCCACGAGGTAAGTTATCTTCTTATCAATGGAGCGTGGCACCACGGGATTACTGGCTCACATCAACTAGGCTCATATGACGCTGAACAAAGAATTCGAGAAGCTATTTGCAATTGAGAACGAGAACATAAGGCTGCACCACGATTCGTCCGCGATGGAAAAATTGACTATTCCATTTCTCAGGGATATTTTGTCTTTCGACAAGAAACGTGCACTCCCTATCTTGCGTGAATGGCAGCATTGGCTGCAAAATGTGGACTCTAAGACGATCGACCACTTTAAAACTATCGAAGAATATATACTCTATCGAACGATAAACATTGGCATTCGGTACGTTACTGTATCTGATATTTTCTGAATTTTATATCATTTACGTGTGGTATGCTTGTTTCAACTGACTGATAACAATACTCTCTGGCAGTCCATGTGATCCTACTATGCGCTTTGTTATGGAGTTGGACGTGACCGATGACGAGGTGAAATTGGTTGACCCGATCCTGTGGCACGTCTGTGCAACTATTGCTTTGACGAACGATTACTGGAGCTGGCACAAAGAAGCTCTCCATGCCGGTCCAGGGGAGCAAATGAAGATTATGAACGGAATCACCGTTCTTATGAAGGAAAGAAATATCGCCGCACCGGAAGCTCTCGAGATGTTAAAAGAGCTCGCTTGCGAGTATGAAAAGAAAGTTGTAAACATGTGCGCACACACACTCTCAAAGTACCCCCACGCCTCCAGCGACTTTCACGCATATATTCAAGGCCAGCTCTGGCTGGTGGCTGGCAATGATTACTGGAGCTCTACCTGTCGGCGTTATCATACTGGTAGACTTTATACCTGAAGTAGTTGAATTTACCACTTCGAATATCGGATGTTATGGGTATCCACAATGGCAGGGATTCTTTGCGAGTCTGTCAGTATAATTTTTCTTTGTGTTCTTGTTGTTTCTAATGATCAGAGAGAGGTTAATGTAGATTCTGTCCTACGAGGTCACACCTTGATGAATTCTACTAAGATTACCAATGGATGGCATTTGACAAGTGGAAAAATACGCAATAAATATGGAATAGCTTTTACTTTTCATTCATCAACGTGTCATAGCTGATCAAGACAGGGCATATCTTGTGAACCGTCATTCTGTAAATCCCTAGGCTGGTTCTGGTTCCAAGTCTGCTGTTCCCAGAATAAAGTTCAGTACGAGACCGTACCAGGCGAGGCGGAAAATAAGCTAACGTACAAACCCGAGACGCTACATCTCGCAAACTTTCAATGCTTTATAAGTGGCTACAGTGCATAAGCATGATATCAGACACAATGAGCCATGTTTATTGCCTTTACTCAAGAGCTACTCACTTGTAGAGATCTTACCCAACCTTTTACCGCTCCTACGCAGTCTTTCGCCACTCCTCACCGCTCTTTCAGTGTTGCTTTTGTCTAACACGGCCTTGTGTAACATCAGTAATGTCGCCACAGTATGACTACAGGTTGCATTATAGAGAGTAAACTTTATCGAACAGCAAAAGGCGCAAAATCACCGGTGGCTAGGGCATCTTATTTCCTCTTTTTCATCATGACCAACGGGGTACTGGTTCACTTTGCCTCATTGATTGTCTGCATTGCTATAACAACAGGCGCCTCTCAAAGATCACATGTCTCCTTTAACCCCACGTCCTGGCCCCGATAGCTCCGCGCTTTGATACTATCAGACCTACATGTGTATAGGCCCTGTCCTCACGCCGAGGCCTGCTCCAAGACCCACCGCAACATTGCAGATGCAATCACACAATGAAAGCACAACGCGACAGACAGAGAGGGAAAAGTATGGAAGTTAATTTCAGCAATCAAACCGCCATATCATTACGTGTTATACATCTCAAAGTGATGTCTTGACGCGCTGCTGCTTCTGCAGCGTAATAAAAAGAGTTCGGATAGTTCTATAGCTCTAAATTCGAGACCACGCCGATCTTACCTGGAAACGTAAAAGCTAAAGGTAAACGCCAGAAGTAAAAGGAATGTCCACTCTCATGGGTCTCATTGAAGCTTACCAGAAATATTATTGGTTTATAGATAGCGCAGGGAAAGGGAAATGGTTCAGAACTACGTATACCTCTTTCGGGGTAGTCCGGTTGCACTTTCTTGAGAAGACGGTATCATGAACGATTATCCATTGTGGATACTATTAATCATTCATTGAAAAGACGGTGTGCAAAATGCTCCGCAGTGGTGATCGACGACTCAGGCTGTTCATGTCCTGTTTGGCATTGATATTACTATAGCAGCTTGTGGTGCTCCATAAGCCCTGGGAAATCTCGATTTCTTGCTGCTCACTTCACCATCTGTTTCCTTTCTACATTGCTAATTCATGATTTGAAATCCCCTTCTTTTCCAGAATGATCTTCGAGAGCCTTTGCTGGATTCTATTTGGAATTGCTCTCTACAACGGTGTAATTATTCTATACAATCTCTACTTTCATCCACTCAGCAAATTTCCAGGGCCCAAGCTGGCGGCCTGCTCTCATCTCTATGAATTCTATTTTGATATTATCAAAAATGGAATGTTCATGCAAGAAATCTCTCGCATACACGAGGTTTATGGTCAGGCAGCTATTCTTTACTACCGCGGTTGAAGATTACTGACTCTATTCAGGCCCGATCGTTCGTATAACTCCCCGCGAAATTCACATCAAAGATGCCGAGTTCTATGATCAAATCTACTGCACTGGTAGTAGGAAGCGGGAAAAGGACCCTCAATTTGTCTCGGGATTTGTTTCTCCCCAATCAGTGATTACAACCATTGACCATGATCTCCACAAAAAGCGCAAAAATATGATACAAAACTTCTTTTCCAAAGCATCAATCACGGAGATTGAATATCATATTCTTCAAAAGATGGAAAAAGTCGCATATCGGTTTCATGACGCATGTCGAACTGGCGAAATTCTTCTGATGGAGTCAATCTTCTCCGGCTTGACTGCAGACGTCATCACGCTCTATGCGTTTGGGACCAGTTATGATTACTTAGAAAACAGAGAACGAGCTAATAATCTGCAAAGTTCTGGGGAGATCGTGGCCCGTGGTTTTCATTTGAATCGTTTCTTTCCCTTCATTCGGAAGGCTGTGTTCATGATGCCTAATCTTGCAGCTGCTTTGCTGCCCGGCTCAGAAGCAGTCGTGTACATGATCAACGGAATCAAGACACAAGCGAGAAATGCTCTAGACGATACTAAAGAAATAAGCAAAAGGAAAACATTATTTGATGGCTTGACGGCGCCTTCGATTCCTTCGGAGGAGAAAACCATGTCTCGACTCATGGATGAGGGACTAGTTCTTCTTTTGGCAGGTACTGTTACCACGACCAGGGTTTTGGTGCTCGCTACGTTTCATCTATATAATGATGTCAGCATGCTTGCAAAATTGCGATCAGAGCTCAAAGGAGTTATGCTCACACCTAGCTATCGTCCTTCTTGGGCAGAGTTGGAGCGTCTACCGTATTTGGTAAGTTCTCCTTTCAAAACTCGTCCAGAGCCATTTCTAACTCAAGAATTGACAGACTGCTGCTATCAACGAGGGTCTCCGACTCACTTTTGGTGTCACGTTTCGACAGCCTCGAGTAGCCCCGCATGAAACATTACTTTACGGAGAATATGCCATTCCTCCAGGTGTACGCGCTTGGAAGTCCAGATTCTGCGGAACATAACTGATATATACTGAGAAATTTAGACTCCGGTTAGCGAATCAACATACTTGCTACATACAGACCCTGTTGTGTTCCCGGAACCCCACGCGTTCCGTCCTGAACGATGGACAGAAGCTTCCCCAGAACAAAAGCAACAGATGCGCAAGCATTTCGCACCATTTTCCAAGGGAAGTAGGCAGTGTATAGGGATGAAGTAAGTCAAGGTTTTCAAGTTGAAATATTATGCCACAAAAAGTTCCTCTTCCAGTATATGGCTAATTTTTGATCCTCGTTTAGTCTCGCGTACTGTGAGATGTATCTGGTATTGGCCCATGTTGTTCGTCACTATGATATGGAGTTATACGAGACTACATTTGAGAATGTTCATTTGGTCAGAGACTTGGGCTTAGGCTTTCCAAAAGATAAGCCTTTATCTGTGAAGACCCAAGTGATCGGTATTTTAACAGAATAGTCAATTTTTACCGCACAGATCCGCTGCGCGACTGGCCGAGAGTATAGCAACTGTGGAGATCTGTCTAATTTAACAGGTAGTTCAAATAATCTGCAAACCGGTCAACCGAATAGCGTATACTGGACTCTGGTATTGAAGGATATAAAATCTGAGCTCTTTTTTTATAAATGCACCCCTCTGTTCCAAGGTTGAATTTATTTGGACTTTGTGGGTATATTTTCGCATACATGCGGTTGAATCGTCACAAATTACTCCACTTGGTATCTATATATAAATGGCCGGTCTTATCGGACACACTGTACGTGCGTTTCTTTCCGGTGCATTATCAAAACTAATCCTTCGACTTCCATATCATCGTTCAACTTACGCTTCACCCTTCGTACTTCTTTCGTTTCAGGGCCACAGCGTGCGACAGCAGGCGTCACCAGTACAGGAACGTTGATATTCCGGGGCTTATACGGGGGCGTATCCTAGATAGAACTAGTGGATCTTGGCAATTGGGTTTGGGAAACAATCAGAGTGGAAGTGGTGACACCAGTTTCGAGACAACCTGTACTATGTAGCAAAATTTATCTGCTTCTCTCTGAAACGACCTGTTCGAATGTCGTGTGAACAGTGACGCCATTTGTTGAAGCAAAGGGGTTCATGTCGGGGTATAAAACCTCCTCGCTGCTTCTTGAAGTAATAAAATCCCGCAGCGATGGAAGCGTCACGGTGCTTATCACGCTGCCTCTCTTTCCACGTATACGCACAGGGGCCGGAACTCTCGGATTTGAATCCTTCAAGCCATCTTTGTTTAGACTAGAGAGTTGGCATTCATTGTAGCCCCTTCCATCATATCCTCTGCTAGGACCGCGGGTGTGTCGACCATATGACAAATTCTCATGCCGAAGCCACCGGAAGAGAGGACGGAGGGTGAAAAGACTGCTGGCGGTGATTCCAAGACCGGTTTCGATAAGGGACCATATCGCTATTTGGTAAGTAGAATCTTGAAAATTATCAGCATGCGCTTTGAATACCTTGATCATGCCAATCGAGCTGATGTTCCGCCATCTGCTGTCCTATGTGGAGACTCACGTAGGAAATTGGTATCGGAATAGAAGCGGAGAAACGGTAACCGAACTATGACCGCGACACTCGCACTATTTCAACAACATTAGCGATCAAGGCATCTGACACCGAGGATTATGCATAATTTTCTTACACCGCGCCTAGGCTGAGAACTCCCCCCAACTGCAACTTTCGTCCAATAACTCATCTGCAATTTCCAAATGAGGAAAATTGGCAAGATCGCAAGTGTCAGGTCGCATACTATTGTCAAGCAGCTGTAAACGTATGCGACTTTGACCAAATCACTCTTAGACATGCACGTTCCTGTCTTCGAAGGATCCGCGTAATCCCAAAAATATGAAATTGGGTGGCAGTCAAGAAGCATGACCATCCAAAACATGAAGCCGATAGCTATTGAGAGCCCGATGTTGCATAAGAGAACTATCCGATGGATCTTTTCGATCGTCAATCGGAGTAGGGCGACGGCGATGGATATCTTGGCAAGAACCGACGCCCAGATGTAGAAAATTTGACTGAGCCACCAATACTAGAAAGTAACATCGTGATTAGCTTGAATAATAGACCCGGAATTATAAGTATCATCTATTTCCAACAAGTACCCACAAGAAGAGCTAATCTATAGACATGACGATCTGTGAAATCACTTTTATCACGGCCAGCCCCGTTCTTTGCTCCAATAATTGAGCACACGTTCAATACCAAAAACAGGGCCTGTAATATAGTTAGTACAATTTGAGCCTCGGTTCATGTTCTTAACCAGGAACTTACTAGTGCTGCAAGCATAAGGATGTCATCCCAGCCAAAAGCCCGGACAATATAGAGTCGCACGAAGGTTCTCATCGACACGGCCACAATGGAAATAATCATCATGATGATAGAAATGATAAAGATAGCCAGACTTGGACCCGCCAAGGCATACTTGAACTCATTTTGAAGGTATTGCGTTCCCCTTAATTGTCGCTCTTCTTTCTATGTCCCACTTATTCGAACACCTATAATCAGCTCTCTGATCAGATAGTCGTTAATGATTTGTTGTCAAGGTTGCATCTTCAACCAACGTGACCCGAGATTCCAGCCAAAAACATGAAGAAAGAGATAAACGCTCGCTATAAAAGAAGATACCGGAGAGGAGAAAGTTCAATAGAGAGCGAGAGGGGGCGGAGGGGAAAGTTTCAGATTCTGCGATATGGCCATGGAACTAGGGGTTCTCGAAGCGACGGTCTACACACGAACCCTTCCAAAGTGGAGATTTCTTTATGCAAGTGATTCGCCAGTTCATCAATTTAGCTACCGAATCTAATACGAGTAGCAATGACAGGCGAGATCACGCACCTAGGATACCGGAAATGGAAACTACCCCGTTAGATGTCCTGCTGGACTCCATCGCGCTTAGATAGCATCATCCAATGATGGCCCGAGAGGAGCCGCACCATGCATACCATTGCCATAACGACTTCCTGCTGCATATGAGGAGAGTTGGACTTTCTGAATGAGCTACGGCTGTAGGGTAACATCGAGTGTCATGGGAAACGTACGCTAAGGGGCTGGGCCCACCTTCACGAACTTTGACTATTGGGTGCTTTCTTCATGGTCTCCATATGTACACGAACGCGATTCGGGCCAATGAACTTGATTTTTATGATTCCACTTTTCCATGTTCATAGATAGAAGTGCGAGAGTTGTGAGTTCGTGAAGATCTTGTATGGCGTATAAAAATTAAAATTAGGACTCCCGAAGTTGAAACTGGTATCTTGAAGCAAGTCAGCAAAAATAGCTATTTGCACCAACAAGCCGAGTATATTATGGATGGAATTGTAGCTTTTTTCTCTTTGGGAATTCTTTCTATTAGTAAAAAGCCAGTTTTCGCTCCAGGGTCCAGCTTCTGTAATGGATTTCTGAAACCCCGCCCCCCAATTTAAGCTTTTCGTGAAACTCGGCATCGGCATCGGGCTTTATTGATGCCCTTTTTTGCACGTGCTCGGCTTTTATTTTCAATCCCTTCGACTTTATGTACTGGTTTCAGCATAACAATCAGTTTATTTAGCCAAAAAAGCTGCAGTTCTATGTTTCGGTGGGTCCATCAAGAGTAATTTAGCCGCCAGCATGTCGATTTCCATCTTGTTGAGCCATCAATGTTACAGAATTGTTGAGAACACGGGATCTATTCTGTGTTTTACGCGAGGGCGACAATAAACCATATGTTCTCAAGGTGGTCAATCGCCTACTCCCCCGACCTCGGCATCCAGGCATTACGCGATATGAACAAGAGAATCTCGAATTGTTTCAAGGTATGACAGGGAGAGCTCAGCCATATGGCATTGTAGTGCTCCCCAATCCGTTCGTGGCCGATCTCCAAAATAGTAATCCACAGGTGGTTATCAGCGGCATTCTATTCGAGTACTACAGCAGTGGCACCTTGAAAGTGACCTGAATTAACATTAAGTTAAAGAGTTGAGCTGGGAGCAATGGGCTGTTCAAAATAGGAATGCTATGGACACCATGCCACGGGCAAAGGAGACTCATGGATTTGAAGCCTTCAAACGTTGTCTTGGACCGTCATGAGATTTCTTTTTTCCTCGGTCACATGCCGTTCGCTCGAAGTCTGCACCATTGTGAAGATTTGGAATTTCTCACTTCCAAAGGTTAGCCAAAATTATCACAAACCAGAAGGTCCTTCCTAGAATGGAAGGACCCCCTCCTCTGATCATAGTCACGTGGCCACATACATAAACGGCCCCACCCTGATGTATGCGTCAGGATTCAGGAACGGTGCCTCATGTCTACACACTCGCAGAAAGTTACACGCAACCCCAATCCTTACCTCGTGCTCATCGAGATTACAGTCCCAAAAGGCAAATCAACATGGCCTCACATTCACAACTCTATGAGACTTTCAAGGCGGAAAATATGACTGACGACAT
Organism: Penicillium cosmopolitanum; assembly: GCF_028827165.1. Classification (NCBI taxonomy): domain Eukaryota; kingdom Fungi; phylum Ascomycota; class Eurotiomycetes; order Eurotiales; family Aspergillaceae; genus Penicillium; species Penicillium cosmopolitanum. The sequence continues at coordinate 3,132,456 of NW_026622678.1, read as the reverse complement.
GTTGGCCGAAGCCGCGCACCTTTTCAACAGCAACTATGGAACTTGAGGGCCACTATCCCATGCACCTGGTGAGATCGAATAACACAATTCTATTTTGTGGAGACAACCTCTAATTTGAATGATAAGTAAAACCCGTCAAACTGAATGCGCGACGATTACGAGAACAATACCTTCCCTCCTCCACCGACCAGAGCGAAAGTTTTTACGTACGAGTGACTGTTGATGGGAAGATCGCCGGACATGTATTTGCTTGTCGATGGATGTGGGGCAATCTGATAATCTGCTGGATCACTCAACTTGTCGTCGATAAGGATCACCGCCAAGAGGGACTTGCAACCAGTCTTTTGCGAGCGCTGGGGAAGAATTCCGATGACATATACGGAATAATGAGTTCGCACCCCGCTGCGTGTCTGGCTGCCGCAAAAGCTTATGGCAGTAAGTCTTACCGGAAGCTATATACTGCGCAATTCTCACATCGAGTAGGAACCATCGAAAAGGTTGACCTTGGCTTCATTAACGAGACTGCCAGTAAGGTCTTATCTACCTCACCGATCCCTTACATTCGTGATTCCAAACTCTGTGGAACTATATTTGACGCCCTGGATGCGAGCGGCATGGTTTCCGGCGTCAACACCCACTTCTTTGTGGACCACAAGGAGCCATTAGAGGCTCTGGAGGTAGTAAAGGATCAGTGGGAGTGGCCTCTGGGTAGCTTGCCAGAGGGCCATGAATATCTTCTCATACTCGCAGGAAAAGAATGGGTTTAGATCGACTGATGTTCGCCAGTAATCAAGCTGATCCAATTGCCTGCAGCGGCATCAAATGGAATTTAAAAAGCATTTGCTATTCAAAAACTCGTTTAAATGTTAACTTCACGTTTTCTATCACTAAGTGAAAAATGTCTCTCGAAAAGGACTCGTAGATTGCCAACAGTAACATTCGCTGATACTGCTTTCTTCTCTCCAAGTTGCTGGCCATAACATACTATTACTCTAATCAACATTATCGTAGATATAGATCCCCACCACTAGAAGCAACAGCATCTCCTTCAAGATATTTGGAATAGTCTGCAGAGACTCTTAAATCTCTTATCTACATTTCCAGGGGCATTCAACCAATCCAACATAGGATGTTATGCGATGCAACAAATAATAGATTACTTTTCTAGTAGGTCACAAAACATGTTCCGTGCCAGTACCTTTGAAAAAAGAAACAAACCAATCTCAATGTAAGCAAAAGTATAGTATTGTGGTAGACTATAGCAATAAGCACTACTAATTAGTAGTACTAGTACAATATGACTCGGACGATTTTGAAGTTTTCTTCATCCGTAGACCAACATCAATCCCCGATTTAATTTCCAGATACCTCCAAAAACTCCCAGAGTGATCCTCTTCCTCCTCGTCCAACAGCCACCAGCTTCCTACTGTCAGTCCCGCTTGGCTTCGTTGCATAGAGGCGATCCCCCTTCTTCAAAAGTAATTTATAACCACCGCTCACATGATGCTGAATGCAGAAATCTTTCAATTTCTCCTCACCATCAGAGCATTGCAGATAATACCCTGAAGCTGTATTCTTGAAGCCTAACCAGCGGTTCTGGTTTTCCACACAGCGCCAGTGACTACCACGCCCATCCCTACAGTTGAGCAACAAATCGCCATTGCCCCAAGGTAATAAGCCTATTTTTTGATCCGTAGCTGAGACAACTAAACCACTCTGGATGTCGCGAATAATGAAAGTCCCTCCGTGATAAGGAGGACCTATCCTTGGTGCATACGGTGGTGGAGCGACGCCAGTGAGTGGCTCTGGTGGGCTTGTGTAGGTATTAGTAGGCGTCAGTACAAAGTCGGATGAATAGTTTGATGAAGTTTCGACATCCATGGTGAGACGGTTAGGGATTGTTGATCTGGAGGATGTAACTTGGAGAGATTTACTGGTCTGAAAGACAGAGGTTGAAGGAGATGATTATCTATTGATGACCGCCTGACTATCGACCGTCGACGGATACGGTGCGGCCCCCTCCTTTCGGCACCTGATTTATATAGACCCATTACAAAATAGGACAACGACCTATCAAAACATAATCCGTAGAAAGGATTGCTCAGATAGTTTACAAGGATATGCATAGTCGATAAATTTCAGCTAACCAGGTTTATGCGGCTGTTTCTATACACGATGTTTCTCTGAAAGTAAGCATATCCCAATGATTAACCACCGACGGAAGGATCACCCTGATTGGTATTGTTCCGGTGTCGATGCTATGTGGAGATCGGTATAGCAATAAGCTCGGTTGAGTTGGATTTGAATACGGAACCTTTGAGAACCCCAGGAAAGGGCTAACCCATTTTTGATTTAAGCGAAAAATGGTAGTTAACTATGGCAACAAATAACATAACATAATTTTCGTAGAGTTTCTTCATCCATCAGAAAGCATCAGTAACCGGATGTTCAACTTCCAGAAACTCCCATGCTGTTCCTCTTTCTCCTTCTTCGCCAACCACCAGCTTCGTTTTATCAGGGCCGCCTATTTTCATCGCACGGAAGCCATCCCCATGCTTCACAAGCATCTCATAGCCACCACTCAACCAATAATGCCTGGTGCAGAAAAATTGTAAAGAAGTGTGGAATTCATCCTTTGCCCAGAAATGCCATTCGCCATTCTCAAAGTATTGCCCGATAAACTGCCCCGAAACCGTATTCTTGAAGCCTAACCAGCGTCCCTGGCTTTCTACACAGCGCCAGTGGCTACCACGTCCATCACGGCAGTTGTCCAACAAGTCATTGTATCCAGAGAGCAAGGTTAACCTTCCACCCACAAGTGTGATAACCAGGCCTGTTTGGGGATCACGAATGATGAAGGTCGCTCCATCGAAAGGAGGCCCTGTCTTTGGTGTAATAGACGGTTGTTCGGAACCGACCTCTGCGCATGACTCCGAGTCCGGTATACTGGTATGCGTAGGCGTTATCGCAAGGTCGTGTAAAGAATTTGATAAAGATTCAGTATCCTCCATGTCTGGTATGGTTGACGTGGTTGTTGACCTGGAGTGGAAGTTTCAAGCACCAGGTTAGTCTACTATTTTGAAAGATAGAGGGAGAATATGATCTAGTGATGACCACCATAAGCTATAAAGTAAGCGATGGAGAGACAGAAGAAGAGCAACATTGAGAAACAGGCCTTGCATTTATTGGAAATCGGGGGATATGCACAGCAAATAATCTAGGGGTTTGTTTGGAAGGCAAACATGAGCGGTTCTATAGAAGTCGATGGTGTTACTGGTATGCTCCAGAGCTGCAAAAGGACCATGAGCCATATGCCGTGCAGCTTACCGGAAGATAGAAAGATATTTGAGAAGTCTTCAACGAGAATTAGACTAGGGTAGGTCTCATATTCTCTAACAAGTAAAAGTAACAAGAACTCCAAAGCGCCAGGTATCGCTCCGTGACCAAGAAAGCACAAGAAAGAAAATCCAACCAAGACAAACCCCAATAAAGGGCAGATAGAATCAACAAGCAATCTATCCATCACCCCTACCAAGAAGGCACAACCTTCTTCAAAAACTTCATAAACTTAAAGAACCCCACCGCATACTCAACATTCCCATACGGATCAACAACCCGCTGAGGAAACGCAATCCCAGCCCCAAACAGACCAGGAATCTTCTCCTCGGATGGGGCACTCTCATGAAAAGCGCCAGTCTCATGATCAAACTCCATACTCAACGGCTTCGCCTCATCCCCATCCCCCTTAACCAACTTAGGCAACGGATCCCTCGTAAACCCAACAGCTTGGGTAATATAGTCACAACCAGGCAAATGAACCCGATACATATCCTTCTCTTTCACCTCACCACCCGCACAATCAACCTTACTAACAATCTTCCCCGCATCCGAGCCCGCCAAAACACCCTCTTCAAGCTGAGTACGCGCAAAATCCGCCGCAAGTCCCTTCAACCCCGTATTATCGCGCAATATCCACCCATCCATGAACTCCGCATACCGGAGCTTATGGCGGGTGAACCATTTCACGCGTAGGTGCGGGTGAGAAGACTGGGCTAGCGTGACGAGATTTAGCAGGGCCAGGATAGCGCTGTGGGAGGCGCCGACGACGGCAACTGTGGTGGGCTTTGTGGTGGGCAAGGTTTCGGAGAGAAGGGAGGGTTTTAGAACGGTGTCTAGGTCTAGGTTGTGGATTTCTAGTCCTGGGATTGGTACGGGGAGGTTTGTTGGGTGGGAGCCTGTGCAGAGGATTAGGCGGGATGTTTCGATTTCGAGGTCTTCGGAACCGTTGTTGGAGGATTGTTTGATGCGGACAGTCCATTTGGGTTGGTCCGGCTGTGATGTCATTGTTAGCGGTGCTTTTTGATATTGTGACCTTCTGGTCTCGCGTCCCGTCTCGCAGGGAGGGCGGCCTACCTTTGAGTTCAAAGTGGCAGCGGTGACGAAGCCCTGATAAGCATAGACCTGCTCCATCTTGACAAGACCGTTCGTAAGACCGCGGATCATGTCAGCGGCGTAGTGTAGGTGGCAGGTCTTTTCCTGGTCCAGTTTCGCCATGGTGGTGAAGGCATTTGGGCGCGGGGTATTTTCGATGATGGTCCGGAAGGGTTGGAGGGATGTGGCGTAGGACTGGAAAAAGGAGACCTTGGTGTTGCTGGGGACCTCGCGGTATTTGCGGTTCACTCGGCCTGACTCAAAACTGGGGTCGATCCAGGCTATTGAGCCTAGTTGTCGCTCGAGGAGGTTGCCGACGACTGCGACGCCGGCTGGGCCAGCGCCTACGACCACGGCGGCGCATTTGCGGGTAGTTGTCATTTTGGCGGGATTTGAGATATCTGGAGTTTCGTTTGAAGAAATGGGAGGGGAGGGAAAACTGGCAAGTAGAGAAGGGGACAGAATTTAAGATGAAAAGAGGAGAGGAAATGCAGATGCAGATGTAGACCAAAAACTGGATTGATTGGGGTATCTAAATAAAGCGAAAGTCACACGGCGCACACCGCAAGAAAGGAGGGGGGTTTTTGGTTCTGTACGATTAGTATCCGTATTTCAGCCAAGGAATGCGTCAACGTTTGGCAGAATCCCCTGGGAAGCGTCACCCTCGCCCTCTGGCCCCCGTCCCGATCATCATTGGTAGCGCAGATAACGCAACCAACAGCCAGTAAACCAGGTCGGACCATCGCCAAAGGCACGGGAACCCTCAAACCAGTGACACATCGCGCGGCCAGGAAGTGGAGTTGGGTATCATCATCGTCTATGCATCCCATCTCTCGGTCGAAATGTACATCAAACCCCTCTTAGACCAGACAAACAGAAACTCAGCTGATTATCGAGGTCCTCGAATTGGCTAATGCCGGCCGAGAGAGGGAAAACTGACGCAGCGGGCCCCACTGTCGCGGACGGTTGTCGTCGGCCTGTCGGCTTGTCGGATGTGTCGGGGGTGCGTGTGAGCGGCGAGAGGCGAGAGGGGGAAATAATGGGCATCCTGGGTATGGCCTCATGGTCGAAGGGAGGCAGCCCTCAGGGGGGTTGTCGGGGTTCTTTTTCGAGTGATCAGATGGAACAGCATTATGTTCCAGGCATCTTTGGGCCAATTCTGGGGAAAGAAAGAAGGGAAGCTGGTGGTGGGCGTGCTGGTAGTCTTATACATCAACGGGTTGTCGATCTTGGCGAGCACGCAATTCTCGACACCTCAGGCAGAAGCACTAGTCTAGTACTAGTCCACTATGGCTATGGCTGTGACTCTGACTATGACTATGACTATAGATAAACTAGACCCTGAGACCTATTCTAGTTTGGTATACAGAGTAGGGATAATCAAAGTAGACTATTTTCAGTGATTTCATTTGCAGAATTGCCTGAAAGCACATCTAGTAACAAAAGTAGTAGATAAGGTCTTGTCCAGTCCAGCCGCATGCCTCAAGCTACAGAACTCTCCTACTAGTACTAACCACCTCAAACAGCCCAGAAAACCCTAGCACTCGCCTGAAAAACATGATTCGCCCACTGTCCAAACCTCGCCCGACCCCAAAGCGCAACAGAATCCCCAATTTCCAATTCACGCACAAATTGGCCGTCCAATGTATACCGACCACGGCCCTCTGTACGCTCAATATCATGCGCCTCCGTAGACTCAGACGACACATTGTCCAGATAATGCCAGATAATGACACGGTCCTGCGTTTCCGAAACTCTCGCCCCATTCATTTGTAATTGTCTACTTCGCGGAAGTAAAAGCTCATCACTCGGTTCAAAGTGTCTCTTCACTTTACCCGTCTCATCTTCCAAAATTTCCTGCTCCGCGCCATCCACATACATCCTCTTCTTATGCGCTTCGCGGATGACCTCCACATCGAACCAGGTAAATGATCCCTGATACATATTCTCGTGTATCCGTGAGCCGCCCTGATCGTGAGATGAGAGGTGGAAGATGATTTTGCGGCAGGGGTGAGCAGTGCGGTGTGGTAGGGGTTTAGGAGATTCGACTTCCTCGAGAGACTAGATACGCAAAAATAAGTTAATTAGCACATCTCCCCTTGGTTTCTTTTCAAGCCATCAGTTTTGCTTTGCTGGGCCATAACAAACCTTCCTATCAAAGCAAAGCGGCACAGTCTTAAACAAGACCTGATCCCGATCCCAAAGAATCCTCCTCTGCCCCTCCATCACATGCTTCGTCGAGGGCCAATACTCTGCCTGGTCGATGATAGTGTCCACCAGCTCGGGAGGTACTAGCTTCTTAAGCTTCCATTGGAGCATGTATCGGACTTTGAGCACGTCCCAGAGCGTGGGGAAGAAGTTCTCTGTATCTGGATCTGGTTTGGAGAGCGAGCTTGGCTGAGGCTGCTCGCCGGAAGAGTCGTTGTCGTTGTTGTTTTCATTGTTCTGGTTGTTTTCGTCTGGGTTGCGATTTGAGAGTCCGAATAGTCCCCGGCGCAAGCGGAGGGGGAGCATGGTGAGGGTAACTTTTGCTATCGCTGTCGCTATAGCTCCCAGGTTCAGCGTGTATGGAGAGGAGTCAAATGAGAAATGTAGACCAGCAGTATTTGCAGGGCGATCAATAGTATTGGAAAGAGAGAGAGAGAGAGAGAGAATAAAGAGCCGGGGGGTGGTTGAAGATCAGATCAGGCTGCAACCCCACCAGAGCTCAGCCGCGAATCGAATCGCCTTTTAAGTTGATTCCAAGGTTAGATCTTATGACAGTATTTCCAGGATTATTTCAAGGAAAACCACATGGCTATGTAATCTCCATACATTGATGTACAGTGGCAATTTAAGTCTTGGAAATGCCAGTTCAAATTAACTGGAGCTGGGCTATCTTATCGCAGTCACCCCGCACCTAGGGTCATCATGGATCCCCCTTGAAGTTTATATGTGCTGTACACAAAATAATCACGACTCTACCCACAATGAGCTACCAGCCAGGTTGATACTAAATGAGAAATAGAAGAGCAACTTTGTGGTAATATATCTCATCTGGTTGATGCCCCCCCCTCCCAAAAGGGGGATTGGCCTTTCTAGGACGAAAAGTTTAGGTGAAACAACGTCGATCCAACTTGTTTATATGACGTCAGGATGCTGGTACTTAGAGACAACCCCGAAACCCCGTCTATTCTTCTATGTAGTATCTTGATAATACCAATAATGTGCTAAAAAACATTAATTATGCGCCGAGGGTGAAGCACAGAGTACAACCTCCCCTCGAACGATATCTAAACTCTGCAACACCATATCCATCATTCCGCCTCCACTCAGACTCTCGTAAATAGCACTCACGCGGCTCCCGATAGTCTTCTTGTCTTTTGTAGGCAGACCCTCACGGGCGTTATACAAAGGGTCATCTCTCAGACCACAGTGCAAGGGTATATTGAGCGTTGAGCGAACCCACAAGTATAACTGGGCAGATCCATGACCAAGTTGTGCAGCGACATCTGAGGGAGCGATTGTAGGACTTGGGTAGAACATCTCGTTGGCCGTGCTCTCAGTCATGTTCTGGAAGTCCTTCTTGAATGCTATGAGCATCGGCATTGTACAATTGTTCTCATTGGAGGCCAGGAATTCAGTGACTGGTGACATGACCGCGTCCACTACGTGGGGTATACGGTCTCTCCATGTATTCGCATTCCAGTGATACCAGGTTGATTCAACGATAGGGCATAGAATCTTGGCAAGGGCTTTGGTCTGTACATCCTGGAGTTTCAATTCAGAGAGAGCGCCGTCTGCGGAGGCGTTCTTCAATTTCGCATGTACTGTTGAAAGGAATCGGATGTGGTTTGCGCGCATTTCGACCGCCTGGCAGGATACGTAGATATGGCAAGCACTCATATGTGCGACTAGGTCTGCTGCTTCCATGGTTCGTCGCGCAGAGATCAAAGCAAGAGAGTTGATTCCTTGGTTGTGCATCTCAGCGGACATGACGTGGGAGGAGACCGGGTGCGTTAAGGCTGCCAGTTCAGACATATAGGCGGACATATTCACGTCGATACCTTTCATGGTATAGTTCTCATGCTCACTGGGATTAAGATTGGCTTCAAGTCCATTATTGGTGTTGGGGCCGATGATTTCGGTGACTTGCGACCAGAGCATCCGTCCGATCATTTGAAGAGCTAGCCGTGTCTTATCCATAGCAGAGGTAACGGTAACTGCCTGGAAGTTTCCACCTGAGTATACTTCCCCACCTGTGGGATTCACGATAGGATTATCGGAGGTAGAGTTTAGCTCAACCTCTAGCTGGCGTTGGGCAAGCAGCAGATCCTCCAGATATGGACCAATCCACTGTGGTGCTGTTCTGGTAGAATACCGGTCTTGCCAGAGACCTTCGCCAGTCCTTTTTCTTGACTCAAGACCATCAACGAACTTAGAGCCACTTAAAAACTGCCGAATGTTGCTAGCGGCCTCAACTTGACCGGTATGGGGTCGTGCAGTATGAATAAATGACTGCGCCCATTCAACATTCCCGCCCATACACTCCGAGGCGAAGGCCGTAAGCATTTGAGCGAGTAATGCAAACTTTTGCGCATCAAATAGGACTAAGCTGGCCACCGCGACTGACGGCGCAGTACCATTAATCAAACCCAATGCTTCCTTCGGGCCAAGTCCAGACGGTGACAATCCAGTTTCCTTCAGAGCCTCCGAAGCAGGGATCACCCTAGCGCCCTTTCCTTTGCCGATTTGAACAAAAACATCAGGGTTCCCAGCAATTGCTCCAGCGATATATGACATAGGCATAAGATCACCCGAAGCAGAGATTGTGCCCCGGAGGGGTATCATTGGGGCGATATCTTTGTGTAGCAGATTCACAAGACTTTCAAGCACGCAGAGTCGTATAGCACTGTGCCCACGAAGGTTTTGGTTGGCACGAGCAACGATAGCCCCACGAACCCACGCGGGTGGCATGACATGAGATGGCTCTCGCTCCGAATTGCTGGCCGGGTTCTTATCCGCCTCAGTAATAATTGCACTCTGTGTATGCTGCAATAAATGAACCTGAAGATCGAGAACATCACTAGTCCTTGTGTCCGCACTTCCTCCAAAACCAGTATTGACTCCGTAGACAACGTATTGGTGAGATAGGTAGTCGGCGAGGGTATTCACGCTTAGCTCGAGTTGTTTTGCAAGGTGTTCGTCTTTGCTGATGGTAGGCTTGATGTCATGGCGGGCTACTGCGATGATGGAGGCAATATCAAGGTTGTTCCCGTCGAGGACAATGGCTGCTTTTTTCTCTTTCAATTCCTGGAGTCTCCTCCATATCTGGAGGGTCGCGCCCGCATGTGGCGAGGACATGTTGGACCAAGTCATGATGCACAAGGGACTCGGGGGTAAAAGGGATGAAGGGGAGTTTCACGAGACTGCCAGTGGACTGTGTGCGTTTCAAGTTCGTCTCTCGGAAATGTAAACCTTAAGCTGTGGTTCCTGAATCCTGACACACACCGTGAACGTTGATCGGGACCACGTGCTTCAAGTTGGCATTCACCTTTCACAGTTGAGGTCAGCTTGCAAAGTTGAGGAACTTCAGATCTTTAATACCTGCTAGTAGCCAAGGGATTTAATCTATTAAATTCTCCGTGATCATCCGCCCCCCCACCCCGATCTTACCTAGGCAATCGTCGAATCTTGTGCCCATTTCCATGACCAATCACTGGTACTTGTGCTAGAATCACTAGTAATGGGTGGTAGTGGATCGAATGTGACATGAGTGTAGTGTCTTCGGTATGAAGCTACTCTGCCAATAATGGAACGACAACAAAGTGGTGCATACGAGCTAACTAAGCTATAAGCCTGAAACCTCAAGTCTCAACAACTATGTTCGTACACACACAAATTTGTATGTGCCCGAGCATGAATACAGCTCTTAGCTGAGTTACAATGATACAATATACCCATGCCTTACAATACTAATTCTCCGTTGATACCGACGATTTAACTTTTTAGACCGCCAGATCTCCGAATGATCCACAGGCCAACAGCCAGCCGCTGCAGTAACGGCCCCACTGTAAGTGACAGCGTGTAAACATGCAGCCGGTGCGGTAAATCAATCCAATTTCTCCGAGTTTGCAGATCTTGAGCAAAAGCAACTATACAAGCTAGGGTCCAAGCTTCACTGCCATTCAATGTCTCTTGACTCTGACAGTGACGATGCATGCCATCCACAAACATGATTTTGGGGATGACATATGCCATCAGTATGAGGTATACATTTTTTTCATTCCATCTACACGCATACCCTGGTAGAGATGTTTCACATGTATTTACAATTTTCTATGGAGGTATCGAAGAGTACCTACGCAAAAATCATATATGATTTTGCTCACTCATGCCCAGGTGTGCTACAGTTGGGTGTTGACATCCATCACGGAGCCTGTATTCAGGCCTAACGTTCACTGGCCTTTGTTCTCCACTCCTCTAGATTTCGGTCTCGGTTTTTTGGGGCACATATATCATGCGACTCTCCCATGGCTCGCTTCTCCAGTCTGTTTCTATAACTGGGAGACAATTCGTACCGACCCTGTAGTAGAAAGTGGTGTCCACTCTTGCCAGATATATCCCTAGATGTTTGACACCACGTTTCATGCCGGCTGCAGCCTGAGTGTGACGTCCACAGTAGATGTGAGCGAGTGAAGTGAGTTCGATATTCTCGTCAATGTCAACCACAGGAAAGGTAATACGAAGACCTAGATTTGTTATTGCATATGGCTCCTGATCTGTGAAAAACGTCGGACGTCCCAGAAAAATGTCGTGGGAATCGGCAAAACAGTCCACCGAATCCGCGAGTAGGCCATGAAAAGTAAAGAGATCATTTGGAGAGCTTTGCGGGTCGGTCCATGCAAAGATAGTACCATCCACTGAGACCTTTATAATCTCTTCTTGCAGCCGAAGGAAGGCCTTCTTTCCCCCTTCTCCGTATAGTAGAGGCATATTGACATCAAATATACCCATGAGACAGTATGCCATATCTTCTGACCTTTTTGTTTGACGTCGAGAAGCCCAGGACATTCTCTGTGCAATCGTACAACGCCGAATTCTCATTTTACCATCAAGGACATTCTCAGGAATTTTGTAATCGCGGCAAGAGTCCCAAGTAGAGATCTTTTGTCCCCAAGCTTATTCCAGTCATGCGAGAAAAACTGTATGTTGCGCGGTGCTAATAGCTCCTGTAGTGTCCAACCTCGCTGAAACCATTCACTTTTAGCCAATTGCTCAACATTACTGACATCAGCCAGATACACATAGCATTTCGTGGCCTGTCGGTACCACTCGAACATAGAGTTGATAGCCTCGGATAGCTCAGCGCTACTGTCCTTGTTGATACAGCATGTGTCGACCCATGCGAATTCAAAACCATCATCACAAGCTTGTTGACAGAAGCTTTCAACCTTCCACCACCTTTTCTTCTCTAAGTCGGTGGTCACGGCTTTTTGATGCAGCATTTCTTGAAACGATATCTCTTCCTTGGTATGGCCCCATCGGTGAGAAAGGATGGCATAGTTCTTTGGTATTTCATTCCCGACGAACTCCTGGAGGTTCAGAGCCGGAAGGGAGCGTATGTCGATTAAATGCATCAGTTCCAGTGGTTGATGAGGTTGGGCCTAGGTATTTTCTGTTAAAAGGTCGAGGGGTCAACAACTTGAATCTCACGGGCGAGGTTCCCCGCCTCATGCTGCATGAATCAGGTGATTGGGTGCTTCGAGATGCTTGGGGGCCGTACTATTTAGAGTACAGTGGGGGATCAGTAACTACTGGAAAGCAAAATAGTACTACACAACTGAGTCTACACAACTGAGTCATTCAAAGAACTTAAGTTAGAATCATCCGTTTAGATTTCACGCCAGACTGCGGGCATTTCGACCAAACACCATAAACAGGCCGACATATATGCGTGGTATGTACACCGACAAACGCCAACAAAGACAGGAAAAAAAAGAATAAGAGAAGGTCCACTTCCCCCCGAGGAAACAACCGATGCAAGAGAAGTCAAAGTTACTCCTATCGAAGTAGAGAGGGAAAAGATCCACAATAAAAAAGAGAAGAGAAAAAGACACAAGACAAGTCACATACCCCCGCATAACAAACACCTCCGTATGGGTAAGAGATAGGGAGAACAAAGTCGTATATGCCTCGACCTGGGGGATTTTCTTTCCATCCAAATCGGAGTCGGCTAGGTCAAGCCAGCAGTGCGTGACATGAGCTCAGAAAGACCTGACCTGACCTGACCTAGCCGGCGGTTCATACACAAACAATGTCACCCTTCTCTCTTTCTAGGTTGGAACGCTGATCAGGAATACATTTGCCGGCAGAGAGCAATAGCAGAAGTAAAACAGTGGGGAATCTTCATTAGGCGGGAGGAGATTGAGGAGATGGGATAATGTGGAGTTTCGATACAGATCAAGTGATGGGACGTTTCTGTCGGGGGAATTTGTTCAGTCATGAAGGTGCGTAAAGGAAATATCAGCGTTGGGTTCAGTTCGTTCCTCAATGCTTATCGCGCTGGCATATGACTTGATCCAGATCCCGTTGATAGCTCGGTCTGCTGAGGGCGGTAATGAACCGCATCAACGGGTTTCGAGGTCAGGGGGGAAGTATCTGGTTTTGGACCGACAGAGTGTTGGAACAGACTTGATCGAGCAGGGGGAGGGGGGAGAAGAGAGGATTGCGGGCGGAAGAGACGTCTGCTAGTGGAGAACGGTGCTCAAGGCCGTGACTCGGGTGTGGTTGAGATTTTCGAACATCGAGTGGGGAGGAACTTTGGGAGCGGAAGCCGGATTTACGCTCGTTGTCATAGTCCGGATGTCGCCACGACCCTTGATGTGGGTGTCGCGGGTCTTGTTCAATGCCGTAAGGGGTGTTGTTGGCCGATGAATTCGCAGCTGAAGCATTCTCGGGAATGGTGGATGCTGATCCATTCGGAGCATGCACATCCACCATCCGCTTCTGAGCTGCGGGTGTCGCAAATGATGATGTATTAGGGGCCTCAAAGGCCCGCCCTTGAGGTCGATGAGATTGAGGATATTGGTGTTGGGCTTGTTGCTGATGGATTGGATGTTGCGGGTTGGCCCAGGGTGTTTGCTCCAAAAAGGCTTCTTCGGCTTCGGCTGCAGTGCGGAACATATTGGATGACATGGCTGACATGGCACCGCGAGGTTGTAACGTGGCGGACGATTGCGATTGTCTTGAGGCCACGACACGAGGTTCGACTGTAATTCCCATCTTCTCCAAATCGTCGTCTAGCTCTGATGGGCGAGCTCCTAGCAAGGTTGGAGCGGCTGGGAAACCAACGTATTTTGCAACACCTGCCATGACCGAAACCTCTTGATTGTACGCAGCTTGGTGCGCAATTTGTTGAGATCGACGGGTAGGGAATGGGATGATGTGGTGGGGGCTTAGTTCGTCGGTCTTGAAGCGATCATGCTGGATGGCATAGAATTGCTGGCTGATCGCGCTTGAGTGGACTTCGCGCACATCCCGAACTTTTTGGAAGAAGGTGCTGAGAGCTTGCGCACGTTCGGCCATGCTCTTAGTAACAAGTGATTTCATGCGGTAGTGGTACAAGGTCCGTTCGTATTGGAGCTTAGCATCCCGGTAATGTTGTACACACTCGATCTGGCGCAGATATTCGGGATGGGTCGGGTTTGGTCCGTTCAGCATTTCTAGCTCACGATTAAGTTTCGAGATCCGCTCATCATAGATCCTGAGAAGAGGTTAGCAAATGGAAGGGGGCCCGCAAAGGGGAGGGGTCCTGACTTATCACGCAACGCTGCGAATTCTTTTTCTAGCGTTGCTAACGACTCCATCGCAGACATCTTTTTCGCAGCTGAACAGTATGTAAGCAAATCTGATCCCAGGTAGGCTCCAGCGGCATGCGACTTACATTCTTCTTCAACTCTGGCAGCGACGTCTGCATTGTGGGGTCCCTCGACACGTTCCACCGGCTCTTCATCTTCGACGAGGGTATCGTCAACAGCATCCTCTGCGATGAGCTCGCCGCCTTCCGTATCCCCCTCCGTATCTGCATTTCGTTTTCCTTTTCGTTTACCCTTTTTGCTCTTCTTTCCTTTAGTTGTCACAGTGGGTAGGTCTGATTCGGGAAGGTCGTCGACCGGAAGTTCGTCGTCCATGGTCGCGGTAGGGTCATCCATCATTGGCTCTGGGGAGAGAGGGGTATCATCGTCGATTAGGTCGCTCAAATCGCTTTTGAGGGAGCTCCGGCGTTTCTTCAGTGGCTCATCGTCGCCGATTTCTGTGCCAGTGTCGTCACCGAGCTCAACGCGTTTGCGTTTCTTCCCAATGCTATCGGGAAGCTCAACGTCATCGAGCAACTCCATACCTTCCTCGATAATTCCATTGTTTTGAGAGGGTCGCCTCTTGCTAGGCGAGTCATCCAGCGCATGCTCCTCTTCCTCGTCCACGTCCTCCAGGGTAGTGGACTGATGGAGTTTACTGGGACTAGGACCAGCGCTGCCAACGCTGAGTACGATGTCTCGCTTTCGAATGTTGTGAGGGGAGTCTTCGAGGCGCTCAGTTTCCGCCTCCGAGTCGTTTTCAAGCTGCCTCTCGGGTTTAGGAGACTCTTCAAAGTCAGACGGCTCGTCGTCTGAAACATCGTCGATTTCACTCAAGCTGCTAGAGCGTCCATCGTCCATGAGCGGGTCATCCAAGAAGGGATTTCGTTCGCCATTGGTCATGGTAGATTCTGCCCCCGTCGTTGGACCGACGGAGGCTTGCTCTCTGCTTTCGGCTACCTCCATCTGCAATCGTGCGAGGCACTAGGGCAGTTAGAGGCGGTATGTAGGAGGAGAAGAGGTATGGTAAGGGAGGATGGTGCCAAAGGGCTTGCTTGGCGGCGGTTGGGGTTGGGGGTGGGAGAGGTAGGACGTCAAGGTCACCGATCCACCAGGGAAGGGTTTCGTGGGGAGTCTGGAACAACCATATGATTGATTAGTTCAATTGCCATGCTAGCAGGGTCAAAAGGGCCCGGGTCAAGGTGGTGGAGGGGAAGTGGTAGGGTGGGAGGGAATGGTAGGTCAGCGCCTCCAGAGAAGGCGGTGCGGAGATTGATCATCGCGGCAACGCCTCCACCCCCCAAAGCCGGCAAGCGACGCTGGCTGGAGGGCCGGCAACTGCGCGCGTTCAAATGACCTTGAAAAAAGAGCTCCTTGCAGGCTAGATTCTTCTTTTCACCATACCAGCGAGCTAGAGAGATCACAAATGGGACGAAGAGGTGCAAGCGACGTACCGTCTTAACAATGCGCCGGGAGCGCCGCTGGGAACGAGCAAAGCTGCTCGCGACCAAGCACGATTCTCACCACCAGTGTGTTCCAGAGACACAGGTGAGCAACTAGGACCAAGTCCACGCGTCTCACAAGTATAGAATGCCAGTAAAAGCTGTCGGATCACCGATGCGCCGGTGCTGAGGAGCGAGGGGAGGTCGGCTAGGAAGCGGGCAGGACCACAGTGGAGGGTCGCGGGGAGGCGGTCGGCATGAAGAATCGGAGGATAACAAGGATCGTTTGCAATGCTCGCAAGAGCGATGGGGGAAGCAGATCGAGCAGTAAAATCGTAACAGGGGTGGGGAGAGAACCGAACGGACCTTGCTATGATGGGGGCGCCCAGGAATCGTCCTGTCGTTCTGCCGAGCCCCGAGGCTCACCGCCGCAAAACCTCCAGAGTCACGTGGGGCTGACGTCGCCGGAGACGGCGTTGCATAAGCAGAGCACTTCGTATAGGGCATGGCAGTTGACCTATGGCTATATCACATGGTTCTATGCAGTCTGTGATAACAGAAGAGGTCCGTGAGGTCGAGAAAAAAGGATGATATAATTGATATTACTCTGAGAGCTATATCAGGTAGGAATATGAGGTGATTTGAATACAAGACGTGCCCATCCATATCAGGAGTAGCTTCATAAAAGAGAACAATAAATAATCTCCCTCCTACTAGTAATACCCATACATCCAGAAAGCCCCAGGAGTCCATAAATACCCAATAAGCTCCCCATACACAATAATGTATATGAGTTGTTGCCCCGGAGTGTCCTCCAATCATGTGATGCGCAGCCCAGCTCCGCCCGGACCGATAAGCGCGATGAAAAAAAAAAGTTCGGGGCTAGATTGGTATGCGTTGAACACCCCATATAATTCCAACTCAACCCATTAATTCCCCTTTGAAGAAATTGATTTCTTCCCGGGAATTACCACACACAATACAAGATGGGCAAGAAATCATCCAAGTCCCAATCTAAGGAGGAGAGCCAGCCAGCCGCCGGTGGCCTCCCATTCATCAGTGGTAGCGCATCTTTGGACCCAACATTGTCCTCGCTCTTCGCGTCAAGCGTACGTTCCAATTCGACCTACCCAAGCGAAGATCGAGTACTAATATTGTCTCATTTAGTCTGGACCCGTCCAAGCACCGACTATCAAGTACAAAAAGGATGCGGCTGCACGCAAATCCGCCAAAAAGACCGACGAGGTCGAGGAGGAGGATGATGATGTGATGGAAGATGCCTCTGCCTCTGAAGAAAGCGACTCCGAGTCTGCGGAGGAGAATGCAGAGGAAACACAAGGCCGCAAGCGCAAACGCGGTCCTGCGGAGGAAGTCGAAGAAACCTACATGCGCCGCATCGCCAAGGAGGAAGAAAAAGATGCGGCAAAGCGCAAGGCCGAGTACGCCAAGCGTCAGAAGGCTGATGACGAGTCCGACGACAAGAGTGACAACTCTGACGACGAGGAGGAGTCCGAGGACAAGGACAAGGACAGTGACGACGAGGAGAAGGCTGCCCCACCTCCAGTTCACGAGAGTGTATCCGGAAACGCAAAGGCCAGCGAAGTTGAAAAGTCCAGCCGAACCGTCTTCCTAGGCAACGTTTCCACCGAAGCCATCAAATCCAAATCGTCCAAGAAGACTCTCCTCCGACACCTGGCCTCCCACCTATCCAGCCTCCCCGAGTCCAGCGGCCCTCACAAGGTCGAGTCAATTCGATTCCGCTCCGTCCCATTCGCCAGCGGCGGTGGTCTCCCCAAGCGCGCATCTTTCGCCAGACGGGAGATCCTCGACGATACCACGCCCAGCACCAACGCCTACGCCGTCTACACCACTATCCAAGGCGCACGCAAAGCCCCCTCCGCCTTAAACGGAACCGTTGTCTTGGACCGCCACATCCGCGTCGACAGCATCGCCCACCCGGCAGAAATCGACAACAAGCGCTGCGTCTTCGTGGGTAATCTCGACTTCGTCGATCAGGAGGGTATCACTGAGGACCACAATGGCAAGAAGAAGAAGGCTCGCGCATCCGCTGATATCGAAGAGGGACTCTGGCGAATCTTCAACCAAAACACAGGAGACACCAAGGACAAGAAAACAGTGAAGAAGAACGTTGAATTCGTCCGTGTGATTCGTGACCGCGCCACTCGCGTCGGTAAGGGCTTCGCCTACGTCCAATTCTTCGACGCGAATAACGTTGAAGCTGCTCTCCTCTCTCAACGAGAAGAATTACCCTCCCATGCTACCACGCAAGTTGCGCGTTACCCGTGCGCGCAAGATGGCTAAGAAGCAAGAGGATGATGGAGGCAAGAATGGTCGTCGTGGCGATCTCGCTCAGAAGACGCTTCAGGGTCGCGCCAGCAAGCTCCTTGGTCGTGCGGGTGCAGCTAAGATGAAGGAGGCTGGTAAGGGTGGTATTGCTGGTAACTCGATGGTTTTCGAGGGTCACCGTGCTACTGAGGATGGATCTCGCATGAAGGTTAAGACTAAGAGTCGTGGATCGAAGGGTAAGCCCAAGGGTCGGAGCAGCAAGCGTGCTGCGGCCTATCGTGCGGCCGGTGGTCAGAAGCCATGAACGTGACGAGCTTTTGAAGTCTCTCTCTTGAAAAAAAAATCACTATTTTGTATCTTTTACGGGCGTTGAGCTGGGCATTGGAATTGTTGCAAATACTAGGTATAAAATGCATGATATCCCTCCGAGTCTGAACCCATTCCGATAGGCCGATGGCAGTATACTCTCTAAAGCTCGTATTTCGTACTGTCTCTAGGGCTCTTTCTAAAATCAGATCTATTCGACCTCTAGTATTTACATCAAAATATCAACCCAAATGATGGAACTCTAGAGGTCTATAATACCAGTAATTTACAAAATTATCGCCCGCTACACCACCACGTCAGCAACCTCAATACGCTAACTAGATATACTTAAATGGACCTAGCTAGTTAAGAATATTTGTAAAATAAGAACTAGAAAAGACATGGACGCTTGTGAACAGAGTGGGGATATGTCCAGTGAACATCAACAGGTTTCCGCTTGTAAATGGAATAGATATCCTCTTTCTTCAAGTCTTCCACCTGGTTGACAGGTAGAAGAAGGTCAGGTTCGGCGGATCAGCCGAGCACTGACCCGCATTCTCAAAATCCCGGGCCTCATGATAGACCTTCTAGAAGCACTAGCCTCATCGATACAAAGCTGGAAGAATCTCCGCAATTATGACCCAGTAAAACACACCATTGTTGAATCATTCGTCGCCGACGACATAACCGTTTGCTGCAGCCAGATACCTGACTCAGTTGGGCATTCTGAATAGAACGCCCCATACTTGGCTCATCTGTCTCCTATTCGTCTTCATTCTCATTTTCAAATTCGAAAGCAGGTTCCTGTAACGCTTCTGTCCCTGATTTGAGCCATTTGGCAAGGGAGGTGCCGCTATGTTGATGGTTCCTGGGGGACTGCAGCTTGTGTGTCCGCTTGCTGTGCCGATGTACCATTGGAAACTGGCTCCGGCGCTTGAATAGCCTGCGGTCG
Organism: Penicillium cosmopolitanum; assembly: GCF_028827165.1. Taxonomy (NCBI): domain Eukaryota; kingdom Fungi; phylum Ascomycota; class Eurotiomycetes; order Eurotiales; family Aspergillaceae; genus Penicillium; species Penicillium cosmopolitanum. The sequence continues at coordinate 3,113,182 of NW_026622678.1, read as the reverse complement.
CCACTTAGACAAGACCTTACCAGCTGCGGGTCGAGATTCCTCGTCTAGAGAGTGGATGAGTTAAGACAAAAGCTTGAAAAGGAGATATCGGGTGGAAACCGGGGAAACATACAGGTGTTATAGACATCCTCGAGTGTATCCAGACACATATCGCGGGCTGGGGGCCGGAACATGATCAAGTACCTAGAAAGCGGGAAAGTCAGTCCTGCGGAAAGAAAGCGATTAGGGGACGAGAAGGGAAGTGAATCTTACATAAGTGCCTGAACGCAGAGATTCACACGTTCGGGATCCCTTGCGAGACTCGCAATGCGCTGAGTGATGGGGATAGTGATTTCGGGTGTTTCGCTAAGGAAGCGCACCAAGACCTTAATATCCTTCGAATCCAAGTATGGCAAAAATCCATCCAAGAGTCGTGTCGCCCAGTAATCATAATGAAGCGCGACAACAGGTTCCTCGTCTGACTCCTCGCTCTCATCACGTTGCTTCGCTGCTGCCTTCATCTGTATTCTATCATTGTACCACTCCTCATTGAGCCAAGTAATACCGATATTAAGACGACCACGAAAGTCTTCCAAAATGTATCGATAAAGCGTCTCGCGAATGGAGTCTGAAATCGTCGTTTTGCGAGATCCAACCGCCGACTCCCCTTTGCCAGTCTTATCACTTGCTTCCAGGCCAGCTGGGGCGCGAGTGGCAAGGCGCGTGAGGAGGACGACCCAAGCATCTTGATTAAAAGTACTTCCGGCCAGCCGGGAGAAACCGAGCTGTTGGGTTTTGTTTTTGCCAGAGGCTGTTGATGCTGGATCGGGCTCGGTCAAGTGAATCATGCTGAAAACGCGCGAAACAGCACTGCGGCCGACTTCGGCGGCGTCTTCTTCGCTGAGAGGTGGCGGCTGAGGTAGGACGAATGGACCCAGTGATACTAGATCTGGTTGTAGCTCTGCTGCTTGATCTGGCGCAGTAATGCCCTCGCCCTCGGCACCTTCTGCTACATCCATGGGCTCATAATCTGGCTCATAATCGTCGTCATCGTCTAGTGAGGTCGCGTTCTGCTGCTGTTGGCGCTTCAAGTTTTGCTCTTTTGTTATGGTCTCTAGTCGATTCCGGACGGCCTGAAAACGTATTAGCTAAAATCTCTCACAGAGAATGTTCAGATGTAGATGCTTACATCAACAGCCTGTGTAAGCGTGGACGGGTTAACATGTTGCAGTAGAGGCAGCGTGATCTTCATGACGAGTTCGGCGGGAAGCTGTTTGACATCAAATGAGGACAGTCCGACGTCCTCGGTTAATGTAAATAGCTGGTCGTAGCTCGTAGGTCCTGGAGGCAGCGGGGGAATCTTGAGAAGTGGAGGAGTAAGCGCATCCAAACGAGCACGCTTCGCGGTGTCTAAACCATCTGTTGGTTCAATGGGAAATGCTCGTTTCCGAGATGCGTCATCTACTTCCTCCAGTCTGGATTGCATAAGACGCTCAATGTACATTTGCATCTTACCCACGTAAGGGTGGTTCGGGTTCTTCTTCATTATGTTGACAAGTAAGGCCCTAGCTGTGCGCTCCATTGATTTGACATTGACTCGGACGGTTGGCGTAAATGGGGGTCGGACATGTCTAGTTGGGAAAAACTCAAGAACGGTATTGATGATCTTGTTGGCGATAGACTGGCGAGTACGGACGAGTGGTGAGAGACAGTTCAAAGTTGCATTGACGATTAGCGCATCACTAGGAGGGGGTAAGTATAACGTTTTTCTATCGAATGTCACGGGTATGATGTCGTACCATGTCTCTTCTTGGAAAACGCCCAAGAGTCGATCAAGCAGGCCCGATGCTTCAGCCTCGAGGTGAGAGATTTTGAGAACAGGATGAGTACGAGGAACAATGGCCAGTGAGGTCTCATTTTGCTCAGGTCGCTATAAGAAAGGTCAGCATTGAGGGGGCAGCGCAAGGTAAACTTATAGAACATACCCTTGGGTCCGAAATCAGTCCTGGTGTCTGAACTTGAACCACGCGCTGTAGGAACTTGACGCAGCAGATCTTGACTGGACATGGGAAAGAATCCATCTTTCGCAAGATGTCTTCCTTAATCGTTGTCATCGTCTCCCATGACTTATTATCCCCGGGGTGATTCACGCTGAAGACCGTTAGTATAGAAAACCAATTTGACTACTCTCCAAAACATACATATGTCGAAAGACCAAGGGGTACAAGCTGGCCGCAGTTTGAACCAAGCCCTGTAGTACGGCAACATCTGTCTCGGGAAGAGCTAAGGTGTCTTGAATGGTCTGGAGCACATTAGGCGCAAGTTGTTCCTTCAAAGGCGCGGACAGAACCGGGCTAGAGAAGGTCTCAGCCATAAATTCTGCCCCCCCCATCTTCGCAATTCTACCCTCGAATTAGCCCCGACGATAGGCAGGATTCCATTCACGATCTGCGGGTACAGAGCTGCGTCGCCGAGGACGAGGTTGCGAGCTGCATTCAGCTGATTGAGTTGTACGGCCGTTTGAGCCATCGCGGAAACGGTGGGATCTAACTGAGGATCTTATGGAGGGTGGGAAATCGAGGAAACGAGGTCGGCGCAATGGACGATCACTGCGTGTTTGCCTGCTTCTCGGATCGAAACGCGATCAAAGCAGCGCGCTGCTAGGGGACAGCCACGCGCTAATGGTTGGAGATATTTCGATAGATCGTAGGCGATGGGCGGCCACGGGGAGGTAGGACTGAAGGGAAGGCGAGTTGTGGCCTTGAAAGCTCTGGAAACAAAGGATGGATACGTAGGGAGGAGCAAAGGTCCGTAGGGGCCGAGAAAAGTTGGGGAACTGATTGATCGATATCGGGCGCGGTGGTCTACCCTGGCACGCCAGAGTTATTGTTACAACACGAGCGACTAAGCATGAACGACTAAGCACAATCTAAAAGAACAAGTGAAGAGGAGTTAACTTCTAAGGAATATTACAATACTTTCTTTCAGTCCAATCACTTTTAAAATAACTCTAGAATAGCAATCTGCATCAGGGACCGCTTCTGATGGGCTGACCATTTGCCAAGACTTGATCTTCCGCACTGACCAAATCAACTTCGACGTTGCGCTTCGTTCCTTTAGGACCTACCCAACACTTTCACCATGGCCGCCGGAATGTCAGTTGATCAGTTGATATAATTCCTACTGAAATGCTCGCCCTGAACTGACTTTGATATACAGCTTCAACTCCACATACTACGGTAAGGATTACCGTGCCGGTGCCGCCCTCCTCCGTGCCCGCCGGCCATTCCTTGTCAAGAACGCCCTGACTGGTTTCGGACTCTTCGCCTTCACAATCGGTGTCTGTATGTAATCCTTGATAGACAATGCTCCCCATACCCAGTTATATGGCCTCTCCTGCGACCCAGACGTCCCGGCGCAGAGAGAAGATCATACCACCCGTTGCCTACGACGAACCCTCCCCACCTCTTCAAACTTGCCATATCTTTGACATAAACACTCTTGCGGATGAGAAATTAACCATCGTACTTTGAACAGATGCCTACACTATCAAGGCCGTCGGCCAAGAAGAATTCTCCGACGTAAAGGTCCCCGAGACCCCCGCTTCGTCCGAGAAGAAATAAGAGCAATACAATATCGAGGCCCTTCGAGGAATTGGGTACTGAGTCAATTCCAAAGGGGGTCATTGAATTGTGATTTCTACGTGTACCATATAACCGCATCGATTGCGAGGGGTGGAATGGGAAGAACCCTAGAGGCCCGCCAACACGGTCTCCTCTCGGCGGAAAATCAGCAACGGAGCACTTTGGGGTTATGGAGTCTTTTAGTTTGGACAGGTCATGATTCTTGACTTGTGAGCTCAGCGGCTTTGATTCATTGGCATCTATGATAAGATATCTTGTACAGGGTGGATTTGCTGGGAATAACATGTACTAGCAGACAGTAACTATTACATTGACCTTATCTGAAATCCACATTTCTCTTCTCTTTCTTTACCCACTAGTACCTAGGTAGTACCCTAGGTATCTACTGCACCAGACACGGTGAGATAATTTCTCCAAGCGGTTTCATTGTATACTATGCGAAGCTATTTCTACTCAAGTATATCCATATCACCCGCAAAGAAAACACAGGGATCAAAGCCCTGCTTTCGTAGAAAGAAGTGCAATCACAAAAGAATTCAGAAAATACGGAGATCATTTCCTAGTCAGAAGAGTTTACTCAGTTCGCAGAACGCGAGGTCCCTTCTTCTTAGTCGCGCGCTTGCGCTTCAGATCCTTGTCAAATGAAACAGCGTTGCTGTGATCACGGCCGAAGTTGTCGAGATCCTTGACCTTGAAGATACGGATGATCCAGTTCTCACTGGTGAACGCTTCCTCGAGAGTGTTAAGCGTCGGGCTCTCCGCGGGCAATTTAACGCCACGAACGCGGTCAACGGCTTGTCCGGCCGGGAAGAGAGAGTTGTAGTTGTAGTAAGACATTTTGTACCTAGTGATAGGGTTAGCAAATTGTGGTTCTGCATGCATCAAATTGGTTAAAAAAAAAACGTACATCAGGCTGTTCTTCATGGTGGGGGTGGCCTCCTCGTCAACGCGATATTCACCGCGAGCAGTGAAGAAGTCACGCTCCTTGATCTCGTCGGGCCAGATACCCTCCGCAATTCGGACCATCCACAAGAACTTGTTCAGATCATCGCCCGAGTAACCGAGGAGAGACCGCCGAACACGACCAGAACATAGTCGACATCGTGTTGGCGCAAGATCGGGTAGCTGACTTCCTCGCGAGAGCTCATGGCCTTACCAACGGTGGCAATGTGGGTGTTGTTCCAGGTGTTGTTGTCAACAAGAGTGGGACGGTCGGCCATACCACCGATCTGGTAGCCGTAATCCCACCAGGACATGATCTTGGCATTGTCCTCAGTGTTTTGACGGAGCCAGTAGTAGGCCTCACGGTAATCATCGATGATGTGCTGGCTTCCATCAGGCAGGCGGCTAGCGAGCACAACTGAAGGAGACGAGTACGCATTCGAGGTGACCCAAGTGCAGTGAGCAACGAACATCAGAAGGTAGATGGTCAGGGAGCCAGTCACAATAGCCTTCGAGAAGTAGGAGTAGATGCCGACAACGGGCTTCTTGGTCGACGAGAACGCCTTGGACTTGTCCGCGTTCGCCTTCTCCTTGCTCTCGGGGGTAGGCTTGGTCATAACCAGGAAGCTATCAAAGATGGTCGAAAGAGCCAGAGCGGCAGCGACACAGACAATCGGGGTGAGAGTCAGCATCAGACGAACCATGACACCGGCGAAGTAGCTGGAGAGGACAGCATAGATGATCACAAAGACATGCTCATCCTTCAGGTTCTGGAAGCACATGAAAACACCGGCGGGGAAAAGCCAGATCAAGAAGTTCAGGTCAAAGAAGAAAGCAGGCCAAGCGGTAGGCTGGTGCTCAGAGACGGAGGCAATGATAGGAATGTGGATCTTAGCATAGCCGGTATCCCACAGGGAGTAGAAACGTCCACTCCAGGGAGCAATGACGCCAGAGACAGAGAGAAGGACGAGACCAGTGAATCCAAGGCCGAAGGTAAGCAGGACCATGGAGGTGAGAAGCTTCTGGAACTGCTTGCCGGGCAGGTATGCGCGAACAAATTCAGCAAATGCGACGAGCTGAATGAGACCGAAGACACCCAGAGCCGACATATGGTCACTGTTACGAATAGGCAGGAAACCGACGAAAGGGAATCTGCATGCTACCCAGCGTTCCCAATGCATACCAGGTGGTATAGCTTATGTAAAGGCGAGAGCTATAGCGACCCATGCAGAGCAGAACGAACACGTGGAGAGGAATGAGGTTAGTGATGAAGACATATCCACCCCAAGCAGAAACCATGTATCCGTAGAACAGAGCAGTCAATGCACCCCACATAATTGAGCCATTCTTGACAGCCTTGATCCACAGGAAGAAGGTGAAGACAAGCAGGAAAATGGCAATGGCTTCGTTATCGTAGCTACCAGCCACGGAACGAGAGATATAACCGGGAGTGATGCCCATAAATGCAGCTGCAAGAAGACCAGCGGATGGGGAATGAGACATCTCACGGGTCAAGAGGTACATTGCCAGGGCAGTCAGGCCGGAAAATCCGGGGGCAAGAAGAACACAAACGTTGCGAATATCGACAGGAATTGTGAGGAGGCGGAGGATGTGGTAGATGACACCACTGGTCACCATCAGACCGGGGTACAAAGTGCCACCAGTGACACGACCCAGAGGATGCCATGTTCCTAAATGGGGAAGGAATTGTATCAGCGCTGCTCTGTGATACCGGGGGGACCTAACAACACGCAAGCATTGGGAAGGGGGAAGCATACGGTCATCAAACCAATCCCAGAAACTGTAGAAGCCATTTTGGACAAGGTATTTTGTTGCTCGGAAGTTAAACCACGGATCGACTGCAATTGAAGTAGGTCAATATCTCATCCTTGTATATCTGGCCGTTGAGATGTCGTGGGCTGGGTGAGCTGGATGAGCTGGAACGGGGGAATCGTACATTCGTGAATAATACTTTCAAATCCTAGAATTGAGATTAGATTATATATCCGAGCAGTCAAGTTAGGGTCATTGACTTACGGATAACACTGAAAAGGCGACTGGCGACGGCGGCCGCAGCGATCGTGAGCAGGATGATGATCCGCAATAGACCGCGTGTGCTCTTGCCGGAGCTGCCTTTCAGCAAGACATCGAGGGAAGACTGGGCCATAATGGCCTGGAAGAAGGAGCAAAGTCCAAATTAACAAAGATGAATCATGAAAACAAGAAACGAACGGGGCAGAGCTGCCAATGGGTTGCCTGGTGGGAAGGTTGCAAGAGGGAGAGCTGCGCAAGGTGGTCACTTCTGAAGGTCTTGGCGCCTTTCCCCGACGCCACCTCCGACTGCTCCCCGCATCATCCATTCAACAACCAAGCACCACACACCTACATCTCAGCTTTGTGAAGCTCAAAATACTCCTGAATTCATACGAGTACAGAGTTTTTATTCCAGATCTACTGCTATATGATGGAGTTGCCTCCTCTCACCAAGGAGCAGATCTCCAAGGTCATCCTCTCAAATGCTCCTCCCTCACAGCTTTTCGAGATTCTGTCGCAATACGAATCAGATGCCTGCCTCATGTATGCTGGTAGTGGCAGCGCTGAGACAGGTGCAGGTGATCCTGAAATGCTGTGCCTGTATTACTCTGGCTTCTTCTTCGCTCATCTTCTTACCAAACAAATGTAAATACTCCCCATCATACTCCGAATGATGTAGTCGCTAATAATTCGACCTAAAATAGACCAGAAGCGCGCGCACTTACCCAGCGAATGCCCGAAACATTAAAGAATCACGATCCCTCTTTACAAAATTGCTTGAATTTGCTGCGAGCAATCTGGCAGAACGAACATGGTCTGGTCTATCAGATCCTTCGTGGGTTACCGTGGCCAGAAACCCTGCAACCGTTGGTGCAAAGATATGAAAGTATGTACTTGGCCTGGGAAATTCTTTTTTGCCGGTTTCCTAATATCCGTGCTCTAGATTTCTTTCAAGACCAAACCTTGATCGCGGTCAGCACCTCATACGAAGCGATTCGACCAGCTCTAGCGGCAGGATACCTGGGGCTAGATATTCAGGCTGCAGAGAAAGGCGACCAGACAATCATTCAAAAGTTCAGTGATTGCGGGTGGACCTGGAACCCAGAGACTCAATTGCTGTACCCATCTCCGATCACTGTACCGCCTACCGATAGCCAACCCTCCCGCGGCATTCGTGAGACAATGGCAATGCTAGGAAATCGTTAGAGTATATGTTGAAGCATATTATTACGGGACATGAAGAAGCGATAAACGGCTGCAAGAAGGGCGAGAAGGTGAGCTCATGGAATGGTACATCTACAATCTATCGTCGGAGTTTAGGACAGGAAAGCATAGCACTTGATTACGGACTGGCTAGTCGAACACGGAAGCCAGTATTATAACGCCGGAATGCTTAACACGATCTTTTGCTCTTGAGGTCCAACTGTATTGTACAGGCGCACGACACAGCCCAGGGTATGTACAGGACCAAAATGATAACGTCTAAAACGATAAAGTAAAGAAAACGAAACCAAAAGAAACCATTCCGTCTTTCGCTCGCAATGTCGCAACTCGGGGAGAAATCAGACCCGATCAATCGTACAGTAAATGGACCCGAGCAAATACTCAAAATACCCTGGGGACGGGAGGTGCGAGTTTCGCAAAGAGATGCGTTTTCATTCCTCCACTCTATTTAATTCATCGCATTTAAGGGTTCTCAGCGAACTTGGCCTGCAGGAAGGCCTCGAGGTCGAACTTGGGGTCCGCGAAATCGGTAATGACTGTAACGTAGCAACCATCAGTTAGCGCTGTGTCTCTGGAATTGGGAGCTCTTTCGGTCCCTTCGGCCTCGGCGAGTGCCATCATTCCACGAGAATGAATCAATGGTATCAAAGGGTCACGTACGGCCGGAGGATTGCGTCTTGGTCTCCTGGGGCTGGGTCTTCTTCCTCCACTCGGCCTTAGCCTGCTCAATCAGACGCTCCTTGCGGGTGTACTCGTGCTCGATCTCGGCGCGCTTAGTCTGGGAGTTGATGGAGGACTGGTGGTAAACACCGTAGACGAGACCGGCAACGAGAGCCGAGTAGCGGAGGACCTAAAGTGAAGGTAGATGGTCAACATTCGATTTCGCATTGGGAGGGGGCGTGTCCCATCGGTCCCTGCCGGGGAAGATACGGATGATACTCACGTTGACACCTTGGCTAGCCATTTTTGTGAATCTCCGGAGGACGGGAATGCGACGTTAAATAAAGGAGTGGGAAATCGGAAAATCGTTTAACAAGAGTCGACCGTCAATGGCAGTGAATCCTCGGGTTTGGCAAGGCGAGGTTTAGTCGTCCCTGGTCTGCGCGAGTTTTTCCGGCGCCGTTCGGGCCCTGCCCGCTTATGTCATCCCGTAAATAAAGCGCAACACGCTACTACAGCTACAATACTTCGACCGGGTCGTATGATTTCACGATGTCGTCCATGCAACAGCGCAAGAATGAGATCCTGGCCAAGCGGGCTAAGCTTGCTGAGTTGAAAAAACAGCGCGATCTCCGTCAAAGGGAGTTCACCACCAACCGGAACAGCGTCGGAGATGCTTCAGAGGTATGCAGCCCCGGAGATACCACTTAAGGAGCTCACATAGGGATACTAACTGGGTCATATTAGATCGCTTCACCGGTTCCCAGTCATTCCGGTAGCAGAGCTGAACTTGATGATTTGATTTCGCGTCTGGTGGACCGTCCTGGGTCAGCTTCCCTTAGCCATGGTGCTGAGGACCAGTCGCGCCGAGGAAGTCGGCCGACTTCAGTACTCAGCGCCAGCCAGTTGAGTGGAGAGAACGCCGAAACCTATACCCCTTCGTCCAGACCTCAGTCCCAGTCTATTGCCGTCCAGACTGTCGGGGACGAACCCTACAATGCCTCCACGCCCGAAGCTCAACCCCAAACTCATGCCCCGCCGCCCCCTGAACCCAAACCAGAAGTCGTCACATATAGCAAGGGTGTCCAAACAGACGGCCTAGACTTCCCAGAAGACCCAGATGAGTCGATTGGTTCAGATGATGAAGAGCTCGCCGGAACTTCACGATCGAACAAACGTCTTAGTCGACGGGGTCGTGAGCGCGACGAGGAGATCCGTCAAAAGATTCGTGCCGAGATTGAGGAGGAATTGCAGGCGACCAAACAAACCGGGCAAGATGCCACGGCCGCACAGTCGTCAGACCTGCGATATCCCATGCGTACACTTGAAGATGATGAGCTCAAAGCTGTGACCTCATCGGACGATTTCCTGGACTTTGTGGAGCGTTCCGCAAAGGTCATTGAGCGGGCTCTCGATGAGGAATACGATGTTCTTGCAGACTACGAACTGGGTGGTGTAGATGGAGACCTGGAAGAGGACGAAGAAACTGGCAAGAAAAGGAGGGGCATTCGAGAGGTTTGCCAGTTTTGGGACGAGCGATGGAGTAAGAAGCGCATGATCAGTGACATTAGCTTCTCTCCCAAGGTACGTCTTGTTTCATTTCGAGAACCATATCCGATCTCAACTAATCCGATTTTCAGTTCCCTGAACTCGTGCTGGCATCTTACACCAAGAACCCATCTGCTCCCCATGAGCCGGACGGTTTGGTGCAGGTCTGGAATCAACATCTGCAGTCACGCCCCGAATATGTTTTCCACTCTACTTCCGACATTCTTACCGCCAAATTCTCTCCTTTCCATCCTAATCTCATTGTTGGAGGCTCATATTCGGGACAAGTCCTTCTTTGGGATACTCGCTCCTCTCGTGCCGGCGGAGGTGCTCCCGTTCAAAAGACACCATTGACTGGATCTGGACACACTCACCCTGTGTACAGTATCTCTATCATTGGTACCCAGAATGCGCACAATATTTTGACCTCTTCAACGGATGGAGTGGTCTGTGGCTGGACAGTCGATATGCTTTCCCAGCCCCAAGAGTATCTCGAGTTGACTACTCCCCCTCCATCCAAGACGGAAGACCTCGCACCAACAACCATGTCATTCCCACAGTCTGACCCGACATTCTTCATCGTCGGTACCGAAGAGGGTGGTATCTATCCTTGCCACCGATATGATCGCGCTGGAGCCAAGGCCGGCACAGACCATCGCCTTGCCTACCGCGGCCACGCCGCCCCAATCATGTCCACCGCGTTCCACCCTGCTCGCGGCCCCGTCGATCTGGGTGACTTGATGCTGAGCTCCAGTCTTGATTGGAGTGTGAAACTTTGGCGTGTGCGGGCACCGGCCACAACAGCTTCTGTCACTTCCGGCACAGCCGCCGCGCAGGTCGTTTCGCCCATTCTGGACATCACTCGTGAGGACGTCGTATACGACGCACGTTGGTCCCCACACCGACCTGGCGTCTTCTCTCTTGTTGACGGCGCCGGAAACTTGGAAGTGTGGGATCTCTACACAGACACCGAAGTCCCAGTTGTACGCACTAGTCCATCCCGTGGCTCCAATGGCGGGATCTCCCGTAGTCTTAACAAGGTTGCCTGGGAAGAACGCGAAGGTAGACGTATCGCTACCGGTGGACTCAACGGCGTGGTTACGGTGTTTGAAGTGGGCAAGGGCTTAGGCGGTCCTTCCGAGGAAGTACCTGCTGATGAGTGGACGGGCATGAAGCGACTAGTTGGAAAGCTGGAGCAGAATGATAGGGTTGCTTAGCGAAAGGGGGGTCTCCTGCAAGGCCGAATGCCACCGTTTTGCTTTCGACTGTTTTTTGTCTCGCATATCTCTTGACGCTGCACTTTTTGTCTGCCATATACCATATACCCTTTTTCTCTTCAATAACTTAATTCAGGGATATTTGTGCCTACAGATCATGAAAGATAACGTAGACCTGTTAGTTAATAGTTGTGTGTCTGCCTTAGTCACTGCTCTTTATCTTGGCGTAACCTACTTCAATGGTGTTTCCCCAATGCCCCGCGGCTGCAACTGAGTACGGAACTTTCACCCTTCATCGTCATGTCTGACAAGACAGGGCCCGCGTGGGGCAGATTAGCGATCGAGCAATACTTTATGGTAGATTTCTATCGTGATCTTTCCCTTTGGTATCTTGCTAACTCTACAACGCTGAACTGGGATTCCTCCTCGACCGAAACCCCAGACCAGCAACGATGCAGGCTGGTCACTGAATTTCTTAGCATCAATATCCTTCCTCTTGACTTATTTCATATACCGGAGCGCCTTCCGGTTCATACTAGTCTTGGGTCATTGCGGCTGCCTACAGCGGAAGAGATTGATATAATTCTTCGACCTTATCGCTCAGAGGAACTGCGATGGCATGCAATGAATGCATATACAGATGAGATATGTCCCCATCTCTTGCGTACTTATTATAGTGCCGAGGACCAGCGAGCTAAAGATGATGCGCAAATGGAAAAGTGGATTTACTCGGAAACATTCTGTGAAGAAGCCGAGTGGGCTGTTCTCGACAATGAGAACTTGTTCAACTTCGGTCCGGGTCCTGAAGATTGGTGTCAAATCTATGACATCCTCCCCGAGCTCGCTGGTCCGCTTTCAACTGAAAACTTTCTCCCTTACAACGGAAAAATTTCAGTTAAACGATGTCTCGAGCCAACCGATTTCAAGGAAATGCATTCTTATTTCAGAAGGGATCTTGCTAGCATGAAAAAAGAGGACCCTGAAGCGTGGCATCGCGACCCGAATTCAGTCATTGAATCGGCTGGAATGGGATTACAGAGAATGGCCTCAAGCACGTATATACTTATTGCAGATGAGGAAGCCTTTCGATCTGGAAGTCTCCTAGTGCTTTATTTAGACGGCTTACGAAGGGTGGTCCGCGGAGGTCGGATTGATGAAGAACATGATATCGCTAATATCGTCGGGATATGGATGTGTACAGCTGACCTTATGGAACACTCGACCATCTCGGAGAGATATCTTGTTGATGGTGACCTTGGACGCGAATTATATCAATTGAATGAGGAGCTCCTTGGAGATCTGTGAGATAATGTGTTAAGGCTGGCAGGTCTCCGGCATCCAGGATGCCCTTTGTCCCGACCTAGATAGCAGTTGCCTCTCTATCTTTCCATCCACCACTTTTATGCTATTCATCCTCCTCTGCATAGGCCTCAACAGAATTAGCCATGTCCCCCTCCCACCAGGCATTCTAAAATATGGTCTCCATAACGGTATTTTTGGTCAATATGGTATTTCTTCATCTGTGTTTAGGTGGTACTTAAAAGATTCTAGCATAGTATTTACTAAGCTGAATTGGCATTTAGGCGCCTATTATTTTGGTAGCCACTAGTATCTGCAACTGGAATATGAGGGCCTGTAAAATCGATACCAAAAATAGCTGCTTACAGCGCCAGGCATGGCCATTTCCCACCCACTCTCAACGAACCTGGCGCCTATTCAATGCGATACCGCCTACAACCATCACCGAAAATGGCTCCCCTTTGTAGTTCCATCTAGGCGCCCTCTCTTTTCGTCTTGCCTGGACGGGCAACTATAATATGCCTCTTATCTTTTACCCTCTGTCTCCGTGTTCTTGAGTCCCTCTTCATTTCTAAACTCACCTCTTTAATGATTCAATCCGAATTTAAAAACTTATTCTGGTATTAAATGCATAATCTTTGGATTTCTAACTAGAGCAAGCTTCAAGTTAAGGGTCTGCGAGATTCTCCTCCGTTAATTGATATAATACCTTCCCTATCTCACCATTGATTCGGTACTTCTCACTGACTGATGTAAACTCTGACCCCAGTAGCTCGCAACAATTTGCCCATAAGCCTGCAACATTGCCAATATCGTCATTATTAGGATCAATACGACCCTCGCGAATGATTCTTTGAAGACCGTCGAGATAAACAACGCATAACCATCCGCTTTCAAACGCTTTCTCATCTGCAATGACAATATATGTGTATGCAGCGGCCTTCTGTAACGTATCGATAGCCTCGATCACCGATTCGCGATCGTTATGCCAAGCTTCAGGGTCATATTGTTTCGCATTTGCGATATCTCTTTTGAAAAACGCCCGCGTCCCCTCGTGATGCTGTGGCTCAGTATAGTTATCCCGTAAGATATTCTGATCGCCCTCCTTAACCATCCTAAAATCAACAGGGTATGCAATCTCTGGTAAAACATCGTAAATTCGACGCCATTCAGACCCAAAATCAAATAAATTCACATCATCAAGAACCGCCCACCAAGCTTCTTCCTCAAATTGATTCACATTAATCCATGTCTCCATCATTTTGTCGTGGCGATTTTTCTCATCTGCGTTTTTGGCATAATGTGTGCGTAGAAGCATGGGACATACTCCATCCGTGTATATGTTATCAGCGTGCCGCCGAAGATTTTCGCAGCGGTAAGGGCGAAGAATCGTGTCAATTTCTTCCGCTGTGGGTTCTCGTAACGGAGTTCTTGTGGTCTTTCTTTCGCAGTTTTCTTTCGGCTCAAGGGGGGTATTAAGAAATCTAGACACAAGTCCTTTCCGCTGATGGTCTGGCGTTTCAACAGAAGAATGATCCCAGTTTGTCTATGCCAGATTAGCGCGACGACAAGGGTACAAATATAAATCAATTATCCTACAATCAAGTACTGTTCAACACCTAGCCTGCCCCACAGGGGACCAGTCTGGTCTTCCACATCAGACATGGTGAAGTCAGTATATGGAGTGTGGATACGGAAAGACAAGAGATGGGATAGTCACCAAGCACAAAGAAAAAGCGACGTTCTTAACTGCGAGGGAAATGGCCTAGGTAAGTTGGAGTAGGACAGGGCGTCACCTAGGACAAGGTTCTTTAGAAATCGGCAGTGGGGGCTGCATTGCTGATGCAGACTTGAACCGTAAGGAGCCGTTTGCAGGTGAACACATCTATTAGTTATACTAGCCATGCCTCGACACACAACATCCAAAATATTACTCTAATGCCTGAAAGTTTATACTATTTGAGTGGCGAGAGCCGATAGCTAGTCCCAATAAAACGGTCTCAAGGCACCGGACCACAACGCAGTATTCAATTGGGAAGAACATAGTCTCACTGGTAAGTTGTCTATACTCAGTCAAAGGGACCATCAAAAGCGCTCAAATGCGGAAGAATTCAGGACTTTTTACCATATAATACTGTTCAACAGCTAGATTGCCCCAAGGGGGGGCTAGTGATATCATTCATATGGATGAGAGGTGGATGTTGTGGAAGGAGTTGTAGAGAATTGAGGACGGGTACCGGAGTACATGCATTAAGATATTCTTAAGAGTAATATCATGACGATGTCATAGCAACCATAATCACTCAAAACCTAATAATACTTCTTATACGTATCAATGGTTCCTGGCAGAGTCTCAGTTAGATTAAGCGTGGTGTCGTCACCGGTAAACCTAGGCCTTTTGGTAGTCGTAGAAGATGAAGCCGTGCCACCTTTTACCCCAACACAAACACAAGATTCAGTTTTAAGATTTTTATAACCATCACCGATTGCAGAATTCCAGGAATAGAACTGTGAAATGGTTATACAATATTCAGCAATCCTTTCAGTGCAAACAAGAGGTGTATGGGGGCCCTCGGCTCCCACCCTCATGATAAGCAGGACCAATCTCCCCGTAACCAGATGCAAAGGCCTCTCTCCAAAGGCCCTCATGCCAAGCCCCATCATAATTATCTTCCGATCCATCATTCTCAACCCACCACTGCCTCACCACATTCCCACGATCATCTAAAAATACGCGTAACAAGCCTCCACCGTTTACCGCCACCTCATCCTCCACATAGAGATGAGTAACAACACAGTAGCCCTGGTATAGAGCCTACCTCTCTAGGGGGTTGTCATCCAACTGGCCCTCTTCGGCATATTCAACGGCCTCCCTGAGGCTTTGCTCTTTAAGCTCAAGATCAACACGCTCATTCGCGATACGCTCCGGATATATTTCAAGGGTGGCTGCCAAATCAAGTCCTCCAAAAATACTTTCATCATCGAGCACTACCCCCTCATAAGTAACCCACTCTGCGGATTCATTGGCAGACCATAGTGACTCATGGCCCTCTTCATTGGTGTAACAGAGACGAAGCCAGCATCCCGCTTCAGCACCGGTATTGTGAGCGCAAGTACGCAGTGCCTCAGGCCGTATAGGCCGGAGGATATCATCTATTTGAGCTTCAGTGGGAGAGGTTGGACAATTACCCGACAGATAAGGCTATAAAGGAGGTATTCACCAATCTACTTTCATCTCGCAGGGCGAGAAATTGGCGTAATAGCCTTTGGCGACGGTCGGGGGGGACTCGTCGGACTGTGAGGGACCTGGGTGAGATTTGTCCCATTCAGAGGGGAAAAGACTTTCAATGGAGTGTCTCCCCAAGCAGGTACCTCGGGGTTTTCCCCATCGATGATATAGACGGGCATTCTTTCTTGGTTTGCCCTCTGACTTGAGAGATGTGGAAGGAAAATGGACGAAGCACAGATACTCACATAATATAGGGAAGGCTGCAGCCACCGGAACATTTACCAATACTCGTACTAACACTAAGTCAGTCTATACTTGGAAGTGATCGCTCTTTTATCGGGTTTAGCGTTCGTTGTGTACATGTCCGTTTTTATGTTATGTTATGTTCTGTTCTCCCGGATAAGCTCTTACGAACCAGCATTTGCTAACGGCAAATATGATGTTACCCTTTGCATTCTTCCAATACATTCTGCCCAGGTGTACTGATGTGTTTGTTCCACTCGCCGTCGAGGTCGTAGTCCTTCACATGAACATGATCAATATGTCCAGGGCATTTCATTCCGATCAAAGGATTGTTGACTTACTGCAGACACGAAAAAGGCCAATCCAACTCTTTATATAGACGGCAGAGTAAAGCAGTCGGCCTTGAAAGGCGCTTGAATGGACATAATAATTTTCCAATATTATGCTAACCTCGAGAGCTTTGTAATGGGTTCCTAGTAGGCCGCGGCTGAAATCTTGCCATTATTTACCTGCTCTTTGGTGAACCTCCTTTTCAACTCCGCTGCAGTTTCTCCCTGAGTCTTTTGATTTCCAAAATCCGTTGTCGACGAGTGCCATATGATGTGAAACAAAATAAGTGATATTCCATACGAAAATTGAGTATAGATAAAAGGGAATGAATTAATAAGAAAGTCTTTCATCCCCTTAATGGCAAGGATTTTGTTCTCTCCAATGACGCGTATAAGAGCCACTGCGAAGTATCCTTCAGATTAATCTTCCAAGACTTAGACCTCCGCTTTGCACTGGCTTTTCCAATGTCGTATTCCTCCTTGGCCTTTTGTACATCACCCAAGTCCAAATATACATCACCAAGCTCACAACGAAGGGACGCCAATCGGCGAGAAGGGGGACCAACTGAATCATTATTGAGTTCATGTTCATCGCACAGGTCTTTGTAGCGGCTGGTGGCGCGAATATGATCCCCCCTGCGCAAACTATGGCGTGCCAGATTCCACTTTAGGCGGAATACAAGGGCGTGTGGGATGTCTATCGCTTTCTGTATATTCTCTGCATCATAAAGATTTTGGGTTGCATCTTCGACATTTCCCTGTATCAACATAGCTTCGCCACCGCTTACAAGAGCGGACACAATGCCAACAGATGAAACCCCAGTTATCTGAGCATAATGTTCGGTACAATGCTCGAATATGGATAGAGCATGAGCAATGTTCTGCTTTCGCATTTGCAAGTGGCCTTTCAGAAGCTGCACATCCACCAAATGAGTCTTCTGAGGTTTAGACGCCTGGGACTCGGCCGTATTTAACCTGTCAATCGTGATTGCTGCTTCATCGAGCAACATGCATTCAAGGTATAGTAGTGCTAGCCATGTCATGGTTGTACATGTCAGGGATGCTGACTCTCCAAGCCAGGCAGACTGCAGGCTGAGCGACTCCAGAAGTAGGCTCCGAGCTTGTTCTTCTTCGTTGCTATACCTGGCAAGAAACGCGGCAAGAGATGTTTGATAGCCCTCTGAGATGCCACTATATCTTTTTATCAGGTCCGGGCTATTGAGAATGGATATCCGCTGTTGAAAGCACTCCATGATATTTTCACGAAAGATATTTCTCGGGCAAATAGAAGATTTATCCCAATCATGGATCGCCAGAGGAGCAGCTATGATTGCCGTTGTCTGTAGCATCAATTGAGGACCAAAAATGATTTTAGATTGTGAAACTTCCCTGTGCAGAAATTCTTTTATGACTCTATGGATTGAAAGAACCATGACTCCATTCTCTCTAACCCTTTGTTCGACAAGGTAGAGTGTACGAAACTTCATGACGGCGTGAAAGAAAAGTTCGGAGCTCCATTGGTTCTTATGGACAAACAATTGATAAAACGAGGGAAGTGATTCAGCACGGGACTGAATTAAGAGAAAATAGTCCCGGAAAATGCACTCCACAGGAAGAGCAAACAATGACAGCTGCAGTAGGAACTCGATTAGACGATAGTCTTCTCTTTTGAGTTCTTCGAGGATAGCGAGCATCGACTCTGCGACTGGGCTTGTGCTTTTCATTTGCTGTAGGATTTCCCCACTATCCCATGATGTAAGAAGCTCCTCAGGGGTGTATCCCTGAGATTTCATAAAACCACTCATTTGAGCTAGAGCCAATGGTAGGCCCCCTACTCGACTGGTAAGCATTCTTGCAGCTTCCATTTGATTTTGGCCGGGCGAATGAGAAAACCCAAGAAAGAATCGCGCCCCATCATCATTAGAGAGAGGCTGAATTTTTATCTGAGTACCCCAACAGGGCTTCGGATGTCTTGTCGTTGCCAAAATGACGTCGCGCTGGCCTCCATCCGCGAGGAACTGGAATATATTATATTTTTGATCTGCAGAGTCCCAGCCGTCAAGTACAAAAAGCCATGGCTGCGTTCTATCTTTGGCAACATCCTGGATGTATGCTAAGCTTGTTCCGCGGTCATTAAATTTTCGTTGGTTTACTGAGACTGCATTCGCAAAGTCGAGGATGCTAGTTGTGAAGCTCGTCTCATCAGCGGCATTGAGCCAGATGATCATTTGATATGCTTCTTTTTCTCGAAGACAAAATTCGCGTGCAATCTCTGTCTTGCCCGTACCCCCATATCCAGTGAGGGAAAACACACATGGGGATTGAGTAGAGTATCTTATAGAGTTCGAGATTTGATCAAGAATATCTTGCTGGCCATAGAAGTTGTTCGATTGGTGGAATGGCACGAGAAATAAAGAAGCTTCAGTACGGGGGGCATTGAGCAGTTGCTTCGTGCTATAGAAATTCAAGTATAGACCAATGCTCATTTGGTATTGCTGAATGCGGGTCCAATTCTGTCGGATCTTTCTTTCCCAAATCGGAATTTTGAAAGATTTCTGAGTTCGTTTGAACAGTGACAGTGAAGATGTTGTGTAGTAATCTTCAATAAGATTCTTTAGGTTTTGGAGCTCTTTTTCACATCCAGAAAGCACTGCAACTATGTCATGACCGGGCGAATCCAGGTATAAAGGCTTCAGCTGTTTGATAATATGCAAAAGTAGAACAAGCTGGGGCTCGATCACCGCAATGGCTTCAGTTGGTTGGCATTCCTGGATGAATCTGACAACCGCAACACAAGTCTCGCAGATTGTTATCACGGAAGATGTAGCGCCAAGTACAGCAAGCACTTCTGCGCCAGACATCTCTCTGGTGGTAGATCTGTCGAGTAGATGCTGTCGTGGGAATTCTATCACGGGAGAAGAGGATAATTGCGGGGCTCTTCGAGGAGGGGTACGAACGCTACAAATGTGAGAGTTTCGTGTATTGCATATTAGGTAATCTTTACCAGTAAAGCAGCTCTACGAGTATCCCCAGGAATTATTTTTATAGCCGATTATAGATTGTGACTTGTTTCGATGTGGCTCAGTAGACAATTTGGGGGGTGTGAGATTGTTTCCGACTCTGACTAGTTATACAATATTGTTATCCTCAAATACTCACCTTTCAAGATTCCGGCATTGGCGTAAGAATCCGGCGATGAAAGGATAAGACCTGTTATAATTGTGAGCGAGTCCGCCCATTGATCTTGCTGCCTGATTTTCTGACATTTTCGCACTGATCCATGGATTGCCTGTATAGTATCGAGACTTAAGTCATGTACTTGTGGGAGTACAATATTGTTGTATGGAAATACGGTTATTGTGAGGGTATTTAGCATGATAGCATTGTGAGATCTTGGCATTGGGATTGATACCAGTCCCGGGGCTTACTCCAAAACACGGTTAGTGCTGTCTTATACTCGTATCTAGTTATGGTATGTAACTTAATTCAGTAAGTAACCATATTTATAAGAAACTGGAAACTTCCTATTTTTATTCTATACTTAAGGTCTAGCGTATCTTGGTGTCTAGGTTTCTGACAACAATAAAAGAGTACGAGGTTAACCCCAATTTACGGAAATACTACAGTCTAGCCATTTTTCGACACACGACGTGAACATTCAGTCAAAATGATACTCTATTCCCGAGGAGATACTTAGTGCTCTATGAAACAAAGAAATGTATCCTCCGCTTGGGATCTAACTTCTAAGAATCATATGAGATACCCGAGATCAATTCGAGTACCGGAATATCTTCGCGGATTAGTATCCATCCAATGGGAATGAGGTTCAGGTCACGAAACCCAGCGACCAGCCTTCACCGCTGTTGGTCTACAGTCTCGGTTGAAGGGTGGTCCAAATTTGCCTATATCCTCCGTCAACGTGACCGTGAAAGGTGCTCAAATGCGAAAGAATCCAGGGCTTGGATTTCTTAATAGAAAGTACTGTTTAAAGGCTGGTTTTCCTCAAGGGCGACCAGCCATATCATTCACGAGGATGAGAGATAGATGTTGTGGAAGGAGTTGGAGGGGATTGAGGGCGTGGCACAGGAACATAAATTAAGTTGCGACAAGTGCATTCTAGCCTATAAATAAATGGCGGACCCTGAACGCATGATCAACTCCCTCCTACGATGTGTATAGCTCTTATTGCAAATTTACCAAAAGTAAGTATTGGTTGCTAGTAGCCAGATTGTGCGAAGCCTCTGGATCCCGACCATGAATATGTACCCTGCCAGGATCTGCGCATTCTTGGAAGCAAATCGGAGCTATTGGTTATGCCGCAGGTACCGGGAGCTAGGAAGACAAGTCTGGAGCTAAACAAGCATCCCATGGGCTGTTTCATTGGACCGATAAGGTACCCCCACAGAAAGAAGAAATAAAAGCCTGGAAGGGCAACGCAAGGAGTTAGAAATCAGCCCAAAGCCGAGCAGCCAAGTACCCGACCTCTCCGGTACCGATACCGATAATTTGAAAGAGGCTGCGGGGTACTTCGTTGATTCTATTCCCAATGCATCTGCAGGGTCACATTGAGCCGAAGGTACCACCAAAAGACTGTCATAGTCATGGTCTGGCTCCATTGTAACGTCAAACAGATTACTGAGTGGGGTTAAAGATCAACCTATACCTAGAATCAGCTAATTCCAAGTTATACCCATGATTTATGCTATTTATACGAGTCACTGGCATATAGAAAACTTCAAGTTGAAGTGAAGATATAGTCCGACCTCTCCAGCCAGTAAGCTTCCGGCCCGCTGCTGCCCCACGCTTCGGGCGAATGGATCGGCCTGAGAAACTGAGGAGCTTTCACTTCACTTCACTTCCCCAGAGTCCCCCTCTTCTCTTTCTCTTTCTCTCCACACCCCCGGATTTCAAGTCACTCACTACAAGTCTTGTGACTATGGTCGAGCTCATCAATTCTCCCGACTCTCGAGCTTTGCTCCCTCCTCTCCTCGCTTGTCTTCCTACAGCTTTTGTCTCTCCACGCCCGCCACCAGCCCTCCTCCCACTCCTCTCCCCAATCCTCCGCCAACGACTCCAAATTCTCACCTCAGTATCTACCTCCCCGGACGAGTCATGGTTGAAGCTTCTCTGCTGGGAGCCCGCCAAGGCGGACCGTCTCCAGAGCATCGTCGACAGCACCACTTTTGAGCCGCACCCTGTCTCCGGCGAGATCGAGCTCACGGACGACATGCCGGCAACCTACAAACGGATTGACGACGAGACTCTCCAGTCACTAGTCGTGCTGCCGGAGTACAGTCTCGCCGTGATCTACCTATGGTGCCCCACCGACGAACATGGCCGCGGCTGGCGCGTGGCGGAACTACTTCCGCGCGAGAGCCCAGCCGACGACGAAAACACCTGGGCCTCTTCCATTAGCGAAGCAACCACACAAGCAAAGGACAGGCTTTTGGCAGAAATTTTGGACGAAAAGGACGAAAAGTCAAACAGTGAACAACAAGCCAAGGACGAAGAAGATGACGATGACGATGATTACTGGGCTCAGTATGATGCCACTCCAGGCGGCGGGGAAACACCCAATGTGAAGACCCCCGCACCAGCATCCTCGTCAAAGGGTCCCTCCGGACTCTCTGAAGCATCGTACTTCTCTCAGTACGGTGACGTACAACCGGCCATGGATAGCCATGATCCGACTGAGGAACAGCCAGAGGTTGGGCCCTCGTCTTTGAATGGGGATATTCTCGCCAACCTACTACGTTCATCAATGGGTGGATCTGAGGGCCCGGAAAATGGACCTCGCACAAATGGTTACGCCCACGATAACATCCCCAATGAGGCGGCTGCCCATGCTCTCAATCACCCCCGCCCTGCATCTGCTTCCTCGGGCAGTTCCGATGCTGTCGCGAAGCTGGAGCAGGAAGCGGAGAGCCAGTCTACCTACGAAGTAGGCGTGAAGCAACACATCAGTACCAGTATCAAGAGCCTATTCCGTCTGGCCAAGGCGACGGGCATGTCACGAAGCGACTTCCAGTCTCTGGTTCAGACTGAGGTGCAACTTTTGAATATGACAGATAACGAGTGAGGATTTAGTGTTTGGTTGTTGCTTTTTTCTTTCTTTTTGCTTTTATCTTGACTGATACCCATGAGCTACGAGACTTGTTTTTGGCATGTCGGTGTATATTTGGAACGAAATTATCATAGTAGATGCATTCTGGGGGGTTGGGAGCATTATTGAACGTCAGAAACTGCATATTTTTCTATTCTATACGTCAATTCTATTATATCCAAATATATCCATTATCCACTTCTATTCTGACATGTCCGAAAGCATAAAGCGCCCCCGTCAGCTCATTCTTCTATACCGGCGTCCCGGCTGTGATTGGTAGGGCTGCGGTGATGTGCGCCCGGGCCACCGCCCTCTCCAACAAGAAGGACACGCAGCCTCACACGCCGCCCCCGTCCGACCATCTCCTTTCCACCCTTCTTCTTCTGGCACTCGTTTGATTGAGTGCCATGCTATTTGGTGGTTCTGGTAAGTCTATCATCACCTCTTCCCCGCGAGACCTCTCCCCTTCCTCGCAATTCGATGATTCGGTGCTAACGTTGAGCGTTTTCGGAAGTCTATTTACTTTAGGTAGTTTCACGGTCGCTCTCTTCCCTTGATATTTTCTTTCTTTCCTTTTTTTTCGCCCATCATGTCATCCTCGCCTTCTCTGCGCAAGAGAGGTGGCAAGAAGGATACCCCCGTCATCCCCTCCAATGATGGCTCAGCTGCGATGGTCGCCTCCGGCAAGCGACACTCGGAATGGGATTACTGGCTGGCCATAACCATTCTGACCGTGCTGGCCTTTGCGACTCGCTTCTGGCGCATTGACTACCCCAACGAGGTGGTTTTTGATGAGGTTCACTTTGGAAAGGTACGTTACTCGAATCTCCGCGGCGCGATGATGTCCAACGCAAAGGGGGATTGGCCGAGCTAACGCAATTGCAATTGATCTATCTAGTTCGCCTCTTACTATCTCCAACGCATGTACTTCTTCGATGTCCACCCGCCGTTTGGAAAGCTACTCTTCGCGTTGATGGGCTGGTTGATTGGATTCGATGGCCATTTCTTCTTCGAGAACATCGGTGACTCGTACATCGACAACAACGTCCCGTATGTCGCCCTGCGCGCTATGCCTGCCACCCTTGGTGCCCTTACGATTCCCGTCGTGTTTTTGACCATGTGGGAATCTGGATACTCTCTGCCTGCCTGTGTTCTGGCCGCCGGTCTGATGGTGTTCGACAATGCCCACATTGCCGAGGATCGCCTCATTCTGCTGGACGCGACCCTGGTTCTGAGTATGGCTCTGAGTGTTCTATGCTACGTCAAATTCTACAAGCTGCGCCATGAGGCATTTGGACGCAAGTGGTGGAAGTGGCTGCTTTTGACTGGATTCTCCCTGAGCTGCGTCATCTCCACCAAGTATGTCGGTGTCTTCACCTTCGTCACCATTGGTGCAGCGGTCCTGGTCGATTTGTGGAATCTCTTGGACATCAATCGCCGCCAGGGTGCACTTGATATGGTCAGCTTCGGCAAGCACTTTGTTGCCCGTGGCGTTGGCCTTGTTGTCATCCCATTCTTCTTTTATCTCTTCTGGTTCCAGGTTCACTTCGCCATTCTTACCCGCTCCGGGCCCGGCGACGAGTTCATGTCCCCCGAGTTCCAGGAGACTCTAAGCGACAATGCCATGACTGCCCAGTCCGTCGGTGTGCAGTACTTCGACAGCATCACCATGCGCCACAAGGACACCAAGGTTCTCCTCCACAGCCACTACGAGACCTACCCCCTGCGATATGACGATGGCCGTATCTCCAGCCAGGGACAGCAGGTGACTGGATACCCCCACAACGACACCAACAACCTGTGGCAAGTTCTTCCCACCAAGCCCCTAACGGACGACGGTCAGCCCAAGAGCGTGCTGAACGGAGATGTTATTCAACTCCGCCACGTGGGCACTGACACCGTCCTCCTGACCCACGATGTGGCTTCACCCTTCTTCCCAACGAACCAGGAATTCACCACCGTCTCGCAAGAACTAGCCACCGGCGACCGCCACAACGACACCCTATTCGAGATCCAGATCCAAAACGGCAAGCCGGAGCAAGAGTTCCGCACCTTTGCAAGCTTATTCAAGCTGGTTCATGTGCCAACCCGAGTTGCCATGTGGACACACACCACCCCGCTTCCCGACTGGGGTTTCAAGCAGGCCGAGATCAACGGCAACAAGAACATCCAGCAATCCAGCAACGTGTGGTTCGCCGAGACCATTGACGGTCTGGAGGCTGATAGCCCTCGCCTGGTCCGCCAGGAGCGCAAGCCCAAGCAGATCTCCTTCCTGCGCAAGTACTTCGAGCTACAGGGTGCCATGTTCCACCATAACAATGCCCTGACCAGCAGCCACCCCTATGCCACCGAGCCATTCCAGTGGCCCTTCCTGCTTCGCGGTGTCAGCTTCTGGACCAAGAACGACACCCGTGAGCAGATTTACTTCCTCGGTAACCCCATCGGATGGTGGATTGCCAGCAGTCTCCTCGCCGTATTCGCCGGCATTGTTGGCGCCGACCAGCTCTCACTCCGCCGTGGCGTTGACGCTCTCGAAGAAAGTAAGTTCAGACATTGATTGGCTCACCGTAAATAATTTTCTAACCATTTCTATTTCTTTTTTTTCAGTCTGGGGCCCCGGTACCCGCTCACGCCTGTACAACAGCACAGGCTTCCTATTCCTATGCTGGGCCGCCCACTACTTCCCCTTCTGGCTAATGGGCCGCCAACGTTTCCTACACCACTACCTACCTTCGCACCTAGCTTCGACAATGGTAACTGGTGCACTGATTGAGTTTATTTTCAACCTGCAGCCACTCGATCCCGACACCGCCGCACCACCTGCCGATGATCCCTCTGGCAAAGCTAAGGGACGGGTGAGCCGGAGTGTGCGCCGATTCGTCACTGCGAAGGAACGCATGGGGGGCAAGTCTGTTATTGCGGCTTGGGCGGCGACGACCGTTATTCTTGGCGTTACGATTTGGGGATTTATCTTCTATGCGCCTTTGACTTACGGTACGCCCGGCTTGGATGTTGATGGGGTTGTTGCGCGGAAGTGGTTGAATTACGATCTTCACTTTGCTAAATAGGTCATCTAAGAGATGATATTATTTGGCTGTGGGGGTTGTAGGAGAGGGGATGGATTTGGAATTGGATTTGGGGTTGGGGTTGTGTTTGTGTTTGTGTGGAGGATAAGTGAGGAAGAAGAGGAGGAGGAGGAGAGGAAGATTGCGTCAAAACTGAATCTAAGCTAGGCAATCTGTACGATACTCGTATGTTTTTTATCACCCTAATTTGGGACTCGGATAGATGGGACTCGGACTAGGACTGGGTGGCGAGGGAAGGTGTTGATCGACTCATTTTGTGGATCCTCGTGAGGGGGTGCTCCACCATTCCATGTTTTGTAGCGATCTCGAGTTATTTTATTCTGTTTCTGTGTTTGTACTATTTCTTCCAGTTCTTATTTATTTGTAGTACTCCATCCTCGTAGCATCCTATAGCATGTATATGTATCTTTATCCTTGTTACACCAAGCTTGATGGAAGACCCGAGTGTGACGGGCAGGGCAGGTGGTACGGTCGAGTCGGGCCAATGTGGAGTGCAAGCGGGTGACTGGTGACTGGTGATCTATCAAGGCCGGTATCAAATGATATCCCTAGACCGGATGGGAATTGTATACTGCACTCGTAGGACTAGGGCTTTAGTATTATTATACCTACTCCGTATGCCTCGTAGATAGCTTGCGACTACATTCCAGCTCGAAACGGCCCAGAACATTTCCGAGAATGTGAATTTTTCTCGGTCTAGTAAATATAGTTAGTGCTAGTACCGGATGTGTGGATGGATGAATGTGATTGGTCACCCCTCGCTTAGTAATGTTTATTTTTAGGCGGCAAAAGGGCACCACCCTCTCGCTATTGATAGAAGAAAGGTTTCACATGGTCTGGCCTGACGAGATGGACGAGTGCATCATTGTGCATATACAGTGGTATTATACTTACTAGCATACTGTACAATATACTGTACTTAGTATACTAGTCTTAGTATACTGAGTACTTTTTACTGTTTACTGTTTACTGTTTAGTGTTTACTGTATACTGTATACTGTATACATACACACTGCACTACAGCCACAAGAGGCAATAATGCAGGGACTAGACTCTTGACTCTTGACTCTTGACTCTTGACTCTTGGCCTTCCTTCAAACGGCTGACTTTTTCTTTCTCTTCATTCTTGCCTCTACATTCTTCATTCTTTTCTTTGCCTCATTCTTGACTCTTCCTGCTCCCAGCTACCCGCTGTCTCTCAGCTGTCTGTCTCCAGTCTTCTACCCGAGAAAAGTCCCTGTTGATCCACTCCCCACCGGCTGCTTCCCCATTCCGATCTGACTCGCTCGTCCTTCTCGGGAGTCAATCTCGAGCGGAGCCCAAGTGAAACCGTCCTTTACAAGTCTGCTTTGAGGTCTCACACTGCCGGAATTCCTTCTTTGGCCGTCTTAATTTTCTCGCTCTCTCCCTCTCTCTCTCACTTTCACTTTCACACTTTCTCCTCCTCTTCCTGGTTACCAACATCCCTCCTCTCCCACCAAAGGGTCAATCCCACTCCAATCCAACCCAATCAATCAATCCCACTCCAATCACTCCAATCATTCCAGAACTGCCAAGGTGTGTGTGTGTCGCCTGCATCACCCGATCGCTGTGGATTCTGAATGGGCCTTGATCAGCCGCTAAGGAAACTGTGTTGTGTTGTGGTGTTTCGGGAACTTAACTCCGTGCCAGAAGCTTCCTTTGTGACTGACTCGTTGCAATTCTTTGCCTTTGCCAGTACCACTCCCACTACCACTGCCCATCCCCTGATCAACAACCTCTCCCCACCCGCTGTTTTTGTTGCTCTCCCCTTGCGACCGCCGGCCGATCGTCAATCCCGTTACTAGACACGTCGTTTTTTCGCTGGCTGTCAACTTGCATTTGACACATCCAACTCCCCGAGTCCCTCCCGATAATCCCTCCACTGCTCCGTCCCAGGATCGCCCAAGCAGAACCTTGATGGGCGCACACCACCACGATACCCGGAGCACTCATTAATACATTTGCATTATTCTAAAGCGATTTCCTGCGTTAGGGCCAACAAGCCACTCACAATGCCCATGAAGCTGCCCAAGAGCTTCCAACGACGCAAGTCTTCCGGAAACATCCTGGAGGACGTGGAGACACGCCCGCAGTCCTCTTTCAGGGTCTTTGAACGTCCGGGACCTCATAGATCGATGACCGACGGCGCTCCGCTCACCAAACGCATGAGCGAGGGTAATGTGGTGCCATCCATGTTGGAAGATGACAATATCTTTGCGGGTACCGAGCAGCCCCTGGACAAGAATCGGTATGATGAACACCCTCACGCTCGACCTTTGGATTCCCTGAGAATGCGTCTGACCCGGAAACGTCATAGCGGTGCAACATACGAGAGTTCGACGTCAACTCGTCTGAGCTCCTCGTCCACCCTTCCTTCCTCCACAGAGATCCCATCCGATGACACTGCATCCCCGCATTCACGAATCCACGATATACCCGTCCCACCTCCACTTTCCGGGGCCCTACGAGCCGCCGCTGGGAGAACCTTCTCCTTCGGTGGTCGATTTAGTAAAAATTCGAACTCGGGACCTCCCGCTCCTCCCCCGTCATGCAACGCCGCCGGAGGAGACGAGGGAACGGACGGTGTCGGGAAGTACCAACGATACAGCGACTCCGCCAAAACTTCCAGATTCGCACTGGGATCTCAGGGGCAGGGTCGGACGATTTTGGAAAGATGTTCGACCAAATAGGAAAAAGGGATAGCGCCATGTTGCGGGACCCCTCCCCTCAACCTCAACGGCCTAATCAGGTACGCGGAGGCTCTTAATCTTATCATGCAAGGGATCTATAACTAATGGATGATATAGTACTCCTCCTCTCCACCTACGCAAGCCCTTCCCGAGTTTCAAGCCAGCAGGAATGCACGACCCCCGCCTATTAGTACAGACCGCTCAGTTCCCGTTGAGCCCTCCCCTTACTCATGGGACAGTCGTCATTCGAGGCATCATTCCCAGGAAGGCCTTCTTAATGATCAAGATGCCGGTAGAGGAAGGGATACCGGTTCGCCAGCTCAATCCTCCGCCGACACCGTGACTGGATTTCGCAGACAATCACCCGGCCCCAACCAAGCCCTCGGTGCTACCACTTCCCATCGTGCCCTCGAACGCCCCAACCGAAGACAGTCCAATTTCTCGAATTTGCGCCGGAGTGGAGTATACTCTTACGGAGGGGACGCTAGCCCGATTGAAGACGAAGACGCCAACCTGGTCAGAAAATCTCTGCTCTGGACCGACGGTGGTCCTTCACCCAACGCAACACCTTATCTCGACAAAGGCAAGGCAGCTAGTGCCAGTCCTAGCTACCTAGACCAGGAGCCAGAATCGATGTTCTCAGGTCGCGAATCCCCCGATCCAGCTATTGCAGACCATGGCCGCCTGGCTGTTCAGTTCGCTGAAAGCGTGCCCAAGAGAAGTTCCCCGGGAAACAAGGTCATGACCCCATCCCAATTCGAACATTACCGCCAGCAGCAGGAACTACGTCGTTCCAATAGCAGCGCGACGAAGAGTGATGATGAGTCTGTCAATGATGAATTCGATGACGAGGAAGATGAGGCCGAGAAGCAGCGCGAGACGGAGCGACAGCGCAGAAAGCAGGAGGCCCATCTCTCTGTATACCGGCAACAGATGATGAAGGTGACAGGTCAGAAAAGTCCTTCACCGTCACTTCGCCCCGAGATGAGCGGTGCAAGCAGCAGCACCCCCAATCTCAATTCAAACCGCCTTTCCCACCTGGGTGACAAATCCTCCAGCGGCAAAAGCACCGAGGAAGACGACGACGAAGTCCCGCTTGGTATCCTGGCCGCCCACGGATTCCCTAATCGTAACAGACCACCCACTCGTCTGAACAATGCCAGCTCTAACCCGAACCTTCGCGCGTCATTGCAGCCGTCTTATGCGTCGTCTGCTCACTCCATCCACGGTGCCGACCCTTATAATAGAAACAACTTGCCTGCGTTTGCACGCAACCTGCCGCCAGAGCCCTACGTGGGCGCTGGTCTAGTTTCGGGAGTCTAATCGCGAATCACTCGCTTTTGGCGGTGGCTCAGGCTCGGTATATGGGGGTGCATCCTCTCCAGCACCTCCTCCTGGAGGTCTGATTAACGTGATTGCCAATGAGGAGCGGGCTCGAGCCGCTAGGCGAGGTAGCCCGAACACTCAGGCAATGTTCGATCCGATGGGTGGAATGGGAGGTGGCATCCCTCGTCCTTATTCGATGATGCCTCAACAACAGGCTCAAATCTCCCAATCAGAGCAAGCCCAGTTGAACCTCTCCAACCAGATGTCGCAGATGGTGCAGATGCAAATGGACTTTATGCGGAACATGATGGCTCTGCAAGGCGGACAAGGCACTCCGCCACCAATGATGCCGGGCATGCAAATGCCTCCCGGAATGGGTATGCCAGGTATGCCAATGCCAGGCATTCCCACCGGTCCTCCATCAATCAGCGGAGGACGACCCGTCTCCATGCCAAACGCAGCCGGCGGCGCCCAGCCAAACTTCGACCAACGAACCCTCGGCCTCCTCGATCCCAACAACATCGCCAATCGCCGCGGTTCTCCCATGCCCAATATGACCGGTTACCCATTCCCCAACAAGAACCCCGGCTACGCCGCCTCCATCGCCCCATCAGAGCGCAGCAACGCAGGTCTGGCATCCCGCTACCGCCCCGTCTCGATTATTAATAACGAGAACGAACGGCCCGGAACATCACCGCATCTGAAAATCTGGAATGATGAAAATCATCTCTCCCCCCATGTCCGCGTCTCGCTCGCACTCTAGCCTCGCAAAGTCCACGACCATGGCTACCGTTACCGTGCGACCGGTCTCACAAACGGGCCAGTCTCCGTCGGGCCGTCATCAAGCTCAGTCCGGCTCTGGGGATGACGATGAGGACGAGGGTTGGGCTGATATGATGAAGAAACGTGATAAGAAGAAGAATAGCTGGAAGATGAAGAGGACTACTTCTTCCTTTGGCGATTTGTTGGGTGCTGTGCATTGAGTACCCCCACACAATCCGTCCCAGGATAACCCAACCCGTCCCCAACCAAAAAAGCTCTCCGGCTCGATTGGATTGATACCACCACCAATCACAATCACAGTCACAGTCAACAACCACGCTGTATAGAAACACTATGCCCATTCTTGATGTTTTCCTCTCATCTCCGCTTCGCCTCGCCTCGCCTCACTTGATATGACATGACATTACATGAAAAACAACAACTGCAACAACCCACCATCCATTTATTATTACACCCATGACTCTGAATACGATCTAGATATTCCATATGGAATTGTCTATCGTCAAGCAACAGTCTCTCGTCTCTTCTCGTCTCGTCGGGCGGCAGGCGGGTCCGGGTCTTCTCCAACTATGAATTATCCATCCCCATCGAGGCAGGTGAGGCGAAGCGAAGCAAAGCCCAGCAAACCGAAGCGAACTCTATCAATCATCATTAGTACGAGAACATATGTCCCCCAATATTTCCATATTTTCATGGTTTTGTTTTGTGTTTCCCTTTTTTTTTCTGGCATTGGCGCAGGAATGGCATGGCGTTTGAGTTTCAAGTTATTTATCTTGTTGTTTTTTCCTGTGCAGTTTTTGTTTTTTGTTTTTTTTTTCTGTCGAGAATCTTTTGGATCATTGTCATTATCATTGTTTTTGCATCTCGTTCTCTCTATATTATCCGGGCATTTTATCTTCTCTCACATAATACATTTCGGCCTGGGTCGATTATACTATATGATATGATATGATCTTAATTTTTATTATCTGCCAATGGGCAAGTTCCCCGGGAGTCAACTTGAACCTAGTAGTAGTGCTAGTAGGTAGTAAAAAGTCCGATCAATTTCAAGTTTCAAGTTGGTGGCCCCGGGGTTTGGGTGGCTACTACTAACTACCGAGGTAATAGGCAGTGGGTGAACTTACCTGGGCAGATATATATTTGAAATTTCGCCGGATTACAAAATTGTTCAGATACTTGAGATTTTGATATATGGGAATAAGTTTTATTCATGATGAAAGATGAGCTTCTTAATTTTACAATCATTTCCAAGGTCACTTCATATTATTGCCGCTGTTGTACTATTTGATACTCAGGTGTACAACAGGTATTGTAGAGGATCGGCACTGCCAGTGTCGCTCCAAATCAACCATTCGGGCACACCTGGGCAGGTACCCCTACACAACCCGCGTGCCAATTTTACTGAGGTACTAGTAGGTAATCAATAATTTATAAAGTAGGAGTTAGACAGTTTTCGTACTCATTAATTGCAATATACAGGTTCAAGACATTGAACTACCACAACCATTTTGGGGTTAGCGCTATCACGTGCCAGTCACGGGGAAGTCCTCAAATCACGTGTTTGATATCGCGCATCTGTCTTTGATCGCGGCCCCGTCACTTTTTAACATCAACTCCGAATCCAACGCCACAAGGCTTTCCACCAGCTCCATCAAACTCAACAGTACAATCGTCTCGACCGAACGAGCTGCGTCTCTACTAGCCGCCATCAACCCAAGCCCGGGGCAGCCTTGGCACTTTTGAGAATATCAACCGCACATCGAAGCGGGTCCCTTTTAATCACTGGCAAGCGCTTTATTGGAAACAGCCTTGCTAGAAGTCGTATATCTCGACCTTTGACGTCGAAATACTTGCCTGGTTCACTTGGTTATAAATCCT
This sequence comes from Penicillium cosmopolitanum, assembly GCF_028827165.1. Lineage (NCBI taxonomy): Eukaryota > Fungi > Ascomycota > Eurotiomycetes > Eurotiales > Aspergillaceae > Penicillium > Penicillium cosmopolitanum. Next base: position 3,080,947 of record NW_026622678.1, on the reverse strand, counting down.
ATACATTGAAACCAACCCCACGTCGAAAAGAATCACTTTTCGCCTTACATAACATTTTCCACCTTGAAGAATTAAGATCTCAGCATCATGAACGCGCCGGATCGGTGAGTACTAGTTGATTTATCTGCGTGTGCAATAATCCCCTTACCTTTGATTTTGCAAATATGCCCATTTGATTATTTCCTTGTTCCTTCCAACTGAATTCGGTGGATTGGCCTACCTCTTTCTCGGGAACCCGAGGGCTGTTGCTGCCTCCGAAGCCGGTGACCTGGAGCCGTCATGTCCAGGAAGGTGCGATGGAGGGTTGCCTGGTTTCTGGCCTTACTTGCCTCACTTGCTCCACGGCCACAACCCTCCTCTTCGCACCTTCCCTTCTTTCCCATATCATTTGCTTGGGATCGGGACTGTCAACACGATGGACGGGGATTCCCTTCCCCCAATGCCCCCGGGAATACCTCTCCCACCTCCTCCTATGGCAAACCACAATTCGGAACTCCCCTTTGAGCCCAGCAGCGTCACTTTTGCGCGGGAGCTTGCAGGACGTCCTGGGCGTCCGGTCGGGCGCTGGGCTCCTCCTGGCCTCCAGACTAATGGCGTTGATGTGTCAGTTTCAAGGAAGAGAATCTAATACCCAGACCCCTCCCCTCCCCCACACACTCTGGAATTGTGGCATTGTCCTTCCCCCGTTGAACTCATTGCGAATATCTTTCATTGCACGTCTGGCTTTGCTTAATGCGCACCTACTGACATTCTGTCCCAGTTACGAGGCTATTCTGCTCGCGCCTGGTGAGAACAAGATCGATGTCGACGTTGACACCCGTAATTTCTCCTGAACCGCCCCGCAGCCCTAGTACCAAAAACTGACCTTACTACCAGGTCTCCCCTCCGCCGCAATTTTCACTTTCCACAAGGAAGACCACACCCTCGCCAACATGCTCCGCACCCGTCTTCTGAAGACCTCGCACGTTATCTTCTCCGCTTACCGCGTAAGTCATTCGCATTCCCTTTTGTCTTAATGTAATGTCAAGGACTACCAGACTGATATCTTGAGCAGGTTCCCCACCCTCTTACTCCCAACTTCCAACTGCGCGTACAGACGGATGGCGAAGTCACCCCTCGCGACGCAGTGATCAATGCCTGCCAAGCTCTGATCAAGGATCTGGGAATTCTGTCCCGAGAATTCACCAAGGAATACGAGTTGCGCAAGATGGCCAATGCGGCTAATCAGCAACAGGCTGCTGTCGAGTAGAGTAGGGTCGGCAGTCTCGCTTTTTCAGACTCTGGTGCAATTGTGAATTTGATTCTTCATCTGGCGCATGGAGCGGCGCTAAGATTTCATATGCTTTGTTTTTCTTTGCTTTTTAGAAGATTGGGGTTGTCCTTTTCTTTGTTTTTGTTTTTCCCCCTTCACACTGGCCTGACCTGCCCTGACTGGCACGCAGTGGCTCGCACGCTTTAGTCCGAAGTCCCGTCGAAGACTCATGATAATAGTTATGAATTGCATTTCCTCAATGCCATGTATCTAGAATGGATGCCTCTGCAATAAAAGTCACCTTGTGGAAACGAGAACTCAGTAGCGACTCATAGGTCTGGAAGGGTTGGTTTGACATAAACCTAATTAAATGGACCTCAAATAATAACAAATCTACTGATAGGGCTCAACCAATGGGCGAAAAAACTTTCGGTTGAGACCAATCGTGTCCTTACTGTATCTTTGAAGGATTGTCGGGAAATTTGTCGGGAAATTCAACTGGATACCCATATCAAGGTTCAAATTCACCGACGCCAAGACAGTTATCTGCGGGGAAAGACCGCTAAGCTATCGGCTTTTTTAACTTAAATCTTATTCTTCGGGATTAGATTCACGGGTCTGGCTGTTGATTGGTGATAATTCCACTATAGGAGTCGAGAAATTTGCCTGCGGAGAAAACTGGGGAAATGAGTATCCCATGCGAGGATGAGATCTTCGGAAACTTATAAAGAGGGCTTGATTCCCCCCAGATTTCACTTCTATCACTCTATTCCTCTCACTTCATGGGTTTGTGGAACATTTAATTAAGGCTATTCTCGATACCTATCATTTTAACACACTTTGTGTTACAATTTGGCCAGAATGGAGGTCAATACCGCACCGCCCGTTTACCAGAATGACAAGATTGTGGAGAGAAAGGATGAGTCTGTTTATGAAGAGGAAGGTCAGCTTAAGCCTGGTGAAGTCCACGATGCCTTTGGCAACGAGGAGAATGCCGAAATCAAGTACAAAACATTGAAGTGGTGGTACGTATCCAATGAAGCAGGCTCTCAAACGAATTGAAAAAGAGAGATATTCTAACGCGACATCTACCTATTAGGCAATGTGGTCTGCTCATGATATGCGAGTCAGTCTCGCTGGGTGTACTCTCACTACCCTCTGCTATGGCAATCCTAGGCATAGTCCCCGGCGTTATCTTGATCATTGGCCTCGGACTTCTCGCAACCTACACTGGCTATAACATCGGCCTATTTCGCGAACGGTACCCACACATTCAGAACCTGGGTGATGCCGGAGAGATCTTACTTGGAAAGTTCGGCCGCGAACTCTTCGGTACTGGTCAATTTCTCTTCTGTCTCTTCATTATGGGAAGCCATATCCTCACCTTCCGCATTATGATGAATACTGTCACCAACCACGCCACCTGCTCTATACTCTTTAGTATAATCGGCATGGTCATTTCCATCGTCCTCTGCCTGCCACGTACTATGAAAGGCATGATCTGGATGTCCTTCGTCTCATTCCTCAGTATCTTGACCGCAGTCATGATCACCATGATTTCCGTCGGAATCGAAAGCCCCCCCTGGTACTATTATCCAGGCCACCACAGAAACCACCTTATACACAGGCTTCCAAGCCGTCTCAAACATCGTATTCGCCTACTGCGCCCACGTCGCTTTCTTCGGTCTAATCGCCGAAATGGAAACACCTCAGAACTTCAAAAAGTCCCTCTTCATGCTCCAAGGCTTCGAGATCTGCCTCTATCTCACCGTCGCCATAGTCGTCTACTTCTACATCGGAACAGAAGTGACATCCCCCGCCTTTAACTCCGCCGGCCCTCTAATGAGCAAGATAGCCTTTGGAATCGCCATCCCAACAATTATCGGTGCCGGCGTCGTAAACGGCCACATCGGTCTCAAATATATCTACTTCCGCATCTGCACGAACATGAAATCCGACCTTCTCCACCAGCGCAATAAGCGCTCTGTCGGTCTTTGGGTCGGTCTCGGTATCTCTTGTTGGACTGTTGCGTGGATTATTGCCGAGGCTATTCCCGTCTTTAGTGATTTGAATGGATTGATTAGCGCTCTGTTTGCTAGTTGGTTTAGTTATGGTCTCTCGGGCGTTTATTGGTTGCATCTTAATTATGGTCAGTGGACTGCTTCGCCGAGGAAGATTGCTCTTATGGTTTTGAATATGGCTATCGCTTGCTTTGGGCTTATTCTTTGTGTGCTGGGTTTGTATGCTTCTGGTACGGCTATTAGTGCCAATTCCAATAGCAATAGCTTTACTTGCAAGAATACTGATACTTAGGTTAACCGAGTCTTTTGCTTTGTCTTTTTATGGACTTTGATAGACTCGGGCCTAACTATGATATGGATGCTGGTCAATACTGGCATGGGAATGGCTTCTTGTACAATTATTAGAATTGGGCAAACATTATAAATCACGTTACACTTGAATACAACATATTTAACCCACTTAACACAAGCGATCGCCTATTATAAAATACTCAGTGTAGTATACTCTGCTGTACTATGCTGTCTATTTTTGGTGGACCGTGAACCCCTGACTAATCAGCCGGGCGGGCCTCCGCGTCCCTGCGACGGCGTCATTTACGTTGCTCCTGACACCCACCCCCTCTACATTCATTCATTCTTCGCGCCAATCTCTCATAGGTTCTTCTGCATCTGTTTTGTCCATGCGAGCGCCGTGTCTATAATGTTCTCCTCGTCGAATTCCTTCGTCGGCGGTGGTGCTGGTGGCCGACCCGGCCAGGCACCATTCATGCAACAGCAGCAGCAGCAGCAACCCCAATACTCGCAATTCCCTCAGGGACAACAGCAGCAACCGATGCAGCCCCAAGCAACGGGATTCGCGCCTCAGCCGACCGGTTTTGCCGGCCAGCCCTCACCATTTGGTAATGCGCAGCTCCAACCTCAGTCCACCGGTTTCCCCGCGGGACAACAGCTCCAGCCGCAGTTCACTGGGTACCCCGGACAGCCCCAACAACCCCAGCCGACGGGCTTCCAGCCTCAATTCACCGGATTCCAGCAAAACCAGGCTCAGGCACAGCCGTCTGTGCCCCCCCGTGCCACCCATCCCGCAACAGCACCTCGCTCAAGCGACAGGCCTCCCTAACCGGCCCAAGACCTCGAGCGAAATCGCGAACTCCTTCCAAGATACCGGCGCCTCAGGCCCCCCTCCTCAAGTGCCCCCAAAGAATGGCGCCCGCATCCCAAGCATCCGACTGTCGTTCATTACCGCCCAGGACCAGGCCAAATTTGAGCAGCTGTTCAAGTCCGCAGTCACCGATAGCAAAACAATGGATGGCGACAAAGCGAGGGATCTCCTGATGCGCTCTAAGCTCACGGGCACTGATCTTTCCAAGATCTGGGTTCTGTCAGACTCTACCAAGTCCGGCCAGCTCTTCTTCCCTGAATTCGCATTGGCAATGTATCTATGTAATCTGCGCCTGACTGGCCGTGAGCTGCCCTCCGCATTGCCAGATACCATCAAGAACGAGGTCTCGAGCATGGTCGACATCATCTCATTCGATGTCCCCGACACGCAGCCCGCGCCGGCCCAGCGTACTAATGTTCCTAATTTCGATGGCTCTGTGCTCCAGAACAACTCCACACCCCCTATAGTCCAGCAGCCTCAGCCTCAACAACCAAGCAACACACAGCTCTTGAACCAACTCACTGCGCAACCTACTGGCTTCTTCAACCAGCAGACCGGCATGCAGCCTCAGCAAACCGGTTTCCCAGGCCAAAACCAGTCGCAATTCCTCCAGCCCCAGCAGACTGGATTCATGGCCAACCCGCAAGCCACAGGATACAGTGGTCCCCGACCTCCAATGCCACCTATGCCTACTGGATTCGCCTCCGGCCTGAGCCCTGCCCAGACTGGCGGTCTACAGGCGCAACCGACGGGTATCCCTGGGCAGTGGGGCTTCATTAACACGCCCTCGCAGGGTCTCCCTAATATCGAGGCCATGAAGCAGCAACTCATGCCCCAACCCGGTCGCGAAGGTGGCTTCACTACCGCCAATCTTTCCGGAAATGCTAAGGTTGCCTGGGCTATCACTAAGGAGGAAAAGAAGATCTATGACGATCTCTTCCGCGCCTGGGATGGTTTCCGAAAGGGCTTCATTAGTGGCGAGACTGCCATTGAGATCATGGGTCAGAGTGGTTTGAACCGAAACGACCTCGAGCGGATTTGGACTTTGGCCGATCCTACCAACCGCGGACGTCTGAACATGGACGAGTTCGCCGTGGGAATGCACTTGATCTACCGAGCTCTGAACGGATATCCCGTTCCTGCTCGCCTGCCCCCCGAGCTCATTCCTCCCTCTACTAGGCACCTGAATGATTCCATCGGCACGGTCAAGTCGCTTCTGTCTCAAGATGCCGAGACCCGGAAGACCACTGGGGCATTCTTGCAGCCTCAGAAGACGGGAGTCAGCTACTTGAAGGACCACTCCTTCCGCGGTGGCCCCAATAACCAATCTGGAGCCAGTCGCAAGGACGCGACCATGTTTAAGAACAATGATTCTGCAGGCGGTTACCGTTCAAGCGCCCGTCGTCGTGTTGGTAACGATGCTCGCACACCATCCCCGGCTCCTTCCTCCCAAACCTCCGAGGGCGACGATCTCAGTCCTGACCAGCTGCGAAAGAAGATTCGCGAAGCTAAGGTTATGCTTGATGCTGTTGACTTCCAAGACGAGAACCGTGCTGAGGATGATGATGTCCATGATCGTCGGGACCGCCGTGAAGCAGAGAGCCTCATGGAACGGATTCGTCGTGTGCAAGACGACATCGACACCCATCCAAATGCTAGCTTCCGTCAGCTTGACAGTGGAGCCGAGCGCCGATCCCTCCGTCGTCAGCTCCAAGGCTATGAAGACCAGGTCCCGCAGGCTGCTTCCGATGTTCGACGTATTGAGCGGGAGATTGCTGAGGCCAAGCTTGAACTTTTCCGCCTCAAGGATGCCAAGGCACACCCCAGCAGCGCTGGTAACATTGTTGGTACTGGACCCGGCGGTGCGATTACCGAGGCAGATCGGATCAAGGCTCGCGCTCGCGCGCGTATGCAGGCTCGTGCTGCTGAACTGTCAGGGCGTCCTGCTCCCGCCGCGGAGGGTGATGACGGCGAGGCTGCTCGCCGCTTGGAGAGCGAGAGCGCTGACGTGAAGGCCGAGCGAGAGCGTAACGACGTTATGACCCGTGACGTGGAGGAAAGCGTTCGGGAATTTACCCGCAGCCTTGAGGACAGTCTCCGCGACGAAGGCGAGAATTCCACACGCGAACACGAGAAGCGTCGTTGGGAGGATGCCCTTGGCGTGGAGGATATCATTCGTGACTTCATCTACGATTTGAGTCGCAACAGCAAGACCGCGCATGTGCGCAAGGATGAGTAAGTTGAACCCTATCGATTCTTTACATAACTATATTAACACAATGCCCAGTCGTGAGCGCTCAACCCAGGAGCAGCGTCGCACCCCTGTTGCCGAGGAGGCACCGGCTCGTCCTTCTATGCCTCAATCTACCGACTCCTCAAGCTCTGTACCCGGAAATACACACGAGGACCGCGTTGCTGCTGCTAGGGAACGCGCACAGAAGCGTATTGCCGAGCGCATGGCTGCTGCTGGCTTGAAGCCTGCCAGCTCCGAAGAGACCCTTGTGCAACGCCAGGAGCGGGAGAAGAAGGAGCGCGAGGAGCGCGTGCGACGTGCTGAGGAGGAAGATGCCAAGCGGGAGCAAGAGAGATCACGCCGTTTGGCCGAGGAGAAGGGTGGTTCTGCACCCGCAGCAGCTGCCCCCAAAGCGGCGGGCAAGAAGCCCCCACCTGCTCCTCCTACTCGCAGAGCCCGGACCGATAGTGCCGGTCAAGCTGACTCGAAGAAGGCGGATGAGGCTGCCAAGGAACATGCTGCTCGTGAACAGGCCATTAAGGAAGAACAGGAGGCCCAGGAGGCAGAGACCAAGCGTCTTGAGTAAGTAGCTTCGAGTGAACCTTCTATATCGGTAATTTTGTACTAATTTGATACTAGGGGCGAGGCCCAATCGCACGTGGACGAGTTCGAGAAAGAGAAGGAAGCCCAAGCGGCCCGACTCCGTGCTCTCGAGGAGCAAGTCCGACAGGGCAAGGTTAAGAAGCAAGAGGAGAAGCGCCGCAAGGCCGAAGCTGCACGCGAAGCCAAGGACAACGAAGCTCGTCTTGCAGCCCAGCGTGCCGAACTCGAGGCTGCCAAGGAGCGTGAGCGGCAATTGCAGCTTGAACTCGAGGGCATCGACGATGAGAGCTCTTCAGATGACGAGGGCCCTGAGGATATCACTCCTCAGCACAGCACTCCCACTCAGAGCCAGGTTCTGAGTGCGCCGCCACCCGTTCCTACAATCTCCATCCCCGAGCCCCCCGCGCAAGAAATCGAGAAGGCCTTCAGCCCCGAGCCCCAGCCTACATCTCCTGAGAGCACTCGCTCCCAGCCAGCAGCTACCCCCGATGCCGAGTCCAAGAACCCCTACTACAAGTCCTTGGGCCAGAGCCAGCCACCTGCAGACTCAACCCCAGCGACCTCACCTCCTGCAGCCCAGTCCACGAACCCCTTCCACCGTCTCCAGCAACAAGAAGCCATCAAGCCAACCTTCACCGGTGCCGGCCCCCTGGAGCGCAAGAGCCGTGCTCGCCCTGAGGAAGACGATGACTGGTCCGCCGCCGGCTCCGACGCAGACTCATCTGACGACGACGATGAGCGTCCAGGAGGTGGTAGCGCCAAACAGCTTGCTAGCATCTTGTTCGGCACCATGGCCCCTCCCCGTCCTCTAAGCGCCATGGACGAAGACAAGCCCTCTTCCGAATACACCACCCCGGTCCAAGAGAGCCCTATCGCTCCTCCTCCTCCCCCCCTCCCCCCGCACCCGCAGCTGTCCCCGAGCCCGCCAGTGACGATGTCTCATCTCCTGCCGCACCAGCTGGTCTTCCACCCCCTCCTCCACCACCGCCTCCTCCCCCAGGAATGGGTTCTGCACCCGCAGCACCGCCCCCACCACCCCCCCTCTGGGGCCCCTGGTGCTCCACCCCCACCTCCCCTGCAGCAGCAGCTCCTCCACCCCCACCCCCTGCCGCGGCTGGAGCTGGAGGTGGCGGTGACAACCGCTCAGCTTTGCTAGCTTCCATCCAGGCCGGAACGGGATTGAGGAAGACGAAGACGAACGACCGTAGCACTAGCTCGTCTGCTGGTCGCGTGTTGTAAGTTTTGTTTCGTTGTGGAGGCAGAGGCAGTCATAATCGAACCTTTGGAACATAGTTGTACAGAGAGAAAGGTAGTTGAGAGTCTGGACTTGTTATATTCTTTGTGGAATTAATGGATTGATCGGATCGGATCATTCAATTCAAATTCAAATTCAGGTTTAGGTTCAGGTTTAGGTTCGACTTGGTGCTGGGTAGTTAGTTATATCCATGGATGTTGTGTGCGTTGGTGGTAGTTGACTCTTTATGTAATTCTTTACAATACTTATTGGTTGCTTTTTTTGCTCTCACTTTTTATAACTTGAATTGTTCTGTGTTAGTGTGTTCCTAGGAGTGGTACTTTCTAAAGGTTGTAAGCTGAAGAGGTGCCCATCCATGGCCAAAACGGTTCTGCATCTACTAAGCAAGATAATGAGAATTCAATTCATGTCCGGTTTGTCAACAGACTGCAACCTTGACCTAGGATATAATCCAAACCTTGGGGAAGATCATAAATGATACGCCGGGTATGGAATGTAACCTGTAAACACCTAGATATCGAACCCTCCTCACTCACCTCCCGAAATCTTGATCAACAGACATCAATCATATCACAATTTGAAGAGAACTGGCTTACAAAATGTATACAGCAGCGCCCGAAATCGCCGCCTTCCAAAGTTCCATGTTGAAAACAGATATTCTTTTTCAAACCCTAATCAGATGGATGATACTGGAAAACAATACTTCTTGTACCTACCCGTAACAGCCTTGGAATATAAGCTTCATTTTATAGATCATTAGACAGACACAGCAACCAGCCAGCCACTCTCATGAAGCAGACTTCTTTCCCTTCACACTCCCCTAGGCCTCCTCTTCAAGTAGATACAGTGCTCAAATGTCCTTAGTCTAATCACTCGCCGAACCAATTACCCTACTCCTGAGATCCTTACCAGAGTGCCGGTACAGGTCATAGGAACTATTGTTTAACCCATCCGGCTAGTAGTTGCACAAAACTTCCCAGCATATTCACGTCCCGGAAATCGTTGCCATCCGAATGTCCCATTATAAGCTACCGGCCCCTCTATACCCCTCTTTCTGCGAGGTTTGTAACAACTGTGAATTGGGCTAAGCGATAGGGTTACCCTCCGGGCTACAAATCCCTAGCTGTTTTTGGCTTCAACCTGGTCCCCCCCCTCATTTTAGCGGCTAGGAATATGAGGAGACTAGTGTCTCTCCGTGTCTTTTCCATCGCTTTCCCACTTTTCAGTGATATGATTGGATACTTTGACTCTCAGACCCCACAACTTCGTATATGCGAGCCGGAGGGAGTGGTGATTTGAGGGAATATGGCCGAGTATCAGGGGTTGCGGCTCCTCGTATATAATCACTTGATCTGCAAGCGAATAATGCGCCACGGTGTTTTTCAAGTTCTCATGGCCTACTCCACCCTTATACTATAGTACATAGAATTTGAAACTTCAAAGAGTTCGATTATCAAATTGAGCCTTTCAAATTCAACTCTGAGCGGAAATGAATTTGAGTCCGGGTTCCGAACAACCCTCCAAATCTAAAAGAAACCGAATTCAACAAGGATGGTGGAAATTTCGCAAAACCCTAGGTTTGCAGTCAGCCTTGGCTCATTCCCCATCCGGTGTTCCAAATTCATCAGAAGCGCTTCAAGCACAACCATCAGCTAGTAGTCAGTCAACTTCCTATGGTCACTATTTCCCCTCAGCACATTGACTAATAAGACGATCCAGCTTTCGCTAATAGTACTAGCCAACCAACAGCTGCATATCAACCAACAGCTCTACATCAAGCAATAGCTCCATATCAACCAACAGGTCTATATCAACCAACAGGTCTATATCAATCAACAGCTCCATATCAGGCAACAGCTCCGAGTGGAAGCCAAACAGCAGCTCCAAATCAACCAACAGCTCCACTTCAAATAGCAGCTCCATATCAACCAACGGCTGCATATCAAGCAATAGCTCCACGTCAAGTAATAGCTCCATATCAACCAACAGGTCTATATCAATCAACAGCTCCATATCAGGCAACAGCTCCGAGTGGAAGCCAAACAGCAGCTCCAAATCAACCAACAGCTCCACTTCAAATAGCAGCTCCATATCAACCAACGGCTCCATATCAACCAACGGCTCCATATCAACCAACGGCTCCATATCAACCAACGGCTCCATATCAACCAACGGCTCCATATCAACCAACAGCTCCATATCAACCAACAGCTCCATATCAACCAACAGCTCTACGTCAAATAGCAGCTCCAGGCCACATAAGAGCCCCAAACCAACCAATAGCCTCAAGTCCGGAGAATACAGGTCGTAGTCCCGGACAGCGGGAGGGGTGGTATACCCGAGACAAGCACAAAAGACAGTCCAACCAAGGGTAGCGGAGTATATGGCACTTGCAAAAGAACGATCTAGGCAAGATCTAGACAGAATCACAGGTCCTCTACCTGCCACTAAAATTTCCCAAGCATGCCCCAAGCCCGCGATAAAAGTTGGTGAAGGTGCCAGTGTTCAGGGCGAAAAATCGCTCGCTGTGAATAATTTACCCCAAGGTGGAGAATACTCCAAGGGCTCCAATAATAGTGAGGAAGACAAGGGCCAGGCGAAGCGCAAAAAGAAGAAAAAGAAGAGGTCTGGAGATTACGAACTATCTTTTAGTCCACCTCTTCCTCGGAAATGTGGACTATGCCTGGGTATTTTGAATGGAGTTGGGAATCCAAATGAATGGTGTCGCTGTCACTAGCGTGGTGTTTTTTATTAAGATACGTCGCGTGTATTGGACTTGGGATTGTGGGCGAATTCGCGAATGGGTCAAAAAGTTGTAAAAGATTGCTAGACTCGACTGAATTTGTGCCTCTACAGTGGATGAATGGATGGATCATAGTTTCATTTACGCCAACCCCTAATCACTATTCAAACACACCCCCAGGTCTAATTATGAGACAGCATGGTATATACCGAGGATTGAGTGGTCATAATTACACTGTTACCACAAAAAGGGTTGAACATAGTGGCCGGCATACGATCACAAGGAATAGCCAAGCTAACTTGAATATAATGAATGCTATAGACTTCAAATCACCTCCCATACCTAGGTAATGAATGGAGAATGAAAAAATGAGAAAGATATGATATAATAAACCCGAAAAAAAAAAGAGATGAAAAATGCATGATCTTGCCAAATCAACAACACCACATGAGCTTGAGGGCAAAACCCGAACGTGCATGCACGCAAACAGCAGAAAAGCACAAGTGGTGTGTGAGTGAGTGTGAGTATGCGTATGAGTCTTTATATTAACTCGGCAATCACATTGCCAATGGTACTAATACACCAAACAACAATAAGCCCCCACCCAATCCTCTTATCCATGCGCCAACCATTCAGCGGAACGACGATCAAAAGACCAACCAGGACAACAAGCAAGGTAGCCCCACTGATGACCAAGACCTTGGAGATTTCAATATGATAGGTTGCCGCAGCAGTAAGGCCGCCTCCACTCCCGCCAGCAAAGATCTCATCACGGCGAGACGGAGTATCCGATCGATTGAGAGTCATATATAACCCGCCTAGACCGATACCGAGTAAGATGTTTAGCATGGGTCCGCCGAAGCAGGCGCTCAACGCCATGACTGGGTATCCGAGTCTTGCGACTGTGATGTCGGCGACGAGGTCGCCGAGGGAATTACCGACGGCGAAAACGGTTAGGCCGAGGAGGGAGTCTGAGATGTCGAGGATTACGCCGATGGTTTTGAGGAGGGAGACAACCTCGGTGGCTATTGTTGCGATCCAGGATATTGCGACTAGGAAGCCGAGCATGGAGAGGACGGGTTTCCATGAGTATGGGAGAGGTTGTGGTTGTGGTTCTAGATCTGAAGCGGTAGCATTGTGCTGCTGCTCTGAGTGGTTTGTTGGGGAGAGTCGGTTATATGGACGACTGCGTGTCGTGATGATTAGGAGTGTGAGGCAGATGAAAGAGAAGAGCAGAGATATCAGGCCTGGGAGGATCAAGTTGCGTGGATTGAGGGATGTGTCTGCGGTAGTCCACGCAATCAGGGTGAAGAAGAATGGGCCCGTGAACAGTTGAATTGAGACCAGCCAGCGGTTCCAGTCCTTGGCGGACGCTTCTGGGTCAATTGCTGGAGGGGGTGCTGCTGGTAGCTCTGAGTCCCAACGGGTTCGCCTGTAAGAGTCGTCATGCGAATGTTTGTGGTTATGAGGATGTGTCGTTGATATCTCAGGAATGGAATCATGACGACCATGTCCCATGGGATGAAGAGTAGGGCTGTCGGCTGGTAGTCTTATCCTTGGAGCAGGTCTATCAGCATCGACTTGTTCGATGACTACCGCCGGTATTGGGTCTGGTTCGTCATATTCTGCAGCCTGGGGCTCGATGACTGGTACAGTGATTGTTAAGAGAAACACACTTGGTGCGGCAACTATGCCTAGAAAACGTCCCATGATGCTTCTGCCTTTCCAGCCAGCCAGTGTCGGGAAAAGTGTGCATGCAAGTTGCTGAGGGGGAGGTAAGACAGAATCAGGCCACCATTTTCTCAACCGACATGAAGAGCTATCCGTGAGCCTATCACCAAAGGGATCATGGACAAGGAGCTGTTCTGCTGGACTAGCCACTGGATTGGGTAGACGAATACTGGGTGCGCACGATGATGGAGCGGAAGTATCGTCGAAATATATCGGGAACGGCGCCGAAGAGCCTTCTAAACCGGCCATGGATTGATAGCTGCCACTAGTGCCTCGTGGCGAGACTGCTTGTGGCGATCGGTCATGAGTCGTGCTTGATTGATAGTTGGGAGAGCTGAAAGCACCAGGTGGAGCTAGTAGATCGGGTGTTTGGGGAGCATTCGCGGCAACGGGGCTTCCGCTTGGCGATGGCTGTGAAGATGCCGAGGGAGAGAGCGTTATTGCCACGTTGGTATCGATTCGAGGTGGCTGCACAGATTCTCGAGCGGGCACCTCCTCAGAAGGTCGTCTAACAGTAAGCTGTGGTACCTCCTCTTGACCACGACCTAGCACACTGGGGTCCAGTTCCAGTCTATCAGCATCATTGGCTGACACTGCTCGAGCCCTAGAGCCTTCCGCGCTACGCGGCGACAGGCGATCGTTAGGCCCGGGCGGCCGGGTAGCACGAGGATGGGATGCTACAGATCTGGTGTCCCAAGACTGAGAAGACACATTGCCTTCGTCCGAATAGCTGCCCAGGCTGCTTGTCGGCCTGTGTCTGATATTCCTCGATTTCTCAAGCGAGTGCAGCACGGACTGAAATTCCAGCGCACCCACAAGACTTGCTCGGATCGGATTCAAAGTGTTTCGTCTTGATCGATTCGGAGGTCGATAAACATGCATATTGTCTCGAATCTCGGCTAAATACCGGTTGCGGGTTTCGTCGTCCTCGTCGTCCTCTTCCTCCTTCCAACTGGGGGGTCTCTCGGCGCGTTCCAGTAGATCAAAGTCATCAGTGGATGCACCGAGGAGAAGGGCCCGAGACTCGCGTGACTCTGATGCAACACCCGGGTCATCGTCATCCAAAGGTTGCTCATACTCCAGCTCTTGGTTGTCAGGGATATGAAAATGTGTTCGTGCTGCCATGTCCCTTTCGTGACGCTTCCGACGCCGAACCAGATACCAGTGCCATGTCACAACCATAAAAACGTAGAAGACATATAGAGCAACCATTGCAGCCGATTCCCAGACATGAAGTCGTCCATCGGCTAGCAAAAACATGCTGAAGGCGACGGCGATCACGAAATAACCAACATCCCTGACAAAGCTTCTTCGCGCGACCTTGAACGGCCGAACTAGAGCCATGGAGCCGGCCACGACAGACGTGATGAAACTTGCAGCTCCAATCAATTCACCAATGGCTAGGCTGCCACTATTCGAGCGCATGGCGGCGAAGGTTGAGAAAACATCGGGACTTCCATTGCCGAATGCGAGGAAAGTAACGCCCGTGAGACTCTCGCTCAAGCCCAAAATGCTCGCTAATGTACTCAGGTCGATACATAAGAAATCACTAGCAGCGATTCCGATGGTACTGAATAGGAGCGATAACCAGAGAATCAAGATGAGGAACGCAAGCGGCTTCGCATTCGGGAGGGCGCAGTAGTATAGCTGTAAATAAGAGAATAGGCCATCTTGGTGATCGGGGCAATTTTCACGGACATATGCACATTGATCTTTGACTTCACGTACGAGACGACACTATATCCAGGTCACACAGCGCAAGAATTAGCTTTCAGGAGGCCTAGGGAGAGGCTGGTTATACGGGATTGTTGTCATACCTCTGGCTCGTTATCACGCTTGACAAGAAGTGTGCCCGCTGTGGTACGATGCGCTTGACCCTTTCCAACCCATGCGATAAGCAAGGTCAATATTGCAAGTGTTGTAAAAACGGCTAGCGAAGTGTAAAACGGCCGAACAGAGTACCGAGGCGCTTTGCGGGCCGGCCGCAGGAAGGAGGGTGATGACTGAAGCATTATGGCTTCGGACACTGCTGCATTGTGAGCTGATGAAGCCCTGGAATAGTCATTTACCTGCAGTTTATGCAGAGAAAGCGAAGCAGCGAGTTATTTCAGTCGCGTGTACCCCCTCCATTGACCAGGCATGAACGTGAGGAGCTGAGCTGCCAATGCGGTGAGCTCGGTGATGTCAGCCTGCACAGCGAAGAGTGGGCCGATGCGTTGTCTATTGCATTTTGGGTTTATGCAAAGCCACCACCAGAAGTGCCGAATTGTGGCTATGCAGATAGATCTTGAAGAAATCAGGGAAATCGCCAGGTAATAGTAGTATTCAAGGAAGGGTTTGCCAGTAGGCTCCAATGACCCAAAGTTAATGGGGGGCGATGACCAGGTTAGACACCTGATGGATTAGGCAAACAGCACGTGATAAGGTAGATAGGAAGGTTCACGTGATCACCCGTTTGGGAGGCGCGACTGTCGTCGCTGCCGTGCGATAGGCAAGTCACGTGGGTGTGTGTTTGTTGACATTGTTTGTGCCCGCCCCTCTCCATCAGCTGCAACCACGACCGGCTATCGCAACCAGCAACCAAACATCCAGCGCATCTCGATCTTCCCAGCTGGGGGAAACCGCAATCATGCCTCGTGTAGTCAACAAGGCGCATCATCGCCGTTCCAACGGCGCCTCGACACCTCAGAAGAACTCCCCTATCAAGTATGTCGCATCCATTCGCAGTCTGTTGTACGTGGAGCGTCCGGATTCTAACAGACTATCAGGGTACCTCTTAACGATGATATGGGCGAGAAAGCGGCTCGGAAGGAAGCCAGACAAGCCCTTCATGACCGCCAGATGAATCAGATTAAGGCCGCCGTCAAGACACCCATGCCCCCCCGTCGATACACATCTTACAACCGCGAAGGGAGTGACAGCCCCGCAACACCTCGGGGATCGACCGGTCACCGTGGTCGCGAAAGCGATGTCAGTGGTCGGGGTGTAACTCCGATGAAACGTGTGCCTATTTTGGCCAACTTCGAAGAGTGGATGAAGATGGCAACGGATAACAAGATCAACGCAAACAACTCCTGGAACTTCGCCCTGATCGACTACTTCCACGATATGTCGCTCTTGAAAGAAGGAGACGGTGTCAACTTCCAAAAGGCCAGTTGCACCCTCGATGGATGTGTGAAGATCTACACTAGCCGTGTGGATAGTGTCGCAACCGAGACTGGAAAGCTTCTGAGTGGCTTGGCCGATAGCCGTGACAAGCGAGGCCGTGAAGCCGACGCCGAGGGAGAAGATGGAGACGAGGATGAAGACGGTGAAGATGGAGGCACCCGCAAGTCGCGTAAGAAGGTTTGTCTCACTACGCACTGCAATCAATTTATGGGAATGGGCATTCGCTGACCAGTTTCTACAGAATCGCTCACATGAAGCTACGCTTGCCCCGTCATTTACATCGTTACAACTGAAGAAGTTTGAGCTGGAGTTTGCGGTGGATCCGCTCTTCAAGAAGGCATCTGCTGATTTCGACGAAGGCGGTGCCAAAGGATTGCTGCTGAACCACCTTGCTATCGATGGCCAGGGAAGAATCGTTTTTGATAGCAGCGACGACGCTGTGGATGACAGTGCTAAGACAGCCGAGGGTGATCCACAAGAGTCTGAGGATTCCGATGCGCAAGCCGAAGAGCAGCTACAAAACGAGGACAACAAGGCGAATAATATCCAGAAAGCCAGCGAAACCTTTGAAGATGACCCGAATCTCGATCTCGCCACTCTGGCCAACCAGTTCTTCCCCGACCTGGATTATTTAGACGAGCAGGATATCTGCCCTTCCCTGAAGAATTTCAACCTGGGTGACCCTAACGGTTCACTGGACATCCCACTCCTCAAAGCACCCGAGGAATGGCGACAGGATAAGAATGAAGACGGAGTTGAAGAACCCTCAGGGATTATGCTTGATGACGACAACGCGGTCGGTTTCGATGATGACGATGGTACCTTGGCTGGTTTTGACCTTAGCGGCGACACCGGTTTCGGTGATGGAGGGGAGGCATGGGCTCGTGAGGCTGCTTTGGAGCCGATGCTCAAGGTTCACCGAATGGAGGATGGTGAAAATGCCGATGGGGATGAAGACCTCGATAACGAAGACGCCTACGCCATCTCCATGTCGCATCAGCCTAGCAAGCAAGACCATGAGAATATCCTCAGCTACTTCGACAATGCGGCTTCCAAGAACTGGGCTGGTCCTGAGCACTGGAAAATTCGGAGAATCAAGGACCACACAGCCGCCAGCACTACCGCTGCACCAAAGCAACGCAAAGAGAAGGAGCCCTTCGAAATCGACTTCGGAGCGTCGCTTGATCCATCTCTCGCGGAGTTGATTTACACTCCTGCCAGCTCCAATTCCGCCATTTCCCTACCCAAGACGCAATGGAAGACTAAGGGTCGCAATCTATTGCCTGACGATA
The DNA here is from genome assembly GCF_028827165.1 of Penicillium cosmopolitanum. NCBI lineage: Eukaryota > Fungi > Ascomycota > Eurotiomycetes > Eurotiales > Aspergillaceae > Penicillium > Penicillium cosmopolitanum. The sequence goes on along the minus strand of NW_026622678.1, from coordinate 3,063,487 downwards.
AACACTTCAACTCCCGTCAACTACTTCGGCTGTTCCTGAAGCCGAAAGCTCAAATGGGCTCAAGGAAACTTATGTCACGACGGATCAACCACAACCGGCCAGACCAAACATCCGGCAACGTGGACATGGACGAGGCATTTTGGGCGAATCACAAGACTGAAGATGTGGATGAAGAAGGTGCCCCTGGTGCCTATGATGCCAACTTCTTCGCTGATGATGATGGTCTTGCTTTCCCTAATGGCATGGACCTCGACGACGACGATGACAACCTGCCATTCGCAGACGCACGGGAGATGCTCTCCCCACCTGGCGATGGTACCCAAGGTACGGCAGCTGGCGATGCTGGCGGACAGACCGGACTCTCCGCCTTATTGAACATGGTCGGTGCGACACCAAGCAAGGGCGGATACGGTTCGCAGTTGGTTACCCAGGGCGCACGTCGCGCCCGACCTGACTACGTGAACTATGCACGTGTAGCGAAGAAGGTTGACGTTCGACGTCTCAAGAACGAAATGTGGAGAGGCATGGGTGAGCGCCTCATCGCTGCTACAGATTTCACCTCCGCTTCACAACCAGGTGCCGTCTCAAGCGAACCACCAGCCGAACCTGAGAGTGAAGCCGACCCCACGCCACCTACACCCACACCCCAGCAAAACAGCCCAGAGAAGCCCATTGACCTCGGGGGTGATGGCCGTCTTCGGTTCACCAAGATCATGAACAACCTGAAGGCGGTCTATCCTGTCGAAACACTGCGGGATATCAGCACCTCCTTCGGGTTCATCTGCTTGCTGCATTTGGCCAACGAACAGGGTCTGGTCCTCGAGAGTGATATTAGTAAGATCGCCAGCGGTGCCGCTACCCTGGAAGAGATCTTTGTCAGTCGGGATGTCCACGCTGTTCTGGAAGAGGCGTGGGATGTAAGCTTCCGTCTTTGACGGGCTAGTATGTACCATGTCTATAATAGGTCCGTTACCTTAGATCGGAACACGTGTTAGTCATGAATTTCATGAACAGAATGGGTTGGATCTACTTGATCCGCGGAGTTGTTTGGGAATTTGGGCTCTTGCAGAGTGGCGCTGGGGATTTCTTTATTTACTGTTTCATTGATTCCCAATGCGAGATCGGTGACCTTTTGCATACACATCCAATTCAAGTTCAAGTTGCTTGTAGATCCTTTGATATGATTAATGGAATAAATTCAGACAATTAATTTTGAACCCTTGGAAGTCTCTTTGTATGTTCCAAGATTCATTCTTTACTACGTCTTAATTCAAGTTGATATTCGACAATGGACTCTCCAAGGGCATCGCCCCACCGCCAAGTCCCTAGCGCAGATTACTATTTTCATAAGTTGATCACGCGGCCCTAGGAGCTTACACCTGAGCAGTTAAATAAAGAGCGGTTCTCCACTGCATACTTGAAGTACACCAGCTAGATAGAGGACATAGTTTCGAGTCTTGACCAGTATTCGCCCTTGCTCAGCAACAGACTCTTCAACTCCTTCAAAATGATCGAACCACCTTCAAACCAAGAAACAACCCCAGTCGAAACCATTCGCGAGTCCAACACTCCTGAATCAACACCAGACTGGCTGACACAACGTCTCGCAAAAACCCTCGATAACCAACTCTTCGTCGGTAACGCAGGAGCCTTAAAGTACGACTATCTCGGACGGAATGGCGACGAACTACCCGGCAACCATTACACAATAACATCCGCAGTTGGAAGCAAAGTCGGAATTCACGAATATCCAACCCAAGCCGTATCATCAGATCCGGACTCGACCTCAGACTCGGACCTAGTCCTCCTCTTCTTCCACGGCAACCTCCGACCAACACGCTATCTCTCCAAAGAAATCTTCCAACCCCTCCTCGAGAACGGGATACCAGTCATCGGCCGTGATTTCGTCGGCTACGACGCAAGTTCATTCGTACCAAATGTCGACGGCGCAATGGAAATTGCCGCCATAGCAAACGACGAAGCTGTCATCAACTGGACACTCGAAAAGTATCCGAAAGCCCGTATCGTTATTTGCGGTCGTTCAATGGGTGCATTGGGTTTAGCTGGTCATTTAGCTCGGCCTAGAGTTGTAGGTGCCATTGGCATTGTGCCAGTTACGAGTTTGGATTCTCTAGTAGATGGTTTGGTGGCGTGGATTCCGTGGCCTTTGAGTGATTTGGTTTGTCGTCTTGGGTATCCGGATGCTATTGCGCATGAGGCGTTTCCTTCGGGATTTCGGTCAAAGGTTGAGCCGGGTATTGTTACGAGTGGGTTTGCGTCGAGGTTTACGGATGATATTTGTGGTAAATTGGTTTTTCTTTTCCCGGCGGAGGTGGATAAGTTTGTATCTAAGGCCCGGGTTGAAGTTTTTCAACGGGAGATGGAGGAGAAGGGTTGTCGTGTTAGTGTAAGTTGGTTGAAGGGGGGTCATCATGTTTTACCGACATCTGATCAGCTAATACGGGCTTTGGGCGAGTTCAAGTTGAAATAGAGTCCTAAAGAGCATTGGATATACTACCTAGGTAGACTCGGAGTTTTATTGCTGTCATGGGATGGTTGGAACTGAGATATCGTCCGAGTGGTGTTAAAGTTTTTATATACGTCAATTTTTCACGAAATACATCTATCCTCAGATCATACCTAGTTAAGGCTTTCGGAAATAGTACTACTATGTTAGTAAATACAGAATTGTATCGCATTTTGGAGCACACACTACGTGGACCTTACTACTCTTACTACCTAGGTACCTAGTAGTTGAGAAAATATAGTTGAGGCAATCTTAGAACCATATGTTGAACCTGCCAGGAACTGGGAGGGTTCAAGCTGGTGAACTAGTATGTTTATGGCAAGATATGAATTGAGTGTTCTCAAAGATGAAATGATAATATTTAAGTAAAGAGTTTTTCAAAACAATAACAGCTTGAATAATAAAACAATCAAGCCCTCCAACTAGCACTGGTATCTGTATCCCAACCGCTAACGCCCGTGTAAATCATTTGTCAGTACCCACCCCCAAAGGGGCATTGAATTAGGGAATATAAAATAGTAGAACCATGAACGAAAGAAAGTAAACAGGAGATAGATATGTTCAAGATTTCGACCGCAAACGATCGTATACATTTTTTTCAATAAAGGGTTTTTAATAATTTTTTTGGGACGAAATCAAGCTCACTCTCTCACTCCCATACGCCAGAACGTAACGTAAAACCAAAGCATTCAAGCTTGAAAGTTCTAGTTCTAGTACTTGTGCACCGCAGCAGGGAAAGACGGTCCCATGGGACTGGTATAACCGCCCGGGATAGGCACAGCGGCGTATTCCGTCTCGCCCGGCGCAGCAGCAACGTGTTGCGGGGGAGGCGGGGACGGGGAGTGTGAGGGAGCACCGAATTCCTCTTGAGCTGTTTTGGGGGTAGGTTGTTGGACGCGGATTGGTGGGGCTTGGAGTTGGAAAGAGGGGACAGGGCGGGTTGGGGAACGCGGAGATGCATATTGCGTTGTTGTTGGCGATCTCGGAGCCTGGCCTTTCTCTGCGGCTGAGTATGCGTCAACGGGGGTTGCGGCGGCGAAAGGTGATTTAGGCGGGTATGATGAGAAGCCTGCGAAGCCGGGTGTGTTCGGGGCTGATTGGAGGCGGAGCTGGGCGAGGTAGAGATCATCTCGTGCTTGGTCGCGGCCGTTCATGCTCTTCATTAGTCGGCGCTTGGTCCAGATACGGTAGAGGACTACGGCGTAGATGAGGATGGCTAGCACCTCGATGACGACTTCGATTATGGCGCAAACGAGGCCCCAGTCCTTGATTATTTGTTAGCTTTTGTGTACCTTGGCTGGATGGGGAGGAGGGGGCGCGAAGAAGATTTACCTGAAGACGACATAGCAGAGCGTAGTCAACTGAGTTGCTGTAGATCTCTTCACGAGTATTCTGAGCGCAGGACCATCCCCACATGTCTTTATTATTCCCACTTGATTTGGAGTGTTGGTAGATAGCTGCACCGACAATCCACATAATCAAACTGAAAAAGAAGAAGAATATGGAGAAGACGGTGTAGTAGATGGCGGTCTTTTCGGCACGTTTATGACCACCTTTCCAGTAAGCCCAGAAGACAATCAAACAGGCAAAGAGTGAAACACAAGCCATTCCTAGGAGCATGTATTGAGCCCATGGGTTCGTGCCCTCGGCCCAAGCAGGAAGAGAGTTGCGCGCCGGGATGGATTTTGTCGCCCTGAAGATGGTCAAAGTCACTGCCAGGAGAGCCAATATGATCAGACTGCAACCAAAGTTGACAAAACGAAGGAAAATCTTGGCGATGCGAACGCGAAGTTTGATTCTCTGGACAAAGGTTAGAAACTTGAGTGATTGATTATGTTTGTAAGTAGAAGTTTCCTTACCAAGTCTCGGGCATTTTCTTTATCCGCAACTTTTTCTTGCTTCTCGAGCATGTATTCCTCGCGGAAAGTAGGGCTGAGTGGGTTCAATGAACGAGCAGTGTTGGGCACCTTCAAGTCGGCCCTCCATGGCGAGGCTGGGGGGAGGGAGTCGTCCACATGCCTCGCTGGATCATTCGCCGATACATAACCAAAACCAACATCCGCAACGCCACCATCAGCTTTCTTGTTCTGAGGATCGGCAAACGGAGATTTAGTTGCTGGTTCGATTGGCGAGTGAATTGTTGTGGCCTCGGCGAACCGAGCTGTGCGAGGGCTTTTGAGAGAAGCACCGCTGCTCTCGGAGGAGCTGCGAGTCTCGTTGGCTGTGTGCTGCTGTGGCGGGGGACCCATTGCGCTGTGATATGAACTGCGAGTGAGATCCACTGGAACGACGGGTGCGTAGTTCTGAGGAGAACCGTTGGTGCTATCACCAGAAATCGACATTTCAAGGAAGAGCGATAGAATCTGAAATCAACAAAGATCGATCAAGAGAGCCAGCTCTTGATAGGAATACAAAAAGCCTTTCTTCTAGAATTTAAAGAAGAAGAAAAGACGGCCAAGAGGAAATACCAAGTCAATTGTGTGCTGCGAACCCAGCTGTGTGTGCGTGTGTAACAAGGGCTGAGCAAGATGGACGTTTTCGCAGGATCACCTTGGATAACCGTGAGCGAGACCTGCTGTCCACGGATTAAACAAACACAAAACCAGTCAAGGCGGCGGATGGTGACAAGGAGGAGAAAGAGAAAAACGTGAGGAGACGCAGGAGCCGGCCATGGCTTTCTTGAATATCAATCACCGCCAGTGTCGAGTCGAGGGGCGGGGGCAAGAACTGCAAGCCGATGGTCGCTCATCACTTCGTGCCAGGATCAGAGTAAGCGCCGGGGGAAATAGTGCTGGTGCGACGGAGATCGTGATTGGGGAACGGTCCCTCTGGGCGAGGAGCCTGCATCTTCACACTGTCGGTCGTGCAGACCTAGCACTCTGACTGGATGGTTAAGGTGATCGGTCGAGCTTGTCACAGTGGAGTCCCCAGCCAGTAGGAGGCACTAAACGGTCTCGGGCACCTCCTCACGATGCACGCCCATCACCTCAACCGGCGCTAATCCGCCGATCGCCTAGCCAACCAGACCTCCTCCCGAACCGCTCGAAAATGGGGTGGGATGTGGGATGGAAGGATAGGAGCAGCACGGGGCATGAAGCCCAAGCCGGGACCAAAATACCCGCCAACCCGCATCTCCATAGGGATGCAAGCCTGTCACACAGGGTCAATAAGCACCAGGTCCTTCCCCTGGCGCTTCGCCAGGTTTCGAGTCGAATGTACTCGAGGTCAGTGCGCGGGAGAATGAGAGATTCGGGAGGGGTACGAGTACGGGGTAGTGTGATAGTGTTGGTGGTGGTGGTGGTTGTGCTGGGGAGGTTGGCGGAAGCATTCAAGTTGCCAAGACCAGACTTAAGCATTGCTCTGAGAAGAAATAACCATGAATAGAAAGACACACTAGTAGATGGCTTACATAGCTAGGCTACTACTGGTATTATTACAGCAGCCATGCACGCAATTGTCCTGCCAATTCTCACAGTTCTAGAGAGACTATTATGTACTACCACCCCTACGACACTAAAGAAAAAGTGCTTGGATCGATTCATAATATAGCCTGCACTCCGTACACTCTTATTCCTAACTTCAAGTTAAACAGTGATTCTTCATACTAGTATGTTCATACTTTGTATACCCCGGCCACTTGCACTCCCTAGCTTGTAAGACTCAATGCTATGGCCCTCATGCCTCCAGTACCTTCTATTTTTAGACTCCCTATAATCTAAGATCTACCATGATTTCCACGATAGGACAGATAGACCACGCTGAGCTGAGATCAATGATTGACCTGTCCATTAACTACTTTGTTCGTAGTTGGAGTAGTGCCTTGTTATATCCTACCGGTTGTGCACGACTTTTCAGAGCAAGAAGCATGACTATCTAACTTGAATTTTGGGTTTTCGTGTACTAAATAAAATTTACATGTATTACAGTAGTTATGTTCTGCAGTTAATGTCTAGCATAGATGTAGTTTCTTTGTATATGTTACCTGAGCAAAGCTGGTGAATATTAGATGCTTCCTGGTTGTGAGTTCTTGACCGGCTGTATAGACCGGCAGTACCACTCACTAGTCATACCTCAGAAGAAAAGCCTTAATTCACTTCTAGTAAATATGACACGTCAGTTCCAGGGACTGATTTTACCTCTCAGCACAAACAGAAGTGTTTTCTTTTCCAAGGCGAAAGACTGTCACTAATATGTACATACCTAGGTAGAGGTGTACCTAGATCTGGTCCCCTTCCCTAACTTAATTTTTTCGTAGCCAACCTCAAAAAATAACCACTAAATGGAGATTTCGATCCATCCATCTAAAAAATGGGCGTATCTGAGAGACTATCAAGTAACAGCTGTCAGCTTACTATTGACGGTTCACACCAGCCACACCTCTGATGTAATTGGGCAAGGCACCAAGGATCCTGAAACGTGATGGCGGACCTGACCAAGGCGTTGGAACATTCTAGCGACAATGAACTTAATTGTACAGTATGTACTCGGTACACAGCAATAGGCTCGCTAATACTGGCCAAGCTGTCCTTTCATTCATATCCACTGTTTTTGTCTGACGTAGTCCCGGCCAAGCCACAATTCAGTGAGTCGGCCAGTGATCAATACAATTACAATGGGTGTGAATCCGCGGGGAGAATATTTCCGATACAAATATGGGGGTGTCTGCTGAATTGGGAATCTAGGTGGCTGTTGACCAAGTTTGCAGGAGAGTATTTATAGATCTATGGAATTCAATTCGTATCATGTGAATTGGATTATCAATGTACTCGGATATCCTTCCAAGCCCTGGAGGTTCAAACTGATAGTGTCCTTTCTTCCCTGGCGGTTACCTGTCTGCCTCCGAGTCGACAACACACCTCACTAAGCCATGACAACAGTCATTCTACGTATTCGTGTTTATTTCCTACTCCAATTCCATGTCACTTACTCAATTTCTCCGATTCAAAACCCCAAGAAGGGAATATCTGCGAACGCCACATATCTAATGGTCCACCAATTTCATCACCGCTCGCCACCTCATTCTATCCCTTCCCTGCCCTGCCCTGCCCTGGCCTTGCATTTACAGTGAATGAAGCACAACTCCGTGGAAATCCTGATAGAAAATCTTTCAAGTGCCAATGCCGGATGAAACTTGAAGCTCACGGCCCCCAATCCGAACCGTGAGACTATGTACATAGCTATGGGGCTATGCAAGGCCTGCAAGAGCCTCATCGGCCTATGCAGGTATGACCACCTGGTAATTGGCCCGGTGTCGGGAGATGCATCAAGAAGCCTGATCTGACTGATCTAACTCCAGGGCTTTGGAGGCCTTCTTTTCTGCCCACTGCCACTCCAACTCTCGCCCACATGAAGATTGGGTTGGTGCGACTGTGACCCATTTAGAATATTGATACCGCTATCCCCCACTCACTCGAGTATGTACATACATGCACAGGATGTATTGTACATCCCAGTGCAAGCCTCACTGCCCACGCGACTGGGTCGATTCACTACAGCTATGCTCATGTTGTCGATCCTCAATTGAAGAACAGGTTGAGCCTCAGTCGGGTCGGCGGTAAGATGAAACCAGACACAGGAGCAGATAGGGCCTAACACTGCGCAATTGCATTGGCGCATTGGTGCAGGCATTGGGATTAGTTTCCACGGTCAGGCCCCGAACCAAGGTGGGTTCGAGTAGATCTGCCGCCCGCCCCAGCGAGCGACATGAGGAAGCCCTCGGGGTGACATCACGGGTGAAGTGTGGCAAGGGCTGGTGGTACGTCGGTCGTACATGGCTGTATTATCCGGAGGGTACGGTGCATAAGGAGGGATATAGACTGAGCCAAACAGATGTGACCCTCAGCCGCAGATTATGAGTACCAGTATGGAGGGGAGAAAAGGAGAGGACGGGAAGCCTCGTGTTGATGCTGGTTGTGAATGCTGGTGCTAGACCCACGGCCTGCCACAAACGCCTTAGCGGCTACACAGCCTCAATCTTATTAAAGTAGAGGTACCTAAGCCCAGGGGTAATAATGTATATGAATGTAAGTATCAGTACATCTCCGGAGGGTTCATTTCCAAGAGCCTCGACCGTGACCGACCAGTAGTGCCCAGATGTAAATTACATGAATACTGGGACCATACCATACCGGGCATGAGGCCCCCAATTGCACCAATTTGGTACTGCGCCACGCCAGCCCCCCCAGAAATATTACCATACACGTACCGTTGCTCTATCCTGTTTCTGCCTGTTGCTGTTGTTCCTGTTCTTTGCTCTTCCTCTTGCTGCTGTTCTTGTTCTTGTTCTTGTTCTGTTACTCTAATCTTGTTCTAATGGGATCCAGTGAATGAACATCATCCACTCTTCCAACTCTTCCAACTCTTCCAACCTTTTCAGCTGAACCAATAACCCCAATTTATCAACATTCCTCCTCTCCTCCACCGCCCCAATCCAGCTCTCTCTCAGCCAACTTCGTTCCTGCGCAACCCGCACCCGCCACGGTTCCAAACTTCCACACTTCCACGCCTGATGGCCTGGCTCCATTCAAATCGCCAATCTCCTTGATTCTACTCCCCATTTGCTATTTTAACACAAGGCCCAAGCCCCCCCTAGGCTTTCCAAGTGGATCTTCTTCTGGGTCCATCAACTCTGAAAAGCTGAAACCAACCTCGTCAGCTTGCGCCACACTTGCCTGAAGGTGAAAGTGAGTCTAAACGCCCCACACGCCCTGGACTTCGCCTTCATCCTCCTCCTCTCACCCCCGTCTCTCGTTCGGTTGTTCCAAAAGCTCTTGCGGTTGGTTTCTTCCTTTCCCATTTCCCCTTTCCCTAGACACCTCCCATGCTCTCTTCCGCCGCGTGCATCCTCTAACATGTCTTCGGAAGTAGCCATCGCCTTGGTTCGTCCACCCATCGAGGCTGGCGCGAAACCTTCTGCCTCCATGGCGGCATTGATGCACTCCAATAACGAGACTGTCGCCATCTCAAACCCCATTTCCACCTCTTCCACCTCTCTCTCTAGTCCGGAGCCTATCGCCTTTCTCAAAGGTCACTCAAAACCCGACACCAATCTAAGCTCCATCGCCAGCGCCGGTCTACACGTCTCGCGATCTCAACCCCCTCAGATGACAAGCCCAGCGACGATGCCGGCGGATCGGCCGGCAGAACAAGATCGAGAACCCGAAAGAAACAGCACACAGGTCGCCCGCGAAGCATTGGGGGCTAGCGAGAGGTCTCCGGCCCCCTCCATCCATGAGCCTTCGCTTCACGCATCGCCGGAACAGATGCAGGTAGACTCACACCCGAATGACTCCGCGTCAGACCCTTACAAATCAATCGATCACAACTCCAACTCTCTCATGCACACATCAACCGTCGCGAGCCCAGGTCCCATCGAAGACTCAGCTTCACAGGATGGTGATCGACCGCGTCCTCGGGCGGTCTCGGATCTTGACCAAGACAGCAATAAAGCCTTTTCGTATCCTATGCCCAGTGGCGGTCCAGGGATGTTGGCGGCGAACAGCCCGCCTGTAAACGCTCGTCGCCCAAGCCTGAGCGATCCGCGTCGCGGGCTTAGCTTGCCAGATGCAGGCTATAATAGAGGGAGCCCGCGCTCGCCTTCCGCAAAGAAGCACCGCTGCCCCTACTGCGCCACAGAGTTTACACGACAACACAACCTCAAGAGCCATCTGCTCACCCATAGCCAAGAGAAACCTTTCGTCTGCCAAACCTGCCAATCTCGCTTCCGCCGATTACACGACTTGAAACGACACACCAAACTCCATACAGGCGAGCGCCCTCATATCTGTCCGAAATGCGGGCGTCGATTTGCTCGCGGTGACGCGCTTGCGCGCCACAATAAGGGTCAAGGGGGCTGCGCTGGTCGCCGATCCAGCATGGGCAGCTTTGCAGCCGACGACGACTACGGTGACGGCCACCCGGCAGATGACGCAATGAATGGATTGGTCTACGCTGAGCCAGAGCGTATGGATGAGGAGGACGAGCGACGACTCAACATGCCGGGCATGCGCAAGTCCGATGTCGATTCTCTCTCCAGATCCGACTCTCTCCACCCCCGCCCGCCTAGTACTTATCCACCGATCGCTGCTGGCCGTGCTCTCTACCCACCTCCAGGCTCGCACGGTGGATCTGGATCATCGACAGCAGCGACCTCACAACCTTCAAATATGACTTTCCCACCCGCAGGTCATACATCTGGCTCGTCCATTTTCGCCCCAACAAATGTCGGCGACAGCCCTAAGCCACTTTCCCCGAACTCCCTCTCGCATCACGACGGAAGCACACAACCTCACCGCGCACACTCCCCCGGCATGGCCCAGTCCTTGCCTCATCCTCAACCATCTTTCGCTCCTCGAACAGCGCAGCCAAACCACGCCCCACCCCCACCGGGCTTGGGCCTGCCACCACCAACCGGAGCGCCCCATCTCCCCCCGCCCGTTATTAGTTCTCCTGATGCCAGATACGGTCTGCAGGCACCAGCGAAACACACATCACAACACGGTCATTCTGGTTCTCATCACGGTCCACCAAAGGTGGGGCTCGATGGCCGGAGTCGAACAATGACCCCAGCCAAATCGATAAGCTCTGGCAATATGTTCGGTCCATGCACGACGAGATGGTGGGATTACGAGAAGAGGTTGCGTCGTTGCGTGCCCATATCGCATCGACCTCAGCGCCTCAACCGGTGGAAGTAAATCAACCCAATTCAGGTCCGCGATGATAGTCATATGATGGTCATGTATGATACGATACGGTCTTATCTCGCCTAGCCCATCCCATGGGATCCTATTCTTTAGGAAGGAAAAACCCACCATTTCCTGCGCCCTCTTCCAAATGTGTCGATATTTCTTGTCGATATGCTTCTATTCCAATCCTCTCCTCTGAGTAGGATGGCACTTCTTCAATGTCTCATGATCAACGTCCCGACAGTTGCCGGCGTTGGTGGCTTTCCTTCGTCCTTTTCCGACCTCTACCCTTTTTCGCACTAATCGATATTGGCCCCTTTCCAAATGGCAAGGCCTTGCCTCGGGCTTGCCTTGAGCCTATGGGCCTGGGCTATATATATCTATCTACTCTTTTGAAATTCCCCTCCTTTTTCCTTTTTTTGATCTCCTTTTTGTCTACAAATTCTCTTCTTGCGAGGTGTTCTCTTCAATGGTCAACTGGGGGAGTTCGGCGTACTTCCACTTCCAAGGATGCATGGAACGACCCTGGCTTGGGGTTTTCTAGTCTTATTCCATTTTCCTTTTCTTTATTATCCATATCTTGACCCCCCTCAACCCCTCTCACTCTCACCACCACCCTGACCCCTTTTCACTTCTCTGTCCAGCTATTTATCCCTAGGTAGTGATAATACCCAATTTTCCAGTGTCTAGTAATAAGCATAATCCGAGTCCTCCAGTAATGTTATGTTAGTTAGCATGGATCACTGATTACAATATAATTAGATCCAGAATTAGAATTAGATCACATTAATGTTTAAGCTTCAATCCATCTCGCCCCATCTCATCCCCCCATGCACAAACATGTGGAGTCGATCCGAGACTCCTTCCCCACTCCCCCAATTGTTGGACCGAGGCTCGCTTCAACCCACCCCTGCCTTGAAATACCCCCGGAGCTCCGGCCACTCCGAGTGACCTTCCAACATCGCATCTACATCTAATCCATCCACCACCAGCTTCAAATTGAACAGAGCTCAATTCTCGATATAAAAACTTGAACCAAACGAATTCAGTTCCATAAATAACTCGAACTCGAAAATGTCCGCACCATCCGGAGCCCTTACAGCCTCGGCTGTGTCTTTTGTTCTGCTTTCCATTGGTCACACTGTACGTACTACTTAACTAGTTAACTGGTCAACTTGACCTACTACAAGCCCTTACGAGTTGATCCCCTCTCCTCTCCCCGGCCCACCGAGACAAGTCCCATGGATGCATCTGTATTCAAGCTTGAACCTGCATTCGTCTTATACAAACCAGACCAAGATCAGACAATACTAACAACCCCCAGATCGGCGGCAAAGAATGGCAATCCGACAAAGTCTTCAAAAACATCAAAGGAAGCCGAGCCTGGGCCTGTGGAAAGGTCGGCTGGTACCAGGTAATCCCCCACCTCACACCCTTCACCCACTTACCCTACTCCCACTTCCTCTCTCCATCTGGCCCAATCTAACAAATGGCTACCTGCCCGGCTGGGATATAGGGAAGCGCATTCCTCTTCCTCTCCGGAATCCTCCACTACCAATGGTCCCGCAACCCAGCTGCCCTGGCAGATCCACTGAACAAGGCCATGGCGGCTATCATTAATGTCTTGCTTTGGTCTAGCTCGGCTTGGTATGCTAAAAATGGGATTTTGCCGAATCTTGTTGGTTGTGGGTTGGCGGCTGGTTTGCAGGCTTTTGGCGTTTTGAAGGAGGTGCTTTGAGTGAGTGGTGGTAAGGGTTATCAGCAATCTTTCAGGTGGGCGATTCAAAGCTTACTTATGCGGGGATTTAAATTGAATGGGAAATGTAGATAGAAGACTCGGACTTAGGTTCAATTGATTGACTGTTATAAATTCAGGTTTTGATGACTACTTTATTTCCTAGTATTCACTAGGTAGATTCCAATCACTAATAGATCTACTTATTCTATGGCACATTTTTAGTTGGAGAAATAGTCACTCAATAGTGTTCATTACGATTGATAGGGATTATGGTGCTTTGACTGTATGAACAGAAAAAAAGTCCAATTGCATGCGTGGGTGTTAGTCAAGGTAGTAAATGTAAATTCCAGCCAGATAACGAGTATTACTAGTATTATATTAACTTCAAATTGACCAACTTCGCACAGTAACGACTTGAGTACGCCAACCTTCGATTATAATATATCAAAATGCATTCCCCCTCCACTCCACCCCTCGCCTTACCCAGACTACGATAACGCTCGCCGCTTCGTACTCCAATCAATAAACAATCCCACATCCGCAACAACCGCACGAGGAACACCACCAAGAGTCCAATTCCTCTGCACCCACTGCGGAATCAACCCACCAGCATCAGAGGTAGTCGCCATAGTCCACTGAATGAGCGGGGGAGACGTGCTGCTGCTGCTGCGATGAAGAAGACACCGGAGGACGATTCTTCTTCGCAACACGCTCGACACTAGCATAATTGGCGAAAATTGTACGCCTCGGTACGGCCGATTTGATCTTTTCGTGAATTGCCGTGGGCGTGGTTGTTGGGTCTGGGTGGAGGGGTATTTGGACTGTTATGAAACCTTTTGATGGGTAGGAGGGTTCGTTGCTGTGTGCGTCGTATGTGGCGGATATTGTGAATGAGATGAAGGAGCGGGGGGATATTAGGGCTGTTGGGTGGAAGGTGTGAGTTATTAGGTTGACTGTTGGATTTGATTAGCCTTAGCACTTGCTGCAAACAACCCCTCGCCCCCAAAATATATGGTTTGGACGGTGTCATCGTAGGGCACTCACCCTCAACATCAACATCCTTAAACGTAACCCCATTCATATCCAACTCCCCAATCTCTTGCTCTGTCCACTGAAGTAACCGCTCAACACCAGTAACACTGGGCGTATATTCCATTTCATGCTCAGCATGCTCCGACCGCAATCCATCTTCGAATTCAGTCCACGGCGCGCTACCAGCGACAGCTGCGTCCGGGTGTTCACTTTGACGACAGACCCAGAATTCAGGCTTTCGCTTCAAGTTGCCAGTGGATGGAGATGGAGATGGAGATGGAGAACTTGAACTCGAACTTGGATCTGGCATTTGTTCATATTTGCGCCATTTTTGAGAGAGTCGGATGTCTGCGTATGCTGGGGGTGAGCGGCGTGGTTTGGGGTCCTTTTCCCAGGTTGGAAGGTCGGAATTTAGTAGCTCGAGAGCTTCTTGGAGTGCGGTGCTGGCGACGTGTTTTGCTTCTGGGCGTGGGGGGCCAGGGGGAAGGGATGGGTGGGAGGGGAGGATTGTGAAGGGGTGAGGGTGGAGTTGGATTAGGGGCATCTTGGTCAGCCCTGGAGGGGGTGAATAATAGCACTGCTAACTTGAATGGGGAACTTGAAGGGAAGGAATCTGGGGAAAAGGAGGAACCAAAGCTTGAGGGACCGAGGGATCGGCGGAGCTTGTTTGGTTTGTGGTTCGCGCTGTGACGTGCCAGTGGTGGGGCGATCTATTTGCATATATGGAGATGGTAGGGATAGTGACAGTGACAGTGATAGGGTAGATATTTATATTATGTATTTAAAGGGTATCATCTTATATCTTGTGGAATCATCCGGCAGTCATACGCTAGATGCAGCGGACTCCAGGTCCTACACTGCCTGTCTCAAAGATCTCCACGAGGCCGGCCCCCACGGTTTCCTCCAACACCCAGCCGAACTGCATGCCATATAGATCTTTCCATTTCTTCGTTTTTCCTGGCAAAATACCCGCAAATTCCCCGCGGGCCCTCTTGGCTAGATGGAAGCTCTTTTCGGTTTCCACTGCCCCATCCCAACGATCTTTCAGTAAGCCCATGGGGGCCTCGCTGCAGCTGGACCGTCGGAGAAGAGCCAGCATGTGAGCACGACCAGCGCCTAGCAACCGAAGATATGTCCCAGTATTTGGCAGCGACAAAAATAGCGTCGCGGCGCGAGATTGGGCATCGGTCTGTACAGATCGGTTGGAATCAGAAGATCTAACCGGTTCGCTCCGACTGGCCGATGAAATCGCTGTGGTGGGCAATTTAGGAAGAGACGCAAGACTCAGTGACCCTTGTGTGAAAGAAGAGGATGATACGAGGAATCCTGCGCGCATCAGTGCCCTATACTCTTCCGGTTTAAATACGCTCTGTGAAATCGCAGAATTGGTTCCGATGCGGCCAAGTATGTCGAGGAATTTCTCTAGAAAATAGCATGTCAGCTGCATGTCCCTCACATTACTAGCAACCCCGGACCAAAACACATACCCTTGACATCCGCATCGAGAGCTGAGCTCTCACGCACCAACTTTTCCCACTCGTCCGCAAGAACCAGGCAATCACCTAGCCCGGCTGCATCATTGCCCCGGCCTGGAACGACCAGACGCCGAACTCGGCCCGCCTGAACCAACTCTACGATCTCCCTTTCCACCTGTGTGGGCGAATCGATCAACATATGCACATGTGCCACCGACGCCAGCGGAGGCAATGACCGTCGTAAGTTAAGGACCTCCGCAATGCGCGTGCTATTCATCCCAGCTCGAGCGGGGAGCTCGTCGAACATTTTTGTCCGAATATACTCGATTGCTTGAACGACATTCTCAACGGATGCAGCATTTGATATATAATGCGATACGCCTATGTCTGGAAGAGGGTCGTTATCATCAAGCAGACCCTCCTCGGCTGCCCGCTTCACGCCACTCGCTGCGGCGGAGTTTGGTTTGCGTCGGGCATGGGCGGCAAATGGGGAGGTGGCCTGGGGCTTGCGGACGGCTGGCTTGCGTTTCTTGACACCGGAGACTGGAGCTGAGGTGAGACGCAAGGGCATGCCTGGGAGGAGTTGTTCTAATGTTGAGAAATGATGTGATGAAGGAGCCTCGTTATTGCCAAGCTCCTACATTTAAGATTACCTCATCCATGTCAGGTGACTGCGCTCTGAAAGCATAGCCATCGCGATTGTCATTTTTAGAGCTTAGATAGTGTGGTATGAGCGAAGTATTTTTCTTTGACTTTAAATGCCGCATTCTTGGCAATTGACAAGCGCTATTAGTACTTCAGCAAGGACAGGCCGATCAAAACCCGCTGCCAACCAACACTCCCGGAATGTGTCAAATCAAACCACCCCCTTCCCACATTGAGAACCGATAGCAAACAATATACTACTACTAGTGCTAAATGTAAATAGAATGATTTAGCTGCTGGGCTCAATATAAACCTTGGAAGAGCGAAATGACACCTTCACTGCCGATCAGGCACTTCCTTTTTCATAGAGATCCCGCCAATGACATCAAATGCCTCATACCCTGGTATATGTAATACCGTAATAGAACATCAAGACCAAGGTGGAACCACCGGCAACTTGTACGGCCCCGTATGATTCAATACAGCCGCCATCCAGTGCCTTGGAAGCTCTGGTTCTCGCCCCGCGGTCTCTTTCTATGCCCAAAAAAAAAGAACAGAACAAGCAGAACCCCCGACTGCTGCCTCTTAAACAGTTCATACACCCGGCCCTGGTGAACCCGATACATTCCAAGTAGTCTACAACTACTCACCGGAGTACCGGACCACCTGATCTACTTTCACATGACGTAGCCATGAGAAAACAGATCTTAACTTGATCAACTTTTCTTGCTTCTTGCTAGTCTATGACAGCTTTATACCCGACACAAGGGTTCTTGCTCTTCACTCGCTATCTGGCTGATACTTCTTTTCTTCAATCGCTTTACGCGAGGTCCCTATCGCGCCGTGCCCGCCATTCCTGTCCCTCTGTCGAGGTTGGCGTTCCACCATGACGGTCTTCATCGCGTCTCTGTAAGCCACCACGAAATAAATCTCATGTCTCCACCCAATTCAAGGCCAGACCCTAACCTAAGCCTTCTGTCAGCTTTTTACCATACACTGTCAACTTCCACGTTGAAAACTCTCGCTATCGCGCCGTTCCACCTCCTCCGACCGCCGTTAATAATGCGGGGGTTGACTCGGCTCCTCCGCACCCCAATGCGGGAGCCAGTTTATTCGAGCAGAACAACCCTAAACCTCAGCAAGGGTTAACCCCCGGTGCGACAACCGACCATGAGCGGATATTTACAAGCAACCCCGGGCAGCCCGAGAAGGAGGAAGCAGGATACTTCGCGTTACCCACGATTCCGGAAAACGCAGAAAGTCAACTCCTCACCGAGAGTGAAGGCCATTCTCCAGCATGGGGTGCAACGACATCGCTGAATCAACCGAAGCCTCAAACACTCCTCTCGCCGTCGCCGTCTATCTTGAAGCACCAGGATCCTGTTATGCCTAACAAGGATCCTGCGCCGAAGACCCCAGAAGCAAAGCCAGCCAATCCATACCTCGGAGTCATCAAGCCGGAGATGTTCGCCCGCAAGCAGTCATTTTCCCGAGCGGATTGGACCGTTGAAACAGCCGAGCAAGGAAACGGTGGTTTGCGGAATGCCGTTCGTTCCGCGAAAGAGTCTGGATACCTGGGTGAACTGATGTGGGTCGGCACTGTGGGAATGCCCACTGATGCGCTGATCAATTACACGCGCACTGAAATTGCCGAGAAATTGGAAGACGAGTACGACTCGTTAACGGTGTTTGTTAGCGATGGTGATTTTGATGGACACTACACTCACTTTTGCAAGACGATCCTTTGGCCCGTTTTCCATTACCAGATTCCAGACAACCCAAAGAGCAAGGCTTATGAAGATCATTCGTGGATCTACTATGTGAAGCTGAACCAGGAATTTGCAGAGAGGATCGCCAAAAACTGGAAGCGTGGCGATTCGATTTGGGTTCAGGATTATCATCTGCTGCTTGTTCCTGCGATGTTGCGCAAGATGCTGCCTGATGCTGAGATTGGATTCTTCCTACACATCGCGTTCCCGTCATCGGAGGTCTTTAAATGTTTGGCCCCGCGGAAAGAACTTCTCGAGGGTATCCTCGGCGCCAATTTGATCGGTTTCCAGACGACCGAGTACTGTCGCCACTTTTTGCAGACCTGCAGTCGTATTCTCTGCGTGGAAGCCACCAATGAGGGCATTCAGATGGAAGATCGTTTTATTAACGTTGGGACTTTCCCAATTGGTATCGATCCAACCTCCTGGGACAAGCGTCGTAAGGCGGCCGATGTCGAGAGATGGGTCGATACGATTTCCGATCGTTACCAGGGCAAGCGGCTGATTGTCTCACGGGATAAGATTGACTCTGTCCGGGGTATTCGGCAGAAGCTGCTCAGCTACGAGCTATTTCTGAACACATATCCAGAGTGGGCAGATAAGGTTGTTCTCATCCAAGTGGCAACCAGCACCACAGAACAGCCGGAGTTAGAGGCAACCATCTCTGATATTGCCATGCGCATCAACTCCAACCATTCGACTCTGGCACACCAGCCCTTGGTTTTCTTGAAACAAGACTTAGCATTCCCTCAATATCTTGCACTCATCACGGTAGCGGACGCTTTAATGATCACCAGTCTCCGCGAGGGCATGAACCTGACCAGTCATGAGTTTGTGTACTGCCAGGATGGCAGTTACGGCGATAAGAAATATGGATCACTCATTCTCAGCGAATTCACAGGCAGTGCATCAGTATTTGGAAACCACGCACTATTGGTCAACCCTTGGGATTATCGACAGTGCGCGGAGGCGATTCACACAGCACTCACTCGGGATGAGAAAAAGAAAAAGGAGGTATGGGAAGCACTGCACCGCGCAGTACTGCAGAATTCGACCGCCAACTGGGTCAAGTCCTTCAATGAGACTTTGACTCGGGTTTGGAACGAGCAATCTTCACGAGAGATCATGGCCGTGCCGCGACTATCTACGCCGCGACTAATTGAAAGATACCGACAGTCAACGCGCCGGCTCATGATTGTCGACTACGAAGGCACACTCGCCTCATGGGGATCTCCACGTAGTATCATTCTTACCACGCCCCAACGCGCAATCACAACCTTGACAGAATTAACCGATGACCCTGCCAATATTGTCTACGTGATGAGCTCTCGCATGCCCGAGGAAATGGAACGGTTATTCCGCCAAGTCAACCACCTGGGCCTAATCGCCGAGAACGGATGTTTCGTTCGCAAACCCGATTCCGATGAGTGGTCGAATCTTGCCGACAAGCATAGCATTCAAAAGTGGAAGACTGCAGTCTCGCCTATCTTGGCTTATTTCAAGGTGCGCAGCGAGGGGAGCTGGGTGGAAGAGCGACATTGTTCCCTTGTGTTTCACCATGGATCGGCCGAAGACCGCCTTAGTGCTGGACGATTGGCTGCCGAATGCGCGGATCACATTAATGATGCATGCGCTGGTCATGGTGTACATGCGATTCCAGTCGAGGGCGCTTTGATCGTAGAAACCTCCAGCACGAACAAGTCATCTGCTGCAGCGAAGGTCTGGAAGTGGTCATTAGAAGATTCGAAGCAGAACGAAGAGGTCTCCAAGCCGGACTTCTTGCTGATCATTGGC
This sequence comes from Penicillium cosmopolitanum, assembly GCF_028827165.1. Taxonomy (NCBI): domain Eukaryota; kingdom Fungi; phylum Ascomycota; class Eurotiomycetes; order Eurotiales; family Aspergillaceae; genus Penicillium; species Penicillium cosmopolitanum. The sequence continues at coordinate 3,043,823 of NW_026622678.1, read as the reverse complement.
GACAACCGTGAAGACGAGCCTGTATTCCGGTGGGCGAACAAGTTGGAAGATGCCAAGGCTGTGGACTATGCGATGACCGTGACATTGGGGTCGCGAAGCACGGAAGCTAGGGCGACATTGACGCAAGGCGTGACAGGTTCGTTTTTCATTCCAATCAACAAGTTCAACCCCGCTGATTCTTTTAGGTGTTCTCTCTTGTCTGCAGCAGCTAGCAGCACCCGCAGGGACAAACTCGACGCAGCAGTAATGATAGAGACGTTGTCATCTGTTCAACCAGTATGGACAATCGCTTTCGACGACGTCAACATGAGTCCATGAGGGTTTAAAAGGACTGGCGTTTTTTTCGGATTTTTTCTTCTTCTAGTAGATATCAAGGGGTTCTACTAGTACATGGTCATCTCATCTGGGTACATACTACCATACTACCATACATCTACTGCCTCAGATAGTTATCGTTGGATAGTACAGCATCATTTCTGGCGTCTCTAGGAACGCTACAATACCCATGACACATTCTCTACTATTTTTGCTTTGGATCATGATCCCGTAATTCACACGTAGAAAGTAAACCTCGAGGCAGCACCAATTCTCTTCACATGAGCCAAAATTCTGCGCTGCTCAAAATATCCACAAATTCTGGCCATTTCCCCGATCGCATAATCGCATAATCATGCCGAATCCTTTCCACTGAACATCCATGCCGATAAGTGGAGACCGAGCGGTGGTGGATCTTATGGGGAAAAGGGCCTTGGGCCGAGGTTCACCGAGTGCCTGCGGAGTACAAGTATACATCGAGAGTACCGAGTAGCTCTCTCTTTAATTTCTCATTTCTCACCTCATACCCATCACACTCTACACCATGTCACCCGTCAACGCCTCCTTCGAAGACGCGATTCGCGTCACGCCAGAAGGCGCGAACAAATACAGCGCCAACCTGCGCACGGAGTGGTGCATCGGAGCTGGTATCTCACCCACCCCACGAAACCCGTCGCCGCGGCAGCATCACTAACCAGAACAAACCAAATGCAGTTCCCCATGGCGGCTACACAACCTCCGTTCTATACCGACTAGCACTTGTCCACTTCGCCCACGCGCACCCAGGCCAATATGACACACCCGCCTCCCCAATTTCCCTCCAATTATCCTTCCTCCGCCGCACAGCCGCCGGGCCTGCAGTAATGGAAGTCGAAGACGTCAAAATCGGCGCCCGAACAAGCACAATCCACGTGAAACTCCTCCAACCCTCTGAAAAGAAACCAGACACCCTAGAAATCAAAGTAGCCGGCTACATCACCGTCAGCCCGCCCAGTGCCGAGGTTGGCATCAGCGCGCCAACAGGTTGGACCCCCCAGCCCTCTGCGCCATCCGGATCTGGACCTAGGGGTCAAATCGACTTTGCAGCTTTGGCAAACGGTAAAGATGGCGACTGGGTCAAGCTTGAACCGCCTTATCCTGAATTCCGAAAGGCGGCGGCGCAATTGGAGCTTTATGGCCCCGGTAAGGGTAAGACGCAGCAGGTCAGATCGGGGAGTATGGCTATCGATCAGTGGGCGAGATTTCAGCCTGGTGGGGATGTTAAGGGACGGTGGACGGATGCGGCTATTCCTTATTTGATTGATATGTTTCCCATGGCGTTGGATGGGTTTGATACTGTTTCTGCGGAGGCAGAGGCTAAGGCGAAGGGGGAGAAGGTTTCTGAGGGGAAGGCGAAGTTTTGGTATCCGACTGTTACGCTGAATGTTGATATGAAGAAACATTTGCCGGCTGAGGGGGTGGAGTGGCTTTATTCGAGGATTGTGACTAAGGTTGTTAGGGATGGGAGGACGGATTTGGATGTTACGGTGCTTGATCAGAATGGGGAGGTTATTGCGTTGAGTACTCAGGTTGGTCTTGTTGTTAGTGCTAGTCGGAATATTGGGACGAGGAAGTTGGAGAAGTTGTAGACTTCGGTTTTCTGATGGATAGATGTATATAGGCGAGTCTCATAGATCAAAGTACATACTACTAAACATTCAATCTGGTGGGAAAGACATAAGCTATCTCGTGATAGCCAGTATAGTAGTTCATGGTATCTTTTCAGTATGTACAGTCCTGATCGCTCAACATCCATGTCTTCCAAGATTTCCAAGGTTATAACGTGGATGTAAAGTTAAACCCCCACGGCAATGGTCTAATGTACAAAAAACCTAAATATCTATTTACAACAGATAAGCTTGAAGCCACTCAAAGCTTCTCATCCGGCGTAAGGATCCAAAAAGCCATAGCCTCAGCCTTAAGAACCTTCCTCTTCGCCCACTCAAGATGACCCCCAGAACTCTCCTCATCCTCCTGCAAAGCCTGCGCCCTAACCCAAAACTTCCTCCCAACCCGCGCAACAACCTTCGTCTTAACAACCAACAACGCAGGATTAGTCACCCGCTTCTTATACCGAACATCCAACTGAGCCGTAAAGATACTCCCACGCGCATTATCACCAGCATCAGACCCTGGCCCACTCGTATGAGCCCCAACAGCAAGCGACATCGCCTCATCGATTAGCGTCGCGACGATACCCCCGTGCACGGTATCCGGGTGTCCCGAGAGCCCCGGGCTCGCGAGATCAAAAAGCATTATAATATCCGCGGGCATGGCGCTCGGCGTGGGGTTTGTCTTCGCGGCCTCGGCTTCTTGTTTTGTTGCGGGGAGCCAGGTGGGTGTTTTGGAGGGGGCTAGGGAAATGTCGCGGCGTTGAAGCGTGAGGACGTGTGGGATTGTAGTTGATGTGCCAAGTGTGGTTGCGAAGTAGCCATCTTCGCCGGTGGGCTTCATTCGGCGTGAGTCGGTTCGGATGGGCTTGTAGTCCGCCGAGGAGATTAGTGAGTTTGCCCACGGGTTAGAGCGGAAATGCGCGATGGCGGGGTCTGTTTCGGCCATTGCGGGTATCTGTTAAGGTGGGGGTGGTATTATGTATATGAGGATGGGTTTTGGGGAGGAGATGCTCGGAGTAGAAGATACAGGTGGGATTTAATGGCTGTTAAGCTCATCCACTTTTCCGAAGGGCCATACACTTTGGCCGCGGGTCTGGGAGAACCGAATCGATTAGATTAGCCTCGGTCCGGCTGCATTGGGAAGTGTGAGTGAAGATCATATCACGTGAGTATATATACGCCAGCATTCCTAGTTTGAGCAACCTTTTTTCTTTATTTATGGATAGAGTCGTGCTTATCCAAAATGAGCCGTGGGCGTTTAAATGGCGCTTTTACATTCACAGCAACGGTCCCGGGGGCGGTGCTTGATTTGGAAGAATCAACGATTCGTTTTCAACGGTTTCAAGTTCCATTTTGGGATCGGAGTACAGAGCGGTCCATGGTTAATTTATAGTGGATTACTCTCATCTGAGTACATGACTAGCAGAGAGTTTTTTGCGCAGTTTATTGCATCTCTCTTTCTCCAGTACCCTTCCACGCTTAATCAATTATGGCAGACCTTGCCAGTCTCCCTATAGAACTTCTGCTCGTGATAATAGCAAACCTAGACGGTTACTATCGTTGCATTGATCTATGCGCACTTTCTCAGACTAATCACCGCTTATATGCCATTGTTTCTGAGGAGCTTGACCGTCATCTACGCCACGCATTTTCTCCGGAAACCATACAGGGCCTTGAGAGCCACGTCTTGCAGTGGTCTGCAGAAAATGGGAAAGAAGATTCTGTTAAGAGATTGCTAAAAGCAGGAATTCACATACGAGACCACAGTGAATGTGGCACTTGCACGTCTGAACCAATCACCCTTGCAGCCAGAAACGGATACGTAAACATCGTGAAAGCTTTCATCGACTATGGAGTTGATTTCAACCAGCCTTGTGTCAAACAAGGGTGGTATGAAAAGGGATGCCACTACCAGCTGCTATAATAGGAGGGCATGAGGCAGTTGTTAGACTCTTGATTGATCACGGAGCTAGCTTAAAATCTGGGACAAATCAAACATTCCCAGTAGAGCCTTTGGCGATTGCAACGAAAATGCGCAATGTGTCTCTCGTCAAGCTACTCCTTGATCACGGATGTGATCCGCATACAGTTGACATCGAAACTTACAAGGACTATCCGACCTCTGCATGGACGACTGCTGCAACTTCAAATTTGGAAATTCTTGAGTTGTTCATCTCGAGGGGTATAGAGCCCAAATTTAATGGCCCTGATTCGGAAAATTGGTACCTGATGGAAGCGCTAAAGAGGAATCAAATCGAACTCGTCAAATTTCTGTATTATCACGGCCCTAGGCTCAAAACGCACCCTAGGCATCACTGGATTTTTGATTCGCCTCAATCTTCGTATAACTACTTGTTCGAAGTCAGTTACGCACTCACGAGACATCCTCAAGAGCTTGCATTTCTGCTCGGGGCCCTTGACCTAGATTCCCTCATCAACGACTATAGCTCAAGGCGGGCTTTGATGAAAGTTGCGACAGAGTTGGGGAATAAAGACATGATGAAACTCATTTTGGACGTAGGCTGGGCCTCGGAACACTCCAAGCTTGAGCTAAGAAACCATCTCTTTTCTGCTACTGTGAGCGGCCAAGCTGGAATAGTAAAGACGTTACTCGATTACGGCGCACGCCCAGGACGTGAGGGAACTGGAATGTTTATTTTTCAGGCAATCAGGGCAAAATCCTGTGAGATATTAAAATTGATGCTTGATCTAGAAACAGTTCCAGGTTAAACAGGCTATTTCTTGGAAATTGCCCTTGCGTCATTTATCAATGGTTCGCCAACGTCAAAAGAAGCTCTCATACCGATCATCCGGCTTCTAGTGGGGAATTCCGAGCCTGGTTCCATAATTCCTATGAGAAAATCTTTCAATCTGGACTTGGCTCAGTCTCTAGGTGAAAGTGCAGAGGTCTTGGAAACTCTGCTGAAGCCTGTCCTAGGCGGCAGACTTTTGCCGTATGATCCATTTCACGAGAGTATCTTTATAGTGGCGATTCGGTCATGCGAAGTTGGCATCCTGGAGCAATGTCTCAAGGCGGGATTTGATCCAAACTCGGTTGCTGGAACCGAATTTATTTCATTATCGTCCAGTATTCCACTAATTCTTGCCGCAACGGCGACAGATTTGGAGGGGCGAAACGAACTGGCTGTTGATCTTCTTTTGAAGTACGGAGCGAGGATCGAGCGGCAGGACCTTCCCAAAGAACTGTCCCAGTTTCATATTATCTATGAAAATAAGAGGCAATTTTCTTTTACTGCGGAACATTTGGCAAAAGCTACCCAACTTCTGCTAAACAAAGGTGCCAATCCATTCACTACTTGTTCAAGAAGTGGAGACTTGATTCCCATAAAAGAGACAATGCATGGGCCAGCAGTCGTCGTCAAGGTCTTTCTGGAGCATTTTTTAAAGTGTAACAGGGCCTTGTCTGAGATAAAATCTTTGATTGATGAAGCCACTGGAGCTATTCCGGAGCATGACTCTCTTACTTTTGAAAAGGATCGTGAAAAAAGGGCCGACTTCATATGGCGCTGGTACTGGCAAAATGTCTATCCTTGTCCTCTGGATTAGGATGTTAGCTCCGATTTGCTAAAATCAAAGTATTTGCTCTACTTGGGTCACTATACGTAGCATACTTTCCCTACAAGGTGTCCTATTCTAGGCGCAGCCGTTTTAATGAGGACGCTCAGAATCAGACTCACCGAGCAGACTCACCGAGCAGCTAAGAGCAGATCAGATAATGTATAAATAAGGCTCTAAGCACCTCGAAATAATTACTATAGCAGGGACCTGCTAGACGTAGCTATTTGACATGAAAGAGCCGTGTGTGCTAGAACCTACTTTGGAAGACAAAGGAATGGGACTTCCAACAGGCCTACATACATATCCCCAGTTTCTCCTGCCTCTCCGCCCATCTACTACCGAGTAATCTATAGAAATCACTCCCGTTCGTCTGCCACGCTCGTTCCAATCGGTTTGTTCGCCTCTTTATTACGTTCGTATTCGAGGGCTACAGACGTGGGGTGGGTGACGAGTTGAGCCGCGCGATGCCTATTTTCAAAAGACCAATAAATACGTATTTCAGTTACTTTATGGAGCAGAAACACCAACATACCTTGCTAATAGAGCTTCATACCCTGAGCGACGTGCACAGGCGAATGGCCGTCGATATCGTAGCATTGGCCTGAGTGGAAATAATCTCCATTGTAAGAGTACGTGTCATATATAAATGACTGCGTAGTGCATCCGGGCTCGCTGTAGAACGCAATTCTCTGCCCGTTACTCTTTCCCCATCCGTTTTCCTTATAAGACTGGAATGGTTGGACTGAGCCATCGCAGGCTGCACCACCATCGACGACGACATCCTGCACGTTGCCAGTACAGCCAGGACCGCTGTAGGTCAAAACCTTGACTGCAAGACTGCTTTGAATGCAGACAGCAGCGACGGCGGTAAGGAGCTTCGAAATAGTGCATTTTCAAAGTTTTTGAAAATAGCAAGAACTGTTTTCTTGAATATAAGATCGAAAGGATGATTTTGATGATATTGGGAACTGTTTGGCCTTGGTGGATGGAGGAATACTCTCGACTGAGATATGAAAGTTGTTTTATATCTACAATCATGGCACTGCTTCTAGATGTCGATCATTAGGGCGTATTATGCCCATAGAGCCTATGCAACCTCTGGATGTTGATTATCAGCTGGAGAGCGTATTCAAAATCTAGATGTCGACCATCGGAGCGTGGTAAGCCTTAAGGGCGTATTAAGCTTTAGGAGCGCAGTACGCCTTAAGAGCGTATTCAACCTCGATGTCGATCATCACAGCGTATTCAGAGGAATGTCTGATTTTAGGGATCTGTTTGACCTTGGGAGCATACCTACTCTCCCCAGTGTCTTGGGAGTTAAAGTGTGTTCGGTGTTGATTAATTTGGTTAATGTTAGCGCAGCGCGAATGTAGGAGTCATCCCAGATTACGGAGCGCCCCGTCTCGGCCCGTAGCCGTTTCCAGATTGGGGCCCCAAATCGATGAGCCATACGGATTATGATCCTAGTAAATAAGTGTCGCCAATAAATTGCGAAACACAGCCGCAAATTGAGGGTACGGGCCTGGCCCGCAAAAACCCGCACACTGATTTTGCCAAGGATATTCCCATGCGGAAATAGAAACAGCAAAATAGTAAGTGAAAACACTAAAGAAAATAAAACCAAAAAACATACAACAGCAGGGATTCGCATGTGGTCACCCGCCATACTACTAACCTGCCGGCGTGTGGCTTAAGTGCGGCTGAGCGGACGGGAAGCCCTGTTCTCCACACCCTATGGTCGTATGTACCGGAGTCACCACAGAGTAAGTTGATATAGCACACAAAAAGGGTATGATTCGCTTTAGGGAGACAAAGGTGGCTATGAAGTGGTTGAGAATCCGCCGAATCGAGCGACCACTCTTCAGCTAAACAATGGCAGGATTCTATTGGATCATCGTGTTGTTCCCCTTGGAACATTCGGCATCTTGGCACTTGCATATAACAAGAACTGCCAGTGGAAGCCTCGTGTACTTAGTACGTAGGCTGGCTAGTTATACCAATCACGTACATGCAACCGTGGAATTGGTTGGTCTACTTAGAAAGACTTCTCGAGAGAGAATTTCGCAAACATGCCTCTCACAAAACGCGTTTCCGCTTTACATCTTCTGACGCTGCTGGACACGGCTGTCTCTTGACTGCTCGTAATCGTTTTGAAGTAGGCCGACTTTTTTTCAACATAGAGCGGTGGAAGTCGATAATCAACGCCCGTCCGACCTCTTCATTCCAAAGAATGTTCTCACGGCGGAAATCGTCATGAATGATTCCCAAAGCTTGTGTTTCCTTATTCAACCTGCCAATCTCCTGCAAAAGCGACAGCTTCAGTTCCATGGACGATGTACTTTCGCCTCCCCAGCCCATGACGAGCAGGTGGCGAATCTCTCCAGCCCCATGGAGAAAGTAAATTTTTGCCAAGTCGATAGTACCGAGGAAAACAGGCACAGCCGATCCTTGAGCCTTTCGTAAGATTTGGTATACCTGTGCTTCGCGGGAGACTTCTTTCCACAGTCCAGCTGTGGTTCCCTTTCCGAGGACAGTGTAGCCATATATGGTGCATGTAAGTTTGAAGGGTTTCTTGGGAATCTGAGACCTAGTATGTTCGAAACCAATTCTCCAAAGAGGAAGCTGTGACCGCGTTGCATGTCTCCATTCCTGATGTCGCACAGAGGAACGGAATGCCATCAAGCACAGACACAGTACCCGGGCGATTAAGGTCTTCGAATATTGGAGAGTCTGGTCAATTTCTCCATCAATTTCTCTGTTTGGGTCACAGAGAAAGTAGTACAATGTGCTGAGGTTGTCGTAGAGAACACGGAGGAGGACACGGGCAATTCCAGTTGTCACATAAGAATACTCGAGTCCTTCTTGGATCATCACATGATACTCCTGGACGATGGCGGAGCAGACAACCCGCTCTGCATTGTATTTTAATTTCTCTGCATCATCCGTGGGGATCTCGTTTGATTTAACCATGTCTTTCCACAAATCCATTTTCCTTAGCCTCACGCGTAGGTTTCCACAGAAAGCTTGTGTGGTGGCTTGTATTGAGAAGGGCGCTAACGTCACCGTTGACTCGATGAATACAGAAGTGATCAGGTCTTGGAAGGCGTACGCTTGATAATTGGCATGCATTTGCTTCGCTGTCATCGCTTGGGTTGAAAAAGTTTGTGTGATTACCGAACCGGATTCCATCTCCAAGTCCGAATTCGAGTCGGGCAGCATCAATTTTACATAGTTCCGCAATTATATCATGAACATGGCCCTCCACGGCGAAGCGCTCGTAGACCTCGAGATCTTGCTCACTACTGATTGGCTGAAGGTTGAGTCCTCTCGCAAACTCTTCAAGCGAAATCAGGGGGGCAAACAAGCGTGCTGGAGCGTCCTCGGCTGGCTAAAGGTAGTTACACACATAGTTATAGATCTCTTGCTGTCGGGCTGGCAAATCCGCCCACGGTTCTAGTCGCGTCAGGCAGTATTTCCCGGTGGGGAGGGGTATTGTCCCCGTAGTCGAGCGATATAGTGTTTCAACTCTTAACGGTCGGGATAGTAGGTTATGAGAATGGCGCACGAATTCCACGAAAGTGGTCCGTCGGCTGCGCTCTCTTTCTCGTCTCCCTTCTTCCTCGGCCCGTTTACGTCTTTCCTCTGCCTCCAGAAAAAGCTTTTTGTAATCTGGGGAGCTGTTGTCAGCCACCGTCTGAGGCTCGTCGAAATGGCAAGAAAAGGAGATCGTGATGCCAGGTGCGGCGTCTAAACACAGCCCTGGCTTGTGTCACCTGATCGCATCGGCGGAATATTTTCCCGGTCATACTGTGGGAGTTGTGTCAGCCTTAGGCGTAAGGCATGAAAGCATGCTGCCTACGGTGACTATTCCAATCTTTTGCTCCAGGAGATCGTTGAGGGGAATGCTGAATGTCCAGAATAAATCTCCTGGTATCAGACTACATTTTGCTTGCGACGACCAGCCAGAATACAGATCATGCCATTTGAAATGTAAGACCGGGCAAGTGTTTAGTGATTGTGACACGATACACGCATCAGATTCAAGTTCAGTAAGCTTAAGTTCTAGGGCAAATATTGCCGCCGAGAAGCTGTCCAATTTTTGAGTCGAGCCTTCTGCAGCCCGTGGACCTTGGAACTTGATGCTGGCACTGAACAAGAAATTGACAATTAATTTATAGAGATTGCTACCCGCGACTTATTTGCTTGAACGTTTTTCATGGAGGGCATTAACTATGGCAGCAGAAAAGGTACTCTGGCAGTATGAATGGCGAAGACTTTTGATAGATCAGCAAGGCTTTGTCGAGTCAACTGAATCTTTATCATCCGATCGTGAAAATATTGGATGATCAAGATTTTGATGATGTCCGAAAGTGGCAGGATGCCAGTGCAGTTGGTCTGAATGAAGGGAATTGCAATCTCTTAGCGCGTACCTGAATGGATCATATCCAAGGCGGCTCAGACTCGTGAGGCATAATCTGTGGATCTCCAGGTACTAGTTTTTGGATGGCATTCTTCAGGAACAGCCGCAGCGCAAGTACAAGAAACTTGTGTATAAATTATGCACACTGTTGTTACCGTAAATTGAGCGTAAAAGTATCAGTCTCTTATTGGGTCATCGCATAAAATCGCTGTCTCAAATCAAGATTGTAGTACGGAGTTCTCCGTGCAAGAAGTTACTAGTAGTATGCAGGAGCGCTGACTTGGCTTCCAAGGTTGGCTCATTTCATGAATCCGTCTTGGGGGAACTCTGATTTAATATACCCGCCACGTCCTGATGCTGAAAACCAGTGTAGTCTTGCATAACATAGAATGACTCTCATTTAACCCATTATCTTGAGTTCTGCCTGGAGTACAGGCGTAAGTAAATACAGGCTTTCATCGTGACTTGGCCCCCAACTTGAGTGAAACGTACCTTTGCTATAGCGGCTGTGAACCCCTGTCTAGGCGTATAACTAATGCATACGACATCCACTAGCAGCCCCTCCAACCTGCAACCATCGTTTAGTATTACTTTAGTCCGCGAACCAGAGATCGCGCGATCTCAAAATTTTCGCTTTGGCCACCCACCTGCCACAAATGTGGTAGGATCTGACCATTAGCTTGATATTTCTTACCCTAAAGGCTCGGAGTTGTTCACGCGGAGGATTCTGACCCAGCCCCCTTATTATGCACGTATGAGGGGGGCATTGTACTCCGTAGGTGAGGGGATTTAATTTCTTGGAATAGAAGCTCTCGGGTGCGGGTGGGCTCTGGACTCCATTTAAAGAGACCGACCATGGCAGGTACCTAGGTACTCTCTCACTTCTCAAATCCCCGAAAGATTTCACTATCCTCTCTGGCAGCAATCACATTTCTGATAGATTTGGTCTTGCCTAGGAAAGGGAATATATCTAACTTGACGACTTGGCGGAACAGTACTTCATCAACATGAAGCCCACTGTATTGACATTTTGCCCTTTGGCAGATTTGGTTGACTGGACCCATTCCGACTCCCCATCCTCTCAATGTGCCTACCTTGTCCAGCTTGGAAGCCCCTGCAAGGGCCGAAATGAGACGCGAAACTTCCAACAACGCCAAATTAGTCGTCCAAAAATACCTTGACATTCTCATTGGGCCTTCCGAGACATCTAGGGAGTCAGTTCCCCAGTTTAAATTCCTCCAGGAACTCGCCACTATACAACTTTGCAACAACCACAAAAAGCATCATTCCCACGCCATAGGACAGTGGCTGAATGAATTTACTGCCAACCAGGCTTCTATTATAGTCGGGCTGGCAAAGTACTACAATCTGGAAATCGATGATACAGTTAGCGGAGAAAGCCAAAACTCGGATGATGAAGATGACGAAAAGAATTTGAATGTTACCGAGGAAGAGGATACATCGGAGGAAGACGAAGAAGAAGAAAAATCAATCCTGGCTAGCCAATTCTCGTCGTCGCTTACATCTAGTATCTACCACACGTCTATACTAGCAGCAGACGAAGTTGCTAAGGACGTCACCTGTCTTTTGCAAAAGCCTATTGACATGAAGTCCAATGATGCAAAGCCTGGATGGATATATGTCATATCCCCTCTCGCAATGCCAGGAACCTTCAAAGTCGGCTATACTCTTAAGCCCCCCCCAGCTGGACCGTTTTCCAAAGCACAAACAGTGCCATGGCGAGTTTGAAGTTCTGGAAACGAAACTGGTACCTCATGCACATCGCGTGGAGCAACTCCTGTTGAAGGAGTTCTACAACCAGGAGTTGAGAAAGAAGTGTGAGAACCCGAAATGCTCTAGGGTTCACCGCGAGATACTTGGCGTTGATCATGAAATTCTGTTGAGATGTTTGGAAAAATGGATAGAATTTGTGGAGTCTCGCCCATACAGCAAACTGGGTGTCTTGACAAAAAAAGCCAAGGAAGACCTACCTCTTCCTGCTTTGAAAAGCTACCTCGGCTGCAAGCCAACGTCCCGTCGTTCTACCGGCTTGACTCCAAAAAAGAAAGAAGGAAGCCAGAGCTCTCCGAGCACACCCTCGAAAACGAATCTCAAGGTTCCTACTTCGGCCCAAAAGAACATGAGAGCTCATTATACTGAGCTGGATCAAGACGACTCGTGCCTATCATCGATGATCGCGAATTTTCATCTCACACCTTCAAAAAGTGAGAGGAATAGTTTTCCTGAGGGATCGCGATACTCCATACCTGGAAGTTTTGACTGACCCGTTGAACTACTAGTAAATCTCTTTATATATTCTGCTATTTAAAGTACACAGAGCAAAAGAAAATAAGACAATATTGAAATCAATCGTACTATTATATCTTGAAATCAGCTAAAATCAAGGGAGTGAGAACGGATGATATCTCATTCCAAGGTTTCAGCGGTCAGGAAAGACCAGTTTGGCTGAACCAGGGTGGGTAGAATTGCCATTTATACCCACTAGCAAGTGAATGGCCTACCGATCGAACCTGTGAATCTTCAAATGGCCAGTACTATGCGTATACCAGAGACATCGGATTTGAGAGCTACCAAGCTTGCGATACTAGCATATGTTCCGCATCCCAGAATCATTAAACCAACAAATAAGACGACTGCATTGCAGATGGCTGTCTTCAAATTTTGTCTCGAATACCAATTCCCCTCCTTCAGCAAGAAAAGCCACATTATAGGCGGAAGATGAAATGAGAATCCGGACACAAATAGTGAAGGCACGATCAAAAGAAGTTCTGGAAATAATGGAATTACCTCCAATATGACCCAAGCTACCTACCAACGTGGCAATCTATACTAGCCCGATCCATGTTAACCACCCCTTTCTCTTGTTGAGCTCCCGTAACAGTGGGGCCTTAGGCATCACTATCCCCACTACTTCTCACCTCCGTAGCTTCCTACTTCCTACAATACACACACACTTCATTGTATCTATTGCCCCAGTACGTAGCACTCTACGTACAGTAACTTCAGTCATCCTACCTACCTAGGTAGGCAACTCGCGGCCGTAACGGACGACCCCTTCGGCCCCCTTCACTTGGAGTGTCGAAACTGAAATGCAAAAGCCGACTATATTTAGGAGATCTGTACACCGCCCAAATGCGACACTGTCAAAAACTCAACTGAAATCGAATCATGCATCTGTCTTAATCAAATTCGTTCTAATCTACGTTCTTGAAACCTAGGCTCAGTATTTCAAGACCAGCAACCAACTTGAAGCACAGGGCCCTTGACCTTGAATCTCATTGGTCTCTCTGCAATATTATAGCCATCACCTCCGTACGCGCTTGGTCGAATATCGATTTGCATGGCCTGACAACCTAGCAGAAACAATCAAATGAGATGATTCTGTCAGTTTGCTTTCTTGGAGAGTGGCAGAGCCGTAACTCATGATAATAACTCTGAGGTGTGTCGTACATCCTCGGGCGCTGAGACTAGCAAAAATACGCTGGAATGTAGTGATCCACGAAAAACCACTGAGCTGGGTCGCATGGACCAAATCCACAGCTTCAATGTCCACAATCATATATATCTCTCGCATATTTCCAAGTACTTTAGCCAATAGCTCCGTCCACTCGTCAAGTGACTCCGCAGAACGAAACTGGACACAGCTCATCGCCATATCACGCTCAGAATGTTGTGACAAATTGAGTTTTAGGCCTTGGCATATCATGTCCTTCAGAATATCATCAACCGATATCCCATTCGCTTCACAATCTGCTCCGGTCGTTTTGAGTACCCATATTATAGGGAAATTCTTATTCCGAAGTTCACGGATCAAGTTCACTGCGAAGGATCTGACAATGTGTTTCGCCTGATAATCACCCTTGACCATTATAACCGAGGATTTTCTCTGCGACTCCCACTTGAAGAACTTAGGGTCTAGCCAGAACTGGTTGTCGTGCTTAGCCAAAGGCTTTCGTTTTGACCTGTGGTTCTTGCATAAATATGACACGTACGACAGCGATTTCAGAGGGTCAACTTTTCGAAATCCGCTCATATATTCCATTATTTGATTGAGTTGGAGATCTGTTAAGCGATGATTGGTGTCGATGGCTGCGTTGGAGTTGATAATCTGGTACTCTATAGCCAATTGTCAGTGTATTTGGAGGAAATATCGCCAAAATGGCACCATGTGCATTCTTGTACCTTGCATGGCTCTATACATATCTTGAAAGGCAGATAACATTGTCTCCTGATTTTGAGTTATTTTTTGCACTTCAAGATGCATATCCCGTTGTTCAGCTTGAGCCGCTCCCGTCGCCAAACGCTCCACTTCTTTTCTGTGATCTGTGATATCTCGGATGAGATCTGCATATTGTAGTTCTGCGGGATGTGTGAAAGACTTCAAGATACGGGCAAGTCGGCCTTTTTGATACCAATCGAATGCACGGAGAATGAATCGTATGATACAGGCATACAAACTTGCAACTGCCCTCTTCATCCGCAGCGTCGGATAAAGTATTGTGGAAAGCTGGATGTGGGGAAGTGATTCGGCGATATTTGTAAGCGCTTCAGCAAGAGTGGCGACCGATTTAGAATGGTTTTCGACGAGCTTCCAAATATCCATTGATCAGTGACATGCATTGAATTTCCCCGGAAACTAAAAATGATTGAGGTTCGTACGACAAATAATAATTTTAGCGAGCCCCATGCCAAGCTGACATATTCTGGATGCTGTTGAACAAGTACGTCCATGATATTACCATAATAGCAAATTCGTTTCGAAAGTTCTGTGAGCCAATGTTTGACAGTACTTTTTGACGTTCTGTCGTATTGTTCTTTTGCCCTCTGAACAACAAACTGAATATCTTCGAGACAGTTCGCCTGTTGAATTATGTCTCGCTCTTTATCGTTCAAGGCGGTATTACTATGGATTATCACGATCGCATCTTGAAATAGTCCTCGAAGGTCATCCAGATACCTATAAAAGCCATGATCAGTTACTTTGAACGAAGAATTGACATATAATGCTAAGAATATCATTTACTCTTCATTTCCATCCCCTTGGTACCAGTTGCTCTGGGTTTGTAACGGCATGATGCTGATCTTCTGATTGGTCGTTCACCGAATAGGATATCTCATGGGTAGGAGCTCAGTCAAGTAGTTTTAATAAATTCAGAGCGAAGTTGAGCCTCAAGACTCAGAGAGGGCCTGATCGTGACCCCGCATCGGCTGCTGACGTCTCGTGATTGACACGTCAGGGGCCAAATCAAAAGTTCCCTAATGTAATTACTAGCTGGAGCGGGGTAATTGCACTAAATTGAAGTTGGTGCTCTCCAGTCTTAGGCACGATATTCCATGACACCTCAACAATCTCCTTCTGGGCGCATATTTACTGAGTGCCAGTCCTTGTGACTCAAAATCTTACACCGGACGATATCATAAAAATACAAGAGCCCTTAGATCCGTCTAATTGCTCACATTATGCCTAGATATTCTTCTACCCCTAGGGCTGACAAAGTCAGCCAAAGTGAAAGGGGGGGGTCGCCAGGTATTCTCTTCTAACGGCGACAAAGAGTTAGATCCTCTTACCGACAGTTATGCGATTTCACGGGATAATACAATCGGCCGGGCTCCTTCTCCTGGAATTTCCAATATTCTCCAAAGAGACAGGGCCAGAAAAGGGAAACATCAGTCGACTGTACGCAGACAGATTGGGGAAAGACGGATAAACGATAATTTTGAAGCCAGACCCCGACGTGACAAAATTCGAGAATACATCTCAGTCGAAGAATCCGATGAAGAGAGTATGTATAGTGATAGTATTCATTATACTACAACCAATGGCTCTGAAAGGTGGCGAGAAGAGGCTACAGAGGAAAAGCCCCGAGCTCTTGTCCTGCATAAATCAGAGTCGGCTGAGTCCAATTTTGAAAATCCGGCGGAAGAGGCAGAGCTTCTCAGGGATGAAATTGCTCAGCTTAAGGCAAAACTCAAATCGAAAAGTTCCGGTCCAGCTGCCCCTGATTATCGGTCTCAAACATTTCATTATCTTGACGATGCTTGCTTTCTTGATGAACCCCGTTGGGAAACAGGAGAGTATGCGCCAACTCTACAGGCAAACAGCAAAATCAGCAACGTTAGCTACTATCTAGAGCAACATCCTGAAATCGCATTCTTCTTCATGAAGGATTACAAAAGCCGAGCACCAGCTGACCGAACAAAAATCGAGACCCGAGATGGAGTTTTCCGAACACCTAAACCTATCGAGGAGAGCCTGCAACTTTTTGCTGGGGCAATGAGAGATGCTGTCAATAAGGTTGTCCGAAAGGTTCCTAATTTCTCGGAGTATTTTCCTCACTTCGATGTTAGGAAGCCTATTGTTGCGCCATATCTATTCATGTTTCATTCTGCACCTCATCTTGATGATATACTGGAGGAAATCGACGGACTAAGCCGAAGGCTGATACAAAAGCTGTGGAGTCATATCAACGAAGGCTACGGTGTCCAATATCTGCGCGCACGAGAAAAAACGAAAGATGGCAAGGTCTCAGCTGAGCTTTTGAAGTATTTGATCAAGCCGGGGGACATTTTGGCACATCCAGATGGCCCTAATACCCGAGCTTACATGGCCTTGCAGTGGCCTGAAGAGGATCCACCTCCCGATGACGGCCATCCGGAGGATTACGAAGAATTCGATCCGATTCGAAGAAAGGAGACATACTCATTTCGTGATGATACAAACATTAAATCACTTCGTTACTCATGGAGTATTCCCGTGGCCTTTTGGGAATTTGATGGTGTGTTTCAAAGGTCCGAAAAAGTGCTCAAAATTACCATGAAGGTTTCTATGAGAGACGAAATCGTGGAAATCAACAGTCTAAAGTTTTATCCCTTGCAATATGCCCCACAAACAATCGAACAATCTTTAGAACACCGTGGGAACACTTTCTGGCAAATACGATCTCGAAAGTTTGTCAGTTACAGCCAGAACGAACCTGGAAACTTAACGAATGTGAGTTTTCAGCTGCATTACCACCCCAGTCTACTTCCCACAACTTATCTCCTACTCACTAGGCAGAGGAACGTTTCATGGTCGATATAGAAACTTTCAAAGCACTTCACCCTAGTTCATCTCTAGCTCGAGCTTTTCTCCGGGATGACCTTGGCTCAGCTATTGTTGCAGGTAATGATCCTTTGCCAGACGGGTTTCCTTTACTGTTACCTCCGACGGTCCCAGGATATAACATGCTTCACAAAAAATGGGGTACGGACCCAACCTATACTTTCCCGAGGAACCTTTTGCTAGCTGTACTAACTTCAAGTAGTTGATCTATTCGTGGACCAAATTTCAGATATTACATGGAATAAACAAGCTTTCAAGGATTTAGTGGTGGATTTAGAGATCAAAGAACTCGTTCAAGCTTTGGTTACGAACCAGCTGACTAGCGTAAAGTCAACAGATGTCATTAGTGGCAAAGGAAACGGGCTGATCCTGCTCCTCCACGGGGGCCCCGGGACAGGAAAGACTTTTACTGCCGAAGGCGTAGCTGAATTCGCCGAGAAGCCGCTCTTTCGAGTCACTTGCGGTGATGTGGGTACAGAAGCAAGAGAGGTGGAAACAATGCTTCAAGCAGCGTTTCACCTGGGTAAAATATGGGATTGTGGTACGTATTCGACTTTACAGCCGCGGAAAGAGGAAGATAATTGACTGATAATTACTGAATTAGTTGTTCTACTCGACGAAGCTGATGTTTTTCTTGAAGAGCGCGATATGAGAGACTTAAATCGCAATGCGCTTGTCTCGGTCTTTCTTCGAGCATTGGAATACCATAATGGGATTTTGATATTAACATCAAATCGAGTGGGTACTTTTGATGAGGCATTCAAGTCTCGCATTCAGCTAGCACTGCACTACGAAAACCTCACCAAGAGCCAACGTCGTAAGATATGGCGTAACTTCATGGGTCGTCTGAAAGACATAGACGAAGACAACATTGAATTCGAGGATGTCATTGACAACCTGGATGAGCTGAGCAGCCATGACATCAATGGGCGCGAAATTCGCAACGCACTTACTACTGCACGGCAGCTGGCTCTATTCAAAGGAGAGAAGATGGGCTCTGCACATCTGAAAAAGGTTTTGCGAGTAAGCGGAATTTTTGGTAAATATCTGAAAGACTTAAGAGGTGGCCTTACTGATGATCTTCTGAAACATGAGAGCGGCGTCAGGCATTCATATAGCGTCAAGAAAGCTGCAAGCTTTGGGTAGTGAAACCACTTTCTCTTTTTGGTTTTTTTCTTTAGTTTTTCTTTTTCTTTTTTCGGACGCTTGCATGTCTCTTAAATCTCTCTCTGTGAATTATCGTTGCTGAATTCTGGTCTAAATATAGCACCAACGATGGACTAATACGTGTGAATAGCTTTGAGTTCTCAAATTAAGCGTATTGGTATAGGAACCTGGTCAAATAGCTGGCCGAGATAGAGATACTCAAGCTTCAATGATTCAAAGACGACCGGGGGGGGAGGACAGTAAGGGTGCAGCGTCAAGTGCCCATATTTGTACATAAATATGCAGTCAAGAAGAATTGGAAGTTAGAATCAATTCCGATTGAAATGAACTCCTCTTTAATAATAGCTGTTCTGCAAGGGGAAGAGCTCGTCCAAAGTGCTTCCGTTGGTAAGCCTAAGGCATAAAGATCGTAAGAAAACCATAGGGCACTCGTCTGCGTTCCGGTATGGGCGAGTATTTGAGTCTGAATCCGGCTACTCAGTTGGCTCACCGAATCTAGAAAATATCTATAACTCTGATATTTTTTTCTTTAAAGGTATAAAAGTCTTTTAAAGTATCTTCCTCGCCTAATTGAAGAGCTGCTAGGATAATAATAGCTTTCTTATTAAGGATAAGACAAGCTATAGTCGATCCTAGTATAGAAGTAGGACAGTCCTCTTTATCTATAAGATTAAGCCTACGAAGTAATGACTTGAACTCATCTCGGATACGATTATCTGAAGTATCTTCTAGAGCTTCTTTATCTGAGACTATACTAGGCTTAAAGTGGTGAGCTGCTTCGCTTGTATAGGCTGGTAGGCTAAAGTCTAGGCTATGTTGAGTTACTTTTACTAGGTTTTTTATTGCCTGTGGTATTTCTTTATGAACTGAATATTCTGTGATAAAGGCCCAAAAACTCTACGTAGGAATATGATATAAGATATTATCTAGATTTGTAGCGCGTTCTTGGTTACAGACCACCAGTAATTTGCGCACGTCATTAAGCGACCTGTGATAGACTGATTTCCTGGATGATACAAGATCGGCTTCCGGGAGATTATCCAGTTTAACTAGTGTTCTGAATAGCAGATCATACTGTGCCTTGTCCAAAACAAAGTGGTCTGAAGGGTAAAGCGGCAAGGGCACTTGCCCAACGAATCAAAAAGAAATGGGTGAAAACGGACATACAACAGCAGGGATTCGCATGTGGTCACCCACCATACTACTAACCTGCCGGCGTGTGGCTAACAGTCGGGTGAGTCTCACCCAGGTGAGAAAAGGGTGAGAGCCGCTTCAGCGTCGCGCGACCCAGGCTGCTGTCGTCCGCCATACCCAAGTGATAAGGGTAAATGCGCAATAGATAGGCTGAGAACTCAGGCGAGAATCACCCCTTTTACGTGACTGTCCTACAGACCCTTTCAGCTGAGCAGGTGTAGAACCTTATTTTGGAAGTGTATAGACAATGACGAATTACGTTTAAGTGAAATACCATAGTGAACCACCGTGCTATCTGGTCCTAAACAGAACACCTCGATATAATCGAAATATTGTACCTATGGGAACTGACTAATTCCACATACTAGTAGTTACCTAATTCATTTACACACAACTAATGTGGTCTAGAGCTCCTTCTTGGCATCACCCTACCTATCTAGAATCTACAGGTGTTATTAAGGATAGGGATATACTAGTATATAAATGGTATATAAGACGTGAACCTGGTAAACTTTGCACATCGAATGTTCATGTATATTTGCGTCTGTTCTCAAAGCTTGGTGCATCGAATGTAACACAAAGCCAAAATGTTGCAAATAATCCCATTAAGATGGTTATTGGAATTACAGCAGTTTGAAGATCACTATGGTGTCCCTATTGAAAAAGCCACGCAAAGAAAAAGTATATTGACGGGACCAAGGAAACAAAGCTCTACAGCAGTAGCTTCGAGATTAATTACTTCTCAATAATATATAAGCCCCAGAAGATCTCGTGTGAAGGGTCTTATTCCTCTAGAGTACTATCACGCTTTGGAAGCCTTTAAGTAACAAAAGTGTCGTTAAATAGTTTATCTAATAAAAGTGTAGTCGAGAAAACCTTAACAAATCTTTAAAAAATTATAAAAGACTAAGTATATAATTCGAACTAGTGTTCAAATTAATATAGATAAATAGGCGGTTCTGGCTAGATAGGTCTTAGGAAAAAATAATATAACGATTTCTGTTTATCAGGGTACCCCAGACACAAAGGTATATAGACAGTCTAGGAAAACTTTTCGAACTGCAGATATCTAAAGTTAGTAGTTGTAGATAAATTATGAAAAAAATAACAATCTACGTAATATATCTTAAAAAAGTTATAGTGGGAATATCTATAGGCACTAAATAAAGTAGAGAAGAACCCTCAATAGTAATAGTAAGTAACTCTAACCTAAGTAAAAAAAGATTTATCACTTATAGATCTTATTGTTATCTAGGCTAGGTAGTAATAGGAGCTTCTTAGAAGTAAGGAATATAGAGTAATAAGAAATAGATAAAGATCTCGGTTATTTCTCTCTAAAGACTGAACTGGAATACTTAAGCCTATTAGTATCTGAGCTAGATCTAGACTTAGGATATAACTTTAGTTAGCTATTTCTTAGCTTAATTTCCCTAGGGCTACTATTTTGGGTAGCTAGGAATAGGGACTTATGTGGGATTACTTCCCTTATAGTATATATAAAGGGGTGAGTTTATTACTAGAAGTCCCTATGATGGTTTTTGTGAGCTCATTTTCAGGCTCTAATCGCTTGATGGATCTCCGAATTAATACCTCGAGTGTATATTTGAATGCGTCACCAGCTTTGGCTAACCGATCACAGTGAGATTTGAATTCAGAATCAAAGCGACTGGACATGGTATATAACAATTTCATACCCTAGGGGCGCCTCGAGAATTCGATTATCCTGGCACTTAGTTGAACAATTTTTGCATAGTAATCACAGAATGCATATTGTAACTCCATCCAGTCAGGGTAGAGCTGGCCATATTGATGATACTTCGGGCATGATTTTCCAATCGTCATAAATCATACCTGTCACTAGACCTGTGCATGGGAGTCCCATTCCCATAGGTCCCATGGGAGTCCTGCTTATGTAAGTGGGAACAGTCCCACTTACGTAAGTCCCATAGTCCCATGGGAATGGGATAGGACTGAGGGCCATGCCCATGGGAGTCCCATGGGATTCCTATAGAAAATACGCTAACTATATATGGCTAGGGCATATCTTTGATCTAACCTAAGAAGGTAATTTTTGACATTTCATGTAACCTTTGTCAAAATATATATCTGCGTAGCAAGTTCCTACACCACCACCCTGAAATATATTTTACTCAAATTTATATGGATTATTAATTAACTTATTCTCTTTTAATAAATACTAATTTTATTTAAGAATAATTATTCAAAAAGTCTTGGCAGGTCCCATGGGACCTGCCAGACTCCCATGGGATGGGATAGGATTAATAATTAGTCCCATGGGTTCTTGGCAAATGGGATAGGATTCGATTTTTACTCCCATGGGGCTCCCATGCACAGGTCTACCTGTCACCTTATCAAAATAAGGTTTGTTATTGCTCGCAGCCAAGCTGGCGGCCACTCCAGACCGAAACGGCGATCAGAGGGTTAGAGTTAACGAATATGCCAACAACACTACTGAATTGCTGCGTGGCTTCCAAAAGCGTCGTTAGCCTCGGTGCTACAGCCTGTCCTGTCTTTCCTGCCCTCTTCTCGTTATTGCTATCGATTGCGGCAACGAATACTATGGGGTCTGTCGTATCTGGAATCTTGTTGTTGGATCTGTATAGCCGCATTTGGTCGTCTGTCAGAATAGCCTCAAATTCCGTCACAGCCTCCCTTAGCGCTAACGTGGGATCCGCCGACCGTGTCGACCCCGACTGAGACGAGACTACCAAAGCCATGTGATAGTGTAGCCCTTTTGAGAGGTAGACTTGAAGGTAGTAGTATGAAGACGGGCACTTCAGGTTAAACACAACGGAGGGGTAGAAGAGCTTGTAAGGTCCTCAGCTTTGAGGGAAGTGCGGTAGAGTGCATTGACTTAATACCCGTACGTCTGCCTGTAGAGGAACTCAGCCGCAGGCTTATAACCACATGACTCGACTGGTCCAATTTACTGGTATTGGTTGGTCACAATGAGGGGTAGAACTTGCTATAGAATTGATATTTGTGGGTGATCAGCGCCTAACTAATGATAGGCCATCATTGTACTAGTCAGCATGCCTTCATAGCTTCACCGCTACACATATCATCATTGCATTCATCTCTTCTTGCCATGTATGCCCCCACTACAAATACAAGAATCGATCAAACACTAGTCACTATTAACAATGCCACCACACGGTCCAGAAGACAAAAAAGCAAAACATTCAACAGATATTGTATGGTGGTGGTCAGCTAGCGCCCACGATTCTGTCCTAGGCGGCTCGCCGCCCCAGCGGGTACCGCTTCAGCCCTTCACCTGAAGGGCCGGAACTGACATGCAAAAGTCGCCTTTGTAAATTCCGACAGGGAAAGATTTGACGAGGTGCTAGAACGCAGGTAAGGGATAAAATGAATGGTTTTCGCTCTTGTTCACTGGGCTATCTTTACTGTCGATCTCTCGAGAGAGCAAGTCTCTAAGTGACAGAAAGCTCCTTCAAAAGACCTCTCTCATGATAAAGTGAGCTTTTGGGCCTATATAGAAATGTTAGGCGATAAATGTGCCTCATTCTTACTTTGCTGAGCGCAGTGATGATTGTCTCAGGACAGTCAAATTATCACGCAGCATTCCGCCTCCGACACCGAGACTAGCAAAATGGAGAGTCTGCTATTATTGGACTCTTTGATCTCCAACTCGTAGAGTATTCGTCAAGCGCCCTACTGGCTGTCCGGAGTCCAGCAGGCAGTGCGTCAGGACTGATAGCAATATCCATGTCCAGGCCTAAATCTTGGCACAAAGATCGAGCGGCAAGAGTATCTTCTTCAGCAATGTGTCCTCTTGAGTCCATTGCGAAATCTCGAATTATAATCTTATTTAGCAACGGTGTCGAATCTCGTGCCGAAGGGAGGAACCTCTGAATAGCCCGGGCGACTGCATCAAGCTCCCATTCGTAAGTTTCCCCCGGGCTGCCGTCCTCGATAACTGAAATATCACGCGCTACACAAGAGAGATTCTCTCGAATGGCGAGGCTTTGAAGTGTCGATGGCAATAGCGTGTCTAGATTCGGAGCGTCATCATGAACCCACCCAAAAAGCAAGACTGCCGGCAGTTCTGCAGTTTCAAGGTGGAGATATTGTTTTAAGAAACCCCGAAATGGCAGTAAAGCTTGCTCAATGTCACCGAAGTCTTTTTCATACCATTGTGAGCCTAGATTAATTGGGCAAAGCTCAATACTTATTGAAAGGGTTTGAACTGTCCCTTTTATGCTCATAAGACCTTCAAGTAGCGCGCCTTTCATCTGCTTGCGTAGAGGGGGGCGGGGGGACTCAATTTCCCAGTTTGCTGCTTCATCTTGGGAAGGGTAAACCAAGCCCAAATGAAGGCTTTGTATTGACGAAAGGAGTGACAACAGGCCTCTGACTTCATCTTCATCGATGTAAGACTCCATAATCACAAGTCTTTCGAGTTTGGCCAGATGACCCATCTTGCTCAAATCAACACCTTGAAATCTTTGAAGCCATATCTCTAGTGACTGTAAGGAGGGCAGATAAAACCAGCCTGCAGATTGGTCCGGATCGCAACTCGGAAACGCCTCTGGGTAAATACAATCTGAGGGATTGCCCTGAGATACTCGGCTACACGGAACGTTCAGACCGTATTCAACTAGGGAGAGTTCGGCGAACTTTGATAGAGTATCTGGGGGTGCTGAAAGCAAAGCATGTCGAATCATGAGGCCTGGGAATCCGGATTGCCACACGAAGGTATAATCCAATCGTAAAGATCGTAGATTGTGAAGTTGAGAGAGAGTGATGGCCACAAATGCGTAAGGATCACCTTGGTCTAGCGCTTGCATCCACCTCTCTGGCGAAGGAAACTGTGCTCGGCTGACAATTTCCTTCGCGGCGTGTACCTCGCTCTGAAACGAAGCTGCGAGCAGTTCCCAGTTTCCATCGACTGGGGGAGGGTACCATTTTTCAGTTTGATCCTCTGCTGGATATTCCAAGCGGGAAGAAATCATCCGAACATGGCGAATATGCATGGCTAGATCCGGACGTTCATTAACGACACAGAACAATGACAGAACCCGCTTGAGTGGAGGTCTGGTCCAGTCAAGATTAACTTGACGGTACAGAGATTCTTCGGAAGGCATCTGAAGGGACTGAGATGTAGCGCCAGCAGACGCAGCATCAGATGGTTCAAGTTGGTCAAGAATCTGCATCAAGCATTCTTGCGGGAGTTTTTCCAGAGAGCTATTGCGGGTCAGTGTGAAGTCCCGGAAAGCAGGGATCAAAACACACCTTAACGTAGATTGTGCACGATTCATGATGGTCGCGGAATTGGAATTTTGCACGAGTGCTTGCAGGAGCAGCAAGGGAATTTAAGCATAGATTTTAAACTTGTTCAGGCTATTTATAAAGCGGAATAAAAAAGTTGGGGGCGAAAGAGGCCACTGGGTGCCACTTTGATGATGGGGGCCAAGGCGATGTCCCAGACCCACCGTCCAAAGCGGAAGCGATCAGTCACGGAATGATCTTCGAAAGCCAAGACGCAGATCGAATTTTTGTTATATCTCAGGAACCAGGCCAGTTGGCAACTTCTAGTATTTGTCTGGGCACAGTCTTTCACTCATCAGATCATATTATATTAGGGTGAGGCTCGAGTAACTGACCATGCCAATTTAGACTTCCACTCTAGCCAGGCACAGATATTCCCTCGATCTAATCGTGAACACGTACTGAAGCCTCTGACCTTGAGCAATATTGCGTGGACACCGCTTGGCTTTTATCCTTTTGTTCGGTTGCAGAAAAGGAAACAGGACCGAAAAATTTGTTCCCATTCAGCTGGTGGGCCTTGTTCTTGAAGCGACCGGCGAAATTCTGTTCTCTTACCATGCTTCGAGTCTTGACACAATTTTAATAAGTCGAAAATCGGATGTTTCTTCCAAGGTCGGGGGACTGCAGCTAGCAATTTTGCCTCTGAGATAAGTAATAGCGCGAAGCCGTAGAGAAGATTCAGTATTGAGGATACAGATATAGATGTCTGCTGTTAACCCTCGGGAGATACCTACCCTGAAGAGCTTTGTTTAAGAGCTTTGTCTTCTTCCTTCGCATCCCTGTTCCTATGTAGTCTATACGGTTTTTCTAGACCACATAAATGCTCCTACCTTACAGAAAGCGACTCTTAAGAGACATGATCTGACTTGTCATAACCCGCAGAAGGCTTTTACATGTCTTTGAAGCCTTTTCGATCCAGTCCATTATAATATTTCTCCTATGTAGCGCTTAATTAGTAAGTTCTAATAAGGTAAGTAGTTGACTTACAACTGACTCGTTAGTTGTAGATCACACAATGCGGGCTCCGAATAGTAGCTGGAAGTGCCATCAAAGACTATCGAAAAGAACAGAGTAAAAGCTGTAGTAAATACAGCATACTCGGTGACTGGATCGGAGAATATGTCGTGCAATGTGAACGCTAGGCCCCGGGGGAGTTTAAATTAATCAGCGAGCATAGAAATATGGTGGATTTGGTCATGGATGCCACCTTGGCTGCATGAAAATGGCTACACACAATCGCGTCGACCGTGCAACTTCATGTCGGTTAGAGCTCCTCTGAACTGACCTAACGATAAGAATTAACCGAACTCTTAGTCACAAATGATGGTGCTCTACCGTTTTAACTATAAAAAAAAGGGATGTTCCCCCGCACGCTTTTCTCCGCACCAATGTTATAGATCCCATGGAACACGATCATAGTGATTGGTTCCACCTTTTTGTGGACGTTGTCTGTCGAGAGGCCTAGAGGAATCGGACCTTTCGCGGTGTCTCGGTCTTGTTTATGCCGAGTTCTCCTTTACCCCGCGAACTATCTAACTGGAGACTTGTTTCCTATAAGGACACTGCCATCCGCTTTCATTGAGGATAAGATACTCTCATCTCATCCATGGAACACAGCCACCTATCATCTCAAATTCAGACAAAATGATCACACCTACTGCACCCGGAACCAACCTCAAGCGTTCCTATGAAGAGAATGGCGTGGTCAACATCGCTGGAGTTCTAGAACCTGCCGAGGTCGACGCGATCCGCGATGCATTCATGGCACAGGTCGAAGGGAACAGAACCAGCCTCGCCCACGACGATCATGTCCCGGACGACGACATCCTAGCCCGCTATCCCCGCTTCATCCACCCGCATCGTCACCCTGAGTTGGAGGTCGGGCGGTTGGCTCTCAAGTATATGCTGGACCGTCGCATTCTCGACAAGGTCGAGGCAACGATTGGCCCCGTCAATGGTGCGCAATCTATGTTCTACTTCAAACCACCAAATGCTCGCGGTCAGGCACTGCACCAGGACAATCTATTTCTGCAGTCACACCCCGAAACATGTATAGCAGTTTGGATCGCAATAGATCCAGTCGACGAGGATAACGGTGGGCTGCAGGTGGTGCTAGGGTCCCATAAATATGAGCTAGTCTGCCCGGGTGACGCCGATTCGGAAACTTCGTTCAGCCGTCAGGCAATTCACCTGCCCAATGGAATGATCGCCGAGCAGACTTTGATGGCGCCTGGTGATGCTCTATTGTTCCATGGCAGCATGGTGCATGGATCAGGGCCGAATCGAACCGCCGACCGGTTTCGTCGGTCGTTGATCTTCCATTATGTGCCGCAGTCCAGTACCAAGATAGCGAAATTTTACCTGCCGTTAATCAGCCGTACTGGGAAGGAGATTTTCGTGTCCGAGTCTACTGAGGGCGGTGTCTGCGGCGAAGGCTTTGTACTCTCTGGTCCACATTGAGGCACTATTTGTATTTTCCATTGGAAGGAGAATTTGCTTTACTCGTTGAGTTTCAATTTCAATTCTACTTCAGAAAGCGTGTACAGGCCTGGTATATTCATACAAGACAGAGGATAATTTGTACTAAGGTCTGAAACCTAGGCCGGGAATTATGACATAGAAGCACTGGAAATATGCTCATACCTACCGCTCTAGTGGCCGCATTAGAGGGATATCTTTTTATCCGTTGGCCTCCAAATGAGTCTGCCAGTGAATTCTGCCAAACGATGGCTCTGTAAGCAGGCATTGATTTTGTGAAAATAGATAGAAAAACCACTTTGCCATGAATGTCTGCCACTTTCCCATCAAGAACTAGCGATTCAAAGTATAGTTGGCGAGCGTACAAACAGCTTTAGTCTGGCTAAAAAGGCTCATAAACTGCAGAATCTGATGGGTTTATAGCCAAGGCATACGGAAATTGAGGGGAATTAAACCAAAGTCAGTGCGAGTTTGGAATAACTCGGAACTTTTGAGCATCACCTCAACCCCTTGATCCCGCTCTCGGCTCCCTTCAAGCGGTTAACTCCATGTGCTCAGTCATTCCGATCTTGTCTTCCATCCCTTCGTTTTCGATCCGCTGCGCCAGTATACTGGTTTCAGTGGCTCGGTACTCGCTTTTAGTGGAGTTGCCGATGAACCAGGAACTGTCCGTGAAGAGTTTCTTCATTTCCTCTAGGGGCACCTGTTTCGTCTCTGGGAGGGTGGCCCAAAAGAAGACGGCATTGGTGAAATTGCAGACCTAGATATAGGGTGTCAACTGCCGGTCAAGATTTCCTAGAGTATGTATGTATATATCCTTAAAGGCAAAAGAGAGGCAATGATAGCGATTTGATGGATACTGACCACGAAAAGGATGTAGAATCTCCAACCGGACTTCACCATTCCCAAGGGTGTCACTTGACCGATCATTGTGCTACGAGAAAGAAATGAAGATAAGATATCATTCTTGCCATAAAGCGAGATTCAGATAGGATTGAAAGACATACTTAAAGGCGAATGATACCATGCAGCCCAAGGCTACACCCTTGGCTCGGGTTGGTGTATCGAAAATCTCGGCAGGGATTATCCAGGCTAATTAAGCGTCAGTAGCGAGTTCTGCGACTGAGTCAAAGAGTGACGGGATTGAAAAGGTAAGGTAGACATACACAGTGATCCCATACTGGCAAAACAGAAATTATAAACCCATGTCATGATAATGAAACCCCAATGTGCGCCCGTATTGTTCACCTCTGGGGGAAATTGAGCGAGGAGAACGGTGCTGATCACGTATGTGAGACACATAGCAAGATTACCACCCACTACGATTTTACGACGGCCAATTCTATCAACAAGCATCATGAGGAGGAATTCACCAATAAGGCCAATGATTGAGTTGATGGCTTGGTAGCGCAGGGTGTCCGTTCCATCAATACCAATTTGTTTCTAATTCGGAGTCAAGGTCAGCCGTTTGAAGAAAAAGGGGTTCCGGTGGTCGAGAAACTTACAAAGATGGTGACCGAGTAATATTGAATGGCGGAGACTCCCGTCATTTGCGTGGCCGCTTGCATAGCGCAAGCCAACAGGAGACGACGGAAATTTGATTTCTCGATTATCCACTGATAGAATGTGACCTGGCTGTGTTCTTTCTCAGCCGCAACCTGCGATTTAATCTGTTCAAACTCCGCAAGAACCCAAGGATCCGATGTGTTACCATTGGCATGTAGCCGTGCTAGGGTCCGCAGACCCCTTTCCTGGTGACCCTGGCTAATGAGCCAACGAGGCGATTCTGGGAAAAGAAAGATCAGACCGGACAGAAGAGCAGCTGGCACAATCTGAATACCCAAAGGTATGCGCCATTGGCGGTTGTCCGAAAAACTGACATAGGTGCCATAGCTGATCCAACTTCCGCAGACACCACCAATGCCGAGCATGAATTGTTGCAGTCCGGTCACCAGGCCTCGAATATTAGGGTGTACCAATTCTGCTTGATAAATTGGAATGATCATGGTGAGGACACCGATACTATGGGTTGTTAGTTATTAGTTACCAAAGCCAGGTCCAGGTCACAAGTCGGGGAATGAGTCCGGCAAAGGGAACTCACGAAACACCCGCGATAAAACGGCCTCCTATGATGTAACCATAGTTCCGCGCACCGGTCTGCAGCCCACCCCCGAGGCAGAAGATCACACCTCCAGCCAAGATAGTTGCTCGGCGGCCAAAGTAATCCGAGCACGGGTACGCTAACCCGGCGCCGACAAAAGCACCGGCCGTGAGCAGCGACGCGACCAGGCCAATCCCAGTGGTTGTCGGGCTGAAGTAGTTCAGGAAAGAATTGCTAGATACCACTACTCGAGAGGGCCAGAGCTTCGTCAGTTCCTGCGAACAGATGAGGGGACAGATTTCGCGTTGGCTCGCTTACCCTCAGCCACAATGGTTAGATCATATCCATAAAGAAATGATCCAAGCGCAGCAAATGTGCCCACCAGAAACTGGTATACCTTAGGAGGAAAGGCCATATTCTTTGCTAGTGAGTTCAATTGATTTTGAGTATAGGTAAAGAATGGAGACCGGTGTCTGCCCACAATGTTCGAGGGACATCCCCGGCTTTTTAGCTATGCAGATCTCCACGCGGGGAGCTCGGCTCGTTCTTGGCGCGAGAGCGACCAACTTTGCAGGAGCACGATGTTTAATAACTTGCGGGATGCGATTTGCATTGATCGGGGCAAGGTCCATCAGCACGCGACGCGGGGAATCTGGGTTTACTCTTGTCGACGATCGTCAAAGACTAAGAAGCGGGTCGTGCGCGATCCACAGATTCCCCAATTGGAGACATCCCGGTGGCTTCTGAACGCCAGCGGAAAACGAGCCAATCACAGGGAAAAGATTCCGCAGTCACTTGTGGTCTGGAGTTCAGCATGACACAGTATAATCAAGTATACGGGACACTCGACTCATTTCTCGGGATAATAGAAAGCGAGATGGGGATGAGACAAGAGACTCGAGGAGATGGCCCTCTGCAACTCTGGCTCTCTTTTTCCTTTCCCTCTAGAAAGAATCCAAACTGCACCTGGGCCACGTGCCATCAGAAATGGCCGATATCATTGCATTGCGCTTTGAGCAGCATTCTTCGGGACTGGGCCTACAATGCTCTTTGCCTCGCATCTCATGGACCTTATCCGCTGTCAATGAATCCACCCGTGACTGGACACAATCCCAGTATGAGATTTCCGTGTACGGTGAAACTAGGCCACTTGCAAACTTCGTTGTCCAAAGCGGCGAGTCAAGTCTAGTCCCATGGCCGAGTACGCCGTTGAAGTCGCGAGAACAAGCTCAGGTGAAAGTTCGAGTATGTGGGAGCTGGGTGGATATAAAAACCAGGCGCGCACACTCGGATTGGTCTGCCTGGTCCTCCTGGGCAACGGTTGAATGCAGCCTTCTTAGTTCTCAGGATTGGACTGCAGTGCCTATCTCTAGCCCACTCTTTCGAATGAGCCACAAAGATGAGCCACTAAGGCCCTTGTGCTTTCGAAAGGAATTTGCCCTGCCTGCCACGTTTGGCTCTTTGCGTCGGGCTAGGCTGTACATCACGGCTTTCGGGGTCTACCGGGCGTATCTCAATGGCTCCAGGATCGGAGACCATGAAATGGCGCCCGGGTGGACAAGCTACCGCCATCGTCTTGCATATCAAGTCTTTGACGTCGACCCCTTGATCATTACAAATGGCGATAACGTGTTAGGCGTCGAGGTTGCCGAGGGGTGGTTTGCGGGCCGGCTGGGCTTTGGTGGTGGCAAGAGGTACATATATGGAGATCAAATAGCCACTATGGCTCAGTTGGAGGTAGAAGAGCTCTCTGGTGGACGATTCCAAGTTGCATCGGACATCAGCTGGAAGTGCCACCCGAGTCCCATCGTGAGTAGCGAAATCTACAACGGTGAAATTTATGATGCGCGAGCGGAAGTCAGAGGTTGGCACCAACATGGACCTCATTATGTTGACGCCGACTGGGGCAAAGTATCTGTTCTGGACTTTCCTGATGCGCGATTATACGCCCCAAACGCCCCTCCAGCACGAATCACGGAGACGTTGGCGCCTCGGAAGATATTCACCACTCCATCTGGCCGGACGATTCTCGACTTTGGTCAGAATCTGGTTGGAAAGCTTCTCATACATTCGATGACGCTGCCAGCAAACGCAAAAGTGACATTCACCCACGCCGAGGTCATGGGCGATGATAGAGAACTGGGAACTCGACCCCTTCGCGGTGCACAATGTGTCGACACGGTCATCTCATCCGGACAGCCGTTGATTGATTGGTCGCCGAAATTCACATTCCATGGCTTTCGATTCGTGCACGTCGATGGATGGGACCCTCTAACGGTACAGTCCTGGCAAAGCAACATTCAGGCACTTGTCATTCACACTGACTTCAAGCGGACGGGGAGGTTTGAGTGTTCAAACCTGGCCATCAATCAATTGCATCATAATGCCTGCTGGAGTATGCGTGGGAACTTTTTGTCCATCCCCACGGATTGCCCCCAACGGGACGAACGCCTAGGATGGACAGGAGACATCCAAGTGTTCGGTCCATCCGCGACATTTCTGTATGACTGCATTGGCATGATTTCGGAGTGGATGGAAGATGTCGCCTGCGAACAATCAGATCACCATGGCATTCCCCCTCTGGTGGTCCCCAATGTCCTGGACCACGTGTGGCCATCCATTCCCCAGGCTCTGTGGGGTGATGTAGTGGTAATTATTCCCTGGACCCTATATCTTTCATCCGGTGATCGCGATATTTTACGGCGACAATATCCAAGCATGACGTCGTGGCTGAACCAGGGAGTCCGTCGAGGCAAGGACGGACTGTGGGATCCCGAGATATGGCAACTTGGCGACTGGCTCGACCCCCAGGCGCCGCCCGACGAGCCTGGTGATTGCCGAACAAACGGCACGCTGGTGGCAGACGCATACCTCGTGCATGTCACATTTCTCATGGCTGAGATTGCCGCAGTCCTCGAGAGGGACACAGAAAGTATAAATTATAACTGCGAAGCTCAGCGTCTCCGTGCCCTTTTCCAAAGCAAATATATAACGTCATCCGGCCTCATAGTCGGGGATTCCCAGACAGCTTATTCCCTAGCTATAGTCTTCGGGCTTTTATCGACCCAGCACCAACTGGACGTGGCTAAGTTTCAGCTCGCCACGCGTGTACGCATGGCAAAGTTCCGCGTGGCAACCGGGTTCGCTGGTACGCCGGCAATTTTACGGGCTCTCACTGAGACTGATAATCTCTCTCTGGCATACCGAATGCTCCTCGAAGAGCGCTGCCCATCGTGGTTATACCCTATCACTATGGGGGCCACCACCGTCTGGGAACGCTGGGACAGTATGCTTCCAAACGGAGTTATCAATCCCGGCGAAATGACCTCATTCAATCATTATGCCTTAGGTTCCGTAGTCAATTGGCTCCATGAGACCGTGGGCGGCATGCGGCCGCTCCAGCCTGGTTGGAAGACTGTGTTGGTGAGTCCACAGCCGGGAGGCTCTTTAACACATGCTACAGTTTCGTACGAAAGTGTCTTTGGCCACTGGAACTGCCAGTGGAAATTGGTTCACAGAGCAGATCGAGATGGAGCGACGACGTTCTGTTTGGATCTAATTGTCCCACCAAACTGCCAAGCACTGGTAAAATTCCGGGCCGCTCAAGACGGATCGAGCAACCTGGAGGAAAAAGTGGGATCTGGAAAGCATCAATGGCGGATTCCTTTCTGTCCTTGGCCATGGCCACCCCGGGCGACTGCTCCATTCATAACAAACCCCGGGCAGAATGTCACTTAGACTTGTATCTTGTGTATGGGTCACGAATCCTATCACACTAATTCCGTTATTATGCAATATGATGAATCAATTCATTGGGGAGTGACTTTGTCCGGCCTCAAACTCATCCGGCTAGTCTGGCATCGTGCCGAGGCAATACGGCATATTCTTGCCAAAGGATGTCACTATTCTTGCAAAAACCAATCCACTCGGCAATTTGCAGTTTTAAGACTAGTCCCAGCCATTAGCTAGTTGATTTGACTTTTTTCTTCAACTCCAACTCACCAATATCCCGGTTAGTAGGCCCAATCGAGTGTAAGGGATGAGATTTGATGTCTGCCTCTTCGGTGGATCTTTCACCGAATATTTCCATCATTATAGAGACAGTGAGCCTATTTTCTATTTCCGATCAACGCTCCATGACTATCCCAGCCCCAGGAGACTTTAGGTCCCATGGCAACATGGAAACTGCGGGGAACGCGCTCGGTGTCGCATGTGTATAAAGGTCCGACCCCTCGACCTGTGTCTTGAGCTTACTAGGCCAGGCCAAAAGCAATCATATTTACCCAAAAAGTGCTAGCCTAAAGTCTTAACGTAATGATCCTTTCTTCCCTTTTATTCTTCGCTGCCAGCGCGGTGGCGTTGATACTCGACGTCGCCTCGTCTGGAGGCAATCAGTCAAGTTCCCTCCTGTACGGGGTTTTATACGAGGTAAGCCGAGGATTCTTCTTTAGATTCCTTTGCACAAAGGTGGAAAGGATACTGACTAGTAGCAGGATATTTATCACTCCGGCGATGGCGGCCTCTACGGGGAGATGCTCCGGAACCGAGCTTTCCAAGGGTCGTCGTCCGGTGGAGCTGCCAGTTTAGCTCGTAACACGGATTATTGGCATCCGTTTGGAGGTGCTACAATTGCCATTGACACATCTTCTCCCATCATTTCGTCCAGTCTGCCCTACCAGATGCGAATGGACGTCCCAGCGGGAACCAAGGGGACTGTAGGATTCTATAATGAAGGCTTCTGGGGCTTCGACGTGGATGCCACCAAGCGTTACGTCGCTAGTCTCTACATGCGGGGCAATTATTCAGGCACTGTCAACTGCTACTTCCAGAGCAACACGACCGGGCAGAACCTCGGATTGACTAGTATGAGTATCGATCAAACGTCGTCTGCGGGATGGGTACAGAGCCACTCCGCGACATTCCAGCCGAGCCAGTCTGGTTCCAATGGCAACAATACGTTTTATTTCACGTTTGATGGGTCGAAGCTCGCTGGGCAAAGCGTATATTTCAATCTTCTGAGCTTGTTTAAGCAGACGTTCAATAACCGGTTCAACGGTGTGCGCGAGGACTTGGCTGACTCGTTATTCAACATGAACGCGAAATATATCCGACTACCTGGTGGGAATAACATGGAGGGCAACAATTCTCCTTATGAATGGAAATGGAATAGAACCATCGGTTCTCTTACAGATCGTCCGGGCCGCCCAGGTAGCTGGGGCGATATTAATACCGATGGATTTGGCCTTCTAGAGATGATGCAGATGGCACAAGATCTGGGTCTTGAGGTGATTCTAGGCATCTGGGCTGGACTCTATCTGGACGGCGAGGTCATATCAGAAGCCAACTTACAGCCATATAAGGTTTCCGTCATGAATGAGTTGGAGTTTCTACTAGTAAGCTGACCCCTAATTATACTCAGTTCATTTTTCGATGCATGTTTGTCCAATTTCATGAATGCGAGACAAGTGCTAATGGTACAAGGGAGATAAATCAACCACATACGGGGCTCAACGAGCTGCTCTGGGATTTCCCTCCCCTTTTCCCATCAAATGGATTGAGATTGGCAATGAAGATTATCTTAACGGAGGAACAGATTCCTACTATGCATACAGATTTATGACCTTCTATAATGCCATCCACGCAGTATATCCATCCATCAATCTTGTCTCGACCATCAACCCAAACCCAGTCACATCCAAGGGCAGCTCGCTAGACCTTCATATCTATGGCAACGAGAACTACTTTGTTTCTCTTTTCGACACATTTGACCAAGCTAGCCGCAAATACCCCGTCTTCGTCAATGAGTACGCAGCAACCAATACTGGCTCGAACAACAATGGGCAGGTGGGTGCCCAGACTCTGGGCATGTCCTGTGCGGAAGCCATCTTCCTCTTAGGCTGCGAAAGGAACTCGGACGTCATCGTCGGCTCTGCCTATGGTGCCTTGATCAAGAACTACAATGAAGCGCCCAATACAGTGGCCGTGATAAAACACACTGCAAACGAGGTCCTCTACACCATCAGCTACTACGTCCAGAAGCTTTTCGCGGAGCATATGGGTACAAGGACTCTCCCCGTTACCGCCACGAATGGAGGATTTGGCCCCGTTTACTGGTCCGCAACAGCAAACAGTTCTTCCACTATCCTCAAGCTCATTAATTATGATGGAAAGACCGGTTCGTCCAACGCTTTGCAGGTCAACATCAAAGGTTCGTCGAAAACCTCTGCAACTCTGATCACCTTGACTGCCCCAAGTTCCAAGAGTGTCAACAATTTGCCGTCACTGGGAGGCGAAAGCAGTACTATCACCACCACAACCTTGTCAGGGTCTGCTGGCAGCTTCTCCGTCAGCTTTAGCAATCCTTATGAGATTGCTATCCTGATCGTCTAAAGCAGCCTGCGTGAACGATCGTAGATTGAGACACGACCATCTTTCGGAGTAATCGAAGTAAACCACTTCTCTTGCAGTCACGGTTTGGAGAAAAGAGGGCAGGGCTTGCCTTGTTGGCCACACTTGGCTGCAGATTGAAAATCCACATGGCTGCAGATCGAAAATCCAAGATGACTGCCGTTCACTTACTCGGATAGCTTATTTTATGCACGACCAG
Source organism: Penicillium cosmopolitanum (assembly GCF_028827165.1). Classification (NCBI taxonomy): domain Eukaryota; kingdom Fungi; phylum Ascomycota; class Eurotiomycetes; order Eurotiales; family Aspergillaceae; genus Penicillium; species Penicillium cosmopolitanum. The sequence continues at coordinate 3,007,877 of NW_026622678.1, read as the reverse complement.
TCTGTATCCGTCCTCTTCTGGGTGGAATAAAAACTTGCCAGACAGAATTGAATATCTATCATTAGTTGAAATCCATTCAAGCGATTAAGACCCTTTTTATTAGCTTCGAATCTGCGCCATGAGAACATTCCGATTTAGGTATAATTTCATTCTTAAAACGCCCTAGCTAGCCACAAATGCGGGCAATCGACCTTTTTCAGAGAAAATATGTGCTTGTGTGGAGATAATCTTCATTTCGCAGGTCGTGTGTGGATCGATGGCCTTGTTCTCAAGTGGCAACGCATACTCGAGGAGAAATCGCACCATCCAACGATCGAGACGATGAGTATTGTGGTGATGAGAGAGGAGCAAGCAGTTGTTCTGGAAATCCATCAATCGATTGATCTTGGGCAGATTGTCAGCAAGAAGAGAACGAGGACGAGCACAAGAAGACCGTTCCGATTTCTCGAGGAGAGGGAAGTAGATTTACCATGGGTCTGACAATGGGCCAGTACTCTTCCAACTCGAGAAGCGCCTCAAAATTCGCTTCAAGGCAGAGACGTGATCGCGGAAGTTCGTTTTCTTCTCCAAAAAGCAGAGTATAAAGAAGAACCGAAGAGGAAACGATCGCCATGTGGCCAACGGTTAGATACACGGCTTCGCATCCCGATTGTCGTCTCCCACGGGCAAGCCACGTGCTATAGCTGAGAGCATGATGTTTACATCGAGCTGCAAACTGCTGGGAGCGCATACTCATCACGGATCGTGTATCGACAAACTGATAGAAAAGTAAGGTGGCGTAGTGGTGAAAGCCAAGATGGAGGCCCATGAAGATGCCCCCAGTGCCCCGCTTGCTGTGTTCTATGAGGTTCGACTCCGTCAATTGTACATCGTGGGGTAGTCTGTCTTGCCAGTCGTCCAACAGCCGTGCAAGATGATCTACGTCCTGCTCGATTCGATCTGGATGCAGCCCCTCGCCATTGGCGGCGCGCCAGTTGAGTTCCTGGATAGGGCTGAACACTTCGATGAGCGTGGCCATGTGTGCCCATAGACCGGGGCTCTTACAAGGCTCGTTCGGGTCGATTAATGGCTCACTTGGATCCATGTCGGCAAACAGTTCCTCATCCATGGGTGACCGAGCCGGTCGAGGCCAGTCCTTCATCTGGCTGGGAAAGCCCAGGCTCGAAGAGCACCAATTGTCCGCTGCGAAAAGCGCCCACCAGATTCGGATCCGAAGCTCGTAAGAGACTGCGTTGTCGTCGCCTTGTGTCGTATGTGGTTCCATTAATTGCATCATTGCAATTGCTGTTCCTAGCGTCTCGTTCGAGATGAGTATTCACATATCCAGGGTTTGCCGAGACACACACGCACACACACACACTCATGTATGAAATGAATCGGCAACTCACGAAAGAATAGAAACTCTGACGATGGGCTTGCATGTGCCACGCATAGATTTGCGACCAGGATACAGGTTTGAATATTTTCCAGGCACACGCGCTCAAGATCGATCTGAAGTAGCCTTTTGGACTCCGCAGTGAGCAGTGGCTCGAGTGATCGTAAATCTGGTTGATTGGAGACGTGAGCCCCCATTGCGCAGATGGCCAGGATTAAAGCCTTGCTGGCTCGCCGGTCGCGAATGTCCCTCCACAAAGTCGCTGCGTGAAAAATGCTATGGGGTCGGCCGTGGATCTTGGACAAATATTCATGAACTAGCACCGCAACGGACCCATCGTCGGAGAGGAAATTATCTAGTCTTGTTGTCCGAGTCTGGGATTCTGTCGATGACCGGGTGACAGGATGACTGGCTTCAAGCGGTGTCCGCACTAGTCGCTTGGCCTGAGAATGTGAACATGCAAGATGATGGTGCAGACAGCGATTACAGGATGGGATAGAATCACTGCCCTTGCCACGGATACACTTGCGCTTGGCAGCTCGACATTGCTGACAGGATCTCATGGCCTCTTGTGGGGAGAATGCAGGGTGAAGATTAAAAAGAGTGGAACTTGCGTACTCGCCTCCAAGTGGGATCCTAAACCGCGAGGGCGGGGTAATAGCTAGTGAGACAATCTTTAAACCCGAATCTTATAGCATGTGTAAGGCTTTTGTGTTACTGTGGATTTGTGTGGGTCACAATCCAGTAATATAGATGCAGGTCTAAGCCTAATGCATAAGTAGTGCGTATCGGGATGACAGAACAATAACATCAAAATACAGGTGCTCCAACACTCCCACTCAGCCTTACTACTATATTAGACCTTCTACTAGAGTAATACGTCAGGCTTCTTCCGGTCACTTTTACTTCAGATACTTGAGAAGGATGAGAGTTCGAAATCAGTATTCATGGATATTTGCCGTCAATGTTGTAAGTTACAAGGAAGGGAAAAGCCATATCTTGAATGGCATCAGGTTGAACTGGAAGCTTATTTCTAAAAGCTTGTGGTTGACTGCGCCGCCCGCCGAAAGATATTGATATTTGTTGACGCTCTTGACGAGTGTAATGACAAGGACTAGCATTGTCTTATCAGTTTCTTTTATAGTCTTTGTGGTTAAATAGAAGAGAGGTCGAACAGACCGGGAGTTTGCGTCATATGTCGTCCATATCCGGACCCAAATCAAGGCAGACTTTCAAATCTAACTTGACGCTGGAGGGCCATGATGGGGAGGTCGGATCAGTGGTGTTCTCTCACGACAGCAGCCGCGTCGCGTCCGGGTCGGAGGACAAGACGATCAAGATCTGGAATGCGCAGACCGGCGCCTACCTGCAGACCCTCGGTTTTGCCTCTGTTGCGAGGAATCTTTCTTTCGACACCACTGGATCTTCTCTTCACACTGATTTTGGAATTATCGCCCTTCGCGACTCGGCGACACCTGCCCTTACCACTTCGACAGAGTTTCTCTCTTCAGAATCCCAATCACTCCCGGCCACTCAACAGTCGCAAACCCCTGAGGATCAAGGCTACGGTATCAGTTCCGATCGGTCCTGGGTCACACGACATGCACAGAACTGGCTATGGCTGCCTCCCATGTACCGCCCAAAGTATTCAGCTGTAGGACAGTCTGGGTTAGCCTTGGTGCTTGGCTGCAAGTCCGGACGCGTCCTAATCTTGATTCGCAGCTGAGGATTACAACTGAACGCCTATGGTCAACAGCCAAGATAATAAGTAAACTAAGCAATCTTACTCAGACCTAGTCTTGCCACGCACATTGTTTTCTAATGGACGGTCATGTTAATCACCTAATCTTCGGTCTAGGCCTAGGAAGGTAACAATCCGTCACATTCGCAGCTGGGGCTTGTGGGGCGGCTGGCATGTTGAGCGACGGTTGTAATTTTTATACAACATCATTGCTATCTTTATATTTGTTGATTTTTGTACCTCTCCGCTGCCAAGAATTCCGCTCAGATCAACCTTTTCGCAGCTCACGACATTATCATAATACGTAAAGCCTAATAAAGACAACTTGAAATGTTAAATCATGCAATATTGCTTTCCCTACTCATCTCTCATGTCTTGGTGGGAGATCTTGGCGTCAAAGTAGTTGACAGCAGAGTTCCCAGCAGTACATGACATCCTGTAATTTAACAGCTGAACAAATCATTTCCTTTGTTTTAAAAGAGCCGTGATAGAAAAGGTCAAAACATCGGTTGTTTCCACTCTCTTCATACAGCAAACAATCTGTGGATCAGGTGTGGTGTTGCTCGAATGTGCAGTTACCTGTCGGGCGTTTCATCACATAGGGCATGGGGGGTTAAAATCTTAGAGACCGAGCGTTTCATTGGGGGTAATTGTGGTCCAATGATATTATGCCGTAGCTCAGCTGGGGAGCGGTCGGTGCGGCGGCTGAGGGAGACGAAGGTTACCTTGTAGCTCTCTGATTGTTTTTTTTTTCGCTGGCTCTTGTAGCTAGACTTCTTCGTGTGGTCATTTAGTCGTGCTGAGGGGGGGGGATGCCCGATTCAAAATAAGAGACGGGAGTTTAACTAGTTTGGCGATCTTGTCACATTAATGATTGTTCAGGAGGGAACAGAGAATAGAACTTTTTGCAGGGCCAGGAAATGAGCCGAGGGATGTCTTACTGCCAGAACTTCCTCCACCATCCTAAGTCCCTTAAAGGCACTATCGGCGACGCCATACACTATTACCCAGAACACAAAGTTGAGTCTAAGAATCGGGTTCTCCCTAAACCAGTTTATGGGTCTTCGAGTATTAGACTATTTATCTGGAATCGGAAGAGAATTAGGGACCTTACAGATATCTGTTGTCTTTATAACGCTTTCCTTTTAGGAATTAAGGATTAATCGTCACCTAACGTTTTAGCTCGCCATCTTTCAAGCTCCACTTCATGTTAAAAGTAAGGTGCTATCAATTTCCATGTTCGAATAGTTCTAATTTGGAAATGAAGACGAAAAGATCCTGCAGATGATATTATCATAATTCGACGGTTACTACCGTTGTACCGATCTATGTGCATTTTCTCAGGTTAATCGCCGCTTTTATGCGATCTTCAGTAAGGAACTTGACCAGCATCTACGCCATATCATTCGCACGGTAAAGATGGAGTGGCCTTCCAAGGAGGATGGCCAGGAGAGACTAGAGATCACAGCATTTGAATGGTCTGCAGAAAATGGGAAAGAAGATTGCGTGAGGAGGTTGCTTAGAGCAAAAATGCCCGTCCGAAGCGACGAATGTCACCATCACCCAATAAGTTCTGCGCTTCATTATGGACACGGAAACGTCATAAAAGCTTTCATTGACTATGGAGAGGATATTGGCAACATAGCGGGTTGGTACAGCGTCCAGGATCATTTTACACTTGCCATATGCTCTGGGCATGAATCTGTTGTTAGACTGATGGTCGATAGGGGAGTTAGGTTGGAATTCAAAGATTCCTCAGAGCATCAGCCATTGTCCTATGCAACAGAAAAAGGTCATGTGTCCATAGTAAAATTGCTCCTTGATCATGGGTGTAATCCACTCACGCCCAACTATACTTCTTGGAATCACAGTCCGAGCTCCGCCTGGACGGTAGCTGCAAGTTCGAGCTGGGAAATTCTCCAGATGTTCATCGAGAACTTGAATGGCATAGAGCCCGTATTTCCAGGCTCTGTTCCTGGTGTATCTGATGGTAAAAAGGTTGATGATGATGTCGAACCAGCTGTCTGGCCCTTGGGAGTAGCGCTAGCGCATGATCCAATTGACATTGAACTCGTCAAATTTCTTTATGATCACAGCCCTACGTTCAAAGCGCCATTCTCTTCATACTCTTGACATGTCTTCTATGACATAATACGCGACGGTTATTATTTTGATGTTAGTCGCGTTATTGGAGAATATCCACAACAGCTTGACTTTCTGCTTGAGAGTCTCGATCTGGACGCTGTTATCGATGGGAAGCACCTACGGCCAATTGCATGCCTCATGCATGGTGCGGCAAAGGGAGGGAATGAAAGCAAGATGAAAATTATGCTCGATGTAGACTGGACCTCGAAGGAACCAAGGGTCGAGCCAGCACAGTGGCAAGGCCATCTTAAAAGCTGTCTCATATCTGCTGTTAAAGCTGGCCAAATCAATATTGCAAAGATTTTCTTTGAATATGGCGTTAGAGCAGATTCTTATCTCGTGGCCAAGGGAGAAGGTGCCAGGATGGGGTGAATGGAGAAAGCTGGGTGGTATCGGCGGGTTATCAGGGGAGGACGGAGCGGACAGAGATTATCAGGCATTACCTAGGGCCATAAGCGGAGAGGATTCCAGGGAAGAATAGGAAAAGGATTATCATGGCCATCTGGCCCTATTTCAGAAGAAGTCTCTCTTTATCATTTAGGTCCACACCTATCAATATCATCATCTTTCTCTCCGCACTCTTCGTACCAGGCATGAGTGGTCAAGAGAGGCAATCAATCTCGCCATGCATACTGCTATTGTGAACTTGCTCAGTGCATTCATTGTCGGCGGAGTAATCGGTATAGCAATTGGTCTAGCGGTTGTCGATGCTTTTGGTCTTCTTCTTGGTCCAATTCCAAGGCTGGGATCTTATTACTAGTATGAAAGTTTGAACCATTGAGCTTCGGGATAAGCACTAGTTTGTTGTCTGCCAATCGCATGTCCGACAAGTACTAGAGTAGTAGTACTATGGACAGTGACAGCTTGAATGAACCAAGATCGAGCCGCAGTAAGCCCTGGAGATAACCATAGAATTGGCATCCATGGATTAATGATGATACCGTGACCTATTGTTAGTGCTATTATGCGGGGTAACTAGCTTTTTAAGCCGAACAGCTTTCCCGCTGAGATATAAACCTCACCTCAAGCTAGCAGCTGCCGATATCATTAGACCTCGGAGTACTGCCGTATTCATGAGTTCTTCATAAGATATCCCAGGCTATGCGCAGAGAACGAAGTCCATCGCATCCTACACGATAAGGTATCTGGAATGTTCTTGGGACTCAGATGTTTCACGCAGGGTCACCGAGTTATGCTGGAAACAAACTAGCGCGGTCGGATGGGACTGGATAAAACCTGCCCAACCACGGAGCTAGTCACGCTAGTGCCGAAAACGGTGCAGGTGGGGAGGGTTCGGTTGGAGGAAGAGAAAGATTCAATTTTTGGCATTCCCATGTGTCTCAAACTCTGGGGTTGCCACTGGCACTGTGGCACTTCTTTTGCCGGTTTTACTTGGGTATGCGATTGGGATGACAGCTGCAAGGGGGGGGGGTGAGCAGTGCCGGGGTGATGGGAATTCGGGATTGGATTGGAATGTATGTACCCCGGTAGAAATAAACAAGGGAAGAGTGTTGGGCTTATCAGCACTATCGGTACTGCAGACCTTAGCAATAACAAGCTGAACAAAAGTACGTTGAAGTGGATCTGCTCGGGTGCTAGGGTGTAGGGTGCAGTGACTAAGGTCCCCGGGGTGTTCTGTACGCTGTGCTCGGCAGGGTCTCGTGAGACCCAAAACATGTACGGGAGTCACGGCAGGGAGGGGGTGTCGATCAAAATAAGAAGCTGTAGGGGAGGTGGAAGAGTAAACAATCAATCCGGGGAGAGAAGAGGTCAGAGTAATGATACTGAGATCATGTGGTATGGTATGCCCAGCTCCTTCCTCCCCCGGTTACCCAGTCACCCTGCGTACTAACTACAGTGCTAGCTTGGCACCTTCCCTTAGGGTGGTATTTGGGCCCTTTGTTTCCTTGTTTCCATGTTTTCTTTTTTCTTTTTCTTCTTCTCTTCTCTTCACCTCTCTCTCTCTCTCTCTCTCTCTCTATCCTCCACATCTCACTTCCTGTATTCCTTTCCCAAACATCCTCATACACATTAATCAATCATGCGCTCCTCCATTGTCCTCGTCTCTGCCTTCGCGGCCGCGGCTCTTGGCCAAAACTCCACTTCTTACACCTTCCCCGCAGGGTTCAACATTGGCCTGGTCAAGCCCGATGAGCTGAGTGAGTCAATCGCGTTCCCAATTTGTATGAGCTGCGCTAACAATTTCTCTTCTAGACTCCTGGTGCACCGGTCAGCGCAATGTCTGCCCCGATATCTGCCAGAGCGGAACCAAGCAAAACACTTGCGACCCGGTATGCGATGTTTCTCTCCGAGCATTGATCACTAATCAATCATAACTGACCGTTTCGCAGAAAACCCTTGTGTACAACTGTGTGTGCTCCGACGGATCAACTCCCGATGTCACTCCATACATCCAAACCGTCCCCTTCTACGTCTGCCAGGCCAATTTCGCGCAGTGTATTGAGGCTCACCCCAACGATGCCGATGGCCAGAAGACCTGCAAGGAGGCTGCTCACTGCGGTAGCAAGAACGCCAGTTCCATCAGTACTACCACTACCGCTTCATCTTCCGCTACCACCACTCTCGCCATGACCACTTCTACCGACTCGAACTCGGACTCCAGCCAGACCTCGTCCTCCGTGGCTGCGGCCGCCACCACCAGCAATGCGGCCATTGCCATGGGTGAGGGCTCTTACTCGACCGGTGTCTTGGCCGGTGCCATGTTCCTGGCTATCCGCATGTTCCTGTGAGGAAAAAGCTTTCATCTGTCCTGGTGTCTTTCGGTTCTGGTCCGAGACCGTATTTTGGGAGTCATCCGCGTTCAATTGTCCTATTCTCTTATTTCAGCGCGATCACGACTTCGGCATTGTTTTGGTTTCCTCTTCTTTTTTTTTATTGAATGTCTGATTCCCCGTTCTTCTCGGGTTTGGTGGATGTCCTTCTATCCGCTTTTTATGCCCGTCCATGCTTGTCTTAGCTTAGCGTTAGCATAATGGACCTCGGTGCCTAGTAATAATTTCAACCGTGCTTTGAGATGTTGAACTTTCAACTCAGAATCTCTCGGTATTTTCACCGTTCTTATCGCCTAGGTTTATCAGCTTAGGTACCCTAGACAGACTGCATAGACAGTATGGCTCCCCAGTAGCTGACCCATGACAACCTGGCTCAGCACCAGGAAACTATGCATGGAATTCCAATCCAATTGACTAATATTAAGCGTAAGTTAAACCTAGTGCTCGTCAGTGTAGCCTGTGTTGTGCAACGAGTATACTCAGAGTCCACTATGTGATGCATATTGGTGTTCTGATGTTCTGCGGCAGCGGTGTTCCCTTCGCCAAGACTTTTTTGGCACACACTGAAATTTCTCAACTTATCGATTAGACTCCACCATCAAAGAACACTCTCTCCCTCCTCTCCCCCCTCCCTCCTCCAACCACATACACACCATGCCCGCTCCGACTACTACCCTCCTCATTGAGGGTTCGTTCTCCGAGCTCGCTGAGGAGTTCGCCAACTACATCGATTCCCTCCGCAAAGAGGGCAGCCTCCAGTCCGAGATCGCCCCGCTCCTCCAGCCGATCCGCGAGCAGGAACAATCCGAAGGCGAGCCCGACCAGAAGCAGTACGATGAGGTCCTCAAGAAGATTGTCGGTGCTGCGACCGCTCTGAACGGTGCCCCCGAGAAGGGTGAGTGGGAAACCCCCGGACAATTGTGGTGGCCAGACCAGGAGAAAAGACCATCCGTCGAATATCATCAGGCCGCGCTGTTGCAAAATTCTGGGAACATGAAGAAATGGAGAAAAAAAGAAATGCTGACATGTCTGGAATTACGCAGAGATCACTCCCTCCTACAACTTGCTCGTTCACCTCGTGCAGCAGTCTTCCGACCCTGACATGTTCCTCCCTCGCATCTGCACCTATCTCGCTAAGCCCTTCACCACTTCTCCCCAATTCGGCCCTACTCTGGCCATCAACATCCTCACCACCATCTTCAACACCCTCTCCGCAAACGACTCCAGCCGCTACCACGTCCTCCTGGCCATCGTTGCCGTCATCCGCCAATCTGGATCCGGATACGCTTTCGAGGCCCTGAAGCCCCAGCTGGTCGACCAGCTGCCCACATGGTTGTCCGCCTGGGAGCTGGACGCCGAGGAGGCGCAGAAGTTGCACCTGGCCGTTGCCGATGCTTCCACCGCCGCCGGTGACGACGACCTCGCTCAGTCGCACGTTGTCCAGGCTCTGCAGACCATCCCCGCTGCCGAGTCCACCAAGCCCGCCGCCCGCGACCTGGGTGTGCGCGCTCTCGCCTCTGCCCTGCGTCGCCCCACCGTCTTCGACTTCACCCCTCTGACTGGCTCCGACGCCGTCCAGGCCCTCCGCTCCAGCGACAGCACTCTCTTCGAGCTGCTTGAGATTTTCACCTCCGACACCCTCGACGCCTACGAGGAGTTCGTCGGTGCCAACCCGCTCGCCTCGATCTCTGGCGGTGTCCTCGCCGATGCCTCCGATGCCCTGCAGACCAAGATGCGTCTGCTCACCCTGACTTCTCTGGCCTCCTCTACCCCTTCGCGTTCGCTCCCCTACGCTACCATCGCCTCCGCTCTCCGTGTCCCCGCCTCCGACGTCGAGATGTGGGTCATCGATACCATTCGCGCCGGTCTGGTCGAGGGTAAGCTCTCGCAGCTGCGCTCCGAGTTCCTCGTTCACCGCGCTACTTACCGTGTCTTCGGTGAGAAGCAGTGGTCCGAGGTACAGGGTCGTCTGATGGTCTGGCGCCGCTCTCTCGAGGGTGTCCTCACTGTGATCCGCTCCGAGCGTGAGCGTTTCGTCCGTGAGGGTATCCAGGCTGCCGCTGACCAGGAGGCTGCCGCTGCTGCCGGTAAGAACGGTGACAAGGGCCGAGGCTTTGTTGACCGGCGGCGCAACCCCCAGCAGGCTTCTCAACCCCGTGAGGTTGAAGGCACTGCTGAGTAAAGAAAGAATACAAATAAAACTTCTGGGTTGCTTTATCACTTTTTTTTGCGGCAAAATCCTGCATTTGGATTAGGTGTTCTATGAGGCTGGAGTGTTGAAGTGAAGTGGACCAAAAAAAAGACATTTTGCAAAAAATTCTTCCAGTTGATAATAGATGGCAGAGAAGAGAGGAGAGAGAATCTTCTTCTTTTTTTGGAAACAAAACCCCCCCTCCCAACCCCTACCACCCCCGTCTCTCTCTCTGTCTTCTTCTTCTCCTCCTCATGCATTTATTATTTTCTTATTTTTTCCTTATTTTGTCTTTTTTGTCGAGGCCAGTTGGACGGAATGTATCTACTGGCCGCCCGTTGATATTGGGATCCCCACGAGTCATGTCATGTCTGTTTTTTACTTGAATGTTTTATGTTTTCCCGGTGGGACAACTTTGTTTTATTTCCTGACCTCTTATGATCAAGAATAACAATATTTCTAGACTTCATTAATACCGCGTAGTCACAGCCACTTGAATCATTTGGTAGAAGGAATGCCCCTCATCTCAGGGGCCGATCTAGTCGGTACGGGGGTGACAAACCCCCCCTAATTACAGCAAAAAGGACAACTCTATTGATCTAGATTAAGACAGACAAATCCCCTTTATAAACAAACAACCCATCTCTCAACCCCAACAAAGCCCAATTTACCTTACCGAGCATGCAAGCCCCGCGCCTCAATTCCAGCCTTAACACTCTCATAAACCTCATCCACAGACCCCGTAGCCTTAACAGTAACAACCTTATCCTCCTTCCGGAAAGCCTCAACAACAGGCATACTAGTCTCAACGAAAGTACGGAACCGCTTCCGAATAGAAGCCGCATTATCATCATCCCGTCCACTCGTCTCCCCGCGCTTCAAAAGTCGGCTTTCCATAACATCCTCAGGACAATCAAGGAAAAGCACCAACTCAGACGGACAAACACTCGCTTCAAAGAACTCCGCCTGATCAAGTTTACGCGGGAACCCATCGATCAAGAATCGAGCCTTGCTGCCCGCGGGAGGAGGGTTGGAGACCAACGACTCGGCCATCGCGTCGGAGAGTAGGTTCACGGTTACTTCCATGGGGACGATTTTGCCTTCCGTGATGTATTCTTTTATCATTGCGCCGCGGGAGGATCCTTCGCGGACTTGCTCGGCGCGGAGGAGGTCGCCTGCCGACAGGTGGACGAAGGAGTAGTTCTTGACTAGGTTTGCGGATTGGGTGCCCTTTCCGCTGCCGGGGCCGCCGAGGAAGAAGACGACTGTTACTTCGTCGGTGGAGAAGCGGGGGGGTTATGTCGGTTGGTGCCATTGTGGTGGAATTGGCTGTTGTGGTTTTGTTTGTGGAGGGTGGTTGTGGAGGAAGGCCGGGGGTGGAGGGGGGAGAAGGGAAGTGTGGTGCGGTGCGGTGCGGTGTGGATTGGAGGGGTTGCGGCGCTGGCGTGGGCGGGATCAACGCAGGAGGCTTAGCCTAGTTTGACGGGCGCGATTGGCTCACACCGGTGCGGGAGTTGACGAGTAAAATGTAAGAGCCGGAGCCTAGGAGGAAAATGGCGATGATTGGGATGACGGGGAAATTGGAGCGGCTTTGTTGGGGTGCGGAGGAGGATGGGCGAGGTGTTGATGGAGATGATGATGATGATGATGCTGGCTTGTTGGTTGAATTGAAGCGGTGGGGCTGTGCGTTGGAGGCGAGTTGTGGTTTGGAGAGGAGGGATCGGGTGGTGAGTCGGCCACTGGCAAGGGCGATTGAACGAGTGGAAGAGAAGAGAGACATTGGGATTGAGAGAGAGAGCTGATTGCAGTGATTTGGAGGGTTGGTGAAGGTGAAGAAAAAGGAGACTGCCGGAACGGGCTAGCTTGTCTGGATGTGGTAGAGTGGTATACCTACACTCCGGAGCTGGCAGAGAGGATTGTGGATGATATGCAAAGTATTTGAGCCAATCAACTTTTTAGTGGTATACTATTTGACTTGAGTGCTAGTAGCCCTGGCACTGGCACTGCTGGTAAGGGTTCGTGAAGATAGATAGATGGTGGTACAATTTGCTACATATATATCCAGATAGAACCGAAATATGTTGCTCTCCAATCTCAATGAGAGTGATTCTTTCAAGTCGGTCCCAATCGAATAGTACATCAGATAATTTTGTCTTCTCGTACTTTGAATATTTGCCCAGGCGACTTTCTGTCCAATAAAGACTCGGACACCTGCTCCAAGTTGAAGTTATGGCAAAGTTGGAGTCGCCGTGGCTCAGACCGCAAGGCGCCAAGCAGGGCAGGTAAGAGCCGGCCAATCAGCGCCCGGGATGACCATCAACCCCGGCATACAGGTTTGAAGGAAGGGGACAAGGCATCAGCTGAGCCATAATAAGGCATCAAATTATATGCAGGTCAGATTTAGCAGCGTCAACCCAGCCATACAGCTTTCAAAATAACACGCCGACAGGCCACATAGCCTAATTATACGCAGATAAGACTCAGCCAACCAGCAACTAGATTGACTATGACAGGATCAGGTGATGCTAAGCTGAGCCATGATCAGGCCGAGCGCGGTAAGAGCTGATAAGTGTGGCGTCGAGACTGCACAGCACTCACTAGCCAACCCAAGCCCATGCTAATAAATTTGCGCTGGAGGAGGACGGCAAAACTTTCGGCGATGACTGAATAAATCAGTAGTACAAAACGATATTATAGGAGGGAAATTTAGCATCTCTTTCATACAAAAGGTTAGTAGGAGAGTGGAAATTCTAATTATTTGCTTGCATGCAGTAACGGTATCCATATCAAAATGATTTCTATTCCAAGGTATTCATATAGAGATGCAAAGAAATGCAAAGAAAAAAGATATTACAAAGAAAATAACCACTCTGCCTGTGTTACTACAAGCTCATTCCAATCCAATCCCACCTAAGCCTGCGACTTATTAAGGATGATCTCCGCCAGCGCGATCAAAGACCCACTAGACAAGAGCTCCAAAACCTGAACATTGGCATTGGCCTCACGAGCAATCCAGTTGCGAATCTCAATCGCAACAAGCGAGTCCAGACCCAGCGAGGCAACAGTAATAGAAGGATCCATATCCTCCAACGAAATAACAAGGACCTGCGCCAACTTAGCAGCCAGAGCCTCGTAACAAATCTGCAACGCCTCCTCCTTGGACTCCGCATTGGCAAGCTGAGTGTTCAACGGGACGGAGGGTCCATTTCCTGCACCAGCGCCACTACCGTGTCGCGCCTTGGCCTCCTCGAACAGAATGCTGAACTTGGCGTCCTGCGCCCAGAAGTGGTCCAGCGTGCTGCCGAGCTCGAGACCTGTAATGCAGTGACCGCCGCAGGATTTCGTAAGATCTCCTGTGATGGCGGCCGCGAAAAGGGCTAACACTTCGGCCTCGTCCATTCCGTCTGTGCCAATGTTCTTGAGAACCTCCTGCTGGCGCTTGCTGTCGACTTCGGCCAGGTAGCCGACATCTCGGACGGCGGTGAGGTCGATGGATGTACCAGGCAGGCCTTGCGAGCGGCGGTATTCCATGAATGCGTCTAGGAAGACGTTTGCTGCGGCGTACGCGGCTTGACCTCTGTTACCGATTGTACCTGCCACGGAGGAGAGGGCCACGAAGAAGTCCAGCGGTGAGTCGGAGAGGACGTCGTGGAGGTTCCAGGCACCTTCGACCTTACTCTCGGCGACTGCGTTGAAGTCTTCCAGAGTCATCTTTTCGAAGAGGATATCCTGGGTGAAAGTGTTAGTATTGGACATCTTTATAGAGGGTGGGCGTGTTGGAATGGATTCTTACCCGAAGAACCATGGCACCGTGAACAACACCGCGTACTGGAGGAAGGCCTCTCATATCTTCCTTGACAAGCTTCTCGACGGAGCCCCGGCTGCTCACATCACACGCCTTGACGGAAATGTGGGTGCCGTCAACGGCCAGCTCATCCATCAGCTCTTGCACCTTGTCATTGACAGATGCGCTTCGCGACACAAGCACGATGTTTCTGGCGCCCTTTGAAGACATCCACTTGGCCATACTTCGGCCAAGACCGCCAGTACCACCAATGAGGATATAGGAAGCATCGGCCTTCAGAACATGACCGGTCTTCGATGTAACAGCCTGAAAGGAAGAAAAGGTTAGTGACTGCGATCATCTTGATTCATCGTGGAATTGACTTACCTTGACCTGGTCCTCAGGGTGAGGAACAACAACAATCTTACCCATAGCCTTACCAGTCTGCAACGTGCGGAAAGCAGTCTCAAGTTCCGAGATGCGGTACGCAGTAACGGGCGAAATAGGCTTCACGGAACCCTTACCCATAAGTTGAGTGACATTGTCAAGAAGACGTCTCATCAACTTAGGCTTGCGGGCCGCAACCTTGGTAAGATCCACCGAGGCAAACGAGACGTTGTATTCAAACGGCAGCATGTCGAGACGAGTGTTCTTCGTGATATCGGCCTTACCGATCTCAATAAAGCGACCAAATGGTGCCAGGCACTCCCAGGTCTCACGGAGAAGATCACCCGCCAGCGAGTTGACCACGACATCGACACCCTCGCCGTTGGTGGCTCTCTTGATACCGCGAGCAAAGGAAGTATCACGACTGTAGAGGATATGATCTTCCGGAATTCCGTACTGCGTCATGAGGAACTGCTTCTTTTCCACGCTGCCGACAGTAACGAAGATCTCGGCTCCAATCATCTGTGCCAGCATGATGGCCGACTGTCCGACACCACCAGCACCGGCATGAATGAGAACCCGTTCATCTTCTTGCAATCTGCCCAGATCGAAGAGCGCGTAGTACGCAGTAGCGAAGACAACTGGTACGGTCGCGGCAACTTCGAAGGTCATGTTGTCTGGGATGGGAGCTGCACTCGTAGCGGGGCAACGGGCGTAGGTTGAGTATGCACCCAGTGGCAGAGCCATGACCCGCTGGCCGACCTGAAGGCTTGTCACGTTCTTGCCGATGGATGTGACGATACCACTGCACTCGATACCGATGTAAGGCTGAGCCAATTGGCCCATAGTGACGACGATATCCTTGAAGTTGAGACCGGTGGCCTTGACCTCGATCTCAATGTCGTTGTCAGGAAGTTCGGGAACAATATCCTCTGTGAAGTAGAGAGTATCGAGAGCACCGAGGTTACCGATCTGGAGCTTGAATCGTCGACCGGGCTGTTGGAATGGTTGGGAAGTGATGGTCATCTCATGAGTCTCGTTGTGAACGAAGGCGTTGGTGGCAGTGTCATCCATGGCACGGGGGACCAGGAGTTCAGAGCCATTGGCCTTGAACTCGAAGTCATCGACGGGCTTGGCTCCGTTCGTGGGCCAGAGAGCATCAATGGCAGCCAGGATGGGAGCTGTGGGCTTCTCCAGATTTTCGGTCTCGAGTCCGAGGGTGGCAACCTTGGCCAGAGTCTCAGAGCGAATACTGCGGATCAAACCGACAATCATCTGAGCATCTGGGTTATCCAGGCGGTAGACCCAGAGAAGGTGGGAAGCACTCAATAGTGCCTTCTGGATCTTCTCGAAAACATCCGCGGTCAAGTCACGCAGAGTCTTGTTTCCAGTCTGAAGGACGATGACATGCTTCTCGGTAGCATCAATATCTTCCAGCGAGGTGGATATCGGGTGCCACTTGGACTTGTCCTTGAAAATGGCCTCCTTAAGCTTGTCGACATTGCCATCTGGCTTTCCGAACTGGGTGATCACAAGATCGGTTTGATGCAGAATACCGTTTCCATTCATGGTGACTGCGTCATCAGGGGTGAGAGGAGTGAGAGGGCCATTCGAGACGCCGTTTGGCATGAGATGGCCATTCACTGCTCCATTAGCGGTCACGGCGTGGCCCTTAGCCTCGCCATTGACTGGGCTCTCCAAGCTAGCCAGGGTCTGCCACTCAAACTTGTAGCACAGATCACGAGTTTGGCTGTTGCCCAGTGAGCCGCCGTCCTTAAGAGGAGTCATGACCAAGCCCTCCATGTTGATCAAGAGCTCGTTGGAGTGGATAGGAGTCACCCACAGATCGAACTTGGTGGGCTCGGGGGATGGCTGACTGGGACCTCCAATACACCAAGCCTTGGTATATTCTCCAGGAGTGGAGGGGATCTCACTGCTGATAGTCAAGCTCTTGATCAGAGTGGGCATGTAGAGAGTATCAAGCTCCATGCGACCCTTTCCAAGAATGGGCCAGACAAGGTGCAGCAAAGCGTCCAGGAACGTCGGGTGAATTGTCAGAGGAACCTCGTAATTCTTAGGCATTCCGCTCTTGGTGTCCCTAACGTACAAGTCTGCACAGCAGTGGCGAGGGTCGGAGAAGCAGTTCTCCAGTCCTTGGAAAGGAGCACCATAGCCTGCGCCGACATCTGCGAGGACTTGGTACAAGTTCTGAATGTCGATCTTGTATGTGGCCGACTCCCTGACCTTGTCGATTTGGGAACGGAAGAACTTCTCTTCGGACTCGGCGACATTGGAGACGGAGGTCTGCTGCTTCTTGTTGGCGCGGACCCGGACAAGACCAGAGCAGTGCTCAGTCCAGCCGCGCTTTTCAGACCACGAAAAGATGCGGAACTGATCCCAGATATCCGAGTGGCCGCGAGTACCTTCGGCAAATGGTTGAAGAGTGATGGAAGTCTCGGCATAGGAATCATCTGTCAGGACAAGTGCAGATCCAACGGAAACCTCTCGGAACTCGAACTGGGAAAATGGAATCTCCTTCTGCACGGCGCGTCGGCGTGCAGCTTCAATAGCCATAGCAAGCTTTTAATCTGTTAGTACATTTCCTTTTTCAAATTCGAATGATGAAAGGAAAACTTACATAACCAGCCATTGGGTACACAATCATGCCCTGCATTTTGTGGTCGCGAAGCCAGGAAATATCATCAAGACGAACGATGTTGCGCCATGTTGGCTCCAGGTCATTCGAGTACATAGCCTGAGCACCAAGAACATCGTTGCGGACACCATCTCGCTTGACATGCTTGTCCGCGATACGGGATTCGTGCCAGTAACGGGTAGAATGCTGCCACGGGTACCGAGGAAGATCTCTCAGGAACGATCTGTTATTAGCATTGCTGGAAGGGAAGTTGAGATCGGTGATTTTGAGAGATGCTCCGCGCACGTAAGCTGCGCCAGCGGCATCCATGACGGTCTCGCTAGGGTCAGCATTACGGACCACAGTCGGGGCGTAGCCAATCTTGGAGGCCGCCGGACCCAGGCTCTTCTGGATATCAAGGATAGGACCCTTCAGAGCAGAATGGGGACCAACCTCAATGAGGAGGTTTGGTCGGGTCTCTTCATCATCACACATCTTGCTCAGGGCATCGGAGAACAAGACGGAGGATGTCAAGTTTTGAATCCAGTAGGCTGGGCCCAAGTCAGAAGGCTGGGCGATCTCACCAGTCACGGAAGAGAAGAAGGTCGCGGTGGAAGTAGTTGCTGGCTGAATGGACTCGATGGCGGCCAGATAGGCTTCAGCGACATTCTTCATGTGGTCTGAATGGTAGGCCACATCGATCTTGAGGCGTCGGTTGAACAATGCCTGTTCTTGCAGGATGGGCTCCAGCTCGTCAATAGCAGAAACGTCTCCGGAAACCGTCACACTGGAAGGACTGTTTACGCAGGCAATAGTGGCGTAGCTTCCGAGGGTTTTCAGCATCGGCTTGACAGCCTCGGGTCCAGCGCCAATGGCAATCATGGTACCCTTCAGCAGAGGGAATGACTTCTTCAGGAGCTGGGTCATTTGACCACGGCGGTATGAAAGGGCCATCGCAGCCTCGAGGTCATAGATACCAGCAGCGTACGCAGCACCGATCTCACCAGAGCTGTGTCCGACAACCGAGGAGGGGAGAATGCCCCAAGACCGAAGCAGATCAGTCAACGCAACCTGGAGTGCTGTGCAAGCCGGCTGGCTCAGGTGAGGAGAGTTGATCTGAGACTCCGAAGCATCCTTCTCAAGCTCCTCCAGAAGAGAGAATTCCGCACCAAGTTTGCGCAGGCACTCGTCGGCCTGCACAATGGCAGACTTGAAAACCGGGTAGTCGGCCATAAGCGGGATACCCATTTGGGCCCATTGGGCTCCTTGTCCAGTGAAGACGAATGCGATGGTAGGCGCGCCCAGCACTCGAGCTGGGTTGACCTTCAACTGAGCCAAGCGAATACCAAGCTCATCAAGTGATGTCGCCGACACGGCAAGGCGGTATGAAAGCTGCGACAGTTTGCTTCCGAGAGTGTAGGCAAAGTTTCCGAAAAGAGAGTTTTCAAACACCTCCGGTCTTTGTTCGAAATAAACGCCGAAATCATGAATTCTAGTCTTGAGCGAGTCTTTATCGTTTGCTGAAATGAGGAACAGGCGACGCTTGGGGTCTCCATCAGCTTCCGCGTCGTCGGCTGCTTGTGTTGGCGCAGGAGGCTTCTGCATCACGACGTGGGCATTGGCACCTCCAAAGCCATAATTAGAGACACTGATATATTTCTTGCCTCGAGGCCATGGTCGTGTGGAATTCACGACCTTCATGTTCCATTCGTTGAGAGGGATATTAGGGTTCGGCTTCTTGAAGTCGGCATTCGGAAGCAACAATCCATTATCCAGGATCATAGCAGCTTTAATGATTGATGCAATACCGCTTGCACCTTCCAGATGGCCAATGTTGGACTTGACGGATCCAATATAGAGGGGGTTTCTGGCTGTCCGGTTTTGGCCCAGGGCTGCGTGGACGGCAGCGGCTTCAATGGGATCTCCGGCCTTTGTACCAGTGCCGTGCATTTCTGCAAAGCCACACTCGTCGGGGTTCAAATTGGCCTCAGAGTAGACACGACGGATCAAGTTCTCCTGTGCCTTTTCATTCGGCAATGTGATACCCTTTGTCCTTCCATCTTGGTTGACGCCCGTATGAGCAATTACAGCCCGAATGGGGTCCTTATCGCGGATTGCGGCCGAGAGGGGCTTGAGGAGAACGACACCAGCACCCTCACCACGCGCGAAGCCGGATTTCGCTCTCTCTTCGAATGCGTATGTTTTTCCTTCGTCGTTGAACAATCTATAATTGGGAGAGAAAAACAACAGGTTAGTAATTGCGCCGAAAGATTGAAAGCGGGGAGGCGGGGGAAGCTTGAGCGGGAGTACTAACTGTGACATGGACATAGAAACGAAATAATCAGGGAGAATGTTCAATCTGCAACCTCCGACAAGAGCCTCTTTCGATTCACCACTGCGCAAGCTCTGTACAGCATAGTGGAGAGCCACGAGTGAGGAGGAACAGGCTGTGTCGATGGTCAAACTCGGACCCGACAAATCGAAGCAATAGGAGATCCTGTTCGATTGGAGGGATGCCGCATTGCCGGTGGCCTGGTATACGGGTGTAGTTTCAATATCGCGCAAGTTGCGCAGCTCGTAATCAGAGAAGTTGCCACCGACGAAAACACCGACATTACGGCCGGCAAGGGATTCTTTGGGAATGCCAGCACTCTCCAAAGCTTCGTACGAGGTTTCTAAAAGCAATCGCTGCTGGGGGTCCATGGAAATGGCCTCCTGAACGGTGACATTGAAGAAGGGGGCGTCAAATCGGGAGACATCCTCGTCGAGAAAGTACCCGCCGATGGGGTTTGTAGTTCCCGACTTGGATGGGTTAGGATGATGGTAGGCACCGGAGTCGAAGCGGTCTTTAGGGATGGGACACCATCCACTGCGACCGCGTGTGCAAAGCTCCCATAAGTCGCCGGGGGAGGAGACCTGACCGGAGAGACGACAGGCGTAACCGATGATCGCGATGGGCTCGGGAGTCTCATTCACCCCATTCACGCCGTCGGGCTGTGACCCGTTCTCGGCACTATTCATGGTATATGAGATTCTCCTTTTTGGTGAAAAAAAGAAGGAGATAAGGAGGGGGGAGGAGAAGGAGAGGAGGGGGGTGGAGGAGGGGTTTAAAAGAAGGAAAGTATAGAATTTGTTGAAGTGGATTCGCCAGAATTGACGGGACTCACGATTAAATAGAATAAACCAAAGATTTTTGTCCAGAAGGACACTGACAGGAGCGATCCAGAGCTTCTCCAAAAAATTCAATGGAAACGATCTGCGCCCTCTTTTTTGCGCCGAGGCGATAAACGTATTGGGTGCGTAACTTCGGACTGCTGTACAAGCCCCTTGAGGTTAGACACAAATTCAGGTACGTTTCGACCCACGGCGCCCCATCGGCCATGCAACCCACAATCCACGCGAGCTTGAGGCACGGAGCTACTTGGATCGCCGATCACATGTGTTTCGGAGGGAATTGGCTGATTTATGAGCAGCCAGGGAGGACTATCTTTCTTCTCTTTCCTCCTCTATCATCTGTGCAACATTTCATTCATTCTCTCATCCGGTCTAGACTAGACAACCATGAAGTTTCTCTGCTTGCACGGTGCCATTGGCAATGTCGATGTGAGTCTTTCAACTTGGACTTGAACTCATTACGGGGCAAAGATGCTAACTATTCCCAAAGAACATCAGTATCCAGCTTTGTATGCAGCAAGAGAAAGCCCAATCGATACTCTAGAGAGGAGCACTCTAATCGCTAACCATGAATACTATACAGCTCCCCTTCAGAAAGACCTGGGACAAGATGAGTCTGCGTCCTTCCACTACATCAACGCGCCCGTCAAGATCACACCACCAGCAGGTATGAGACTTTTGCGCTCTCTTGTATCCAGAACCAAGCTCACCAAGATACAGGATTTGAGGAGTACTTTGGTGTCGGCCCTCACTATCGCTGGGCAGACGATGGCGGTGCTGCCGAAGATTCTTTGATCAGTCGCGTTCGCCAAATCCCCGTGGGACAAAATCCAGAAGATGTGATGCGTGACCTTGTGGGTGATCGCGCGGTTATCTGGCTCAACTACAAGAATGTCATGGATTATCTCTACCAAACCCTGGAGGAGCACCCAGACATTGGAGGTATTATCGGATACAGCGAGGGTGCCTCTATGGCCGCGACCTTCATCCTGGATGAGCAACGGCGATTCGAGGAGGAAGGCCGTGAGCGCCGCATCAAGTGCGCCATGTTCTTTACTGGTTGGCCACCCATGTCGCCGGAAAGGGGGGGTCCTCCTGGCGGACGAGGTTGAAGATCTGGTTGACGTCCCCACCCTTCATGTTGTTGGCGCGAACGGTATGTACTCCCAACTATTGGCTCCCGGTCCCCTTCCTTTTTCTCCCTTTTTTTTTTTTTTTTTTTTTTTTTTGGCTCGGCAATACTGATTGCTAGGTAGATCCCTTCCGCCATGGTGCATATGCACTTTACAATGTTTGCGACCCAGACACGGCCACCTTTTTCGATACGGGGAAGGGACACACTATCCCCCGCTCAGGGTTGGTGATCAATGAATTGGCCAATGCGGTTCGTGATCTTGTTGAGAAGACTCACGAAGAGGAGTGAAAATGAGATTCCTCATTCTGAGTTGTGATTACGTCGATCGGCGAATCCCCTTGCGCTCTGTTATTATAGAAGTTCTCTATCATTTGTGATTGGTTTATGTGATCTGTGATCACCAGGGGTGTACATAGGCGTACGGGATCTTTATTACAGGGGAATTACATAGTTGTCATTATCGTTTTCAGTATTATTGATCACATTAATTTTTTAATTTGCTTCTTCCTACTCCGTACAGAGCCTTGGAATATGATGGTTCAATCGCAAGATGCTGTCATACAATAGGCGAATGGCGTACGTAGCCTCTAGCCTCAGCGGGTTTGTACGACATGCTCATTCAAGTTTTGCTATAATTTTTAAGACCTCCTTGATACTCTCTGTCCGGTGTACCTGCGACACACTGCAACAAACTTACGGTCCGAAATGTTTCATCCTCCCCTATTTCCATTTTCCCGTTTTCCCACACTTCACATGTGGTGGACGATCTCGATCGACCAGCAGGCTCGATAAGCTGAGAACTGCCCCACAAGCATTGGCACCAAACCCTGTTTCCTAGTGGGAGCCACTCGTCTTCAGGCTGGTGGAGCCTGTCGATCCTAATCTCCAGATCTAGCTCGGCCTGTCGCACACCACGGCTAATATAATCATCAGCCATTTCTCGATAGTATCCGGTATATCCCTGGAGAATACCACCACATGTGACCAGTCGGTGCGCTGGCGTTTCGGTCCATGGTCATATTAAGGTGAAATAACACAAGCCGACTAGCGATCAGAAAGGAAACAGCCTCAACCTGAACCAGAGTTGGAGCCAGATTCAAAGGAACCACCAGAAGGTAAAACCAGCACCAAACCAAAGTCAGACACGGCAAACCCCCGACAATCATCCCACATCCTCCACTCGTCCGCGCCCGCGACCCAATCAATTGTGCCCGTCATGCGATTCCAGAACCTCGTGTTGGCTTTCGGCGTCCTGGTCCACACCCAGCCCACGCCACCAGAACAGTGCGCCACTGGAGTGCACGCCATCCTTATCCGCGGCCAGGGACCAGGCGATCACTTGAATGTGATGGTGACTATCCAGAATCTGGTGTTGCAGCTTATTCCCGGCTCGACTAGCATCGCCTTGCCCTATAAACACGGCGCAGACGATCACCGCGTCGCTGCTGGCAACGGGGCATATCTAATGCAGGAATATATCCGAGAATACATCGCCGACTGCCCAAATTCGAAGATCTTCCTGCATGGGTACTCATTGGTAAGTTCTCCTTCCATGGTCGGACACATCCCGCTTCAGATCAGCTTTTCCATTCATTCCTTCTCGAACCATGTTCTCCTGCTAGAAGGTTTATGCGGCTACTATCGCTCCCCCCCGTACACTAGCAATCAAATCCCCGAAGAACGGCCATGCAACCACTGTATCCCGGCTGGATTCCTCTCACCGGTGGCGATATGAAATCCAGCTGAAACGTGAACTCTTCACAGGGAGGAATTGTCCTGATGGACGGTCTATGTGGAACCAGTTCGTCCTGGCTCTTCCCTGTGCCAGCCTTGGAGCCAAAGTATAACAAAAGTGGTAAGCTCCGTCGTATCAAACCCGATCTAGCCAAATTTTGTCCGGTCTGGCGGGAGAACCCTAAATCTGCTTGGAACACTAGTAATTGCCGCTGTTTGTTACGGCGAGGAGACATTTCTTCCGCAACAGCCCTGGAACATCGGGACCTGCACCAATGGGACGGGGTAAGCGATCTATTTCGTTCGAGTCCGAGTCACTTCTACGTCTATTGTTTGCCGTCAGGCATCTTACACTGGCGGATATCCCGAATGGAATCCCGATGCTAAACTCAATAGTTGTACCCACGCATTCACCCCGAGTGGTGCGATCCTTACAAGGATTCGCTGCGAAGCTACTGCGACGTGGGCGACGTGGAGTGCTGTCTTAGCAATCCACCCGGTGACAACCTCGCGCATTTCTTGTATATTGTCAAATACAATATGGATGTCATACACTTCATTCAGCGCCGACTGAATGAAACGTGTTCTCAATAATTAATTTTCTTTTTTTTTTCGAGCCTTACTGAATATTATTTCATATTCTACCTCTCACATTTTTCCATGTCTCTTATATCCCGTTCCAATATTTTCCAATTTTGAATATACTATTACCATTATTATTCGTATTTTTCTCCTTTTTCTCCACGGCCCTCTCTCAACAATTGACAAATCTTGCCAACGCGGAATGTGGATATCTCATCGCTCGATCCAATTCGCAATGTGACGCAATTGAGAAAAACCCTATGGGGATTATCTCAGCCACGTTGCCACTCCTCCCCACCATTAGCACCAATCATAAAGCGGATAGGATAGGCTTTAGCTTAGCTCACCCCAAGTGGAGCTCAGACCCTGGCCTCAAAGTTTAGTTGAACTGCTTACTCAAATGGAGTGCGAAAGAGTGGAGTAGAATGATAGGCTTATATTCGTCCAAGGGGCAACACTAATTTTTCGCACGGCAAGGGAGCCAATTCCCGTCGGCTATGATTCGCGATGCGTTTGCCCTGAGCGCCAATCTTCTCTATCTTCTAATTAGATTGGCGGCAATCAATAGGGGCATTTTTCGGCATTGCTCGGGGTGACTACCATGGCCCCGTCAGTGTATCCAATCAATACTCGCCAATATGAAGAAGGTACGGAGTACTCCGTGTGGAGTGCTCTCCCCTAATTTTTATTCCCGATTGCCTCTGCGATCGAAAATCAAGTGGGGAGGAGTCTCGTAATGTTGGATTTTCATTTAACTTGATTTTCACCTTCCTCGTATCGTAAGGTCGATACCTTCGAAGGAAAGTCAATCACGAAACTAGTGACTGGATTTTTTTTTTCCAGGAGGGGATCTTCGAAGTGGTCCGTCAAATTTTGGGCGCTATTGATTGTTAGAGGTGCCACAAGGTACGGAGGACTTGTAGTTTAGACTGGGTATCAGAGTATCAAAAACTTGTTCGGGCGCAAGACTGAAAATTGGGCTCAACCCCGTTAAATCAGATTAAGAGACCCGGGGGTTGACAGCTACAGTTGCCCAGGTTTTACCCCAGCCTTGAATTTGAGACCATCTTGTAGCCGTGGGTAAAACCCCGGAACGCATAGCCTAATGAGGATTGACTTCCAAGCTTAGTACAGTGAAGAGCCTCAACTGCCGAAATTTAGACTCCTCTTTGAAACCTCAATTCTCAAGCGTCTCAAATTCAAACCCTACCATTTCCAAGTTTGCTGAAAATTCTCCCTTTGGTTCTTGAATTTCAGCTCTTTCATATAATCAGGAACTGGCTTCGTTCTAATTCAAGGCTCCGCTCCTCGGCACCTGAAACAAATTCGACACAACCGTTCGAGATAATCACCCCGCCTCAAAAATGAGTCTTTAGATGCATGCAGAAACGCATGCAAATTGATTTTCGGAAGACTTCCCGAGAACTCTCCCAGAAAATACCCCCCTCCCCGCAAATTCATCCTCTGTAACCAGGGTTGCTTCTTGCATATCCCAAAACATGGACCCATTGACAACGGTTGATCTACCTCGGCACCAACGCTCGTCCTGTTAAACCTTAAAGACGGTCGCTTCATGCCGGATCTTCTCTGCCCGCAGGGCTTGGTGGTGTCACCGGTCGGGCTCTTGCAATTGTGGAACAAGCACTCTGTCCCGTCAAAGCGTGCCTTTGGGAAGATCGCTGGCGCCCCTGCAGGAACAGAAACGATCGAGAAACAAACAGGTGGCGCTCTCTTTTAGTGGAAACAACTGTAGTTCTGAATAATTCGACCTATCTTTTGCGGCAGTTACATGTAGATGAACAAATTTGAAGAATTCAGAGCGCTCGGCTCCCTCAATCGACCATTCATAGGGCGCATACTCCAGAGCGGAGTTCCAGACCCTCCATCTTCATGCCCACCGAGCGAAATTTTACGAACGGTCTCAGCCAAGCATTCTTCCTGGATCAATCACGTCCTCCTGCAACGGACCGTGTCGTAGAACCAGGACTAGGAGCAGTCGCGAATAGATAACGAGGTTCATCTAGTCAAATGTCGACATGTGAATATCGCTCTGTCTAAAATATCCATCTGATCAGAACGTTGCTGGTGCGTTATCCTCGCAAGATGGTTGGTAATCCTAAGCGAGTCACTGAAGCTCTAGATCCCGGCCTTTTATCTCGATCTTGGGTCCCGTCCGGGTCGGGTGAATCACCTGTGACCTGACGTCTAGCCTTACGGAGCCAATACCTGATATGTACTTACCCGTATTCTTATCTTTTAATCTAGCATGTGATAGTGGACATCCAAGTATCAGAGCTTCAATATCCTGCTGTCCGAGCTCGTTCCTATGGTTTTGTAGATATCAACTTAGATTGACAGATATGAGGATTATGCCCGCTGGTGAAACCTAACTACTAGTTAACTGCAATCCATTCAATCAGAACATTCCATCCCCCAATTAGAGACTTTTCAGTAATCCGGGCAACACAACCGTCTCAGTAAAGTTCCAAAGTTTCGACGAATCCTGGACATGAAAGGCAGCGCCTGTATACCATGTACTTCGATAACCCTGCAAAGCATAAAGATCATTATAAAATCCAGTAGCAATGCGACTCGGAGAGGCAGTTAGTTCAAAGGGAACATGACTCTTAAAACGCAAGAAATTGGCCGCTCCCGAAAAGTTACCCGTGAACCCGTTATTCTGCAATTTCTGGATATACGAAAGTATCTCCCCCTGCACATAAGAGTCTGGCAAAATTTTCTGACTGCCATACTTGACGTCAAAAACGCCATTGACGGCGGTGGCGGATACAGAGTAGACTGCTGGCATCTGGGGGATGTTGAAGGAGGTATTGGCTGATGCGGAGCTGGAGGTGAAGTTCAATGGAAGTCCTGTACTTCGTACTAGGGAGGTGTAGTACCCCACGCTTCTGAATTCGTTAAAGATTTTTGCTTCGGTGTGATCGGGATTGAAGGGGAGTAGGTTATTGAGAGTTTGGGGGATTGTAATGAGTATTTTCTTTGCTTGTATTGTTCGGATTCCGTTTGGTGTGTTGACATCTATTTCAACTCCTTTTGCATCTCTTTGTCGGGCAGACGCTACAGTACTTCTGAAAAGTACATCTGGTCCAAGGATCCTTGAAGCCTGGTCGTATATTTGATGATTGTTATTGCTGGTAGGAAGCAAGGCCCCATTTGCCATTGTGTTTAGGACATCGAACCCGAGTATCTTGAAAACATATAATGTTGGTTGATCAAGAATATTGCCAAGGCCTTGATTGAACTGTGCTATCGAGAATGTCGCATTTCCGACTTCGGGGTACTTTGCAACGAATTGTCCGAATGGTAGCAGTAGATCTTCTGGGACAGGGTTGGGGAGATTGTACCCAGTTTCCAGGCCAGGGTATTGTGCAAGTTTCTGGGCGTAGGCTGCCA
Source organism: Penicillium cosmopolitanum (assembly GCF_028827165.1). Classification (NCBI taxonomy): domain Eukaryota; kingdom Fungi; phylum Ascomycota; class Eurotiomycetes; order Eurotiales; family Aspergillaceae; genus Penicillium; species Penicillium cosmopolitanum. The sequence goes on along the minus strand of NW_026622678.1, from coordinate 2,980,788 downwards.
GCCCTGCCGATGGATCCGGAGGAGTGAAATTGACTGTCTGAGCAGTATCGGGATCCAAATATGTAGTGATGGGCTGGAATATCTGTGAAAGATTTTGTAGAGCGCTGGATATATTCAGTCGTGCGAAATATTGTCGCACGACGGGCAGATCGTGGAATAGAACAACTCCATAATCCACAACCTGTTTGGTCGTTGGATCGACGTATGTTTCGGTGTGGCCTCCCAAGATACTTTCTCTTTCTACCACGACGACTGATTTCCCTTGATCACGAAGTCTAATCGCGGCGTAGGTGCCCGAGGAGCCGCCGCCGATAATGACAACATCCCTGACAAGCGGCTTGCTAGCACAACTCCCGGGGAAGAAATGAACAGTCCGAGACTGAAAATAACTAGACTTTTGGACGACAGCCAAATCATGATTTAATACTAGGCGCGGGAGATCGGAGATGGAAAGAAAAGTTGCTCTTGCTTACATTGCCGGGAGAAGACAAGGTGGTATGCGCGGGTTTTAAGTATGCAGAGCCCACATTCCTTGGGTTTGCCCAGAGTTACTTGGCAATGGGCTTTGCCAGTCTGGCTGAAAACATTGACCAGTCCCTTACTACCGCTATATTTATCTAGAATGTTGTCCCCTTACAATATTTCCCCGCCAAGATGAGATTTGGCCGACTTTGAACAGACATCTAATGATCCAGTGAAGCAAAAACCTTTATGATTCTAGATATTTTCTTTAAAAAAAAAGCCAGCCAGATTGAAGATTAGCTGAGCAAACCAGTTTAGTTATATGAATAGATACCGAGCAAATCTATAGTTACACAATAAAGCTTCCATGACTCTAGACCTGGACATTTTATAGTTTGACCTTTGACAAATTGTACTGCATGTACGTACCCCCGGAACGGTTTAATCATCCACGAAAGGCAGAAGTTCGGGTGGCTTGTCTAAGTCTTTTTAAATTTTCACTTGTTTACAAATAAAATTTAGGTTCACAGTCATGGCCCTTGAAGGCTATGTGGATCAGTTCGGGATCTATTTAAGTGTCAATGGTCGATTGTAGCTCAGGGATGCCGTGTCGCTGCCCGAAGAGGGAAGCTTATTCTGCATTCCAAGCCGGCAACGCCAGGGCGGCATCCAGTCCAATGCAGTATTAAGGTGTTCTCAAAGGTTGATAGAATTTTCATGGTACTACGTCAATTGCTATTGCTTTGTTACTCTCCGAGATTGTGACGGGAAGAAGTTTCCAGTTCAGAGCACCAAAGTTACACCTAATGTTGCGCGAATGTAAATTGCCGATATCGGCTGTCAAGGCCCGGATTTCGCCGACTTATCATCTACGACATTTGTAGGTAGGAAAGAGAATTTGTTTGCTAGGCTTTATGCCTTTCTGTTATTGATTCTCGAATAGAGTGGAGGTACTCGGTTTCCCGGCTTCAAGAGCCCCCGGATCCATAAGATATTGAAATTCCCCTAGAGGACCTTGAATTGGCCCATAACTGGAAAGAAGCGGCATGTTAGATTTGTGTTCTGCGATAAAAGCCGACGACGGTGCCCCGAATTGTGGATACGTACTTGCTGCGTGAGCCAGCTCCGCCTGGGTGTGTGCCTGCACATGGATGCTGATGTCCAAGAGCGCTCGGAATAGGTGGTCCTTGTTGGTGGTGTAGTATGACTTGTCATGAATGCTCGCGCCCTCGGGAACCCTGAACGACATCCGGTGGTTAGCATTGTCCATTCCAGGGGATCTGCAGGATCGCCGCCTCAAAATGCGGGGGAGAGGTAACATACCACGTGATGAAGACGAGCTTGTGTCGCTGACCATCGCCAGAGGGAGAATCGTACTTGAAGTCGACAACGGCATATCGAGGAGTGTCATCCTTGAAGTTGGCAAGGAGCTCTGAGTATTCCTTGTATTTGCCGGATGTGTTGACGGTGATCTTCTTGTCGTGTGCGGAAGCTTCATAAATGACGTAATCAAGGTTGTCGGTCTCTTTGACCTCATCAAAGACGGTCTCGCACTCGGGCGAGATGGTTGCGAATCCCCTTGTCATGGTTGGAAGTGTTGATTGGGGAAATATTGGGAGAAGTTGAGAGTGGAAGTGGGGGAGAGAAAGGGGTGAAGGAGAAGAAAGAAGAGAGAGTCTGCTGATCAAAGTTACCTCCTTCCAACTTGCGGGGAAGCTGTCCGATTAGTCATGCATTGCATGACAATGGAGTTGCAGTTACCGTCCAATAGATGGCCTGGGTGCCTGATTGCACAATTAGCTGGATTGGAGAAAACTTGTCCTGTTCCTGGTGGGGTTTTCGCTGGATCTATGCCCTGTTAGAGCAGCCTATACATCGATAACTCCGGGGATTCAGACTTTGGGTGAATGGACGACAGGATGGAGAGAGGAAAAATTGAGAGTTTCAAGTAGATAGAATATTAAATGTGAACAAAAGGACCAATTTTGGACAAGAATTAACTTTTCTACTTGCCTGGAGCGATCAGTTGCTGCATTTCATTCACTGGAAGACAATGACTGTATATTACTTGTATTCAGATTACAGAATCTTGTATATACTTTTGGACCCAGGGCCGATTCGAAACAGGATATCATTTGGACGGCCTTGCGTCTTCAAGAAGCCAGTAAATATTAATTTGTATTCAAAGAGGAAATTAATTCCATTAAATACCTCATCTCATCTTCCTATCTCACGCTATGAGTTGAAGTCATGAAAATGCAGTCTACTGCAGTCACTGCGAAGTCACTGTACGGGTATTAATACGGTCATCTGAATACCAGAACGTGACCCACCCGGTCTATAGGAGGCACTAGGTAACCATTTCACTCTCTTCACTCTCTCCTTCATGCACATCACTTTTCAAATCTTTATCTTCTCATCAGTTTGACCCCCAAACGTCCTTTCTGCTTGGGATGAGCGATTTTTTGAAGCATTGCACCGACATCACCATCAACCCAAATGCACTCGCTGTCTGAACATCCATGGAGAAGATGAGCGCATCCCGCCGTGTGCCCAGCCTTGGGCACAAGCAGGCGGCGAAGTGGAATCAAACCCTCATGAAGGAGTTCCAGAATGAACTCGAAAGAAACCCCACCGCCGACCTCATGACCATGTTCCATGAGCCATATCTTATTGATCATCGACGGGTCGTGAAACGTGGACTATCTTCTGCCGCGAAATACAATCTAGACGTTATGGAAGAGCTTGCCCTCGATGTCAAACTTGATCCCGAAGTGAATTTGCTTCGCGAGTTTCCGAGATACTATCATCGCAAAATAGGCTTGATCACGGGCCCCCGACCCCTCCCCCGTCCGCCGAAGAGAGTCCAGATACCCACGAAGATTGGCGCACTTGTCTAAATTGGGCCCAGAGTGCCAAGATCATTTTTCCCTTGTCTGCGCAGGTCCATGATGCAGTCGCGAAGTTTATGGAAGTGCCCACGGAAGACGAGGATGGGGAAGCTTCCAGCGATGGTGGCGAAGATTACTCTAGCGATGAGGAGGAAGAGCAGTCCGGCGACGAGGAAGAAGAACACTCCAGCGACCAGAGCTCGATATGCTCACCCGAAGGTAGCGAGGCTTCTACCGAGGCTTCCACCGAACCTACTCCAGCCGAAGGTTCTCCTGAACCGATCGAACTTCCCTGCAGAGAGAACAACAAGGCACTTGCCGTGGCCCTCAAAAGGCTCCTCTGGGACTCACCGAAGATATGGGAGTTTCCGGGTCGGGGTGTGGTGGTCCAGTGCTGTGAAGGAGTTGTGGCGAAGGTCATGGACGGCAGTGAAGAAGATACGACAGAGTACACAAGCATGGAATTTGTTGCCGAGCGAGCCCCTGGAATTCCTGCTCCAAGAAACCATGGATTTATCATCCTTGGACGCTACAGCGTTCTCTTCATGACGCATATTCCAGGAACCACCTTAGAGAAAGTGTGGCCCAGCCTCTACCATGAGGACAAGCTATCGATTCAGAGGCAGCTGGAAAAAATATTTCTTGAGTTGCGAGCCCTTTCTTCGGATCAACAAAAGGTTGGAGGAGTGTGCGGAGAAGGTGCCAAAGAAGACAAGCTCAATCCCTTTGGTCTATTCCCAGATCTTACCACACCCAAGCAATTCAGCGACTTGCAATTCCAGGGCCCTGCCAAATGCAACAAGGCATTCATCGACCTTCTTCAATCATTCCTCGAAAAGGATCACTCTGTGAAGAAAGGACTGGTTTTCTCGCATGGCGATCTCCGGCCTGCCAATATCATGGTCAAGAAGGAGTCAGGCGCCGACCATTATGAGATTACAGGACTCATAGACTGGGAAGAAAGCGGCTTTTACCCAACATATTACGAATCCGTCCATCTTACACGCAACTTCACTGGGGGAAGCGGAGAACAAGACGACTGGTACTCCTACGTGCCGAAGATGATTTCCCCGCGAAAATTTCCCGTCCGCTGGCTTGTTGATCGAATGTGGGACAGGATTTACAACAAGTGGTAGAGGTACCGATGGGAAAGATTCAGATTCAAACTATTGTTTCCAGGGTTGGACTTTCCATTTCAGGGATGACGAAGCTGTACAAGGAGAAGAATGCGCAATTAATGTACGGTTCGGGGCCTTGTTCTCAGCCTAGCTCGTCTATTCAAGTAGTACAAAGCTGGAATAATAGTACATAACCTTCAAGAGTAAATATGTATTCTTCACAATGCTTTAGGGTTGCCTAATAAAGTTCGCAAATAATTGAGACCGAGGGTTGCACGTATACTACGCAGATCCTGTAGATCAATGGCCACCCAGAATGCATTATTACTCCAAGGCTCCAGGGCTTAAATTACCGCGTATTATGTTGACTTGGATTAGGATTTCTCAAACTAGGTGCTGGTGAGCCTAAGGATCAGCTAAAAAAGTAGCGTCTGTGGTATTGAGGAAGCAATCTTCTGTAACCGTAGGCATACTTGAAAATATCATTTGGAATGTCTTGAGGATCATTGTGTTAGGGCTAGACAGTACTTGTGGTGCCTGACATGAGTCCCTCCAATTTCAGTTCATTCAGCGTCCGTGTGGTTTATGGGTTTGTTTAATTCTATAAAATAACATTGAACGTAGATGAGATCGTCGAGGTCAAAGTCTAGAAATCGCAAGAAACACGTACAGTACCAGTTTTAATCTGGTCATCCACGACGTAGGAAACTTGTAAAAATCCTTGGCTACTTGGGTAGGTGAATGATTGGTAAATGGTTAGGTGAATGGTTCAGTGAATGGTCGCCTATTACTTGTGAATCGAGGATGCATCAACTAGATGAACGAATGTAGCTTCAAACATTTCATCTCAAGCAACCATCTACTCGATCCAATGTTCTTGTTGCTACATCTTAACACATATTCCAATAGCAATCTTACGATCCATCGATATTGAGGCTAATCCAACCCCCCAACGCTCTAAGAAATCAACCCCAAAAAGTCCGCCAGCAAGCCCAGCAAAAAGTCCGACAAGAAGCCCTCGAACAAATCCGCGAAAAAGTCCACCAAGAAGGGTGCGACTAAGGATTCCGGCAGCAAATCTGCTGCAGAGGAAGCGGCGAAAGGCGAAGTTACTGACTCCAAAATTCCGTTATGCTTGGATTTCTACAACGCAGGGCACGGGCCAAAGCACTGGGCTGTGTTTGTCGAGGCGGAGGAGAATAACCAGGTTTGTTAGTTATTGTTATTGTTGTTGCCTTACCTGTATGGCATCAACTCAGGCATCCACCTGCACCTACTAGCTTTCGTCTCTTCTCCCTCTTCTACATTCTCCTCAAACTATGACTTTCGTCGAACCGCTACTATTTTCTTCCACACGAAAGTCTGAGCCTCCTCAAAAATGATATAGGTTTGGGTGCTACTATAATAGCCAAACGGAAATTCTGGCAAACTAACCACCATCATTCTAGATGTTTCCACGGGGCAGCTTTCTCAAAGCCAAGAAAGATTTGAGAAATATTTTTTCCCACTATAACATTCACTGATTCCAATTCAGCTTCACAGGCTGCCTGTCCCGGTAGCCGAATTCAATGCCACAATATATCATACTAGGTAAGACATAGACGACCGAGGTGAATCAACCCTTGGAAAAAATCGATGTATTTCAAGCTAATCGTGATGGCTAAACCATGGTAGGACATCTCTATATCGGTAGCTCCTGCCGGAGGAGTCTCTGCCTGGAAATTCCCGGGCTGCATTTATAGGAAGGAGCGACCCTCAAAACTTGAATGTGATGCCACTGCGGTTGAACTTCTCTTCAACTTCTGTCGATAAATATAAACAAACGTTGGAGACCTTCCTGTCATCCTAACTACCTTCAGGGCTGCATCGCCCAACCTTGAAACCCCAGAGCAAGAAACACTTCGCCAAAAGTCCCATCAGGAGAGGGAAAGCCGCCTCAAATAAATCTGCGTCCATCCAACGAAGCTGGAAAAAAGCCCTCCGAAGAAGCATGCGGAGATGCGGAGGCAGAAGGAAAAACGGTTCTCTACGTGAATAAGTATGAGGCAGGAAGAGGCCCAAAGTATTGGTCAAGCTGTTTCTGATGACCCCAAATCTGGAGATACGGTACATCTTACACCTGGTTCAAGAGGCCGTCCAAGGAGCATTCAGCAGCAAGCCCGCATCAAAAACCGAAAGCCAATCAAGGGCGCCCACCGATCTTTAGCTTCCCCTATATGTGAATATTTACAAAGAGCACTCGGAGTACCCTTAAGCATTGGGCCTTCTTTTTCGAAACAAAGCACACGATGAAGCGACACATTCATTCTCCACGCCACAGAGAACAACGACGATAAAAGTTTCAAAATTCGGCATTTTCGAAAACAAGGCAATCAATGGCAACATTTTGAAACGATTGCTCGAGCGAATCGCGATCTGCAAAGCTCCCAGGCCCGAGGTCAGCCTAATTGATGAGTTTGCAGAGGATACTTACAAGGAGACCGAAGAAAGAGAATGGAACTGCCAGGATTACAAGTTTGTTCTGGTCCTCACCACTCGCTCGAAGGAGAATGGAATCATCGACCCAAAAGAGCTGCCATACCAGACCCGGAAGAAAAACTTGAACCTAATCAGGAAGAAGGAACGGGTCTGAAATCTGCAATCTCACACCTAATGCAAACAAAGAAGAACAATATGAAAAAAAAAGAACGATGAGATGAAAACTGGGCGCGGCTCATACTCCCGGAAATGGCGAATGAACAATGACGCTGGATTCTTCGCGTTCATGAGGTATCTCGATGAAAAAGGGACTGTCTGACATGACCAATGGACCATACATGCACGAAAAAATGGCCTCATCGAGGAAAGGAGGCAGTATATGGTTCAGATCGTCGCACAATGATGAAATACCATGATCGACGCGGAAGAAAAATTGTGGCCGGAATCATGACCAAGAGGGAATGAGTTCGCGAACCTATTCAACCTTATTGGTGAACGTGGTATTGCAAAGCATATTACGCCATTAAATATATCATCCCATCAAAATGACTTTGTTCCCTCCAGATGGATACGACTGGTACTGGACATGGATGCCAGGCAACATGGAACTCAGAGTCCTGCTAATAGAATTCATACAGCAATTGAAGGAGTTGGTATAGGTCATTATCGACGAGACCACAGTTGGCCAGTGCAGCCAAGTCCTTACCACCAGGTTATTTCCCTGCCCTTCATGCTTCTGAGTTTAAAGAATAGTATTCGTACCATAGAATAAATTTACACATCTTTACCTCATTGTACATCCGACTTTATTGAATCCCCAGTGCCTCAGGCATTAAAATTTTCCGTGGGTGCTGTGTTGTAGATACCTAAGGTTCCAAACCGACTAGGGACTCTGTACAGAAGTACGTGATTTCTTATTGCGTAATGGTAAACAGCCCTGGGGGTGTCATGCATGCGACAGGGCTGACTGGTTGGGGGCCAGGCACAGCAACTAGTCAAGTAACTTGCAACCCCTCACGGGGCCACAAAATAAATTGAAATAGAGCCCAGTACTCCGTACAAGGCAAAGGAAGGAAGGAAGGAAGGAATCCAAAAAGGAGATTATGATCAGACAAAATCCACCATGATTGACAGGGTTCATTTCTTGGCAACTCCTGAGTGCTTGCATATCTATTTATTGCCACGGGCAGGAACTACATACTCCACACACCTGTACATACATATATGGATCCAATATCTAGGTGGTGGCTGACGGTGTTTAAGTTCCATACTGAATTGTGCATTATCTGCATGAGTACGGGGTTGTGGGTTGACTCGTTTTACTCTACGTTTTCTGCTACGAGTACGAGACAATACGAGTACTCTTGATGATACATCCACGGAGATCAAACGGAGACCCAGACCCAGGCCCCGGGCACTGTTAGGGCTGTCTTGGCATGATAAGCAATTCGCCACGGTGTTGGTTTCGAACCGGCATAGATCGACATCAGGGGGCGACGGGCGGGGCCGGACGCTGTGCTCGAGTTGGAGAAGGTGATTCGATTCTGGGCCCTGGGGTTATAGACTAGACTAGTTTATTAGTTAGTCTGGGTTCGGTGTTTGAGAAGAGGCACTATCTACGAGATTTGATTGTTATTTGTGAGTCAGGAGGATGATATTAGACTGTATGTACATTAACTGGAATGGCTTGTTCAAGTTCGGAAATAAACCTTGAAGAGGGTGTGAGTAGTATTACACAAGAAATGAACAAGGAAAAAAGGGGGAATCAACGAATAAAAAACCAGAAAAGAAAGAGTTGAAACATCGATGGGGTTCAAAGGAGTTTCTTCAGCTTGAATCCACTGCCAGGTTCGAGGTAGAAGTCGAGTTTGAGATCCTCTGGCATGGTTCAAATTTCCTTTTCAATTTTCACGTTTCAGATTTGCAAGAGGCCCCGCGTAGGTTGAGAGAAAACAGAATGAAGACAAAATGTACACCCTATACTTTCAAAAATCAAGAATCCAAGAAAAAAAGAAAACGCCAGATGGGGTATGAGATGCGTGGAACGATCATAACCTGATTGTATGTATGTATGTACCCCCCTTCCTTATCAGCCGGGGTTTGGTATGGGAAGCGATTGTTTCCGATAATTTTCGTTCAAATCCACAGCTTGTGGATGGTGGTTGGTTGGTGTTGTATATAAAATTTCTTTCCGTTTCTTGATCTCTTTCTGGTTCCAGCCTACTTCACCGGGAAAAGGGCAGGAAAGAGAAGAAAGACCCAAAATCCAAAAAGAAATTGTAAATGCGAAGGCGAAGCCAGATGCGACCGCTTGTAATCATGCGTGACGAGAAAAAATGGACAAGAAAATTAAACAGTCATCCGAAACGGGTGAGTGAGTTGGCAGAGACGCGAGGGATGCGGATTTAGTCGTGAGTTTGCGATCGCAGATGAATCTCTTCAACGGGAAGTCCCTCTTCTGAAGGGACGTGGTGGTATGAGCGACGTCTGCGCTTTTGGATGAGACGCCATGAACCAAAAAGAATACCGCCGATGGAGCAGCCGAGCAAGATGAAGATCAGCATGCCACCGACGGCACGAATAACTTCATAGGCACGGTAAACAGCCTTAGCGACTTCCTTAGCGTCGGCGTAACTTTGGTGTGGCGCGGAGTCCGAGTCCGAGTCCGAGTCCGATCCCATGTCCATATCCATTGGAGAGTCGGCCTCGTCAGCGCTAGTCTCTTTCTCTTTATCTGCGACGACCTCCTTGTCGGCACTGGCTTTTTCACTGGTATCTTCCTTGCCCGTGCCCTCCTTGACCTGGTTGATGATCGAAGGGTCGTCTGGAGAAGGACCAGCGGCTGTTCCCTTGAAACCGACAGATTCCCAGTTGCTTGGGATCTCGCTGCGCTGGACACGAGATTTGCTCATAGACTTGCCCTCGGCGTCGACAGCCTCGGCGGTGATCCAGTCCATGTATCCATCGACGATATACATGGTCTCGAAGTCGGACTTCCTGGCGTGGCCGATGAGCACGCTTTCACCGCGGTCGTAGGCCTTGGCGTAGAAGTTCCATCCAGCGACATCGGTGGCACCGTTCCAGCTAACGTGGATGATGGTGGTAGTATCATCGTCATTGGTACCGTAGACGGAGGCAACGACGTCAGGAGGGTTGGTCGGGCGACCGATGAATTCGGACTTGTAGGCGCGGTAGGTCGAGTAGCGGGTTGACGCAAAGCGGGCGGTCATCAAGGTGTCGCCGTTGGGAGCGTGCTCGCTCTGGTAGCCTCGCTCACTCCAACCAGCGAAGATGTTGCCATTGGGGAGGGTCTCGGCGCTGCCGCGGAGACGGGTCAGGCTGCTGTCAGGGCGGTTGATGCGGTTGATGACACGGGCGGTCATGGCTACGGTATCCATTTCGATGAAGAGTACTGAGGACACGTTCTCGTCGTTACCCCGCTCATCGGAACCGTTGTTCAGCATCGAGATCACATGGTGGGTGCCGTTGGAAGAGACGAATTTCACATCGTGCTGCTTGGAGAAGGTGAAGTCGATATCGAAGTCACCCGTAGGGCCACTGGTCAAGCGCCACATGATCTCGCCGGTCTCGCCAGAGATACCGTAGATGGTGTTGGTAAAGCGCAAGGAGATAATGAAGTCGCCGGCCTCATTCTTGTCGACAGCATTGATATGCACATAATCCCAGCCCGGCTTATCCCACGGGGCGTCCCACGAGTGAAACATGTTCGACTCGGTAAGGGCAATAGCATCTTTGCTGTTCCACTGGGACAGAACCTCGCTAGTTTCCATGTCCAACTCAACGAACCCACCCGTAACCACCCAGCTCTCCTCCGTCGGGCGTCCGAACTGGGCCAGGTTGACCAATTGCGAGAGGTATGTGCAGGCGACAGCAGACTTACCCCCGGGCAAGATGTTGAATTCGTGCATGTTGAAGTCGTGCAGGTCTGCAGGCTGGAAGACCTGGCGTATTTGCTTGTAGTTCTTGTCCAAGACAACTCCGCTTCCCTTGCTTCCTCCCTCCTCCTCCAGTTGCCAGTTCAAGATGAATGATAGCTCGACCTCATCGTCGATGTTGGTAACGGGTCGGAAGTCGAACACATTTTCATTATTGTATTGAAGCGAGCCGGCCCAGACTAGCTTTCCATCGCCATCGTAGATATACGGTCCAACTTGATATTGTTGGTATTTTTGGGTGGGATCGTCGGGCGAGATCTGACCGTACGGCGCGACAAACCAGTATCCGGGAGCCACTCTCTCGCGGTCAAGGTAGTCAACTTCCCACTTCAAGGCGCGAACCTCGGGGAGCTATAGGAATTGCAAAACCACCATTAGCATTTCGTTCAGGGCCAAGCCGCGGGGGAAATTAAAGAGAAAAGGGGGGATGGGAGGGGAGCAACCAACCGTCACGAAGGACATCAAGTCCGCATCTTTGCGCTGTGCGTCAACATTATGCAGCGAACATAGTAATAATACTGCGGAGAACAACATGATGAAAGAGTGGCTAGGGAAGCACGCGATCTTCCCCCAGTCGAAGCAGGCAACAAGAAAAAAAAACAACGGAGAAAGACGAAAGCAGGGATGGGAAAAGAGAAGGAGAAGAGAGGGGACGGCTACAAGATAGCCCAGGAACGAAGCATTCGGGCGTCCCGACTTTCAAACGAGTGGAGAGAACTAAAGAAAGAAAGAGGCAGGAGAAGACTCCACGGCAGTCATTTCCATTTTTTTTCTCGGCCTTCCAGCCGCCGGCTGGCCTCAGGGGATGGCGTGGAATCTGACGATCCAAGCGAAGGCTCTTGGCACTTGTTTCGGACGGTGGAGACGCGGTCAAGCAACGACGCTGAGTGGTGCACCGCGCAGCTCAGGTCGAGGTCTTGGGAGCGAGGCGGACGTTGATTCCACTCGTATCCGTAGCCCAGTCGGGGTTCCACAAGTGACCATCCTCATCACGGTCGAAGCGCTGCTTCGTTCGGTCTTGATTGCCCAGTCTAGCGAGGACCAGCCACTGGGCAAAACCCCGAGCGTAACACCACTAGCACGGGCATTCGCGTTCATGCGTGTTCATTCGGCAATTGGCAGATGCAATACGCAAGGCAGAGCAAAGACTCGTCACACGCCTCACAGGGCTAAGCCGGTAGACCCGATTTAATGGGGGAAGGACACGAGGCCGGAAGGATGTGAGTGGCGGACAAACCCCACGGCCCAAGGGGGAGTCTTGGCACTTTATGCGGGTTACGTACATACAACACAGTGTACATACACACAGTATGGAGTACTTGTACATATGGAGAATGGAGTATCAATTAAATGATAAGATTCTTTCAGGAGAACTCCACTGCGGCAGAATGACGATCTTGGTCTCCCATTCCGATTATATTCCCACTCTTACGCTTCGCTTGACAGTGTTTACTCTACCGACTGGGAATCTCTCCGCTTTCTAGCGTCGGCATTGGCCATGTTAAAACGGTAAAAGGCTAGTCCGGTGGAGCACCACACGGCAATGCAATTTCGACCAAAGCAACCTTGGAGCTAAGAGTTTCTGCCATGAGGCTATCACAGTTAAGCATATGTTTAAGGAAATGGTGTGATTTGGGGGTTTGATGAGGGGACTGGGGTAGAAGCAGTAAAGAAAAGAAAGAGAAGCCTTGATCCACGCCATGGGCAGTTTCCATAAAAATTGTTCCATTAAGGTTGACTGCCTCCACAATTACTTCCGCGGTGGCTCAGGAGTAATAAACACAGGCGATAAACCTTAGAACAATCGACGGGTCCCAAATGAAGAAAAAAAGGAGAACCCACACACTACCAATTGACAAAACAAAAACAAAACTCAACCAGCGTGTTTACTTGAACTCGTCCTCCTACTTCGAAATGGGAACAAAATCACTGTATAAAAAGATTAAAAATAGATAAAATAAAAACAGAGCCCCAGGACGCGTACCACCACCAACACCCCCCTCCCCAATCCCGACTTAAGAAGACGCGTAGTCCATAATAGGCGGCTCCGCAATCGTATGTGGCGTATACAACGCCAACTCCAACACAGCAACAACCAACAACGCCTCCGTCCCCAATAAATCCGACAAATCCAATTCCGGCGCCACCATCTGCCCACAAACACCATCACGATCGATCCGATCCAAATCCGCGGGCCCATCATGCGCAATGGCATCCAGAGCCAACACCCACGCAAGAGGATTATACAACACCCCCTCATGCGTATAAAACCCACCACCGACCCGACCCGCACAAACAGTTTGAAGATGCGCAGTCGTGACGCCGACGCCACGTACGTCGCTGAGTAAAGCCGATGCAAACGGGCCGGATTGTGGCTGGACGATCTCGTCGACGGTCGAGTAGATGATTGTTGTAGGGACGTAGGCTGAGTCGCCGTCGTTGGCGCGTAGGGTACGTATGAACGAGGTGTTATAGCCCTGTTGCCAGAGGGATGGGGTGCAGACTAGTAGTGAAAGGGCTGGACAGACTAGGGTGCGAATTACGGTGCCGTGGAAGTCTGGACTTATGGCGATGAAATCTGACACCTTTGATCGGGTTGATGGCCAGAATTTGAGTGCCCATTGTGTGTTTAGGCCGCCTTGGGACCAGGTGAGGATTGGAATCGGTTGGTTGGACTTGGTCGAGATGTAGTTTATTGCGTAGGCGACGAATTCGGCGTTGACTTGGGCGTCGGAGAGAGATGCTGATGGGAGGTTTAGCCAGACTGGGTCTACTGCGTGTGAGGTTCCTAGTTTGCCGAAGTTGAAGGTGAAGGTTGTCCCTGCCGGGATTGCGGTTCCTGGGACTAGGATTATGGGGGTTTTGTTGTTTTGTCCGTATTCGAATGATTGGGGGATGTGGATGGCGGAGCGGAGGGTCTCTTCACTCAATGAGTATGACGCATCCCCGGGTGCTTTGGTTGGGTATATCTTTTCGATGGGTCGTGGATTTTTGTTTTCAAGGGAGTTGATCTCGCTATCCGTGTATCCGTTTAACAGGTTTAAATATGTCGGGTGGTATCAGGCCTGCTTTTGTGATGCCGTGAGCCGCATCCTCGATACTGGGTGCTCCATTGGATAACTGTCTTTGAAGAGCTGATAACGCTGACTCGACAGAGGATGGGGCAGTCGTAGAGTATGTCTGCTGAAGGAGTGCCGCAATGTCTGATATGATTGCATTGTTCTCGTTGTTAGATGCGGCATTGAAGAGGGTGGTGAGTAGGGGTGTTGTTGTTGTTGTTGTTGTTGTCTTGGAGGTAGTTGCGGGTTGGCCGATAGCCGTCGTAGCCCCCGCAATCACCAACAAGCCCACCTGCAGTCCAAGAAGATGACTCCCCTTCATAGTGAGCAATCATTCGCTATTCTATGCACTCACACTTACCCTATTTGACCTGCTATACAGCCAACTTCACACTTCTCCTTACTATCCAAACTGCACGCCATCTGAGCGAGAGCCTCTGCGATTAAATATCCCATCCCGACAGGCCAAGACTGTTCCGAGTCAGAAGTACCAGTTTGTGTCGGCTCTATGCCCTAGCATCTCCTCAATTTTCGGATTCAAGGAAGATCGCCAGAACTATCACTTCCCAGCGCCATAATGCCATTGCTGTGTTCTGGCATTGGCCCCGCGCTCCCAGAAAAACGAAGATCACGAGAACAGAGCGTCTTCAAGACAGGGAAACTCTTCCAGGCAGTCCTTAGTCGACTCTACTGAAATCCTACAGTCGGATTCCACCTATGGGAGAAGAGCATCGACAGACCATTTTCGCTGCCCTGACTCGCTCTCCCCGCAGATCACCTCACCCCGTGGGGTAAGACACGAGGAATAGTAGAATCATCCTCGGCCCGGCAATCATCTCGTGTCTGGGTGAATGCATTGACAAGGCGACATACATCAAGATCAAGGATGACGAGGTGTGTTCAAAAACCCTGAGTGCCATGCGCCCTCTCCCATCCCGCTGTCAACGACGAGGACAGGACAGTGCTTCTTGTGTCCACCACGTTCACATCGAATCCAACCCTCCACCCCCCGTCCGTGCTTATCCGGGACACACGACCAGACCGCCGGTCGGATCGAATCAGGTCGTGAAAGAACACTACGGTCCATTGATTACTCCATATGAGATATTCAGATGCAACTTGCCTGCGGAGGGTTTCCTACCCACCCCTGTCGGCGCGAGTACCGGGCTTATCCGTGACGATCGGTTTCATCCTCGTGGCGGCGACTTTGGAGTCGATGAGAAGACATGGCAGGGCGGGTCGCGACATACTTGGCCATGCCATGCCATGCCATGGCGCGTGCCACAGCAACATCGGGTATCAAGGCGGAGTTGGAGTTGGGCTGGCCGAGAGCTCTGCCGTTGTGATGTGGGTACTCGTTCATTGGCAAAAAAGAGTTTCGATGGCCTCGGCTTTGAGGCTACTACGATGAAGAGCTACGGGTACAGTACGACTCCGAGGGCGATGATTCAGACTGTGATGATGCCATGTTTAGACGGGGTTGATGTCATGTTGTTGTGGAGCATTCTTGAAGAAAGTCAAATGCACCGGTTGACGGTTCCTAGCCCTGTCTGTCTCCTGTGCTATTGCTTTCAAGGGATAGGATACGGAGACCTTCTTGGCAGGGTCCCAGGCACCGAGATTGCTACAAAGACGGAGGACTACTCCGTATGGTGTACTCATGAGGGATCAAGTTGGCTTGGATTGAAGCTTGGTGGTTGTGGTTACATGCGTATGTATCGACATCAGATCCTAAAAGGGGAACACGGCCGGAGCGGAGGGATGTTTCAGAGATGGGGGATGATATCTACTAGGTGAGGTATCAAGGGGATACTACTTGGTAGACAATAAATGACAGTAACTCTGTGTAGTAAGTAGTAACTACGTGCTGTTTGTCCTGGGGTCTCATACAGTTTTGTAGTTGGGGGGGTTCCACATGAGTGTAACCGTCCCGACCAGTTGGGGCCGACTACCACCGTTGCACTCAAGGGGGTCATTGAGTATGCGCATACCACGTACTGTATCTCGGTATACTTGGTATACTCGGTATACAGAGTTGAGGTATTATGGTCATAGAAGAGAGAGGAGAAGAAGAAAAAGCAATAATATCCAGCCTGGATTAAAAGAGGGGTATTACTTAGGCAGTGAATAAAATAGAAGATCTGATAAAGACAGTACTACTCCATTGATGGATGGTACCCCATGATCCCGCGTAATAACAATACCAGGTACTCCAATAATTGCCACCCCGCTACCATCTGTACCATCTGTACCATCGTAATACCCATACAGCAAGGGCTTGCCCACATCAAGTTCAAGTTGCACTCTGGTGACACTCCAAGAATGGGCCAATGTTGATCCATGCTTCAGTCCCTTCTTTTACGGTGGGGATCTGGTCTGTCTCTTTCTCTGCGACTCTTTCTCTACGACTCTCCTCTACGCTCCCACTCTTCCGATCCACCTACGCTACTCCGTGGGAGTGTCACCTTGTTCCCTATAACTTTCCATCCCGCGAATATCCTCTTGATGATCCCCATCTCGACCTTGACCTGCCCTACTCTCACGCCCATGATTCCCACCCACCTCCCTTCTTGCAGTCCCATACTGCTGTGAACTCAATCACCACTTCCGACCACCATTCTTCCGCTTGGCGAATATCTTAATCCCACCTCCCTCGCTCCCTTCGGTCCGAGAGCTCCTTTCGCCTCTCGACTTGCCTCTCGACTCGCCTCAGCCTCAACCTTGCTCACCCTCAACCAGCATACACACACACACACACACACACACACACACACACACACACACACACACACACACCCTTCCCCTCCTCACAACCATGGCGGCTCCGCTGGTCAAAGTCTTGCATCGCTTGCAAGAGCTCTTCCAGAATGTGGTGTCAGCTCTCGAGACAATGATATTCTTCCCCTCCCTCTTCCGCGGCTTTTCGCATCGCCGCAAGAAGCCCTTCCTGGGCGCCCACTGGCGTCGCCGCACACTCGACGATTTCGCCATTGAGGTCGAGAATCTCTTCACAACCCCCCCTCTCCACCGATAAGATGATCGACATGTCCGAGAAGATCCGCGGCCAGTTTCGCGATTGCCTTCAAAACAGCCCATACTGCATGCTACCCTCATACACCCACGCATTGCCCACCGGTTCGGAAAAGGGAACATACCTAGCCTTAGACGTGGGAGGATCAACATTTCGAGTCGCGTTGATTGAATTGTCCGGACCCGACCAGGAGATGCGCATTGTCAAGGTCAACTCTTCATACATTGATAATACTGTAAAATTGTTGGAAGGAACCAAGTTCTTTGACTGGATGGCCAATCAAATCGACACCGTACTGAAAGAAGTTGGCGCTGATTATGGACGTGGTGAGGCGCCTTTGCCCATTGGATTGTCCTGGTCATTCCCGATCGATCAAACCTCCGTCCGCAGCGGCAAGGTCATTCAAATGGGCAAGGGATTCCGTTGCTCCGATGGAACAGAGGGCATGGATCTGGGACAATTATTGACGGACTCTTGCCGCAAGCGCGATTTGAATGTTGAAATGGCCGCCATTGTGAACGATAGCTCCGCGGCTCTCCTCTCACGCGCCTACGTCGACCCCAAGACTCGCATGTCACTGATCCTAGGCACCGGTACCAACATGGCGATCCATTTCCCCGTTCACGAGATCGGCAAGAACAAATTCGGTACTCGCCCAGACGGGTGGTTCGACTATGCGAAGCACGTTATCATTAATACCGAAATGAGCATGTTTGGAGGCGGCGTCCTTCCCATGAGCCGTTGGGATGATGTCCTCAATCGCACTCACCTGCGTCCCGACTATCAACCCTTGGAATACATGATCACTGGTCGTTATCTCGGAGAAATCGTGCGCCTGATCATCGCGGAGGCCGTCGAGACCGCAGCTCTATTCGGCGGCGAACTCCCCCACTCCATGCGCGAGCCCTATTCCTTCGACACCAGCATTGTCGCATTCATCGAAGAAGATTCCTCCGTCTCCATGGCCGCTTCTGCCGCTCTCCTCCAAAAGCAACACACTTTCCCCAGCTACCCATCCGTCGACGACCTCCGCTTCGTCCGACGCGTCTGTCAAAATGTCTCCCGTCGCTCAGCTGGATACCTCGCAACCGCCATCCACAGCATGTGGTGTCTCAGCAACGAAGTCGAGTTCCCAAACAACACAAAGCCCGACCCTCTTGCCAAGGAATCTCCCGAAATTACCGTTGTCGAGAGCGACGACTCCGACAAGAAAATGACCATCGCTTGTGACGGCACTGTCATTAACAAGTACCCCGGATTCCGCGACACCTGCCAGAACTACCTCGACCAACTTGCCCACCAAAGCCACCCGTCCTCCACCTCCCCGATCCGTCTCGAGGCCGCGCATGAGAGCGCTATCCTCGGTGCTGCGGTCGCGGTGGCTGTTGCCGTTGCTGAGTCGGATGTGCAGAGGTAGATGCGATGCGATGCGCTGCGCTCCCATACGATATGGGTCATCGATCTTCCCAAAACAAATTCGATTAACTCGATTCGATGCCAAAAGAACGATGTTCGATCGACTTGAATTTACACGATGCATGAATCCTGCTTAGAAAACTTACCTACACCCCTTTCCTTCTTCTCTGTCACTTTTCTTCTTTTTCTTCTTCCCCTCATCGGTCATGGTGTTGAGCCACATTTTTATTTTCCCACTTGTCTTCCATTGTCGTTCTGGGTGGGTTCTTGCATGATTTCTTATTTTCATGGGCGGCGGTGGGGTTGGGATGGGTCATGTCGATGGACAACCTCAGACTCGCCGGCCACCTGGTAGAAAGAAACCCTATCTAGCTGGCTGGCAGGCTTCCTGGGGATGAAATGAGGAGTATCCGTATTTACTCGTTACTTCCCCTCCTACCCCACGGGATAATTCCCTTCTTGTCTTGTCCAGTTCCTTCTACCCCGCCTGTCCTACAATTACTATTAGCATTTGCGAGGTGTTCTTTCTTTAATGTTCTGCATGGGTCTATGGTTTCTATTGAGTTGAGTTTCCATCACGTTTTCTCTTTTTTATTTTCAGTTCTATCCTCTCTTCATTTATTCTTGGATGGCGGTGTTCGGCTTTTTCTACTAGTATCTTTTGGATGGCCCCGCTCCTGGCTGTGGTCTTTTCGATCCTAAGGTCCAGGCTCGGGTTTCGGGTTGGTCTCTCGTTCCATAGGGACTCGGAGACGAGGCATTTAATGTCTAGGAACTTATTACTCTACTACCTAGTGTCTCTCGGAATTTCTTTTTGGTTAATGTCGTAGATATACCCTGTGAAGCAACATTTCGGGTGGTATATTTTTCAGAAGCTACTAGTAGTAGCGACTAACTAGTTGCCAGTACTGGGGCAGCTCGCAAGCATCCGAGTCATGAAGGATGATCATCCCATAATATAAACCCACAGTCTGAGGAAATAGTCCAGGGCGTCCACCCCAAGCAACAGCAGAACTTCGGCTTCACGTAAAAACCTGAACACCCTTCGGTATAGTCGAAAATATCAAATCCATATATACTCCCGGAGCCGAGCCCCACTGGAGGTATACTTCAGCCCCAAAACCTTGGAACCCGTCTAATTCCCAGATATAGCAAGAGAGCGAACTTGAACGAGCCAGATACTACCTAGAACCATGCCATCTCATACTAACTAGGAGCAGTCATCATAACTACAACAATCCATAGCCGAAGTGTCGCAAAAATAGCTAGATGTATCACAGTACGAGTATGAACTGGAGAAGTCCCACCCAGTGGACGCCGGAGCACTATCAAAGTAGCATGAGTTCCAGTTCCAGTCTGTTGATGCAGGAGTAACCCACCGACTTCTAGTCCGAGTCGAGCGACTTTTCTTGACAATGGGGGTAGGTTTTGGTTTTGGTTTGGATGCTTTTCTTTCGCGCTTTGCGAGGGCCTTGGCTTCCTTGCATAGTTTGGCAGTGGCGGGTACTTTCGTCGGACGACGCTTCGACAAAGCAACAAGAAGTCTCGAATAGATAGCTTTCAATCGAGAGCGAAGTTTGTCCCGGTTTCTTTGATCGTGTGGCTGGGTGGTCGGGTTGGCCCCTTCACTGACAGTGGCACCGGCATGTTTGTCTGGACTTTCTGTCTCTGTTTCCACTTTTGGAGTAATATAGTCATGATCAACTTGAACCTGAGGCGAGGGGTCTTCAAGTTGAAAACGTTCTGGTGATTCTCGTCGAATCTTTTTCGGATACAGGAGTGGCGAGGCATATTTTGAGGAGAAGTGCGTACAAGTCGTTCTGAAGCATAATCTGTCGGCTGCTGATAGATATCCGAAGATTATGTCCACTAGTTCCGGTGGGAGTTCGTAGAGTGTAGCACTCGTCGGCCTGGGTGGGTGGGTGTTTGAACTTGGAGACATCGTTTGGGTTTAGTATTTTGGTTCGCAAGACTGTCAGTGGACTCCAGGGCTTGAAGCCTTTTTAATAGGTTCAACCTTCAATGCCCACCGTGACCTGGGCAGGTGTTGAGAGTTGGAGCTGACTTCGAGAGAGATATATATAGTAGTGGGTAGTTTATCTGCGGAATGAGATATTTGTAGAAGCTGAAGTCGCTCGCAGTGAAAATGCACTAGTAGTACACCGGTAGTGGTGACGACAATTTCCATCGGCCTTCTTTTGGGCCCCGGGCTTTTCTTTTAGTCGCGGAACAGAAGGTTATATGGAAATGGTGCTGCCGAGACCTATTTGGGAAATATATTATGATAGAGCCTCTCATCATTAGTGCATAATGTTTTTTACTTTATCTTATGTTTTTTTTTTGATTTGAAGAGATGAAAAGTGCGTCTACTGCCGCATATCTCGTCAAATTTCTTTTCAATATGTTTTGGGGGATGAAGAAGAGGATGCACAAGGTGGTCGATGTATGCCAAGACGAGACTAACGAAATAGGAAGGTAAAGGAAAATGGCCTCGATGTCTGAGGCACAAACGCCTCATTAATAACGTAATTCCCAAACGGCCCGCGCACACCTCCTCAGATCGCATCCAGTCTTCTGTAATGTCAATGATGGGAGGCCTGAGGCTGCAAGTCTCTATCGGAAGAGTCTGATCTAATTCAGAGCGCACGCATGTATCGCCATTAAGATGTGCCCTTGACAACGACGGAGATTTCAGAGAGCGATTATAATCATCCATACAGGCATAGCGGATTGAAACGGTTTTTTCTTCAGGATTGTGGAGATCAATGGGCTGGTACGCATCAACTTTCTCCATGATGGGCGGCGATCTTTGGATAGTAGATACTGCCAGAGAGAAATATGAGCTTGAGGTGGGAGCTTGAAGAGGGTTTATTCAGCTCCCGCATCACCCACTCCTAGGTAGACCTGTGCATGGGATTAAATTTCTCATGGGACCCATGGGACATCTCGTATCTTGGTAGGCGTAATACGGGAAAATCAAGGAACCGCTCTTTTCGATTGGAATTTCCTCGGTATGGACTGGGTGACCTATCGTGTTGAAGATTTTCCCTCGAAACCATACGTCATAATTAAGTACTTCGAGCAAACTCCATCTTGGCAGTCACATTACAATATACACCTTTGATGATATTTCCAAAAGGATCTGGCCAAGAGCTTTCGTCCGATCCGAACCATCACCCTACTCATAATGTTTGCACTTCCACTGTCAACCCCAAGATTTCCTTTTCGAGGAGTACTACATTGCCTTGATGTCTTTGAGCGAGAACTCGAACGCTATGAGCGGGAAGGTGGTAATGGCAACCCATACATTATCTTTGTAATGGGGGATCGCGGTTTCCGTGACTTGGAAAACTCCCAGGAAAAACTCCTCATCAAATCTATTGTAGAGTATGATGCTACATCACACACTGCATTATTTAGGATGGAGACCGCCATTCATGCTACTGCGGCGGCAGCGTTTTCCGACTCGATCCTATTATGGACGTCAAAGTTTCCAGACCATCAGCTCATACACACCTCAACAAGTTCTGTACGAGGGCCTTCGGGCAAGAACAAAAGACCAGATAGCGCCTGGAAACCGGCAATACTGCAACACGGTCGAGACACGAAGTGGCCATCTATGGCCCTTGAGGCCAAATGGAGTGAAAGACGCGCCAAACTCGAGCAAGATATGCGTTTTTGGATTGAGGGCTCGGAAGGACAAGTCAAGATTGCGCTGACAATCTCTGTATATACTCGGGGAAGGATAGTCATTGAGAAATGGGCCATGGATAACAACAAAACCATTTTTACGGAACAGAAGATGACTATCGTCCGATCCCCCGCGCCAAATTGTCCTCGGATCACCGGTCAACTGACTCTGCCTTTCGAGGATGTCTTTTTGAAGACCAAAAAATCCGGAGAGACCGATTTTGTTTTATCACACTCTCAGTTGGAGAGAATTGCGGCGGATATTTGGGCCGTGCAGTATACAGAGATTGGGCGACGGAGCTGAACGGTACGGTGATCCTACTATAGTGGACACTATTCTTACTACTACTTTATCCTTATCATATATCCTTATTGTATTATCCAGGGGCATTCAAGGTGGAAGACTTCTGAGCTATTAATATTAATATTATTACTACCTTACTCTAGTTCAAACATGTAGTAGCAGGCGGTCTGCGCGGGCCGTTTGGGAATTACGTTAACTAAGCTATATGAAAAGTCTTTCAATGGGAGGTTGCTGGTAATTTAGAATTCCCTATAAATAGAAGGGCCTAATCGAGAGAAGGGTACGGCCTACTACTGAAATCTCCATGCAGGTCTTTTCTCTGAAAATAGTCTGTCAAGCTCCTCCGCAGTTTTCCCCTTTGTCTCAGGAACTTCGAACCATATCCAAATGAAGCTCAGCAAGCAGAGGCCGAGCCATACAAAAGCCGCCTTCCCACCAAGATTTGCTGTTATACAAAATATACTTGTCAACGGATACTGCTTTGAATCCGAGTCATAAAAGATCTAGGCGAAATAAAATAACTCACCTTGATCGGTGTTGATGAGATAAGGTGTAGAAAAGCTCAAGGACCAGCTTACAACGGCGTTGGCCACCATGGCCAATCCCTGGGTATGCGATCTAAGCTCTAGAGAGCTTATTTCGGAACATATGCTCCAACAGACTGCACCGATTGTTGGAGCATGTACACCAATGGCAAAATTCATAGTATACGCCATGAAAAGTAGAGATGTGCGGGTTTGAAAACATCCCGCTACTCCGGTGCTCAGAAGAAGAGCGCTATTCAGAATTGTTCCGACGAGTAGGAGTATACGTCTTCCTGTTTATGGGGATTTTGTTAGCGATAGATTACTAGGATAATAAAACATTGAAATGAAAGGGGAAAGACCGGTATAAGACATAAGGATCCATAATAGCATATTGCCAAGTAAAGCAAGTCCAAAGCTAGCGACCGCCAGCTTGAATGTAAGCTGAATGTCCAGTCCGCATACTCCCAAGAAATACAACGATTGGGAATACAACGCTATCCAGCAAATTGTTGAACCAGAAACATTCCACAAGCAATACGTGTCCGTCGGAAATCGGTGCCCTTAAAGCAACTCGAATATCCGGGCGCATTGTGGGCAGAGCGTAGCTGACTCTCTTGTTCAATTGTGGCTTTGAGAAATTCAAGATATCCCTTCGTCACAGATGGAGGTCTTGCATATAGTCTTTGTATATTTGCCTCAGCTGCTGTGTATTTTCCTTTCCGGATGAGGTACCAGAGGCTTTCGGGAAGGATCAGAGCGAACAGGAGTATGGCGCAAGGAAAAGCCCATTGGGCGGCGAATGTAATTTTGTACGAATCTGGAGTGAGGATACCGATCCTGGTACTCCCAATCGCCATTGCAGCTAACTGTCCGCTGTTCATGAAGAAGTTGATTGCGGCGGTAAGGACAGGTCGTAAAGGCAAAGGAGAGATTTCGGAGGTATAAGTAGAAGCGAGTGCTAGAAAGAAGCCCAAGGCGAGTCCATTAATCTGATCGTTTTAGTTTGCTAATTCATCACCCAGAATTAAGCCAAAAGAAAAAAACAAGGTAGGAGAACAGAAAGAGAACCAGAAAGCTGGTCAACGAGAACGCTCACCATTTTTCCAGCCAAGAGCATCCCAGGGTGGGAAGCTGCATATTGTAGACCTATGCCGAGAATAGATAAGAGGCAGCCAACGATAAAGCCGGACTTCCGTCCAGTTCTGTCGGAGAACCAGCCACATAGTAGACTCCCTACAAGGCGTAATCAATAATTATAGTTGACCTCGCTTTCAAAGGCATGAAGCGATCCCTACCCAAGCTCATTCCAAGGAAGGTCATAGCAGACCATAAAGCGTTCCAAGTAGCCGGAATAAGAAACTCGCCATCATACTCGTATCCAAATACCATTTTGAAGCCAGGCATTTCCATTATGACCGCGTTAATAGCTATAAATTTAGTTATCTATAGTCAATCGGTTACGAAGAAGCTTCGCCTACCAATGTCAAAGCCCCAGAGAGCCGAGTTGACACAAGCACCCAGGCTAAACAGAACAACTCTGGGATTTTCTTTTGCTGACTGCCATGCTGACATAGTTTGAACTTTGATCGGCATAGTACCCGAGGATTTTATATCCGTCTCACGGGCCTCACATGACTTCTTTCTGATTGAACCAAAAGAATCCTTCATTTTGGATAGCAGTAGAGGCGTTTCGTTTGAAAAAGCAATTTAAAATAAAGCAATACGTAAATAGCGAATCTTGGAAGTGAATGATTTACACTATTTATCTAACGGGTTTCGGGGTAACATGCTTGTGCTACTCCCCAAACGTGAGACGATGAAAAATAGGTAGGGTGGGGAAATCGAGATTGGCGGGAGGATGCGCAACTCTCACGGAAAGACAGAACATGCTAACCTTGGAAGACTGACAGGCTAGATATTTCAAAATATATAGCCATTGAAATGGCGTCGAGCCTGCTATGAGTGGAGAATATTTCGACCAGGTAAGATGCAGTATTATTAAGTACCAGTATTTAGTATGTGTGCGTGAGAAAACTTTATAGGGTGTGCATTTAAGAACATTGGGTGGATGAAGGCTTCTTCATGTGATGCCGGACAAGATGGATTTTCAAAAAGAATGGGCGATTGTGGTGTGGTGAATGGGAAGGATTGTATGGGCGTCTAACAGAGACCTGTTATGAAACATTGGCATTCTGTGATTGGCGATAAGGTGATACTGTTGTCAATTCTTTCCTTGCCATCCCGATTGAACTAATTTTAGTTCGGAAAGGAACATCGTAGTGAAATAGCTACGCTAAGTGTAGTTAGTTAGAGTAATTCCCAGCGTCATTGTCAATTCTGGAACCGGACAGACAAGCGAGGCAGTGCTATCATCATCCACTTTCCGCCGAGACGTCCGCCCAGCGGACCAAGACCACCAAGGCCTCGGCGCCGAGTAGCAACCGATGATATTATCGCAATCTCATTCAATCAGATCTCCCCTTCAGAAAACGTGTTCTCCAGTAAAATATTATTGGCCCCGAAATTGCCATTTCATATTCCCTCATCGCCAAGTATCGAGCTCAGTCCGCCCTTGGCATCCTCTCGGCGGTAACAACTTCCTCTTACTCGTAGTGAATTCTTGTATGATGGCGAATTATTCGGACCAGTAGGTGCGGATTTCTCATTGCACCTTGCTTGTGATGGCATTGTCATAGGCCGAAATTCACACATTGGCAGGTTGGATTTCCACTCGGTGGACATTGAGCCAAGTGCCCATGGACCTTCGCTCTGGATAGTCTTGGCGATAGATACACTCTGACAGAATCCTATAAAAATCGCCAGCTGTCTACAAACTTTTTCTTCCGGTTCACTTCGACTTCGATCAATAAATTTCGATTTCTCATTGTCATTCCCTCCCGCTTGCGAGGCAACCGTAAACATGGCGCCGGCAGCTACCGCCAAGTACGATTGGATTCTCGCTCTTACCACAATCGCCTTCGTGTTCAGTGCCTTCGGAAATGGAGCAAACGATGTCGCCAACTCCTACGCGACGTCAATCGCGGCTCGAACCCTAAATATGGCTACAGCAGGTGTCCTGGCCATCATCACGGAGTTCATTGGCGCCGTGGCAATGGGCGCCAGAGTCACGGATACAATCAAGAATGGCATCATCGGAGTGGATAGGTTTGAAGGGAAGCCTGGTGGTCTCATGCTGGCAATGGGCTGCGCCGAGGTTGGCAGTGCATCATGGTTGATGTTTGCCACCATGGTTGGCTTCCCCGTATCAACGACCCAGACCATCGTCGGTGCTCTCATCGGTGTCGGTTTCGCATCTCAGGCTTCGATTAGCTGGGCTTGGGAAAAGGGAAGCGTATCTCAAGTGGCTGCATCATGGGGTATTGCTCCACTTATTGCTGCTGCATTCTCCGCGATAATCTTCGGAACACTTAAGTATGCGGTACTTGAGCGACGCGATTCGTTCAAGTGGGCGATGCGTCTCATTCCATTCTACCTGTCTATGACGGGTGCCATCTTGGCTCTTTTCATTGTCATCGAGGCCCCAACTGCACCCTCACTGGAGGAGTTCGGTGCCGGTAAGGCGGCTGGAATTATTCTTGGTGTCTTCTTTGGATGTCTTCTCGTCTCCTATGTTTTCTTCGTCCCATATTTCAATCGCCGCATTGTCAAGAATGACCCCCGAATCAGGTTCTACCATGTTCCTCTCGGACCTCTGCTTTTGAGAGAAGACCCCCCTCTCTATTTCCCGAGCAAGAGGGAATCGGCGGTCACCAACTATTACGAAGACGCATATGGTGAGGTGCTAGCAGGTCAGAAAGATATGGCCAAGGACCAAACAACTACAAATGCGGACTCCGTGCTTCCTTCGCCTGAGATTACACCAAAGCAGCACACCGAGCGACCGGATGATGACGAAGAGAAGAAATTGGATTCTACGTCTGCCCCGGCAGCCAAGCCACGCAAGAAGCACATTGAACCCAGAGAGAGGTTCATTGACCCGGTTAAGGACCTCTCTTGGACGGACCCCAAGAGATACTGGGGATATACCAAGTGGCTATTGTTGCAAGGAGTGACAAGGGACGTTGTCACCCACGACTCCCCTGAGCTACGCGCTATCCACGCCCGGGCGCATCGATACGATGATCGGGTCGAGCATTTATGGACATATTGCCAAGTTGTTTCAGCCATGATGATGTCCATTGCACATGGTTCGAATGATGTCGCAAACGCTGTTGGACCCTGGGCCGCCGTATACAGCACATACCACGCAGGTGTTGTTGAAACTGAAGCACCGACACCTGTCTGGTTCCTCGTCGTAGCCGGTTTACTCTTGGGTCTCGGATTCTGGTTTTATGGCTACAATATCGTCCGCGCGCTTGGAAACAAGATCACTCAGATGTCTCCGACTCGTGGGTTCAGCGTTGAACTTGGTGCCGCTATCACTGTACTATTGGCTTCGCGTCTTGGTCTGCCCGTCTCCACTACCCAATGCCTTACTGGTGCCGCTATGGGTGTCGCTCTGATGAATTATGATCTCGGGGCTGTTAATTGGAAACAGTTGGGTTTCATTTTTGGTGGCTGGGTCCTGACCCTTCCTTGTGCGGGACTTATTTCTGGGTTGATCTGCTTGATGGCTTTGAATACGCCTCATTTATAGGGTAACTCTCAGCGAAACAATTACCCGGGTGATGTGAGAATTCCCAATTTTAGATCCATTGTGTTAGTTAAATTCAATCTTCTGCAATGGTCAAAGTCATTTTCGAAGATTCAAGTTGCTACATGAGTTGGCCGTAATTGTGCTAGTCGAGTAACACAAGAGGAAGAGGAAGAGGAAGAAGAATAAGAATAAAAATTGGGGTTGTTACTCAACCTCTTATTCTCAGGAGACGGTGCTAACTTTAGACACTTGAACACTCTGATAGGCCGATTGTTCCCGCGGGATGATGACTAACCAAATATTTAGAAACCTCCAAAATTGACTACGGACACCACACTGAACTCGAAAGGCCCACTGTGCCTCGCGCCCTGTACGCCCTACATTAGTCTCAGTGCCAAACCATTGCTAGTTGCCTCAACCGAAATGTCCCATCCTCTCACACGAAAGAATTCCAAGGGGCTTGCCACGCTCTGCCGAACTTTCAGTCACCCACCTGATTGTACGATGTGGTCATTTCTATGCGTCAGTTACAATCAGATTTTCCCACTGAGACAGCGACCCATTAAATTTTCAAAGCCTTTTCGTAGCTTAAATGTCATTCAGCAGAAATTCAAAAATACTCATATGTCGATCTACGTGACAAGGGCGAAATTCGTCCAGATGATTTGTGGGGCTCATGGGTGCAAATAGGCTTCGGGGTGACCGGACCCAGCGATGAAGCCACTAAAGTATGGGATATGTAGCTTTCTTAGGCCTGCGCTTGATCCGCCTGAGATTTTGCTCTCATCCCACCACCGGTTTCCGAGTAACCAATGCCCCGAATGCTAGCGCGCAATCACCACGTCCGGACTGTTCATATCCTCGCTACCAGGAATGATGAGCTGGAGTTATTCACTCCCGAAGCCCACTCAATCTTCAGGTAACGAGGACTTTTCTAGAGTCCGTCAAGGTGAGAGTGTCCCTGTAGCTCACTGAGATTCAACGAATACCGAAGACTCACTGGATTACCAGGATCAAGATCACCGGATTTGACCCCACAGCTTCGAAATGGCTCTCCTAAAGCCCCTACCACCTACGGCCCCTTCGCCACCCAGAATGTGACTGCGTCTGGTTTGGAGGAGGAATCGTTTCCTGATTCTGTTTTCCATTCCACCTCCGCTTCTGACCTGTTTTCTTTTCCTGCAGATAAGCAAACGGTCAATTGGCCTGTATCAGCCTCTCTAGATCAGGATCTAGGCTTCTCTAATCCTGCTTACTTCCAAACGACGTTCCCAACTTCTCACGACGTCTTCTTGGAAGGGCCAACAAGCGTCACCGATTCTCTGGGGCTTCCCTCAGTCATTTCCCAAGAGCGAAAGAGACAAGATGAAGCGCAGGATATGAATTTTTGTGTCAGTCTTCCTCGACGAAGGAGTCGTTACAACATTCAGAAATACGGCGAGAAGACTGAAGCGAGACCAATTCCAATTCGCACGCAGGGGCCTAATCCTTTGCAACGTTGGCATGAATCTCCCCCCGAAGATGAACCAGCATCCATGTCTGCTATTATGCAAGCCGTTCAAATGTCCGAAGACTTCGATATTAGAGGGATTGCGGAATTACCAACGACAGCTACGACCTGTTCTTCCTTTCAAAACCATCGAAGACCGATTTCCACGGCTAGTTCCAACAGTGGCAATAGTGCATCATCTTGGCATTCTTCCGGCTCGAGGAGGTCAGTATCGGGGGCCCAAATTTCCTTAGCAACGCAGTCTCATGACGGTTCTATACGCATCGGTAAAAATCCCAAGTCCAAAAAGTCGAATGTCCCTTCTCATCGTCGCAATTTCTCCTGCACATTTTGCTGTGATAAATTTAAAACTAAGCATGATTGGTCACGACACGAAAAGACCCAACATTTGAATTTAGGGGGGATGGATGTGTGCCCCTAGTGGAGGCGCACCCTCTCTTCTCCAATAACTGGAAGAAGGCATTGCGCCTTCTGCTCTTGCTTGGATCCATCTTCTGAGCATTTGAGGCAGCATAACTATACGCAATGCTCCCGCACATTTCGACGAAAGGACCACCTTGTTCAGCATCTGCGGCTCGTTCATCGTCTTGAGATATTGCCTCTCATCGATACATGGAGAACACCCGAGTTAGTGGTTACTTCGCGCTGTGGCTTCTGTGACTGTCGCCTAGGCAATTGGAACCAACGAACCGAGCATTTAGCTGCACACTTCCGTGACAACCTCACAATGGATAAATGGAGAGGAGAACATGATTTTCCAGCAGTTATAGCCCAGATGGTTACCAATTCTCTCCCTCCGTATCTTATCGCATCGGAATCCAATACTGTGGTACCATTTTCGGCAACGAGTCCCAGCGTCAGAGATCATTTCACCCAAATATCGCGACGTGCGAATGGTTTTAACGATTGTGGGGCTCAATTAGCGTCTTCATTTGAACAGCTCCAGGCGACCGAGGAAAAACCACTAGGGACTTTCACAGAAATTCTAACTCAACACCTCGGTCGGTACGCACGTCAACAAATGAGTCGTGGAATTGTACCCACGGATGAAATGTTCCAGGACCAAGCAAGGCGCCTTCTCTATGACTCTGAAGACTCGTGGAATCAAACTATAGCAGACAATCCGGAGTGGATAGATTCGTTCAGAGAGAATTATAGTCCTCGCTTTGAGAGCTCAGAAAGTCCCGGAACTACAAGTATTGGAGATAGGACAGGCCTTCCCCGTTCTGGGATATGATCTGGAATAAGTGACCGAACAAGTTTAAACCCGGCTTGCGTGCTATATATACAACTGGGCATTGCTTTCAATCTTTTCCTCTGTTATTATCTCTTTGCTCCTCCGTAATCTCATCTGCCCAGGCATTATCCTCGTGACCGAACATAATATCTTTTATCCGGCTGCGTATTATGGAAACATGAGGGGCTTTCTCCTGGGGAATTGCGGTCTCGATGTCACCATAATGTGGACGACTGGCTGCATGAAACATGCTGTACCGACGAAAAAGGCGTCAACCAGGCCCCCACATTTGGATGCCTCGACAAGATCGATGACAGTAAAGCACTTCTCAACCACCTCCAATTTTTCGCACTCAGAGCTAGAGCCTGCCTTTTCACCCACCCTTTCCCTCGCAAGATCCAACACACTCCGACGTGTCACACCACCAAGAATAAGATGACCACTCAAGGGGGCAGTGACAAGCTGGAGTTCGCCTTGGGGAGCTCGCCAAATGACAAAGAAGTTAGCCGAGCCAGTCTCGCTGATGTACCCCTCCGGCTCAAACAGCCATAGAACCAGGTCACACCCGCGTCTTTTGGCTTCGCCTTGGACGAGCAATGAAGGGGCGTAGTTACCGCTTACCTTGGCGGATCCCGTCTCCCCCGGCCATGAACGGACTGCGTCCTTGCCACTGCAGAGTAGACGGAGGCCCTTAGGTGGTCCGGTAGGAGCTGGCCAATATGACACAAGCATAACCAACAACACCTCGCTAGGCACTTGGAATCCTAGACTTGCATCGGTTCCAATCAGAGTCGGACGTATACGCAGAAACTCGCCATGGCAGGACTTTGAAAGCCATTTCGAACATTCGACCTCACAAGGTTTCTTGATGAGCTTCAATAACCCATTGGGGTCGAATATGGAGAGACAGGTGCGGGTACGCAGTTATATTCTGACCGGAAGAGGCGAAGCTTCCTATCGACTTTCATCATTTCGAAGCATGATGTAGAATAATGCAGAAAACTGACTGTGGGTGAAACTGACATCGGTGCAAAGCGGTCTTTTTCCGAGTCTGCCCAGCCCTGTTGAGATGTTCAGCGGGCAACTACCATATAATCCGTGAATACTTTGTGTGCGAGAAGATCCACCGAATCAGCTCGAGAGACGACTTTGGGATCTGCTGCAAACTTAAATTTGAGACGAGAAGCATGGACGGGGCGGCAGGCAGGCCATGCATTCAAGTTGGTAGTGACCATTCGTTGAACTGCAGGGGGGACGAAGCATTGGCGTCTTCAAAAGCTCTAGTCATTTAGATCGACGTTTATAGGTAGAATATGAATATTGGATAGGCCAGAATACTAGTATAGATATACAATAGGAAGGATGCAAGCACCCGTGGTTTTACTAGTATAGTATTTACTATAACTATGAGCTAAAAGTAGTTAGTAGGCTTTCTATACTTGTGTTGGTCATATAGGGCGCAGAAAGTACGAACTCTGAGATTTCCCCTTTCCTGAAATTTCTTAACACCTTTCAACTTGTAGAAGGTGAAGCTGATTGGCTAATGCTTGTGATTCAGACTCATAGTTAAAGGTTATTTGGGCTGGATGTGAATATGATTCCTGATTAACAAGGCAGAGACGCATCAGAAGCTTAGTGACTGGTGATAAGAACTCCGATAAGCATGCAGGGCGTCTCCCTGCGAGGCGGGCCTCCGGGCGGGGGGGGGGGGGTTGGTGTCTCCGGTCCCGCGGGCTATCAAAGGTATTTGTCCCCGCTGGCTCGACCCACAGGGCGTAGGGTTGCTGGCGCCACACGCCCTCGCGCCCTAAGGCGTCAAGTCGTAATCCGGTCTGATCCATACGTTTTAGCCGTGGTATGCTGAGCGCATTATTCTTTCTCGCTGAAATGATAACTAATCTTCCCTTCTATGCAATTATAACTATCCTCATGGAATCCCATCGCTTGGTCAGAGAGTGTTTCCACCCTCAACACGCTCCGTATCGCATACGATGTCCACGATCACAAAGCTACAACCACGGGTCCATATAATCGGCCTTGGGAGCATCGGTACATTTTCAGCCCACTCTATTTCAGAAATTCCTTCGGGCCCAACTGTGACGCTCCTCCTGCACCGAAAGTCACTTCTGCAAGAATACTGCTTAGCGGACAGTCAAATACGATTCGAATCAAGAGATGGGAAGAAAATAAGCTCGCGGGGATACGGGATCGAGACCCTTTCTGATAGCCAGTGGCATAGTATTCCACCGGTCTTTCCAAATGAGGATCATTGGAAAGTGAATCGAGAACCAATCAGCAATCTAATTGTTTGCGTCAAGACAATACAGACCCTGTCAGCCATTCGATCACTTGCCAATCGTTTAAATCGAGAATCAAACATTCTTTTTCTTCAGAATGGGGCTGGTGTCATTGAAACTATCAATGATCAGTTATTTCCAGATCCACAATCTCGTCCGAACTATCTTATCGGCGTAACTTCTCACGGCGTGACACTCAACAAATCTTTTGATATCACGCATACTGGCTTCTCTGCAACCTCAATAGGTGCTGTTCCCGCGATTCAGACACGGACGTACCGAAAACACAATCAAGCTACCTACTCGATATACTTCCCAAATCGACAACACTGAACGCCAAATCATACTGTTACACTGATATCCTACAAATTCAACTTGAGAAACTTGCCGTGAATGCATTTTGCAATCCACTATGCGCTCTTAATGATTCGCCAAATGAGTTTCTATTTACGATGCCAGAAATGAGACAATCCATACTTCAAGAGGTTTCAAGGATTGTGTTATCTCTTCCAGAATTGAAAGGGGTCGCTGGTCTAGAGAAAAGATTTTCACCGGAGAGTCTAGAAGCCACCGTCAACATGATCATTACCAAGACAGCCAAAACCACCTGCTCTATGGTGTGGGATTTGAGGGCTAAGAGGAGAGACCGAGATCAACTTCATCAATGGTTCTTGGAGTCGAATGGGTCGGAAAGTTGGGGTGAAGACACCAGTGAATGACCAATTGGTAAGACAAATACTGGAAAGTGGCTCGGGTACTGCAGATTGAACAGATCAAATATAATCATGACAAAGATATTGTGATTGAACTTCTAGGAAGGACCGGAGCGTTCGCAGGAATTCTGCTTTTCTCTCAAGACAATGCACAGTGTCCAATAACTATTATCTAGAGCAAAGAAATGCTCTCTCGGGGTCATACCTTTTCGGGTCATATCGTTAATTCCGGGTATTTGCATAAAAGACAGAAAATAGTGTGAACTCATTTATATACTACTACTAGTATATGGTAGCTCGGACTGGGACAATCGTATTACTTAGGCTTCGATCCCTCGGGCATCAACATATTGCCTCTTTCCGAGTCCATTAAATTGTTTGCTACCTCGCGCCTTCTCGCAAATCACTACCACCTTCAGAGTTCCACCTAGATAACCGTCTCTGACTAATATTCACCGATTATAACGACCATGTCAATGAATGCAACATTTGTCGATAAGGGGGAAAAGGGCAGAATGATCCAAATCCGGCACTCGGCCAAAAATCGCCCAAACAAAACTGGATTGCCATTGGTTGGGACTTTCTGTCGCTTTATCATGACCTACTATCTATCTTCTCTCTCCTCGTAGTCTCGTTTTGGCCACTGCCTTGCTATTGAAGACGCTAGGTTATATGGGGAAAGTAGGGTTGCCGCTTTATGCCGCCATCGCACCCGTTTGAAATCATCCGCGCTAGCCCCATTTTTGGACTATAGTATAAACGGCATGGCGCGTATGCACGCTCCGCGAATAGCGAATGAAGATCAACTTTTACGAGCAGGGCGCATGGTTCCCCCTTCGGCCGCAGCGACGCGAAGTCAGCCGCACTTCGACCCCAAATTTCCTTTCTCTTCTTGCATCATTCGCGTATAAAGCTCTCAGGGAAATCGCGACCTACAAATGTCTTACCATGCCGCCGTGGCTGTCTGACTTGGTCTTGGACACCCAAATTCGTGTCGAGTTCGACTCTCAGGTGGTCTATCGCTTCACCTTCGAGTCAGCGAGAGTCTCCGGAAAGTATGTTAGACGTCAAGAAAGGAGACAAGCTTGGAAAGAAGACAGATTTCTCGGGGATGGCTCCTTTGGTGACGTCTATCTACACCAGTGTTCCTCTAGCGAAAATGAGACCCAACTTCAGGCTGTCAAGACGATTGACAAGGCCCGCATGGCCAAGCAGAAGATTGACATTTACAAAGAGATAGAAGCAATCGCGAAATTCTCTCAACAAAAAGTTCGTCCTCTAATCATTCCTACGTGGATCTTGCTGATCTTGAGTATATAGTATCATGGTTTGCCATTCGTGGAGTTTTTGGGATGGTATGAAAGCGAGAAATCGGTTTTTATTGCCATGGAGTATATTAAATTTGGAGACCTCCACTCTTGCTTGACAAAATCACTACCCGAAGAAGAGGCTAGAAAGATCGCATACCAGGTAGTCGACGGGCTGGTTTTCTTGCATGCTAATTCTTTTGTCCATCGAGACATTAAACCAAAGGTGAAGAGCAACGGAAATAGAAAGAGAGATCCCTTGAGATGAACTATCTAGCTGACACTTCTAGAACATCTTTGTGGTTCAAATGGGTCCCGAGTGGCTTGTAAAGATCGGCGATTTTGGCATGAGCAAGCGCATCAATGAGAATAGCAGCCTGCGCACCATACGGGGCACACAAGCCTTCTTGGCTCCTGAGATGCAGGGTATTCTACCCCCAGAGGAAGAAGAAGAAGCAAGCCTGAACTACCATTATACGGAGAGCGTCGACATGTGGGCGCTTGGTGTTACCATTTTCTATCTGCTATTCCGCGATTATCCATTTACCTTGAAGCAGCCGAGTAAGCTGCCTCGATACATTTGGGGCGCCAATTTCCCCTTCCCAATATCTCCGTCCCAAAAGCTCAGCCAAGAATGTTGCAGCTTCATAGAGGCGGTGATGGCACGGAATGCCCGGGAAAGGCTATCCGCGAGGAAGGCATTGGAGAGTGATTGGCTTATGCAATGCTATTCCAGCCCTGCTCCGAGTCCTTCTGCAAGTCCATCCCCGGAGACGACTGTTTTGAATATCCCAGCCAGAGAAAGTTCTCGCCACACGTCTTTCTCGATAGAAAGGCCAGATAGCTCCTCAACGTGGTTGGCACACGGAGCTGGAGGCGATATATACTTTGACTCGGAGGCGATAATCAACCCCGAGCCAGATAGGTCACCGGATTTTGACATTACTACTGGAATATCGAGAGTTACTGCTGCGCCGCCATCGGTTGACACTTCTCAGATTTCTCAAAGTCCGTCTTCTAGACATCAAGAGATAACCCCGACAGATGTCATCAGTTCAACCAACAATCCCATTACAGTCGTTCCTTCTTTACAAAACAAAATGAAAGAGGCATCTTTGGTTAAAAGGTTCTCGTGGGAGTCTCTGTCAATGGAAACTCTATCCGGAGAAAGCGACAACGATGAGACCCGCGCGAAGCTCCATGATCTTCAAGCACAAGGGATGAAGATGCTTAAAGAAAACAACTATGACCAGGCAGAAAACCTTCTGCAACAGGTTCTGAATGTACGGGAGCAGATATTTGGAACAAAACATGAAGCAACGCTGGAAGTATATCACACGCTTGGGGCACTCTGGTATAAGAGGATGCAGCACTCCACGGCGCACACGCTTTTTGCGCTTGCAGCACACGGGCGAAAGGAGACAATCGGACCAAAACATCCGGATACCCTGAGCTCATTTTACTGGCTTGGAGATACAAAGTCTGAGCTTGGATTATTCGAAGAGGCCGAGCTGGTTCTGAAACAGAACGCTGAGGACCGGGCCAGTACTATTGGATTCAACAACCCAAAAACCCTTCAAACAAATCACATGCTTGGGCTCTCTCTCTGGGCCCAACAAAAATGGAATGAGGCGATATCTGTCCTTGGACCAGTGGCAGAGAAAAGACGAGATACCTTGGGAGAGACTCATCCAGACACCGTGAGCTCTATTTTTTGGACCGGCTACTCCTTCTACAAGCTCGGACTGTACGAAAAGGCGCTGGTAGTCTTGGAAGAAGCAGCTGCCATTCAAAAGATAAGCCTGGGCTCTTCAAACGAGGAAACTGTTCGAACGATATCTGTTATTGGCCGCTCCCTCTACCACCTAGAGAGATGGGAGAAAGCAAGAGCCGTTTTACAAGAAGCGGCTTCATTGAACCAACTTCCGAAGCCAACTGGAACTACATTGCATGTTTTATACCTACTTGGTCGCTCTCTTTTATATTTGAAAAGGTACGAGGAGGCGAGCCGTGCACTCCAGGAGGCAGCAGAAGGGCAGAAAAGAGTTCTCGGACCAACGCACCCTGAAACATTATGGTCCTTGTACAGGCTTGGCCGATCATTTCAGTACTTGGACCGATTTGTGGAGGCCGAGGCCGCTTTCCAGCAAGCAGTGAAGGGTGGGGCTGAGACTTTTGGACAGGATCATCCTGAGACGTTGAGCTCTGTATACAGGCTTGGAGTTTCACAATACAAGTTGAAATTGTTTGACGAAGCCAAAGATTCATTGCAACAGGCAGTGAAGGGACAGCTAAAAACACTTGGACCCAACGATATGAACACTTTGGACTCCCAATTTTGGCTCGGCTGCTCACTTTATTCCCTGAAACTGTACGATCAAGCTGAAGCCACATACCGCGAGACCTTGGCACGGGAAATCGAGGTTTATGGACGCGCTCGTTCAAGTACTTTGGCTAGCATTGATTCACTTGTGTGGGCATACTATCGCGATGAGAGCTATCTCAAGGCGGAGAAGCTTGCTGAGCTATTGGTTGAACGTAGTATGGAAACAAACGGGCCCATGGATACAAGAACGCTGCAAGCAAAGAGGATTCTGGCTCTGACGCTTCAAGAGGAGGGACACATGGAACGTGCATCATTGTTACACAGTGAAGTCTTGCATTATAGATTCGAGGCTCTAGGAGCGCAGCACAAAGATACGTGCCAGAGCAGTTGGGAACTTGGGAAGTGTCATTCTGAAATGTCAGAAATTGAGCGAATGAGAGTGGACGAGCGAATGAGCGTCGACGAGCGAATGAGAGTGAACAATATACGGTACCTGTCAAGAGGGTATTACTCAACAGAAGCATTGAGAGAATCACCTGCAGAGGAAGGCAAGAACGAGAAGAGGAACTGGACCGATGCGTGGACGCGAGTGAAACGAAGGATGAGCAAGGCCGATGGAATATTTTAAGATTACCTCGCACATACGTTTCAAAACGCGTCTATGCATTTCCTACTTACCTCCAGTACAGAACTCTCGACTGTAGATAAGTGACAACTAGTATAGACATTCTAAACACCCGAAGTTGAGAATAACAAAGAAAGGAGCGCTGGAGTAATCGCCATTTGAGTATCAAAATGCATTCACAGCTCGCCTTGCTCAAAAGTCAACCCCAAGCGGGACCATGAATGGAATTACGGACAAATTGAATTCAGTCACAGCTATCTCTCTTAGTTTCTGGGCGCGAAATGGTCGAGAGAAATAAGAGATGACTTAAGAGTTAAATTTCAAGCAAATCAAAGGAAGGTATGGCGTGTTCCCGCTCACTTCCCGGGCCAAGGAGGCCCGAGAACGCATGCCGACCCCGGGGCATTACTGGGAAAGCCGAGCCCGGCGCGGCGTCTGGGCACTTTCTGCTTCGGGCTGCTAGATAACACCGGGGCCAAGCTTCTAAAGCTTACTACGGAGTATGACAAAAGATGAAAATGAGAGTGGGGCCAGGAAGAAGTCACACCGACTGAGTATGCAAATGAGTCCTTCTGGAAAGCCATGCCAAGAGCCAGGTCGAATGTTCATTTTCTGGGGACTACATAGATCGGGCGTTGGATGTAGTAAAGGAGCATGCGTATGGGATCGAAGGAACGGTTGCACAGAAAACTATCGATGAGGCTTTGAAAATATTGCTTCGAAAGTCTTGGACAGTCTTGGATTGTGCATTTCAGTTCTCCCCTCACGAACCAGGTCCCACTTATTGAACCCGGGGCTTTAGGCCTAAACTCAAATAAGTATCCGGGGCAAATATTTTTGAATATGATTAGTGGGTCGTTCTCAGATTCTGCCCGATACCATCACCTCCTTACATGGCTTGGAACTTGCTTACCTTGCGTCCTCTACGGGTTAAACAGATATCTGCCATGCTGCCAAGGGAGGTCCAAGATACCCACGTGTGATCCACGTGTAACAGCGAGTTTGCGAGTTTTGCGAGCTTTCGAGTATGTAGAAGGCAAGTGAATTCAGATCGATCGATATATAGAGCACTGTTCCGAGCTTATGCCGACTTGCCGCGGTGCAGGATCGTACGACGCAGGGGGAGTCAGGCAATGCAGAAAAAGCAAACGGTTATCGGGCGTTGCTGACTCGAATCCTGACAAGGATACCGTAGCATACAAACTGGGACTAGATCAGCGGTGTGTCAGTGGCGCGCCTCATCTTCTGACCCCCACTAAGTCTCCGGCTTTACCGAGGGAAGGCTTTCGCTATGTCATACTCCCTACGAACCCGGTCGAGCAAAAATTACCTCCAACCGCCCCCAATTGTCAGATGTGCATCACTAGCTGGTTGCCCCACGGCGTAAATGGCTCGTTATGCCCGATGACTGACTAGGCCACCCAAGAAGTGAAGGATTCCCCCAGTCTTGGCCTGTTGGGCAATTGGTGGAAGGGCCCGTCTCCCCGCTTCGACGCTTACGCTTCGAGCCTGTTAAGTGGGTCGGTTAGGGAGTCAGTCCTGCACAATAATGCCACTCTTCTCTCTCTACCCGTATGAACATTCATGTAGTTGATCTGCTGTATCAGACTACGGTGCCCTAGCTTTCTGAGATGGGGGCTTTCCGGCGCCCGATTTTATGATCTACCAACTCTCAAGCCATCAAGCCACCAAGCCACTGAACTCTCCGTACCAGGGCCATGTTGAGAGTAAGAAGTATGAAGTTTACCCCAAGCCGCCCGCTAGGATCCCGCCCCAAGGATCTTAGTCTCTTACGCCCGGTGTCTGTGCAGTCATTTCAAAGGTAGCCAAGGGGGCTGAGACCCGCCAAGGGTTGCTTTCGGCTTGGCCGGCTCTCAGCCCGAGCGAGTTCGATAACGTTATATGTGGGATGCAGGAGCCAATCTGTTTTCCCCACGGGGATTGCCTTCAGGAGATTTCTTTGATCCACAGGTGACTATTAGGCTGAGGACCTGGTTTACTTCTTTCACCTCCTCCTTTCACTATCTCTTTCCTCGTCTATACCATCAAAGCAAATAATTTACCATCAATATGAGCGAGAAAAAGCTCGCCGAAGAGCCCACCCAGGTGGCTCAGGTGGAGCATGCAAAGGAGAAACGGACATTGAGCGTGACCGATGCCACGACCCCGCGTATAGCTTCTGGTGTCAACATCATCGAGAACCCTTTGACGGTGAGACCCCAATACAAACAGCTCTGACAATACATACCAGGCAAAGAGAAAAGCTGACAATAATTCGCTCTTGCAAAGCGCGTTTCCAGAGAGCAAGCCGCGCTCGATGCCCGCAACTTTGCCGAGACGCATAATATGGCCGAACATGCCGACTTGTTCGCGCGAGCTGCCCAAGTTGCTCGCGAGCCCAAGAAGTTTGAGGCGCTCGACGATTTACACGCTGACGAGAAGACCGCGCTTGTATACGAAAGGGATCATAAATGGCACGGCCCCAAGATGCTCTGGTACTCTATCGGACTGTGCGCCATTGGTGCGGCTACTCAGGGATGGGATCAGACTGGAGCCAACGGAGCCAACCTGTCATTCCCCGAAGAGTTTGGCCTCACAGGGAAAGGTCGCGATGAGTGGATTGTGGGATTGATCAATTCTATTATTTTCTTGACGGCTGGTCTTATGTAAGTTGTATAGGTGCCAGAATTTGCTTTCGCATATTATCAAGTATATTCGGGAACTAATTATGTCGATAGTGGTGCATTCATTGTCGATCCAATGAATCACTACTTGGGTTGACGAGGAGAGATCTTCGTCACTGCTCTGTGTCTTGTCGCTACGCCGATTGGTTCTGGATTCGCGCGAAACTGGCACGAACTTTTCGTCTGTCGATTTATCATGGGTATCGGTATTGGAGCAAAGAACGCTACTGTCCCTATCTACTCGGCTGAAATGGCACCCGCTCGAATTCGTGGCGCCCTGGTTATGTTTTGGCAGCTCTGGGTCGTGGCAGGTATTTTATTTCAAACCACAAGTAAAGATCGCAATCGCTAATCTGCTACTTCTCTAGGTATCTTCCTTGGTTTCTGCGCGAACGTCATCGTCAAGGATACCGGTGACATTGCCTGGCGTCTTCAACTCGGCTCAGCCTTCATTCCGTCATTTGTTCTTGCCGTTGGAATCTTCTTCTGCCCCGAATCGCCCCGTTGGCTCATGAAGCATGGAAAGCACGACAAGGCATTCCAATCGATGCTGGCCCTCAGAGCCCACCCTATTATCGGTGCGAGAGATTTCTACTACTCCTACGTCATTTATGAGGAAGAGCTCAAAGAAGCTCGGGGAGCTGGTTACTTTGCTCGCATGTGGGACATTTTCGCTGTGCCGAGAATCAGACGCGCAAACTATGGTGCCTCGACTGTCATGATTGCCCAGCAGATGTGTGGTATCAATAGTAAGTTTTATCACTGCTTTTGGAGAGTCAAGCTCTAACAATGGGCAGTTATCTCTTTCTTCAGTTCTTCCATCTTCTCCAATGCTGGATATAACGACACTCAGGCTTTATATGCCTCACTTGGTTATGGCGCAGTCCAGGTCGTGTTCACCATTCCGACCCTGTTCCTTATTGATACCAAGGGTCGACGAACTTTGACCTTGATCGTGAGTTCTCCAAAATTCAAAACGAAACTTTAACAAATTACATGCTAATAATCCCAGACCTTCCCCCTGATGTGTATTTTCCTGTTGGCTGCCGGCCTCTCTATCTTGAACAAAGCAGGCTCGCCTTCGCTGCATGTCGCTCCAGTCGTCATGTGAGTATAGGAAGGGTAATA
This sequence comes from Penicillium cosmopolitanum, assembly GCF_028827165.1. Lineage (NCBI taxonomy): Eukaryota > Fungi > Ascomycota > Eurotiomycetes > Eurotiales > Aspergillaceae > Penicillium > Penicillium cosmopolitanum. The sequence continues at coordinate 2,939,372 of NW_026622678.1, read as the reverse complement.
TTCGGTAAACTCAGTAACTGACTTATGTGAACAGATTCGTCTACTTATTCACCATCGCCTATTCACTGGGAGAGGGACCGGTTGCGTTCCAATATTCAGCCGAGGTGTTCCCCACCATTCAACGTGAGCAAGGAATGGCCTGGGCCGTCTGTATCAACAACACCTTTGGTAAGAACAACAAGAATCAATATAGAGATAATATTAAGCTAACAATTCATAGCTGGTATCCTGGGGTTGACTTGGTTCCGTATGGAAACTGTCATGACCCAAACCGGTGCTTGTAAGTGGCAATGACCATATATATAGTAGCCCTACAAATATACTAACCAACCCTTTCCAATTAGTCGGTTTCTACGCCGGATTAAACCTAATCGCTTGGTTTATGATATTCTGCTTCGTGAGAGAGACAAAAGAACTCACATTGGAAGAATTAGACCGTGAGTCAATCCCCGCATGCAGACTTGACGCAACTCAGAAATATCATATCTAACACATATCACAGAGGTCTTCTCCGTTCCAACAAAAGATTTCATTCGTCACGAATTGACCGTGTGGCTTCCTTGGTTTATCAAGCGATATTTCTTCCGCAAGAATATCCCAAGCCCCCTCCAATCATCGCCACGGCCGACTCGGACGAGGTCAAGAATGTTACCGCATAATCGATCGGCCGAGGTCACGGGTGAGAGACGATAATCGGTCAATAATATCTGCTTGTGTTTTCGCTCAAGTGAATCTTAATGTTACTAGTTAAAGTGCTGCAGCAGTATTCAGCTCCTTAATGCCTCAATGCAACTCAATGCCATTACTAGTACTACCAATAAAAGTAAATTTTCATCCCAAACTATAGATAAAAATAGACAGATGGGGAGTTCCATTCGTATTGACGGCGTGCGAGTATGCATACATTAGTAGGCTCGTAAAAGCTGATTGCATCGTATAGTTAGTTAAAGGTTATACGGTCTTCCGCCGGGAGCAACCTCCATAGAACACATGCGGCAGTAAACGATGACCACTGATTGATTCTAAGGCTATTGACATAGCAAAGAGCAACAGACAAGGGTAAATACGAGAGTAAGGCAAAGTTTAGGAATAATGAACTCCAAGCCAAACGAACCAGTGTAGCATTTCCCCACAAATACGAAAGATCACCACGCGCTAGAGCCTCAAAATGTCATGCAGAGTTATTTTTAGCCCGCGATCCCGCAGCCACGAACTCTACTAGTCCAAGTCCATGAAGAATGCAGGAATATTAGAAACACAAAGCTTCTTGAATGGTAAGAGTACCAAGCATATTGCTAATTGCTTGGCTGACAAGAACGCTGATCAGGGACTGCCAGTGGCTTGCTATAATTGACAACACTCAGAATACGAAATTTGGCCCCGGGCGACACGTTTTCCCCGTAATCTCTAGTAATTATCCTGAGGTCGTGATGATCTTGCACACATTCTTCGTAGTGTGGAATACGAGACTTCGTGATGTGAGCAGATCGTAAATCATTCTATTCTTGAACTTGAAGCTGGCATATCGGGGGTGGTACCTTGGAGAGAAATCTGGAAATATCTATAAAAGCCCTTTATTTTCCACGGAAAAAGAAGATATCCAAGCAATCTAATCCAGTTCCTCTTCAACAAGCATTCCAGCGAATCTCAGCTTACAACTTGAAAGCAACCAACTGAAACTTATTCCTTCTTATAAATACACAGTTTATCCACTATGCTCTTCACTTCAATCCTCGCCGCTTCTCTGGCAACCTTGCCCGCAGTCAGTGCCTACCCCATCACAGGGGATACCGTCAACTGTCGCTCAGGCCCAGGAACCAACTACGACGTCGTGAAAAGCTACAAAAGCGGCGAAGATATCAAAATCGTCTGCCAAGCCTCCGGCACCGACGTCAAGGGCGACAGCCTCTGGGACAAAACCTCAGATAACTGCTACGTGACCGATTACTACGTCAAGACCGGTAGCACCAGCTACGTCGCCGACAAGTGCGACGCCAGTGGTGGCGGCGGTAATGGTGGTGGTAGTGGTGGTGGCAGCGGAGATGGCAGCTCAATCGTCAAGGCCGCAGAGAAAGAAAAAGGACTCCCCTACGTCTGGGGCGGCGGCAACTATAACGGACCAACAGGTGGAGGATTTGACTGCTCCGGTCTGACTCAGTATGCGCTTTACCAGTCGCTGCATAAGAAGATTCCGCGCACGGCGCAGACGCAGTACGATGCGACTAGTATTGGGAAGAGGTACCCGCGATCGCAGGCCAAGGAAGGCGATTTGCTTTTCTGGGCTGAGGGGGGTAATTGCAAGTCTGGGGTTTCGCATGTGGGTATTTATATTAAGAAGGATCTTATGATTAATGCGGCGCATACTGGGACTCCGGTGCGGGAACAGTCGATTTGGACTTCTTATGGTGGGGAGAGTATTTGTGATTATGTTATGAGGTATGTGTTCAAGATCTTCTTGTCTTTCTTCAGGTTTTATTCGACGTGCTAACTGGTGGTAGATTTTGGTAGATTCTCGTGAGAGGCAGGCGATGGGTATAGGGTCTCATAGGGAATCGATGTTTGCATTTTTGCGCTTCTGTTGTCGAGTTTGAGATTTCTTGGATAGATCAATGCTGTTCTTAACCGTACTCCCTGTTCCCTGTAGATGTAGGAATATCCATGCTATTGGGTAGAGACAAAGACATCGTATCGAGACGTCATCTAACCATCAGTAATAGGGGGCTGCCCTGGTCGGTATTGCTGAGCCCTTTTTGCGTTGGGTCCATCGAGCCGTCGTGGATCCTTCGCTTGTTTGTAACATGGACCATGCTGCAGTTCCTTCACATGCTGCCTGAAAGAATTGACTTTGAAAAAGATTTCTTGTCGGTAATTGATCAAATTTGGCTGTAAGCTTGCCAAGTAAGGAGGGGCCCAGTCATAGATGGGGCCATGCAAATATGTAATGGAGGCACCTCGTTGAAGGTGTCGGCCAGCCGACATTCACCATCTACTCTTTACATAAATCCTCAAGTAAACCCAGCATCCGTCGTTGCAGCTCAAGGAGCTCGGCTTTAGTTACTTTCCCAGAATCCAAACCATTAACTTCAGAGGGACGATCCGAATCTACGACAAGACTCTGCTTCAGGGCAAAGAAAGGAATATCCAAGCCTCGCAGTTCTGACATGAGTGCAGTAGCCATTTTCGCCGACACTTTGTAGACTTTTGCATCGTAGGTATCCAATTCTGCTTTGTCGTCTTGGGCTGTCTAAAAAAAGATATAAAATGTGAATTGTTAATGACGGATTTATGATTGGCAGATAGCCTCGGCAGGGAAATTGACAGGGAGCGGCGTACCGATATCTCTTTTTGATCGATGGGTGCTCCGATAGATCGTCTGCCAGCGACGAAGTCAGCAACAGCCAGATTTTGCGTGCTAATTTAACAGAGTGACGGACTGGTTAATACATACAATACTGCGTCGAGCTCTTTCTTCTTCTCCCCGGGATTGTTGCCTTAATACTAATGCCTCGCGGCTCTTCCACCACTGCCGTTCGTGGCTATGTTGGCTGTGGATGAGGCCGCGGATACGGAGCTGAGTTTCTTCATTTTGGCCGACTATTCGCATCACATGGCGAAGTGCGGCGGGCCAGGTAGTGATGCTTGATGCGTCTGTAGTTGAGGTGGATGGTTTGGGTGGATTGGAAGGTGGGCGTGGAGGGGCTTGGACTTCTTTTGGTCGTTGTGGCCTTTGCTGGGGTGTTTCTGATCGACTTGGAGGTGTTGATGTACTCTGGGATGATTGTTGCTGCGACGCTAGACCCGATAGTGTTTTGAGGACGGAGTCTAGGTCGGAGCTATTGTAGGGATACTCCATGGGTGGGAGGGGAAAGAAGAGAGGGATGATAAATAAGTTCTGTAGAAGATACCCTGTAGGTGTAGGTCTTCGGAGTACCTAAATGTATGGCAATAAGCCTGTAGAATAGCTCTGTGGAGTGATCCGAGTGGATGCTATATTGAAGTGGTCTGGGGCGTGAAGCTGTCCGAATGTCTTGGCGCATCTCCCGCTGAAAATTTACCTTTCCACCTGCCCATCGAATTTCACCGCCGACGTCCTTCCCACCCATCATTTCTTCTTGACATTCGACGCAGGGCCCTCGAGCCAGATCAACGCGCACTGACAAACCCTCCTCCATCGACTTATCTTCCATCCCAACAACCGCCCTTGTTAGGGGGCCGATTCACATTCACATCAGACCACCGCCGTCATGTCCCGATCCGCCGCGGACGCAACGCGGTTCA